>NW_027445621.1:2444408-3666613 GCF_035582795.1 Mycteria americana
CAGTTCCAAGGGACAGTGAAAACCAGGTAGAGCTTTCAGTGCTGGCAGCTTTCGTGTGGGCGCAATCGCTGGACGTTTCGAATTTGGCAGCCGGGCTCTGCCAGAGTCACATAGGCATTGTTGCATCATAACCAACCAAGGCATTTTCAGAGCGCGAATGTCTGTGCGGCAGCGAATGGAGTTCCAAGGGACAGTGAAAACCAGGTAGACCTTTCAGTGCTGGCAGCTTTCGTGTGGGCGCAATCGCTGGACGTTGAGAATTTGGCAGCCGGGCTCTGCCAGAGTCACATAGGCATTGTTACATCATAACCAACCAAAGCTCTTGCGGAGCGCGAATGTCTGTGCGGCAGCGAATGCAGTTCCAAGGGACAGTGAAAACCAGGTAGAGCTTTCAGTGCTGGCAGCTTTCGTGTGGGCGCAATCGCTGGACGTTGAGAATTTTGTAGCCGGGCTCTGCCAGAGTCACATAGGCATTGTTGCATCATAACCAACCAAGGAATTTGCAGAGCACGAATGTCTGTGCGGCAGCGAATGCAGTTCCAAGGGACAGTGAAAACCAGGTAGAGCTTTCAGTGCTGGCAGCTTTCGTGTGGGCGCAATCGCTGGACGTTTCGAAATTGGCAGCCGGGCTCTGCGACAGTCACATAGGCATTGTTGCATCATAACCAACCAAGGCATTTGCAGAGCACGAATGTCTGTGCGGCAGCGAATGCAGTTCCAAGGGACAGTGAAAACCAGGTAGAGCTTTCACTGCTGGCAGCTTTCGTGTGGGCGCAATCGCTGGAAGTTTCGAATTTGGCATCCGGTATCTGCCAGAGTCACATAGGCATTGTTGCATCATAACCAACCAGGACATTTTCAGAGCGCGAATGTCTGTGCGGCAGCGAATGCAGTTCCAAGGGACAGTGAAAACCAGGTAGACCTTTCAGTGCTGGCAGCATTCGTGTGGGCGCAATCGCTGGACGTTGAGAATTTGGCAGCCGGGCTCTGCCAGAGTCACATAGGCATTGTTGCATCATAACCAACCAAGGCTTTTGCAGAGCGCTAATGTCTGTGCGGCAGCGAATGCAGTTCCAAGGGACAGTGAAAACCAGGTAGAGCTTGCAGTGCTGGCAGCTTTCGTGTGGGCGCAATCGCTGGACGTTTCGAATTTGGCAGCCGGGCTCTGCCAGAGTCACATAGGCATTGTTACATCATAACCAACCAAAGCTCTTGCGGAGCGCGAATGTCTGTGCGGCAGCGAATGCAGTTCCAAGGGACAGTGAAAACCAGGTAGAGCTTTCAGTGCTGGCAGCTTTCGTGTGGGCGCAATCGCTGGACGTTGAGAATTTGGCAGCCGGGCTCTGGCAGAGTCACATAGGCATTGTTGCATCATAACCAACCAAGGCTTTTGCAGAGCGCGAATGTCTGTGCGGCAGCGAATGCAGTTCCAAGGGACAGTGAAAACCAGGTAGAGCTTGCAGTGCTGGCAGCTTTCGTGTGGGCGCAATCGCTGGACGTTTCGAATTTGGCAGCCGGGCTCTGCCAGAGTCACATAGGCATTGTTGCATCATAACCAACCAAGGAATTTGCAGAGCACGAATGTCTGTGCGGCAGCGAATGCAGTTCCAAGGGACAGTGAAAACCAGGTAGAGCTTTCAGTGCTGGCAGCTTTCGTGTGGGCGCAATCGCTGGACGTTTCGAATTTGGCAGCCGGGCTCTGCGACAGTCACGTTGGCATTGTTGCATCATAACCAACCAAGGCATTTGCAGAGCACGAATGTCTGTGCGGCAGCGAATGCAGTTCCAAGGGACAGTGAAAACCAGGTAGACCTTTCAGTGCTGGCAGCTTTCGTGTGGGCGCAATCGCTGGATGTTTCGAATTTGGCATCCGGGCACTGCCAGAGTAACATAGGCATTGTTGCATCATAACCAACCAGGGCATTTTCAGAGCGCGAATGTCTGTGCGGCAGCGAATGCAGTTCCAAGGGACAGTGAAAACCAGGTAGAGCTTTCAGTGCTGGCAGCTTTCGTGTGGGCGCAATCGCTGGACGTTTCGAATTTGGCAGCCGGGCTCTGCGACAGTCACATAGGCATTGTTGCATCATAACCAACGAAGGCATTTGCAGAGCGCGAATGTCTGTGCGGCAGCGAATGCAGTTCCAAGGGACAGTGAAAACCAGGTAGAGCTTGCAGTGCTGGCAGCTTTCATGTGGGCGCAATCGCTGGAGGTTTCGAATTTGGCAGCCGGGCTCTGCCAGAGTCACATAGGCATTGTTACATCATAACCAACCAAAGCTCTTGCGGAGCGCGAATGTCTGTGCGGCAGCGAATGCAGTTCCAAGGGACAGTGAAAACCAGGTAGACCTTTCAGTGCTTGCAGTATTCGTGTGGGCGCAATCGCTGGACGTTTCGAATTTGGCAGCCGGGCTCTGCCAGAGTCACATAGGCATTGTTGCATCATAACCAACCAAGGCATTTGCAGAGCGCGAACGTCTGTGCGGCAGCGAATGCAGTTCCAAGGGACAGTGAAAACCAGGTAGACCTTTCAGTGCTGGCAGTATTCGTGTGGGCGCAATCGCTGGACGTTGAGAATTTGGCAGCCGGGCTCTGCCAGAGTGACATAGGCATTGTTGCATCATAACCAAACAAGGATTTTGCAGAGCGCGAATGTCTGTGCGGCAGCGAATGCAGTTCCAAGGGACAGTGAAAACCAGGTAGACCTTTCAGTGCTGGCAGCTTTTGTGTGGGCGCAATCGCTGGACGTTTCGAATTTGGCAGCCGGGCTCTGCGACAGTCACATAGGCATTGTTGCATCATAACCAACCAAGGCATTTTCAGAGCGCGAATGTCTGTGCGGCAGCGAATGCAGTTCCAAGGGACAGTGAAAACCAGGTAGAGCTTGCAGTGCTGGCAGCTTTCGTGTGGGCGCAATCGCTGGACGTTTCGAATTTGGCAGCCGGGCTCTGCCAGAGTCACATAGGCATTGTTGCATCATAACCAACCAAGGAATTTGCAGAGCACGAATGTCTGTGCGGCAGCGAATGCAGTTCCAAGGGACAGTGAAAACCAGGTAGAGCTTTCAGTGCTGGCAGCTTTCGTGTGGGCGCAATCGCTGGACGTTTCGAAATTGGCAGCCGGGCTCTGCGACAGTCACATAGGCATTGTTGCATCATAACCAACCAAGGCATTTGCAGAGCACGAATGTCTGTGCGGCAGCGAATGCAGTTCCAAGGGACAGTGAAAACCAGGTAGAGCTTTCACTGCTGGCAGCTTTCGTGTGGGCGCAATCGCTGGAAGTTTCGAATTTGGCATCCGGTATCTGCCAGAGTCACATAGGCATTGTTGCATCATAACCAACCAGGACATTTTCAGAGCGCGAATGTCTGTGCGGCAGCGAATGCAGTTCCAAGGGACAGTGAAAACCAGGTAGACCTTTCAGTGCTGGCAGCATTCGTGTGGGCGCAATCGCTGGACGTTGAGAATTTGGCAGCCGGGCTCTGCCAGAGTCACATAGGCATTGTTGCATCATAACCAACCAAGGCTTTTGCAGAGCGCTAATGTCTGTGCGGCAGCGAATGCAGTTCCAAGGGACAGTGAAAACCAGGTAGAGCTTTCAGTGCTGGCAGCTTTCGTGTGGGCGCAATCGCTGGACGTTGAGAATTTGGCAGCCGGGCTCTGGCAGAGTCACATAGGCATTGTTGCATCATAACCAACCAAGGCTTTTGCAGAGCGCGAATGTCTGTGCGGCAGCGAATGCAGTTCCAAGGGACAGTGAAAACCAGGTAGAGCTTGCAGTGCTGGCAGCTTTCGTGTGGGCGCAATCGCTGGACGTTTCGAATTTGGCAGCCGGGCTCTGCCAGAGTCACATAGGCATTGTTGCATCATAACCAACCAAGGAATTTGCAGAGCACGAATGTCTGTGCGGCAGCGAATGCAGTTCCAAGGGACAGTGAAAACCAGGTAGAGCTTTCAGTGCTGGCAGCTTTCGTGTGGGCGCAATCGCTGGACGTTTCGAATTTGGCAGCCGGGCTCTGCGACAGTCACGTTGGCATTGTTGCATCATAACCAACCAAGGCATTTGCAGAGCACGAATGTCTGTGCGGCAGCGAATGCAGTTCCAAGGGACAGTGAAAACCAGGTAGACCTTTCAGTGCTGGCAGCTTTCGTGTGGGCGCAATCGCTGGATGTTTCGAATTTGGCATCCGGGCACTGCCAGAGTAACATAGGCATTGTTGCATCATAACCAACCAGGGCATTTTCAGAGCGCGAATGTCTGTGCGGCAGCGAATGCAGTTCCAAGGGACAGTGAAAACCAGGTAGAGCTTTCAGTGCTGGCAGCTTTCGTGTGGGCGCAATCGCTGGACGTTTCGAATTTGGCAGCCGGGCTCTGCGACAGTCACATAGGCATTGTTGCATCATAACCAACGAAGGCATTTGCAGAGCGCGAATGTCTGTGCGGCAGCGAATGCAGTTCCAAGGGACAGTGAAAACCAGGTAGAGCTTGCAGTGCTGGCAGCTTTCATGTGGGCGCAATCGCTGGAGGTTTCGAATTTGGCAGCCGGGCTCTGCCAGAGTCACATAGGCATTGTTACATCATAACCAACCAAAGCTCTTGCGGAGCGCGAATGTCTGTGCGGCAGCGAATGCAGTTCCAAGGGACAGTGAAAACCAGGTAGACCTTTCAGTGCTTGCAGTATTCGTGTGGGCGCAATCGCTGGACGTTTCGAATTTGGCAGCCGGGCTCTGCCAGAGTCACATAGGCATTGTTGCATCATAACCAACCAAGGCATTTGCAGAGCGCGAACGTCTGTGCGGCAGCGAATGCAGTTCCAAGGGACAGTGAAAACCAGGTAGACCTTTCAGTGCTGGCAGTATTCGTGTGGGCGCAATCGCTGGACGTTGAGAATTTGGCAGCCGGGCTCTGCCAGAGTGACATAGGCATTGTTGCATCATAACCAAACAAGGATTTTGCAGAGCGCGAATGTCTGTGCGGCAGCGAATGCAGTTCCAAGGGACAGTGAAAACCAGGTAGACCTTTCAGTGCTGGCAGCTTTTGTGTGGGCGCAATCGCTGGACGTTTCGAATTTGGCAGCCGGGCTCTGCGACAGTCACATAGGCATTGTTGCATCATAACCAACCAAGGCATTTTCAGAGCGCGAATGTCTGTGCGGCAGCGAATGCAGTTCCAAGGGACAGTGAAAACCAGGTAGAGCTTGCAGTGCTGGCAGCTTTCGTGTGGGCGCAATCGCTGGACGTTTCGAATTTGGCAGCCGGGCTCTGCCAGAGTCACATAGGCATTGTTACATCATAACCAACCAAAGCTCTTGCGGAGCGCGAATGTCTGTGCGGCAGCGAATGCAGTTCCAAGGGACAGTGAAAACCAGGTAGAGCTTTCAGTGCTGGCAGCTTTCGTGTGGGCGCAATCGCTGGACGTTGAGAATTTGGCAGCCGGGCTCTGCCAGAGTCACATAGGCATTGTTGCATCATAACCAACCAAGGAATTTGCAGAGCACGAATGTCTGTGCGGCAGCGAATGCAGTTCCAAGGGACAGTGAAAACCAGGTAGAGCTTTCAGTGCTGGCAGCTTTCGTGTGGGCGCAATCGCTGGACGTTTCGAAATTGGCAGCCGGGCTCTGCCAGAGTCACATAGGCATTGTTGCATCATAACCAACCAAGGCATTTGCAGAGCGCGAATGTCTGTGCGGCAGCGAATGCAGTTCCAAGGGACAGTGAAAACCAGGTAGACCTTTCAGTGCTGGCAGTATTCGTGTGGGCGCAATCGCTGGACGTTGAGAATTTGGCAGCCAGGCTCTGCCAGAGTGACATAGGCATTGTTGCATCATAACCAAACAAGGATTTTGCAGAGCGCGAATGTCTGTGCGGCAGCGAATGCAGTTCCAAGGGACAGTGAAAACCAGGTAGACCTTTCAGTGCTGGCAGCTTTTGTGTGGGCGCAATCGCTGGACGTTTCGAATTTGGCAGCCGGGCTCTGCGACAGTCACATAGGCATTGTTGCATCATAACCAACCAAGGCATTTTCAGAGCGCGAATGTCTGTGCGGCAGCGAATGCAGTTCCAAGGGACAGTGAAAACCAGGTAGAGCTTTCAGTGCTGGCAGCTTTCGTGTGGGCGCAATCGCTGGACGTTGAGAATTTGGCAGCCGGGCTCTGCCAGAGTCACATAGGCATTGTTGCATCATAACCAACCAAGGCATTTTCAGAGCGCGAATGTCTGTGCGGCAGCGAATGGAGTTCCAAGGGACAGTGAAAACCAGGTAGACCTTTCAGTGCTGGCAGCTTTCGTGTGGGCGCAATCGCTGGACGTTGAGAATTTGGCAGCCGGGCTCTGCCAGAGTCACATAGGCATTGTTACATCATAACCAACCAAAGCTCTTGCGGAGCGCGAATGTCTGTGCGGCAGCGAATGCAGTTCCAAGGGACAGTGAAAACCAGGTAGAGCTTTCAGTGCTGGCAGCTTTCGTGTGGGCGCAATCGCTGGACGTTGAGAATTTTGTAGCCCGGCTCTGCCAGAGTCACATAGGCATTGTTGCATCATAACCAACCAAGGAATTTGCAGAGCACGAATGTCTGTGCGGCAGCGAATGCAGTTCCAAGGGACAGTGAAAACCAGGTAGAGCTTTCAGTGCTGGCAGCTTTCGTGTGGGCGCAATCGCTGGACGTTTCGAAATTGGCAGCCGGGCTCTGCGACAGTCACATAGGCATTGTTGCATCATAACCAACCAAGGCATTTGCAGAGCACGAATGTCTGTGCGGCAGCGAATGCAGTTCCAAGGGACAGTGAAAACCAGGTAGAGCTTTCACTGCTGGCAGCTTTCGTGTGGGCGCAATCGCTGGAAGTTTCTAATTTGGCATCCGGTATCTGCCAGAGTCACATAGGCATTGTTGCATCATAACCAACCAGGACATTTTCAGAGCGCGAATGTCTGTGCGGCAGCGAATGCAGTTCCAAGGGACAGTGAAAACCAGGTAGACCTTTCAGTGCTGGCAGCTTTTGTGTGGGCGCAATCGCTGGACGTTGAGAATTTGGCAGCCGGGCTCTGCCAGAGTCACATAGGCATTGTTGCATCATAACCAACCAAGGCTTTTGCAGAGCGCTAATGTCTGTGCGGCAGCGAATGCAGTTCCAAGGGACAGTGAAAACCAGGTAGAGCTTGCAGTGCTGGCAGCTTTCGTGTGGGCGCAATCACTGGACGTTGAGAATTTGGCAGCCGGGCTCTGCCAGAGTCACATAGGCATTGTTGCATCATAACCAACCAAGGCATTTGCAGAGCGCGAATGTCTGTGCGGCAGCGAATGCAGTTCCAAGGGACAGTGAAAACCAGGTAGACCTTTCAGTGCTGGCAGCTTTCGTGTGGGCGCAATCGCTGGACGTTTCGAATTTGGCAGCCGGGCTCTGCGACAGTCACATAGGCATTGTTGCATCATAACCAACCAAGGCATTTGCAGAGCGCGAATGTCTCTGCGACAGCGAATGCAGTTCCAAGGGACAGTGAAAACCAGGTAGACCTTTCAGTGCTGGCAGCTTTCGTGTGGGCGCAATCGCTGGACGTTTCGAATTTGGCAGCCGGGCTCTGCCAGAGTCACATAGGCATTGTTACATCATAACCAACCAAAGCTCTTGCGGAGCGCGAATGTCTGTGCGGCAGCGAATGCAGTTCCAAGGGACAGTGAAAACCAGGTAGAGCTTTCAGTGCTGGCAGCTTTCGTGTGGGCGCAATCGCTGGACGTTGAGAATTTGGCAGCCGGGCTCTGGCAGAGTCACATAGGCATTGTTGCATCATAACCAACCAAGGCTTTTGCAGAGGGCGAATGTCTGTGCGGCAGCGAATGCAGTTCCAAGGGACAGTGAAAACCAGGTAGAGCTTGCAGTGCTGGCAGCTTTCGTGTGGGCGCAATCGCTGGACGTTTCGAATTTGGCAGCCGGGCTCTGCCAGAGTCACATAGGCATTGTTGCATCATAACCAACCAAAGCTCTTGCGGAGCGCGAATGTCTGTGCGGCAGCGAATGCAGTTCCAAGGGACAGTGAAAACCAGGTAGAGCTTGCAGTGCTGGCAGCTTTCGTGTGGGCGCAATCGCTGGACGTTGAGAATTTGGCAGCCGGGCTCTGCCAGAGTCACATAGGCATTGTTGCATCATAACCAACCAAGGCTTTTGCAGAGCGCGAATGTCTGTGCGGCAGCGAATGCAGTTCCAAGGGACAGTGAAAACCAGGTAGAGCTTGCAGTGCTGGCAGCTTTCGTGTGGGCGCAATCGCTGGACGTTTCGAATTTGGCAGCCGGGCTCTGCCAGAGTCACATAGGCATTGTTACATCATAACCAACCAAAGCTCTTGCGGAGCGCGAATGTCTGTGCGGCAGCGAATGCAGTTCCAAGGGACAGTGAAAACCAGGTAGACCTTTCAGTGCTTGCAGTATTCGTGTGGGCGCAATCGCTGGACGTTTCGAATTTGGCAGCCGGGCTCTGCCAGAGTCACATAGGCATTGTTGCATCATAACCAACCAAGGCATTTGCAGAGCGCGAACGTCTGTGCGGCAGCGAATGCAGTTCCAAGGGACAGTGAAAACCAGGTAGACCTTTCAGTGCTGGCAGTATTCGTGTGGGCGCAATCGCTGGACGTTTCGAATTTGGCAGCCGGGCTCTGCCAGAGTGACATAGGCATTGTTGCATCATAACCAAACAAGGATTTTGCAGAGCGCGAATGTCTGTGCGGCAGCGAATGCAGTTCCAAGGGACAGTGAAAACCAGGTAGAGCTTTCAGTGCTGGCAGCTTTCGTGTGGGCGCAATCGCTGGACGTTTCGAATTTGGCAGCCGGGCTCTGCGACAGTCACATAGGCATTGTTGCATCATAACCAACCAAGGCATTTTCAGAGCGCGAATGTCTGTGCGGCAGCGAATGGAGTTCCAAGGGACAGTGAAAACCAGGTAGACCTTTCAGTGCTGGCAGCTTTCGTGTGGGCGCAATCGCTGGACGTTGAGAATTTGGCAGCCGGGCTCTGCCAGAGTCACATAGGCATTATTACATCATAACCAACCAAAGCTCTTGCGGAGCGCGAATGTCTGTGCGGCAGCGAATGCAGTTCCAAGGGACAGTGAAAACCAGGTAGAGCTTTCAGTGCTGGCAGCTTTCGTGTGGGCGCAATCGCTGGACGTTGAGAATTTTGTAGCCGGGCTCTGCCAGAGTCACATAGGCATTGTTGCATCATAACCAACCAAGGAATTTGCAGAGCACGAATGTCTGTGCGGCAGCGAATGCAGTTCCAAGGGACAGTGAAAACCAGGTAGAGCTTTCAGTGCTGGCAGCTTTCGTGTGGGCGCAATCGCTGGACGTTTCGAAATTGGCAGCCGGGCTCTGCGACAGTCACATAGGCATTGTTGCATCATAACCAACCAAGGCATTTGCAGAGCACGAATGTCTGTGCGGCAGCGAATGCAGTTCCAAGGGACAGTGAAAACCAGGTAGAGTTTTCACTGCTGGCAGCTTTCGTGTGGGCGCAATCGCTGGAAGTTTCGAATTTGGCATCCGGGCTCTGCCAGAGTCACATAGGCATTGTTGCATCATAACCAACCAGGGCATTTTCAGAGCGCGAATGTCTGTGCGGCAGCGAATGCAGTTCCAAGGGACAGTGAAAACCAGGTAGACCTTTCAGTGCTGGCAGTATTCGTGTGGGCGCAATCGCTGGACGTTGAGAATTTGGCAGCCGGGCTCTGCCAGAGTCACATAGGCATTGTTGCATCATAACCAACCAAGGCTTTTGCAGAGCGCTAATGTCTGTGCGGCAGCGAATGCAGTTCCAAGGGACAGTGAAAACCAGGTAGAGCTTGCAGTGCTGGCAGCTTTCGTGTGGGCGCAATCGCTGGACGTTGAGAATATGGCAGCCGGGCTCTGCCAGAGTCACATAGGCATTGTTGCATCATAACCAACCAAGGCATTTGCAGAGCGCGAATGTCTGTGCGGCAGCGAATGCAGTTCCAAGGGACAGTGAAAACCAGGTAGACCTTTCAGTGCTGGCAGCTTTCGTGTGGGCGCAATCGCTGGACGTTGAGAATTTGGCAGCCGGGCTCTGCCAGAGTCACATAGGCATTGTTGCATCATAACCAACCAAGGCATTTGCAGAGCGCGAATGTCTGTGCGGCAGCGAATGCAGTTCCAAGGGACAGTGAAAACCAGGTAGAGCTTTCAGTGCTGGCAGTATTCGTGTGGGCGCAATCGCTGGACGTTGAGAATTTGGCAGCCAGGCTCTGCCAGAGTCACATAGGCATTGTTGCATCATAACCAAACAAGGATTTTGCAGAGCGCGAATGTCTGTGCGGCAGCGAATGCAGTTCCAAGGGACAGTGAAAACCAGGTAGACCTTTCAGTGCTGGCAGCTTTTGTGTGGGCGCAATCGCTGGACGTTTCGAATTTGGCAGCCGGGCTCTGCGACAGTCACATAGGCATTGTTGCATCATAACCAACCAAGGCATTTTCAGAGCGCGAATGTCTGTGCGGCAGCGAATGCAGTTCCAAGGGACAGTAAAAACCAGGTAGAGCTTGCAGTGCTGGCAGCTTTCGTGTGGGCGCAATCGCTGGACGTTTCGAATTTTGCAGCCGGGCTCTGCGACAGTCACGTAGGCATTGTTGCATCATAACCAACCAAGGCATTTGCAGAGCACGAATGTCTGTGCGGCAGCGAATGCAGTTCCAAGGGACAGTGAAAACCAGGTAGAGCTTTCAGTGCTGGCAGCTTTCGTGTGGGCGCAATCGCTGGACGTTTCGAATTTGGCAGCCGGGCTCTGCCAGAGTCACATAGGCATTGTTGCATCATAACCAACCAAGGCATTTTCAGAGCGCGAATGTCTGTGCGGCAGCGAATGGAGTTCCAAGGGACAGTGAAAACCAGGTAGAGCTTGCAGTGCTGGCAGCTTTCGTGTGGGCGCAATCGCTGGACGTTTCGAATTTGGCAGCCGGGCTCTGCCAGAGTCACATAGGCATTGTTACATCATAACCAACCAAAGCTCTTGCGGAGAGCGAATGTCTGTGCGGCAGCGAATGCAGTTCCAAGGGACAGTGAAAACCAGGTAGAGCTTTCAGTGCTGGCAGCTTTCGTGTGGGTGCAATCGCTGGACGTTGAGAATTTGGCAGCCGGGCTCTGCCAGAGTCACATAGGCATTGTTGCATCATAACCAACCAAGGCATTTGCAGAGCATGAATGTCTGTGCGGCAGCGAATGCAGTTCCAAGGGACAGTGAAAACCAGGTAGACCTTTCAGTGCTGGCAGCTTTCGTGTGGGCGCAATCGCTGGACGTTGAGAATTTGGCAGCCGGGCTCTGCCAGAGTCACATAGGCATTGTTGCATCATAACCAACCAAGGAATTTGCAGAGCACGAATGTCTGTGCGGCAGCGAATGCAGTTCCAAGGGACAGTGAAAACCAGGTAGAGCTTTCAGTGCTGGCAGCTTTCGTGTGGGCGCAATCGCTGGACGTTGAGAATTTGGCAGCCGGGCTCTGCGACAGTCACATAGGCATTGTTGCATCATAACCAACCAAGGCATTTGCAGAGCACGAATGTCTGTGCGGCAGCGAATGTAGTTCCAAGGGACAGTGAAAACCAGGTAGAGCTTTCAGTGCTGGCAGCTTTCGTGTGGGCGCAATCGCTGGATGTTTCGAATTTGGCAGCCGTGCTGTGCCAGAGTCACATAGGAATTGTTGCATCATAACGAACCAGGGCATTTGCAGAGCGCGAATGTCTGTGCGGCAGCGAATGCAGTTCCAAGGGACAGTGAAAACCAGGTAGACCTTTCAGTGCTGGCGGCTTTTGTGTGGGCGCAATCGCTGGACGTTTCGAATTTGGCAGCCGGGCTCTGCGACAGTCACATAGGCATTGTTGCATCATAACCAACCAAGGCATTTGCAGAGCACGAATGTCTGTGCGGCAGCGAATGCAGTTCCAAGGGACAGTGAAAACCAGGTAGAGCTTTCACTGCTGGCAGCTTTCGTGTGGGCGCAATCGCTGGACGTTGAGAATTTGGCAGCCGGGCTCTGCCAGAGTCACATAGGCATTGTTGCATCATAACCAACCAAGGCTTTTGCAGAGCATGAATGTCTGTGCGGCAGCGAATGCATTTCCAAGGGACAGTGAAAACCAGGTAGAGCTTTCAGTGCTGGCAGCTTTCGTGTGGGCGCAATCGCTGGACGTTGAGAATTTGGCAGCCGGGCTCTGCGACAGTCACATAGGCATTGTTGCATTATAACCAACCAAGGCATTTGCAGAGCGCGAATGTCTGTGCGGCAGCGAATGCAGTTCCAAGGGACAGTGAAAACCAGGTAGACCTTTCAGTGCTGGCAGCTTTCGTGTGGGCGCAATCGCTGGACGTTTCGAATTTGGCAGCCGGGCTCTGCCAGAGTCACATAGGCATTGTTGCATCATAACCAACCAAGGCTTTTGCAGAGCGCGAATGTCTGTGCGGCAGCGAATGCAGTTCCAAGGGACAGTGAAAACTAGGTAGAGCTTGCAGTGCTGGCAGCTTTCGTGTGGGCGCAATCGCTGGACGTTTCGAAATTGGCAGCCGGGCTCTGCGACAGTCACATAGGCATTGTTGCATCATAACCAACCAAGGCATTTGCAGAGCACGAATGTCTGTGCGGCAGCGAATGCAGTTCCAAGGGACAGTGAAAACCAGGTAGAGTTTTCACTGCTGGCAGCTTTCGTGTGGGCGCAATCGCTGGAAGTTTCGAATTTGGCATCCGGGCTCTGCCAGAGTCACATAGGCATTGTTGCATCATAACCAACCAGGGCATTTTCAGAGCGCGAATGTCTGTGCGGCAGCGAATGCAGTTCCAAGGGACAGTGAAAACCAGGTAGACCTTTCAGTGCTGGCAGTATTCGTGTGGGCGCAATCGCTGGACGTTGAGAATTTGGCAGCCGGGCTCTGCCAGAGTCACATAGGCATTGTTGCATCATAACCAACCAAGGCTTTTGCAGAGCGCTAATGTCTGTGCGGCAGCGAATGCAGTTCCAAGGGACAGTGAAAACCAGGTAGAGCTTGCAGTGCTGGCAGCTTTCGTGTGGGCGCAATCGCTGGACGTTGAGAATATGGCAGCCGGGCTCTGCCAGAGTCACATAGGCATTGTTGCATCATAACCAACCAAGGCATTTGCAGAGCGCGAATGTCTGTGCGGCAGCGAATGCAGTTCCAAGGGACAGTGAAAACCAGGTAGACCTTTCAGTGCTGGCAGCTTTCGTGTGGGCGCAATCGCTGGACGTTGAGAATTTGGCAGCCGGGCTCTGCCAGAGTCACATAGGCATTGTTGCATCATAACCAACCAAGGCATTTGCAGAGCGCGAATGTCTGTGCGGCAGCGAATGCAGTTCCAAGGGACAGTGAAAACCAGGTAGAGCTTTCAGTGCTGGCAGTATTCGTGTGGGCGCAATCGCTGGACGTTGAGAATTTGGCAGCCAGGCTCTGCCAGAGTCACATAGGCATTGTTGCATCATAACCAAACAAGGATTTTGCAGAGCGCGAATGTCTGTGCGGCAGCGAATGCAGTTCCAAGGGACAGTGAAAACCAGGTAGACCTTTCAGTGCTGGCAGCTTTTGTGTGGGCGCAATCGCTGGACGTTTCGAATTTGGCAGCCGGGCTCTGCGACAGTCACATAGGCATTGTTGCATCATAACCAACCAAGGCATTTTCAGAGCGCGAATGTCTGTGCGGCAGCGAATGCAGTTCCAAGGGACAGTAAAAACCAGGTAGAGCTTGCAGTGCTGGCAGCTTTCGTGTGGGCGCAATCGCTGGACGTTTCGAATTTTGCAGCCGGGCTCTGCGACAGTCACGTAGGCATTGTTGCATCATAACCAACCAAGGCATTTGCAGAGCACGAATGTCTGTGCGGCAGCGAATGCAGTTCCAAGGGACAGTGAAAACCAGGTAGAGCTTTCAGTGCTGGCAGCTTTCGTGTGGGCGCAATCGCTGGACGTTTCGAATTTGGCAGCCGGGCTCTGCCAGAGTCACATAGGCATTGTTGCATCATAACCAACCAAGGCATTTTCAGAGCGCGAATGTCTGTGCGGCAGCGAATGGAGTTCCAAGGGACAGTGAAAACCAGGTAGAGCTTGCAGTGCTGGCAGCTTTCGTGTGGGCGCAATCGCTGGACGTTTCGAATTTGGCAGCGGGGCTCTGCCAGAGTCACATAGGCATTGTTACATCATAACCAACCAAAGCTCTTGCGGAGCGCGAATGTCTGTGCGGCAGCGAATGCAGTTCCAAGGGACAGTGAAAACCAGGTAGAGCTTTCAGTGCTGGCAGCTTTCGTGTGGGTGCAATCGCTGGACGTTGAGAATTTGGCAGCCGGGCTCTGCCAGAGTCACATAGGCATTGTTGCATCATAACCAACCAAGGCATTTGCAGAGCGCGAATGTCTGTGCGGCAGCGAATGCAGTTCCAAGGGACAGTGAAAACCAGGTAGACCTTTCAGTGCTGGCAGCTTTCGTGTGGGCGCAATCGCTGGACGTTGAGAATTTGGCATCCGGGCTCTGCCAGAGTCACATAGGCATTGTTGCATCATAACCAACCAAGGAATTTGCAGAGCACGAATGTCTGTGCGGCAGCGAATGCAGTTCCAAGGGACAGTGAAAACCAGGTAGAGCTTTCAGTGCTGGCAGCTTTCGTGTGGGCGCAATCGCTGGACGTTTCGAATTTGGCAGCCGGGCTCTGCGACAGTCACATAGGCATTGTTGCATCATAACCAACCAAGGCATTTTCAGAGCGCGAATGTCTGTGCGGCAGCGAATGGAGTTCCAAGGGACAGTGAAAACCAGGTAGACCTTTCAGTGCTGGCAGCTTTCGTGTGGGCGCAATCGCTGGACGTTGAGAATTTGGCAGCCGGGCTCTGCCAGAGTCACATAGGCATTATTACATCATAACCAACCAAAGCTCTTGCGGAGCGCGAATGTCTGTGCGGCAGCGAATGCAGTTCCAAGGGACAGTGAAAACCAGGTAGAGCTTTCAGTGCTGGCAGCTTTCGTGTGGGCGCAATCGCTGGACGTTGAGAATTTTGTAGCCGGGCTCTGCCAGAGTCACATAGGCATTGTTGCATCATAACCAACCAAGGAATTTGCAGAGCACGAATGTCTGTGCGGCAGCGAATGCAGTTCCAAGGGACAGTGAAAACCAGGTAGAGCTTTCAGTGCTGGCAGCTTTCGTGTGGGCGCAATCGCTGGACGTTTCGAAATTGGCAGCCGGGCTCTGCGACAGTCACATAGGCATTGTTGCATCATAACCAACCAAGGCATTTGCAGAGCACGAATGTCTGTGCGGCAGCGAATGCAGTTCCAAGGGACAGTGAAAACCAGGTAGAGTTTTCACTGCTGGCAGCTTTCGTGTGGGCGCAATCGCTGGAAGTTTCGAATTTGGCATCCGGGCTCTGCCAGAGTCACATAGGCATTGTTGCATCATAACCAACCAGGGCATTTTCAGAGCGCGAATGTCTGTGCGGCAGCGAATGCAGTTCCAAGGGACAGTGAAAACCAGGTAGACCTTTCAGTGCTGGCAGTATTCGTGTGGGCGCAATCGCTGGACGTTGAGAATTTGGCAGCCGGGCTCTGCCAGAGTCACATAGGCATTGTTGCATCATAACCAACCAAGGCTTTTGCAGAGCGCTAATGTCTGTGCGGCAGCGAATGCAGTTCCAAGGGACAGTGAAAACCAGGTAGAGCTTGCAGTGCTGGCAGCTTTCGTGTGGGCGCAATCGCTGGACGTTGAGAATATGGCAGCCGGGCTCTGCCAGAGTCACATAGGCATTGTTGCATCATAACCAACCAAGGCATTTGCAGAGCGCGAATGTCTGTGCGGCAGCGAATGCAGTTCCAAGGGACAGTGAAAACCAGGTAGACCTTTCAGTGCTGGCAGCTTTCGTGTGGGCGCAATCGCTGGACGTTGAGAATTTGGCAGCCGGGCTCTGCCAGAGTCACATAGGCATTGTTGCATCATAACCAACCAAGGCATTTGCAGAGCGCGAATGTCTGTGCGGCAGCGAATGCAGTTCCAAGGGACAGTGAAAACCAGGTAGAGCTTTCAGTGCTGGCAGTATTCGTGTGGGCGCAATCGCTGGACGTTGAGAATTTGGCAGCCAGGCTCTGCCAGAGTCACATAGGCATTGTTGCATCATAACCAAACAAGGATTTTGCAGAGCGCGAATGTCTGTGCGGCAGCGAATGCAGTTCCAAGGGACAGTGAAAACCAGGTAGACCTTTCAGTGCTGGCAGCTTTTGTGTGGGCGCAATCGCTGGACGTTTCGAATTTGGCAGCCGGGCTCTGCGACAGTCACATAGGCATTGTTGCATCATAACCAACCAAGGCATTTTCAGAGCGCGAATGTCTGTGCGGCAGCGAATGCAGTTCCAAGGGACAGTAAAAACCAGGTAGAGCTTGCAGTGCTGGCAGCTTTCGTGTGGGCGCAATCGCTGGACGTTTCGAATTTTGCAGCCGGGCTCTGCGACAGTCACGTAGGCATTGTTGCATCATAACCAACCAAGGCATTTGCAGAGCACGAATGTCTGTGCGGCAGCGAATGCAGTTCCAAGGGACAGTGAAAACCAGGTAGAGCTTTCAGTGCTGGCAGCTTTCGTGTGGGCGCAATCGCTGGACGTTTCGAATTTGGCAGCCGGGCTCTGCCAGAGTCACATAGGCATTGTTGCATCATAACCAACCAAGGCATTTTCAGAGCGCGAATGTCTGTGCGGCAGCGAATGGAGTTCCAAGGGACAGTGAAAACCAGGTAGAGCTTGCAGTGCTGGCAGCTTTCGTGTGGGCGCAATCGCTGGACGTTTCGAATTTGGCAGCGGGGCTCTGCCAGAGTCACATAGGCATTGTTACATCATAACCAACCAAAGCTCTTGCGGAGCGCGAATGTCTGTGCGGCAGCGAATGCAGTTCCAAGGGACAGTGAAAACCAGGTAGAGCTTTCAGTGCTGGCAGCTTTCGTGTGGGTGCAATCGCTGGACGTTGAGAATTTGGCAGCCGGGCTCTGCCAGAGTCACATAGGCATTGTTGCATCATAACCAACCAAGGCATTTGCAGAGCGCGAATGTCTGTGCGGCAGCGAATGCAGTTCCAAGGGACAGTGAAAACCAGGTAGACCTTTCAGTGCTGGCAGCTTTCGTGTGGGCGCAATCGCTGGACGTTGAGAATTTGGCATCCGGGCTCTGCCAGAGTCACATAGGCATTGTTGCATCATAACCAACCAAGGAATTTGCAGAGCACGAATGTCTGTGCGGCAGCGAATGCAGTTCCAAGGGACAGTGAAAACCAGGTAGAGCTTTCAGTGCTGGCAGCTTTCGTGTGGGCGCAATCGCTGGACGTTTCGAATTTGGCAGCCGGGCTCTGCGACAGTCACATAGGCATTGTTGCATCATAACCAACCAAGGCATTTTCAGAGCGCGAATGTCTGTGCGGCAGCGAATGGAGTTCCAAGGGACAGTGAAAACCAGGTAGACCTTTCAGTGCTGGCAGCTTTCGTGTGGGCGCAATCGCTGGACGTTGAGAATTTGGCAGCCGGGCTCTGCCAGAGTCACATAGGCATTATTACATCATAACCAACCAAAGCTCTTGCGGAGCGCGAATGTCTGTGCGGCAGCGAATGCAGTTCCAAGGGACAGTGAAAACCAGGTAGAGCTTTCAGTGCTGGCAGCTTTCGTGTGGGCGCAATCGCTGGACGTTGAGAATTTTGTAGCCGGGCTCTGCCAGAGTCACATAGGCATTGTTGCATCATAACCAACCAAGGAATTTGCAGAGCACGAATGTCTGTGCGGCAGCGAATGCAGTTCCAAGGGACAGTGAAAACCAGGTAGAGCTTTCAGTGCTGGCAGCTTTCGTGTGGGCGCAATCGCTGGACGTTTCGAAATTGGCAGCCGGGCTCTGCGACAGTCACATAGGCATTGTTGCATCATAACCAACCAAGGCATTTGCAGAGCACGAATGTCTGTGCGGCAGCGAATGCAGTTCCAAGGGACAGTGAAAACCAGGTAGAGTTTTCACTGCTGGCAGCTTTCGTGTGGGCGCAATCGCTGGAAGTTTCGAATTTGGCATCCGGGCTCTGCCAGAGTCACATAGGCATTGTTGCATCATAACCAACCAGGGCATTTTCAGAGCGCGAATGTCTGTGCGGCAGCGAATGCAGTTCCAAGGGACAGTGAAAACCAGGTAGACCTTTCAGTGCTGGCAGTATTCGTGTGGGCGCAATCGCTGGACGTTGAGAATTTGGCAGCCGGGCTCTGCCAGAGTCACATAGGCATTGTTGCATCATAACCAACCAAGGCTTTTGCAGAGCGCTAATGTCTGTGCGGCAGCGAATGCAGTTCCAAGGGACAGTGAAAACCAGGTAGAGCTTGCAGTGCTGGCAGCTTTCGTGTGGGCGCAATCGCTGGACGTTGAGAATATGGCAGCCGGGCTCTGCCAGAGTCACATAGGCATTGTTGCATCATAACCAACCAAGGCATTTGCAGAGCGCGAATGTCTGTGCGGCAGCGAATGCAGTTCCAAGGGACAGTGAAAACCAGGTAGACCTTTCAGTGCTGGCAGCTTTCGTGTGGGCGCAATCGCTGGACGTTGAGAATTTGGCAGCCGGGCTCTGCCAGAGTCACATAGGCATTGTTGCATCATAACCAACCAAGGCATTTGCAGAGCGCGAATGTCTGTGCGGCAGCGAATGCAGTTCCAAGGGACAGTGAAAACCAGGTAGAGCTTTCAGTGCTGGCAGTATTCGTGTGGGCGCAATCGCTGGACGTTGAGAATTTGGCAGCCAGGCTCTGCCAGAGTCACATAGGCATTGTTGCATCATAACCAAACAAGGATTTTGCAGAGCGCGAATGTCTGTGCGGCAGCGAATGCAGTTCCAAGGGACAGTGAAAACCAGGTAGACCTTTCAGTGCTGGCAGCTTTTGTGTGGGCGCAATCGCTGGACGTTTCGAATTTGGCAGCCGGGCTCTGCGACAGTCACATAGGCATTGTTGCATCATAACCAACCAAGGCATTTTCAGAGCGCGAATGTCTGTGCGGCAGCGAATGCAGTTCCAAGGGACAGTAAAAACCAGGTAGAGCTTGCAGTGCTGGCAGCTTTCGTGTGGGCGCAATCGCTGGACGTTTCGAATTTTGCAGCCGGGCTCTGCGACAGTCACGTAGGCATTGTTGCATCATAACCAACCAAGGCATTTGCAGAGCACGAATGTCTGTGCGGCAGCGAATGCAGTTCCAAGGGACAGTGAAAACCAGGTAGAGCTTTCAGTGCTGGCAGCTTTCGTGTGGGCGCAATCGCTGGACGTTTCGAATTTGGCAGCCGGGCTCTGCCAGAGTCACATAGGCATTGTTGCATCATAACCAACCAAGGCATTTTCAGAGCGCGAATGTCTGTGCGGCAGCGAATGGAGTTCCAAGGGACAGTGAAAACCAGGTAGAGCTTGCAGTGCTGGCAGCTTTCGTGTGGGCGCAATCGCTGGACGTTTCGAATTTGGCAGCCGGGCTCTGCCAGAGTCACATAGGCATTGTTACATCATAACCAACCAAAGCTCTTGCGGAGCGCGAATGTCTGTGCGGCAGCGAATGCAGTTCCAAGGGACAGTGAAAACCAGGTAGAGCTTTCAGTGCTGGCAGCTTTCGTGTGGGTGCAATCGCTGGACGTTGAGAATTTGGCAGCCGGGCTCTGCCAGAGTCACATAGGCATTGTTGCATCATAACCAACCAAGGCATTTGCAGAGCATGAATGTCTGTGCGGCAGCGAATGCAGTTCCAAGGGACAGTGAAAACCAGGTAGACCTTTCAGTGCTGGCAGCTTTCGTGTGGGCGCAATCGCTGGACGTTGAGAATTTGGCAGCCGGGCTCTGCCAGAGTCACATAGGCATTGTTGCATCATAACCAACCAAGGAATTTGCAGAGCACGAATGTCTGTGCGGCAGCGAATGCAGTTCCAAGGGACAGTGAAAACCAGGTAGAGCTTTCAGTGCTGGCAGCTTTCGTGTGGGCGCAATCGCTGGACGTTGAGAATTTGGCAGCCGGGCTCTGCGACAGTCACATAGGCATTGTTGCATCATAACCAACCAAGGCATTTGCAGAGCACGAATGTCTGTGCGGCAGCGAATGTAGTTCCAAGGGACAGTGAAAACCAGGTAGAGCTTTCAGTGCTGGCAGCTTTCGTGTGGGCGCAATCGCTGGATGTTTCGAATTTGGCAGCCGTGCTGTGCCAGAGTCACATAGGAATTGTTGCATCATAACGAACCAGGGCATTTGCAGAGCGCGAATGTCTGTGCGGCAGCGAATGCAGTTCCAAGGGACAGTGAAAACCAGGTAGACCTTTCAGTGCTGGCGGCTTTTGTGTGGGCGCAATCGCTGGACGTTTCGAATTTGGCAGCCGGGCTCTGCGACAGTCACATAGGCATTGTTGCATCATAACCAACCAAGGCATTTGCAGAGCACGAATGTCTGTGCGGCAGCGAATGCAGTTCCAAGGGACAGTGAAAACCAGGTAGAGCTTTCACTGCTGGCAGCTTTCGTGTGGGCGCAATCGCTGGACGTTGAGAATTTGGCAGCCGGGCTCTGCCAGAGTCACATAGGCATTGTTGCATCATAACCAACCAAGGCTTTTGCAGAGCATGAATGTCTGTGCGGCAGCGAATGCATTTCCAAGGGACAGTGAAAACCAGGTAGAGCTTTCAGTGCTGGCAGCTTTCGTGTGGGCGCAATCGCTGGACGTTTCGAATTTGGCAGCCGGGCTCTGCGACAGTCACATAGGCATTGTTGCATTATAACCAACCAAGGCATTTGCAGAGCGCGAATGTCTGTGCGGCAGCGAATGCAGTTCCAAGGGACAGTGAAAACCAGGTAGACCTTTCAGTGCTGGCAGCTTTCGTGTGGGCGCAATCGCTGGACGTTTCGAATTTGGCAGCCGGGCTCTGCCAGAGTCACATAGGCATTGTTGCATCATAACCAACCAAGGCTTTTGCAGAGCGCGAATGTCTGTGCGGCAGCGAATGCAGTTCCAAGGGACAGTGAAAACTAGGTAGAGCTTGCAGTGCTGGCAGCTTTCGTGTGGGCGCAATCGCTGGACGTTTCGAAATTGGCAGCCGGGCTCTGCGACAGTCACATAGGCATTGTTGCATCATAACCAACCAAGGCATTTGCAGAGCACGAATGTCTGTGCGGCAGCGAATGCAGTTCCAAGGGACAGTGAAAACCAGGTAGAGTTTTCACTGCTGGCAGCTTTCGTGTGGGCGCAATCGCTGGAAGTTTCGAATTTGGCATCCGGGCTCTGCCAGAGTCACATAGGCATTGTTGCATCATAACCAACCAGGGCATTTTCAGAGCGCGAATGTCTGTGCGGCAGCGAATGCAGTTCCAAGGGACAGTGAAAACCAGGTAGACCTTTCAGTGCTGGCAGTATTCGTGTGGGCGCAATCGCTGGACGTTGAGAATTTGGCAGCCGGGCTCTGCCAGAGTCACATAGGCATTGTTGCATCATAACCAACCAAGGCTTTTGCAGAGCGCTAATGTCTGTGCGGCAGCGAATGCAGTTCCAAGGGACAGTGAAAACCAGGTAGAGCTTGCAGTGCTGGCAGCTTTCGTGTGGGCGCAATCGCTGGACGTTGAGAATATGGCAGCCGGGCTCTGCCAGAGTCACATAGGCATTGTTGCATCATAACCAACCAAGGCATTTGCAGAGCGCGAATGTCTGTGCGGCAGCGAATGCAGTTCCAAGGGACAGTGAAAACCAGGTAGACCTTTCAGTGCTGGCAGCTTTCGTGTGGGCGCAATCGCTGGACGTTGAGAATTTGGCAGCCGGGCTCTGCCAGAGTCACATAGGCATTGTTGCATCATAACCAACCAAGGCATTTGCAGAGCGCGAATGTCTGTGCGGCAGCGAATGCAGTTCCAAGGGACAGTGAAAACCAGGTAGAGCTTTCAGTGCTGGCAGTATTCGTGTGGGCGCAATCGCTGGACGTTGAGAATTTGGCAGCCAGGCTCTGCCAGAGTCACATAGGCATTGTTGCATCATAACCAAACAAGGATTTTGCAGAGCGCGAATGTCTGTGCGGCAGCGAATGCAGTTCCAAGGGACAGTGAAAACCAGGTAGACCTTTCAGTGCTGGCAGCTTTTGTGTGGGCGCAATCGCTGGACGTTTCGAATTTGGCAGCCGGGCTCTGCGACAGTCACATAGGCATTGTTGCATCATAACCAACCAAGGCATTTTCAGAGCGCGAATGTCTGTGCGGCAGCGAATGCAGTTCCAAGGGACAGTAAAAACCAGGTAGAGCTTGCAGTGCTGGCAGCTTTCGTGTGGGCGCAATCGCTGCATGTTTCGAATTTGGCAGCCGTGCTGTGCCAGAGTCACATAGGCATTGTTGCATCATAACGAACCAGGGCATTTGCAGAGCGCGAATGTCTGTGCGGCAGCGAATGCAGTTCCAAGGGACAGTGAAAACCAGGTAGACCTTTCAGTGCTGGCGGCTTTTGTGTGGGCGCAATCGCTGGACGTTTCGAATTTGGCAGCCGGGCTCTGCGACAGTCACATAGGCATTGTTGCATCATAACCAACCAAGGCATTTGCAGAGCACGAATGTCTGTGCGGCAGCGAATGCAGTTCCAAGGGACAGTGAAAACCAGGTAGAGCTTTCACTGCTGGCAGCTTTCGTGTGGGCGCAATCGCTGGACGTTGAGAATTTGGCAGCCGGGCTCTGCCAGAGTCACATAGGCATTGTTGCATCATAACCAACCAAGGCTTTTGCAGAGCATGAATGTCTGTGCGGCAGCGAATGCATTTCCAAGGGACAGTGAAAACCAGGTAGAGCTTTCAGTGCTGGCAGCTTTCGTGTGGGCGCAATCGCTGGACGTTGAGAATTTGGCAGCCGGGCTCTGCGACAGTCACATAGGCATTGTTGCATTATAACCAACCAAGGCATTTGCAGAGCGCGAATGTCTGTGCGGCAGCGAATGCAGTTCCAAGGGACAGTGAAAACCAGGTAGACCTTTCAGTGCTGGCAGCTTTCGTGTGGGCGCAATCGCTGGACGTTTCGAATTTGGCAGCCGGGCTCTGCCAGAGTCACATAGGCATTGTTGCATCATAACCAACCAAGGCTTTTGCAGAGCGCGAATGTCTGTGCGGCAGCGAATGCAGTTCCAAGGGACAGTGAAAACCAGGTAGAGCTTGCAGTGCTGGCAGCTTTCGTGTGGGCGCAATCGCTGGACGTTTCGAAATTGGCAGCCGGGCTCTGCGACAGTCACATAGGCATTGTTGCATCATAACCAACCAAGGCATTTGCAGAGCACGAATGTCTGTGCGGCAGCAAATGCAGTTCCAAGGGACAGTGAAAACCAGGTAGAGTTTTCACTGCTGGCAGCTTTCGTGTGGGCGCAATCGCTGGAAGTTTCGAATTTGGCATCCGGGCTCTGCCAGAGTCACATAGGCATTGTTGCATCATAACCAACCAGGGCATTTTCAGAGCGCGAATGTCTGTGCGGCAGCGAATGCAGTTCCAAGGGACAGTGAAAACCAGGTAGACCTTTCAGTGCTGGCAGTATTCGTGTGGGCGCAATCGCTGGACGTTGAGAATTTGGCAGCCGGGCTCTGCCAGAGTCACATAGGCATTGTTGCATCATAACCAACCAAGGCTTTTGCAGAGCGCTAATGTCTGTGCGGCAGCGAATGCAGTTCCAAGGGACAGTGAAAACCAGGTAGAGCTTGCAGTGCTGGCAGCTTTCGTGTGGGCGCAATCGCTGGACGTTGAGAATATGGCAGCCGGGCTCTGCCAGAGTCACATAGGCATTGTTGCATCATAACCAACCAAGGCATTTGCAGAGCGCGAATGTCTGTGCGGCAGCGAATGCAGTTCCAAGGGACAGTGAAAACCAGGTAGACCTTTCAGTGCTGGCAGCTTTCGTGTGGGCGCAATCGCTGGACGTTGAGAATTTGGCAGCCGGGCTCTGCCAGAGTCACATAGGCATTGTTGCATCATAACCAACCAAGGCATTTGCAGAGCGCGAATGTCTGTGCGGCAGCGAATGCAGTTCCAAGGGACAGTGAAAACCAGGTAGAGCTTTCAGTGCTGGCAGCTTTCGTGTGGGCGCAATCGCTGGACGTTGAGAATTTGGCAGCCAGGCTCTGCCAGAGTCACATAGGCATTGTTGCATCATAACCAAACAAGGATTTTGCAGAGCGCGAATGTCTGTGCGGCAGCGAATGCAGTTCCAAGGGACAGTGAAAACCAGGTAGACCTTTCAGTGCTGGCAGCTTTTGTGTGGGCGCAATCGCTGGACGTTTCGAATTTGGCAGCCGGGCTCTGCGACAGTCACATAGGCATTGTTGCATCATAACCAACCAAGGCATTTTCAGAGCGCGAATGTCTGTGCGGCAGCGAATGCAGTTCCAAGGGACAGTAAAAACCAGGTAGAGCTTGCAGTGCTGGCAGCTTTCGTGTGGGCGCAATCGCTGGACGTTTCGAATTTTGCAGCCGGGCTCTGCGACAGTCACGTAGGCATTGTTGCATCATAACCAACCAAGGCATTTGCAGAGCACGAATGTCTGTGCGGCAGCGAATGCAGTTCCAAGGGACAGTGAAAACCAGGTAGAGCTTTCAGTGCTGGCAGCTTTCGTGTGGGCGCAATCGCTGGACGTTTCGAATTTGGCAGCCGGGCTCTGCCAGAGTCACATAGGCATTGTTGCATCATAACCAACCAAGGCATTTTCAGAGCGCGAATGTCTGTGCGGCAGCGAATGGAGTTCCAAGGGACAGTGAAAACCAGGTAGAGCTTGCAGTGCTGGCAGCTTTCGTGTGGGCGCAATCGCTGGACGTTTCGAATTTGGCAGCCGGGCTCTGCCAGAGTCACATAGGCATTGTTACATCATAACCAACCAAAGCTCTTGCGGAGCGCGAATGTCTGTGCGGCAGCGAATGCAGTTCCAAGGGACAGTGAAAACCAGGTAGAGCTTTCAGTGCTGGCAGCTTTCGTGTGGGTGCAATCGCTGGACGTTGAGAATTTGGCAGCCGGGCTCTGCCAGAGTCACATAGGCATTGTTGCATCATAACCAACCAAGGCATTTGCAGAGCGCGAATGTCTGTGCGGCAGCGAATGCAGTTCCAAGGGACAGTGAAAACCAGGTAGACCTTTCAGTGCTGGCAGCTTTCGTGTGGGCGCAATCGCTGGACGTTGAGAATTTGGCATCCGGGCTCTGCCAGAGTCACATAGGCATTGTTGCATCATAACCAACCAAGGAATTTGCAGAGCACGAATGTCTGTGCGGCAGCGAATGCAGTTCCAAGGGACAGTGAAAACCAGGTAGAGCTTTCAGTGCTGGCAGCTTTCGTGTGGGCGCAATCGCTGGACGTTGAGAATTTGGCAGCCGGGCTCTGCGACAGTCACATAGGCATTGTTGCATCATAACCAACCAAGGCATTTGCAGAGCACGAATGTCTGTGCGGCAGCGAATGCAGTTCCAAGGGACAGTGAAAACCAGGTAGAGCTTTCAGTGCTGGCAGCTTTCGTGTGGGCGCAATCGCTGCATGTTTCGAATTTGGCAGCCGTGCTGTGCCAGAGTCACATAGGCATTGTTGCATCATAACGAACCAGGGCATTTGCAGAGCGCGAATGTCTGTGCGGCAGCGAATGCAGTTCCAAGGGACAGTGAAAACCAGGTAGACCTTTCAGTGCTGGCGGCTTTTGTGTGGGCGCAATCGCTGGACGTTTCGAATTTGGCAGCCGGGCTCTGCGACAGTCACATAGGCATTGTTGCATCATAACCAACCAAGGCATTTGCAGAGCACGAATGTCTGTGCGGCAGCGAATGCAGTTCCAAGGGACAGTGAAAACCAGGTAGAGCTTTCACTGCTGGCAGCTTTCGTGTGGGCGCAATCGCTGGACGTTGAGAATTTGGCAGCCGGGCTCTGCCAGAGTCACATAGGAATTGTTGCATCATAACCAACCAAGGCTTTTGCAGAGCATGAATGTCTGTGCGGCAGCGAATGCATTTCCAAGGGACAGTGAAAACCAGGTAGAGCTTTCAGTGCTGGCAGCTTTCGTGTGGGCGCAATCGCTGGACGTTTCGAATTTGGCAGCCGGGCTCTGCGACAGTCACATAGGCATTGTTGCATTATAACCAACCAAGGCATTTGCAGAGCGCGAATGTCTGTGCGGCAGCGAATGCAGTTCCAAGGGACAGTGAAAACCAGGTAGACCTTTCAGTGCTGGCAGCTTTCGTGTGGGCGCAATCGCTGGACGTTTCGAATTTGGCAGCCGGGCTCTGCCAGAGTCACATAGGCATTGTTGCATCATAACCAACCAAGGCTTTTGCAGAGCGCGAATGTCTGTGCGGCAGCGAATGCAGTTCCAAGGGACAGTGAAAACCAGGTAGAGCTTGCAGTGCTGGCAGCTTTCGTGTGGGCGCAATCGCTGGACGTTTCGAATTTGGCAGCCGGGCTCTGCCAGAGTCACGTTGGCATTGTTGCATCATAACCAACCAAGGATTTTGCAGAGCGCGAATGTCTGTGCGGCAGCGAATGCAGTTCCAAGGGACAGTGAAAACCAGGTAGACCTTTCAGTGCTGGCGGCTTTTGTGTGGGCGCAATCGCTGGACGTTTCGAATTTGGCAGCCGGGCTCTGCCAGAGTCACATAGGCATTGTTGCATCATAACCAACCAAGGCATTTGCAGAGCACGAATGTCTGTGCGGCAGCGAATGCAGTTCCAAGGGACAGTGAAAACCAGGTAGACCTTTCAGTGCTGGCAGCTTTCGTGTGGGCGCAATCGCTGGACGTTTCGAATTTGGCAGCCGGGCTCTGCCAGAGTAACATAGGCATTGTTGCATCATAACCAACCAGGGCATTTTCAGAGCGCGAATGTCTGTGCGGCAGCGAATGCAGTTCCAAGGGACAGTGAAAACCAGGTAGACCTTTCAGTGCTGGCAGGTTTCGTGTGGGCGCAATCGCTGGACGTTGAGAATTTGGCAGCCGGGCTCTGGCAGAGTCACATAGGCATTGTTACATCATAACCAACCAAAGCTCTTGCGGAGCGCGAATGTCTGTGCGGCAGCGAATGCAGTTCCAAGGGACAGTGAAAAGCAGGTAGACCTTTCAGTGCTTGCAGTATTCGTGTGGGCGCAATCGCTGGACGTTGAGAATTTGGCAGCCGGGCTCTGGCAGAGTCACATAGGCATTGTTGCATCATAACCAACCAAGGCTTTTGCAGAGCGCGAATGTCTGTGCGGCAGCGAATGCAGTTCCAAGGGACAGTGAAAACCAGGTAGAGCTTGCAGTGCTGGCAGCTTTCGTGTGGGCGCAATCGCTGGACGTTTCGAATTTGGCAGCCGGGCTCTGCCAGAGTCACATAGGCATTGTTGCATCATAACCAACCAAAGCTCTTGCGGAGCGCGAATGTCTGTGCGGCAGCGAATGCAGTTCCAAGGGACAGTGAAAACCAGGTAGAGCTTGCAGTGCTGGCAGCTTTCGTGTGGGCGCAATCGCTGGACGTTGAGAATTTGGCAGCCGGGCTCTGCCAGAGTCACATAGGCATTGTTGCATCATAACCAACCAAGGAATTTGCAGAGCACGAATGTCTGTGCGGCAGCGAATGCAGTTCCAAGGGACAGTGAAAACCAGGTAGAGCTTTCAGTGCTGGCAGCTTTCGTGTGGGCGCAATCGCTGGACGTTTCGAATTTGGCAGCCGGGCTCTGCGACAGTCACGTTGGCATTGTTGCATCATAACCAACCAAGGCATTTGCAGAGCACGAATGTCTGTGCGGCAGCGAATGCAGTTCCAAGGGACAGTGAAAACCAGGTAGACCTTTCAGTGCTGGCAGCTTTCGTGTGGGCGCAATCGCTGGATGTTTCGAATTTGGCATCCGGGCTCTGCCAGAGTCACATAGGCATTGTTGCATCATAACCAACCAGGGCATTTTCAGAGCGCGAATGTCTGTGCGGCAGCGAATGCAGTTCCAAGGGACAGTGAAAACCAGGTAGAGCTTTCAGTGCTGGCAGCTTTCGTGTGGGCGCAATCGCTGGACGTTTCGAATTTGGCAGCCGGGCTCTGGCAGAGTCACATAGGCATTGTTGCATCATAACCAACGAAGGCATTTGCAGAGCGCGAATGTCTGTGCGGCAGCGAATGCAGTTCCAAGGGACAGTGAAAACCAGGTAGAGCTTGCAGTGCTGGCAGCTTTCATGTGGGCGCAATCGCTGGACGTTTCGAATTTGGCAGCCGGGCTCTGCCAGAGTCACATAGGCATTGTTGCATCATAACCAACCAAGGCTTTTGCAGAGCGCGAATGTCTGTGCGGCAGCGAATGCAGTTCCAAGGGACAGTGAAAACCAGGAAGAGCTTGCAGTGCTGGCAGCTTTCGTGTGGGCGCAATCGCTGGACGTTTCGAAATTGGCAGCCGGGCTCTGCGACAGTCACATAGGCATTGTTGCATCATAACCAACCAAGGCATTTGCAGAGCACGAATGTCTGTGCGGCAGCGAATGCAGTTCCAAGGGACAGTGAAAACCAGGTAGAGTTTTCACTGCTGGCAGCTTTCGTGTGGGCGCAATCGCTGGAAGTTTCGAATTTGGCATCCGGGCTCTGCCAGAGTCACATAGGCATTGTTGCATCATAACCAACCAGGGCATTTTCAGAGCGCCAATGTCTGTGCGGCAGCGAATGCAGTTCCAAGGGACAGTGAAAACCAGGTAGACCTTTCAGTGCTGGCAGTATTCGTGTGGGCGCAATCGCTGGACGTTGAGAATTTGGCAGCCGGGCTCTGCCAGAGTCACATAGGCATTGTTGCATCATAACCAACCAAGGCTTTTGCAGAGCGCTAATGTCTGTGCGGCAGCGAATGCAGTTCCAAGGGACAGTGAAAACCAGGTAGAGCTTGCAGTGCTGGCAGCTTTCGTGTGGGCGCAATCGCTGGACGTTGAGAATATGGCAGCCGGGCTCTGCCAGAGTCACATAGGCATTGTTGCATCATAACCAACCAAGGCATTTGCAGAGCGCGAATGTCTGTGCGGCAGCGAATGCAGTTCCAAGGGACAGTGAAAACCAGGTAGACCTTTCAGTGCTGGCAGCTTTCGTGTGGGCGCAATCGCTGGACGTTGAGAATTTGGCAGCCGGGCTCTGCCAGAGTCACATAGGCATTGTTGCATCATAACCAACCAAGGCATTTGCAGAGCGCGAATGTCTGTGCGGCAGCGAATGCAGTTCCAAGGGACAGTGAAAACCAGGTAGAGCTTTCAGTGCTGGCAGTATTCGTGTGGGCGCAATCGCTGGACGTTGAGAATTTGGCAGCCAGGCTCTGCCAGAGTCACATAGGCATTGTTGCATCATAACCAAACAAGGATTTTGCAGAGCGCGAATGTCTGTGCGGCAGCGAATGCAGTTCCAAGGGACAGTGAAAACCAGGTAGACCTTTCAGTGCTGGCAGCTTTTGTGTGGGCGCAATCGCTGGACGTTTCGAATTTGGCAGCCAGGCTCTGCGACAGTCACATAGGCATTGTTGCATCATAACCAACCAAGGCATTTTCAGAGCGCGAATGTCTGTGCGGCAGCGAATGCAGTTCCAAGGGACAGTAAAAACCAGGTAGAGCTTGCAGTGCTGGCAGCTTTCGTGTGGGCGCAATCGCTGGACGTTTCGAATTTTGCAGCCGGGCTCTGCGACAGTCACGTAGGCATTGTTGCATCATAACCAACCAAGGCATTTGCAGAGCACGAATGTCTGTGCGGCAGCGAATGCAGTTCCAAGGGACAGTGAAAACCAGGTAGAGCTTTCAGTGCTGGCAGCTTTCGTGTGGGCGCAATCGCTGGACGTTTCGAATTTGGCAGCCGGGCTCTGCCAGAGTCACATAGGCATTGTTGCATCATAACCAACCAAGGCATTTTCAGAGCGCGAATGTCTGTGCGGCAGCGAATGGAGTTCCAAGGGACAGTGAAAACCAGGTAGAGCTTGCAGTGCTGGCAGCTTTCGTGTGGGCGCAATCGCTGGACGTTTCGAATTTGGCAGCCGGGCTCTGCCAGAGTCACATAGGCATTGTTACATCATAACCAACCAAAGCTCTTGCGGAGCGCGAATGTCTGTGCGGCAGCGAATGCAGTTCCAAGGGACAGTGAAAACCAGGTAGAGCTTTCAGTGCTGGCAGCTTTCGTGTGGGTGCAATCGCTGGACGTTGAGAATTTGGCAGCCGGGCTCTGCCAGAGTCACATAGGCATTGTTGCATCATAACCAACCAAGGCATTTGCAGAGCGCGAATGTCTGTGCGGCAGCGAATGCAGTTCCAAGGGACAGTGAAAACCAGGTAGACCTTTCAGTGCTGGCAGCTTTCGTGTGGGCGCAATCGCTGGACGTTGAGAATTTGGCATCCGGGCTCTGCCAGAGTCACATAGGCATTGTTGCATCATAACCAACCAAGGAATTTGCAGAGCACGAATGTCTGTGCGGCAGCGAATGCAGTTCCAAGGGACAGTGAAAACCAGGTAGAGCTTTCAGTGCTGGCAGCTTTCGTGTGGGCGCAATCGCTGGACGTTGAGAATTTGGCAGCCGGGCTCTGCGACAGTCACATAGGCATTGTTGCATCATAACCAACCAAGGCATTTGCAGAGCACGAATGTCTGTGCGGCAGCGAATGCAGTTCCAAGGGACAGTGAAAACCAGGTAGAGCTTTCAGTGCTGGCAGCTTTCGTGTGGGCGCAATCGCTGCATGTTTCGAATTTGGCAGCCGTGCTGTGCCAGAGTCACATAGGCATTGTTGCATCATAACGAACCAGGGCATTTGCAGAGCGCGAATGTCTGTGCGGCAGCGAATGCAGTTCCAAGGGACAGTGAAAACCAGGTAGACCTTTCAGTGCTGGCGGCTTTTGTGTGGGCGCAATCGCTGGACGTTTCGAATTTGGCAGCCGGGCTCTGCGACAGTCACATAGGCATTGTTGCATCATAACCAACCAAGGCATTTGCAGAGCACGAATGTCTGTGCGGCAGCGAATGCAGTTCCAAGGGACAGTGAAAACCAGGTAGAGCTTTCACTGCTGGCAGCTTTCGTGTGGGCGCAATCGCTGGACGTTGAGAATTTGGCAGCCGGGCTCTGCCAGAGTCACATAGGCATTGTTGCATCATAACCAACCAAGGCTTTTGCAGAGCATGAATGTCTGTGCGGCAGCGAATGCATTTCCAAGGGACAGTGAAAACCAGGTAGAGCTTTCAGTGCTGGCAGCTTTCGTGTGGGCGCAATCGCTGGACGTTTCGAATTTGGCAGCCGGGCTCTGCGACAGTCACATAGGCATTGTTGCATTATAACCAACCAAGGCATTTGCAGAGCGCGAATGTCTGTGCGGCAGCGAATGCAGTTCCAAGGGACAGTGAAAACCAGGTAGACCTTTCAGTGCTGGCAGCTTTCGTGTGGGCGCAATCGCTGGACGTTTCGAATTTGGCAGCCGGGCTCTGCCAGAGTCACATAGGCATTGTTGCATCATAACCAACCAAGGCTTTTGCAGAGCGCGAATGTCTGTGCGGCAGCGAATGCAGTTCCAAGGGACAGTGAAAACCAGGTAGAGCTTGCAGTGCTGGCAGCTTTCGTGTGGGCGCAATCGCTGGACGTTTCGAATTTGGCAGCCGGGCTCTGCCAGAGTCACGTTGGCATTGTTGCATCATAACCAACCAAGGATTTTGCAGAGCGCGAATGTCTGTGCGGCAGCGAATGCAGTTCCAAGGGACAGTGAAAACCAGGTAGAGCTTTCAGTGCTGGCAGCTTTCGTGTGGGCGCAATCGCTGCATGTTTCGAATTTGGCAGCCGTGCTGTGCCAGAGTCACATAGGCATTGTTGCATCATAACGAACCAGGGCATTTGCAGAGCGCGAATGTCTGTGCGGCAGCGAATGCAGTTCCAAGGGACAGTGAAAACCAGGTAGACCTTTCAGTGCTGGCGGCTTTTGTGTGGGCGCAATCGCTGGACGTTTCGAATTTGGCAGCCGGGCTCTGCGACAGTCACATAGGCATTGTTGCATCATAACCAACCAAGGCATTTGCAGAGCACGAATGTCTGTGCGGCAGCGAATGCAGTTCCAAGGGACAGTGAAAACCAGGTAGAGCTTTCACTGCTGGCAGCTTTCGTGTGGGCGCAATCGCTGGACGTTGAGAATTTGGCAGCCGGGCTCTGCCAGAGTCACATAGGCATTGTTGCATCATAACCAACCAAGGCTTTTGCAGAGCATGAATGTCTGTGCGGCAGCGAATGCATTTCCAAGGGACAGTGAAAACCAGGTAGAGCTTTCAGTGCTGGCAGCTTTCGTGTGGGCGCAATCGCTGGACGTTTCGAATTTGGCAGCCGGGCTCTGCGACAGTCACATAGGCATTGTTGCATTATAACCAACCAAGGCATTTGCAGAGCGCGAATGTCTGTGCGGCAGCGAATGCAGTTCCAAGGGACAGTGAAAACCAGGTAGACCTTTCAGTGCTGGCAGCTTTCGTGTGGGCGCAATCGCTGGACGTTTCGAATTTGGCAGCCGGGCTCTGCCAGAGTCACATAGGCATTGTTGCATCATAACCAACCAAGGCTTTTGCAGAGCGCGAATGTCTGTGCGGCAGCGAATGCAGTTCCAAGGGACAGTGAAAACCAGGTAGAGCTTGCAGTGCTGGCAGCTTTCGTGTGGGCGCAATCGCTGGACGTTTCGAATTTGGCAGCCGGGCTCTGCCAGAGTCACGTTGGCATTGTTGCATCATAACCAACCAAGGATTTTGCAGAGCGCGAATGTCTGTGCGGCAGCGAATGCAGTTCCAAGGGACAGTGAAAACCAGGTAGACCTTTCAGTGCTGGCGGCTTTTGTGTGGGCGCAATCGCTGGACGTTTCGAATTTGGCAGCCGGGCTCTGCCAGAGTCACATAGGCATTGTTGCATCATAACCAACCAAGGCATTTGCAGAGCACGAATGTCTGTGCGGCAGCGAATGCAGTTCCAAGGGACAGTGAAAACCAGGTAGACCTTTCAGTGCTGGCAGCTTTCGTGTGGGCGCAATCGCTGGACGTTTCGAATTTGGCAGCCGGGCTCTGCCAGAGTAACATAGGCATTGTTGCATCATAACCAACCAGGGCATTTTCAGAGCGCGAATGTCTGTGCGGCAGCGAATGCAGTTCCAAGGGACAGTGAAAACCAGGTAGACCTTTCAGTGCTGGCAGGTTTCGTGTGGGCGCAATCGCTGGACGTTGAGAATTTGGCAGCCGGGCTCTGGCAGAGTCACATAGGCATTGTTACATCATAACCAACCAAAGCTCTTGCGGAGCGCGAATGTCTGTGCGGCAGCGAATGCAGTTCCAAGGGACAGTGAAAAGCAGGTAGACCTTTCAGTGCTTGCAGTATTCGTGTGGGCGCAATCGCTGGACGTTGAGAATTTGGCAGCCGGGCTCTGGCAGAGTCACATAGGCATTGTTGCATCATAACCAACCAAGGCTTTTGCAGAGCGCGAATGTCTGTGCGGCAGCGAATGCAGTTCCAAGGGACAGTGAAAACCAGGTAGAGCTTGCAGTGCTGGCAGCTTTCGTGTGGGCGCAATCGCTGGACGTTTCGAATTTGGCAGCCGGGCTCTGCCAGAGTCACATAGGCATTGTTGCATCATAACCAACCAAAGCTCTTGCGGAGCGCGAATGTCTGTGCGGCAGCGAATGCAGTTCCAAGGGACAGTGAAAACCAGGTAGAGCTTGCAGTGCTGGCAGCTTTCATGTGGGCGCAATCGCTGGACGTTTCGAATTTGGCAGCCGGGCTCTGCCAGAGTCACATAGGCATTGTTGCATCATAACCAACCAAGGCTTTTGCAGAGCGCGAATGTCTGTGCGGCAGCGAATGCAGTTCCAAGGACAGTGAAAACCAGGTAGAGCTTGCAGTGCTGGCAGCTTTCGTGTGGGCGCAATCGCTGGACGTTTCGAAATTGGCAGCCGGGCTCTGCGACAGTCACATAGGCATTGTTGCATCATAACCAACCAAGGCATTTGCAGAGCACGAATGTCTGTGCGGCAGCGAATGCAGTTCCAAGGGACAGTGAAAACCAGGTAGAGTTTTCACTGCTGGCAGCTTTCGTGTGGGCGCAATCGCTGGAAGTTTCGAATTTGGCATCCGGGCTCTGCCAGAGTCACATAGGCATTGTTGCATCATAACCAACCAGGGCATTTTCAGAGCGCGAATGTCTGTGCGGCAGCGAATGCAGTTCCAAGGGACAGTGAAAACCAGGTAGACCTTTCAGTGCTGGCAGTATTCGTGTGGGCGCAATCGCTGGACGTTGAGAATTTGGCAGCCGGGCTCTGCCAGAGTCACATAGGCATTGTTGCATCATAACCAACCAAGGCTTTTGCAGAGCGCTAATGTCTGTGCGGCAGCGAATGCAGTTCCAAGGGACAGTGAAAACCAGGTAGAGCTTGCAGTGCTGGCAGCTTTCGTGTGGGCGCAATCGCTGGACGTTGAGAATATGGCAGCCGGGCTCTGCCAGAGTCACATAGGCATTGTTGCATCATAACCAACCAAGGCATTTGCAGAGCGCGAATGTCTGTGCGGCAGCGAATGCAGTTCCAAGGGACAGTGAAAACCAGGTAGACCTTTCAGTGCTGGCAGCTTTCGTGTGGGCGCAATCGCTGGACGTTTCGAATTTTGCAGCCGGGCTCTGCGACAGTCACGTAGGCATTGTTGCATCATAACCAACCAAGGCATTTGCAGAGCACGAATGTCTGTGCGGCAGCGAATGCAGTTCCAAGGGACAGTGAAAACCAGGTAGAGCTTTCAGTGCTGGCAGCTTTCGTGTGGGCGCAATCGCTGGACGTTTCGAATTTGGCAGCCGGGCTCTGCCAGAGTCACATAGGCATTGTTGCATCATAACCAACCAAGGCATTTTCAGAGCGCGAATGTCTGTGCGGCAGCGAATGGAGTTCCAAGGGACAGTGAAAACCAGGTAGAGCTTGCAGTGCTGGCAGCTTTCGTGTGGGCGCAATCGCTGGACGTTTCGAATTTGGCAGCCGGGCTCTGCCAGAGTCACATAGGCATTGTTACATCATAACCAACCAAAGCTCTTGCGGAGCGCGAATGTCTGTGCGGCAGCGAATGCAGTTCCAAGGGACAGTGAAAACCAGGTAGAGCTTTCAGTGCTGGCAGCTTTCGTGTGGGTGCAATCGCTGGACGTTGAGAATTTGGCAGCCGGGCTCTGCCAGAGTCACATAGGCATTGTTGCATCATAACCAACCAAGGCATTTGCAGAGCGCGAATGTCTGTGCGGCAGCGAATGCAGTTCCAAGGGACAGTGAAAACCAGGTAGACCTTTCAGTGCTGGCAGCTTTCGTGTGGGCGCAATCGCTGGACGTTGAGAATTTGGCATCCGGGCTCTGCCAGAGTCACATAGGCATTGTTGCATCATAACCAACCAAGGCATTTGCAGAGCACGAATGTCTGTGCGGCAGCGAATGCAGTTCCAAGGGACAGTGAAAACCAGGTAGAGCTTTCAGTGCTGGCAGCTTTCGTGTGGGCGCAATCGCTGCATGTTTCGAATTTGGCAGCCGTGCTGTGCCAGAGTCACATAGGCATTGTTGCATCATAACGAACCAGGGCATTTGCAGAGCGCGAATGTCTGTGCGGCAGCGAATGCAGTTCCAAGGGACAGTGAAAACCAGGTAGAGCTTTCAGTGCTGGCGGCTTTTGTGTGGGCGCAATCGCTGGACGTTTCGAATTTGGCAGCCGGGCTCTGCGACAGTCACATAGGCATTGTTGCATCATAACCAACCAAGGCATTTGCAGAGCACGAATGTCTGTGCGGCAGCGAATGCAGTTCCAAGGGACAGTGAAAACCAGGTAGAGCTTTCACTGCTGGCAGCTTTCGTGTGGGCGCAATCGCTGGACGTTGAGAATTTGGCAGCCGGGCTCTGCCAGAGTCACATAGGCATTGTTGCATCATAACCAACCAAGGCTTTTGCAGAGCATGAATGTCTGTGCGGCAGCGAATGCATTTCCAAGGGACAGTGAAAACCAGGTAGAGCTTTCAGTGCTGGCAGCTTTCGTGTGGGCGCAATCGCTGGACGTTTCGAATTTGGCAGCCGGGCTCTGCGACAGTCACATAGGCATTGTTGCATTATAACCAACCAAGGCATTTGCAGAGCGCGAATGTCTGTGCGGCAGCGAATGCAGTTCCAAGGGACAGTGAAAACCAGGTAGACCTTTCAGTGCTGGCAGCTTTCGTGTGGGCGCAATCGCTGGACGTTTCGAATTTGGCAGCCGGGCTCTGCCAGAGTCACATAGGCATTGTTGCATCATAACCAACCAAGGCTTTTGCAGAGCGCGAATGTCTGTGCGGCAGCGAATGCAGTTCCAAGGGACAGTGAAAACCAGGTAGAGCTTGCAGTGCTGGCAGCTTTCGTGTGGGCGCAATCGCTGGACGTTTCGAATTTGGCAGCCGGGCTCTGCCAGAGTCACGTTGGCATTGTTGCATCATAACCAACCAAGGATTTTGCAGAGCGCGAATGTCTGTGCGGCAGCGAATGCAGTTCCAAGGGACAGTGAAAACCAGGTAGACCTTTCAGTGCTGGCGGCTTTTGTGTGGGCGCAATCGCTGGACGTTTCGAATTTGGCAGCCGGGCTCTGCCAGAGTCACATAGGCATTGTTGCATCATAACCAACCAAGGCATTTGCAGAGCACGAATGTCTGTGCGGCAGCGAATGCAGTTCCAAGGGACAGTGAAAACCAGGTAGACCTTTCAGTGCTGGCAGCTTTCGTGTGGGCGCAATCGCTGGACGTTTCGAATTTGGCAGCCGGGCTCTGCCAGAGTAACATAGGCATTGTTGCATCATAACCAACCAGGGCATTTTCAGAGCGCGAATGTCTGTGCGGCAGCGAATGCAGTTCCAAGGGACAGTGAAAACCAGGTAGACCTTTCAGTGCTGGCAGGTTTCGTGTGGGCGCAATCGCTGGACGTTGAGAATTTGGCAGCCGGGCTCTGGCAGAGTCACATAGGCATTGTTACATCATAACCAACCAAAGCTCTTGCGGAGCGCGAATGTCTGTGCGGCAGCGAATGCAGTTCCAAGGGACAGTGAAAAGCAGGTAGACCTTTCAGTGCTTGCAGTATTCGTGTGGGCGCAATCGCTGGACGTTGAGAATTTGGCAGCCGGGCTCTGGCAGAGTCACATAGGCATTGTTGCATCATAACCAACCAAGGCTTTTGCAGAGCGCGAATGTCTGTGCGGCAGCGAATGCAGTTCCAAGGGACAGTGAAAACCAGGTAGAGCTTGCAGTGCTGGCAGCTTTCGTGTGGGCGCAATCGCTGGACGTTTCGAATTTGGCAGCCGGGCTCTGCCAGAGTCACATAGGCATTGTTGCATCATAACCAACCAAAGCTCTTGCGGAGCGCGAATGTCTGTGCGGCAGCGAATGCAGTTCCAAGGGACAGTGAAAACCAGGTAGAGCTTGCAGTGCTGGCAGCTTTCGTGTGGGCGCAATCGCTGGACGTTGAGAATTTGGCAGCCGGGCTCTGCCAGAGTCACATAGGCATTGTTGCATCATAACCAACCAAGGAATTTGCAGAGCACGAATGTCTGTGCGGCAGCGAATGCAGTTCCAAGGGACAGTGAAAACCAGGTAGAGCTTTCAGTGCTGGCAGCTTTCGTGTGGGCGCAATCGCTGGACGTTTCGAATTTGGCAGCCGGGCTCTGCGACAGTCACGTTGGCATTGTTGCATCATAACCAACCAAGGCATTTGCAGAGCACGAATGTCTGTGCGGCAGCGAATGCAGTTCCAAGGGACAGTGAAAACCAGGTAGACCTTTCAGTGCTGGCAGCTTTCGTGTGGGCGCAATCGCTGGATGTTTCGAATTTGGCATCCGGGCTCTGCCAGAGTCACATAGGCATTGTTGCATCATAACCAACCAGGGCATTTTCAGAGCGCGAATGTCTGTGCGGCAGCGAATGCAGTTCCAAGGGACAGTGAAAACCAGGTAGAGCTTTCAGTGCTGGCAGCTTTCGTGTGGGCGCAATCGCTGGACGTTTCGAATTTGGCAGCCGGGCTCTGGCAGAGTCACATAGGCATTGTTGCATCATAACCAACGAAGGCATTTGCAGAGCGCGAATGTCTGTGCGGCAGCGAATGCAGTTCCAAGGGACAGTGAAAACCAGGTAGAGCTTGCAGTGCTGGCAGCTTTCATGTGGGCGCAATCGCTGGAGGTTTCGAATTTGGCAGCCGGGCTCTGCCAGAGTCACATAGGCATTGTTACATCATAACCAACCAAAGCTCTTGCGGAGCGCGAATGTCTGTGCGGCAGCGAATGCAGTTCCAAGGGACAGTGAAAACCAGGTAGACCTTTCAGTGCTTGCAGTATTCGTGTGGGCGCAATCGCTGGACGTTTCGAATTTGGCAGCCGGGCTCTGCCAGAGTCACATAGGCATTGTTGCATCATAACCAACCAAGGCATTTGCAGAGCGCGAACGTCTGTGCGGCAGCGAATGCAGTTCCAAGGGACAGTGAAAACCAGGTAGACCTTTCAGTGCTGGCAGCTTTCGTGTGGGCGCAATCGCTGGACGTTTCGAATTTGGCAGCCGGGCTCTGCCAGAGTGACATAGGCATTGTTGCATCATAACCAAACAAGGATTTTGCAGAGCGCGAATGTCTGTGCGGCAGCGAATGCAGTTCCAAGGGACAGTGAAAACCAGGTAGAGCTTTCAGTGCTGGCAGCTTTCGTGTGGGCGCAATCGCTGGACGTTTCGAAATTGGCAGCCGGGCTCTGCCAGAGTCACATAGGCATTGTTGCATCATAACCAACCAAGGCATTTTCAGAGCGCGAATGTCTGTGCGGCAGCGAATGGAGTTCCAAGGGACAGTGAAAACCAGGTAGACCTTTCAGTGCTGGCAGCTTTCGTGTGGGCGCAATCGCTGGACGTTTCGAATTTGGCAGCCGGGCTCTGCCAGAGTCACATAGGCATTGTTACATCATAACCAACCAAAGCTCTTGCGGAGCGCGAATGTCTGTGTGGCAGCGAATGCAGTTCCAAGGGACAGTGAAAACCAGGTAGAGCTTTCAGTGCTGGCAGCTTTCGTGTGGGCGCAATCGCTGGACGTTGAGAATTTTGTAGCCGGGCTCTGCCAGAGTCACATAGGCATTGTTGCATCATAACCAACCAAAGAATTTGCAGAGCACGAATGTCTGTGCGGCAGCGAATGCAGTTCCAAGGGACAGTGAAAACCAGGTAGAGCTTTCAGTGCTGGCAGCTTTCGTGTGGGCGCAATCGCTGGACGTTGAGAATTTGGCAGCCGGGCTCTGCCAGAGTCACATAGGCATTGTTGCATCATAACCAACCAAGGCATTTGCAGAGCGCGAATGTCTGTGCGGCAGCGAATGCAGTTCCAAGGGACAGTGAAAACCAGGTAGACCTTTCAGTGCTGGCAGCTTTCGTGTGGGCGCAATCGCTGGACGTTGAGAATTTGGCATCCGGGCTCTGCCAGAGTCACATAGGCATTGTTGCATCATAACCAACCAAGGAATTTGCAGAGCACGAATGTCTGTGCGGCAGCGAATGCAGTTCCAAGGGACAGTGAAAACCAGGTAGAGCTTTCAGTGCTGGCAGCTTTCGTGTGGGCGCAATCGCTGGACGTTGAGAATTTGGCAGCCGGGCTCTGCGACAGTCACATAGGCATTGTTGCATCATAACCAACCAAGGCATTTGCAGAGCACGAATGTCTGTGCGGCAGCGAATGCAGTTCCAAGGGACAGTGAAAACCAGGTAGAGCTTTCAGTGCTGGCAGCTTTCGTGTGGGCGCAATCGCTGCATGTTTCGAATTTGGCAGCCGTGCTGTGCCAGAGTCACATAGGCATTGTTGCATCATAACGAACCAGGGCATTTGCAGAGCGCGAATGTCTGTGCGGCAGCGAATGCAGTTCCAAGGGACAGTGAAAACCAGGTAGACCTTTCAGTGCTGGCGGCTTTTGTGTGGGCGCAATCGCTGGACGTTTCGAATTTGGCAGCCGGGCTCTGCGACAGTCACATAGGCATTGTTGCATCATAACCAACCAAGGCATTTGCAGAGCACGAATGTCTGTGCGGCAGCGAATGCAGTTCCAAGGGACAGTGAAAACCAGGTAGAGCTTTCACTGCTGGCAGCTTTCGTGTGGGCGCAATCGCTGGACGTTGAGAATTTGGCAGCCGGGCTCTGCCAGAGTCACATAGGCATTGTTGCATCATAACCAACCAAGGCTTTTGCAGAGCATGAATGTCTGTGCGGCAGCGAATGCATTTCCAAGGGACAGTGAAAACCAGGTAGAGCTTTCAGTGCTGGCAGCTTTCGTGTGGGCGCAATCGCTGGACGTTTCGAATTTGGCAGCCGGGCTCTGCGACAGTCACATAGGCATTGTTGCATTATAACCAACCAAGGCATTTGCAGAGCGCGAATGTCTGTGCGGCAGCGAATGCAGTTCCAAGGGACAGTGAAAACCAGGTAGACCTTTCAGTGCTGGCAGCTTTCGTGTGGGCGCAATCGCTGGACGTTTCGAATTTGGCAGCCGGGCTCTGCCAGAGTCACATAGGAATTGTTGCATCATAACCAACCAAGGCTTTTGCAGAGCGCGAATGTCTGTGCGGCAGCGAATGCAGTTCCAAGGGACAGTGAAAACCAGGTAGAGCTTGCAGTGCTGGCAGCTTTCGTGTGGGCGCAATCGCTGGACGTTTCGAAATTGGCAGCCGGGCTCTGCGACAGTCACATAGGCATTGTTGCATCATAACCAACCAAGGCATTTGCAGAGCACGAATGTCTGTGCGGCAGCGAATGCAGTTCCAAGGGACAGTGAAAACCAGGTAGAGTTTTCACTGCTGGCAGCTTTCGTGTGGGCGCAATCGCTGGAAGTTTCGAATTTGGCATCCGGGCTCTGCCAGAGTCACATAGGCATTGTTGCATCATAACCAACCAGGGCATTTTCAGAGCGCGAATGTCTGTGCGGCAGCGAATGCAGTTCCAAGGGACAGTGAAAACCAGGTAGACCTTTCAGTGCTGGCAGTATTCGTGTGGGCGCAATCGCTGGACGTTGAGAATTTGGCAGCCGGGCTCTGCCAGAGTCACATAGGCATTGTTGCATCATAACCAACCAAGGCTTTTGCAGAGCGCTAATGTCTGTGCGGCAGCGAATGCAGTTCCAAGGGACAGTGAAAACCAGGTAGAGCTTGCAGTGCTGGCAGCTTTCGTGTGGGCGCAATCGCTGGACGTTGAGAATATGGCAGCCGGGCTCTGCCAGAGTCACATAGGCATTGTTGCATCATAACCAACCAAGGCATTTGCAGAGCGCGAATGTCTGTGCGGCAGCGAATGCAGTTCCAAGGGACAGTGAAAACCAGGTAGACCTTTCAGTGCTGGCAGCTTTCGTGTGGGCGCAATCGCTGGACGTTGAGAATTTGGCAGCCGGGCTCTGCCAGAGTCACATAGGCATTGTTGCATCATAACCAACCAAGGCATTTGCAGAGCGCGAATGTCTGTGCGGCAGCGAATGCAGTTCCAAGGGACAGTGAAAACCAGGTAGAGCTTTCAGTGCTGGCAGTATTCGTGTGGGCGCAATCGCTGGACGTTGAGAATTTGGCAGCCAGGCTCTGCCAGAGTCACATAGGCATTGTTGCATCATAACCAAACAAGGATTTTGCAGAGCGCGAATGTCTGTGCGGCAGCGAATGCAGTTCCAAGGGACAGTGAAAACCAGGTAGACCTTTCAGTGCTGGCAGCTTTTGTGTGGGCGCAATCGCTGGACGTTTCGAATTTGGCAGCCAGGCTCTGCGACAGTCACATAGGCATTGTTGCATCATAACCAACCAAGGCATTTTCAGAGCGCGAATGTCTGTGCGGCAGCGAATGCAGTTCCAAGGGACAGTAAAAACCAGGTAGAGCTTGCAGTGCTGGCAGCTTTCGTGTGGGCGCAATCGCTGGACGTTTCGAATTTTGCAGCCGGGCTCTGCGACAGTCACGTAGGCATTGTTGCATCATAACCAACCAAGGCATTTGCAGAGCACGAATGTCTGTGCGGCAGCGAATGCAGTTCCAAGGGACAGTGAAAACCAGGTAGAGCTTTCAGTGCTGGCAGCTTTCGTGTGGGCGCAATCGCTGGACGTTTCGAATTTGGCAGCCGGGCTCTGCCAGAGTCACATAGGCATTGTTGCATCATAACCAACCAAGGCATTTTCAGAGCGCGAATGTCTGTGCGGCAGCGAATGGAGTTCCAAGGGACAGTGAAAACCAGGTAGAGCTTGCAGTGCTGGCAGCTTTCGTGTGGGCGCAATCGCTGGACGTTTCGAATTTGGCAGCCGGGCTCTGCCAGAGTCACATAGGCATTGTTACATCATAACCAACCAAAGCTCTTGCGGAGCGCGAATGTCTGTGCGGCAGCGAATGCAGTTCCAAGGGACAGTGAAAACCAGGTAGAGCTTTCAGTGCTGGCAGCTTTCGTGTGGGTGCAATCGCTGGACGTTGAGAATTTGGCAGCCGGGCTCTGCCAGAGTCACATAGGCATTGTTGCATCATAACCAACCAAGGCATTTGCAGAGCGCGAATGTCTGTGCGGCAGCGAATGCAGTTCCAAGGGACAGTGAAAACCAGGTAGACCTTTCAGTGCTGGCAGCTTTCGTGTGGGCGCAATCGCTGGACGTTGAGAATTTGGCATCCGGGCTCTGCCAGAGTCACATAGGCATTGTTGCATCATAACCAACCAAGGAATTTGCAGAGCACGAATGTCTGTGCGGCAGCGAATGCAGTTCCAAGGGACAGTGAAAACCAGGTAGAGCTTTCAGTGCTGGCAGCTTTCGTGTGGGCGCAATCGCTGGACGTTGAGAATTTGGCAGCCGGGCTCTGCGACAGTCACATAGGCATTGTTGCATCATAACCAACCAAGGCATTTGCAGAGCACGAATGTCTGTGCGGCAGCGAATGCAGTTCCAAGGGACAGTGAAAACCAGGTAGAGCTTTCAGTGCTGGCAGCTTTCGTGTGGGCGCAATCGCTGCATGTTTCGAATTTGGCAGCCGTGCTGTGCCAGAGTCACATAGGCATTGTTGCATCATAACGAACCAGGGCATTTGCAGAGCGCGAATGTCTGTGCGGCAGCGAATGCAGTTCCAAGGGACAGTGAAAACCAGGTAGACCTTTCAGTGCTGGCGGCTTTTGTGTGGGCGCAATCGCTGGACGTTTCGAATTTGGCAGCCGGGCTCTGCGACAGTCACATAGGCATTGTTGCATCATAACCAACCAAGGCATTTGCAGAGCACGAATGTCTGTGCGGCAGCGAATGCAGTTCCAAGGGACAGTGAAAACCAGGTAGAGCTTTCACTGCTGGCAGCTTTCGTGTGGGCGCAATCGCTGGACGTTGAGAATTTGGCAGCCGGGCTCTGCCAGAGTCACATAGGCATTGTTGCATCATAACCAACCAAGGCTTTTGCAGAGCATGAATGTCTGTGCGGCAGCGAATGCATTTCCAAGGGACAGTGAAAACCAGGTAGAGCTTTCAGTGCTGGCAGCTTTCGTGTGGGCGCAATCGCTGGACGTTTCGAATTTGGCAGCCGGGCTCTGCGACAGTCACATAGGCATTGTTGCATTATAACCAACCAAGGCATTTGCAGAGCGCGAATGTCTGTGCGGCAGCGAATGCAGTTCCAAGGGACAGTGAAAACCAGGTAGACCTTTCAGTGCTGGCAGCTTTCGTGTGGGCGCAATCGCTGGACGTTTCGAATTTGGCAGCCGGGCTCTGCCAGAGTCACATAGGCATTGTTGCATCATAACCAACCAAGGCTTTTGCAGAGCGCGAATGTCTGTGCGGCAGCGAATGCAGTTCCAAGGGACAGTGAAAACCAGGTAGAGCTTGCAGTGCTGGCAGCTTTCGTGTGGGCGCAATCGCTGGACGTTTCGAATTTGGCAGCCGGGCTCTGCCAGAGTCACGTTGGCATTGTTGCATCATAACCAACCAAGGATTTTGCAGAGCGCGAATGTCTGTGCGGCAGCGAATGCAGTTCCAAGGGACAGTGAAAACCAGGTAGACCTTTCAGTGCTGGCGGCTTTTGTGTGGGCGCAATCGCTGGACGTTTCGAATTTGGCAGCCGGGCTCTGCCAGAGTCACATAGGCATTGTTGCATCATAACCAACCAAGGCATTTGCAGAGCACGAATGTCTGTGCGGCAGCGAATGCAGTTCCAAGGGACAGTGAAAACCAGGTAGACCTTTCAGTGCTGGCAGCTTTCGTGTGGGCGCAATCGCTGGACGTTTCGAATTTGGCAGCCGGGCTCTGCCAGAGTAACATAGGCATTGTTGCATCATAACCAACCAGGGCATTTTCAGAGCGCGAATGTCTGTGCGGCAGCGAATGCAGTTCCAAGGGACAGTGAAAACCAGGTAGACCTTTCAGTGCTGGCAGGTTTCGTGTGGGCGCAATCGCTGGACGTTGAGAATTTGGCAGCCGGGCTCTGGCAGAGTCACATAGGCATTGTTACATCATAACCAACCAAAGCTCTTGCGGAGCGCGAATGTCTGTGCGGCAGCGAATGCAGTTCCAAGGGACAGTGAAAAGCAGGTAGACCTTTCAGTGCTTGCAGTATTCGTGTGGGCGCAATCGCTGGACGTTGAGAATTTGGCAGCCGGGCTCTGGCAGAGTCACATAGGCATTGTTGCATCATAACCAACCAAGGCTTTTGCAGAGCGCGAATGTCTGTGCGGCAGCGAATGCAGTTCCAAGGGACAGTGAAAACCAGGTAGAGCTTGCAGTGCTGGCAGCTTTCGTGTGGGCGCAATCGCTGGACGTTTCGAATTTGGCAGCCGGGCTCTGCCAGAGTCACATAGGCATTGTTGCATCATAACCAACCAAAGCTCTTGCGGAGCGCGAATGTCTGTGCGGCAGCGAATGCAGTTCCAAGGGACAGTGAAAACCAGGTAGAGCTTGCAGTGCTGGCAGCTTTCGTGTGGGCGCAATCGCTGGACGTTGAGAATTTGGCAGCCGGGCTCTGCCAGAGTCACATAGGCATTGTTGCATCATAACCAACCAAGGAATTTGCAGAGCACGAATGTCTGTGCGGCAGCGAATGCAGTTCCAAGGGACAGTGAAAACCAGGTAGAGCTTTCAGTGCTGGCAGCTTTCGTGTGGGCGCAATCGCTGGACGTTTCGAATTTGGCAGCCGGGCTCTGCGACAGTCACGTTGGCATTGTTGCATCATAACCAACCAAGGCATTTGCAGAGCACGAATGTCTGTGCGGCAGCGAATGCAGTTCCAAGGGACAGTGAAAACCAGGTAGACCTTTCAGTGCTGGCAGCTTTCGTGTGGGCGCAATCGCTGGATGTTTCGAATTTGGCATCCGGGCTCTGCCAGAGTCACATAGGCATTGTTGCATCATAACCAACCAGGGCATTTTCAGAGCGCGAATGTCTGTGCGGCAGCGAATGCAGTTCCAAGGGACAGTGAAAACCAGGTAGAGCTTTCAGTGCTGGCAGCTTTCGTGTGGGCGCAATCGCTGGACGTTTCGAATTTGGCAGCCGGGCTCTGGCAGAGTCACATAGGCATTGTTGCATCATAACCAACGAAGGCATTTGCAGAGCGCGAATGTCTGTGCGGCAGCGAATGCAGTTCCAAGGGACAGTGAAAACCAGGTAGAGCTTGCAGTGCTGGCAGCTTTCATGTGGGCGCAATCGCTGGAGGTTTCGAATTTGGCAGCCGGGCTCTGCCAGAGTCACATAGGCATTGTTACATCATAACCAACCAAAGCTCTTGCGGAGCGCGAATGTCTGTGCGGCAGCGAATGCAGTTCCAAGGGACAGTGAAAACCAGGTAGACCTTTCAGTGCTTGCAGTATTCGTGTGGGCGCAATCGCTGGACGTTTCGAATTTGGCAGCCGGGCTCTGCCAGAGTCACATAGGCATTGTTGCATCATAACCAACCAAGGCATTTGCAGAGCGCGAACGTCTGTGCGGCAGCGAATGCAGTTCCAAGGGACAGTGAAAACCAGGTAGAGCTTGCAGTGCTGGCAGCTTTCGTGTGGGCGCAATCGCTGGACGTTTCGAATTTGGCAGCCGGGCTCTGCCAGAGTGACATAGGCATTGTTGCATCATAACCAAACAAGGATTTTGCAGAGCGCGAATGTCTGTGCGGCAGCGAATGCAGTTCCAAGGGACAGTGAAAACCAGGTAGAGCTTTCAGTGCTGGCAGCTTTCGTGTGGGCGCAATCGCTGGACGTTTCGAAATTGGCAGCCGGGCTCTGCCAGAGTCACATAGGCATTGTTGCATCATAACCAACCAAGGCATTTTCAGAGCGCGAATGTCTGTGCGGCAGCGAATGGAGTTCCAAGGGACAGTGAAAACCAGGTAGACCTTTCAGTGCTGGCAGCTTTCGTGTGGGCGCAATCGCTGGACGTTTCGAATTTGGCAGCCGGGCTCTGCCAGAGTCACATAGGCATTGTTACATCATAACCAACCAAAGCTCTTGCGGAGCGCGAATGTCTGTGCGGCAGCGAATGCAGTTCCAAGGGACAGTGAAAACCAGGTAGAGCTTTCAGTGCTGGCAGCTTTCGTGTGGGCGCAATCGCTGGACGTTGAGAATTTTGTAGCCGGGCTCTGCCAGAGTCACATAGGCATTGTTGCATCATAACCAACCAAAGAATTTGCAGAGCACGAATGTCTGTGCGGCAGCGAATGCAGTTCCAAGGGACAGTGAAAACCAGGTAGAGCTTTCAGTGCTGGCAGCTTTCGTGTGGGCGCAATCGCTGGACGTTGAGAATTTGGCAGCCGGGCTCTGCCAGAGTCACATAGGCATTGTTGCATCATAACCAACCAAGGCATTTGCAGAGCGCGAATGTCTGTGCGGCAGCGAATGCAGTTCCAAGGGACAGTGAAAACCAGGTAGACCTTTCAGTGCTGGCAGCTTTCGTGTGGGCGCAATCGCTGGACGTTGAGAATTTGGCATCCGGGCTCTGCCAGAGTCACATAGGCATTGTTGCATCATAACCAACCAAGGAATTTGCAGAGCACGAATGTCTGTGCGGCAGCGAATGCAGTTCCAAGGGAGAGTGAAAACCAGGTAGAGCTTTCAGTGCTGGCAGCTTTCGTGTGGGCGCAATCGCTGGACGTTGAGAATTTGGCAGCCGGGCTCTGCGACAGTCACATAGGCATTGTTGCATCATAACCAACCAAGGCATTTGCAGAGCACGAATGTCTGTGCGGCAGCGAATGCAGTTCCAAGGGACAGTGAAAACCAGGTAGAGCTTTCAGTGCTGGCAGCTTTCGTGTGGGCGCAATCGCTGCATGTTTCGAATTTGGCAGCCGTGCTGTGCCAGAGTCACATAGGCATTGTTGCATCATAACGAACCAGGGCATTTGCAGAGCGCGAATGTCTGTGCGGCAGCGAATGCAGTTCCAAGGGACAGTGAAAACCAGGTAGACCTTTCAGTGCTGGCGGCTTTTGTGTGGGCGCAATCGCTGGACGTTTCGAATTTGGCAGCCGGGCTCTGCGACAGTCACATAGGCATTGTTGCATCATAACCAACCAAGGCATTTGCAGAGCACGAATGTCTGTGCGGCAGCGAATGCAGTTCCAAGGGACAGTGAAAACCAGGTAGAGCTTTCACTGCTGGCAGCTTTCGTGTGGGCGCAATCGCTGGACGTTGAGAATTTGGCAGCCGGGCTCTGCCAGAGTCACATAGGCATTGTTGCATCATAACCAACCAAGGCTTTTGCAGAGCATGAATGTCTGTGCGGCAGCGAATGCATTTCCAAGGGACAGTGAAAACCAGGTAGAGCTTTCAGTGCTGGCAGCTTTCGTGTGGGCGCAATCGCTGGACGTTTCGAATTTGGCAGCCGGGCTCTGCGACAGTCACATAGGCATTGTTGCATTATAACCAACCAAGGCATTTGCAGAGCGCGAATGTCTGTGCGGCAGCGAATGCAGTTCCAAGGGACAGTGAAAACCAGGTAGACCTTTCAGTGCTGGCAGCTTTCGTGTGGGCGCAATCGCTGGACGTTTCGAATTTGGCAGCCGGGCTCTGCCAGAGTCACATAGGCATTGTTGCATCATAACCAACCAAGGCTTTTGCAGAGCGCGAATGTCTGTGCGGCAGCGAATGCAGTTCCAAGGGACAGTGAAAACCAGGTAGAGCTTGCAGTGCTGGCAGCTTTCGTGTGGGCGCAATCGCTGGACGTTTCGAAATTGGCAGCCGGGCTCTGCGACAGTCACATAGGCATTGTTGCATCATAACCAACCAAGGCATTTGCAGAGCACGAATGTCTGTGCGGCAGCGAATGCAGTTCCAAGGGACAGTGAAAACCAGGTAGAGTTTTCACTGCTGGCAGCTTTCGTGTGGGCGCAATCGCTGGAAGTTTCGAATTTGGCATCCGAGCTCTGCCAGAGTCACATAGGCATTGTTGCATCATAACCAACCAGGGCATTTTCAGAGCGCGAATGTCTGTGCGGCAGCGAATGCAGTTCCAAGGGACAGTGAAAACCAGGTAGACCTTTCAGTGCTGGCAGTATTCGTGTGGGCGCAATCGCTGGACGTTGAGAATTTGGCAGCCGGGCTCTGCCAGAGTCACATAGGCATTGTTGCATCATAACCAACCAAGGCTTTTGCAGAGCGCTAATGTCTGTGCGGCAGCGAATGCAGTTCCAAGGGACAGTGAAAACCAGGTAGAGCTTGCAGTGCTGGCAGCTTTCGTGTGGGCGCAATCGCTGGACGTTGAGAATATGGCAGCCGGGCTCTGCCAGAGTCACATAGGCATTGTTGCATCATAACCAACCAAGGCATTTGCAGAGCGCGAATGTCTGTGCGGCAGCGAATGCAGTTCCAAGGGACAGTGAAAACCAGGTAGACCTTTCAGTGCTGGCAGCTTTCGTGTGGGCGCAATCGCTGGACGTTGAGAATTTGGCAGCCGGGCTCTGCCAGAGTCACATAGGCATTGTTGCATCATAACCAACCAAGGCATTTGCAGAGCGCGAATGTCTGTGCGGCAGCGAATGCAGTTCCAAGGGACAGTGAAAACCAGGTAGAGCTTTCAGTGCTGGCAGTATTCGTGTGGGCGCAATCGCTGGACGTTGAGAATTTGGCAGCCAGGCTCTGCCAGAGTCACATAGGCATTGTTGCATCATAACCAAACAAGGATTTTGCAGAGCGCGAATGTCTGTGCGGCAGCGAATGCAGTTCCAAGGGACAGTGAAAACCAGGTAGACCTTTCAGTGCTGGCAGCTTTTGTGTGGGCGCAATCGCTGGACGTTTCGAATTTGGCAGCCGGGCTCTGCGACAGTCACATAGGCATTGTTGCATCATAACCAACCAAGGCATTTTCAGAGCGCGAATGTCTGTGCGGCAGCGAATGCAGTTCCAAGGGACAGTAAAAACCAGGTAGAGCTTGCAGTGCTGGCAGCTTTCGTGTGGGCGCAATCGCTGGACGTTTCGAATTTTGCAGCCGGGCTCTGCGACAGTCACGTAGGCATTGTTGCATCATAACCAACCAGGGCATTTGCAGAGCACGAATGTCTGTGCGGCAGCGAATGCAGTTCCAAGGGACAGTGAAAACCAGGTAGAGCTTTCAGTGCTGGCAGCTTTCGTGTGGGCGCAATCGCTGGACGTTTCGAATTTGGCAGCCGGGCTCTGCCAGAGTCACATAGGCATTGTTGCATCATAACCAACCAAGGCATTTTCAGAGCGCGAATGTCTGTGCGGCAGCGAATGGAGTTCCAAGGGACAGTGAAAACCAGGTAGAGCTTGCAGTGCTGGCAGCTTTCGTGTGGGCGCAATCGCTGGACGTTTCGAATTTGGCAGCCGGGCTCTGCCAGAGTCACATAGGCATTGTTACATCATAACCAACCAAAGCTCTTGCGGAGCGCGAATGTCTGTGCGGCAGCGAATGCAGTTCCAAGGGACAGTGAAAACCAGGTAGAGCTTTCAGTGCTGGCAGCTTTCGTGTGGGTGCAATCGCTGGACGTTGAGAATTTGGCAGCCGGGCTCTGCCAGAGTCACATAGGCATTGTTGCATCATAACCAACCAAGGCATTTGCAGAGCGCGAATGTCTGTGCGGCAGCGAATGCAGTTCCAAGGGACAGTGAAAACCAGGTAGACCTTTCAGTGCTGGCAGCTTTCGTGTGGGCGCAATCGCTGGACGTTGAGAATTTGGCATCCGGGCTCTGCCAGAGTCACATAGGCATTGTTGCATCATAACCAACCAAGGAATTTGCAGAGCACGAATGTCTGTGCGGCAGCGAATGCAGTTCCAAGGGACAGTGAAAACCAGGTAGAGCTTTCAGTGCTGGCAGCTTTCGTGTGGGCGCAATCGCTGGACGTTGAGAATTTGGCAGCCGGGCTCTGCGACAGTCACATAGGCATTGTTGCATCATAACCAACCAAGGCATTTGCAGAGCACGAATGTCTGTGCGGCAGCGAATGCAGTTCCAAGGGACAGTGAAAACCAGGTAGAGCTTTCAGTGCTGGCAGCTTTCGTGTGGGCGCAATCGCTGCATGTTTCGAATTTGGCAGCCGTGCTGTGCCAGAGTCACATAGGCATTGTTGCATCATAACGAACCAGGGCATTTGCAGAGCGCGAATGTCTGTGCGGCAGCGAATGCAGTTCCAAGGGACAGTGAAAACCAGGTAGACCTTTCAGTGCTGGCGGCTTTTGTGTGGGCGCAATCGCTGGACGTTTCGAATTTGGCAGCCGGGCTCTGCGACAGTCACATAGGCATTGTTGCATCATAACCAACCAAGGCATTTGCAGAGCACGAATGTCTGTGCGGCAGCGAATGCAGTTCCAAGGGACAGTGAAAACCAGGTAGAGCTTTCACTGCTGGCAGCTTTCGTGTGGGCGCAATCGCTGGACGTTGAGAATTTGGCAGCCGGGCTCTGCCAGAGTCACATAGGCATTGTTGCATCATAACCAACCAAGGCTTTTGCAGAGCATGAATGTCTGTGCGGCAGCGAATGCATTTCCAAGGGACAGTGAAAACCAGGTAGAGCTTTCAGTGCTGGCAGCTTTCGTGTGGGCGCAATCGCTGGACGTTTCGAATTTGGCAGCCGGGCTCTGCGACAGTCACATAGGCATTGTTGCATTATAACCAACCAAGGCATTTGCAGAGCGCGAATGTCTGTGCGGCAGCGAATGCAGTTCCAAGGGACAGTGAAAACCAGGTAGACCTTTCAGTGCTGGCAGCTTTCGTGTGGGCGCAATCGCTGGACGTTTCGAATTTGGCAGCCGGGCTCTGCCAGAGTCACATAGGCATTGTTGCATCATAACCAACCAAGGCTTTTGCAGAGCGCGAATGTCTGTGCGGCAGCGAATGCAGTTCCAAGGGACAGTGAAAACCAGGTAGAGCTTGCAGTGCTGGCAGCTTTCGTGTGGGCGCAATCGCTGGACGTTTCGAATTTGGCAGCCGGGCTCTGCCAGAGTCACGTTGGCATTGTTGCATCATAACCAACCAAGGATTTTGCAGAGCGCGAATGTCTGTGCGGCAGCGAATGCAGTTCCAAGGGACAGTGAAAACCAGGTAGACCTTTCAGTGCTGGCGGCTTTTGTGTGGGCGCAATCGCTGGACGTTTCGAATTTGGCAGCCGGGCTCTGCCAGAGTCACATAGGCATTGTTGCATCATAACCAACCAAGGCATTTGCAGAGCACGAATGTCTGTGCGGCAGCGAATGCAGTTCCAAGGGACAGTGAAAACCAGGTAGACCTTTCAGTGCTGGCAGCTTTCGTGTGGGCGCAATCGCTGGACGTTTCGAATTTGGCAGCCGGGCTCTGCCAGAGTAACATAGGCATTGTTGCATCATAACCAACCAGGGCATTTTCAGAGCGCGAATGTCTGTGCGGCAGCGAATGCAGTTCCAAGGGACAGTGAAAACCAGGTAGACCTTTCAGTGCTGGCAGGTTTCGTGTGGGCGCAATCGCTGGACGTTGAGAATTTGGCAGCCGGGCTCTGGCAGAGTCACATAGGCATTGTTACATCATAACCAACCAAAGCTCTTGCGGAGCGCGAATGTCTGTGCGGCAGCGAATGCAGTTCCAAGGGACAGTGAAAAGCAGGTAGACCTTTCAGTGCTTGCAGTATTCGTGTGGGCGCAATCGCTGGACGTTGAGAATTTGGCAGCCGGGCTCTGGCAGAGTCACATAGGCATTGTTGCATCATAACCAACCAAGGCTTTTGCAGAGCGCGAATGTCTGTGCGGCAGCGAATGCAGTTCCAAGGGACAGTGAAAACCAGGTAGAGCTTGCAGTGCTGGCAGCTTTCGTGTGGGCGCAATCGCTGGACGTTTCGAATTTGGCAGCCGGGCTCTGCCAGAGTCACATAGGCATTGTTGCATCATAACCAACCAAAGCTCTTGCGGAGCGCGAATGTCTGTGCGGCAGCGAATGCAGTTCCAAGGGACAGTGAAAACCAGGTAGAGCTTGCAGTGCTGGCAGCTTTCGTGTGGGCGCAATCGCTGGACGTTGAGAATTTGGCAGCCGGGCTCTGCCAGAGTCACATAGGCATTGTTGCATCATAACCAACCAAGGAATTTGCAGAGCACGAATGTCTGTGCGGCAGCGAATGCAGTTCCAAGGGACAGTGAAAACCAGGTAGAGCTTTCAGTGCTGGCAGCTTTCGTGTGGGCGCAATCGCTGGACGTTTCGAATTTGGCAGCCGGGCTCTGCGACAGTCACGTTGGCATTGTTGCATCATAACCAACCAAGGCATTTGCAGAGCACGAATGTCTGTGCGGCAGCGAATGCAGTTCCAAGGGACAGTGAAAACCAGGTAGACCTTTCAGTGCTGGCAGCTTTCGTGTGGGCGCAATCGCTGGATGTTTCGAATTTGGCATCCGGGCTCTGCCAGAGTCACATAGGCATTGTTGCATCATAACCAACCAGGGCATTTTCAGAGCGCGAATGTCTGTGCGGCAGCGAATGCAGTTCCAAGGGACAGTGAAAACCAGGTAGAGCTTTCAGTGCTGGCAGCTTTCGTGTGGGCGCAATCGCTGGACGTTTCGAATTTGGCAGCCGGGCTCTGGCAGAGTCACATAGGCATTGTTGCATCATAACCAACGAAGGCATTTGCAGAGCGCGAATGTCTGTGCGGCAGCGAATGCAGTTCCAAGGGACAGTGAAAACCAGGTAGAGCTTGCAGTGCTGGCAGCTTTCATGTGGGCGCAATCGCTGGAGGTTTCGAATTTGGCAGCCGGGCTCTGCCAGAGTCACATAGGCATTGTTACATCATAACCAACCAAAGCTCTTGCGGAGCGCGAATGTCTGTGCGGCAGCGAATGCAGTTCCAAGGGACAGTGAAAACCAGGTAGACCTTTCAGTGCTTGCAGTATTCGTGTGGGCGCAATCGCTGGACGTTTCGAATTTGGCAGCCGGGCTCTGCCAGAGTCACATAGGCATTGTTGCATCATAACCAACCAAGGCATTTGCAGAGCGCGAACGTCTGTGCGGCAGCGAATGCAGTTCCAAGGGACAGTGAAAACCAGGTAGAGCTTGCAGTGCTGGCAGCTTTCGTGTGGGCGCAATCGCTGGACGTTTCGAATTTGGCAGCCGGGCTCTGCCAGAGTGACATAGGCATTGTTGCATCATAACCAACCAAGGATTTTGCAGAGCGCGAATGTCTGTGCGGCAGCGAATGCAGTTCCAAGGGACAGTGAAAACCAGGTAGAGCTTTCAGTGCTGGCAGCTTTCGTGTGGGCGCAATCGCTGGACGTTTCGAAATTGGCAGCCGGGCTCTGCCAGAGTCACATAGGCATTGTTGCATCATAACCAACCAAGGCATTTTCAGAGCGCGAATGTCTGTGCGGCAGCGAATGGAGTTCCAAGGGACAGTGAAAACCAGGTAGACCTTTCAGTGCTGGCAGCTTTCGTGTGGGCGCAATCGCTGGACGTTTCGAATTTGGCAGCCGGGCTCTGCCAGAGTCACATAGGCATTGTTACATCATAACCAACCAAAGCTCTTGCGGAGCGCGAATGTCTGTGCGGCAGCGAATGCAGTTCCAAGGGACAGTGAAAACCAGGTAGAGCTTTCAGTGCTGGCAGCTTTCGTGTGGGCGCAATCGCTGGACGTTGAGAATTTTGTAGCCGGGCTCTGCCAGAGTCACATAGGCATTGTTGCATCATAACCAACCAAAGAATTTGCAGAGCACGAATGTCTGTGCGGCAGCGAATGCAGTTCCAAGGGACAGTGAAAACCAGGTAGAGCTTTCAGTGCTGGCAGCTTTCGTGTGGGCGCAATCGCTGGACGTTTCGAAATTGGCAGCCGGGCTCTGCGACAGTCACATAGGCATTGTTGCATCATAACCAACCAAGGCATTTTCAGAGCACGAATGTCTGTGCGGCAGCGAATGCAGTTCCAAGGGACAGTGAAAACCAGGTAGAGCTTTCACTGCTGGCAGCTTTCGTGTGGGCGCAATCGCTGGAAGTTTCGAATTTGGCATCCGGGCTCTGCCAGAGTCACATAGGCATTGTTGCATCATAACCAACCAGGGCATTTTCAGAGCGCGAATGTCTGTGCGGCAGCGAATGCAGTTCCAAGGGACAGTGAAAACCAGGTAGAGCTTTCAGTGCTGGCAGCTTTCGTGTGGGCGCAATCGCTGGACGTTTCGAATTTGGCAGCCGGGCTCTGGCAGAGTCACATAGGCATTGTTGCATCATAACCAACGAAGGCATTTGCAGAGCGCGAATGTCTGTGCGGCAGCGAATGCAGTTCCAAGGGACAGTGAAAACCAGGTAGAGCTTGCAGTGCTGGCAGCTTTCATGTGGGCGCAATCGCTGGAGGTTTCGAATTTGGCAGCCGGGCTCTGCCAGAGTCACATAGGCATTGTTACATCATAACCAACCAAAGCTCTTGCGGAGCGCGAATGTCTGTGCGGCAGCGAATGCAGTTCCAAGGGACAGTGAAAACCAGGTAGACCTTTCAGTGCTTGCAGTATTCGTGTGGGCGCAATCGCTGGACGTTTCGAATTTGGCAGCCGGGCTCTGCCAGAGTCACATAGGCATTGTTGCATCATAACCAACCAAGGCATTTGCAGAGCGCGAACGTCTGTGCGGCAGCGAATGCAGTTCCAAGGGACAGTGAAAACCAGGTAGAGCTTGCAGTGCTGGCAGCTTTCGTGTGGGCGCAATCGCTGGACGTTTCGAATTTGGCAGCCGGGCTCTGCCAGAGTGACATAGGCATTGTTGCATCATAACCAAACAAGGATTTTGCAGAGCGCGAATGTCTGTGCGGCAGCGAATGCAGTTCCAAGGGACAGTGAAAACCAGGTAGAGCTTTCAGTGCTGGCAGCTTTCGTGTGGGCGCAATCGCTGGACGTTTCGAATTTGGCAGCCGGGCTCTGCCAGAGTCACATAGGCATTGTTACATCATAACCAACCAAAGCTCTTGCGGAGCGCGAATGTCTGTGCGGCAGCGAATGCAGTTCCAAGGGACAGTGAAAACCAGGTAGAGCTTTCAGTGCTGGCAGCTTTCGTGTGGGCGCAATCGCTGGACGTTGAGAATTTTGTAGCCGGGCTCTGCCAGAGTCACATAGGCATTGTTGCATCATAACCAACCAAAGAATTTGCAGAGCACGAATGTCTGTGCGGCAGCGAATGCAGTTCCAAGGGACAGTGAAAACCAGGTAGAGCTTGCAGTGCTGGCAGCTTTCGTGTGGGCGCAATCGCTGGACGTTTCGAAATTGGCAGCCGGGCTCTGCGACAGTCACATAGGCATTGTTGCATCATAACCAACCAAGGCATTTTCAGAGCGCGAATGTCTGTGCGGCAGCGAATGCAGTTCCAAGGGACAGTGAAAACCAGGTAGAGCTTTCACTGCTGGCAGCTTTCGTGTGGGCGCAATCGCTGGAAGTTTCGAATTTGGCATCCGGGCTCTGCCAGAGTCACATAGGCATTGTTGCATCATAACCAACCAGGGCATTTTCAGAGCGCGAATGTCTGTGCGGCAGCGAATGCAGTTCCAAGGGACAGTGAAAACCAGGTAGACCTTTCAGTGCTGGCAGTATTCGTGTGGGCGCAATCGCTGGACGTTGAGAATTTGGCAGCCGGGCTCTGCCAGAGTCACATAGGCATTGTTGCATCATAACCAACCAAGGATTTTGCAGAGCGCTAATGTCTGTGCGGCAGCGAATGCAGTTCCAAGGGACAGTGAAAACCAGGTAGAGCTTGCAGTGCTGGCAGCTTTCGTGTGGGCGCAATCGCTGGACGTTGAGAATATGGCAGCCGGGCTCTGCCAGAGTCACATAGGCATTGTTGCATCATAACCAAGCAAGGCATTTGCAGAGCGCGAATGTCTGTGCGGCAGCGAATGCAGTTCCAAGGGACAGTGAAAACCAGGTAGACCTTTCAGTGCTGGCAGCTTTCGTGTGGGCGCAATCGCTGGACGTTGAGAATTTGGCAGCCGGGCTCTGCCAGAGTCACATAGGCATTGTTGCATCATAACCAACCAAGGCATTTGCAGAGCGCGAATGTCTGTGCGGCAGCGAATGCAGTTCCAAGGGACAGTGAAAACCAGGTAGACCTTTCAGTGCTGGCAGTATTCGTGTGGGCGCAATCGCTGGACGTTGAGAATTTGGCAGCCAGGCTCTGCCAGAGTCACATAGGCATTGTTGCATCATAACCAAACAAGGATTTTGCAGAGCGCGAATGTCTGTGCGGCAGCGAATGCAGTTCCAAGGGACAGTGAAAACCAGGTAAACCTTTCAGTGCTGGCAGCTTTCGTGTGGGCGCAATCGCTGGACGTTTCGAATTTTGCAGCCGGGCTCTGCGACAGTCACGTAGGCATTGTTGCATCATAACCAACCAAGGCATTTGCAGAGCACGAATGTCTGTGCGGCAGCGAATGCAGTTCCAAGGGACAGTGAAAACCAGTTAGAGCTTTCAGTGCTGGCAGCTTTCGTGTGGGCGCAATCGCTGGACGTTTCGAATTTGGCAGCCGGGCTCTGCCAGAGTCACATAGGCATTGTTGCATCATAACCAACCAAGGCATTTTCAGAGCGCGAATGTCTGTGCGGCAGCGAATGCAGTTCCAAGGGACAGTGAAAACCAGGTAGAGCTTTCAGTGCTGGCAGCTTTCGTGTGGGTGCAATCGCTGGACGTTGAGAATTTGGCAGCCGGGCTCTGCCAGAGTCACATAGGCATTGTTGCATCATAACCAACCAAGGCATTTGCAGAGCGCGAATGTCTGTGCGGCAGCGAATGCAGTTCCAAGGGACAGTGAAAACCAGGTAGACCTTTCAGTGCTGGCAGCTTTCGTGTGGGCGCAATCGCTGGACGTTTCGAATTTGGCAGCCGGGCTCTGCCAGAGTCACATAGGCATTGTTGCATCATAACCAACCAAGGAATTTGCAGAGCACGAATGTCTGTGCGGCAGCGAATGCAGTTCCAAGGGACAGTGAAAACCAGGTAGAGCTTTCAGTGCTGGCAGCTTTCGTGTGGGCGCAATCGCTGGACGTTGAGAATTTGGCAGCCGGGCTCTGCGACAGTCACATAGGCATTGTTGCATCATAACCAACCAAGGCATTTTCAGAGCGCGAATGTCTGTGCGGCAGCGAATGCAGTTCCAAGGGACAGTGAAAACCAGGTAGACCTTTCAGTGCTGGCAGGTTTCGTGTGGGCGCAATCGCTGGACGTTGAGAATTTGGCAGCCGGGCTCTGGCAGAGTCACATAGGCATTGTTACATCATAACCAACCAAAGCTCTTGCGGAGCGCGAATGTCTGTGCGGCAGCGAATGCAGTTCCAAGGGACAGTGAAAAGCAGGTAGACCTTTCAGTGCTTGCAGTATTCGTGTGGGCGCAATCGCTGGACGTTGAGAATTTGGCAGCCGGGCTCTGGCAGAGTCACATAGGCATTGTTGCATCATAACCAACCAAGGCTTTTGCAGAGCGCGAATGTCTGTGCGGCAGCGAATGCAGTTCCAAGGGACAGTGAAAACCAGGTAGACCTTTCAGTGCTGGCAGCTTTCGTGTGGGCGCAATCGCTGGACGTTGAGAATTTGGCAGCCGGGCTCTGGCAGAGTCACATAGGCATTGTTACATCATAACCAACCAAAGCTCTTGCGGAGCGCGAATGTCTGTGCGGCAGCGAATGCAGTTCCAAGGGACAGTGAAAAGCAGGTAGACCTTTCAGTGCTTGCAGTATTCGTGTGGGCGCAATCGCTGGACGTTGAGAATTTGGCAGCCGGGCTCTGGCAGAGTCACATAGGCATTGTTGCATCATAACCAACCAAGGCTTTTGCAGAGCGCGAATGTCTGTGCGGCAGCGAATGCAGTTCCAAGGGACAGTGAAAACCAGGTAGAGCTTGCAGTGCTGGCAGCTTTCGTGTGGGCGCAATCGCTGGACGTTTCGAATTTGGCAGCCGGGCTCTGCCAGAGTCACATAGGCATTGTTGCATCATAACCAACCAAAGCTCTTGCGGAGCGCGAATGTCTGTGCGGCAGCGAATGCAGTTCCAAGGGACAGTGAAAACCAGGTAGAGCTTGCAGTGCTGGCAGCTTTCGTGTGGGCGCAATCGCTGGACGTTGAGAATTTGGCAGCCGGGCTCTGCCAGAGTCACGTTGGCATTGTTGCATCATAACCAACCAAGGATTTTGCAGAGCGCGAATGTCTGTGCGGCAGCGAATGCAGTTCCAAGGGACAGTGAAAACCAGGTAGACCTTTCAGTGCTGGCAGGTTTCGTGTGGGCGCAATCGCTGGACGTTGAGAATTTGGCAGCCGGGCTCTGGCAGAGTCACATAGGCATTGTTACATCATAACCAACCAAAGCTCTTGCGGAGCGCGAATGTCTGTGCGGCAGCGAATGCAGTTCCAAGGGACAGTGAAAAGCAGGTAGACCTTTCAGTGCTTGCAGTATTCGTGTGGGCGCAATCGCTGGACGTTGAGAATTTGGCAGCCGGGCTCTGGCAGAGTCACATAGGCATTGTTGCATCATAACCAACCAAGGCTTTTGCAGAGCGCGAATGTCTGTGCGGCAGCGAATGCAGTTCCAAGGGACAGTGAAAACCAGGTAGAGCTTGCAGTGCTGGCAGCTTTCGTGTGGGCGCAATCGCTGGACGTTTCGAATTTGGCAGCCGGGCTCTGCCAGAGTCACATAGGCATTGTTGCATCATAACCAACCAAAGCTCTTGCGGAGCGCGAATGTCTGTGCGGCAGCGAATGCAGTTCCAAGGGACAGTGAAAACCAGGTAGAGCTTGCAGTGCTGGCAGCTTTCGTGTGGGCGCAATCGCTGGACGTTGAGAATTTGGCAGCCGGGCTCTGCCAGAGTCACGTTGGCATTGTTGCATCATAACCAACCAAGGATTTTGCAGAGCGCGAATGTCTGTGCGGCAGCGAATGCAGTTCCAAGGGACAGTGAAAACCAGGTAGACCTTTCAGTGCTGGCGGCTTTTGTGTGGGCGCAATCGCTGGACGTTTCGAATTTGGCAGCCCGGCTCTGCCAGAGTCACATAGGCATTGTTGCATCATAACCAACCAAGGCATTTGCAGAGCACGAATGTCTGTGCGGCAGCGAATGCAGTTCCAAGGGACAGTGAAAACCAGGTAGACCTTTCAGTGCTGGCAGCTTTCGTGTGGGCGCAATCGCTGGATGTTTCGAATTTGGCATCCGGGCTCTGGCAGAGTCACATAGGCATTGTTGCATCATAACCAACCAGGGCATTTTCAGAGCGCGAACGTCTGTGCGGCAGCGAATGCAGTTCCAAGGGACAGTGAAAACCAGGTAGAGCTTTCAGTGCTGGCAGCTTTCGTGTGGGCGCAATCGCTGGACGTTTCGAATTTGGCAGCCGGGCTCTGCGACAGTCACATAGGCATTGTTGCATCATAACCAACCAAGGCATTTGCAGAGCGCGAATGTCTGTGCGGCAGCGAATGCAGTTCCAAGGGACAGTGAAAACCAGGTAGACCTTTCAGTGCTGGCAGGTTTCGTGTGGGCGCAATCGCTGGACGTTGAGAATTTGGCAGCCGGGCTCTGGCAGAGTCACATAGGCATTGTTACATCATAACCAACCAAAGCTCTTGCGGAGCGCGAATGTCTGTGCGGCAGCGAATGCAGTTCCAAGGGACAGTGAAAAGCAGGTAGACCTTTCAGTGCTTGCAGTATTCGTGTGGGCGCAATCGCTGGACGTTTCGAATTTGGCAGCCGGGCTCTGCCAGAGTCACATAGGCATTGTTGCATCATAACCAACCAAGGCATTTTCAGAGCGCGAATGTCTGTGCGGCAGCGAATGCAGTTCCAAGGGACAGTGAAAACCAGGTAGACCTTTCAGTGCTGGCAGCTTTCGTGTGGGCGCAATCGCTGGACGTTTCGAAATTGGCAGCCGGGCTCTGCGACAGTCACATAGGCATTGTTGCATCATAACCAACAAAGGCATTTGCAGAGCACGAATGTCTGTGCGGCAGCGAATGCAGTTCCAAGGGACAGTGAAATCCAGGTAGAGCTTTCAGTGCTGGCAGCTTTCGTGTGGGCGCAATCGCTGGACGTTTCGAATTTGGCAGCCGGGCTCTGCCAGAGTCACATAGGCATTGTTGCATCATAACCAACCAAGGAATTTGCAGAGCACGAATGTCTGTGCGGCAGCGAATGCAGTTCCAAGGGACAGTGAAAACCAGGTAGACCTTTCAGTGCTGGCAGCTTTCGTGTGGGCGCAATCGCTGGACGTTTCGAATTTGGCAGCCGGGCTCTGCGACAGTCACGTTGGCATTGTTGCATCATAACCAACCAAGGCATTTGCAGAGCACGAATGTCTGTGCGGCAGCGAATGCAGTTCCAAGGGACAGTGAAAACCAGGTAGAGCTTTCAGTGCTGGCAGCTTTCGTGTGGGCGCAATCGCTGGATGTTTCGAATTTGGCATCCGGGCTCTGCCAGAGTAACATAGGCATTGTTGCATCATAACCAACCAGGGCATTTTCAGAGCGCGAATGTCTGTGCGGCAGCGAATGCAGTTCCAAGGGACAGTGAAAACCAGGTAGAGCTTTCAGTGCTGGCAGCTTTCGTGTGGGCGCAATCGCTGGACGTTTCGAATTTGGCAGCCGGGCTCTGCAACAGTCACATACGCATTGTTGCATCATAACCAACCAAGGCATTTGCAGAGCGCGAATGTCTGTGCGGCAGCGAATGCAGTTCCAAGGGACAGTGAAAACCAGGTAGACCTTTCAGTGCTGGCAGGTTTCGTGTGGGCGCAATCGCTGGACGTTGAGAATTTGGCAGCCGGGCTCTGGCAGAGTCACATAGGCATTGTTGCATCATAACCAACCAAGGCTTTTGCAGAGCGCGAATGTCTGTGCGGCAGCGAATGCAGTTCCAAGGGACAGTGAAAACCAGGTAGAGCTTGCAGTGCTGGCAGCTTTCGTGTGGGCGCAATCGCTGGACGTTGAGAATTTTGTAGCCGGGCTCTGCCAGAGTCACATAGGCATTGTTGCATCATAACCAACCAAAGAATTTGCAGAGCACGAATGTCTGTGCGGCAGCGAATGCAGTTCCAAGGGACAGTGAAAACCAGGTAGAGCTTGCAGTGCTGGCAGCTTTCGTGTGGGCGCAATCGCTGGACGTTTCGAAATTGGCAGCCGGGCTCTGCGACAGTCACATAGGCATTGTTGCATCATAACCAACCAAGGCATTTTCAGAGCGCGAATGTCTGTGCGGCAGCGAATGCAGTTCCAAGGGACAGTGAAAACCAGGTAGAGCTTTCACTGCTGGCAGCTTTCGTGTGGGCGCAATCGCTGGAAGTTTCGAATTTGGCATCCGGGCTCTGCCAGAGTCACATAGGCATTGTTGCATCATAACCAACCAGGGCATTTTCAGAGCGCGAATGTCTGTGCGGCAGCGAATGCAGTTCCAAGGGACAGTGAAAACCAGGTAGACCTTTCAGTGCTGGCAGTATTCGTGTGGGCGCAATCGCTGGACGTTGAGAATTTGGCAGCCGGGCTCTGCCAGAGTCACATAGGCATTGTTGCATCATAACCAACCAAGGATTTTGCAGAGCGCTAATGTCTGTGCGGCAGCGAATGCAGTTCCAAGGGACAGTGAAAACCAGGTAGAGCTTGCAGTGCTGGCAGCTTTCGTGTGGGCGCAATCGCTGGACGTTGAGAATATGGCAGCCGGGCTCTGCCAGAGTCACATAGGCATTGTTGCATCATAACCAAGCAAGGCATTTGCAGAGCGCGAATGTCTGTGCGGCAGCGAATGCAGTTCCAAGGGACAGTGAAAACCAGGTAGACCTTTCAGTGCTGGCAGCTTTCGTGTGGGCGCAATCGCTGGACGTTGAGAATTTGGCAGCCGGGCTCTGCCAGAGTCACATAGGCATTGTTGCATCATAACCAACCAAGGCATTTGCAGAGCGCGAATGTCTGTGCGGCAGCGAATGCAGTTCCAAGGGACAGTGAAAACCAGGTAGACCTTTCAGTGCTGGCAGTATTCGTGTGGGCGCAATCGCTGGACGTTGAGAATTTGGCAGCCAGGCTCTGCCAGAGTCACATAGGCATTGTTGCATCATAACCAAACAAGGATTTTGCAGAGCGCGAATGTCTGTGCGGCAGCGAATGCAGTTCCAAGGGACAGTGAAAACCAGGTAAACCTTTCAGTGCTGGCAGCTTTCGTGTGGGCGCAATCGCTGGACGTTTCGAATTTTGCAGCCGGGCTCTGCGACAGTCACGTAGGCATTGTTGCATCATAACCAACCAAGGCATTTGCAGAGCACGAATGTCTGTGCGGCAGCGAATGCAGTTCCAAGGGACAGTGAAAACCAGTTAGAGCTTTCAGTGCTGGCAGCTTTCGTGTGGGCGCAATCGCTGGACGTTTCGAATTTGGCAGCCGGGCTCTGCCAGAGTCACATAGGCATTGTTGCATCATAACCAACCAAGGCATTTTCAGAGCGCGAATGTCTGTGCGGCAGCGAATGCAGTTCCAAGGGACAGTGAAAACCAGGTAGAGCTTTCAGTGCTGGCAGCTTTCGTGTGGGTGCAATCGCTGGACGTTGAGAATTTGGCAGCCGGGCTCTGCCAGAGTCACATAGGCATTGTTGCATCATAACCAACCAAGGCATTTGCAGAGCGCGAATGTCTGTGCGGCAGCGAATGCAGTTCCAAGGGACAGTGAAAACCAGGTAGAGCTTTCAGTGCTGGCAGCTTTCGTGTGGGCGCAATCGCTGGACGTTTCGAATTTGGCAGCCGGGCTCTGCCAGAGTCACATAGGCATTGTTGCATCATAACCAACCAAGGCATTTGCAGAGCACGAATGTCTGTGCGGCAGCGAATGCAGTTCCAAGGGACAGTGAAAACCAGGTAGAGCTTTCAGTGCTGGCAGCTTTCGTGTGGGCGCAATCGCTGGACGTTGAGAATTTGGCAGCCGGGCTCTGCGACAGTCACATAGGCATTGTTGCATCATAACCAACCAAGGCATTTTCAGAGCGCGAATGTCTGTGCGGCAGCGAATGCAGTTCCAAGGGACAGTGAAAACCAGGTAGACCTTTCAGTGCTGGCAGGTTTCGTGTGGGCGCAATCGCTGGACGTTGAGAATTTGGCAGCCGGGCTCTGGCAGAGTCACATAGGCATTGTTACATCATAACCAACCAAAGCTCTTGCGGAGCGCGAATGTCTGTGCGGCAGCGAATGCAGTTCCAAGGGACAGTGAAAAGCAGGTAGACCTTTCAGTGCTTGCAGTATTCGTGTGGGCGCAATCGCTGGACGTTGAGAATTTGGCAGCCGGGCTCTGGCAGAGTCACATAGGCATTGTTGCATCATAACCAACCAAGGCTTTTGCAGAGCGCGAATGTCTGTGCGGCAGCGAATGCAGTTCCAAGGGACAGTGAAAACCAGGTAGAGCTTGCAGTGCTGGCAGCTTTCGTGTGGGCGCAATCGCTGGACGTTTCGAATTTGGCAGCCGGGCTCTGCCAGAGTCACATAGGCATTGTTGCATCATAACCAACCAAAGCTCTTGCGGAGCGCGAATGTCTGTGCGGCAGCGAATGCAGTTCCAAGGGACAGTGAAAACCAGGTAGAGCTTGCAGTGCTGGCAGCTTTCGTGTGGGCGCAATCGCTGGACGTTGAGAATTTGGCAGCCGGGCTCTGCCAGAGTCACGTTGGCATTGTTGCATCATAACCAACCAAGGATTTTGCAGAGCGCGAATGTCTGTGCGGCAGCGAATGCAGTTCCAAGGGACAGTGAAAACCAGGTAGACCTTTCAGTGCTGGCGGCTTTTGTGTGGGCGCAATCGCTGGACGTTTCGAATTTGGCAGCCCGGCTCTGCCAGAGTCACATAGGCATTGTTGCATCATAACCAACCAAGGCATTTGCAGAGCACGAATGTCTGTGCGGCAGCGAATGCAGTTCCAAGGGACAGTGAAAACCAGGTAGACCTTTCAGTGCTGGCAGCTTTCGTGTGGGCGCAATCGCTGGATGTTTCGAATTTGGCATCCGGGCTCTGGCAGAGTCACATAGGCATTGTTGCATCATAACCAACCAGGGCATTTTCAGAGCGCGAACGTCTGTGCGGCAGCGAATGCAGTTCCAAGGGACAGTGAAAACCAGGTAGAGCTTTCAGTGCTGGCAGCTTTCGTGTGGGCGCAATCGCTGGACGTTTCGAATTTGGCAGCCGGGCTCTGCGACAGTCACATAGGCATTGTTGCATCATAACCAACCAAGGCATTTGCAGAGCGCGAATGTCTGTGCGGCAGCGAATGCAGTTCCAAGGGACAGTGAAAACCAGGTAGACCTTTCAGTGCTGGCAGGTTTCGTGTGGGCGCAATCGCTGGACGTTGAGAATTTGGCAGCCGGGCTCTGGCAGAGTCACATAGGCATTGTTACATCATAACCAACCAAAGCTCTTGCGGAGCGCGAATGTCTGTGCGGCAGCGAATGCAGTTCCAAGGGACAGTGAAAAGCAGGTAGACCTTTCAGTGCTTGCAGTATTCGTGTGGGCGCAATCGCTGGACGTTTCGAATTTGGCAGCCGGGCTCTGCCAGAGTCACATAGGCATTGTTGCATCATAACCAACCAAGGCATTTTCAGAGCGCGAATGTCTGTGCGGCAGCGAATGCAGTTCCAAGGGACAGTGAAAACCAGGTAGACCTTTCAGTGCTGGCAGCTTTCGTGTGGGCGCAATCGCTGGACGTTTCGAATTTGGCAGCCGGGCTCTGCGACAGTCACATAGGCATTGTTGCATCATAACCAACAAAGGCATTTGCAGAGCACGAATGTCTGTGCGGCAGCGAATGCAGTTCCAAGGGACAGTGAAATCCAGGTAGAGCTTTCAGTGCTGGCAGCTTTCGTGTGGGCGCAATCGCTGGACGTTTCGAATTTGGCAGCCGGGCTCTGCCAGAGTCACATAGGCATTGTTGCATCATAACCAACCAAGGAATTTGCAGAGCACGAATGTCTGTGCGGCAGCGAATGCAGTTCCAAGGGACAGTGAAAACCAGGTAGACCTTTCAGTGCTGGCAGCTTTCGTGTGGGCGCAATCGCTGGACGTTTCGAATTTGGCAGCCGGGCTCTGCGACAGTCACGTTGGCATTGTTGCATCATAACCAACCAAGGCATTTGCAGAGCACGAATGTCTGTGCGGCAGCGAATGCAGTTCCAAGGGACAGTGAAAACCAGGTAGACCTTTCAGTGCTGGCAGCTTTCGTGTGGGCGCAATCGCTGGATGTTTCGAATTTGGCATCCGGGCTCTGCCAGAGTAACATAGGCATTGTTGCATCATAACCAACCAGGGCATTTTCAGAGCGCGAATGTCTGTGCGGCAGCGAATGCAGTTCCAAGGGACAGTGAAAACCAGGTAGAGCTTTCAGTGCTGGCAGCTTTCGTGTGGGCGCAATCGCTGGACGTTTCGAATTTGGCAGCCGGGCTCTGCAACAGTCACATAGGCATTGTTGCATCATAACCAACCAAGGCATTTGCAGAGCGCGAATGTCTGTGCGGCAGCGAATGCAGTTCCAAGGGACAGTGAAAACCAGGTAGACCTTTCAGTGCTGGCAGGTTTCGTGTGGGCGCAATCGCTGGACGTTGAGAATTTGGCAGCCGGGCTCTGGCAGAGTCACATAGGCATTGTTACATCATAACCAACCAAAGCTCTTGCGGAGCGCGAATGTCTGTGCGGCAGGGAATGCAGTTCCAAGGGACAGTGAAAAGCAGGTAGACCTTTCAGTGCTGGCAGCTTTCGTGTGGGCGCAATCGCTGGACGTTTCGAATTTGGCAGCCGGGCTCTGCCAGAGTCACATAGGCATTGTTGCATCATAACCAACCAAGGCATTTTCAGAGCGCGAATGTCTGTGCGGCAGCGAATGCAGTTCCAAGGGACAGTGAAAACCAGGTAGACCTTTCAGTGCTGGCAGCTTTCGTGTGGGCGCAATCGCTGGACGTTTCGAGTTTGGCAGCCGGGCTCTGCCAGAGTCACATAGGCATTGTTGCATCATAACCAACCAAGGAATTTGCAGAGCACGAATGTCTGTGCGGCAGCGAATGCAGTTCCAAGGGACAGTGAAAACCAGGTAGACCTTTCAGTGCTGGCAGCTTTCGTGTGGGCGCAATCGCTGGACGTTTCGAATTTGGCAGCCGGGCTCTGCGACAGTCACGTTGGCATTGTTGCATCATAACCAACCAAGGCATTTGCAGAGCACGAATGTCTGTGCGGCAGCGAATGCAGTTCCAAGGGACAGTGAAAACCAGGTAGAGCTTGCAGTGCTGGCAGCTTTCGTGTGGGCGCAATCGCTGGACGTTGAGAATATGGCAGCCGGGCTCTGCCAGAGTCACATAGGCATTGTTGCATCATAACCAACCAGGGCATTTTCAGAGCGCGAATGTCTGTGCGGCAGCGAATGCAGTTCCAAGGGACAGTGAAAACCAGGTAGAGCTTTCAGTGCTGGCAGCTTTCGTGTGGGCGCAATCGCTGGACGTTTCGAATTTGGCAGCCGGGCTCTGCAACAGTCACATAGGCATTGTTGCATCATAACCAACCAAGGCATTTGCAGAGCGCGAATGTCTGTGCGGCAGCGAATGCAGTTCCAAGGGACAGTGAAAACCAGGTAGACCTTTCAGTGCTGGCAGGTTTCGTGTGGGCGCAATCGCTGGACGTTGAGAATTTGGCAGCCGGGCTCTGGCAGAGTCACATAGGCATTGTTGCATCATAACCAACCAAGGCTTTTGCAGAGCGCGAATGTCTGTGCGGCAGCGAATGCAGTTCCAAGGGACAGTGAAAACCAGGTAGAGCTTGCAGTGCTGGCAGCTTTCGTGTGGGCGCAATCGCTGGATGTTTCGAATTTGGCAGCCGGGCTCTGCGACAGTCACATAGGCATTGTTGCATCATAACCAACCAAGGCATTTGCAGAGCGCGAATGTCTGTGCGGCAGCGAATGCAGTTCCAAGGGACAGTGAAAACCAGGTAGACCTTTCAGTGCTGGCAGGTTTCGTGTGGGCGCAATCGCTGGACGTTGAGAATTTGGCAGCCGGGCTCTGGCAGAGTCACATAGGCATTGTTGCATCATAACCAACCAAGGCTTTTGCAGAGCGCGAATGTCTGTGCGGCAGCGAATGCAGTTCCAAGGGACAGTGAAAACCAGGTAGAGCTTGCAGTGCTGGCAGCTTTCGTGTGGGCGCAATCGCTGGACGTTTCGAATTTGGCAGCCGGGCTCTGGCAGAGTCACATAGGCATTGTTGCATCATAACCAACCAAAGCTTTTTTACAGCGCGAATGTCTGTGCGGCAGCGAATGCAGTTCCAAGGGACAGTGAAAACCAGGTAGACCTTTCAGTGCTGGCAGGTTTCGTGTGGGCGCAATCGCTGGACGTTGAGAATTTGGCAGCCGGGCTCTGGCAGAGTCACATAGGCATTGTTACATCATAACCAACCAAAGCTCTTGCGGAGCGCGAATGTCTGTGCGGCAGGGAATGCAGTTCCAAGGGACAGTGAAAAGCAGGTAGACCTTTCAGTGCTTGCAGTATTCGTGTGGGCGCAATCGCTGGACGTTTCGAATTTGGCAGCCGGGCTCTGCCAGAGTCACATAGGCATTGTTGCATCATAACCAACCAAGGCATTTTCAGAGCGCGAATGTCTGTGCGGCAGCGAATGCAGTTCCAAGGGACAGTGAAAACCAGGTAGACCTTTCAGTGCTGGCAGCTTTCGTGTGGGCGCAATCGCTGGACGTTTCGAAATTGGCAGCCGGGCTCTGCGACAGTCACATAGGCATTGTTGCATCATAACCAACAAAGGCATTTGCAGAGCACGAATGTCTGTGCGGCAGCGAATGCAGTTCCAAGGGACAGTGAAATCCAGGTAGAGCTTTCAGTGCTGGCAGCTTTCGTGTGGGCGCAATCGCTGGACGTTTCGAATTTGGCAGCCGGGCTCTGCCAGAGTCACATAGGCATTGTTGCATCATAACCAACCAGGGCATTTGCAGAGCGCGAATGTCTGTGCAGCAGCGAATGCAGTTCCAAGGGACAGTGAAAACCAGGTAGAGCTTTCAGTGCTGGCAGCTTTCGTGTGGGCGCAATCGCTGGACGTTTCGAGTTTGGCAGCCGGGCTCTGCCAGAGTCACATAGGCATTGTTGCATCATAACCAACCAAGGAATTTGCAGAGCACGAATGTCTGTGCGGCAGCGAATGCAGTTCCAAGGGACAGTGAAAACCAGGTAGACCTTTCAGTGCTGGCAGCTTTCGTGTGGGCGCAATCGCTGGACGTTTCGAATTTGGCAGCCGGGCTCTGCGACAGTCACGTTGGCATTGTTGCATCATAACCAACCAAGGCATTTGCAGAGCACGAATGTCTGTGCGGCAGCGAATGCAGTTCCAAGGGACAGTGAAAACCAGGTAGAGCTTGCAGTGCTGGCAGCTTTCGTGTGGGCGCAATCGCTGGACGTTGAGAATATGGCAGCCGGGCTCTGCCAGAGTCACATAGGCATTGTTGCATCATAACCAACCAGGGCATTTTCAGAGCGCGAATGTCTGTGCGGCAGCGAATGCAGTTCCAAGGGACAGTGAAAACCAGGTAGAGCTTTCAGTGCTGGCAGCTTTCGTGTGGGCGCAATCGCTGGACGTTTCGAATTTGGCAGCCGGGCTCTGCAACAGTCACATAGGCATTGTTGCATCATAACCAACCAAGGCATTTGCAGAGCGCGAATGTCTGTGCGGCAGCGAATGCAGTTTCAAGGGACAGTGAAAACCAGGTAGACCTTTCAGTGCTGGCAGGTTTCGTGTGGGCGCAATCGCTGGACGTTGAGAATTTGGCAGCCGGGCTCTGGCAGAGTCACATAGGCATTGTTGCATCATAACCAACCAAGGCTTTTGCAGAGCGCGAATGTCTGTGCGGCAGCGAATGCAGTTCCAAGGGACAGTGAAAACCAGGTAGAGCTTGCAGTGCTGGCAGCTTTCGTGTGGGCGCAATCGCTGGACGTTTCGAAATTGGCAGCCGGGCTCTGCGACAGTCACATAGGCATTGTTGCATCATAACCAACAAAGGCATTTGCAGAGCACGAATGTCTGTGCGGCAGCGAATGCAGTTCCAAGGGACAGTGAAATCCAGGTAGAGCTTTCAGTGCTGGCAGCTTTCGTGTGGGCGCAATCGCTGGACGTTTCGAATTTGGCAGCCGGGCTCTGCCAGAGTCACATAGGCATTGTTGCATCATAACCAACCAGGGCATTTGCAGAGCGCGAATGTCTGTGCAGCAGCGAATGCAGTTCCAAGGGACAGTGAAAACCAGGTAGAGCTTTCAGTGCTGGCAGCTTTCGTGTGGGCGCAATCGCTGGACGTTTCGAGTTTGGCAGCCGGGCTCTGCCAGAGTCACATAGGCATTGTTGCATCATAACCAACCAAGGAATTTGCAGAGCACGAATGTCTGTGCGGCAGCGAATGCAGTTCCAAGGGACAGTGAAAACCAGGTAGACCTTTCAGTGCTGGCAGCTTTCGTGTGGGCGCAATCGCTGGACGTTTCGAATTTGGCAGCCGGGCTCTGCGACAGTCACGTTGGCATTGTTGCATCATAACCAACCAAGGCATTTGCAGAGCACGAATGTCTGTGCGGCAGCGAATGCAGTTCCAAGGGACAGTGAAAACCAGGTAGAGCTTGCAGTGCTGGCAGCTTTCGTGTGGGCGCAATCGCTGGACGTTGAGAATATGGCAGCCGGGCTCTGCCAGAGTCACATAGGCATTGTTGCATCATAACCAACCAGGGCATTTTCAGAGCGCGAATGTCTGTGCGGCAGCGAATGCAGTTCCAAGGGACAGTGAAAACCAGGTAGAGCTTTCAGTGCTGGCAGCTTTCGTGTGGGCGCAATCGCTGGACGTTTCGAATTTGGCAGCCGGGCTCTGCAACAGTCACATAGGCATTGTTGCATCATAACCAACCAAGGCATTTGCAGAGCGCGAATGTCTGTGCGGCAGCGAATGCAGTTTCAAGGGACAGTGAAAACCAGGTAGACCTTTCAGTGCTGGCAGGTTTCGTGTGGGCGCAATCGCTGGACGTTGAGAATTTGGCAGCCGGGCTCTGGCAGAGTCACATAGGCATTGTTGCATCATAACCAACCAAGGCTTTTGCAGAGCGCGAATGTCTGTGCGGCAGCGAATGCAGTTCCAAGGGACAGTGAAAACCAGGTAGAGCTTGCAGTGCTGGCAGCTTTCGTGTGGGCGCAATCGCTGGATGTTTCGAATTTGGCAGCCGGGCTCTGCGACAGTCACATAGGCATTGTTGCATCATAACCAACCAAGGCATTTTCAGAGCGCGAATGTCTGTGCGGCAGCGAATGCAGTTCCAAGGGACAGTGAAAACCAGGTAGAGCTTGCAGTGCTGGCAGCTTTCATGTGGGCGCAATCGCTGGACGTTTCGAATTTTGCAGCCGGGCTCTGCGACAGTCTTGTAGGCATTGTTGCATCATAACCAACCAATGCATTTGCAGAGCGCGAATGTCTGTGCGGCAGCGAATGCAGTTCCAAGGGACAGTGAAAACCAGGTAGAGCTTTCAGTGCTGGCAGCTTTCGTGTGGGCGCAATCGCTGGACGTTTCGAATTTGGCAGCCGGGCTCTGCCAGAGTCACATAGGCATTGTTGCATCATAACCATCCAAGGCATTTTCAGAGCGCGAATGTCTGTGCGGCAGCGAATGCAGTTCCAAGGGACAGTGAAAACCAGGTAGACCTTTCAGTGCTGGCAGCTTTCGTGTGGGCGCAATCGCTGGACGTTTCGAATTTGGCAGCCGGGCTCTGCCAGAGTCACATAGGCATTGTTGCATCATAACCAACCAAGGCTTTTGCAGAGCGTGAATGTCTGAGCGGCAGCGAATGCAGTTCCAAGGGACAGTGAAAACCAGGTAGAGCTTGCAGTGCTGGCAGCTTTCGTGTGGGCGCAATCGCTGGACGTTTCGAATTTGGCAGCCGGGCTCTGCCAGAGTCACATAGGCATTGTTGCATCATAACCAACCAAGGAATTTGCAGAGCACGAATGTCTGTGCGGCAGCGAATGCAGTTCCAAGGGACAGTGAAAACCAGGTAGAGCTTTCAGTGCTGGCAGCTTTCGTGTGGGCGCAATCGCTGGACGTTTCGAATTTGGCAGCCGGGCTCTGCGACAGTCACGTTGGCATTGTTGCATCATAACCAACCAAGGCATTTGCAGAGCACGAATGTCTGTGCGGCAGCGAATGCAGTTCCAAGGGACAGTGAAAACCAGGTAGACCTTTCAGTGCTGGCAGCTTTCGTGTGGGCGCAATCGCTGGATGTTTCGAATTTGGCATCCGGGCACTGCCAGAGTAACATAGGCATTGTTGCATCATAACCAACCAGGGCATTTTCAGAGCGCGAATGTCTGTGCGGCAGCGAATGCAGTTCCAAGGGACAGTGAAAACCAGGTAGAGCTTTCAGTGCTGGCAGCTTTCGTGTGGGCGCAATCGCTGGACGTTTCGAATTTGGCAGCCGGGCTCTGCGACAGTCACATAGGCATTGTTGCATCATAACCAACGAAGGCATTTGCAGAGCGCGAATGTCTGTGCGGCAGCGAATGCAGTTCCAAGGGACAGTGAAAACCAGGTAGACCTTTCAGTGCTGGCAGGTTTCGTGTGGGCGCAATCGCTGGACGTTGAGAATTTGGCAGCCGGGCTCTGGCAGAGTCACATAGGCATTGTTGCATCATAACCAACCTAGGCTTTTGCAGAGCGCGAATGTCTGTGCGGCAGCGAATGCAGTTCCAAGGGACAGTGAAAACCAGGTAGAGCTTGCAGTGCTGGCAGCTTTCATGTGGGCGCAATCGCTGGAGGTTTCGAATTTGGCAGCCGGGCTCTGCCAGAGTCACATAGGCATTGTTACATCATATCCAACCAAAGCTCTTGCGGAGCGCGAATGTCTGTGCGGCAGCGAATGCAGTTCCAAGGGACAGTGAAAACCAGGTAGACCTTTCAGTGCTTGCAGTATTCGTGTGGGCGCAATCGCTGGACGTTTCGAATTTGGCAGCCGGGCTCTGCCAGAGTCACATAGGCATTGTTGCATCATAACCAACCAAGGCATTTGCAGAGCGCGAACGTCTGTGCGGCAGCGAATGCAGTTCCAAGGGACAGTGAAAACCAGGTAGACCTTTCAGTGCTGGCAGTATTCGTGTGGGCGCAATCGCTGGACGTTGAGAATTTGGCAGCCGGGCTCTGCCAGAGTGACATAGGCATTGTTGCATCATAACCAAACAAGGATTTTGCAGAGCGCGAATGTCTGTGCGGCAGCGAATGCAGTTCCAAGGGACAGTGAAAACCAGGTAGACCTTTCAGTGCTGGCAGCTTTTGTGTGGGCGCAATCGCTGGACGTTTCGAATTTGGCAGCCGGGCTCTGCGACAGTCACATAGGCATTGTTGCATCATAACCAACCAAGGCATTTTCAGAGCGCGAATGTCTGTGCGGCAGCGAATGCAGTTCCAAGGGACAGTGAAAACCAGGTAGAGCTTGCAGTGCTGGCAGCTTTCGTGTGGGCGCAATCGCTGGACGTTTCGAATTTGGCAGCCGGGCTCTGCCAGAGTCACATAGGCATTGTTACATCATAACCAACCAAAGCTCTTGCGGAGCGCGAATGTCTGTGCGGCAGCGAATGCAGTTCCAAGGGACAGTGAAAACCAGGTAGAGCTTTCAGTGCTGGCAGCTTTCGTGTGGGCGCAATCGCTGGACGTTTCGAATTTGGCAGCCGGGCTCTGCCAGAGTCACATAGGCATTGTTGCATCATAACCAACCAAGGAATTTGCAGAGCACGAATGTCTGTGCGGCAGCGAATGCAGTTCCAAGGGACAGTGAAAACCAGGTAGAGCTTTCAGTGCTGGCAGCTTTCGTGTGGGCGCAATCGCTGGACGTTTCGAAATTGGCAGCCGGGCTCTGCCAGAGTCACATAGGCATTGTTGCATCATAACCAACCAAGGCATTTGCAGAGCGCGAATGTCTGTGCGGCAGCGAATGCAGTTCCAAGGGACAGTGAAAACCAGGTAGACCTTTCAGTGCTGGCAGTATTCGTGTGGGCGCAATCGCTGGACGTTGAGAATTTGGCAGCCAGGCTCTGCCAGAGTGACATAGGCATTGTTGCATCATAACCAAACAAGGATTTTGCAGAGCGCGAATGTCTGTGCGGCAGCGAATGCAGTTCCAAGGGACAGTGAAAACCAGGTAGACCTTTCAGTGCTGGCAGCTTTCGTGTGGGCGCAATCGCTGGACGTTTCGAATTTGGCAGCCGGGCTCTGCGACAGTCACATAGGCATTGTTGCATCATAACCAACCAAGGAATTTTCAGAGCGCGAATGTCTGTGCGGCAGCGAATGCAGTTCCAAGGGACAGTGAAAACCAGGTAGAGCTTGCAGTGCTGGCAGCTTTCGTGTGGGCGCAATCGCTGGACGTTTCGAATTTTGCAGCCGGGCTCTGCGACAGTCACGTAGGCATTGTTGCATCATAACCAACCAAGGCATTTGCACAGCACGAATGTCTGTGCGGCAGCGAATGCAGTTCCAAGGGACAGTGAAAACCAGGTAGAGCTTTCAGTGCTGGCAGCTTTCGTGTGGGCGCAATCGCTGGACGTTTCGAATTTGGCAGCCGGGCTCTGCCAGAGTCACATAGGCATTGTTGCATCATAACCAACCAAGGCATTTTCAGAGCGCGAATGTCTGTGCGGCAGCGAATGGAGTTCCAAGGGACAGTGAAAACCAGGTAGAACTTGCAGTGCTGGCAGCTTTCGTGTGGGTGCAATCGCTGGACGTTGAGAATTTGGCAGCCGGGCTCTGCCAGAGTCACATAGGCATTGTTGCATCATAACCAACCAAGGCATTTGCAGAGCGCGAATGTCTGTGCGGCAGCGAATGCAGTTCCAAGGGACAGTGAAAACCAGGTAGACCTTTCAGTGCTGGCAGCTTTCGTGTGGGCGCAATCGCTGGACGTTGAGAATTTGGCAGCCGGGCTCTGCCAGAGTCACATAGGCATTGTTGCATCATAACCAACCAAGGAATTTGCAGAGCACGAATGTCTGTGCGGCAGCGAATGCAGTTCCAAGGGACAGTGAAAACCAGGTAGAGCTTTCAGTGCTGGCAGCTTTCGTGTGGGCGCAATCGCTGGACGTTGAGAATTTGGCAGCCGGGCTCTGCGACAGTCACATAGGCATTGTTGCATCATAACCAACCAAGGCATTTGCAGAGCACGAATGTCTGTGCGGCAGCGAATGCAGTTCCAAGGGACAGTGAAAACCAGGTAGAGCTTTCAGTGCTGGCAGCTTTCGTATGGGCGCAATCGCTGGAAGTTTCGAATTTGGCATCCGGGCTCTGCCAGAGTCACATAGGCATTGTTGCATCATAACCAACCAGGGCATTTTCAGAGCGCGAATGTCTGTGCGGCAGCGAATGCAGTTCCAAGGGACAGTGAAAACCAGGTAGACCTTTCAGTGCTGGCAGTATTCGTGTGGGCGCAATCGCTGGACGTTGAGAATTTGGCAGCCGGGCTCTGGCAGAGTCACATAGGCATTGTTGCATCATAACCAACCAAGGCTTTTGCAGAGCGCGAATGTCTGTGCGGCAGCGAATGCAGTTCCAAGGGACAGTAAAAACCAGGTAGAGCGTGCAGTGCTGGCAGCTTTCGTGTGGGCGCAATCGCTGGACGTTTCGAATTTGGCAGCCGGGCTCTGCCAGAGTCACATAGGCATTGTTGCATCATAACCAACCAAGGCATTTTCAGAGCGCGAATGTCTGTGCGGCAGCGAATGGAGTTCCAAGGGACAGTGAAAACCAGGTAGAGCTTGCAGTGCTGGCAGCTTTCGTGTGGGCGCAATCGCTGGACGTTTCGAATTTTGCAGCCGGGCTCTGCGACAGTCACCTAGGCATTGTTGCATCATAACCAACCAAGGCATTTGCAGAGCACGAATGTCTGTGCGGCAGCAAATGCAGTTCCAAGGGACAGTGAAAACCAGGTAGACCTTTCAGTGCTGGCAGTATTCGTGTGGGCGCAATCGCTGGACGTTTCGAATTTGGCAGCCGGGCTCTGCCAGAGTCACATAGGAATTGTTGCATCATAACCAACCAAGGATTTTGCAGAGCGCGAATGTCTGTGCGGCAGCGAATGCAGTTCCAAGGGACAGTGAAAACCAGGTAGACCTTTCAGTGCTGGCGGCTTTTGTGTGGGCGCAATCGCTGGACGTTGAGAATTTGGCAGCCGGGCTCGGCCAGAGTCACATAGGCATTGTTACATCATAACCAACCAAAGCTCTTGCGGAGCGCGAATGTCTGTGCGGCAGCGAATGCAGTTCCAAGGGACAGTGAAAACCAGGTAGACCTTTCAGTGCTTGCAGTATTCGTGTGGGCGCAATCGCTGGACGTTTCGAATTTGGCAGCCGGGCTCTGCCAGAGTCACATAGGCATTGTTGCATCATAACCAACCAAGGCATTTGCAGAGCGCGAACGTCTGTGCGGCAGCGAATGCAGTTCCAAGGGACAGTGAAAACCAGGTAGACCTTTCAGTGCTGGCAGTATTCGTGTGGGCGCAATCGCTGGACGTTGAGAATTTGGCAGCCGGGCTCTGCCAGAGTGACATAGGCATTGTTGCATCATAACCAAACAAGGATTTTGCAGAGCGCGAATGTCTGTGCGGCAGCGAATGCAGTTCCAAGGGACAGTGAAAACCAGGTAGACCTTTCAGTGCTGGCAGCTTTTGTGTGGGCGCAATCGCTGGACGTTTCGAATTTGGCAGCCGGGCTCTGCGACAGTCACATAGGCATTGTTGCATCATAACCAACCAAGGCATTTTCAGAGCGCGAATGTCTGTGCGGCAGCGAATGCAGTTCCAAGGGACAGTGAAAACCAGGTAGAGCTTTCAGTGCTGGCAGCTTTCGTGTGGGCGCAATCGCTGGACGTTTCGAATTTGGCAGCCGGGCTCTGCCAGAGTCACATAGGCATTGTTACATCATAACCAACCAAAGCTCTTGCGGAGCGCGAATGTCTGTGCGGCAGCGAATGCAGTTCCAAGGGACAGTGAAAACCAGGTAGAGCTTTCAGTGCTGGCAGCTTTCGTGTGGGCGCAATCGCTGGACGTTGAGAATTTGGCAGCCGGGCTCTGCCAGAGTCACATAGGCATTGTTGCATCATAACCAACCAAGGAATTTGCAGAGCACGAATGTCTGTGCGGCAGCGAATGCAGTTCCAAGGGACAGTGAAAACCAGGTAGAGCTTTCAGTGCTGGCAGCTTTCGTGTGGGCGCAATCGCTGGACGTTTCGAAATTGGCAGCCGGGCTCTGCGACAGTCACATAGGCATTGTTGCATCATAACCAACCAAGGCATTTGCAGAGCACGAATGTCTGTGCGGCAGCGAATGCAGTTCCAAGGGACAGTGAAAACCAGGTAGAGCTTTCAGTGCTGGCAGCTTTCGTGTGGGCGCAATCGCTGGAAGTTTCGAATTTGGCATCCGGGCTCTGCCAGAGTCACATAGGCATTGTTGCATCATAACCAACCAGGGCATTTTAGAGCGCGAATGTCTGTGCGGCAGCGAATGCAGTTCCAAGGGACAGTGAAAACCAGGTAGACCTTTCAGTGCTGGCAGTATTCGTGTGGGCGCAATCGCTGGACGTTGAGAATTTGGCAGCCGGGCTCTGCCAGAGTCACATAGGCATTGTTGCATCATAACCAACCAAGGCTTTTGCAGAGCGCTAATGTCTGTGCGGCAGCGAATGCAGTTCCAAGGGACAGTGAAAACCAGGTAGAGCTTGCAGTGCTGGCAGCTTTCATGTGGGCGCAATCGCTGGACGTTGAGAATTTGGCAGCCGGGCTCTGCCAGAGTCACATAGGCATTGTTGCATCATAACCAACCAAGGCTTTTGCAGAGCGCGAATGTCTGTGCGGCAGCGAATGCAGTTCCAAGGGACAGTGAAAACCAGGTAGACCTTTCAGTGCTGGCAGCTTTTGTGTGGGCGCAATCGCTGTTCGTTGAGAATTTGGCAGCCGGGCTCTGCCAGAGTCACATAGGCATTGTTGCATCATAACCAACCAAGGCATTTGCAGAGCGCGAATGTCTGTGCGGCAGCGAATGCAGTTCCAAGGGACAGTGAAAACCAGGTAGACCTTTCAGTGCTGGCAGTATTCGTGTGGGCGCAATCGCTGGACGTTTCGAATTTGGCAGCCGGGCTCTGCCAGAGTGACATAGGCATTGTTGCATCATAACCAAACAAGGATTTTGCAGAGCGCGAATGTCTGTGCGGCAGCGAATGCAGTTCCAAGGGACAGTGAAAACCAGGTAGACCTTTCAGTGCTGGCAGCTTTCATGTGGGCGCAATCGCTGGACGTTTCGAATTTGGCAGCCGGGCTCTGCGACAGTCACATAGGCATTGTTGCATCATAACCAACCAAGGCATTTTCAGAGCGCGAATGTCTGTGCGGCAGCGAATGCAGTTCCAAGGGACAGTGAAAACCAGGTAGACCTTTCAGTGCTTGCAGTATTCGTGTGGGTGCAATCGCTGGACGTTGAGAATTTGGCAGCCGGGCTCTGCCAGAGTCACATAGGCATTGTTACATCATAACCAACCAAAGCTCTTGCGGAGCGCGAATGTCTGTGCGGCAGCGAATGCAGTTCCAAGGGACAGTGAAAACCAGGTAGACCTTTCAGTGCTTGCAGTATTCGTGTGGGCGCAATCGCTGGACGTTTCGAATTTGGCAGCCGGGCTCTGCCAGAGTCACATAGGCATTGTTACATCATAACCAACCAAAGCTCTTGCGGAGCGCGAATGTCTGTGCGGCAGCGAATGCAGTTCCAAGGGACAGTGAAAACCAGGTAGACCTTTCAGTGCTTGCAGTATTCGTGTGGGCGCAATCGCTGGACGTTTCGAATTTGGCAGCCGGGCTCTGCCAGAGTCACATAGGCATTGTTGCATCATAACCAACCAAGGCATTTTCAGAGCGTGAATGTCTGTGCGGCAGTGAATGCAGTTCCAAGGGACAGTGAAAACCAGGTAGAGCTTGCAGTGCTGGCAGCTTTCGTGTGGGCGCAATCGCTGGACGTTTCGAATTTTGCAGCCGGGCTCTGCGACAGTCACCTAGGCATTGTTGCATCATAACCAACCAAGGCATTTGCAGAGCACGAATGTCTGTGCGGCAGCAAATGCAGTTCCAAGGGACAGTGAAAACCAGGTAGAGCTTTCAGTGCTGGCAGTATTCGTGTGGGCGCAATCGCTGGACGTTTCGAATTTGGCAGCCGGGCTCTGCCAGAGTCACATAGGAATTGTTGCATCATAACCAACCAAGGATTTTGCAGAGCGCGAATGTCTGTGCGGCAGCGAATGCAGTTCCAAGGGACAGTGAAAACCAGGTAGACCTTTCAGTGCTGGCGGCTTTTGTGTGGGCGCAATCGCTGGACGTTTCAAATTTGGCAGCCGGGCTCGGCCAGAGTCACATAGGCATTGTTACATCATAACCAACCAAAGCTCTTGCGGAGCGCGAATGTCTGTGCGGCAGCGAATGCAGTTCCAAGGGACAGTGAAAACCAGGTAGACCTTTCAGTGCTTGCAGTATTCGTGTGGGCGCAATCGCTGGACGTTTCGAATTTGGCAGCCGGGCTCTGCCAGAGTCACATAGGCATTGTTGCATCATAACCAACCAAGGCATTTGCAGAGCGCGAACGTCTGTGCGGCAGCCAATGCAGTTCCAAGGGACAGTGAAAACCAGGTAGAGCTTTCAGTGCTGGCAGTATTCGTGTGGGCGCAATCGCTGGACGTTGAGAATTTGGCAGCCGGGCTCTGCCAGAGTCACATAGGCATTGTTGCATCATAACCAACCAAGGAATTTGCAGAGCACGAATGTCTGTGCGGCAGCGAATGCAGTTCCAAGGGACAGTGAAAACCAGGTAGAGCTTTCAGTGCTGGCAGCTTTCGTGTGGGCGCAATCGCTGGACGTTTCGAAATTGGCAGCCGGGCTCTGCGACAGTCACATAGGCATTGTTGCATCATAACCAACCAAGGCATTTGCAGAGCACGAATGTCTGTGCGGCAGCGAATGCAGTTCCAAGGGACAGTGAAAACCAGGTAGAGCTTTCAGTGCTGGCAGCTTTCGTGTGGGCGCAATCGCTGGAAGTTTCGAATTTGGCATCCGGGCTCTGCCAGAGTCACATAGGCATTGTTGCATCATAACCAACCAGGGCATTTTCAGAGCGCGAATGTCTGTGCGGCAGCGAATGCAGTTCCAAGGGACAGTGAAAACCAGGTAGACCTTTCAGTGCTGGCAGTATTCGTGTGGGCGCAATCGCTGGACGTTGAGAATTTGGCAGCCGGGCTCTGCCAGAGTCACATAGGCATTGTTGCATCATAACCAACCAAGGCTTTTGCAGAGCGCTAATGTCTGTGCGGCAGCGAATGCAGTTCCAAGGGACAGTGAAAACCAGGTAGAGCTTGCAGTGCTGGCAGCTTTCATGTGGGCGCAATCGCTGGACGTTGAGAATTTGGCAGCCGGGCTCTGCCAGAGTCACATAGGCATTGTTGCATCATAACCAACCAAGGCTTTTGCAGAGCGCGAATGTCTGTGCGGCAGCGAATGCAGTTCCAAGGGACAGTGAAAACCAGGTAGACCTTTCAGTGCTGGCAGCTTTTGTGTGGGCGCAATCGCTGTTCGTTGAGAATTTGGCAGCCGGGCTCTGCCAGAGTCACATAGGCATTGTTGCATCATAACCAACCAAGGCATTTGCAGAGCGCGAATGTCTGTGCGGCAGCGAATGCAGTTCCAAGGGACAGTGAAAACCAGGTAGACCTTTCAGTGCTGGCAGTATTCGTGTGGGCGCAATCGCTGGACGTTTCGAATTTGGCAGCCGGGCTCTGCCAGAGTGACATAGGCATTGTTGCATCATAACCAAACAAGGATTTTGCAGAGCGCGAATGTCTGTGCGGCAGCGAATGCAGTTCCAAGGGACAGTGAAAACCAGGTAGACCTTTCAGTGCTGGCAGCTTTCATGTGGGCGCAATCGCTGGACGTTTCGAATTTGGCAGCCGGGCTCTGCGACAGTCACATAGGCATTGTTGCATCATAACCAACCAAGGCATTTTCAGAGCGCGAATGTCTGTGCGGCAGCGAATGCAGTTCCAAGGGACAGTGAAAACCAGGTAGACCTTTCAGTGCTTGCAGTATTCGTGTGGGTGCAATCGCTGGACGTTGAGAATTTGGCAGCCGGGCTCTGCCAGAGTCACATAGGCATTGTTACATCATAACCAACCAAAGCTCTTGCGGAGCGCGAATGTCTGTGCGGCAGCGAATGCAGTTCCAAGGGACAGTGAAAACCAGGTAGACCTTTCAGTGCTTGCAGTATTCGTGTGGGCGCAATCGCTGGACGTTTCGAATTTGGCAGCCGGGCTCTGCCAGAGTCACATAGGCATTGTTACATCATAACCAACCAAAGCTCTTGCGGAGCGCGAATGTCTGTGCGGCAGCGAATGCAGTTCCAAGGGACAGTGAAAACCAGGTAGACCTTTCAGTGCTTGCAGTATTCGTGTGGGCGCAATCGCTGGACGTTTCGAATTTGGCAGCCGGGCTCTGCCAGAGTCACATAGGCATTGTTGCATCATAACCAACCAAGGCATTTTCAGAGCGTGAATGTCTGTGCGGCAGTGAATGCAGTTCCAAGGGACAGTGAAAACCAGGTAGAGCTTGCAGTGCTGGCAGCTTTCGTGTGGGCGCAATCGCTGGACGTTTCGAATTTTGCAGCCGGGCTCTGCGACAGTCACCTAGGCATTGTTGCATCATAACCAACCAAGGCATTTGCAGAGCACGAATGTCTGTGCGGCAGCGAATGCAGTTCCAAGGGACAGTGAAAACCAGGTAGAGCTTGCAGTGCTGGCAGCTTTCGTGTGGGCGCAATCGCTGGACGTTTCGAATTTGGCAGCCGGGCTCTGCGACAGTCACATAGGCATTGTTGCATCATAACCAACCAAGGCATTTGCAGAGCGCGAATGTCTGTGCGGCAGCGAATGGAGTTCCAAGGGACAGTGAAAACCAGGTAGACCTTTCAGTGCTGGCAGCTTTCGTGTGGGCGCAATCGCTGGACGTTTCGAATTTGGCAGCCGGGCTCTGCCAGAGTCACATAGGCATTGTTACATCATAACCAACCAAAGCTCTTGCGGAGCGCGAATGTCTGTGCGGCAGCGAATGCAGTTCCAAGGGACAGTGAAAACCAGGTAGAGCTTTCAGTGCTGGCAGCTTTCGTGTGGGGGCAATCGCTGGACGTTTCGAATTTGGCAGCCGGGCTCTGGCAGAGTCACATAGGCATTGTTGCATCATAACCAACCAAGGAATTTGCAGAGCACGAATGTCTGTGCGGCAGCGAATGCAGTTCCAAGGGACAGTGAAATCCAGGTAGACCTTTCAGTGCTGGCAGCTTTCGTGTGGGCGCAATCGCTGGATGTTTCGAATTTGGCAGCCGTGCTCTGCCAGAGTCACATAGGCATTGTTGCATCATAACCAGCCAGGGCATTTGCAGAGCGCGAATGTCTGTGCGGCAGCGAATGCAGTTCCAAGGGACAGTGAAAACCAGGTAGAGCTTTCACTGCTGGCAGCTTTCGTGTGGGCGCAATCGCTGGACGTTGAGAATTTGGCAGCCGGGCGCTGCCAGAGTCACATAGGCATTGTTGCATCATAACCAACCAAGGCTTTTGCAGAGCATGAATGTCTGTGCGGCAGCGAATGCATTTCCAAGGGACAGTGAAAACCAGGTAGAGCTTTCAGTGCTGGCAGCTTTCGTGTGGGCGCAATCGCTGGACTTTTCGAATTTGGCAGCCGGGCTCTGCGACAGTCACATAGGCATTGTTGCATCATAACCAACCAAGGCATTTGCAGAGCGCGAATGTCTGTGCGGCAGCGAATGCAGTTCCAAGGGACAGTGAAAACCAGGTAGAGCTTGCAGTGCTGGCAGCTTTCGTGTGGGCGCAATCGCTGGACGTTGAGAATTTGGCAGCCGGGCTCTGCCAGAGTCACATAGGCATTGTTGTATCATAAGCAACCAGGGTATTTTCAGAGCGCGAATGTCTGTGCGGCAGCGAATGCAGTTCCAAGGGACAGTGAAAACCAGGTAGACCTTTCAGTGCTGGCAGCTTTCGTGTGGGCGCAATCGCTGGACGTTGAGAATTTGGCAGCCGGGCTCTGGCAGAGTCACATAGGCATTGTTGCATCATAACCAACCAAGGCTTTTGCAGAGCGCGAATGTCTGTGCGGCAGCGAATGCAGTTCCAAGGGACAGTGAAAACCAGGTAGAGCTTGCAGTGCTGGCAGCTTTCGTGTGGGCGCAATCGCTGGACGTTTCGAATTTGGCAGCCGGGCTCTGCCAGAGTCACATAGGCATTGTTGCATCATAACCAACCAAGGATTTTGCAGAGCGCGAATGTCTGTGCGGCAGCGAATGCAGTTCCAAGGGACAGTGAAAACCAGGTAGACCTTTCAGTGCTGGCGGCTTTTGTGTGGGCGCAATCGCTGGACGTTTCGAATTTGGCAGCCGGGCTCTGCCAGAGTCACATAGGCATTGTTGCATCATAACCAACCAAGGCATTTGCAGAGCACGAAAGTCTGTGCGGCAGCGAATGCAGTTCCAAGGGACAGTGAAAACCAGGTAGACCTTTCAGTGCTTGCAGTATTCGTGTGGGTGCAATCGCTGGACGTTGAGAATTTGGCAGCCGGGCTCTGCCAGAGTCACATAGGCATTGTTACATCATAACCAACCAAAGCTCTTGCGGAGCGCGAATGTCTGTGCGGCAGCGAATGCAGTTCCAAGGGACAGTGAAAACCAGGTAGACCTTTCAGTGCTTGCAGTATTCGTGTGGGCGCAATCGCTGGACGTTTCGAATTTGGCAGCCGGGCTCTGCCAGAGTCACATAGGCATTGTTGCATCATAACCAACCAAGGCATTTTCAGAGCGCGAATGTCTGTGCGGCAGTGAATGCAGTTCCAAGGGACAGTGAAAACCAGGTAGACCTTTCAGTGCTGGCAGTATTCGTGTGGGCGCAATCGCTGGACGTTGAGAATTTGGCAGCCGGGCTCTGGCAGAGTCACATAGGCATTGTTGCATCATAACCAACCAAGGCTTTTGCAGAGCGCGAATGTCTGTGCGGCAGCGAATGCAGTTCCAAGGGACAGTGAAAACCAGGTAGAGCTTGCAGTGCTGGCAGCTTTCGTGTGGGCGCAATCGCTGGACGTTTCGAATTTGGCAGCCGGGCTCTGCCAGAGTCACATAGGCATTGTTGCATCATAACCAACCAAAGCTCTTGCGGAGCGCGAATGTCTGTGCGGCAGCGAATGCAGTTCCAAGGGACAGTGAAAACCAGGTAGACCTTTCAGTGCTGGCAGCTTTTGTGTGGGCGCAATCGCTGGACGTTTCGAATTTGGCAGCCGGGCTCTGCGACAGTCACGTAGGCATTGTTGCATCATAACCAACCAAGGCATTTGCAGAGCACGAATGTCTGTGCGGCAGCGAATGCAGTTCCAAGGGACAGTGAAAACGAGGTAGAGCTTTCAGTGCTGGCATCTTTCGTGTGGGCGCAATCGCTGGACGTTTCGAATTTGGCAGCCGGGCTCTGCGACAGTCACATAGGCATTGTTGCATCATAACCAACCAAGGCATTTGCAGAGCGCGAATGTCTGTGCGGCAGCGAATGGAGTTCCAAGAGACAGTGAAAACCAGGTAGACCTTTCAGTGCTGGCAGCTTTCGTGTGGGCGCAATCGCTGGACGTTTCGAATTTGGCATCCGGGCTCTGCCAGAATCACATAGGCATTGTTACATCATAACCAACCAAAGCTCTTGCGGAGCGCGAATGTCTGTGCGGCAGCGAATGCAGTTCCAAGGGACAGTGAAAACCAGGTAGAGCTTTCAGTGCTGGCAGCTTTCGTGTGGGCGCAATCGCTGGACGTTGAGAATTTGGCAGCCGGGCTCTGCGACAGTCACATAGGCATTGTTGCATCATAACCAACCAAGGCATTTGCAGAGCACGAATGTCTGTGCGGCAGCAAATGCAGTTCCAAGGGACAGTGAAAACCAGGTAGAGCTTTCAGTGCTGGCAGTATTCGTGTGGGCGCAATCGCTGGACGTTTCGAATTTGGCAGCCGGGCTCTGCCAGAGTCACATAGGAATTGTTGCATCATAACCAACCAAGGATTTTGCAGAGCGCGAATGTCTGTGCGGCAGCGAATGCAGTTCCAAGGGACAGTGAAAACCAGGTAGACCTTTCAGTGCTGGCGGCTTTTGTGTGGGCGCAATCGCTGGACGTTGAGAATTTGGCAGCCGGGCTCGGCCAGAGTCACATAGGCATTGTTACATCATAACCAACCAAAGCTCTTGCGGAGCGCGAATGTCTGTGCGGCAGCGAATGCAGTTCCAAGGGACAGTGAAAACCAGGTAGACCTTTCAGTGCTTGCAGTATTCGTGTGGGCGCAATCGCTGGACGTTTCGAATTTGGCAGCCGGGCTCTGCCAGAGTCACATAGGCATTGTTGCATCATAACCAACCAAGGCATTTGCAGAGCGCGAACGTCTGTGCGGCAGCGAATGCAGTTCCAAGGGACAGTGAAAACCAGGTAGACCTTTCAGTGCTGGCAGTATTCGTGTGGGCGCAATCGCTGGACGTTGAGAATTTGGCAGCCGGGCTCTGCCAGAGTGACATAGGCATTGTTGCATCATAACCAAACAAGGATTTTGCAGAGCGCGAATGTCTGTGCGGCAGCGAATGCAGTTCCAAGGGACAGTGAAAACCAGGTAGACCTTTCAGTGCTGGCAGCTTTTGTGTGGGCGCAATAGCTGGACGTTTCGAATTTGGCAGCCGGGCTCTGCGACAGTCACATAGGCATTGTTGCATCATAACCAACCAAGGCATTTTCAGAGCGCGAATGTCTGTGCGGCAGCGAATGCAGTTCCAAGGGACAGTGAAAACCAGGTAGAGCTTGCAGTGCTGGCAGCTTTCGTGTGGGCGCAATCGCTGGACGTTTCGAATTTGGCAGCCGGGCTCTGCCAGAGTCACATAGGCATTGTTGCATCATAACCAACCAAAGCTCTTGCGGAGCGCGAATGTCTGTGCGGCAGCGAATGCAGTTCCAAGGGACAGTGAAAACCAGGTAGACCTTTCAGTGCTGGCAGCTTTTGTGTGGGCGCAATCGCTGGACGTTTCGAATTTGGCAGCCGGGCTCTGCGACAGTCACGTAGGCATTGTTGCATCATAACCAACCAAGGCATTTGCAGAGCACGAATGTCTGTGCGGCAGCGAATGCAGTTCCAAGGGACAGTGAAAACCAGGTAGAGCTTTCAGTGCTGGCATCTTTCGTGTGGGCGCAATCGCTGGACGTTTCGAATTTGGCAGCCGGGCTCTGCGACAGTCACATAGGCATTGTTGCATCATAACCAACCAAGGCATTTGCAGAGCGCGAATGTCTGTGCGGCAGCGAATGGAGTTCCAAGAGACAGTGAAAACCAGGTAGACCTTTCAGTGCTGGCAGCTTTCGTGTGGGCGCAATCGCTGGACGTTTCGAATTTGGCATCCGGGCTCTGCCAGAATCACATAGGCATTGTTACATCATAACCAACCAAAGCTCTTGCGGAGCGCGAATGTCTGTGCGGCAGCGAATGCAGTTCCAAGGGACAGTGAAAACCAGGTAGAGCTTTCAGTGCTGGCAGCTTTCGTGTGGGCGCAATCGCTGGACGTTGAGAATTTGGCAGCCGGGCTCTGCGACAGTCACATAGGCATTGTTGCATCATAACCAACCAAGGCATTTGCAGAGCACGAATGTCTGTGCGGCAGCAAATGCAGTTCCAAGGGACAGTGAAAACCAGGTAGAGCTTTCAGTGCTGGCAGTATTCGTGTGGGCGCAATCGCTGGACGTTTCGAATTTGGCAGCCGGGCTCTGCCAGAGTCACATAGGAATTGTTGCATCATAACCAACCAAGGATTTTGCAGAGCGCGAATGTCTGTGCGGCAGCGAATGCAGTTCCAAGGGACAGTGAAAACCAGGTAGACCTTTCAGTGCTGGCGGCTTTTGTGTGGGCGCAATCGCTGGACGTTGAGAATTTGGCAGCCGGGCTCGGCCAGAGTCACATAGGCATTGTTACATCATAACCAACCAAAGCTCTTGCGGAGCGCGAATGTCTGTGCGGCAGCGAATGCAGTTCCAAGGGACAGTGAAAACCAGGTAGACCTTTCAGTGCTTGCAGTATTCGTGTGGGCGCAATCGCTGGACGTTTCGAATTTGGCAGCCGGGCTCTGCCAGAGTCACATAGGCATTGTTGCATCATAACCAACCAAGGCATTTGCAGAGCGCGAACGTCTGTGCGGCAGCGAATGCAGTTCCAAGGGACAGTGAAAACCAGGTAGACCTTTCAGTGCTGGCAGTATTCGTGTGGGCGCAATCGCTGGACGTTGAGAATTTGGCAGCCGGGCTCTGCCAGAGTGACATAGGCATTGTTGCATCATAACCAAACAAGGATTTTGCAGAGCGCGAATGTCTGTGCGGCAGCGAATGCAGTTCCAAGGGACAGTGAAAACCAGGTAGACCTTTCAGTGCTGGCAGCTTTTGTGTGGGCGCAATAGCTGGACGTTTCGAATTTGGCAGCCGGGCTCTGCGACAGTCACATAGGCATTGTTGCATCATAACCAACCAAGGCATTTTCAGAGCGCGAATGTCTGTGCGGCAGCGAATGCAGTTCCAAGGGACAGTGAAAACCAGGTAGAGCTTGCAGTGCTGGCAGCTTTCGTGTGGGCGCAATCGCTGGACGTTTCGAATTTGGCAGCCGGGCTCTGCCAGAGTCACATAGGCATTGTTACATCATAACCAACCAAAGCTCTTGCGGAGCGCGAATGTCTGTGCGGCAGCGAATGCAGTTCCAAGGGACAGTGAAAACCAGGTAGAGCTTTCAGTGCTGGCAGCTTTCGTGTGGGCGCAATCGCTGGACGTTGAGAATTTGGCAGCCGGGCTCTGCCAGAGTCACATAGGCATTGTTGCATCATAACCAACCAAGGAATTTGCAGAGCACGAATGTCTGTGCGGCAGCGAATGCAGTTCCAAGGGACAGTGAAAACCAGGTAGAGCTTTCAGTGCTGGCAGCTTTCGTGTGGGCGCAATCGCTGGACGTTTCGAAATTGGCAGCCGGGCTCTGCGACAGTCACATAGGCATTGTTGCATCATAACCAACCAAGGCATTTGCAGAGCACGAATGTCTGTGCGGCAGCGAATGCAGTTCCAAGGGACAGTGAAAACCAGGTAGAGCTTTCAGTGCTGGCAGCTTTCGTGTGGGCGCAATCGCTGGAAGTTTCGAATTTGGCATCCGGGCACTGCCAGAGTCACATAGGCATTGTTGCATCATAACCAACCAGGGCATTTTCAGAGCGCGAATGTCTGTGCGGCAGCGAATGCAGTTCCAAGGGACAGTGAAAACCAGGTAGACCTTTCAGTGCTGGCAGTATTCGTGTGGGCGCAATCGCTGGACGTTGAGAATTTGGCAGCCGGGCTCTGCCAGAGTCACATAGGCATTGTTGCATCATAACCAACCAAGGCTTTTGCAGAGCGCTAATGTCTGTGCGGCAGCGAATGCAGTTCCAAGGGACAGTGAAAACCAGGTAGAGCTTGCAGTGCTGGCAGCTTTCGTGTGGGCGCAATCGCTGGACGTTGAGAATTTGGCAGCCGGGCTCTGCCAGAGTCACATAGGCATTGTTGCATCATAACCAACCAAGGCATTTGCAGAGCACGAATGTCTGTGCGGCAGCAAATGCAGTTCCAAGGGACAGTGAAAACCAGGTAGAGCTTTCAGTGCTGGCAGTATTCGTGTGGGCGCAATCGCTGGACGTTTCGAATTTGGCAGCCGGGCTCTGCCAGAGTCACATAGGAATTGTTGCATCATAACCAACCAAGGATTTTGCAGAGCGCGAATGTCTGTGCGGCAGCGAATGCAGTTCCAAGGGACAGTGAAAACCAGGTAGACCTTTCAGTGCTGGCGGCTTTTGTGTGGGCGCAATCGCTGGACGTTGAGAATTTGGCAGCCGGGCTCGGCCAGAGTCACATAGGCATTGTTACATCATAACCAACCAAAGCTCTTGCGGAGCGCGAATGTCTGTGCGGCAGCGAATGCAGTTCCAAGGGACAGTGAAAACCAGGTAGACCTTTCAGTGCTTGCAGTATTCGTGTGGGCGCAATCGCTGGACGTTTCGAATTTGGCAGCCGGGCTCTGCCAGAGTCACATAGGCATTGTTGCATCATAACCAACCAAGGCATTTGCAGAGCGCGAACGTCTGTGCGGCAGCGAATGCAGTTCCAAGGGACAGTGAAAACCAGGTAGACCTTTCAGTGCTGGCAGTATTCGTGTGGGCGCAATCGCTGGAAGTTTCGAATTTGGCAGCCGGGCTCTGCCAGAGTGACATAGGCATTGTTGCATCATAACCAAACAAGGATTTTGCAGAGCGCGAATGTCTGTGCGGCAGCGAATGCAGTTCCAAGGGACAGTGAAAACCAGGTAGACCTTTCAGTGCTGGCAGCTTTTGTGTGGGCGCAATAGCTGGACGTTTCGAATTTGGCAACCGGGCTCTGCGACAGTCACATAGGCATTGTTGCATCATAACCAACCAAGGCATTTTCAGAGCGCGAATGTCTGTGCGGCAGCGAATGCAGTTCCAAGGGACAGTGAAAACCAGGTAGAGCTTGCAGTGCTGGCAGCTTTCGTGTGGGCGCAATCGCTGGACGTTTCGAATTTGGCAGCCGGGCTCTGCCAGAGTCACATAGGCATTGTTACATCATAACCAACCAAAGCTCTTGCGGAGCGCGAATGTCTGTGCGGCAGCGAATGCAGTTCCAAGGGACAGTGAAAACCAGGTAGAGCTTTCAGTGCTGGCAGCTTTCGTGTGGGCGCAATCGCTGGACGTTGAGAATTTGGCAGCCGGGCTCTGCCAGAGTCACATAGGCATTGTTGCATCATAACCAACCAAGGAATTTGCAGAGCACGAATGTCTGTGCGGCAGCGAATGCAGTTCCAAGGGACAGTGAAAACCAGGTAGAGCTTTCAGTGCTGGCAGCTTTCGTGTGGGCGCAATCGCTGGACGTTTCGAAATTGGCAGCCGGGCTCTGCGACAGTCACATAGGCATTGTTGCATCATAACCAACCAAGGCATTTGCAGAGCACGAATGTCTGTGCGGCAGCGAATGCAGTTCCAAGGGACAGTGAAAACCAGGTAGAGCTTTCAGTGCTGGCAGCTTTCGTGTGGGCGCAATCGCTGGAAGTTTCGAATTTGGCATCCGGGCTCTGCCAGAGTCACATAGGCATTGTTGCATCATAACCAACCAGGGCATTTTCAGAGCGCGAATGTCTGTGCGGCAGCGAATGCAGTTCCAAGGGACAGTGAAAACCAGGTAGACCTTTCAGTGCTGGCAGTATTCGTGTGGGCGCAATCGCTGGACGTTGAGAATTTGGCAGCCGGGCTCTGCCAGAGTCACATAGGCATTGTTGCATCATAACCAACCAAGGCTTTTGCAGAGCGCTAATGTCTGTGCGGCAGCGAATGCAGTTCCAAGGGACAGTGAAAACCAGGTAGAGCTTGCAGTGCTGGCAGCTTTCGTGTGGGCGCAATCGCTGGACGTTGAGAATTTGGCAGCCGGGCTCTGCCAGAGTCACATAGGCATTGTTGCATCATAACCAACCAAGGCTTTTGCAGAGCGCGAATGTCTGTGCGGCAGCGAATGCAGTTCCAAGGGACAGTGAAAACCAGGTAGACCTTTCAGTGCTGGCAGCTTTCGTGTGGGCGCAATCGCTGGACGTTTCGAATTTGGCAGCCGGGCTCTGCCAGAGTCACATAGGCATTGTTGCATCATAACCAACCAAGGCATTTGCAGAGCGCGAATGTCTGTGCGGCAGCGAATGCAGTTCCAAGGGACAGTGAAAACCAGGTAGACCTTTCAGTGCTGGCAGTATTCGTGTGGGCGCAATCGCTGGACGTTGAGAATTTGGCAGCCAGGCTCTGCCAGAGTGACATAGGCATTGTTGCATCATAACCAAACAAGGATTTTGCAGAGCGCGAATGTCTGTGCGGCAGCGAATGCAGTTCCAAGGGACAGTGAAAACCAGGTAGACCTTTCAGTGCTGGCAGCTTTTGTGTGGGCGCAATCGCTGGACGTTTCGAATTTGGCAGCCGGGCTCTGCGACAGTCACATAGGCATTGTTGCATCATAACCAACCAAGGCATTTTCAGAGCGCGAATGTCTGTGCGGCAGCGAATGCAGTTCCAAGGGACAGTGAAAACCAGGTAGACCTTTCAGTGCTTGCAGTATTCGTGTGGGTGCAATCGCTGGACGTTGAGAATTTGGCAGCCGGGCTCTGCCAGAGTCACATAGGCATTGTTACATCATAACCAACCAAAGCTCTTGCGGAGCGCGAATGTCTGTGCAGCAGCGAATGCAGTTCCAAGGGACAGTGAAAACCAGGTAGACCTTTCAGTGCTTGCAGTATTCGTGTGGGCGCAATCGCTGGACGTTTCGAATTTGGCAGCCGGGCTCTGCCAGAGTCACATAGGCATTGTTACATCATAACCAACCAAAGCTCTTGCGGAGCGCGAATGTCTGTGCGGCAGCGAATGCAGTTCCAAGGGACAGTGAAAACCAGGTAGACCTTTCAGTGCTTGCAGTATTCGTGTGGGCGCAATCGCTGGACGTTTCGAATTTGGCAGCCGGGCTCTGCCAGAGTCACATAGGCATTGTTGCATCATAACCAACCAAGGCATTTTCAGAGCGTGAATGTCTGTGCGGCAGTGAATGCAGTTCCAAGGGACAGTGAAAACCAGGTAGACCTTTCAGTGCTGGCAGCTTTCGTGTGGGCGCAATCGCTGGACGTTTCGAAATTGGCAGCCGGGCTCTGCGACAGTCACATAGGCATTGTTGCATCATAACCAACCAGGGCATTTGCAGAGCGCGAATGTCTGTGCAGCAGCGAATGCAGTTCCAAGGGACAGTGAAAACCAGGTAGACCTTTCAGTGCTGGCAGTATTCGTGTGGGCGCAATCGCTGGACGTTGAGAATTTGGCAGCCGGGCTCTGGCAGAGTCACATAGGCATTGTTGCATCATAACCAACCAAGGCTTTTGCAGAGCGCGAATGTCTGTGCGGCAGCGAATGCAGTTCCAAGGGACAGTGAAAACCAGGTAGAGCTTGCAGTGCTGGCAGCTTTCGTGTGGGCGCAATCGCTGGACGTTTCGAATTTGGCAGCCGGGCTCTGCCAGAGTCACATAGGCATTGTTGCATCATAACCAACCAAAGCTCTTGCGGAGCGCGAATGTCTGTGCGGCAGCGAATGCAGTTCCAAGGGACAGTGAAAACCAGGTAGAGCTTTCAGTGCTGGCAGCTTTTGTGTGGGCGCAATCGCTGGACGTTTCGAATTTGGCAGCCGGGCTCTGCCAGAGTCACATAGGCATTGTTGCATCCTAACCAACCAAGGCATTTGCAGAGCACGAATGTCTGTGCGGCAGCGAATGCAGTTCCAAGGGACAGTGAAAACCAGGTAGAGCTTTCAGTGCTGGCAGCTTTCGTGTGGGCGCAATCGCTGGACGTTTCGAATTTGGCAGCCGGGCTCTGCGACAGTCACATAGGCATTCTTGCATCATAACCAACCAAGGCATTTGCAGAGCGCGAATGTCTGTGCGGCAGCGAATGCAGTTCCAAGGGACAGTGAAAACCAGGTAGAGCTTTCAGTGCTGGCAGCTTTCGTGTGGGGGCAATCGCTGGACGTTTCGAATTTGGCAGCCGGGCTCTGGCAGAGTCACATAGGCATTGTTGCATCATAACCAACCAAGGAATTTGCAGAGCACGAATGTCTGTGCGGCAGCGAATGCAGTTCCAAGGGACAGTGAAATCCAGGTAGACCTTTCAGTGCTGGCAGCTTTCGTGTGGGCGCAATTGCTGGATGTTTCGAATTTGGCAGCCGTGCTCTGCCAGAGTCACATAGGCATTGTTGCATCATAACCAACCAGGGCATTTGCAGAGCGCGAATGTCTGTGCGGCAGCGAATGCAGTTCCAAGGGACAGTGAAAACCAGGTAGAGCTTTCACTGCTGGCAGCTTTCGTGTGGGCGCAATCGCTGGACGTTGAGAATTTGGCAGCCGGGCGCTGCCAGAGTCACATAGGCATTGTTGCATCATAACCAACCAAGGCTTTTGCAGAGCATGAATGTCTGTGCGGCAGCGAATGCATTTCCAAGGGACAGTGAAAACCAGGTAGAGCTTTCAGTGCTGGCAGCTTTCGTGTGGGCGCAATCGCTGGACGTTTCGAATTTGGCAGCCGGGCTCTGCGACAGTCACATAGGCATTGTTGCATCATAACCAACCAAGGCATTTGCAGAGCGCGAATGTCTGTGCGGCAGCGAATGCAGTTCCAAGGGACAGTGAAAACCAGGTAGAGCTTGCAGTGCTGGCAGCTTTCGTGTGGGCGCAATCGCTGGACGTTGAGAATTTGGCAGCCGGGCTCTGCCAGAGTCACATAGGCATTGTTGTATCATAAGCAACCAGGGTATTTTCAGAGCGCGAATGTCTGTGCGGCAGCGAATGCAGTTCCAAGGGACAGTGAAAACCAGGTAGACCTTTCAGTGCTGGCAGCTTTCGTGTGGGCGCAATCGCTGGACGTTGAGAATTTGGCAGCCGGGCTCTGGCAGAGTCACATAGGCATTGTTGCATCATAACCAACCAAGGCTTTTGCAGAGCGCGAATGTCTGTGCGGCAGCGAATGCAGTTCCAAGGGACAGTGAAAACCAGGTAGACCTTTCAGTGCTGGCGGCTTTTGTGTGGGCGCAATCGCTGGACGTTTCGAATTTGGCAGCCGGGCTCTGCCAGAGTCACATAGGCATTGTTGCATCATAACCAACCAAGGCATTTGCAGAGCACGAAAGTCTGTGCGGCAGCGAATGCAGTTCCAAGGGACAGTGAAAACCAGGTAGACCTTTCAGTGCTTGCAGTATTCGTGTGGGTGCAATCGCTGGACGTTGAGAAATTCGCAGCCGGGCTCTGCCAGAGTCACATAGGCATTGTTACATCATAACCAACCAAAGCTCTTGCGGAGCGCGAATGTCTGTGCGGCAGCGAATGCAGTTCCAAGGGACAGTGAAAACCAGGTAGACCTTTCAGTGCTTGCAGTATTCGTGTGGGCGCAATCGCTGGACGTTTCGAATTTGGCAGCCGGGCTCTGCCAGAGTCACATAGGCATTGTTGCATCATAACCAACCAAAGCTCTTGCGGAGCGCGAATGTCTGTCCGGCAGCGAATGCAGTTCCAAGGGACAGTGAAAACCAGGTAGAGCTTTCAGTGCTGGCAGCTTTTGTGTGGGCGCAATCGCTGGACGTTTCGAATTTGGCAGCCGGGCTCTGCGACAGTCACGTAGGCATTGTTGCATCATAACCAACCAAGGCATTTGCAGAGCACGAATGTCTGTGCGGCAGCGAATGCAGTTCCAAGGGACAGTGAAAACCAGGTAGAGCTTTCAGTGCTGGCAGCTTTCGTGTGGGCGCAATCGCTGGACGTTTCGAATTTGGCAGCCGGGCTCTGCGACAGTCACATAGGCATTCTTGCATCATAACCAACCAAGGCATTTGCAGAGCGCGAATGTCTGTGCGGCAGCGAATGCAGTTCCAAGGGACAGTGAAAACCAGGTAGAGCTTTCAGTGCTGGCAGCTTTCGTGTGGGGGCAATCGCTGGACGTTTCGAATTTGGCAGCCGGGCTCTGGCAGAGTCACATAGGCATTGTTGCATCATAACCAACCAAGGAATTTGCAGAGCACGAATGTCTGTGCGGCAGCGAATGCAGTTCCAAGGGACAGTGAAATCCAGGTAGACCTTTCAGTGCTGGCAGCTTTCGTGTGGGCGCAATCGCTGGATGTTTCGAATTTGGCAGCCGTGCTCTGCCAGAGTCACATAGGCATTGTTGCATCATAACCAACCAGGGCATTTGCAGAGCGCGAATGTCTGTGCGGCAGCGAATGCAGTTCCAAGGGACAGTGAAAACCAGGTAGAGCTTTCACTGCTGGCAGCTTTCGTGTGGGCGCAATCGCTGGACGTTGAGAATTTGGCAGCCGGGCGCTGCCAGAGTCACATAGGCATTGTTGCATCATAACCAACCAAGGCTTTTGCAGAGCATGAATGTCTGTGCGGCAGCGAATGCATTTCCAAGGGACAGTGAAAACCAGGTAGAGCTTTCAGTGCTGGCAGCTTTCGTGTGGGCGCAATCGCTGGACGTTTCGAATTTGGCAGCCGGGCTCTGCGACAGTCACATAGGCATTGTTGCATCATAACCAACCAAGGCATTTGCAGAGCGCGAATGTCTGTGCGGCAGCGAATGCAGTTCCAAGGGACAGTGAAAACCAGGTAGAGCTTGCAGTGCTGGCAGCTTTCGTGTGGGCGCAATCGCTGGACGTTGAGAATTTGGCAGCCGGGCTCTGCCAGAGTCACATAGGCATTGTTGTATCATAAGCAACCAGGGTATTTTCAGAGCGCGAATGTCTGTGCGGCAGCGAATGCAGTTCCAAGGGACAGTGAAAACCAGGTAGACCTTTCAGTGCTGGCAGCTTTCGTGTGGGCGCAATCGCTGGACGTTGAGAATTTGGCAGCCGGGCTCTGGCAGAGTCACATAGGCATTGTTGCATCATAACCAACCAAGGCTTTTGCAGAGCGCGAATGTCTGTGCGGCAGCGAATGCAGTTCCAAGGGACAGTGAAAACCAGGTAGACCTTTCAGTGCTGGCGGCTTTCGTGTGGGCGCAATCGCTGGACGTTGAGAATTTGGCAGCCGGGCTCTGCGACAGTCACATAGGCATTGTTGCATCATAACCAACCAAGGCATTTGCAGAGCACGAATGTCTGTGCGGCAGCAAATGCAGTTCCAAGGGACAGTGAAAACCAGGTAGAGCTTTCAGTGCTGGCAGTATTCGTGTGGGCGCAATCGCTGGACGTTTCGAATTTGGCAGCCGGGCTCTGCCAGAGTCACATAGGAATTGTTGCATCATAACCAACCAAGGATTTTGCAGAGCGCGAATGTCTGTGCGGCAGCGAATGCAGTTCCAAGGGACAGTGAAAACCAGGTAGACCTTTCAGTGCTGGCGGCTTTTGTGTGGGCGCAATCGCTGGACGTTGAGAATTTGGCAGCCGGGCTCGGCCAGAGTCACATAGGCATTGTTACATCATAACCAACCAAAGCTCTTGCGGAGCGCGAATGTCTGTGCGGCAGCGAATGCAGTTCCAAGGGACAGTGAAAACCAGGTAGACCTTTCAGTGCTTGCAGTATTCGTGTGGGCGCAATCGCTGGACGTTTCGAATTTGGCAGCCGGGCTCTGCCAGAGTCACATAGGCATTGTTGCATCATAACCAACCAAGGCATTTGCAGAGCGCGAACGTCTGTGCGGCAGCGAATGCAGTTCCAAGGGACAGTGAAAACCAGGTAGACCTTTCAGTGCTGGCAGTATTCGTGTGGGCGCAATCGCTGGACGTTGAGAATTTGGCAGCCGGGCTCTGCCAGAGTGACATAGGCATTGTTGCATCATAACCAAACAAGGATTTTGCAGAGCGCGAATGTCTGTGCGGCAGCGAATGCAGTTCCAAGGGACAGTGAAAACCAGGTAGACCTTTCAGTGCTGGCAGCTTTTGTGTGGGCGCAATCGCTGGACGTTTCGAATTTGGCAGCCGGGCTCTGCGACAGTCACATAGGCATTGTTGCATCATAACCAACCAAGGCATTTTCAGAGCGCGAATGTCTGTGCGGCAGCGAATGCAGTTCCAAGGGACAGTGAAAACCAGGTAGAGCTTGCAGTGCTGGCAGCTTTCGTGTGGGCGCAATCGCTGGACGTTTCGAATTTGGCAGCCGGGCTCGGCCAGAGTCACATAGGCATTGTTACATCATAACCAACCAAAGCTCTTGCGGAGCGCGAATGTCTGTGCGGCAGCGAATGCAGTTCCAAGGGACAGTGAAAACCAGGTAGAGCTTTCAGTGCTGGCAGCTTTCGTGTGGGCGCAATCGCTGGACGTTGAGAATTTGGCAGCCGGGCTCTGCCAGAGTCACATAGGCATTGTTGCATCATAACCAACCAAGGAATTTGCAGAGCACGAATGTCTGTGCGGCAGCGAATGCAGTTCCAAGGGACAGTGAAAACCAGGTAGAGCTTTCAGTGCTGGCAGCTTTCGTGTGGGCGCAATCGCTGGACGTTTCGAAATTGGCAGCCGGGCTCTGCGACAGTCACATAGGCATTGTTGCATCATAACCAACCAAGGCATTTGCAGAGCACGAATGTCTGTGCGGCAGCGAATGCAGTTCCAAGGGACAGTGAAAACCAGGTAGAGCTTTCAGTATGGCAGCTTTCGTGTGGGCGCAATCGCTGGAAGTTTCGAATTTGGCATCCGGGCTCTGCCAGAGTCACATAGGCATTGTTGCATCATAACCAACCAGGGCATTTTCAGAGCGCGAATGTCTGTGCGGCAGCGAATGCAGTTCCAATGGACAGTGAAAACCAGGTAGACCTTTCAGTGCTGGCAGTATTCGTGTGGGCGCAATCGCTGGACGTTGAGAATTTGGCAGCCGGGCTCTGCCAGAGTCACATAGGCATTGTTGCATCATAACCAACCAAGGCTTTTGCAGAGCGCTAATGTCTGTGCGGCAGCGAATGCAGTTCCAAGGGACAGTGAAAACCAGGTAGAGCTTGCAGTGCTGGCAGCTTTCGTGTGGGCGCAATCGCTGGACGTTGAGAATTTGGCAGCCGGGCTCGGCCAGAGTCACATAGGCATTGTTGCATCATAACCAACCAAGGCTTTTGCAGAGCGCGAATGTCTGTGCGGCAGCGAATGCAGTTCCAAGGGACAGTGAAAACCAGGTAGACCTTTCAGTGCTGGCAGCTTTCGTGTGGGCGCAATCGCTGGACGTTGAGAATTTGGCAGCCGGGCTCTGCCAGAGTCACATAGGCATTGTTGCATCATAACCAACCAAGGCATTTGCAGAGCGCGAATGTCTGTGCGGCAGCGAATGCAGTTCCAAGGGACAGTGAAAACCAGGTAGACCTTTCAGTGCTGGCAGTATTCGTGTGGGCGCAATCGCTGGACGTTGAGAATTTGGCAGCCAGGCTCTGCCAGAGTGACATAGGCATTGTTGCATCATAACCAAACAAGGATTTTGCAGAGCGCGAATGTCTGTGCGGCAGCGAATGCAGTTCCAAGGGACAGTGAAAACCAGGTAGACCTTTCAGTGCTGGCAGCTTTTGTGTGGGCGCAATCGCTGGACGTTTCGAATTTGGCAGCCGGGCTCTGCGACAGTCACATAGGCATTGTTGCATCATAACCAACCAAGGCATTTTCAGAGCGCGAATGTCTGTGCGGCAGCGAATGCAGTTCCAAGGGACAGTGAAAACCAGGTAGACCTTTCAGTGCTTGCAGTATTCGTGTGGGTGCAATCGCTGGACGTTGAGAATTTGGCAGCCGGGCTCTGCCAGAGTCACATAGGCATTGTTACATCATAACCAACCAAAGCTCTTGCGGAGCGCGAATGTCTGTGCGGCAGCGAATGCAGTTCCAAGGGACAGTGAAAACCAGGTCGACCTTTCAGTGCTTGCAGTATTCGTGTGGGCGCAATCGCTGGACGTTTCGAATTTGGCAGCCGGGCTCTGCCAGAGTCACATAGGCATTGTTACATCATAACCAACCAAAGCTCTTGCGGAGCGCGAATGTCTGTGCGGCAGCGAATGCAGTTCCAAGGGACAGTGAAAACCAGGTAGACCTTTCAGTGCTTGCAGTATTCGTGTGGGCGCAATCGCTGGACGTTTCGAATTTGGCAGCCGGGCTCTGCCAGAGTCACATAGGCATTGTTGCATCATAACCAACCAAGGCATTTTCAGAGCGTGAATGTCTGTGCGGCAGTGAATGCAGTTCCAAGGGACAGTGAAAACCAGGTAGACCTTTCAGTGCTGGCAGCTTTCGTGTGGGCGCAATCGCTGGACGTTTCGAAATTGGCAGCCGGGCTCTGCGACAGTCACATAGGCATTGTTGCATCATAACCAACCAGGGCATTTGCAGAGCGCGAATGTCTGTGCAGCAGCGAATGCAGTTCCAAGGGACAGTGAAAACCAGGTAGACCTTTCAGTGCTGGCAGTATTCGTGTGGGCGCAATCGCTGGACGTTGAGAATTTGGCAGCCGGGCTCTGGCAGAGTCACATAGGCATTGTTGCATCATAACCAACCAAGGCTTTTGCAGAGCGCGAATGTCTGTGCGGCAGCGAATGCAGTTCCAAGGGACAGTGAAAACCAGGTAGAGCTTGCAGTGCTGGCAGCTTTCGTGTGGGCGCAATCGCTGGACGTTTCGAATTTGGCAGCCGGGCTCTGCCAGAGTCACATAGGCATTGTTGCATCATAACCAACCAAAGCTCTTGCGGAGCGCGAATGTCTGTGCGGCAGCGAATGCAGTTCCAAGGGACAGTGAAAACCAGGTAGACCTTTCAGTGCTGGCAGCTTTTGTGTGGGCGCAATCGCTGGACGTTTCGAATTTGGCAGCCGGGCTCTGCGACAGTCACGTAGGCATTGTTGCATCATAACCAACCAAGGCATTTGCAGAGCACGAATGTCTGTGCGGCAGCGAATGCAGTTCCAAGGGACAGTGAAAACCAGGTAGAGCTTTCAGTGCTGGCAGCTTTCGTGTGGGCGCAATCGCTGGACGTTTCGAATTTGGCAGCCGGGCTCTGCGACAGTCACATAGGCATTGTTGCATCATAACCAACCAAGGCATTTGCAGAGCGCGAATGTCTGTGCGGCAGCGAATGGAGTTCCAAGGGACAGTGAAAACCAGGTAGACCTTTCAGTGCTGGCAGCTTTCGTGTGGGCGCAATCGCTGGACGTTTCGAATTTGGCAGCCGGGCTCTGCCAGAGTCACATAGGCATTGTTACATCATAACCAACCAAAGCTCTTGCGGAGCGCGAATGTCTGTGCGGCAGCGAATGCAGTTCCAAGGGACAGTGAAAACCAGGTAGAGCTTTCAGTGCTGGCAGCTTTCGTGTGGGGGCAATCGCTGGACGTTTCGAATTTGGCAGCCGGGCTCTGGCAGAGTCACATAGGCATTGTTGCATCATAACCAACCAAGGAATTTGCAGAGCACGAATGTCTGTGCGGCAGCGAATGCAGTTCCAAGGGACAGTGAAATCCAGGTAGACCTTTCAGTGCTGGCAGCTTTCGTGTGGGCGCAATCGCTGGATGTTTCGAATTTGGCAGCCGTGCTCTGCCAGAGTCACATAGGCATTGTTGCATCATAACCAACCAGGGCATTTGCAGAGCGCGAATGTCTGTGCGGCAGCGAATGCAGTTCCAAGGGACAGTGAAAACCAGGTAGAGCTTTCACTGCTGGCAGCTTTCGTGTGGGCGCAATCGCTGGACGTTGAGAATTTGGCAGCCGGGCGCTGCCAGAGTCACATAGGCATTGTTGCATCATAACCAACCAAGGCTTTTGCAGAGCATGAATGTCTGTGCGGCAGCGAATGCAGTTCCAAGGGACAGTGAAAACCAGGTAGAGCTTTCAGTGCTGGCAGCTTTCGTGTGGGCGCAATCGCTGGACGTTTCGAATTTGGCAGCCGGGCTCTGCGACAGTCACATAGGCATTGTTGCATCATAACCAACCAAGGCATTTGCAGAGCGCGAATGTCTGTGCGGCAGCGAATGCAGTTCCAAGGGACAGTGAAAACCAGGTAGAGCTTGCAGTGCTGGCAGCTTTCGTGTGGGCGCAATCGCTGGACGTTGAGAATTTGGCAGCCGGGCTCTGCCAGAGTCACATAGGCATTGTTGTATCATAAGCAACCAGGGTATTTTCAGAGCGCGAATGTCTGTGCGGCAGCGAATGCAGTTCCAAGGGACAGTGAAAACCAGGTAGACCTTTCAGTGCTGGCAGCTTTCGTGTGGGCGCAATCGCTGGACGTTGAGAATTTGGCAGCCGGGCTCTGGCAGAGTCACATAGGCATTGTTGCATCATAACCAACCAAGGCTTTTGCAGAGCGCGAATGTCTGTGCGGCAGCGAATGCAGTTCCAAGGGACAGTGAAAACCAGGTAGAGCTTGCAGTGCTGGCAGCTTTCGTGTGGGCGCAATCGCTGGACGTTTCGAATTTGGCAGCCGGGCTCTGCCAGAGTCACATAGGCATTGTTGCATCATAACCAACCAAGGATTTTGCAGAGCGCGAATGTCTGTGCGGCAGCGAATGCAGTTCCAAGGGACAGTGAAAACCAGGTAGACCTTTCAGTGCTGGCGGCTTTTGTGTGGGCGCAATCGCTGGACGTTTCGAATTTGGCAGCCGGGCTCTGCCAGAGTCACATAGGCATTGTTGCATCATAACCAACCAAGGCATTTGCAGAGCACGAAAGTCTGTGCGGCAGCGAATGCAGTTCCAAGGGACAGTGAAAACCAGGTAGACCTTTCAGTGCTTGCAGTATTCGTGTGGGCGCAATCGCTGGACGTTGAGAATTTGGCAGCCGGGCTCTGCCAGAGTCACATAGGCATTGTTACATCATAACCAACCAAAGCTCTTGCGGAGCGCGAATGTCTGTGCGGCAGCGAATGCAGTTCCAAGGGACAGTGAAAACCAGGTAGACCTTTCAGTGCTTGCAGTATTCGTGTGGGCGCAGTCGCTGGACGTTTCGAATTTGGCAGCCGGGCTCTGCCAGAGTCACATAGGCATTGTTGCATCATAACCAACCAAGGCATTTTCAGAGCGCGAATGTCTGTGCGGCAGTGAATGCAGTTCCAAGGGACAGTGAAAACCAGGTAGACCTTTCAGTGCTGGCAGCTTTCGTGTGGGCGCAATCGCTGGACGTTTCGAAATTGGCAGCCGGGCTCTGCGACAGTCACATAGGCATTGTTGCATCATAACCAACCAGGGCATTTGCAGAGCGCGAATGTCTGTGCAGCAGCGAATGCAGTTCCAAGGGACAGTGAAAACCAGGTAGACCTTTCAGTGCTGGCAGTATTCGTGTGGGCGCAATCGCTGGACGTTGAGAATTTGGCAGCCGGGCTCTGGCAGAGTCACATAGGCATTGTTGCATCATAACCAACCAAGGCTTTTGCAGAGCGCGAATGTCTGTGCGGCAGCGAATGCAGTTCCAAGGGACAGTGAAAACCAGGTAGAGCTTGCAGTGCTGGCAGCTTTCGTGTGGGCGCAATCGCTGGACGTTTCGAATTTGGCAGCCGGGCTCTGCCAGAGTCACATAGGCATTGTTGCATCATAACCAACCAAAGCTCTTGCGGAGCGCGAATGTCTGTGCGGCAGCGAATGCAGTTCCAAGGGACAGTGAAAACCAGGTAGACCTTTCAGTGCTGGCAGCTTTTGTGTGGGCGCAATCGCTGGACGTTTCGAATTTGGCAGCCGGGCTCTGCGACAGTCACGTAGGCATTGTTGCATCATAACCAACCAAGGCATTTGCAGAGCACGAATGTCTGTGCGGCAGCGAATGCAGTTCCAAGGGACAGTGAAAACCAGGTAGAGCTTGCAGTGCTGGCAGCTTTCGTGTGGGCGCAATCGCTGGACGTTTCGAATTTGGCAGCCGGGCTCTGCGACAGTCACATAGGCATTGTTGCATCATAACCAACCAAGGCATTTGCAGAGCGCGAATGTCTGTGCGGCAGCGAATGGAGTTCCAAGGGACAGTGAAAACCAGGTAGACCTTTCAGTGCTGGCAGCTTTCGTGTGGGCGCAATCGCTGGACGTTTCGAATTTGGCAGCCGGGCTCTGCCAGAATCACATAGGCATTGTTACATCATAACCAACCAAAGCTCTTGCGGAGCGCGAATGTCTGTGCGGCAGCGAATGCAGTTCCAAGGGACAGTGAAAACCAGGTAGAGCTTTCAGTGCTGGCAGCTTTCGTGTGGGCGCAATCGCTGGACGTTGAGAATTTGGCAGCCGGGCTCTGCCAGAGTCACATAGGCATTGTTGCATCATAACCAACCAAGGCATTTTCAGAGCGCGAATGTCTGTGCGGCAGCGAATGCAGTTCCAAGGGACAGTGAAAACCAGGTAGAGCTTGCAGTGCTGGCAGTATTCGTGTGGGCGCAATCGCTGGACGTTGAGAATTTGGCAGCCGGGCTCTGCGACAGTCACGTAGGCATTGTTGCATCATAACCAACCAAGGCATTTGCAGAGCACGAATGTCTGTGCGGCAGCGAATGCAGTTCCAAGGGACAGTGAAAACCAGGTAGAGCTTTCAGTGCTGGCAGCTTTCGTGTGGGCGCAATCGCTGGACGTTTCGAATTTGGCAGCCGGGCTCTGCGACAGTCACATAGGCATTGTTGCATCATAACCAACCAAGGCATTTGCAGAGCGCGAATGTCTGTGCGGCAGCGAATGGAGTTCCAAGGGACAGTGAAAACCAGGTAGACCTTTCAGTGCTGGCAGCTTTCGTGTGGGCGCAATCGCTGGACGTTTCGAATTTGGCAGCCGGGCTCTGCCAGAGTCACATAGGCATTGTTACATCATAACCAACCAAAGCTCTTGCGGAGCGCGAATGTCTGTGCGGAAGCGAATGCAGTTCCAAGGGACAGTGAAAACCAGGTAGAGCTTTCAGTGCTGGCAGCTTTCGTGTGGGCGCAATCGCTGGACGTTGAGAATTTGGCAGGCGGGCTCTGCGACAGTCACATAGGCATTGTTGCATCATAACCAACCAAGGCTTTTGCAGAGCGCGAATGTCTGTGCGGCAGCGAATGCAGTTCCAAGGGACAGTGAAAACCAGGTAGAGCTTGCAGTGCTGGCAGCTTTCGTGTGGGCGCAATCGCTGGACGTTTCGAATTTGGCAGCCGGGCTCTGCCAGAGTCACATAGGCATTGTTGCATCATAACCAACCAAGGCTTTTGCAGAGCGCGAATGTCTGTGCGGCAGCGAATGCAGTTCCAAGGGACAGTGAAAACCAGGTAGACCTTTCAGTGCTGGCGGCTTTTGTGTGGGCGCAATCGCTGGACGTTTCGAATTTGGCAGCCGGGCTCTGCGACAGTCACATAGGCATTGTTGCATCATAACCAACCAAGGCATTTGCAGAGCACGAATGTCTGTGCGGCAGCGAATGCAGTTCCAAGGGACAGTGAAAACCAGGTAGAGCTTTCACTGCTGGCAGCTTTCGTGTGGGTGCAATCGCTGGACGTTGAGAATTTGGCAGCCGGGCTCTGCCAGAGTCACATAGGCATTGTTACATCATAACCAATCAAAGCTCTTGCGGAGCGCGAATGTCTGTGCGGCAGCGAATGCAGTTCCAAAGGACAGTGAAAACCAGGTAGACCTTTCAGTGCTTGCAGTATTCGTGTGGGCGCAATCGCTGGACGTTTCGAATTTGGCAGCCGGGCTCTGCCAGAGTCACATAGGCATTGTTGCATCATAACCAACCAAGGCATTTGCAGAGCGCGAATGTCTGTGCGGCAGCGAATGCAGTTCCAAGGGACAGTGAAAACCAGGTAGACCTTTCAGTGCTGGCAGTATTCGTGTGGGCGCAATCGCTGGACGTTGAGAATTTGGCAGCCGGGCTCTGGCAGAGTCACATAGGCATTGTTGCATCATAACCAACCAAGGCTTTTGCAGAGCGCGAATGTCTGTGCGGCAGCGAATGCAGTTCCAAGGGACAGTGAAAACCAGGTAGAGCTTGCAGTGCTGGCAGCTTTCGTGTGGGCGCAATCGCTGGACGTTTCGAATTTGGCAGCCGGGCTCTGCCAGAGTCACATAGGCATTGTTGCATCATAACCAACCAAAGCTCTTGCGGAGCGCGAATGTCTGTGCGGCAGCGAATGCAGTTCCAAGGGACAGTGAAAACCAGGTAGACCTTTCAGTGCTGGCAGCTTTTGTGTGGGCGCAATCGCTGGACGTTTCGAATTTGGCAGCCGGGCTCTGCGACAGTCACGTAGGCATTGTTGCATCATAACCAACCAAGGCATTTGCAGAGCACGAATGTCTGTGCGGCAGCGAATGCAGTTCCAAGGGACAGTGAAAACCAGGTAGAGCTTTCAGTGCTGGCAGCTTTCGTGTGGGCGCAATCGCTGGACGTTTCGAATTTGGCAGCCGGGCTCTGCGACAGTCACATAGGCATTCTTGCATCATAACCAACCAAGGCATTTGCAGAGCGCGAATGTCTGTGCGGCAGCGAATGGAGTTCCAAGGGACAGTGAAAACCAGGTAGAGCTTGCAGTGCTGGCAGCTTTCGTGTGGGCGCAATCGCTGGACGTTGAGAATTTGGCAGCCGGGCTCTGCCAGAGTCACATAGGCATTGTTGCATCATAAACAACCAAGGCTTTTGCAGAGCGCGAATGTCTGTGCGGCAGCGAATGCAGTTCCAAGGGACAGTGAAAACCAGGTAGACCTTTCAGTGCTGGCAGCTTTCGTGTGGGCGCAATCGCTGGACGTTGAGAATTTGGCAGCCGGGCTCTGCCAGAGTCACATAGGCATTGTTGCATCATAACCAACCAAGGCATTTGCAGAGCGCGAATGTCTGTGCGGCAGCGAATGCAGTTCCAAGGGACAGTGAAAACCAGGTAGACCTTTCAGTGCTGGCAGTATTCGTGTGGGCGCAATCGCTGGACGTTGAGAATTTGGCAGCCAGGCTCTGCCAGAGTGACATAGGCATTGTTGCATCATAACCAAACAAGGATTTTGCAGAGCGCGAATGTCTGTGCGGCAGCGAATGCAGTTCCAAGGGACAGTGAAAACCAGGTAGACCTTTCAGTGCTGGCAGCTTTTGTGTGGGCGCAATCGCTGGACGTTTCGAATTTGGCAGCCGGGCTCTGCGACAGTCACATAGGCATTGTTGCATCATAACCAACCAAGGCATTTTCAGAGCGCGAATGTCTGTGCGGCAGCGAATGCAGTTCCAAGGGACAGTGAAAACCAGGTAGACCTTTCAGTGCTTGCAGTATTCGTGTGGGTGCAATCGCTGGACGTTGAGAATTTGGCAGCCGGGCTCTGCCAGAGTCACATAGGCATTGTTACATCATAACCAACCAAAGCTCTTGCGGAGCGCGAATGTCTGTGCGGCAGCGAATGCAGTTCCAAGGGACAGTGAAAACCAGGTAGACCTTTCAGTGCTTGCAGTATTCGTGTGGGCGCAATCGCTGGACGTTTCGAATTTGGCAGCCGGGCTCTGCCAGAGTCACATAGGCATTGTTACATCATAACCAACCAAAGCTCTTGCGGAGCGCGAATGTCTGTGCGGCAGCGAATGCAGTTCCAAGGGACAGTGAAAACCAGGTAGACCTTTCAGTGCTTGCAGTATTCGTGTGGGCGCAATCGCTGGACGTTTCGAATTTGGCAGCCGGGCTCTGCCAGAGTCACATAGGCATTGTTGCATCATAACCAACCAAGGCATTTTCAGAGCGTGAATGTCTGTGCGGCAGTGAATGCAGTTCCAAGGGACAGTGAAAACCAGGTAGACCTTTCAGTGCTGGCAGCTTTCGTGTGGGCGCAATCGCTGGACGTTTCGAAATTGGCAGCCGGGCTCTGCGACAGTCACATAGGCATTGTTGCATCATAACCAACCAGGGCATTTGCAGAGCGCGAATGTCTGTGCAGCAGCGAATGCAGTTCCAAGGGACAGTGAAAACCAGGTAGACCTTTCAGTGCTGGCAGTATTCGTGTGGGCGCAATCGCTGGACGTTGAGAATTTGGCAGCCGGGCTCTGGCAGAGTCACATAGGCATTGTTGCATCATAACCAACCAAGGCTTTTGCAGAGCGCGAATGTCTGTGCGGCAGCGAATGCAGTTCCAAGGGACAGTGAAAACCAGGTAGAGCTTGCAGTGCTGGCAGCTTTCGTGTGGGCGCAATCGCTGGACGTTTCGAATTTGGCAGCCGGGCTCTGCCAAAGTCACATAGGCATTGTTGCATCATAACCAACCAAAGCTCTTGCGGAGCGCGAATGTCTGTGCGGCAGCGAATGCAGTTCCAAGGGACAGTGAAAACCAGGTAGACCTTTCAGTGCTGGCAGCTTTCGTGTGGGCGCAATCGCTGGACGTTGAGAATTTGGCAGCCGGGCTCTGCCAGAGTCACATAGGCATTGTTGCATCATAACCAACCAAGGCATTTGCAGAGCGCGAATGTCTGTGCGGCAGCGAATGGAGTTCCAAGGGACAGTGAAAACCAGGTAGACCTTTCAGTGCTGGCAGCTTTCGTGTGGGCGCAATCGCTGGACGTTTCGAATTTGGCAGCCGGGCTCTGCCAGAGTCACATAGGCATTGTTACATCATAACCAACCAAAGCTCTTGCGGAGCGCGAATGTCTGTGCGGCAGCGAATGCAGTTCCAAGGGACAGTGAAAACCAGGTAGAGCTTTCAGTGCTGGCAGCTTTCGTGTGGGGGCAATCGCTGGACGTTTCGAATTTGGCAGCCGGGCTCTGGCAGAGTCACATAGGCATTGTTGCATCATAACCAACCAAGGAATTTGCAGAGCACGAATGTCTGTGCGGCAGCGAATGCAGTTCCAAGGGACAGTGAAATCCAGGTAGACCTTTCAGTGCTGGCAGCTTTCGTGTGGGCGCAATCGCTGGATGTTTCGAATTTGGCAGCCGTGCTCTGCCAGAGTCACATAGGCATTGTTGCATCATAACCAACCAGGGCATTTGCAGAGCGCGAATGTCTGTGCGGCAGCGAATGCAGTTCCAAGGGACAGTGAAAACCAGGTAGAGCTTTCACTGCTGGCAGCTTTCGTGTGGGCGCAATCGCTGGACGTTGAGAATTTGGCAGCCGGGCGCTGCCAGAGTCACATAGGCATTGTTGCATCATAACCAACCAAGGCTTTTGCAGAGCATGAATGTCTGTGCGGCAGCGAATGCAGTTCCAAGGGACAGTGAAAACCAGGTAGAGCTTTCAGTGCTGGCAGCTTTCGTGTGGGCGCAATCGCTGGACGTTTCGAATTTGGCAGCCGGGCTCTGCGACAGTCACATAGGCATTGTTGCATCATAACCAACCAAGGCATTTGCAGAGCGCGAATGTCTGTGCGGCAGCGAATGCAGTTCCAAGGGACAGTGAAAACCAGGTAGACCTTTCAGTGCTGGCAGCTTTCGTGTGGGCGCAATCGCTGGACGTTGAGAATTTGGCAGCCGGGCTCTGCCAGAGTCACATAGGCATTGTTGTATCATAAGCAACCAGGGTATTTTCAGAGCGCGAATGTCTGTGCGGCAGCGAATGCAGTTCCAAGGGACAGTGAAAACCAGGTAGACCTTTCAGTGCTGGCAGCTTTCGTGTGGGCGCAATCGCTGGACGTTGAGAATTTGGCAGCCGGGCTCTGGCAGAGTCACATAGGCATTGTTGCATCATAACCAACCAAGGCTTTTGCAGAGCGCGAATGTCTGTGCGGCAGCGAATGCAGTTCCAAGGGACAGTGAAAACCAGGTAGAGCTTGCAGTGCTGGCAGCTTTCGTGTGGGCGCAATCGCTGGACGTTTCGAATTTGGCAGCCGGGCTCTGCCAGAGTCACATAGGCATTGTTGCATCATAACCAACCAAGGATTTTGCAGAGCGCGAATGTCTGTGCGGCAGCGAATGCAGTTCCAAGGGACAGTGAAAACCAGGTAGACCTTTCAGTGCTGGCGGCTTTTGTGTGGGCGCAATCGCTGGACGTTTCGAATTTGGCAGCCGGGCTCTGCCAGAGTCACATAGGCATTGTTGCATCATAACCAACCAAGGCATTTGCAGAGCACGAAAGTCTGTGCGGCAGCGAATGCAGTTCCAAGGGACAGTGAAAACCAGGTAGACCTTTCAGTGCTTGCAGTATTCGTGTGGGTGCAATCGCTGGACGTTGAGAATTTGGCAGCCGGGCTCTGCCAGAGTCACATAGGCATTGTTACATCATAACCAACCAAAGCTCTTGCGGAGCGCGAATGTCTGTGCGGCAGCGAATGCAGTTCCAAGGGACAGTGAAAACCAGGTAGACCTTTCAGTGCTTGCAGTATTCGTGTGGGCGCAATCGCTGGACGTTTCGAATTTGGCAGCCGGGCTCTGCCAGAGTCACATAGGCATTGTTGCATCATAACCAACCAAGGCATTTTCAGAGCGCGAATGTCTGTGCGGCAGTGAATGCAGTTCCAAGGGACAGTGAAAACCAGGTAGACCTTTCAGTGCTGGCAGCTTTCGTGTGGGCGCAATCGCTGGACGTTTCGAAATTGGCAGCCGGGCTCTGCGACAGTCACATAGGCATTGTTGCATCATAACCAACCAGGGCATTTGCAGAGCGCGAATGTCTGTGCAGCAGCGAATGCAGTTCCAAGGGACAGTGAAAACCAGGTAGACCTTTCAGTGCTGGCAGTATTCGTGTGGGCGCAATCGCTGGACGTTGAGAATTTGGCAGCCGGGCTCTGGCAGAGTCACATAGGCATTGTTGCATCATAACCAACCAAGGCTTTTGCAGAGCGCGAATGTCTGTGCGGCAGCGAATGCAGTTCCAAGGGACAGTGAAAACCAGGTAGAGCTTGCAGTGCTGGCAGCTTTCGTGTGGGCGCAATCGCTGGACGTTTCGAATTTGGCAGCCGGGCTCTGCCAGAGTCACATAGGCATTGTTGCATCATAACCAACCAAAGCTCTTGCGGAGCGCGAATGTCTGTGCGGCAGCGAATGCAGTTCCAAGGGACAGTGAAAACCAGGTAGACCTTTCAGTGCTGGCAGCTTTTGTGTGGGCGCAATCGCTGGACGTTTCGAATTTGGCAGCCGGGCTCTGCGACAGTCACGTAGGCATTGTTGCATCATAACCAACCAAGGCATTTGCAGAGCACGAATGTCTGTGCGGCAGCGAATGCAGTTCCAAGGGACAGTGAAAACCAGGTAGAGCTTTCAGTGCTGGCAGCTTTCGTGTGGGCGCAATCGCTGGACGTTTCGAATTTGGCAGCCGGGCTCTGCGACAGTCACATAGGCATTGTTGCATCATAACCAACCAAGGCATTTGCAGAGCGCGAATGTCTGTGCGGCAGCGAATGGAGTTCCAAGGGACAGTGAAAACCAGGTAGACCTTTCAGTGCTGGCAGCTTTCGTGTGGGCGCAATCGCTGGACGTTTCGAATTTGGCAGCCGGGCTCTGCCAGAGTCACATAGGCATTGTTACATCATAACCAACCAAAGCTCTTGCGGAGCGCGAATGTCTGTGCGGCAGCGAATGCAGTTCCAAGGGACAGTGAAAACCAGGTAGAGCTTTCAGTGCTGGCAGCTTTCGTGTGGGGGCAATCGCTGGACGTTTCGAATTTGGCAGCCGGGCTCTGCCAGAGTCACATAGGCATTGTTGCATCATAACCAACCAAGGCATTTGCAGAGCACGAATGTCTGTGCGGCAGCGAATGCAGTTCCAAGGGACAGTGAAAACCAGGTAGAGCTTTCACTGCTGGCAGCTTTCGTGTGGGTGCAATCGCTGGACGTTGAGAATTTGGCAGCCGGGCTCTGCCAGAGTCACATAGGCATTGTTACATCATAACCAATCAAAGCTCTTGCGGAGCGCGAATGTCTGTGCGGCAGCGAATGCAGTTCCAAAGGACAGTGAAAACCAGGTAGACCTTTCAGTGCTTGCAGTATTCGTGTGGGCGCAATCGCTGGACGTTTCGAATTTGGCAGCCGGGCTCTGCCAGAGTCACATAGGCATTGTTGCATCATAACCAACCAAGGCATTTGCAGAGCGCGAATGTCTGTGCGGCAGCGAATGCAGTTCCAAGGGACAGTGAAAACCAGGTAGACCTTTCAGTGCTGGCAGTATTCGTGTGGGCGCAATCGCTGGACGTTGAGAATTTGGCAGCCGGGCTCTGGCAGAGTCACATAGGCATTGTTGCATCATAACCAACCAAGGCTTTTGCAGAGCGCGAATGTCTGTGCGGCAGCGAATGCAGTTCCAAGGGACAGTGAAAACCAGGTAGAGCTTGCAGTGCTGGCAGCTTTCGTGTGGGCGCAATCGCTGGACGTTTCGAATTTGGCAGCCGGGCTCTGCCAGAGTCACATAGGCATTGTTGCATCATAACCAACCAAAGCTCTTGCGGAGCGCGAATGTCTGTGCGGCAGCGAATGCAGTTCCAAGGGACAGTGAAAACCAGGTAGACCTTTCAGTGCTGGCAGCTTTTGTGTGGGCGCAATCGCTGGACGTTTCGAATTTGGCAGCCGGGCTCTGCGACAGTCACGTAGGCATTGTTGCATCATAACCAACCAAGGCATTTGCAGAGCACGAATGTCTGTGCGGCAGCGAATGCAGTTCCAAGGGACAGTGAAAACCAGGTAGAGCTTTCAGTGCTGGCAGCTTTCGTGTGGGCGCAATCGCTGGACGTTTCGAATTTGGCAGCCGGGCTCTGCGACAGTCACATAGGCATTCTTGCATCATAACCAACCAAGGCATTTGCAGAGCGCGAATGTCTGTGCGGCAGCGAATGGAGTTCCAAGGGACAGTGAAAACCAGGTAGAGCTTGCAGTGCTGGCAGCTTTCGTGTGGGCGCAATCGCTGGACGTTGAGAATTTGGCAGCCGGGCTCTGCCAGAGTCACATAGGCATTGTTGCATCATAACCAACCAAGGCTTTTGCAGAGCGCGAATGTCTGTGCGGCAGCGAATGCAGTTCCAAGGGACAGTGAAAACCAGGTAGACCTTTCAGTGCTGGCAGCTTTCGTGTGGGCGCAATCGCTGGACGTTGAGAATTTGGCAGCCGGGCTCTGCCAGAGTCACATAGGCATTGTTGCATCATAACCAACCAAGGCATTTGCAGAGCGCGAATGTCTGTGCGGCAGCGAATGCAGTTCCAAGGGACAGTGAAAACCAGGTAGACCTTTCAGTGCTGGCAGTATTCGTGTGGGCGCAATCGCTGGACGTTGAGAATTTGGCAGCCAGGCTCTGCCAGAGTGACATAGGCATTGTTGCATCATAACCAAACAAGGATTTTGCAGAGCGCGAATGTCTGTGCGGCAGCGAATGCAGTTCCAAGGGACAGTGAAAACCAGGTAGACCTTTCAGTGCTGGCAGCTTTTGTGTGGGCGCAATCGCTGGACGTTTCGAATTTGGCAGCCGGGCTCTGCGACAGTCACATAGGCATTGTTGCATCATAACCAACCAAGGCATTTTCAGAGCGCGAATGTCTGTGCGGCAGCGAATGCAGTTCCAAGGGACAGTGAAAACCAGGTAGACCTTTCAGTGCTTGCAGTATTCGTGTGGGTGCAATCGCTGGACGTTGAGAATTTGGCAGCCGGGCTCTGCCAGAGTCACATAGGCATTGTTACATCATAACCAACCAAAGCTCTTGCGGAGCGCGAATGTCTGTGCGGCAGCGAATGCAGTTCCAAGGGACAGTGAAAACCAGGTAGACCTTTCAGTGCTTGCAGTATTCGTGTGGGCGCAATCGCTGGACGTTTCGAATTTGGCAGCCGGGCTCTGCCAGAGTCACATAGGCATTGTTACATCATAACCAACCAAAGCTCTTGCGGAGCGCGAATGTCTGTGCGGCAGCGAATGCAGTTCCAAGGGACAGTGAAAACCAGGTAGACCTTTCAGTGCTTGCAGTATTCGTGTGGGCGCAATCGCTGGACGTTTCGAATTTGGCAGCCGGGCTCTGCCAGAGTCACATAGGCATTGTTGCATCATAACCAACCAAGGCATTTTCAGAGCGTGAATGTCTGTGCGGCAGTGAATGGAGTTCCAAGGGACAGTGAAAACCAGGTAGACCTTTCAGTGCTGGCAGCTTTCGTGTGGGCGCAATCGCTGGACGTTTCGAAATTGGCAGCCGGGCTCTGCGACAGTCACATAGGCATTGTTGCATCATAACCAACCAGGGCATTTGCAGAGCGCGAATGTCTGTGCAGCAGCGAATGCAGTTCCAAGGGACAGTGAAAACCAGGTAGACCTTTCAGTGCTGGCAGTATTCGTGTGGGCGCAATCGCTGGACGTTGAGAATTTGGCAGCCGGGCTCTGGCAGAGTCACATAGGCATTGTTGCATCATAACCAACCAAGGCTTTTGCAGAGCGCGAATGTCTGTGCGGCAGCGAATGCAGTTCCAAGGGACAGTGAAAACCAGGTAGACCTTTCAGTGCTGGCAGCTTTCGTGTGGGCGCAATCGCTGGACGTTTCGAATTTGGCAGCCGGGCTCTGCCAGAGTCACATAGGCATTGTTGCATCATAACCAACCAAAGCTCTTGCGGAGCGCGAATGTCTGTGCGGCAGCGAATGCAGTTCCAAGGGACAGTGAAAACCAGGTAGACCTTTCAGTGCTGGCAGCTTTTGTGTGGGCGCAATCGCTGGACGTTTCGAATTTGGCAGCCGGGCTCTGCGACAGTCACGTAGGCATTGTTGCATCATAACCAACCAAGGCATTTGCAGAGCACGAATGTCTGTGCGGCAGCGAATGCAGTTCCAAGGGACAGTGAAAACCAGGTAGAGCTTTCAGTGCTGGCAGCTTTCGTGTGGGCGCAATCGCTGGACGTTTCGAATTTGGCAGCCGGGCTCTGCGACAGTCACATAGGCATTGTTGCATCATAACCAACCAAGGCATTTGCAGAGCGCGAATGTCTGTGCGGCAGCGAATGGAGTTCCAAGGGACAGTGAAAACCAGGTAGACCTTTCAGTGCTGGCAGCTTTCGTGTGGGCGCAATCGCTGGACGTTTCGAATTTGGCAGCCGGGCTCTGCCAGAGTCACATAGGCATTGTTACATCATAACCAACCAAAGCTCTTGCGGAGCGCGAATGTCTGTGCGGCAGCGAATGCAGTTCCAAGGGACAGTGAAAACCAGGTAGAGCTTTCAGTGCTGGCAGCTTTCGTGTGGGGGCAATCGCTGGACGTTTCGAATTTGGCAGCCGGGCTCTGGCAGAGTCACATAGGCATTGTTGCATCATAACCAACCAAGGAATTTGCAGAGCACGAATGTCTGTGCGGCAGCGAATGCAGTTCCAAGGGACAGTGAAATCCAGGTAGACCTTTCAGTGCTGGCAGCTTTCGTGTGGGCGCAATCGCTGGATGTTTCGAATTTGGCAGCCGTGCTCTGCCAGAGTCACATAGGCATTGTTGCATCATAACCAACCAGGGCATTTGCAGAGCGCGAATGTCTGTGCGGCAGCGAATGCATTTCCAAGGGACAGTGAAAACCAGGTAGAGCTTTCACTGCTGGCAGCTTTCGTGTGGGCGCAATCGCTGGACGTTGAGAATTTGGCAGCCGGGCGCTGCCAGAGTCACATAGGCATTGTTGCATCATAACCAACCAAGGCTTTTGCAGAGCATGAATGTCTGTGCGGCAGCGAATGCAGTTCCAAGGGACAGTGAAAACCAGGTAGAGCTTTCAGTGCTGGCAGCTTTTGTGTGGGCGCAATCGCTGGACGTTTCGAATTTGGCAGCCGGGCTCTGCGACAGTCACATAGGCATTGTTGCATCATAACCAACCAAGGCATTTGCAGAGCGCGAATGTCTGTGCGGCAGCGAATGCAGTTCCAAGGGACAGTGAAAACCAGGTAGAGCTTGCAGTGCTGGCAGCTTTCGTGTGGGCGCAATCGCTGGACGTTGAGAATTTGGCAGCCGGGCTCTGCCAGAGTCACATAGGCATTGTTGTATCATAAGCAACCAGGGTATTTTCAGAGCGCGAATGTCTGTGCGGCAGCGAATGCAGTTCCAAGGGACAGTGAAAACCAGGTAGACCTTTCAGTGCTGGCAGCTTTCGTGTGGGCGCAATCGCTGGACGTTGAGAATTTGGCAGCCGGGCTCTGGCAGAGTCACATAGGCATTGTTGCATCATAACCAACCAAGGCTTTTGCAGAGCGCGAATGTCTGTGCGGCAGCGAATGCAGTTCCAAGGGACAGTGAAAACCAGGTAGAGCTTGCAGTGCTGGCAGCTTTCGTGTGGGCGCAATCGCTGGACGTTTCGAATTTGGCAGCCGGGCTCTGCCAGAGTCACATAGGCATTGTTGCATCATAACCAACCAAGGATTTTGCAGAGCGCGAATGTCTGTGCGGCAGCGAATGCAGTTCCAAGGGACAGTGAAAACCAGGTAGACCTTTCAGTGCTGGCGGCTTTTGTGTGGGCGCAATCGCTGGACGTTTCGAATTTGGCAGCCGGGCTCTGCCAGAGTCACATAGGCATTGTTGCATCATAACCAACCAAGGCATTTGCAGAGCACGAAAGTCTGTGCGGCAGCGAATGCAGTTCCAAGGGACAGTGAAAACCAGGTAGACCTTTCAGTGCTTGCAGTATTCGTGTGGGTGCAATCGCTGGACGTTGAGAATTTGGCAGCCGGGCTCTGCCAGAGTCACATAGGCATTGTTACATCATAACCAACCAACGCTCTTGCGGAGCGCGAATGTCTGTGCGGCAGCGAATGCAGTTCCAAGGGACAGTGAAAACCAGGTAGACCTTTCAGTGCTTGCAGTATTCGTGTGGGCGCAATCGCTGGACGTTTCGAATTTGGCAGCCGGGCTCTGCCAGAGTCACATAGGCATTGTTGCATCATAACCAACCAAGGCATTTTCAGAGCGCGAATGTCTGTGCGGCAGTGAATGCAGTTCCAAGGGACAGTGAAAACCAGGTAGACCTTTCAGTGCTGGCAGCTTTCGTGTGGGCGCAATCGCTGGACGTTTCGAAATTGGCAGCCGGGCTCTGCGACAGTCACATAGGCATTGTTGCATCATAACCAACCAGGGCATTTGCAGAGCGCGAATGTCTGTGCAGCAGCGAATGCAGTTCCAAGGGACAGTGAAAACCAGGTAGACCTTTCAGTGCTGGCAGTATTCGTGTGGGCGCAATCGCTGGACGTTGAGAATTTGGCAGCCGGGCTCTGGCAGAGTCACATAGGCATTGTTGCATCATAACCAACCAAGGCTTTTGCAGAGCGCGAATGTCTGTGCGGCAGCGAATGCAGTTCCAAGGGACAGTGAAAACCAGGTAGAGCTTGCAGTGCTGGCAGCTTTCGTGTGGGCGCAATCGCTGGACGTTTCGAATTTGGCAGCCGGGCTCTGCCAGAGTCACATAGGCATTGTTGCATCATAACCAACCAAAGCTCTTGCGGAGCGCGAATGTCTGTGCGGCAGCGAATGCAGTTCCAAGGGACAGTGAAAACCAGGTAGACCTTTCAGTGCTGGCAGCTTTTGTGTGGGCGCAATCGCTGGACGTTTCGAATTTGGCAGCCGGGCTCTGCGACAGTCACGTAGGCATTGTTGCATCATAACCAACCAAGGCATTTGCAGAGCACGAATGTCTGTGCGGCAGCGAATGCAGTTCCAAGGGACAGTGAAAACCAGGTAGAGCTTTCAGTGCTGGCAGCTTTCGTGTGGGCGCAATCGCTGGACGTTTCGAATTTGGCAGCCGGGCTCTGCGACAGTCACATAGGCATTCTTGCATCATAACCAACCAAGGCATTTGCAGAGCGCGAATGTCTGTGCGGCAGCGAATGGAGTTCCAAGGGACAGTGAAAACCAGGTAGACCTTTCAGTGCTGGCAGCTTTCGTGTGGGCGCAATCGCTGGACGTTTCGAATTTGGCAGCCGGGCTCTGCCAGAATCACATAGGCATTGTTACATCATAACCAACCAAAGCTCTTGCGGAGCGCGAATGTCTGTGCGGCAGCGAATGCAGTTCCAAGGGACAGTGAAAACCAGGTAGAGCTTTCAGTGCTGGCAGCTTTCGTGTGGGCGCAATCGCTGGACGTTGAGAATTTGGCAGCCGGGCTCTGCGACAGTCACATAGGCATTGTTGCATCATAACCAACCAAGGCTTTTGCAGAGCGCGAATGTCTGTGCGGCAGCGAATGCAGTTCCAAGGGACAGTGAAAACCAGGTAGAGCTTTCAGTGCTGGCAGCTTTCGTGTGGGCGCAATCGCTGGACGTTTCGAATTTGGCAGCCGGGCTCTGCCAGAGTCACATAGGCATTGTTGCATCATAACCAACCAAAGCTCTTGCGGAGCGCGAATGTCTGTGCGGCAGCGAATGCAGTTCCAAGGGACAGTGAAAACCAGGTAGACCTTTCAGTGCTTGCAGTATTCGTGTGGGTGCAATCGCTGGACGTTGAGAATTTGGCAGCCGGGCTCTGCCAGAGTCACATAGGCATTGTTACATCATAACCAAACAAAGCTCTTGCGGAGCGCGAATGTCTGTGCGGCAGCGAATGCAGTTCCAAGGGACAGTGAAAACCAGGTAGACCTTTCAGTGCTGGCAGCTTTTGTGTGGGCGCAATCGCTGGACGTTTCGAATTTGGCAGCCGGGCTCTGCGACAGTCACATAGGCATTGTTGCATCATAACCAACCAAGGCATTTTCAGAGCGCGAATGTCTGTGCGGCAGCGAATGCAGTTCCAAGGGACAGTGAAAACCAGGTAGAGCTTGCAGTGCTGGCAGTATTCGTGTGGGCGCAATCGCTGGACGTTGAGAATTTGGCAGCCGGGCTCTGCGACAGTCACGTAGGCATTGTTGCATCATAACCAACCAAGGCATTTGCAGAGCACGAATGTCTGTGCGGCAGCGAATGCAGTTCCAAGGGACAGTGAAAACCAGGTAGAGCTTTCAGTGCTGGCAGCTTTCGTGTGGGCGCAATCGCTGGACGTTTCAAATTTGGCAGCCGGGCTCTGCGACAGTCACATAGGCATTGTTGCATCATAACCAACCAAGGCATTTGCAGAGCGCGAATGTCTGTGCGGCAGCGAATGGAGTTCCAAGGGACAGTGAAAACCAGGTAGACCTTTCAGTGCTGGCAGCTTTCGTGTGGGCGCAATCGCTGGACGTTTCGAATTTGGCAGCCGGGCTCTGCCAGAGTCACATAGGCATTGTTACATCATAACCAACCAAAGCTCTTGCGGAGCGCGAATGTCTGTGCGGAAGCGAATGCAGTTCCAAGGGACAGTGAAAACCAGGTAGAGCTTTCAGTGCTGGCAGCTTTCGTGTGGGCGCAATCGCTGGACGTTGAGAATTTGGCAGCCGGGCTCTGCGACAGTCACATAGGCATTGTTGCATCATAACCAACCAAGGCTTTTGCAGAGCGCGAATGTCTGTGCGGCAGCGAATGCAGTTCCAAGGGACAGTGAAAACCAGGTAGAGCTTGCAGTGCTGGCAGCTTTCGTGTGGGCGCAATCGCTGGACGTTTCGAATTTGGCAGCCGGGCTCTGCCAGAGTCACATAGGCATTGTTGCATCATAACCAACCAAGGCTTTTGCAGAGCGCGAATGTCTGTGCGGCAGCGAATGCAGTTCCAAGGGACAGTGAAAACCAGGTAGACCTTTCAGTGCTGGCGGCTTTTGTGTGGGCGCAATCGCTGGACGTTTCGAATTTGGCAGCCGGGCTCTGCGACAGTCACATAGGCATTGTTGCATCATAACCAACCAAGGCATTTGCAGAGCACGAATGTCTGTGCGGCAGCGAATGCAGTTCCAAGGGACAGTGAAAACCAGGTAGAGCTTTCACTGCTGGCAGCTTTCGTGTGGGCGCAATCGCTGGACGTTGAGAATTTGGCAGCCGGGCTCTGCCAGAGTCACATAGGCATTGTTACATCATAACCAATCAAAGCTCTTGCGGAGCGCGAATGTCTGTGCGGCAGCGAATGCAGTTCCAAAGGACAGTGAAAACCAGGTAGACCTTTCAGTGCTTGCAGTATTCGTGTGGGCGCAATCGCTGGACGTTTCGAATTTGGCAGCCGGGCTCTGCCAGAGTCACATAGGCATTGTTGCATCATAACCAACCAAGGCATTTGCAGAGCGCGAATGTCTGTGCGGCAGCGAATGCAGTTCCAAGGGACAGTGAAAACCAGGTAGACCTTTCAGTGCTGGCAGTATTCGTGTGGGCGCAATCGCTGGACGTTGAGAATTTGGCAGCCGGGCTCTGGCAGAGTCACATAGGCATTGTTGCATCATAACCAACCAAGGCTTTTGCAGAGCGCGAATGTCTGTGCGGCAGCGAATGCAGTTCCAAGGGACAGTGAAAACCAGGTAGAGCTTGCAGTGCTGGCAGCTTTCGTGTGGGCGCAATCGCTGGACGTTTCGAATTTGGCAGCCGGGCTCTGCCAGAGTCACATAGGCATTGTTGCATCATAACCAACCAAAGCTCTTGCGGAGCGCGAATGTCTGTGCGGCAGCGAATGCAGTTCCAAGGGACAGTGAAAACCAGGTAGACCTTTCAGTGCTGGCAGCTTTTGTGTGGGCGCAATCGCTGGACGTTTCGAATTTGGCAGCCGGGCTCTGCGACAGTCACGTAGGCATTGTTGCATCATAACCAACCAAGGCATTTGCAGAGCACGAATGTCTGTGCGGCAGCGAATGCAGTTCCAAGGGACAGTGAAAACCAGGTAGAGCTTTCAGTGCTGGCAGCTTTCGTGTGGGCGCAATCGCTGGACGTTTCGAATTTGGCAGCCGGGCTCTGCGACAGTCACATAGGCATTCTTGCATCATAACCAACCAAGGCATTTGCAGAGCGCGAATGTCTGTGCGGCAGCGAATGGAGTTCCAAGGGACAGTGAAAACCAGGTAGACCTTTCAGTGCTGGCAGCTTTCGTGTGGGCGCAATCGCTGGACGTTTCGAATTTGGCAGCCGGGCTCTGCCAGAATCACATAGGCATTGTTACATCATAACCAACCAAAGCTCTTGCGGAGCGCGAATGTCTGTGCGGCAGCGAATGCAGTTCCAAGGGACAGTGAAAACCAGGTAGAGCTTTCAGTGCTGGCAGCTTTCGTGTGGGCGCAATCGCTGGACGTTGAGAATTTGGCAGCCGGGCTCTGCGACAGTCACATAGGCATTGTTGCATCATAACCAACCAAGGCTTTTGCAGAGCGCGAATGTCTGTGCGGCAGCGAATGCAGTTCCAAGGGACAGTGAAAACCAGGTAGACCTTTCAGTGCTTGCAGTATTCGTGTGGGTGCAATCGCTGGACGTTGAGAATTTGGCAGCCGGGCTCTGCCAGAGTCACATAGGCATTGTTACATCATAACCAAACAAAGCTCTTGCGGAGCGCGAATGTCTGTGCGGCAGCGAATGCAGTTCCAAGGGACAGTGAAAACCAGGTAGACCTTTCAGTGCTGGCAGCTTTTGTGTGGGCGCAATCGCTGGACGTTTCGAATTTGGCAGCCGGGCTCTGCGACAGTCACATAGGCATTGTTGCATCATAACCAACCAAGGCATTTGCAGAGCGCGAATGTCTGTGCGGCAGCGAATGCAGTTCCAAGGGACAGTGAAAACCAGGTAGACCTTTCAGTGCTGGCAGCTTTCGTGTGGGCGCAATCGCTGGACGTTTCGAATTTGGCAGCCGGGCTCTGCCAGAGTCACATAGGCATTGTTACATCATAACCAACCAAAGCTCTTGCGGAGCGCGAATGTCTGTGCGGAAGCGAATGCAGTTCCAAGGGACAGTGAAAACCAGGTAGAGCTTTCAGTGCTGGCAGCTTTCGTGTGGGCGCAATCGCTGGACGTTGAGAATTTGGCAGCCGGGCTCTGCGACAGTCACATAGGCATTGTTGCATCATAACCAACCAAGGCTTTTGCAGAGCGCGAATGTCTGTGCGGCAGCGAATGCAGTTCCAAGGGACAGTGAAAACCAGGTAGAGCTTGCAGTGCTGGCAGCTTTCGTGTGGGCGCAATCGCTGGACGTTTCGAATTTGGCAGCCGGGCTCTGCCAGAGTCACATAGGCATTGTTGCATCATAACCAACCAAGGATTTTGCAGAGCGCGAATGTCTGTGCGGCAGCGAATGCAGTTCCAAGGGACAGTGAAAACCAGGTAGACCTTTCAGTGCTGGCGGCTTTTGTGTGGGCGCAATCGCTGGACGTTTCGAATTTGGCAGCCGGGCTCTGCGACAGTCACATAGGCATTGTTGCATCATAACCAACCAAGGCATTTGCAGAGCACGAATGTCTGTGCGGCAGCGAATGCAGTTCCAAGGGACAGTGAAAACCAGGTAGAGCTTTCACTTCTGGCAGCTTTCGTGTGGGTGCAATCGCTGGACGTTGAGAATTTGGCAGCCGGGCTCTGCCAGAGTCACATAGGCATTGTTACATCATAACCAATCAAAGCTCTTGCGGAGCGCGAATGTCTGTGCGGCAGCGAATGCAGTTCCAAAGGACAGTGAAAACCAGGTAGACCTTTCAGTGCTTGCAGTATTCGTGTGGGCGCAATCGCTGGACGTTTCGAATTTGGCAGCCGGGCTCTGCCAGAGTCACATAGGCATTGTTGCATCATAACCAACCAAGGCATTTGCAGAGCGCGAATGTCTGTGCGGCAGCGAATGCAGTTCCAAGGGACAGTGAAAACCAGGTAGACCTTTCAGTGCTGGCAGTATTCGTGTGGGCGCAATCGCTGGACGTTGAGAATTCGGCAGCCGGGCTCTGCCAGAGTGACATAGGCATTGTTGCATCATAACCAAACAAGGATTTTGCAGAGCGCGAATGTCTGTGCGGCAGCGAATGCAGTTCCAAGGGACAGTGAAAACCAGGTAGACCTTTCAGTGCTGGCAGCTTTCGTGTGGGCGCAATCGCTGGACGTTTCGAATTTGGCAGCCGGGCTCTGCGACAGTCACATAGGCATTGTTGCATCATAACCAACCAAGGCATTTGCAGAGCGCGAATGTCTGTGCGGCAGCGAATGCAGTTCCAAGGGACAGTGAAAACCAGGTAGAGCTTTCAGTGCTGGCAGCTTTCGTGTGGGCGCAATCGCTGGACGTTGAGAATTTGGCATCCGGGCTCTGCCAGAGTCACATAGGCATTGTTGCATCATAACCAACCAAGGATTTTGCAGAGCACGAATGTCTGTGCGGCAGCGAATGCAGTTCCAAGGGACAGTGAAAACCAGGTAGACCTTTCAGGGCTGGCGGCTTTTGTGTGGGCGCAATCGCTGGACGTTTCGAATTTGGCAGCCGGGCTCTGCGACAGTCACATAGGCATTGTTGCATCATAACCAACCAAGGCATTTGCAGAGCACGAATGTCTGTGCGGCAGCGAATGCAGTTCCAAGGGACAGTGAAAACCAGGTAGAGCTTTCACTGCTGGCAGCTTTCGTGTGGGCGCAATCGCTGGACGTTTCGAATTTGGCATCCGGGCTCTGCCAGAGTAACATAGGCATTGTTGCATCATAACCAACCAGGGCATTTTCAGAGAGCGAATGTCTGTGCGGCAGCGAATGCAGTTCCAAGGGACAGTGAAAACCAGGTAGAGCTTTCAGTGCTGGCAGCTTTCGTGTGGGCGCAATCGCTGGACGTTTCGAATTTGGCAGCCGGGCTCTGCGACAGTCACATAGGCATTGTTGCATCATAACCAACCAAGGCATTTGCAGAGCGCGAATGTCTGTGCGGCAGCGAATGCAGTTCCAAGGGACAGTGAAAACCAGGTAGACCTTTCAGTGCTGGCAGGTTTCGTGTGGGCGCAATCGCTGGACGTTGAGAATTTGGCAGCCGGGCTCTGGCAGAGTCACATAGGCATTGTTGCATCATAACCAACCAAGGCTTTTGCAGAGCGCGAATGTCTGTGCGGCAGCGAATGCAGTTCCAAGGGACAGCGAAAACCAGGTAGAGCTTTCAGTGCTGGCAGCTTTCGTGTGGGCGCAATCACTGGACGTTTCGAATTTGGCAGCCGGGCTCTGCCAGAGTCACATAGGCATTGTTGCATCATAACCAACCAAAGCTTTTGTACAGCGCGAATGTCTGTGCGGCAGCGAATGCAGTTCCAAGGGACAGTGAAAACCAGGTAGACCTTTCAGTGCTTGCAGTATTCGTGTGGGTGCAATCGCTGGACGTTGAGAATTTGGCAGCCGGGCTCTGCCAGAGTCACATAGGCATTGTTACATCATAACCAACCAAAGCTCTTGCGGAGCGCGAATGTCTGTGCGGCAGCGAATGCAGTTCCAAAGGACAGTGAAAACCAGGTAGACCTTTCAGTGCTTGCAGTATTCGTGTGGGCGCAATCGCTGGACGTTTCGAATTTGGCAGCCGGGCTCTGCCAGAGTCACATAGGCATTGTTGCATCATAACCAACCAAGGCATTTGCAGAGCGCGAATGTCTGTGCGGCAGCGAATGCAGTTCCAAGGGACAGTGAAAACCAGGTAGAGCTTGCAGTGCTGGCAGTATTCGTGTGGGCGCAATCGCTGGACGTTGAGAATTCGGCAGCCGGGCTCTGCCAGAGTGACATAGGCATTGTTGCATCATAACCAAACAAGGATTTTGCAGAGCGCGAATGTCTGTGCGGCAGCGAATGCAGTTCCAAGGGACAGTGAAAACCAGGTAGACCTTTCAGTGCTGGCAGCTTTCGTGTGGGCGCAATCGCTGGACGTTTCGAATTTGGCAGCCGGGCTCTGCGACAGTCACATAGGCATTGTTGCATCATAACCAACCAAGGCATTTGCAGAGCGCGAATGTCTGTGCGGCAGCGAATGCAGTTCCAAAGGACAGTGAAAACCAGGTAGACCTTTCAGTGCTTGCAGTATTCGTGTGGGCGCAATCGCTGGACGTTTCGAATTTGGCAGCCGGGCTCTGCCAGAGTCACATAGGCATTGTTGCATCATAACCAACCAAGGCATTTGCAGAGCGCGAATGTCTGTGCGGCAGCGAATGCAGTTCCAAGGGACAGTGAAAACCAGGTAGACCTTTCAGTGCTGGCAGTATTCGTGTGGGCGCAATCGCTGGACGTTGAGAATTCGGCAGCCGGGCTCTGCCAGAGTGACATAGGCATTGTTGCATCATAACCAAACAAGGATTTTGCAGAGCGCGAATGTCTGTGCGGCAGCGAATGCAGTTCCAAGGGACAGTGAAAACCAGGTAGACCTTTCAGTGCTGGCAGCTTTCGTGTGGGCGCAATCGCTGGACGTTTCGAATTTGGCAGCCGGGCTCTGCGACAGTCACATAGGCATTGTTGCATCATAACCAACCAAGGCATTTGCAGAGCGCGAATGTCTGTGCGGCAGCGAATGCAGTTCCAAGGGACAGTGAAAACCAGGTAGAGCTTTCAGTGCTGGCAGCTTTCGTGTGGGCGCAATCGCTGGACGTTGAGAATTTGGCATCCGGGCTCTGCCAGAGTCACATAGGCATTGTTGCATCATAACCAACCAAGGATTTTGCAGAGCACGAATGTCTGTGCGGCAGCGAATGCAGTTCCAAGGGACAGTGAAAACCAGGTAGACCTTTCAGTGCTGGCGGCTTTTGTGTGGGCGCAATCGCTGGACGTTTCGAATTTGGCAGCCGGGCTCTGCGACAGTCACATAGGCATTGTTGCATCATAACCAACCAAGGCATTTGCAGAGCACGAATGTCTGTGCGGCAGCGAATGCAGTTCCAAGGGACAGTGAAAACCAGGTAGAGCTTTCACTGCTGGCAGCTTTCGTGTGGGCGCAATCGCTGGACGTTGAGAATTTGGCAGCCGGGCTCTGCCAGAGTCACATAGGCATTGTTGCATCATAACCAACCAAGGCTTTTGCAGAGCACGAATGTCTGTGCGGCAGCGAATGCATTTCCAAGGGACAGTGAAAACCAGGTAGAGCTTTCAGTGCTGGCAGCTTTCGTGTGGGCGCAATCGCTGGACGTTTCGAATTTGGCAGCCGGGTTCTGCGACAGTCACATAGGCATTGCTGCATCATAACCAACCAAGGCATTTGCAGAGCGCGAATGTCTGTGCGGCAGCGAATGCAGTTCCAAGGGACAGTGAAAACCAGGTAGAGCTTGCAGTGCTGGCAGGTTTCGTGTGGACGCAATCGCTGGACGTTGAGAATATGGCAGCCGGGCTCTGGCAGAGTCACATAGGCATTGTTGCATCATAACCAACCAAGGCTTTTGCAGAGCGCGAATGTCTGTGCGGCAGCGAATGCAGTTCCAAGGGACAGTGAAAACCAGGTAGAGCTTGCAGTGCTGGCAGCTTTCGTGTGGGCGCAATCGCTGGACGTTGAGAATTTGGCAGCCGGGCTCTGCCAGAGTCACATAGGCATTGTTGCATCATAACCAACCAAAGCTCTTGCGGAGCGCGAATGTCTGTGCGGCAGCGAATGCAGTTCCAAGGGACAGTGAAAACCAGGTAGACCTTTCAGTGCTTGCAGTATTCGTGTGGGTGCAATCGCTGGACGTTGAGAATTTGGCAGCCGGGCTCTGCCAGAGTCACATAGGCATTGTTGCATCATAACCAACCAGGGCATTTGCAGAGCGCGAATGTCTGTGCGGCAGCGAATGCAGTTCCAAGGGACAGTGAAAACCAGGTAGACCTTTCAGTGCTGGCAGCTTTCGTGTGGGCGCAATCGCTGGACGTTTCGAAATTGGCAGATGGGCTCTGCGACAGTGACGTTGGCATTGTTGCATCATAACCAACCAAGGCATTTGCAGAGCATGAATGTCTGTGCGGCAGCGAATGCAGTTCCAAGGGACAGTGAAAACCAGTTAGACCTTTCAGTGCTGGCAGCTTTCGTGTGGGCGCAATCGCTGGATGTTTCGAATTTGGCATCCGGGCTCTGCCAGAGTAACATAGGCATTGTTGCATCATAACCAACCAGGGCATTTTCAGAGCGCGAATGTCTGTGCGGCAGCGAATGCAGTTCCAAGGGACAGTGAAAACCAGGTAGAGCTTTCAGTGCTGGCAGCTTTCGTGTGGGCGCAATCGCTGGACGTTTCGAATTTGGCAGCCGGGCTCTGCGACAGTCACATAGGCATTGTTGCATCATAACCAACCAAGGCATTTGCAGAGCGCGAATGTCTGTGCGGCAGCGAATGGAGTTCCAAGGGACAGTGAAAACCAGGTAGACCTTTCAGTGCTGGCAGGTTTCGTGTGGGCGCAATCGCTGGACGTTGAGAATTTGGCAGCCGGGCTCTGGCAGAGTCACATAGGCATTGTTGCATCATAACCAACCAAGGCTTTTGCAGAGCGCGAATGTCTGTGCGGCAGCGAATGCAGTTCCAAGGGACAGTGAAAACCAGGTAGAGCTTTCAGTGCTGGCAGCTTTCGTGTGGGCGCAATCACTGGACGTTTCGAATTTGGCAGCCGGGCTCTGCCAGAGTCACATAGGCATTGTTGCATCATAACCAACCAAAGCTTTTGTACAGCGCGAATGTCTGTGCGGCAGCGAATGCAGTTCCAAGGGACAGTGAAAACCAGGTAGACCTTTCAGTGCTTGCAGTATTCGTGTGGGTGCAATCGCTGGACGTTTCGAATTTCGCAGCCGGGCTCTGCCAGAGTCACATAGGCATTGTTACATCATAACCAACCAAAGCTCTTGCGGAGCGCGAATGTCTGTGCGGCAGCGAATGCAGTTCCAAAGGACAGTGAAAACCAGGTAGACCTTTCAGTGCTTGCAGTATTCGTGTGGGCGCAATCGCTGGACGTTTCGAATTTGGCAGCCGGGCTCTGCCAGAGTCACATAGGCATTGTTGCATCATAACCAACCAAGGCTTTTGCAGAGCGCGAATGTCTGTGCGGCAGCGAATGCAGTTCCAAGGGACAGTGAAAACCAGGTAGACCTTTCAGTGCTGGCGGCTTTTGTGTGGGCGCAATCGCTGGACGTTTCGAATTTGGCAGCCGGGCTCTGCGACAGTCACATAGGCATTGTTGCATCATAACCAACCAAGGCATTTGCAGAGCGCGAATGTCTGTGCGGCAGCGAATGGAGTTCCAAGGGACAGTGAAAACCAGGTAGACCTTTCAGTGCTGGCAGGTTTCGTGTGGGCGCAATCGCTGGACGTTGAGAATTTGGCAGCCGGGCTCTGGCAGAGTCACATAGGCATTGTTGCATCATAACCAACCAAGGCTTTTGCAGAGCGCGAATGTCTGTGCGGCAGCGAATGCAGTTCCAAGGGACAGTGAAAACCAGGTAGAGCTTTCAGTGCTGGCAGCTTTCGTGTGGGCGCAATCACTGGACGTTTCGAATTTGGCAGCCGGGCTCTGCCAGAGTCACATAGGCATTGTTGCATCATAACCAACCAAAGCTTTTGTACAGCGCGAATGTCTGTGCGGCAGCGAATGCAGTTCCAAGGGACAGTGAAAACCAGGTAGACCTTTCAGTGCTTGCAGTATTCGTGTGGGTGCAATCGCTGGACGTTTCGAATTTCGCAGCCGGGCTCTGCCAGAGTCACATAGGCATTGTTACATCATAACCAACCAAAGCTCTTGCGGAGCGCGAATGTCTGTGCGGCAGCGAATGCAGTTCCAAAGGACAGTGAAAACCAGGTAGACCTTTCAGTGCTGGCAGTATTCGTGTGGGCGCAATCGCTGGACGTTGAGAATTCGGCAGCCGGGCTCTGCCAGAGTGACATAGGCATTGTTGCATCATAACCAACCAAGGCTTTTGCAGAGCGCGAATGTCTGTGCGGCAGCGAATGCAGTTCCAAGGGACAGTGAAAACCAGGTAGACCTTTCAGTGCTGGCGGCTTTTGTGTGGGCGCAATCGCTGGACGTTTCGAATTTGGCAGCCGGGCTCTGCCAGAGTCACATAGGCATTGTTGCATCATAACCAACCAAGGCATTTGCAGAGCACGAAAGTCTGTGCGGCAGCGAATGCAGTTCCAAGGGACAGTGAAAACCAGGTAGACCTTTCAGTGCTTGCAGTATTCGTGTGGGCGCAATCGCTGGACGTTTCGAATTTGGCAGCCGGGCTCTGCCAGAGTCACATAGGCATTGTTGCATCATAACCAACCAAGGCATTTTCAGAGCGCGAATGTCTGTGCGGCAGTGAATGCAGTTCCAAGGGACAGTGAAAACCAGGTAGACCTTTCAGTGCTGGCAGCTTTCGTGTGGGCGCAATCGCTGGACGTTTCGAAATTGGCAGCCGGGCTCTGCGACAGTCACATAGGCATTGTTGCATCATAACCAACCAGGGCATTTGCAGAGCGCGAATGTCTGTGCAGCAGCGAATGCAGTTCCAAGGGACAGTGAAAACCAGGTAGACCTTTCAGTGCTGGCAGTATTCGTGTGGGCGCAATCGCTGGACGTTGAGAATTTGGCAGCCGGGCTCTGGCAGAGTCACATAGGCATTGTTGCATCATAACCAACCAAGGCTTTTGCAGAGCGCGAATGTCTGTGCGGCAGCGAATGCAGTTCCAAGGGACAGTGAAAACCAGGTAGAGCTTGCAGTGCTGGCAGCTTTCGTGTGGGCGCAATCGCTGGACGTTTCGAATTTGGCAGCCGGGCTCTGCCAGAGTCACATAGGCATTGTTGCATCATAACCAACCAAAGCTCTTGCGGAGCGCGAATGTCTGTGCGGCAGCGAATGCAGTTCCAAGGGACAGTGAAAACCAGGTAGACCTTTCAGTGCTGGCAGCTTTTGTGTGGGCGCAATCGCTGGACGTTTCGAATTTGGCAGCCGGGCTCTGCGACAGTCACGTAGGCATTGTTGCATCATAACCAACCAAGGCATTTGCAGAGCACGAATGTCTGTGCGGCAGCGAATGCAGTTCCAAGGGACAGTGAAAACCAGGTAGAGCTTTCAGTGCTGGCATCTTTCGTGTGGGCGCAATCGCTGGACGTTTCGAATTTGGCAGCCGGGCTCTGCGACAGTCACATAGGCATTGTTGCATCATAACCAACCAAGGCATTTGCAGAGCGCGAATGTCTGTGCGGCAGCGAATGGAGTTCCAAGGGACAGTGAAAACCAGGTAGACCTTTCAGTGCTGGCAGCTTTCGTGTGGGCGCAATCGCTGGACGTTTCGAATTTGGCAGCCGGGCTCTGCCAGAATCACATAGGCATTGTTACATCATAACCAACCAAAGCTCTTGCGGAGCGCGAATGTCTGTGCGGCAGCGAATGCAGTTCCAAGGGACAGTGAAAACCAGGTAGAGCTTTCAGTGCTGGCAGCTTTCGTGTGGGCGCAATCGCTGGACGTTGAGAATTTGGCAGCCGGGCTCTGCCAGAGTCACATAGGCATTGTTGCATCATAACCAACCAAGGCATTTGCAGAGCGCGAATGTCTGTGCGGCAGCGAATGCAGTTCCAAGGGACAGTGAAAACCAGGTAGAGCTTTCAGTGCTGGCAGTATTCGTGTGGGCGCAATCGCTGGACGTTTCGAATTTGGCAGCCGGGCTCTGCCAGAGTCACATAGGAATTGTTGCATCATAACCAACCAAGGATTTTGCAGAGCGCGAATGTCTGTGCGGCAGCGAATGCAGTTCCAAGGGACAGTGAAAACCAGGTAGACCTTTCAGTGCTGGCGGCTTTTGTGTGGGCGCAATCGCTGGACGTTGAGAATTTGGCAGCCGGGCTCGGCCAGAGTCACATAGGCATTGTTACATCATAACCAACCAAAGCTCTTGCGGAGCGCGAATGTCTGTGCGGCAGCGAATGCAGTTCCAAGGGACAGTGAAAACCAGGTAGACCTTTCAGTGCTTGCAGTATTCGTGTGGGCGCAATCGCTGGACGTTTCGAATTTGGCAGCCGGGCTCTGCCAGAGTCACATAGGCATTGTTGCATCATAACCAACCAAGGCATTTGCAGAGCGCGAACGTCTGTGCGGCAGCGAATGCAGTTCCAAGGGACAGTGAAAACCAGGTAGACCTTTCAGTGCTGGCAGTATTCGTGTGGGCGCAATCGCTGGACGTTGAGAATTTGGCAGCCGGGCTCTGCCAGAGTGACATAGGCATTGTTGCATCATAACCAAACAAGGATTTTGCAGAGCGCGAATGTCTGTGCGGCAGCGAATGCAGTTCCAAGGGACAGTGAAAACCAGGTAGACCTTTCAGTGCTGGCAGCTTTTGTGTGGGCGCAATCGCTGGACGTTTCGAATTTGGCAGCCGGGCTCTGCGACAGTCACATAGGCATTGTTGCATCATAACCAACCAAGGCATTTGCAGAGCGCGAATGTCTGTGCGGCAGCGAATGGAGTTCCAAGGGACAGTGAAAACCAGGTAGACCTTTCAGTGCTGGCAGCTTTCGTGTGGGCGCAATCGCTGGACGTTTCGAATTTGGCAGCCGGGCTCTGCCAGAGTCACATAGGCATTGTTACATCATAACCAACCAAAGCTCTTGCGGAGCGCGAATGTCTGTGCGGCAGCGAATGCAGTTCCAAGGGACAGTGAAAACCAGGTAGAGCTTTCAGTGCTGGCAGCTTTCGTGTGGGGGCAATCGCTGGACGTTTCGAATTTGGCAGCCGGGCTCTGCCAGAGTCACATAGGCATTGTTGCATCATAACCAACCAAGGCATTTGCAGAGCACGAATGTCTGTGCGGCAGCGAATGCAGTTCCAAGGGACAGTGAAAACCAGGTAGAGCTTTCACTGCTGGCAGCTTTCGTGTGGGTGCAATCGCTGGACGTTGAGAATTTGGCAGCCGGGCTCTGCCAGAGTCACATAGGCATTGTTACATCATAACCAACCAAAGCTCTTGCGGAGCGCGAATGTCTGTGCGGCAGCGAATGCAGTTCCAAAGGACAGTGAAAACCAGGTAGACCTTTCAGTGCTTGCAGTATTCGTGTGGGCGCAATCGCTGGACGTTTCGAATTTGGCAGCCGGGCTCTGCCAGAGTCACATAGGCATTGTTGCATCATAACCAACCAAGGCATTTGCAGAGCGCGAATGTCTGTGCGGCAGCGAATGCAGTTCCAAGGGACAGTGAAAACCAGGTAGACCTTTCAGTGCTGGCAGTATTCGTGTGGGCGCAATCGCTGGACGTTGAGAATTTGGCAGCCGGGCTCTGGCAGAGTCACATAGGCATTGTTGCATCATAACCAACCAAGGCTTTTGCAGAGCGCGAATGTCTGTGCGGCAGCGAATGCAGTTCCAAGGGACAGTGAAAACCAGGTAGAGCTTGCAGTGCTGGCAGCTTTCGTGTGGGCGCAATCGCTGGACGTTTCGAATTTGGCAGCCGGGCTCTGCCAGAGTCACATAGGCATTGTTGCATCATAACCAACCAAAGCTCTTGCGGAGCGCGAATGTCTGTGCGGCAGCGAATGCAGTTCCAAGGGACAGTGAAAACCAGGTAGACCTTTCAGTGCTGGCAGCTTTTGTGTGGGCGCAATCGCTGGACGTTTCGAATTTGGCAGCCGGGCTCTGCGACAGTCACGTAGGCATTGTTGCATCATAACCAACCAAGGCATTTGCAGAGCACGAATGTCTGTGCGGCAGCGAATGCAGTTCCAAGGGACAGTGAAAACCAGGTAGAGCTTTCAGTGCTGGCAGCTTTCGTGTGGGCGCAATCGCTGGACGTTTCGAATTTGGCAGCCGGGCTCTGCGACAGTCACATAGGCATTCTTGCATCATAACCAACCAAGGCATTTGCAGAGCGCGAATGTCTGTGCGGCAGCGAATGGAGTTCCAAGGGACAGTGAAAACCAGGTAGAGCTTGCAGTGCTGGCAGCTTTCGTGTGGGCGCAATCGCTGGACGTTGAGAATTTGGCAGCCGGGCTCTGCCAGAGTCACATAGGCATTGTTGCATCATAACCAACCAAGGCTTTTGCAGAGCGCGAATGTCTGTGCGGCAGCGAATGCAGTTCCAAGGGACAGTGAAAACCAGGTAGACCTTTCAGTGCTGGCAGCTTTCGTGTGGGCGCAATCGCTGGACGTTGAGAATTTGGCAGCCGGGCTCTGCCAGAGTCACATAGGCATTGTTGCATCATAACCAACCAAGGCATTTGCAGAGCGCGAATGTCTGTGCGGCAGCGAATGCAGTTCCAAGGGACAGTGAAAACCAGGTAGACCTTTCAGTGCTGGCAGTATTCGTGTGGGCGCAATCGCTGGACGTTGAGAATTTGGCAGCCAGGCTCTGCCAGAGTGACATAGGCATTGTTGCATCATAACCAAACAAGGATTTTGCAGAGCGCGAATGTCTGTGCGGCAGCGAATGCAGTTCCAAGGGACAGTGAAAACCAGGTAGACCTTTCAGTGCTGGCAGCTTTTGTGTGGGCGCAATCGCTGGACGTTTCGAATTTGGCAGCCGGGCTCTGCGACAGTCACATAGGCATTGTTGCATCATAACCAACCAAGGCATTTTCAGAGCGCGAATGTCTGTGCGGCAGCGAATGCAGTTCCAAGGGACAGTGAAAACCAGGTAGACCTTTCAGTGCTTGCAGTATTCGTGTGGGTGCAATCGCTGGACGTTGAGAATTTGGCAGCCGGGCTCTGCCAGAGTCACATAGGCATTGTTACATCATAACCAACCAAAGCTCTTGCGGAGCGCGAATGTCTGTGCGGCAGCGAATGCAGTTCCAAGGGACAGTGAAAACCAGGTAGACCTTTCAGTGCTTGCAGTATTCGTGTGGGCGCAATCGCTGGACGTTTCGAATTTGGCAGCCGGGCTCTGCCAGAGTCACATAGGCATTGTTACATCATAACCAACCAAAGCTCTTGCGGAGCGCGAATGTCTGTGCGGCAGCGAATGCAGTTCCAAGGGACAGTGAAAACCAGGTAGACCTTTCAGTGCTTGCAGTATTCGTGTGGGCGCAATCGCTGGACGTTTCGAATTTGGCAGCCGGGCTCTGCCAGAGTCACATAGGCATTGTTGCATCATAACCAACCAAGGCATTTTCAGAGCGTGAATGTCTGTGCGGCAGTGAATGGAGTTCCAAGGGACAGTGAAAACCAGGTAGACCTTTCAGTGCTGGCAGCTTTCGTGTGGGCGCAATCGCTGGACGTTTCGAAATTGGCAGCCGGGCTCTGCGACAGTCACATAGGCATTGTTGCATCATAACCAACCAGGGCATTTGCAGAGCGCGAATGTCTGTGCAGCAGCGAATGCAGTTCCAAGGGACAGTGAAAACCAGGTAGACCTTTCAGTGCTGGCAGTATTCGTGTGGGCGCAATCGCTGGACGTTGAGAATTTGGCAGCCGGGCTCTGGCAGAGTCACATAGGCATTGTTGCATCATAACCAACCAAGGCTTTTGCAGAGCGCGAATGTCTGTGCGGCAGCGAATGCAGTTCCAAGGGACAGTGAAAACCAGGTAGAGCTTGCAGTGCTGGCAGCTTTCGTGTGGGCGCAATCGCTGGACGTTTCGAATTTGGCAGCCGGGCTCTGCCAGAGTCACATAGGCATTGTTGCATCATAACCAACCAAAGCTCTTGCGGAGCGCGAATGTCTGTGCGGCAGCGAATGCAGTTCCAAGGGACAGTGAAAACCAGGTAGACCTTTCAGTGCTGGCAGCTTTTGTGTGGGCGCAATCGCTGGACGTTTCGAATTTGGCAGCCGGGCTCTGCGACAGTCACGTAGGCATTGTTGCATCATAACCAACCAAGGCATTTGCAGAGCACGAATGTCTGTGCGGCAGCGAATGCAGTTCCAAGGGACAGTGAAAACCAGGTAGAGCTTTCAGTGCTGGCAGCTTTCGTGTGGGCGCAATCGCTGGACGTTTCGAATTTGGCAGCCGGGCTCTGCGACAGTCACATAGGCATTGTTGCATCATAACCAACCAAGGCATTTGCAGAGCGCGAATGTCTGTGCGGCAGCGAATGGAGTTCCAAGGGACAGTGAAAACCAGGTAGACCTTTCAGTGCTGGCAGCTTTCGTGTGGGCGCAATCGCTGGACGTTTCGAATTTGGCAGCCGGGCTCTGCCAGAGTCACATAGGCATTGTTACATCATAACCAACCAAAGCTCTTGCGGAGCGCGAATGTCTGTGCGGCAGCGAATGCAGTTCCAAGGGACAGTGAAAACCAGGTAGAGCTTTCAGTGCTGGCAGCTTTCGTGTGGGGGCAATCGCTGGACGTTTCGAATTTGGCTGCCGGGCTCTGGCAGAGTCACATAGGCATTGTTGCATCATAACCAACCAAGGAATTTGCAGAGCACGAATGTCTGTGCGGCAGCGAATGCAGTTCCAAGGGACAGTGAAATCCAGGTAGACCTTTCAGTGCTGGCAGCTTTCGTGTGGGCGCAATCGCTGGATGTTTCGAATTTGGCAGCCGTGCTCTGCCAGAGTCACATAGGCATTGTTGCATCATAACCAACCAGGGCATTTGCAGAGCGCGAATGTCTGTGCGGCAGCGAATGCATTTCCAAGGGACAGTGAAAACCAGGTAGAGCTTTCACTGCTGGCAGCTTTCGTGTGGGCGCAATCGCTGGACGTTGAGAATTTGGCAGCCGGGCGCTGCCAGAGTCACATAGGCATTGTTGCATCATAACCAACCAAGGCTTTTGCAGAGCATGAATGTCTGTGCGGCAGCGAATGCAGTTCCAAGGGACAGTGAAAACCAGGTAGAGCTTTCAGTGCTGGCAGCTTTTGTGTGGGCGCAATCGCTGGACGTTTCGAATTTGGCAGCCGGGCTCTGCGACAGTCACATAGGCATTGTTGCATCATAACCAACCAAGGCATTTGCAGAGCGCGAATGTCTGTGCGGCAGCGAATGCAGTTCCAAGGGACAGTGAAAACCAGGTAGAGCTTGCAGTGCTGGCAGCTTTCGTGTGGGCGCAATCGCTGGACGTTGAGAATTTGGCAGCCGGGCTCTGCCAGAGTCACATAGGCATTGTTGTATCATAAGCAACCAGGGTATTTTCAGAGCGCGAATGTCTGTGCGGCAGCGAATGCAGTTCCAAGGGACAGTGAAAACCAGGTAGACCTTTCAGTGCTGGCAGCTTTCGTGTGGGCGCAATCGCTGGACGTTGAGAATTTGGCAGCCGGGCTCTGGCAGAGTCACATAGGCATTGTTGCATCATAACCAACCAAGGCTTTTGCAGAGCGCGAATGTCTGTGCGGCAGCGAATGCAGTTCCAAGGGACAGTGAAAACCAGGTAGAGCTTGCAGTGCTGGCAGCTTTCGTGTGGGCGCAATCGCTGGACGTTTCGAATTTGGCAGCCGGGCTCTGCCAGAGTCACATAGGCATTGTTGCATCATAACCAACCAAGGATTTTGCAGAGCGCGAATGTCTGTGCGGCAGCGAATGCAGTTCCAAGGGACAGTGAAAACCAGGTAGACCTTTCAGTGCTGGCGGCTTTTGTGTGGGCGCAATCGCTGGACGTTTCGAATTTGGCAGCCGGGCTCTGCCAGAGTCACATAGGCATTGTTGCATCATAACCAACCAAGGCATTTGCAGAGCACGAAAGTCTGTGCGGCAGCGAATGCAGTTCCAAGGGACAGTGAAAACCAGGTAGACCTTTCAGTGCTTGCAGTATTCGTGTGGGTGCAATCGCTGGACGTTGAGAATTTGGCAGCCGGGCTCTGCCAGAGTCACATAGGCATTGTTACATCATAACCAACCAAAGCTCTTGCGGAGCGCGAATGTCTGTGCGGCAGCGAATGCAGTTCCAAGGGACAGTGAAAACCAGGTAGACCTTTCAGTGCTTGCAGTATTCGTGTGGGCGCAATCGCTGGACGTTTCGAATTTGGCAGCCGGGCTCTGCCAGAGTCACATAGGCATTGTTGCATCATAACCAACCAAGGCATTTTCAGAGCGCGAATGTCTGTGCGGCAGTGAATGCAGTTCCAAGGGACAGTGAAAACCAGGTAGACCTTTCAGTGCTGGCAGCTTTCGTGTGGGCGCAATCGCTGGACGTTTCGAAATTGGCAGCCGGGCTCTGCGACAGTCACATAGGCATTGTTGCATCATAACCAACCAGGGCATTTGCAGAGCGCGAATGTCTGTGCAGCAGCGAATGCAGTTCCAAGGGACAGTGAAAACCAGGTAGACCTTTCAGTGCTGGCAGTATTCGTGTGGGCGCAATCGCTGGACGTTGAGAATTTGGCAGCCGGGCTCTGGCAGAGTCACATAGGCATTGTTGCATCATAACCAACCAAGGCTTTTGCAGAGCGCGAATGTCTGTGCGGCAGCGAATGCAGTTCCAAGGGACAGTGAAAACCAGGTAGAGCTTGCAGTGCTGGCAGCTTTCGTGTGGGCGCAATCGCTGGACGTTTCGAATTTGGCAGCCGGGCTCTGCCAGAGTCACATAGGCATTGTTGCATCATAACCAACCAAAGCTCTTGCGGAGCGCGAATGTCTGTGCGGCAGCGAATGCAGTTCCAAGGGACAGTGAAAACCAGGTAGACCTTTCAGTGCTGGCAGCTTTTGTGTGGGCGCAATCGCTGGACGTTTCGAATTTGGCAGCCGGGCTCTGCGACAGTCACGTAGGCATTGTTGCATCATAACCAACCAAGGCATTTGCAGAGCACGAATGTCTGTGCGGCAGCGAATGCAGTTCCAAGGGACAGTGAAAACCAGGTAGAGCTTTCAGTGCTGGCAGCTTTCGTGTGGGCGCAATCGCTGGACGTTTCGAATTTGGCAGCCGGGCTCTGCGACAGTCACATAGGCATTCTTGCATCATAACCAACCAAGGCATTTGCAGAGCGCGAATGTCTGTGCGGCAGCGAATGGAGTTCCAAGGGACAGTGAAAACCAGGTAGACCTTTCAGTGCTGGCAGCTTTCGTGTGGGCGCAATCGCTGGACGTTTCGAATTTGGCAGCCGGGCTCTGCCAGAATCACATAGGCATTGTTACATCATAACCAACCAAAGCTCTTGCGGAGCGCGAATGTCTGTGCGGCAGCGAATGCAGTTCCAAGGGACAGTGAAAACCAGGTAGAGCTTTCAGTGCTGGCAGCTTTCGTGTGGGCGCAATCGCTGGACGTTGAGAATTTGGCAGCCGGGCTCTGCGACAGTCACATAGGCATTGTTGCATCATAACCAACCAAGGCTTTTGCAGAGCGCGAATGTCTGTGCGGCAGCGAATGCAGTTCCAAGGGACAGTGAAAACCAGGTAGAGCTTTCAGTGCTGGCAGCTTTCGTGTGGGCGCAATCGCTGGACGTTTCGAATTTGGCAGCCGGGCTCTGCCAGAGTCACATAGGCATTGTTGCATCATAACCAACCAAAGCTCTTGCGGAGCGCGAATGTCTGTGCGGCAGCGAATGCAGTTCCAAGGGACAGTGAAAACCAGGTAGACCTTTCAGTGCTTGCAGTATTCGTGTGGGTGCAATCGCTGGACGTTGAGAATTTGGCAGCCGGGCTCTGCCAGAGTCACATAGGCATTGTTACATCATAACCAAACAAAGCTCTTGCGGAGCGCGAATGTCTGTGCGGCAGCGAATGCAGTTCCAAGGGACAGTGAAAACCAGGTAGACCTTTCAGTGCTGGCAGCTTTTGTGTGGGCGCAATCGCTGGACGTTTCGAATTTGGCAGCCGGGCTCTGCGACAGTCACATAGGCATTGTTGCATCATAACCAACCAAGGCATTTTCAGAGCGCGAATGTCTGTGCGGCAGCGAATGCAGTTCCAAGGGACAGTGAAAACCAGGTAGAGCTTGCAGTGCTGGCAGTATTCGTGTGGGCGCAATCGCTGGACGTTGAGAATTTGGCAGCCGGGCTCTGCGACAGTCACGTAGGCATTGTTGCATCATAACCAACCAAGGCATTTGCAGAGCACGAATGTCTGTGCGGCAGCGAATGCAGTTCCAAGGGACAGTGAAAACCAGGTAGAGCTTTCAGTGCTGGCAGCTTTCGTGTGGGCGCAATCGCTGGACGTTTCGAATTTGGCAGCCGGGCTCTGCGACAGTCACATAGGCATTGTTGCATCATAACCAACCAAGGCATTTGCAGAGCGCGAATGTCTGTGCGGCAGCGAATGGAGTTCCAAGGGACAGTGAAAACCAGGTAGACCTTTCAGTGCTGGCAGCTTTCGTGTGGGCGCAATCGCTGGACGTTTCGAATTTGGCAGCCGGGCTCTGCCAGAGTCACATAGGCATTGTTACATCATAACCAACCAAAGCTCTTGCGGAGCGCGAATGTCTGTGCGGAAGCGAATGCAGTTCCAAGGGACAGTGAAAACCAGGTAGAGCTTTCAGTGCTGGCAGCTTTCGTGTGGGCGCAATCGCTGGACGTTGAGAATTTGGCAGCCGGGCTCTGCGACAGTCACATAGGCATTGTTGCATCATAACCAACCAAGGCTTTTGCAGAGCGCGAATGTCTGTGCGGCAGCGAATGCAGTTCCAAGGGACAGTGAAAACCAGGTAGACCTTTCAGTGCTGGCAGCTTTCGTGTGGGCGCAATCGCTGGACGTTTCGAATTTGGCAGCCGGGCTCTGCCAGAGTCACATAGGCATTGTTGCATCATAACCAACCAAGGCTTTTGCAGAGCGCGAATGTCTGTGCGGCAGCGAATGCAGTTCCAAGGGACAGTGAAAACCAGGTAGACCTTTCAGTGCTGGCGGCTTTTGTGTGGGCGCAATCGCTGGACGTTTCGAATTTGGCAGCCGGGCTCTGCGACAGTCACATAGGCATTGTTGCATCATAACCAACCAAGGCATTTGCAGAGCACGAATGTCTGTGCGGCAGCGAATGCAGTTCCAAGGGACAGTGAAAACCAGGTAGAGCTTTCACTGCTGGCAGCTTTCGTGTGGGCGCAATCGCTGGACGTTGAGAATTTGGCAGCCGGGCTCTGCCAGAGTCACATAGGCATTGTTACATCATAACCAATCAAAGCTCTTGCGGAGCGCGAATGTCTGTGCGGCAGCGAATGCAGTTCCAAAGGACAGTGAAAACCAGGTAGACCTTTCAGTGCTTGCAGTATTCGTGTGGGCGCAATCGCTGGACGTTTCGAATTTGGCAGCCGGGCTCTGCCAGAGTCACATAGGCATTGTTGCATCATAACCAACCAAGGCATTTGCAGAGCGCGAATGTCTGTGCGGCAGCGAATGCAGTTCCAAGGGACAGTGAAAACCAGGTAGACCTTTCAGTGCTGGCAGTATTCGTGTGGGCGCAATCGCTGGACGTTGAGAATTTGGCAGCCGGGCTCTGGCAGAGTCACATAGGCATTGTTGCATCATAACCAACCAAGGCTTTTGCAGAGCGCGAATGTCTGTGCGGCAGCGAATGCAGTTCCAAGGGACAGTGAAAACCAGGTAGAGCTTGCAGTGCTGGCAGCTTTCGTGTGGGCGCAATCGCTGGACGTTTCGAATTTGGCAGCCGGGCTCTGCCAGAGTCACATAGGCATTGTTGCATCATAACCAACCAAAGCTCTTGCGGAGCGCGAATGTCTGTGCGGCAGCGAATGCAGTTCCAAGGGACAGTGAAAACCAGGTAGACCTTTCAGTGCTGGCAGCTTTTGTGTGGGCGCAATCGCTGGACGTTTCGAATTTGGCAGCCGGGCTCTGCGACAGTCACGTAGGCATTGTTGCATCATAACCAACCAAGGCATTTGCAGAGCACGAATGTCTGTGCGGCAGCGAATGCAGTTCCAAGGGACAGTGAAAACCAGGTAGAGCTTTCAGTGCTGGCAGCTTTCGTGTGGGCGCAATCGCTGGACGTTTCGAATTTGGCAGCCGGGCTCTGCGACAGTCACATAGGCATTCTTGCATCATAACCAACCAAGGCATTTGCAGAGCGCGAATGTCTGTGCGGCAGCGAATGGAGTTCCAAGGGACAGTGAAAACCAGGTAGACCTTTCAGTGCTGGCAGCTTTCGTGTGGGCGCAATCGCTGGACGTTTCGAATTTGGCAGCCGGGCTCTGCCAGAATCACATAGGCATTGTTACATCATAACCAACCAAAGCTCTTGCGGAGCGCGAATGTCTGTGCGGCAGCGAATGCAGTTCCAAGGGACAGTGAAAACCAGGTAGAGCTTTCAGTGCTGGCAGCTTTCGTGTGGGCGCAATCGCTGGACGTTGAGAATTTGGCAGCCGGGCTCTGCGACAGTCACATAGGCATTGTTGCATCATAACCAACCAAGGCTTTTGCAGAGCGCGAATGTCTGTGCGGCAGCGAATGCAGTTCCAAGGGACAGTGAAAACCAGGTAGACCTTTCAGTGCTTGCAGTATTCGTGTGGGTGCAATCGCTGGACGTTGAGAATTTGGCAGCCGGGCTCTGCCAGAGTCACATAGGCATTGTTACATCATAACCAAACAAAGCTCTTGCGGAGCGCGAATGTCTGTGCGGCAGCGAATGCAGTTCCAAGGGACAGTGAAAACCAGGTAGACCTTTCAGTGCTGGCAGCTTTTGTGTGGGCGCAATCGCTGGACGTTTCGAATTTGGCAGCCGGGCTCTGCGACAGTCACATAGGCATTGTTGCATCATAACCAACCAAGGCATTTGCAGAGCGCGAATGTCTGTGCGGCAGCGAATGCAGTTCCAAGGGACAGTGAAAACCAGGTAGACCTTTCAGTGCTGGCAGCTTTCGTGTGGGCGCAATCGCTGGACGTTTCGAATTTGGCAGCCGGGCTCTGCCAGAGTCACATAGGCATTGTTACATCATAACCAACCAAAGCTCTTGCGGAGCGCGAATGTCTGTGCGGAAGCGAATGCAGTTCCAAGGGACAGTGAAAACCAGGTAGAGCTTTCAGTGCTGGCAGCTTTCGTGTGGGCGCAATCGCTGGACGTTGAGAATTTGGCAGCCGGGCTCTGCGACAGTCACATAGGCATTGTTGCATCATAACCAACCAAGGCTTTTGCAGAGCGCGAATGTCTGTGCGGCAGCGAATGCAGTTCCAAGGGACAGTGAAAACCAGGTAGAGCTTGCAGTGCTGGCAGCTTTCGTGTGGGCGCAATCGCTGGACGTTTCGAATTTGGCAGCCGGGCTCTGCCAGAGTCACATAGGCATTGTTGCATCATAACCAACCAAGGATTTTGCAGAGCGCGAATGTCTGTGCGGCAGCGAATGCAGTTCCAAGGGACAGTGAAAACCAGGTAGACCTTTCAGTGCTGGCGGCTTTTGTGTGGGCGCAATCGCTGGACGTTTCGAATTTGGCAGCCGGGCTCTGCGACAGTCACATAGGCATTGTTGCATCATAACCAACCAAGGCATTTGCAGAGCACGAATGTCTGTGCGGCAGCGAATGCAGTTCCAAGGGACAGTGAAAACCAGGTAGAGCTTTCACTTCTGGCAGCTTTCGTGTGGGTGCAATCGCTGGACGTTGAGAATTTGGCAGCCGGGCTCTGCCAGAGTCACATAGGCATTGTTACATCATAACCAATCAAAGCTCTTGCGGAGCGCGAATGTCTGTGCGGCAGCGAATGCAGTTCCAAAGGACAGTGAAAACCAGGTAGACCTTTCAGTGCTTGCAGTATTCGTGTGGGCGCAATCGCTGGACGTTTCGAATTTGGCAGCCGGGCTCTGCCAGAGTCACATAGGCATTGTTGCATCATAACCAACCAAGGCATTTGCAGAGCGCGAATGTCTGTGCGGCAGCGAATGCAGTTCCAAGGGACAGTGAAAACCAGGTAGACCTTTCAGTGCTGGCAGTATTCGTGTGGGCGCAATCGCTGGACGTTTCGAATTTGGCAGCCGGGCTCTGCCAGAGTGACATAGGCATTGTTGCATCATAACCAAACAAGGATTTTGCAGAGCGCGAATGTCTGTGCGGCAGCGAATGCAGTTCCAAGGGACAGTGAAAACCAGGTAGACCTTTCAGTGCTGGCAGCTTTCGTGTGGGCGCAATCGCTGGACGTTTCGAATTTGGCAGCCGGGCTCTGCGACAGTCACATAGGCATTGTTGCATCATAACCAACCAAGGCATTTGCAGAGCGCGAATGTCTGTGCGGCAGCGAATGCAGTTCCAAGGGACAGTGAAAACCAGGTAGAGCTTTCAGTGCTGGCAGCTTTCGTGTGGGCGCAATCGCTGGACGTTGAGAATTTGGCATCCGGGCTCTGCCAGAGTCACATAGGCATTGTTGCATCATAACCAACCAAGGATTTTGCAGAGCACGAATGTCTGTGCGGCAGCGAATGCAGTTCCAAGGGACAGTGAAAACCAGGTAGACCTTTCAGGGCTGGCGGCTTTTGTGTGGGCGCAATCGCTGGACGTTTCGAATTTGGCAGCCGGGCTCTGCGACAGTCACATAGGCATTGTTGCATCATAACCAACCAAGGCATTTGCAGAGCACGAATGTCTGTGCGGCAGCGAATGCAGTTCCAAGGGACAGTGAAAACCAGGTAGAGCTTTCACTGCTGGCAGCTTTCGTGTGGGCGCAATCGCTGGACGTTTCGAATTTGGCATCCGGGCTCTGCCAGAGTAACATAGGCATTGTTGCATCATAACCAACCAGGGCATTTTCAGAGAGCGAATGTCTGTGCGGCAGCGAATGCAGTTCCAAGGGACAGTGAAAACCAGGTAGAGCTTTCAGTGCTGGCAGCTTTCGTGTGGGCGCAATCGCTGGACGTTTCGAATTTGGCAGCCGGGCTCTGCGACAGTCACATAGGCATTGTTGCATCATAACCAACCAAGGCATTTGCAGAGCGCGAATGTCTGTGCGGCAGCGAATGCAGTTCCAAGGGACAGTGAAAACCAGGTAGACCTTTCAGTGCTGGCAGGTTTCGTGTGGGCGCAATCGCTGGACGTTGAGAATTTGGCAGCCGGGCTCTGGCAGAGTCACATAGGCATTGTTGCATCATAACCAACCAAGGCTTTTGCAGAGCGCGAATGTCTGTGCGGCAGCGAATGCAGTTCCAAGGGACAGCGAAAACCAGGTAGAGCTTTCAGTGCTGGCAGCTTTCGTGTGGGCGCAATCACTGGACGTTTCGAATTTGGCAGCCGGGCTCTGCCAGAGTCACATAGGCATTGTTGCATCATAACCAACCAAAGCTTTTGTACAGCGCGAATGTCTGTGCGGCAGCGAATGCAGTTCCAAGGGACAGTGAAAACCAGGTAGACCTTTCAGTGCTTGCAGTATTCGTGTGGGTGCAATCGCTGGACGTTGAGAATTTGGCAGCCGGGCTCTGCCAGAGTCACATAGGCATTGTTACATCATAACCAACCAAAGCTCTTGCGGAGCGCGAATGTCTGTGCGGCAGCGAATGCAGTTCCAAAGGACAGTGAAAACCAGGTAGACCTTTCAGTGCTTGCAGTATTCGTGTGGGCGCAATCGCTGGACGTTTCGAATTTGGCAGCCGGGCTCTGCCAGAGTCACATAGGCATTGTTGCATCATAACCAACCAAGGCATTTGCAGAGCGCGAATGTCTGTGCGGCAGCGAATGCAGTTCCAAGGGACAGTGAAAACCAGGTAGAGCTTGCAGTGCTGGCAGTATTCGTGTGGGCGCAATCGCTGGACGTTGAGAATTCGGCAGCCGGGCTCTGCCAGAGTGACATAGGCATTGTTGCATCATAACCAAACAAGGATTTTGCAGAGCGCGAATGTCTGTGCGGCAGCGAATGCAGTTCCAAGGGACAGTGAAAACCAGGTAGACCTTTCAGTGCTGGCAGCTTTCGTGTGGGCGCAATCGCTGGACGTTTCGAATTTGGCAGCCGGGCTCTGCGACAGTCACATAGGCATTGTTGCATCATAACCAACCAAGGCATTTGCAGAGCGCGAATGTCTGTGCGGCAGCGAATGCAGTTCCAAAGGACAGTGAAAACCAGGTAGACCTTTCAGTGCTTGCAGTATTCGTGTGGGCGCAATCGCTGGACGTTTCGAATTTGGCAGCCGGGCTCTGCCAGAGTCACATAGGCATTGTTGCATCATAACCAACCAAGGCATTTGCAGAGCGCGAATGTCTGTGCGGCAGCGAATGCAGTTCCAAGGGACAGTGAAAACCAGGTAGACCTTTCAGTGCTGGCAGTATTCGTGTGGGCGCAATCGCTGGACGTTGAGAATTCGGCAGCCGGGCTCTGCCAGAGTGACATAGGCATTGTTGCATCATAACCAAACAAGGATTTTGCAGAGCGCGAATGTCTGTGCGGCAGCGAATGCAGTTCCAAGGGACAGTGAAAACCAGGTAGACCTTTCAGTGCTGGCAGCTTTCGTGTGGGCGCAATCGCTGGACGTTTCGAATTTGGCAGCCGGGCTCTGCGACAGTCACATAGGCATTGTTGCATCATAACCAACCAAGGCATTTGTAGAGCGCGAATGTCTGTGCGGCAGCGAATGCAGTTCCAAGGGACAGTGAAAACCAGGTAGAGCTTTCAGTGCTGGCAGCTTTCGTGTGGGCGCAATCGCTGGACGTTGAGAATTTGGCATCCGGGCTCTGCCAGAGTCACATAGGCATTGTTGCATCATAACCAACCAAGGATTTTGCAGAGCACGAATGTCTGTGCGGCAGCGAATGCAGTTCCAAGGGACAGTGAAAACCAGGTAGACCTTTCAGTGCTGGCGGCTTTTGTGTGGGCGCAATCGCTGGACGTTTCGAATTTGGCAGCCGGGCTCTGCGACAGTCACATAGGCATTGTTGCATCATAACCAACCAAGGCATTTGCAGAGCACGAATGTCTGTGCGGCAGCGAATGCAGTTCCAAGGGACAGTGAAAACCAGGTAGAGCTTTCACTGCTGGCAGCTTTCGTGTGGGCGCAATCGCTGGACGTTGAGAATTTGGCAGCCGGGCTCTGCCAGAGTCACATAGGCATTGTTGCATCATAACCAACCAAGGCTTTTGCAGAGCACGAATGTCTGTGCGGCAGCGAATGCATTTCCAAGGGACAGTGAAAACCAGGTAGAGCTTTCAGTGCTGGCAGCTTTCGTGTGGGCGCAATCGCTGGACGTTTCGAATTTGGCAGCCGGGTTCTGCGACAGTCACATAGGCATTGCTGCATCATAACCAACCAAGGCATTTGCAGAGCGCGAATGTCTGTGCGGCAGCGAATGCAGTTCCAAGGGACAGTGAAAACCAGGTAGAGCTTGCAGTGCTGGCAGGTTTCGTGTGGACGCAATCGCTGGACGTTGAGAATATGGCAGCCGGGCTCTGGCAGAGTCACATAGGCATTGTTGCATCATAACCAACCAAGGCTTTTGCAGAGCGCGAATGTCTGTGCGGCAGCGAATGCAGTTCCAAGGGACAGTGAAAACCAGGTAGAGCTTGCAGTGCTGGCAGCTTTCGTGTGGGCGCAATCGCTGGACGTTGAGAATTTGGCAGCCGGGCTCTGCCAGAGTCACATAGGCATTGTTGCATCATAACCAACCAAAGCTCTTGCGGAGCGCGAATGTCTGTGCGGCAGCGAATGCAGTTCCAAGGGACAGTGAAAACCAGGTAGACCTTTCAGTGCTTGCAGTATTCGTGTGGGTGCAATCGCTGGACGTTGAGAATTTGGCAGCCGGGCTCTGCCAGAGTCACATAGGCATTGTTGCATCATAACCAACCAGGGCATTTGCAGAGCGCGAATGTCTGTGCGGCAGCGAATGCAGTTCCAAGGGACAGTGAAAACCAGGTAGACCTTTCAGTGCTGGCAGCTTTCGTGTGGGCGCAATCGCTGGACGTTTCGAAATTGGCAGATGGGCTCTGCGACAGTGACGTTGGCATTGTTGCATCATAACCAACCAAGGCATTTGCAGAGCATGAATGTCTGTGCGGCAGCGAATGCAGTTCCAAGGGACAGTGAAAACCAGTTAGACCTTTCAGTGCTGGCAGCTTTCGTGTGGGCGCAATCGCTGGATGTTTCGAATTTGGCATCCGGGCTCTGCCAGAGTAACATAGGCATTGTTGCATCATAACCAACCAGGGCATTTTCAGAGCGCGAATGTCTGTGCGGCAGCGAATGCAGTTCCAAGGGACAGTGAAAACCAGGTAGAGCTTTCAGTGCTGGCAGCTTTCGTGTGGGCGCAATCGCTGGACGTTTCGAATTTGGCAGCCGGGCTCTGCGACAGTCACATAGGCATTGTTGCATCATAACCAACCAAGGCATTTGCAGAGCGCGAATGTCTGTGCGGCAGCGAATGGAGTTCCAAGGGACAGTGAAAACCAGGTAGACCTTTCAGTGCTGGCAGGTTTCGTGTGGGCGCAATCGCTGGACGTTGAGAATTTGGCAGCCGGGCTCTGGCAGAGTCACATAGGCATTGTTGCATCATAACCAACCAAGGCTTTTGCAGAGCGCGAATGTCTGTGCGGCAGCGAATGCAGTTCCAAGGGACAGTGAAAACCAGGTAGAGCTTTCAGTGCTGGCAGCTTTCGTGTGGGCGCAATCACTGGACGTTTCGAATTTGGCAGCCGGGCTCTGCCAGAGTCACATAGGCATTGTTGCATCATAACCAACCAAAGCTTTTGTACAGCGCGAATGTCTGTGCGGCAGCGAATGCAGTTCCAAGGGACAGTGAAAACCAGGTAGACCTTTCAGTGCTTGCAGTATTCGTGTGGGTGCAATCGCTGGACGTTTCGAATTTCGCAGCCGGGCTCTGCCAGAGTCACATAGGCATTGTTACATCATAACCAACCAAAGCTCTTGCGGAGCGCGAATGTCTGTGCGGCAGCGAATGCAGTTCCAAAGGACAGTGAAAACCAGGTAGACCTTTCAGTGCTTGCAGTATTCGTGTGGGCGCAATCGCTGGACGTTTCGAATTTGGCAGCCGGGCTCTGCCAGAGTCACATAGGCATTGTTGCATCATAACCAACCAAGGCATTTGCAGAGCGCGAATGTCTGTGCGGCAGCGAATGCAGTTCCAAGGGACAGTGAAAACCAGGTAGACCTTTCAGTGCTGGCAGTATTCGTGTGGGCGCAATCGCTGGACGTTGAGAATTCGGCAGCCGGGCTCTGCCAGAGTGACATAGGCATTGTTGCATCATAACCAACCAAGGCTTTTGCAGAGCGCGAATGTCTGTGCGGCAGCGAATGCAGTTCCAAGGGACAGTGAAAACCAGGTAGACCTTTCAGTGCTGGCGGCTTTTGTGTGGGCGCAATCGCTGGACGTTTCGAATTTGGCAGCCGGGCTCTGCCAGAGTCACATAGGCATTGTTGCATCATAACCAACCAAGGCATTTGCAGAGCACGAAAGTCTGTGCGGCAGCGAATGCAGTTCCAAGGGACAGTGAAAACCAGGTAGACCTTTCAGTGCTTGCAGTATTCGTGTGGGCGCAATCGCTGGACGTTTCGAATTTGGCAGCCGGGCTCTGCCAGAGTCACATAGGCATTGTTGCATCATAACCAACCAAGGCATTTTCAGAGCGCGAATGTCTGTGCGGCAGTGAATGCAGTTCCAAGGGACAGTGAAAACCAGGTAGACCTTTCAGTGCTGGCAGCTTTCGTGTGGGCGCAATCGCTGGACGTTTCGAAATTGGCAGCCGGGCTCTGCGACAGTCACATAGGCATTGTTGCATCATAACCAACCAGGGCATTTGCAGAGCGCGAATGTCTGTGCAGCAGCGAATGCAGTTCCAAGGGACAGTGAAAACCAGGTAGACCTTTCAGTGCTGGCAGTATTCGTGTGGGCGCAATCGCTGGACGTTGAGAATTTGGCAGCCGGGCTCTGGCAGAGTCACATAGGCATTGTTGCATCATAACCAACCAAGGCTTTTGCAGAGCGCGAATGTCTGTGCGGCAGCGAATGCAGTTCCAAGGGACAGTGAAAACCAGGTAGAGCTTGCAGTGCTGGCAGCTTTCGTGTGGGCGCAATCGCTGGACGTTTCGAATTTGGCAGCCGGGCTCTGCCAGAGTCACATAGGCATTGTTGCATCATAACCAACCAAAGCTCTTGCGGAGCGCGAATGTCTGTGCGGCAGCGAATGCAGTTCCAAGGGACAGTGAAAACCAGGTAGACCTTTCAGTGCTGGCAGCTTTTGTGTGGGCGCAATCGCTGGACGTTTCGAATTTGGCAGCCGGGCTCTGCGACAGTCACGTAGGCATTGTTGCATCATAACCAACCAAGGCATTTGCAGAGCACGAATGTCTGTGCGGCAGCGAATGCAGTTCCAAGGGACAGTGAAAACCAGGTAGAGCTTTCAGTGCTGGCATCTTTCGTGTGGGCGCAATCGCTGGACGTTTCGAATTTGGCAGCCGGGCTCTGCGACAGTCACATAGGCATTGTTGCATCATAACCAACCAAGGCATTTGCAGAGCGCGAATGTCTGTGCGGCAGCGAATGGAGTTCCAAGGGACAGTGAAAACCAGGTAGACCTTTCAGTGCTGGCAGCTTTCGTGTGGGCGCAATCGCTGGACGTTTCGAATTTGGCAGCCGGGCTCTGCCAGAATCACATAGGCATTGTTACATCATAACCAACCAAAGCTCTTGCGGAGCGCGAATGTCTGTGCGGCAGCGAATGCAGTTCCAAGGGACAGTGAAAACCAGGTAGAGCTTTCAGTGCTGGCAGCTTTCGTGTGGGCGCAATCGCTGGACGTTGAGAATTTGGCAGCCGGGCTCTGCGACAGTCACATAGGCATTGTTGCATCATAACCAACCAAGGCATTTGCAGAGCGCGAATGTCTGTGCGGCAGCGAATGCAGTTCCAAGGGACAGTGAAAACCAGGTAGAGCTTTCAGTGCTGGCAGTATTCGTGTGGGCGCAATCGCTGGACGTTTCGAATTTGGCAGCCGGGCTCTGCCAGAGTCACATAGGAATTGTTGCATCATAACCAACCAAGGATTTTGCAGAGCGCGAATGTCTGTGCGGCAGCGAATGCAGTTCCAAGGGACAGTGAAAACCAGGTAGACCTTTCAGTGCTGGCGGCTTTTGTGTGGGCGCAATCGCTGGACGTTGAGAATTTGGCAGCCGGGCTCGGCCAGAGTCACATAGGCATTGTTACATCATAACCAACCAAAGCTCTTGCGGAGCGCGAATGTCTGTGCGGCAGCGAATGCAGTTCCAAGGGACAGTGAAAACCAGGTAGACCTTTCAGTGCTTGCAGTATTCGTGTGGGCGCAATCGCTGGACGTTTCGAATTTGGCAGCCGGGCTCTGCCAGAGTCACATAGGCATTGTTGCATCATAACCAACCAAGGCATTTGCAGAGCGCGAACGTCTGTGCGGCAGCGAATGCAGTTCCAAGGGACAGTGAAAACCAGGTAGACCTTTCAGTGCTGGCAGTATTCGTGTGGGCGCAATCGCTGGACGTTGAGAATTTGGCAGCCGGGCTCTGCCAGAGTGACATAGGCATTGTTGCATCATAACCAAACAAGGATTTTGCAGAGCGCGAATGTCTGTGCGGCAGCGAATGCAGTTCCAAGGGACAGTGAAAACCAGGTAGACCTTTCAGTGCTGGCAGCTTTTGTGTGGGCGCAATCGCTGGACGTTTCGAATTTGGCAGCCGGGCTCTGCGACAGTCACATAGGCATTGTTGCATCATAACCAACCAAGGCATTTTCAGAGCGCGAATGTCTGTGCGGCAGCGAATGCAGTTCCAAGGGACAGTGAAAACCAGGTAGAGCTTGCAGTGCTGGCAGCTTTCGTGTGGGCGCAATCGCTGGACGTTTCGAATTTGGCAGCCGGGCTCGGCCAGAGTCACATAGGCATTGTTACATCATAACCAACCAAAGCTCTTGCGGAGCGCGAATGTCTGTGCGGCAGCGAATGCAGTTCCAAGGGACAGTGAAAACCAGGTAGAGCTTTCAGTGCTGGCAGCTTTCGTGTGGGCGCAATCGCTGGACGTTTCGAAATTGGCAGCCGGGCTCTGCGACAGTCACATAGGCATTGTTGCATCATAACCAACCAAGGCATTTGCAGAGCACGAATGTCTGTGCGGCAGCGAATGCAGTTCCAAGGGACAGTGAAAACCAGGTAGAGCTTTCAGTGCTGGCAGCTTTCGTGTGGGCGCAATCGCTGGAAGTTTCGAATTTGGCATCCGGGCTCTGCCAGAGTCACATAGGCATTGTTGCATCATAACCAACCAAGGCATTTGCAGAGCACGAAAGTCTGTGCGGCAGCGAATGCAGTTCCAAGGGACAGTGAAAACCAGGTAGACCTTTCAGTGCTTGCAGTATTCGTGTGGGTGCAATCGCTGGACGTTGAGAATTTGGCAGCCGGGCTCTGCCAGAGTCACATAGGCATTGTTACATCATAACCAACCAAAGCTCTTGCGGAGCGCGAATGTCTGTGCGGCAGCGAATGCAGTTCCAAGGGACAGTGAAAACCAGGTAGACCTTTCAGTGCTTGCAGTATTCGTGTGGGCGCAATCGCTGGACGTTTCGAATTTGGCAGCCGGGCTCTGCCAGAGTCACATAGGCATTGTTGCATCATAACCAACCAAGGCATTTTCAGAGCGCGAATGTCTGTGCGGCAGTGAATGCAGTTCCAAGGGACAGTGAAAACCAGGTAGACCTTTCAGTGCTGGCAGCTTTCGTGTGGGCGCAATCGCTGGACGTTTCGAAATTGGCAGCCGGGCTCTGCGACAGTCACATAGGCATTGTTGCATCATAACCAACCAGGGCATTTGCAGAGCGCGAATGTCTGTGCAGCAGCGAATGCAGTTCCAAGGGACAGTGAAAACCAGGTAGACCTTTCAGTGCTGGCAGTATTCGTGTGGGCGCAATCGCTGGACGTTGAGAATTTGGCAGCCGGGCTCTGGCAGAGTCACATAGGCATTGTTGCATCATAACCAACCAAGGCTTTTGCAGAGCGCGAATGTCTGTGCGGCAGCGAATGCAGTTCCAAGGGACAGTGAAAACCAGGTAGAGCTTGCAGTGCTGGCAGCTTTCGTGTGGGCGCAATCGCTGGACGTTTCGAATTTGGCAGCCGGGCTCTGCCAGAGTACATAGGCATTGTTGCATCATAAGCAACCAAAGCTCTTGCGGAGCGCGAATGTCTGTGCGGCAGCGAATGCAGTTCCAAGGGACAGTGAAAACCAGGTAGACCTTTCAGTGCTGGCAGCTTTTGTGTGGGCGCAATCGCTGGACGTTTCGAATTTGGCAGCCGGGCTCTGCGACAGTCACGTAGGCATTGTTGCATCATAACCAACCAAGGCATTTGCAGAGCACGAATGTCTGTGCGGCAGCGAATGCAGTTCCAAGGGACAGTGAAAACCAGGTAGAGCTTTCAGTGCTGGCATCTTTCGTGTGGGCGCAATCGCTGGACGTTTCGAATTTGGCAGCCGGGCTCTGCGACAGTCACATAGGCATTGTTGCATCATAACCAACCAAGGCATTTGCAGAGCGCGAATGTCTGTGAGGCAGCGAATGGAGTTCCAAGGGACAGTGAAAACCAGGTAGACCTTTCAGTGCTGGCAGCTTTCGTGTGGGCGCAATCGCTGGACGTTTCGAATTTGGCAGCCGGGCTCTGCCAGAATCACATAGGCATTGTTACATCATAACCAACCAAAGCTCTTGCGGAGCGCGAATGTCTGTGCGGCAGCGAATGCAGTTCCAAGGGACAGTGAAAACCAGGTAGACCTTTCAGTGCTGGCAGCTTTCGTGCGGGCGCAATCGCTGGACGTTGAGAATTTGGCAGCCGGGCTCTGCGACAGTCACATAGGCATTGTTGCATCATAACCAACCAAGGCATTTGCAGAGCACGAATGTCTGTGCGGCAGCAAATGCAGTTCCAAGGGACAGTGAAAACCAGGTAGAGCTTTCAGTGCTGGCAGTATTCGTGTGGGCGCAATCGCTGGACGTTTCGAATTTGGCAGCCGGGCTCTGCCAGAGTCACATAGGAATTGTTGCATCATAACCAACCAAGGATTTTGCAGAGCGCGAATGTCTGTGCGGCAGCGAATGCAGTTCCAAGGGACAGTGAAAACCAGGTAGACCTTTCAGTGCTGGCGGCTTTTGTGTGGGCGCAATCGCTGGACGTTGAGAATTTGGCAGCCGGGCTCGGCCAGAGTCACATAGGCATTGTTACATCATAACCAACCAAAGCTCTTGCGGAGCGCGAATGTCTGTGCGGCAGCGAATGCAGTTCCAAGGGACAGTGAAAACCAGGTAGACCTTTCAGTGCTTGCAGTATTCGTGTGGGCGCAATCGCTGGACGTTTCGAATTTGGCAGCCGGGCTCTGCCAGAGTCACATAGGCATTGTTGCATCATAACCAACCAAGGCATTTGCAGAGCGCGAACGTCTGTGCGGCAGCGAATGCAGTTCCAAGGGACAGTGAAAACCAGGTAGACCTTTCAGTGCTGGCAGTATTCGTGTGGGCGCAATCGCTGGACGTTGAGAATTTGGCAGCCGGGCTCTGCCAGAGTGACATAGGCATTGTTGCATCATAACCAAACAAGGATTTTGCAGAGCGCGAATGTCTGTGCGGCAGCGAATGCAGTTCCAAGGGACAGTGAAAACCAGGTAGACCTTTCAGTGCTGGCAGCTTTTGTGTGGGCGCAATCGCTGGACGTTTCGAATTTGGCAGCCGGGCTCTGCGACAGTCACATAGGCATTGTTGCATCATAACCAACCAAGGCATTTTCAGAGCGCGAATGTCTGTGCGGCAGCGAATGCAGTTCCAAGGGACAGTGAAAACCAGGTAGAGCTTGCAGTGCTGGCAGCTTTCGTGTGGGCGCAATCGCTGGACGTTTCGAATTTGGCAGCCGGGCTCGGCCAGAGTCACATAGGCATTGTTACATCATAACCAACCAAAGCTCTTGCGGAGCGCGAATGTCTGTGCGGCAGCGAATGCAGTTCCAAGGGACAGTGAAAACCAGGTAGAGCTTTCAGTGCTGGCAGCTTTCGTGTGGGCGCAATCGCTGGACGTTGAGAATTTGGCAGCCGGGCTCTGCCAGAGTCACATAGGCATTGTTGCATCATAACCAACCAAGGAATTTGCAGAGCACGAATGTCTGTGCGGCAGCGAATGCAGTTCCAAGGGACAGTGAAAACCAGGTAGAGCTTTCAGTGCTGGCAGCTTTCGTGTGGGCGCAATCGCTGGACGTTTCGAAATTGGCAGCCGGGCTCTGCGACAGTCACATAGGCATTGTTGCATCATAACCAACCAAGGCATTTGCAGAGCACGAATGTCTGTGCGGCAGCGAATGCAGTTCCAAGGGACAGTGAAAACCAGGTAGAGCTTTCAGTGCTGGCAGCTTTCGTGTGGGCGCAATCGCTGGAAGTTTCGAATTTGGCATCCGGGCTCTGCCAGAGTCACATAGGCATTGTTGCATCATAACCAACCAGGGCATTTTCAGAGCGCGAATGTCTGTGCGGCAGCGAATGCAGTTCCAAGGGACAGTGAAAACCAGGTAGACCTTTCAGTGCTGGCAGTATTCGTGTGGGCGCAATCGCTGGACGTTGAGAATTTGGCAGCCGGGCTCTGCCAGAGTCACATAGGCATTGTTGCATCATAACCAACCAAGGCTTTTGCAGAGCGCTAATGTCTGTGCGGCAGCGAATGCAGTTCCAAGGGACAGTGAAAACCAGGTAGAGCTTGCAGTGCTGGCAGCTTTCGTGTGGGCGCAATCGCTGGACGTTGAGAATTTGGCAGCCGGGCTCTGCCAGAGTCACATAGGCATTGTTGCATCATAACCAACCAAGGCTTTTGCAGAGCGCGAATGTCTGTGCGGCAGCGAATGCAGTTCCAAGGGACAGTGAAAACCAGGTAGACCTTTCAGTGCTGGCAGCTTTCGTGTGGGCGCAATCGCTGGACGTTGAGAATTTGGCAGCCGGGCTCTGCCAGAGTCACATAGGCATTGTTGCATCATAACCAACCAAGGCATTTGCAGAGCGCGAATGTCTGTGCGGCAGCGAATGCAGTTCCAAGGGACAGTGAAAACCAGGTAGAGCTTGCAGTGCTGGCAGCTTTCGTGTGGGCGCAATCGCTGGACGTTTCGAATTTGGCAGCCGGGCTCTGCCAGAGTCACATAGGCATTGTTGCATCATAACCAACCAAAGCTCTTGCGGAGCGCGAATGTCTGTGCGGCAGCGAATGCAGTTCCAAGGGACAGTGAAAACCAGGTAGACCTTTCAGTGCTGGCAGCTTTTGTGTGGGCGCAATCGCTGGACGTTTCGAATTTGGCAGCCGGGCTCTGCGACAGTCACGTAGGCATTGTTGCATCATAACCAACCAAGGCATTTGCAGAGCACGAATGTCTGTGCGGCAGCGAATGCAGTTCCAAGGGACAGTGAAAACCAGGTAGAGCTTTCAGTGCTGGCAGCTTTCGTGTGGGCGCAATCGCTGGACGTTTCGAATTTGGCAGCCGGGCTCTGCGACAGTCACATAGGCATTGTTGCATCATAACCAACCAAGGCATTTGCAGAGCGCGAATGTCTGTGCGGCAGCGAATGGAGTTCCAAGGGACAGTGAAAACCAGGTAGACCTTTCAGTGCTGGCAGCTTTCGTGTGGGCGCAATCGCTGGACGTTTCGAATTTGGCAGCCGGGCTCTGCCAGAGTCACATAGGCATTGTTACATCATAACCAACCAAAGCTCTTGCGGAGCGCGAATGTCTGTGCGGCAGCGAATGCAGTTCCAAGGGACAGTGAAAACCAGGTAGAGCTTTCAGTGCTGGCAGCTTTCGTGTGGGGGCAATCGCTGGACGTTTCGAATTTGGCAGCCGGGCTCTGGCAGAGTCACATAGGCATTGTTGCATCATAACCAACCAAGGAATTTGCAGAGCACGAATGTCTGTGCGGCAGCGAATGCAGTTCCAAGGGACAGTGAAATCCAGGTAGACCTTTCAGTGCTGGCAGCTTTCGTGTGGGCGCAATCGCTGGATGTTTCGAATTTGGCAGCCGTGCTCTGCCAGAGTCACATAGGCATTGTTGCATCATAACCAACCAGGGCATTTGCAGAGCGCGAATGTCTGTGCGGCAGCGAATGCAGTTCCAAGGGACAGTGAAAACCAGGTAGAGCTTTCACTGCTGGCAGCTTTCGTGTGGGCGCAATCGCTGGACGTTGAGAATTTGGCAGCCGGGCGCTGCCAGAGTCACATAGGCATTGTTGCATCATAACCAACCAAGGCTTTTGCAGAGCATGAATGTCTGTGCGGCAGCGAATGCAGTTCCAAGGGACAGTGAAAACCAGGTAGAGCTTTCAGTGCTGGCAGCTTTCGTGTGGGCGCAATCGCTGGACGTTTCGAATTTGGCAGCCGGGCTCTGCGACAGTCACATAGGCATTGTTGCATCATAACCAACCAAGGCATTTGCAGAGCGCGAATGTCTGTGCGGCAGCGAATGCAGTTCCAAGGGACAGTGAAAACCAGGTAGAGCTTGCAGTGCTGGCAGCTTTCGTGTGGGCGCAATCGCTGGACGTTGAGAATTTGGCAGCCGGGCTCTGCCAGAGTCACATAGGCATTGTTGTATCATAAGCAACCAGTGTATTTTCAGAGCGCGAATGTCTGTGCGGCAGCGAATGCAGTTCCAAGGGACAGTGAAAACCAGGTAGACCTTTCAGTGCTGGCAGCTTTCGTGTGGGCGCAATCGCTGGACGTTGAGAATTTGGCAGCCGGGCTCTGGCAGAGTCACATAGGCATTGTTGCATCATAACCAACCAAGGCTTTTGCAGAGCGCGAATGTCTGTGCGGCAGCGAATGCAGTTCCAAGGGACAGTGAAAACCAGGTAGAGCTTGCAGTGCTGGCAGCTTTCGTGTGGGCGCAATCGCTGGACGTTTCGAATTTGGCAGCCGGGCTCTGCCAGAGTCACATAGGCATTGTTGCATCATAACCAACCAAGGATTTTGCAGAGCGCGAATGTCTGTGCGGCAGCGAATGCAGTTCCAAGGGACAGTGAAAACCAGGTAGACCTTTCAGTGCTGGCGGCTTTTGTGTGGGCGCAATCGCTGGACGTTTCGAATTTGGCAGCCGGGCTCTGCCAGAGTCACATAGGCATTGTTGCATCATAACCAACCAAGGCATTTGCAGAGCACGAAAGTCTGTGCGGCAGCGAATGCAGTTCCAAGGGACAGTGAAAACCAGGTAGACCTTTCAGTGCTTGCAGTATTCGTGTGGGTGCAATCGCTGGACGTTGAGAATTTGGCAGCCGGGCTCTGCCAGAGTCACATAGGCATTGTTACATCATAACCAACCAAAGCTCTTGCGGAGCGCGAATGTCTGTGCGGCAGCGAATGCAGTTCCAAGGGACAGTGAAAACCAGGTAGACCTTTCAGTGCTTGCAGTATTCGTGTGGGCGCAATCGCTGGACGTTTCGAATTTGGCAGCCGGGCTCTGCCAGAGTCACATAGGCATTGTTGCATCATAACCAACCAAGGCATTTTCAGAGCGCGAATGTCTGTGCGGCAGTGAATGCAGTTCCAAGGGACAGTGAAAACCAGGTAGACCTTTCAGTGCTGGCAGCTTTCGTGTGGGCGCAATCGCTGGACGTTTCGAAATTGGCAGCCGGGCTCTGCGACAGTCACATAGGCATTGTTGCATCATAACCAACCAGGGCATTTGCAGAGCGCGAATGTCTGTGCAGCAGCGAATGCAGTTCCAAGGGACAGTGAAAACCAGGTAGACCTTTCAGTGCTGGCAGTATTCGTGTGGGCGCAATCGCTGGACGTTGAGAATTTGGCAGCCGGGCTCTGGCAGAGTCACATAGGCATTGTTGCATCATAACCAACCAAGGCTTTTGCAGAGCGCGAATGTCTGTGCGGCAGCGAATGCAGTTCCAAGGGACAGTGAAAACCAGGTAGAGCTTGCAGTGCTGGCAGCTTTCGTGTGGGCGCAATCGCTGGACGTTTCGAATTTGGCAGCCGGGCTCTGCCAGAGTCACATAGGCATTGTTGCATCATAACCAACCAAAGCTCTTGCGGAGCGCGAATGTCTGTGCGGCAGCGAATGCAGTTCCAAGGGACAGTGAAAACCAGGTAGACCTTTCAGTGCTGGCAGCTTTTGTGTGGGCGCAATCGCTGGACGTTTCGAATTTGGCAGCCGGGCTCTGCGACAGTCACGTAGGCATTGTTGCATCATAACCAACCAAGGCATTTGCAGAGCACGAATGTCTGTGCGGCAGCGAATGCAGTTCCAAGGGACAGTGAAAACCAGGTAGAGCTTTCAGTGCTGGCATCTTTCGTGTGGGCGCAATCGCTGGACGTTTCGAATTTGGCAGCCGGGCTCTGCGACAGTCACATAGGCATTGTTGCATCATAACCAACCAAGGCATTTGCAGAGCGCGAATGTCTGTGCGGCAGCGAATGGAGTTCCAAGGGACAGTGAAAACCAGGTAGACCTTTCAGTGCTGGCAGCTTTCGTGTGGGCGCAATCGCTGGACGTTTCGAATTTGGCAGCCGGGCTCTGCCAGAATCACATAGGCATTGTTACATCATAACCAACCAAAGCTCTTGCGGAGCGCGAATGTCTGTGCGGCAGCGAATGCAGTTCCAAGGGACAGTGAAAACCAGGTAGAGCTTTCAGTGCTGGCAGCTTTCGTGTGGGCGCAATCGCTGGACGTTGAGAATTTGGCAGCCGGGCTCTGCGACAGTCACATAGGCATTGTTGCATCATAACCAACCAAGGCATTTGCAGAGCGCGAATGTCTGTGCGGCAGCGAATGCAGTTCCAAGGGACAGTGAAAACCAGGTAGAGCTTTCAGTGCTGGCAGCTTTCGTGTGGGCGCAATCGCTGGACGTTTCGAATTTGGCAGCCGGGCTCTGCCAGAGTCACATAGGCATTGTTGCATCATAACCAACCAAAGCTCTTGCGGAGCGCGAATGTCTGTGCGGCAGCGAATGCAGTTCCAAGGGACAGTGAAAACCAGGTAGACCTTTCAGTGCTTGCAGTATTCGTGTGGGTGCAATCGCTGGACGTTGAGAATTTGGCAGCCGGGCTCTGCCAGAGTCACATAGGCATTGTTACATCATAACCAAACAAAGCTCTTGCGGAGCGCGAATGTCTGTGCGGCAGCGAATGCAGTTCCAAGGGACAGTGAAAACCAGGTAGAGCTTGCAGTGCTGGCAGTATTCGTGTGGGCGCAATCGCTGGACGTTGAGAATTTGGCAGCCGGGCTCTGCGACAGTCACGTAGGCATTGTTGCATCATAACCAACCAAGGCATTTGCAGAGCACGAATGTCTGTGCGGCAGCGAATGCAGTTCCAAGGGACAGTGAAAACCAGGTAGAGCTTTCAGTGCTGGCAGCTTTCGTGTGGGCGCAATCGCTGGACGTTTCGAATTTGGCAGCCGTGCTCTGCGACAGTCACATAGGCATTGTTGCATCATAACCAACCAAGGCATTTGCAGAGCGCGAATGTCTGTGCGGCAGCGAATGGAGTTCCAAGGGACAGTGAAAACCAGGTAGACCTTTCAGTGCTGGCAGCTTTCGTGTGGGCGCAATCGCTGGACGTTTCGAATTTGGCAGCCGGGCTCTGCCAGAGTCACATAGGCATTGTTACATCATAACCAACCAAAGCTCTTGCGGAGCGCGAATGTCTGTGCGGAAGCGAATGCAGTTCCAAGGGACAGTGAAAACCAGGTAGAGCTTTCAGTGCTGGCAGCTTTCGAGTGGGCGCAATCGCTGGACGTTGAGAATTTGGCAGCCGGGCTCTGCGACAGTCACATAGGCATTGTTGCATCATAACCAACCAAGGCTTTTGCAGAGCGCGAATGTCTGTGCGGCAGCGAATGCAGTTCCAAGGGACAGTGAAAACCAGGTAGAGCTTGCAGTGCTGGCAGCTTTCGTGTGGGCGCAATCGCTGGACGTTTCGAATTTGGCAGCCGGGCTCTGCCAGAGTCACATAGGCATTGTTGCATCATAACCTACCAAAGCTCTTGCGGAGCGCGAATGTCTGTGCGGCAGCGAATGCAGTTCCAAGGGACAGTGAAAACCAGGTAGAGCTTTCAGTGCTGGCAGTATTCGTGTGGGCGCAATCGCTGGACGTTTCGAATTTGGCAGCCGGGCTCTGCCAGAGTCACATAGGCATTGTTGCATCATAACCAACCAAGGCTTTTGCAGAGCGCGAATGTCTGTGCGGCAGCGAATGCAGTTCCAAGGGACAGTGAAAACCAGGTAGACCTTTCAGTGCTGGCGGCTTTTCTGTGGGCGCAATCGCTGGACGTTTCGAATTTGGCAGCCGGGCTCTGCGACAGTCACATAGGCATTGTTGCATCATAACCAACCAAGGCATTTGCAGAGCACGAATGTCTGTGCGGCAGCGAATGCAGTTCCAAGGGACAGTGAAAACCAGGTAGAGCTTTCACTGCTGGCAGCTTTCGTGTGGGTGCAATCGCTGGACGTTGAGAATTTGGCAGCCGGGCTCTGCCAGAGTCACATAGGCATTGTTACATCATAACCAATCAAAGCTCTTGCGGAGCGCGAATGTCTGTGCGGCAGCGAATGCAGTTCCAAAGGACAGTGAAAACCAGGTAGACCTTTCAGTGCTTGCAGTATTCGTGTGGGCGCAATCGCTGGACGTTTCGAATTTGGCAGCCGGGCTCTGCCAGAGTCACATAGGCATTGTTGCATCATAACCAACCAAGGCATTTGCAGAGCGCGAATGTCTGTGCGGCAGCGAATGCAGTTCCAAGGGACAGTGAAAACCAGGTAGACCTTTCAGTGCTGGCAGTATTCGTGTGGGCGCAATCGCTGGACGTTGAGAATTCGGCAGCCGGGCTCTGCCAGAGTGACATAGGCATTGTTGCATCATAACCAAACAAGGATTTTGCAGAGCGCGAATGTCTGTGCGGCAGCGAATGCAGTTCCAAGGGACAGTGAAAACCAGGTAGAGCTTTCAGTGCTGGCAGCTTTCGTGTGGGCGCAATCGCTGGACGTTTCAAATTTGGCAGCCGGGCTCTGCCAGAGTCACATAGGCATTGTTGCATCATAACCAACCAAGGCATTTGCAGAGCGCGAATGTCTGTGCGGCAGCGAATGCAGTTCCAAGGGACAGTGAAAACCAGGTAGACCTTTCAGTGCTGGCAGTATTCGTGTGGGCGCAATCGCTGGACGTTGAGAATTCGGCAGCCGGGCTCTGCCAGAGTGACATAGGCATTGTTGCATCATAACCAACCAAGGCTTTTGCAGAGCGCGAATGTCTGTGCGGCAGCGAATGCAGTTCCAAGGGACAGTGAAAACCAGGTAGACCTTTCAGTGCTGGCGGCTTTTGTGTGGGCGCAATCGCTGGACGTTTCGAATTTGGCAGCCGGGCTCTGCCAGAGTCACATAGGCATTGTTGCATCATAACCAACCAAGGCATTTGCAGAGCACGAAAGTCTGTGCGGCAGCGAATGCAGTTCCAAGGGACAGTGAAAACCAGGTAGACCTTTCAGTGCTTGCAGTATTCGTGTGGGTGCAATCGCTGGACGTTGAGAATTTGGCAGCCGGGCTCTGCCAGAGTCACATAGGCATTGTTACATCATAACCAACCAAAGCTCTTGCGGAGCGCGAATGTCTGTGCGGCAGCGAATGCAGTTCCAAGGGACAGTGAAAACCAGGTAGACCTTTCAGTGCTTGCAGTATTCGTGTGGGCGCAATCGCTGGACGTTTCGAATTTGGCAGCCGGGCTCTGCCAGAGTCACATAGGCATTGTTGCATCATAACCAACCAAGGCATTTTCAGAGCGCGAATGTCTGTGCGGCAGTGAATGCAGTTCCAAGGGACAGTGAAAACCAGGTAGACCTTTCAGTGCTGGCAGCTTTCGTGTGGGCGCAATCGCTGGACGTTTCGAAATTGGCAGCCGGGCTCTGCGACAGTCACATAGGCATTGTTGCATCATAACCAACCAGGGCATTTGCAGAGCGCGAATGTCTGTGCAGCAGCGAATGCAGTTCCAAGGGACAGTGAAAACCAGGTAGACCTTTCAGTGCTGGCAGTATTCGTGTGGGCGCAATCGCTGGACGTTTCGAATTTGGCAGCCGGGCTCTGCCAGAGTCACATAGGCATTGTTGCATCATAACCAACCAAAGCTCTTGCGGAGCGCGAATGTCTGTGCGGCAGCGAATGCAGTTCCAAGGGACAGTGAAAACCAGGTAGACCTTTCAGTGCTGGCAGCTTTTGTGTGGGCGCAATCGCTGGACGTTTCGAATTTGGCAGCCGGGCTCTGCGACAGTCACGTAGGCATTGTTGCATCATAACCAACCAAGGCATTTGCAGAGCACGAATGTCTGTGCGGCAGCGAATGCAGTTCCAAGGGACAGTGAAAACCAGGTAGAGCTTTCAGTGCTGGCATCTTTCGTGTGGGCGCAATCGCTGGACGTTTCGAATTTGGCAGCCGGGCTCTGCGACAGTCACATAGGCATTGTTGCATCATAACCAACCAAGGCATTTGCAGAGCGCGAATGTCTGTGCGGCAGCGAATGGAGTTCCAAGGGACAGTGAAAACCAGGTAGAGCTTTCAGTGCTGGCAGCTTTCGTGTGGGCGCAATCGCTGGACGTTTCGAATTTGGCAGCCGGGCTCTGCCAGAATCACATAGGCATTGTTACATCATAACCAACCAAAGCTCTTGCGGAGCGCGAATGTCTGTGCGGCAGCGAATGCAGTTCCAAGGGACAGTGAAAACCAGGTAGAGCTTTCAGTGCTGGCAGCTTTCGTGTGGGCGCAATCGCTGGACGTTGAGAATTTGGCAGCCGGGCTCTGCGACAGTCACATAGGCATTGTTGCATCATAACCAACCAAGGCATTTGCAGAGCACGAATGTCTGTGCGGCAGCAAATGCAGTTCCAAGGGACAGTGAAAACCAGGTAGACCTTTCAGTGCTGGCAGCTTTCGTGTGGGCGCAATCGCTGGACGTTTCGAATTTGGCAGCCGGGCTCTGCCAGAGTCACATAGGCATTGTTACATCATAACCAACCAAAGCTCTTGCGGAGCGCGAATGTCTGTGCGGAAGCGAATGCAGTTCCAAGGGACAGTGAAAACCAGGTAGAGCTTTCAGTGCTGGCAGCTTTCGAGTGGGCGCAATCGCTGGACGTTGAGAATTTGGCAGCCGGGCTCTGCGACAGTCACATAGGCATTGTTGCATCATAACCAACCAAGGCTTTTGCAGAGCGCGAATGTCTGTGCGGCAGCGAATGCAGTTCCAAGGGACAGTGAAAACCAGGTAGAGCTTGCAGTGCTGGCAGCTTTCGTGTGGGCGCAATCGCTGGACGTTTCGAATTTGGCAGCCGGGCTCTGCCAGAGTCACATAGGCATTGTTGCATCATAACCTACCAAAGCTCTTGCGGAGCGCGAATGTCTGTGCGGCAGCGAATGCAGTTCCAAGGGACAGTGAAAACCAGGTAGAGCTTTCAGTGCTGGCAGTATTCGTGTGGGCGCAATCGCTGGACGTTTCGAATTTGGCAGCCGGGCTCTGCCAGAGTCACATAGGCATTGTTGCATCATAACCAACCAAGGCTTTTGCAGAGCGCGAATGTCTGTGCGGCAGCGAATGCAGTTCCAAGGGACAGTGAAAACCAGGTAGACCTTTCAGTGCTGGCGGCTTTTCTGTGGGCGCAATCGCTGGACGTTTCGAATTTGGCAGCCGGGCTCTGCGACAGTCACATAGGCATTGTTGCATCATAACCAACCAAGGCATTTGCAGAGCACGAATGTCTGTGCGGCAGCGAATGCAGTTCCAAGGGACAGTGAAAACCAGGTAGAGCTTTCACTGCTGGCAGCTTTCGTGTGGGTGCAATCGCTGGACGTTGAGAATTTGGCAGCCGGGCTCTGCCAGAGTCACATAGGCATTGTTACATCATAACCAATCAAAGCTCTTGCGGAGCGCGAATGTCTGTGCGGCAGCGAATGCAGTTCCAAAGGACAGTGAAAACCAGGTAGACCTTTCAGTGCTTGCAGTATTCGTGTGGGCGCAATCGCTGGACGTTTCGAATTTGGCAGCCGGGCTCTGCCAGAGTCACATAGGCATTGTTGCATCATAACCAACCAAGGCATTTGCAGAGCGCGAATGTCTGTGCGGCAGCGAATGCAGTTCCAAGGGACAGTGAAAACCAGGTAGACCTTTCAGTGCTGGCAGTATTCGTGTGGGCGCAATCGCTGGACGTTGAGAATTCGGCAGCCGGGCTCTGCCAGAGTGACATAGGCATTGTTGCATCATAACCAAACAAGGATTTTGCAGAGCGCGAATGTCTGTGCGGCAGCGAATGCAGTTCCAAGGGACAGTGAAAACCAGGTAGAGCTTTCAGTGCTGGCAGCTTTCGTGTGGGCGCAATCGCTGGACGTTTCAAATTTGGCAGCCGGGCTCTGCCAGAGTCACATAGGCATTGTTGCATCATAACCAACCAAGGCATTTGCAGAGCGCGAATGTCTGTGCGGCAGCGAATGCAGTTCCAAGGGACAGTGAAAACCAGGTAGACCTTTCAGTGCTGGCAGTATTCGTGTGGGCGCAATCGCTGGACGTTGAGAATTCGGCAGCCGGGCTCTGCCAGAGTGACATAGGCATTGTTGCATCATAACCAACCAAGGCTTTTGCAGAGCGCGAATGTCTGTGCGGCAGCGAATGCAGTTCCAAGGGACAGTGAAAACCAGGTAGACCTTTCAGTGCTGGCGGCTTTTGTGTGGGCGCAATCGCTGGACGTTTCGAATTTGGCAGCCGGGCTCTGCCAGAGTCACATAGGCATTGTTGCATCATAACCAACCAAGGCATTTGCAGAGCACGAAAGTCTGTGCGGCAGCGAATGCAGTTCCAAGGGACAGTGAAAACCAGGTAGACCTTTCAGTGCTTGCAGTATTCGTGTGGGTGCAATCGCTGGACGTTGAGAATTTGGCAGCCGGGCTCTGCCAGAGTCACATAGGCATTGTTACATCATAACCAACCAAAGCTCTTGCGGAGCGCGAATGTCTGTGCGGCAGCGAATGCAGTTCCAAGGGACAGTGAAAACCAGGTAGACCTTTCAGTGCTTGCAGTATTCGTGTGGGCGCAATCGCTGGACGTTTCGAATTTGGCAGCCGGGCTCTGCCAGAGTCACATAGGCATTGTTGCATCATAACCAACCAAGGCATTTTCAGAGCGCGAATGTCTGTGCGGCAGTGAATGCAGTTCCAAGGGACAGTGAAAACCAGGTAGACCTTTCAGTGCTGGCAGCTTTCGTGTGGGCGCAATCGCTGGACGTTTCGAAATTGGCAGCCGGGCTCTGCGACAGTCACATAGGCATTGTTGCATCATAACCAACCAGGGCATTTGCAGAGCGCGAATGTCTGTGCAGCAGCGAATGCAGTTCCAAGGGACAGTGAAAACCAGGTAGACCTTTCAGTGCTGGCAGTATTCGTGTGGGCGCAATCGCTGGACGTTTCGAATTTGGCAGCCGGGCTCTGCCAGAGTCACATAGGCATTGTTGCATCATAACCAACCAAAGCTCTTGCGGAGCGCGAATGTCTGTGCGGCAGCGAATGCAGTTCCAAGGGACAGTGAAAACCAGGTAGACCTTTCAGTGCTGGCAGCTTTTGTGTGGGCGCAATCGCTGGACGTTTCGAATTTGGCAGCCGGGCTCTGCGACAGTCACGTAGGCATTGTTGCATCATAACCAACCAAGGCATTTGCAGAGCACGAATGTCTGTGCGGCAGCGAATGCAGTTCCAAGGGACAGTGAAAACCAGGTAGAGCTTTCAGTGCTGGCATCTTTCGTGTGGGCGCAATCGCTGGACGTTTCGAATTTGGCAGCCGGGCTCTGCGACAGTCACATAGGCATTGTTGCATCATAACCAACCAAGGCATTTGCAGAGCGCGAATGTCTGTGCGGCAGCGAATGGAGTTCCAAGGGACAGTGAAAACCAGGTAGAGCTTTCAGTGCTGGCAGCTTTCGTGTGGGCGCAATCGCTGGACGTTTCGAATTTGGCAGCCGGGCTCTGCCAGAATCACATAGGCATTGTTACATCATAACCAACCAAAGCTCTTGCGGAGCGCGAATGTCTGTGCGGCAGCGAATGCAGTTCCAAGGGACAGTGAAAACCAGGTAGAGCTTTCAGTGCTGGCAGCTTTCGTGTGGGCGCAATCGCTGGACGTTGAGAATTTGGCAGCCGGGCTCTGCGACAGTCACATAGGCATTGTTGCATCATAACCAACCAAGGCATTTGCAGAGCACGAATGTCTGTGCGGCAGCAAATGCAGTTCCAAGGGACAGTGAAAACCAGGTAGAGCTTTCAGTGCTGGCAGTATTCGTGTGGGCGCAATCGCTGGACGTTTCGAATTTGGCAGCCGGGCTCTGCCAGAGTCACATAGGAATTGTTGCATCATAACCAACCAAGGATTTTGCAGAGCGCGAATGTCTGTGCGGCAGCGAATGCAGTTCCAAGGGACAGTGAAAACCAGGTAGACCTTTCAGTGCTGGCGGCTTTTGTGTGGGCGCAATCGCTGGACGTTGAGAATTTGGCAGCCGGGCTCGGCCAGAGTCACATAGGCATTGTTACATCATAACCAACCAAAGCTCTTGCGGAGCGCGAATGTCTGTGCGGCAGCGAATGCAGTTCCAAGGGACAGTGAAAACCAGGTAGACCTTTCAGTGCTTGCAGTATTCGTGTGGGCGCAATCGCTGGACGTTTCGAATTTGGCAGCCGGGCTCTGCCAGAGTCACATAGGCATTGTTGCATCATAACCAACCAAGGCATTTGCAGAGCGCGAACGTCTGTGCGGCAGCGAATGCAGTTCCAAGGGACAGTGAAAACCAGGTAGACCTTTCAGTGCTGGCAGTATTCGTGTGGGCGCAATCGCTGGACGTTGAGAATTTGGCAGCCGGGCTCTGCCAGAGTGACATAGGCATTGTTGCATCATAACCAAACAAGGATTTTGCAGAGCGCGAATGTCTGTGCGGCAGCGAATGCAGTTCCAAGGGACAGTGAAAACCAGGTAGACCTTTCAGTGCTGGCAGCTTTTGTGTGGGCGCAATCGCTGGACGTTTCGAATTTGGCAGCCGGGCTCTGCGACAGTCACATAGGCATTGTTGCATCATAACCAACCAAGGCATTTTCAGAGCGCGAATGTCTGTGCGGCAGCGAATGCAGTTCCAAGGGACAGTGAAAACCAGGTAGAGCTTTCACTGCTGGCAGCTTTCGTGTGGGTGCAATCGCTGGACGTTGAGAATTTGGCAGCCGGGCTCTGCCAGAGTCACATAGGCATTGTTACATCATAACCAATCAAAGCTCTTGCGGAGCGCGAATGTCTGTGCGGCAGCGAATGCAGTTCCAAAGGACAGTGAAAACCAGGTAGACCTTTCAGTGCTTGCAGTATTCGTGTGGGCGCAATCGCTGGACGTTTCGAATTTGGCAGCCGGGCTCTGCCAGAGTCACATAGGCATTGTTGCATCATAACCAACCAAGGCATTTGCAGAGCGCGAATGTCTGTGCGGCAGCGAATGCAGTTCCAAGGGACAGTGAAAACCAGGTAGACCTTTCAGTGCTGGCAGTATTCGTGTGGGCGCAATCGCTGGACGTTGAGAATTCGGCAGCCGGGCTCTGCCAGAGTGACATAGGCATTGTTGCATCATAACCAAACAAGGATTTTGCAGAGCGCGAATGTCTGTGCGGCAGCGAATGCAGTTCCAAGGGACAGTGAAAACCAGGTAGAGCTTTCAGTGCTGGCAGCTTTCGTGTGGGCGCAATCGCTGGACGTTTCAAATTTGGCAGCCGGGCTCTGCCAGAGTCACATAGGCATTGTTGCATCATAACCAACCAAGGCATTTGCAGAGCGCGAATGTCTGTGCGGCAGCGAATGCAGTTCCAAGGGACAGTGAAAACCAGGTAGACCTTTCAGTGCTGGCAGTATTCGTGTGGGCGCAATCGCTGGACGTTGAGAATTCGGCAGCCGGGCTCTGCCGGAGTGACATAGGCATTGTTGCATCATAACCAACCAAGGCTTTTGCAGAGCGCGAATGTCTGTGCGGCAGCGAATGCAGTTCCAAGGGACAGTGAAAACCAGGTAGACCTTTCAGTGCTGGCGGCTTTTGTGTGGGCGCAATCGCTGGACGTTTCGAATTTGGCAGCCGGGCTCTGCCAGAGTCACATAGGCATTGTTGCATCATAACCAACCAAGGCATTTGCAGAGCACGAAAGTCTGTGCGGCAGCGAATGCAGTTCCAAGGGACAGTGAAAACCAGGTAGACCTTTCAGTGCTTGCAGTATTCGTGTGGGTGCAATCGCTGGACGTTGAGAATTTGGCAGCCGGGCTCTGCCAGAGTCACATAGGCATTGTTACATCATAACCAACCAAAGCTCTTGCGGAGCGCGAATGTCTGTGCGGCAGCGAATGCAGTTCCAAGGGACAGTGAAAACCAGGTAGACCTTTCAGTGCTTGCAGTATTCGTGTGGGCGCAATCGCTGGACGTTTCGAATTTGGCAGCCGGGCTCTGCCAGAGTCACATAGGCATTGTTGCATCATAACCAACCAAGGCATTTTCAGAGCGCGAATGTCTGTGCGGCAGTGAATGCAGTTCCAAGGGACAGTGAAAACCAGGTAGACCTTTCAGTGCTGGCAGCTTTCGTGTGGGCGCAATCGCTGGACGTTTCGAAATTGGCAGCCGGGCTCTGCGACAGTCACATAGGCATTGTTGCATCATAACCAACCAGGGCATTTGCAGAGCGCGAATGTCTGTGCAGCAGCGAATGCAGTTCCAAGGGACAGTGAAAACCAGGTAGACCTTTCAGTGCTGGCAGTATTCGTGTGGGCGCAATCGCTGGACGTTTCGAATTTGGCAGCCGGGCTCTGCCAGAGTCACATAGGCATTGTTGCATCATAACCAACCAAAGCTCTTGCGGAGCGCGAATGTCTGTGCGGCAGCGAATGCAGTTCCAAGGGACAGTGAAAACCAGGTAGACCTTTCAGTGCTGGCAGCTTTTGTGTGGGCGCAATCGCTGGACGTTTCGAATTTGGCAGCCGGGCTCTGCGACAGTCACGTAGGCATTGTTGCATCATAACCAACCAAGGCATTTGCAGAGCACGAATGTCTGTGCGGCAGCGAATGCAGTTCCAAGGGACAGTGAAAACCAGGTAGAGCTTTCAGTGCTGGCATCTTTCGTGTGGGCGCAATCGCTGGACGTTTCGAATTTGGCAGCCGGGCTCTGCGACAGTCACATAGGCATTGTTGCATCATAACCAACCAAGGCATTTGCAGAGCGCGAATGTCTGTGCGGCAGCGAATGGAGTTCCAAGGGACAGTGAAAACCAGGTAGACCTTTCAGTGCTGGCAGCTTTCGTGTGGGCGCAATCGCTGGACGTTTCGAATTTGGCAGCCGGGCTCTGCCAGAATCACATAGGCATTGTTACATCATAACAAACCAAAGCTCTTGCGGAGCGCGAATGTCTGTGCGGCAGCGAATGCAGTTCCAAGGGACAGTGAAAACCAGGTAGAGCTTTCAGTGCTGGCAGCTTTCGTGTGGGCGCAATCGCTGGACGTTGAGAATTTGGCAGCCGGGCTCTGCGACAGTCACATAGGCATTGTTGCATCATAACCAACCAAGGCATTTGCAGAGCACGAATGTCTGTGCGGCAGCAAATGCAGTTCCAAGGGACAGTGAAAACCAGGTAGAGCTTTCAGTGCTGGCAGTATTCGTGTGGGCGCAATCGCTGGACGTTTCGAATTTGGCAGCCGGGCTCTGCCAGAGTCACATAGGAATTGTTGCATCATAACCAACCAAGGATTTTGCAGAGCGCGAATGTCTGTGCGGCAGCGAATGCAGTTCCAAGGGACAGTGAAAACCAGGTAGACCTTTCAGTGCTGGCGGCTTTTGTGTGGGCGCAATCGCTGGACGTTGAGAATTTGGCAGCCGGGCTCGGCCAGAGTCACATAGGCATTGTTACATCATAACCAACCAAAGCTCTTGCGGAGCGCGAATGTCTGTGCGGCAGCGAATGCAGTTCCAAGGGACAGTGAAAACCAGGTAGACCTTTCAGTGCTTGCAGTATTCGTGTGGGCGCAATCGCTGGACGTTTCGAATTTGGCAGCCGGGCTCTGCCAGAGTCACATAGGCATTGTTGCATCATAACCAACCAAGGCATTTGCAGAGCGCGAACGTCTGTGCGGCAGCGAATGCAGTTCCAAGGGACAGTGAAAACCAGGTAGACCTTTCAGTGCTGGCAGTATTCGTGTGGGCGCAATCGCTGGACGTTGAGAATTTGGCAGCCGGGCTCTGCCAGAGTGACATAGGCATTGTTGCATCATAACCAAACAAGGATTTTGCAGAGCGCGAATGTCTGTGCGGCAGCGAATGCAGTTCCAAGGGACAGTGAAAACCAGGTAGACCTTTCAGTGCTGGCAGCTTTTGTGTGGGCGCAATCGCTGGACGTTTCGAATTTGGCAGCCGGGCTCTGCGACAGTCACATAGGCATTGTTGCATCATAACCAACCAAGGCATTTTCAGAGCGCGAATGTCTGTGCGGCAGCGAATGCAGTTCCAAGGGACAGTGAAAACCAGGTAGAGCTTGCAGTGCTGGCAGCTTTCGTGTGGGCGCAATCGCTGGACGTTTTGAATTTGGCAGCCGGGCTCGGCCAGAGTCACATAGGCATTGTTACATCATAACCAACCAAAGCTCTTGCGGAGCGCGAATGTCTGTGCGGCAGCGAATGCAGTTCCAAGGGACAGTGAAAACCAGGTAGAGCTTTCAGTGCTGGCAGCTTTCGTGTGGGCGCAATCGCTGGACGTTGAGAATTTGGCAGCCGGGCTCTGCCAGAGTCACATAGGCATTGTTGCATCATAACCAACCAAGGAATTTGCAGAGCACGAATGTCTGTGCGGCAGCGAATGCAGTTCCAAGGGACAGTGAAAACCAGGTAGAGCTTTCAGTGCTGGCAGCTTTCGTGTGGGCGCAATCGCTGGACGTTTCGAAATTGGCAGCCGGGCTCTGCGACAGTCACATAGGCATTGTTGCATCATAACCAACCAAGGCATTTGCAGAGCACGAATATCTGTGCGGCAGCGAATGCAGTTCCAAGGGACAGTGAAAACCAGGTAGAGCTTTCAGTGCTGGCAGCTTTCGTGTGGGCGCAATCGCTGGAAGTTTCGAATTTGGCATCCGGGCTCTGCCAGAGTCACATAGGCATTGTTGCATCATAACCAACCAAGGCATTTGCAGAGCACGAAAGTCTGTGCGGCAGCGAATGCAGTTCCAAGGGACAGTGAAAACCAGGTAGACCTTTCAGTGCTTGCAGTATTCGTGTGGGTGCAATCGCTGGACGTTGAGAATTTGGCAGCCGGGCTCTGCCAGAGTCACATAGGCATTGTTACATCATAACCAACCAAAGCTCTTGCGGAGCGCGAATGTCTGTGCGGCAGCGAATGCAGTTCCAAGGGACAGTGAAAACCAGGTAGACCTTTCAGTGCTTGCAGTATTCGTGTGGGCGCAATCGCTGGACGTTTCGAATTTGGCAGCCGGGCTCTGCCAGAGTCACATAGGCATTGTTGCATCATAACCAACCAAGGCATTTTCAGAGCGCGAATGTCTGTGCGGCAGTGAATGCAGTTCCAAGGGACAGTGAAAACCAGGTAGACCTTTCAGTGCTGGCAGCTTTCGTGTGGGCGCAATCGCTGGACGTTTCGAAATTGGCAGCCGGGCTCTGCGACAGTCACATAGGCATTGTTGCATCATAACCAACCAGGGCATTTGCAGAGCGCGAATGTCTGTGCAGCAGCGAATGCAGTTCCAAGGGACAGTGAAAACCAGGTAGACCTTTCAGTGCTGGCAGTATTCGTGTGGGCGCAATCGCTGGACGTTGAGAATTTGGCAGCCGGGCTCTGGCAGAGTCACATAGGCATTGTTGCATCATAACCAACCAAGGCTTTTGCAGAGCGCGAATGTCTGTGCGGCAGCGAATGCAGTTCCAAGGGACAGTGAAAACCAGGTAGAGCTTGCAGTGCTGGCAGCTTTCGTGTGGGCGCAATCGCTGGACGTTTCGAATTTGGCAGCCGGCCTCTGCGACAGTCACATAGGCATTGTTGCATCATAACCAACCAAAGCTCTTGCGGAGCGCGAATGTCTGTGCGGCAGCGAATGCAGTTCCAAGGGACAGTGAAAACCAGGTAGACCTTTCAGTGCTGGCAGCTTTTGTGTGGGCGCAATCGCTGGACGTTTCGAATTTGGCAGCCGGGCTCTGCGACAGTCACGTAGGCATTGTTGCATCATAACCAACCAAGGCATTTGCAGAGCACGAATGTCTGTGCGGCAGCGAATGCAGTTCCAAGGGACAGTGAAAACCAGGTAGAGCTTTCAGTGCTGGCATCTTTCGTGTGGGCGCAATCGCTGGACGTTTCGAATTTGGCAGCCGGGCTCTGCGACAGTCACATAGGCATTGTTGCATCATAACCAACCAAGGCATTTGCAGAGCGCGAATGTCTGTGCGGCAGCGAATGGAGTTCCAAGGGACAGTGAAAACCAGGTAGACCTTTCAGTGCTGGCAGCTTTCGTGTGGGCGCAATCGCTGGACGTTTCGAATTTGGCAGCCGGGCTCTGCCAGAATCACATAGGCATTGTTACATCATAACCAACCAAAGCTCTTGCGGAGCGCGAATGTCTGTGCGGCAGCGAATGCAGTTCCAAGGGACAGTGAAAACCAGGTAGAGCTTTCAGTGCTGGCAGCTTTCGTGCGGGCGCAATCGCTGGACGTTGAGAATTTGGCAGCCGGGCTCTGCGACAGTCACATAGGCATTGTTGCATCATAACCAACCAAGGCATTTGCAGAGCACGAATGTCTGTGCGGCAGCAAATGCAGTTCCAAGGGACAGTGAAAACCAGGTAGAGCTTTCAGTGCTGGCAGTATTCGTGTGGGCGCAATCGCTGGACGTTTCGAATTTGGCAGCCGGGCTCTGCCAGAGTCACATAGGAATTGTTGCATCATAACCAACCAAGGATTTTGCAGAGCGCGAATGTCTGTGCGGCAGCGAATGCAGTTCCAAGGGACAGTGAAAACCAGGTAGACCTTTCAGTGCTGGCGGCTTTTGTGTGGGCGCAATCGCTGGACGTTGAGAATTTGGCAGCCGGGCTCGGCCAGAGTCACATAGGCATTGTTACATCATAACCAACCAAAGCTCTTGCGGAGCGCGAATGTCTGTGCGGCAGCGAATGCAGTTCCAAGGGACAGTGAAAACCAGGTAGACCTTTCAGTGCTTGCAGTATTCGTGTGGGCGCAATCGCTGGACGTTTCGAATTTGGCAGCCGGGCTCTGCCAGAGTCACATAGGCATTGTTGCATCATAACCAACCAAGGCATTTGCAGAGCGCGAACGTCTGTGCGGCAGCGAATGCAGTTCCAAGGGACAGTGAAAACCAGGTAGACCTTTCAGTGCTGGCAGTATTCGTGTGGGCGCAATCGCTGGACGTTGAGAATTTGGCAGCCGGGCTCTGCCAGAGTGACATAGGCATTGTTGCATCATAACCAAACAAGGATTTTGCAGAGCGCGAATGTCTGTGCGGCAGCGAATGCAGTTCCAAGGGACAGTGAAAACCAGGTAGACCTTTCAGTGCTGGCAGCTTTTGTGTGGGCGCAATCGCTGGACGTTTCGAATTTGGCAGCCGGGCTCTGCGACAGTCACATAGGCATTGTTGCATCATAACCAACCAAGGCATTTTCAGAGCGCGAATGTCTGTGCGGCAGCGAATGCAGTTCCAAGGGACAGTGAAAACCAGGTAGAGCTTGCAGTGCTGGCAGCTTTCGTGTGGGCGCAATCGCTGGACGTTTCGAATTTGGCAGCCGGGCTCGGCCAGAGTCACATAGGCATTGTTACATCATAACCAACCAAAGCTCTTGCGGAGCGCGAATGTCTGTGCGGCAGCGAATGCAGTTCCAAGGGACAGTGAAAACCAGGTAGAGCTTTCAGTGCTGGCAGCTTTCGTGTGGGCGCAATCGCTGGACGTTGAGAATTTGGCAGCCGGGCTCTGCCAGAGTCACATAGGCATTGTTGCATCATAACCAACCAAGGAATTTGCAGAGCACGAATGTCTGTGCGGCAGCGAATGCAGTTCCAAGGGACAGTGAAAACCAGGTAGAGCTTTCAGTGCTGGCAGCTTTCGTGTGGGCGCAATCGCTGGACGTTTCGAAATTGGCAGCCGGGCTCTGCGACAGTCACATAGGCATTGTTGCATCATAACCAACCAAGGCATTTGCAGAGCACGAATGTCTGTGCGGCAGCGAATGCAGTTCCAAGGGACAGTGAAAACCAGGTAGAGCTTTCAGTGCTGGCAGCTTTCGTGTGGGCGCAATCGCTGGAAGTTTCGAATTTGGCATCCGGGCTCTGCCAGAGTCACATAGGCATTGTTGCATCATAACCAACCAGGGCATTTTCAGAGCGCGAATGTCTGTGCGGCAGCGAATGCAGTTCCAAGGGACAGTGAAAACCAGGTAGACCTTTCAGTGCTGGCAGTATTCGTGTGGGCGCAATCGCTGGACGTTGAGAATTTGGCAGCCGGGCTCTGCCAGAGTCACATAGGCATTGTTGCATCATAACCAACCAAGGCTTTTGCAGAGCGCTAATGTCTGTGCGGCAGCGAATGCAGTTCCAAGGGACAGTGAAAACCAGGTAGAGCTTGCAGTGCTGGCAGCTTTCGTGTGGGCGCAATCGCTGGACGTTGAGAATTTGGCAGCCGGGCTCTGCCAGAGTCACATAGGCATTGTTGCATCATAACCAACCAAGGCTTTTGCAGAGCGCGAATGTCTGTGCGGCAGCGAATGCAGTTCCAAGGGACAGTGAAAACCAGGTAGACCTTTCAGTGCTGGCAGCTTTCGTGTGGGCGCAATCGCTGGACGTTGAGAATTTGGCAGCCGGGCTCTGCCAGAGTCACATAGGCATTGTTGCATCATAACCAACCAAGGCATTTGCAGAGCGCGAATGTCTGTGCGGCAGCGAATGCAGTTCCAAGGGACAGTGAAAACCAGGTAGACCTTTCAGTGCTGGCAGTATTCGTGTGGGCGCAATCGCTGGACGTTGAGAATTTGGCAGCCAGGCTCTGCCAGAGTGACATAGGCATTGTTGCATCATAACCAAACAAGGATTTTGCAGAGCGCGAATGTCTGTGCGGCAGCGAATGCAGTTCCAAGGGACAGTGAAAACCAGGTAGACCTTTCAGTGCTGGCAGCTTTTGTGTGGGCGCAATCGCTGGACGTTTCGAATTTGGCAGCCGGGCTCTGCGACAGTCACATAGGCATTGTTGCATCATAACCAACCAAGGCATTTTCAGAGCGCGAATGTCTGTGCGGCAGCGAATGCAGTTCCAAGGGACAGTGAAAACCAGGTAGACCTTTCAGTGCTTGCAGTATTCGTGTGGGTGCAATCGCTGGACGTTGAGAATTTGGCAGCCGGGCTCTGCCAGAGTCACATAGGCATTGTTACATCATAACCAACCAAAGCTCTTGCGGAGCGCGAATGTCTGTGCGGCAGCGAATGCAGTTCCAAGGGACAGTGAAAACCAGGTAGACCTTTCAGTGCTTGCAGTATTCGTGTGGGCGCAATCGCTGGACGTTTCGAATTTGGCAGCCGGGCTCTGCCAGAGTCACATAGGCATTGTTACATCATAACCAACCAAAGCTCTTGCGGAGCGCGAATGTCTGTGCGGCAGCGAATGCAGTTCCAAGGGACAGTGAAAACCAGGTAGACCTTTCAGTGCTGGCAGTATTCGTGTGGGCGCAATCGCTGGACATTTCGAATTTGGCAGCCGGGCTCTGCCAGAGTCACATAGGCATTGTTGCATCATAACCAACCAAGGCATTTTCAGAGCGCGAATGTCTGTGCGGCAGCGAATGCAGTTCCAAGGGACAGTGAAAACCAGGTAGAGCTTTCAGTGCTGGCAGCTTTCGTGTGGGCGCAATCGCTGGACGTTGAGAATTTGGCAGCCGGGCTCTGCCAGAGTCACATAGGCATTGTTGCATCATAACCAACCAAGGCATTTTCAGAGCGTGAATGTCTGTGCGGCAGTGAATGCAGTTCCAAGGGACAGTGAAAACCAGGTAGACCTTTCAGTGCTGGCAGCTTTCGTGTGGGCGCAATCGCTGGACGTTTCGAAATTGGCAGCCGGGCTCTGCGACAGTCACATAGGCATTGTTGCATCATAACCAACCAGGGCATTTGCAGAGCGCGAATGTCTGTGCAGCAGCGAATGCAGTTCCAAGGGACAGTGAAAACCAGGTAGACCTTTCAGTGCTGGCAGTATTCGTGTGGGCGCAATCGCTGGACGTTGAGAATTTGGCAGCCGGGCTCTGGCAGAGTCACATAGGCATTGTTGCATCATAACCAACCAAGGCTTTTGCAGAGCGCGAATGTCTGTGCGGCAGCGAATGCAGTTCCAAGGGACAGTGAAAACCAGGTAGAGCTTGCAGTGCTGGCAGCTTTCGTGTGGGCGCAATCGCTGGACGTTTCGAATTTGGCAGCCGGGCTCTGCCAGAGTCACATAGGCATTGTTGCATCATAACCAACCAAAGCTCTTGCGGAGCGCGAATGTCTGTGCGGCAGCGAATGCAGTTCCAAGGGACAGTGAAAACCAGGTAGACCTTTCAGTGCTGGCAGCTTTTGTGTGGGCGCAATCGCTGGACGTTTCGAATTTGGCAGCCGGGCTCTGCGACAGTCACGTAGGCATTGTTGCATCATAACCAACCAAGGCATTTGCAGAGCACGAATGTCTGTGCGGCAGCGAATGCAGTTCCAAGGGACAGTGAAAACCAGGTAGAGCTTTCAGTGCTGGCAGCTTTCGTGTGGGCGCAATCGCTGGACGTTTCGAATTTGGCAGCCGGGCTCTGCGACAGTCACATAGGCATTGTTGCATCATAACCAACCAAGGCATTTGCAGAGCGCGAATGTCTGTGCGGCAGCGAATGGAGTTCCAAGGGACAGTGAAAACCAGGTAGACCTTTCAGTGCTGGCAGCTTTCGTGTGGGCGCAATCGCTGGACGTTTCGAATTTGGCAGCCGGGCTCTGCCAGAGTCACATAGGCATTGTTACATCATAACCAACCAAAGCTCTTGCGGAGCGCGAATGTCTGTGCGGCAGCGAATGCAGTTCCAAGGGACAGTGAAAACCAGGTAGAGCTTTCAGTGCTGGCAGCTTTCGTGTGGGGGCAATCGCTGGACGTTTCGAATTTGGCAGCCGGGCTCTGGCAGAGTCACATAGGCATTGTTGCATCATAACCAACCAAGGAATTTGCAGAGCACGAATGTCTGTGCGGCAGCGAATGCAGTTCCAAGGGACAGTGAAATCCAGGTAGACCTTTCAGTGCTGGCAGCTTTCGTGTGGGCGCAATCGCTGGATGTTTCGAATTTGGCAGCCGTGCTCTGCCAGAGTCACATAGGCATTGTTGCATCATAACCAACCAGGGCATTTGCAGAGCGCGAATGTCTGTGCGGCAGCGAATGCAGTTCCAAGGGACAGTGAAAACCAGGTAGAGCTTTCACTGCTGGCAGCTTTCGTGTGGGCGCAATCGCTGGACGTTGAGAATTTGGCAGCCGGGCGCTGCCAGAGTCACATAGGCATTGTTGCATCATAACCAACCAAGGCTTTTGCAGAGCATGAATGTCTGTGCGGCAGCGAATGCAGTTCCAAGGGACAGTGAAAACCAGGTAGAGCTTTCAGTGCTGGCAGCTTTCGTGTGGGCGCAATCGCTGGACGTTTCGAATTTGGCAGCCGGGCTCTGCGACAGTCACATAGGCATTGTTGCATCATAACCAACCAAGGCATTTGCAGAGCGCGAATGTCTGTGCGGCAGCGAATGCAGTTCCAAGGGACAGTGAAAACCAGGTAGAGCTTGCAGTGCTGGCAGCTTTCGTGTGGGCGCAATCGCTGGACGTTGAGAATTTGGCAGCCGGGCTCTGCCAGAGTCACATAGGCATTGTTGTATCATAAGCAACCAGTGTATTTTCAGAGCGCGAATGTCTGTGCGGCAGCGAATGCAGTTCCAAGGGACAGTGAAAACCAGGTAGACCTTTCAGTGCTGGCAGCTTTCGTGTGGGCGCAATCGCTGGACGTTGAGAATTTGGCAGCCGGGCTCTGGCAGAGTCACATAGGCATTGTTGCATCATAACCAACCAAGGCTTTTGCAGAGCGCGAATGTCTGTGCGGCAGCGAATGCAGTTCCAAGGGACAGTGAAAACCAGGTAGAGCTTGCAGTGCTGGCAGCTTTCGTGTGGGCGCAATCGCTGGACGTTTCGAATTTGGCAGCCGGGCTCTGCCAGAGTCACATAGGCATTGTTGCATCATAACCAACCAAGGATTTTGCAGAGCGCGAATGTCTGTGCGGCAGCGAATGCAGTTCCAAGGGACAGTGAAAACCAGGTAGACCTTTCAGTGCTGGCGGCTTTTGTGTGGGCGCAATCGCTGGACGTTTCGAATTTGGCAGCCGGGCTCTGCCAGAGTCACATAGGCATTGTTGCATCATAACCAACCAAGGCATTTGCAGAGCACGAAAGTCTGTGCGGCAGTGAATGCAGTTCCAAGGGACAGTGAAAACCAGGTAGACCTTTCAGTGCTTGCAGTATTCGTGTGGGTGCAATCGCTGGACGTTGAGAATTTGGCAGCCGGGCTCTGCCAGAGTCACATAGGCATTGTTACATCATAACCAACCAAAGCTCTTGCGGAGCGCGAATGTCTGTGCGGCAGCGAATGCAGTTCCAAGGGACAGTGAAAACCAGGTAGACCTTTCAGTGCTTGCAGTATTCGTGTGGGCGCAATCGCTGGACGTTTCGAATTTGGCAGCCGGGCTCTGCCAGAGTCACATAGGCATTGTTGCATCATAACCAACCAAGGCATTTTCAGAGCGCGAATGTCTGTGCGGCAGTGAATGCAGTTCCAAGGGACAGTGAAAACCAGGTAGACCTTTCAGTGCTGGCAGCTTTCGTGTGGGCGCAATCGCTGGACGTTTCGAATTTGGCAGCCGGGCTCTGCGACAGTCACATAGGCATTGTTGCATCATAACCAACCAGGGCATTTGCAGAGCGCGAATGTCTGTGCAGCAGCGAATGCAGTTCCAAGGGACAGTGAAAACCAGGTAGACCTTTCAGTGCTGGCAGTATTCGTGTGGGCGCAATCGCTGGACGTTGAGAATTTGGCAGCCGGGCTCTGGCAGAGTCACATAGGCATTGTTGCATCATAACCAACCAAGGCTTTTGCAGAGCGCGAATGTCTGTGCGGCAGCGAATGCAGTTCCAAGGGACAGTGAAAACCAGGTAGAGCTTGCAGTGCTGGCAGCTTTCGTGTGGGCGCAATCGCTGGACGTTTCGAATTTGGCAGCCGGGCTCTGCCAGAGTCACATAGGCATTGTTGCATCATAACCAACCAAAGCTCTTGCGGAGCGCGAATGTCTGTGCGGCAGCGAATGCAGTTCCAAGGGACAGTGAAAACCAGGTAGACCTTTCAGTGCTGGCAGCTTTTGTGTGGGCGCAATCGCTGGACGTTTCGAATTTGGCAGCCGGGCTCTGCGACAGTCACGTAGGCATTGTTGCATCATAACCAACCAAGGCATTTGCAGAGCACGAATGTCTGTGCGGCAGCGAATGCAGTTCCAAGGGACAGTGAAAACCAGGTAGAGCTTTCAGTGCTGGCATCTTTCGTGTGGGCGCAATCGCTGGACGTTTCGAATTTGGCAGCCGGGCTCTGCGACAGTCACATAGGCATTGTTGCATCATAACCAACCAAGGCATTTGCAGAGCGCGAATGTCTGTGCGGCAGCGAATGGAGTTCCAAGGGACAGTGAAAACCAGGTAGACCTTTCAGTGCTGGCAGCTTTCGTGTGGGCGCAATCGCTGGACGTTTCGAATTTGGCAGCCGGGCTCTGCCAGAATCACATAGGCATTGTTACATCATAACCAACCAAAGCTCTTGCGGAGCGCGAATGTCTGTGCGGCAGCGAATGCAGTTCCAAGGGACAGTGAAAACCAGGTAGAGCTTTCAGTGCTGGCAGCTTTCGTGTGGGCGCAATCGCTGGACGTTGAGAATTTGGCAGCCGGGCTCTGCGACAGTCACATAGGCATTGTTGCATCATAACCAACCAAGGCTTTTGCAGAGCGCGAATGTCTGTGCGGCAGCGAATGCAGTTCCAAGGGACAGTGAAAACCAGGTAGAGCTTTCAGTGCTGGCAGCTTTCGTGTGGGCGCAATCGCTGGACGTTTCGAATTTGGCAGCCGGGCTCTGCCAGAGTCACATAGGCATTGTTGCATCATAACCAACCAAAGCTCTTGCGGAGCGCGAATGTCTGTGCGGCAGCGAATGCAGTTCCAAGGGACAGTGAAAACCAGGTAGACCTTTCAGTGCTTGCAGTATTCGTGTGGGTGCAATCGCTGGACGTTGAGAATTTGGCAGCCGGGCTCTGCCAGAGTCACATAGGCATTGTTACTTCATAACCAAACAAAGCTCTTGCGGAGCGCGAATGTCTGTGCGGCAGCGAATGCAGTTCCAAGGGACAGTGAAAACCAGGTAGAGCTTGCAGTGCTGGCAGTATTCGTGTGGGCGCAATCGCTGGACGTTGAGAATTTGGCAGCCGGGCTCTGCGACAGTCACGTAGGCATTGTTGCATCATAACCAACCAAGGCATTTGCAGAGCACGAATGTCTGTGCGGCAGCGAATGCAGTTCCAAGGGACAGTGAAAACCAGGTAGAGCTTTCAGTGCTGGCAGCTTTCGTGTGGGCGCAATCGCTGGACGTTTCGAATTTGGCAGCCGTGCTCTGCGACAGTCACATAGGCATTGTTGCATCATAACCAACCAAGGCATTTGCAGAGCGCGAATGTCTGTGCGGCAGCGAATGGAGTTCCAAGGGACAGTGAAAACCAGGTAGACCTTTCAGTGCTGGCAGCTTTCGTGTGGGCGCAATCGCTGGACGTTTCGAATTTGGCAGCCGGGCTCTGCCAGAGTCACATAGGCATTGTTACATCATAACCAACCAAAGCTCTTGCGGAGCGCGAATGTCTGTGCGGAAGCGAATGCAGTTCCAAGGGACAGTGAAAACCAGGTAGAGCTTTCAGTGCTGGCAGCTTTCGTGTGGGCGCAATCGCTGGACGTTGAGAATTTGGCAGCCGGGCTCTGCGACAGTCACATAGGCATTGTTGCATCATAACCAACCAAGGCTTTTGCAGAGCGCGAATGTCTGTGCGGCAGCGAATGCAGTTCCAAGGGACAGTGAAAACCAGGTAGAGCTTGCAGTGCTGGCAGCTTTCGTGTGGGCGCAATCGCTGGACGTTTCGAATTTGGCAGCCGGGCTCTGCCAGAGTCACATAGGCATTGTTGCATCATAACCTACCAAAGCTCTTGCGGAGCGCGAATGTCTGTGCGGCAGCGAATGCAGTTCCAAGGGACAGTGAAAACCAGGTAGAGCTTTCAGTGCTGGCAGTATTCGTGTGGGCGCAATCGCTGGACGTTTCGAATTTGGCAGCCGGGCTCTGCCAGAGTCACATAGGCATTGTTGCATCATAACCAACCAAGGCTTTTGCAGAGCGCGAATGTCTGTGCGGCAGCGAATGCAGTTCCAAGGGACAGTGAAAACCAGGTAGACCTTTCAGTGCTGGCGGCTTTTCTGTGGGCGCAATCGCTGGACGTTTCGAATTTGGCAGCCGGGCTCTGCGACAGTCACATAGGCATTGTTGCATCATAACCAACCAAGGCATTTGCAGAGCACGAATGTCTGTGCGGCAGCGAATGCAGTTCCAAGGGACAGTGAAAACCAGGTAGAGCTTTCACTGCTGGCAGCTTTCGTGTGGGTGCAATCGCTGGACGTTGAGAATTTGGCAGCCGGGCTCTGCCAGAGTCACATAGGCATTGTTACATCATAACCAATCAAAGCTCTTGCGGAGCGCGAATGTCTGTGCGGCAGCGAATGCAGTTCCAAAGGACAGTGAAAACCAGGTAGACCTTTCAGTGCTTGCAGTATTCGTGTGGGCGCAATCGCTGGACGTTTCGAATTTGGCAGCCGGGCTCTGCCAGAGTCACATAGGCATTGTTGCATCATAACCAACCAAGGCATTTGCAGAGCGCGAATGTCTGTGCGGCAGCGAATGCAGTTCCAAGGGACAGTGAAAACCAGGTAGACCTTTCAGTGCTGGCAGTATTCGTGTGGGCGCAATCGCTGGACGTTGAGAATTCGGCAGCCGGGCTCTGCCAGAGTGACATAGGCATTGTTGCATCATAACCAAACAAGGATTTTGCAGAGCGCGAATGTCTGTGCGGCAGCGAATGCAGTTCCAAGGGACAGTGAAAACCAGGTAGACCTTTCAGTGCTGGCAGCTTTCGTGTGGGCGCAATCGCTGGACGTTTCGAATTTGGCAGCCGGGCTCTGCGACAGTCACATAGGCATTGTTGCATCATAACCAACCAAGGCATTTGCAGAGCGCGAATGTCTGTGCGGCAGCGAATGCAGTTCCAAGGGACAGTGAAAACCAGGTAGAGCTTTCAGTGCTGGCAGCTTTCGTGTGGGCGCAATCGCTGGACGTTGAGAATTTGGCATCCGGGCTCTGCCAGAGTCACATAGGCATTGTTGCATCATAACCAACCAAGGAATTTGCAGAGCACGAATGTCTGTGCGGCAGCGAATGGAGTTCCAAGGGACAGTGAAAACCAGGTAGACCTTTCAGTGCTGGCAGCTTTCGTGTGGGCGCAATCGCTGGACGTTTCGAATTTGGCAGCCGGGCTCTGCCAGAATCACATAGGCATTGTTACATCATAACCAACCAAAGCTCTTGCGGAGCGCGAATGTCTGTGCGGCAGCGAATGCAGTTCCAAGGGACAGTGAAAACCAGGTAGAGCTTTCAGTGCTGGCAGCTTTCGTGTGGGCGCAATCGCTGGACGTTGAGAATTTGGCAGCCGGGCTCTGCGACAGTCACATAGGCATTGTTGCATCATAACCAACCAAGGCTTTTGCAGAGCGCGAATGTCTGTGCGGCAGCGAATGCAGTTCCAAGGGACAGTGAAAACCAGGTAGAGCTTTCAGTGCTGGCAGCTTTCGTGTGGGCGCAATCGCTGGACGTTTCGAATTTGGCAGCCGGGCTCTGCCAGAGTCACATAGGCATTGTTGCATCATAACCAACCAAAGCTCTTGCGGAGCGCGAATGTCTGTGCGGCAGCGAATGCAGTTCCAAGGGACAGTGAAAACCAGGTAGACCTTTCAGTGCTTGCAGTATTCGTGTGGGTGCAATCGCTGGACGTTGAGAATTTGGCAGCCGGGCTCTGCCAGAGTCACATAGGCATTGTTACATCATAACCAAACAAAGCTCTTGCGGAGCGCGAATGTCTGTGCGGCAGCGAATGCAGTTCCAAGGGACAGTGAAAACCAGGTAGAGCTTGCAGTGCTGGCAGTATTCGTGTGGGCGCAATCGCTGGACGTTGAGAATTTGGCAGCCGGGCTCTGCGACAGTCACGTAGGCATTGTTGCATCATAACCAACCAAGGCATTTGCAGAGCACGAATGTCTGTGCGGCAGCGAATGCAGTTCCAAGGGACAGTGAAAACCAGGTAGAGCTTTCAGTGCTGGCAGCTTTCGTGTGGGCGCAATCGCTGGACGTTTCGAATTTGGCAGCCGTGCTCTGCGACAGTCACATAGGCATTGTTGCATCATAACCAACCAAGGCATTTGCAGAGCGCGAATGTCTGTGCGGCAGCGAATGGAGTTCCAAGGGACAGTGAAAACCAGGTAGACCTTTCAGTGCTGGCAGCTTTCGTGTGGGCGCAATCGCTGGACGTTTCGAATTTGGCAGCCGGGCTCTGCCAGAGTCACATAGGCATTGTTACATCATAACCAACCAAAGCTCTTGCGGAGCGCGAATGTCTGTGCGGAAGCGAATGCAGTTCCAAGGGACAGTGAAAACCAGGTAGAGCTTTCAGTGCTGGCAGCTTTCGTGTGGGCGCAATCGCTGGACGTTGAGAATTTGGCAGCCGGGCTCTGCGACAGTCACATAGGCATTGTTGCATCATAACCAACCAAGGCTTTTGCAGAGCGCGAATGTCTGTGCGGCAGCGAATGCAGTTCCAAGGGACAGTGAAAACCAGGTAGAGCTTGCAGTGCTGGCAGCTTTCGTGTGGGCGCAATCGCTGGACGTTTCGAATTTGGCAGCCGGGCTCTGCCAGAGTCACATAGGCATTGTTGCATCATAACCTACCAAAGCTCTTGCGGAGCGCGAATGTCTGTGCGGCAGCGAATGCAGTTCCAAGGGACAGTGAAAACCAGGTAGAGCTTTCAGTGCTGGCAGTATTCGTGTGGGCGCAATCGCTGGACGTTTCGAATTTGGCAGCCGGGCTCTGCCAGAGTCACATAGGCATTGTTGCATCATAACCAACCAAGGCTTTTGCAGAGCGCGAATGTCTGTGCGGCAGCGAATGCAGTTCCAAGGGACAGTGAAAACCAGGTAGACCTTTCAGTGCTGGCGGCTTTTCTGTGGGCGCAATCGCTGGACGTTTCGAATTTGGCAGCCGGGCTCTGCGACAGTCACATAGGCATTGTTGCATCATAACCAACCAAGGCATTTGCAGAGCACGAATGTCTGTGCGGCAGCGAATGCAGTTCCAAGGGACAGTGAAAACCAGGTAGAGCTTTCACTGCTGGCAGCTTTCGTGTGGGTGCAATCGCTGGACGTTGAGAATTTGGCAGCCGGGCTCTGCCAGAGTCACATAGGCATTGTTACATCATAACCAATCAAAGCTCTTGCGGAGCGCGAATGTCTGTGCGGCAGCGAATGCAGTTCCAAAGGACAGTGAAAACCAGGTAGACCTTTCAGTGCTTGCAGTATTCGTGTGGGCGCAATCGCTGGACGTTTCGAATTTGGCAGCCGGGCTCTGCCAGAGTCACATAGGCATTGTTGCATCATAACCAACCAAGGCATTTGCAGAGCGCGAATGTCTGTGCGGCAGCGAATGCAGTTCCAAGGGACAGTGAAAACCAGGTAGACCTTTCAGTGCTGGCAGTATTCGTGTGGGCGCAATCGCTGGACGTTGAGAATTCGGCAGCCGGGCTCTGCCAGAGTGACATAGGCATTGTTGCATCATAACCAAACAAGGATTTTGCAGAGCGCGAATGTCTGTGCGGCAGCGAATGCAGTTCCAAGGGACAGTGAAAAACAGGTAGACCTTTCAGTGCTGGCAGCTTTCGTGTGGGCGCAATCGCTGGACGTTTCGAATTTGGCAGCCGGGCTCTGCGACAGTCACATAGGCATTGTTGCATCATAACCAACCAAGGCATTTGCAGAGCGCGAATGTCTGTGCGGCAGCGAATGCAGTTCCAAGGGACAGTGAAAACCAGGTAGAGCTTTCAGTGCTGGCAGCTTTCGTGTGGGCGCAATCGCTGGACGTTGAGAATTTGGCATCCGGGCTCTGCCAGAGTCACATAGGCATTGTTGCATCATAACCAACCAAGGATTTTGCAGAGCACGAATGTCTGTGCGGCAGCGAATGCAGTTCCAAGGGACAGTGAAAACCAGGTAGACCTTTCAGGGCTGGCGGCTTTTGTGTGGGCGCAATCGCTGGACGTTTCGAATTTGGCAGCCGGGCTCTGCGACAGTCACATAGGCATTGTTGCATCATAACCAACCAAGGCATTTGCAGAGCACGAATGTCTGTGCGGCAGCGAATGCAGTTCCAAAGGACAGTGAAAACCAGGTAGAGCTTTCACTGCTGGCAGCTTTCGTGTGGGCGCAATCGCTGGACGTTGAGAATTTGGCAGCCGGGCTCTGGCAGAGTCACATAGGCATTGTTGCATCATAACCAACCAAGGCTTTTGCAGAGCGCGAATGTCTGTGCGGCAGCGAATGCAGTTCCAAGGGACAGTGAAAACCAGGTAGAGCTTTCAGTGCTGGCAGCTTTCGTGTGGGCGCAATCACTGGACGTTTCGAATTTGGCAGCCGGGCTCTGCCAGAGTCACATAGGCATTGTTGCATCATAACCAACCAAAGCTTTTGTACAGCGCGAATGTCTGTGCGGCAGCGAATGCAGTTCCAAGGGACAGTGAAAACCAGGTAGACCTTTCAGTGCTTGCAGTATTCGTGTGGGTGCAATCGCTGGACGTTGAGAATTTGGCAGCCGGGCTCTGCCAGAGTCACATAGGCATTGTTACATCATAACCAACCAAAGCTCTTGCGGAGCGCGAATGTCTGTGCGGCAGCGAATGCAGTTCCAAAGGACAGTGAAAACCAGGTAGACCTTTCAGTGCTTGCAGTATTCGTGTGGGCGCAATCGCTGGACGTTTCGAATTTGGCAGCCGGGCTCTGCCAGAGTCACATAGGCATTGTTGCATCATAACCAACCAAAGCTCTTGCGGAGCGCGAATGTCTGTGCGGCAGCGAATGCAGTTCCAAGGGACAGTGAAAACCAGGTAGACCTTTCAGTGCTTGCAGTATTCGTGTGGGTGCAATCGCTGGACGTTGAGAATTTGGCAGCCGGGCTCTGCCAGAGTCACATAGGCATTGTTGCATCATAACCAACCAGGGCATTTGCAGAGCGCGAATGTCTGTGCGGCAGCGAATGCAGTTCCAAGGGACAGTGAAAACCAGGTAGAGCTTTCAGTGCTGGCAGCTTTCGTGTGGGCGCAATCGCTGGACGTTTCGAAATTGGCAGATGGGCTCTGCGACAGTGACGTTGGCATTGTTGCATCATAACCAACCAAGGCATTTGCAGAGCATGAATGTCTGTGCGGCAGCGAATGCAGTTCCAAGGGACAGTGAAAACCAGTTAGACCTTTCAGTGCTGGCAGCTTTCGTGTGGGCGCAATCGCTGGATGTTTCGAATTTGGCATCCGGGCTCTGCCAGAGTAACATAGGCATTGTTGCATCATAACCAACCAGGGCATTTTCAGAGCGCGAATGTCTGTGCGGCAGCGAATGCAGTTCCAAGGGACAGTGAAAACCAGGTAGAGCTTTCAGTGCTGGAAGCTTTCGTGTGGGCGCAATCGCTGGACGTTTCGAATTTGGCAGCCGGGCTCTGCCAGAGTCACATAGGCATTGTTGCATCATAACCAACCAAAGCTTTTGTACAGCGCGAATGTCTGTGCGGCAGCGAATGCAGTTCCAAGGGACAGTGAAAACCAGGTAGACCTTTCAGTGCTTGCAGTATTCGTGTGGGTGCAATCGCTGGACGTTGAGAATTTCGCAGCCGGGCTCTGCCAGAGTCACATAGGCATTGTTACATCATAACCAACCAAAGCTCTTGCGGAGCGCGAATGTCTGTGCGGCAGCGAATGCAGTTCCAAAGGACAGTGAAAACCAGGTAGACCTTTCAGTGCTTGCAGTATTCGTGTGGGCGCAATCGCTGGACGTTTCGAATTTGGCAGCCGGGCTCTGCCAGAGTCACATAGGCATTGTTGCATCATAACCAACCAAGGCATTTGCAGAGCGCGAATGTCTGTGCGGCAGCGAATGCAGTTCCAAGGGACAGTGAAAACCAGGTAGACCTTTCAGTGCTGGCAGTATTCGTGTGGGCGCAATCGCTGGACGTTGAGAATTCGGCAGCCGGGCTCTGCCAGAGTGACATAGGCATTGTTGCATCATAACCAAACAAGGATTTTGCAGAGCGCGAATGTCTGTGCGGCAGCGAATGCAGTTCCAAGGGACAGTGAAAACCAGGTAGAGCTTGCAGTGCTGGCAGCTTTCGTGTGGGCGCAATCGCTGGACGTTTCGAATTTGGCAGCCGGGCTCTGCGACAGTCACATAGGCATTGTTGCATCATAACCAACCAAGGCATTTGCAGAGCGCGAATGTCTGTGCGGCAGCGAATGCAGTTCCAAGGGACAGTGAAAACCAGGTAGAGCTTTCAGTGCTGGCAGGTTTCGTGTGGGCGCAATCGCTGGACGTTGAGAATTTGGCAGCCGGGCTCTGGCAGAGTCACATAGGCATTGTTGCATCATAACCAACCAAGGCTTTGGCAGAGCGCGAATGTCTGTGCGGCAGCGAATGCAGTTCCAAGGGACAGTGAAAACCAGGTAGAGCTTGCAGTGCTGGCAGCTTTCGTGTGGGCACAATCGCTGGACGTTTCGAATTTGGCAGCCGGGCTCTGCCAGAGTCACATAGGCATTGTTGCATCATAACGAACCAAAGCTCTTGCGGAGCGCGAATGTCTGTGTGGCAGCGAATGCAGTTCCAAGGGACAGTGAAAACCAGGTAGACCTTTCAGTGCTTGCAGTATTCGTGTGGGTGCAATCGCTGGACGTTGAGAATTTGGCAGCCGGGCTCTGCCAGAGTCACATAGGCATTGTTACATCATAACCAACCAAAGCTCTTGCGGAGCGCGAATGTCTGTGCGGCAGCGAATGCAGTTCCAAGGGACAATGAAAACCAGGTAGACCTTTCAGTGCTTGCAGTATTCGTGTGGGCGCAATCGCTGGACGTTTCGAATTTGGCAGCCGGGCTCTGCGACAGTCACATAGGCATTGTTGCATCATAACCAACGAAGGCATTTGCAGAGCGCGAATGTCTGTGCGGCAGCGAATGCAGTTCCAAGGGACAGTGAAAACCAGGTAGAGCTTGCAGTGCTGGCAGCTTTCGTGTGGGCGCAATCGCTGGAGGTTTCGAATTTGGCAGCCGGGCTCTGCCAGAGTCACATAGGCATTGTTACATCATAACCAACCAAAGCTCTTGCGGAGCGCGAATGTCTGTGCGGCAGCGAATGCAGTTCCAAGGGACAGTGAAAACCAGGTAGACCTTTCAGTGCTTGCAGTATTCGTGTGGGCGCAATCGCTGGACGTTTCGAATTTGGCAGCCGGGCTCTGCCAGAGTCACATAGGCATTGTTGCATCATAACCAACCAAGGCATTTGCAGAGCGTGAACGTCTGTGCGGCAGCGAATGCAGTTCCAAGGGACAGTGAAAACCAGGTAGACCTTTCAGTGCTGGCAGTATTCGTGTGGGCGCAATCGCTGGACGTTGAGAATTTGGCAGCCGGGCTCTGCCAGAGTGACATAGGCATTGTTGCATCATAACCAAACAAGGATTTTGCAGAGCGCGAATGTCTGTGCGGCAGCGAATGCAGTTCCAAGGGACAGTGAAAACCAGGTAGACCTCTCAGTGCTGGCAGTATTCGTGTGGGCGCAATCGCTGGACGTTTCGAATTTGGCAGCCGGGCTCTGCGACAGTCACATAGGCATTGTTGCATCATAACCAACCAGGGTACTTTCAGAGCGCGAATGTCTGTGCGGCAGCGAATGCAGTTCCAAGGGACAGTGAAAACAAGGTAGAGCTTTCAGTGCTGGCAGCTTTCATGTGGGCGCAATCGCTGGACGTTGAGAATTTGGCAGCCGGGCTCTGGCAGAGTCACATAGGCATTGTTGCATCATAACCAACCAAGGCTTTTGCAGAGCGCGAATGTCTGTGCGGCAGCGAATGCAGTTCCAAGGGACAGTGAAAACCAGGTAGAGCTTGCAGTGCTGGCAGCTTTCGTGTGGGCGCAATCGCTGGACGTTTCGAATTTGGCAGCCGGGCTCTGCCAGAGTCACGTTGGCATTGTTGCATCATAACCAACCAAGGATTTTGCAGAGCGCGAATGTCTGTGCGGCAGCGAATGCAGTTCCAAGGGACAGTGAAAACCAGGTAGACCTTTCAGTGCTGGCGGCTTTTGTGTGGGCGCAATCGCTGGACGTTTCGAATTTGGCAGCCGGGCTCTGCCAGAGTCACATAGGCATTGTTGCATCATAACCAACCAAGGCATTTGCAGAGCATGAATGTCTGTGCGGCAGTGAATGCAGTTCCAAGGGACAGTGAAAACCAGGTAGACCTTTCAGTGCTGGCAGCTTTCGTGTGGGCGCAATCGCTGGACGTTTCGAATTTGGCAGCCGGGCTCTGCAACAGTCACATAGGCATTGTTGTATCATAACCAACCAAGGCATTTGCAGAGCGCGAATGTCTGTGCGGCAGCGAATGCAGTTCCAAGGGACAGTGAAAACCAGGTAGACCTTCCAGTGCTGGCAGGTTTCGTGTGGGCGCAATCGCTGGACGTTGAGAATTTGGCAGCCGGGCTCTGGCAGAGTCACATAGGCATTGTTACATCATAACCAACCAAAGCTCTTGCGGAGCGCGAATGTCTGTGCGGCAGCGAATGCAGTTCCAAGGGACAGTGAAAACCAGGTAGAGCTTTCAGTGCTTGCAGGTTTCGTGTGGGCGCAATCGCTGGACGTTGAGAATTTGGCAGCCGGGCTCTGCCAGAGTCACATAGGCATTGTTGCATCATAACCAACCAAGGCATTTTCAGAGCGCGAATGTCTGTGCGGCAGCGAATGCAGTTCCAAGGGACAGTGAAAACCAGGTAGACCTTTCAGTGCTGGCAGCTTTCGTGTGGGCGCAATCGCTGGACGTTTCGAAATTGGCAGCCGGGCTCTGCGACAGTCACATAGGCATTGTTGCATCATAACCAACAAAGGCATTTGCAGAGCACGAATGTCTGTGCGGCAGCGAATGCAGTTCCAAGGGACAGTGAAATCCAGGTAGAGCTTTCAGTGCTGGCAGCTTTCGTGTGGGCGCAATCGCTGGACGTTTCGAATTTGGCAGCCGGGCTCTGCCAGAGTCACATAGGCATTGTTGCATCATAACCAACCAGGGCATTTGCAGAGAGCGAATGTCTGTGCAGCAGCGAATGCAGTTCCAAGGGACAGTGAAAACCAGGTAGAGCTTTCAGTGCTGGCAGCTTTCGTGTGGGCGCAATCGCTGGACGTTTCGAATTTGGCAGCCGGGCTCTGCCAGAGTCACATAGGCATTGTTGCATCATAACCAACCAAGGAATTTGCAGAGCACGAATGTCTGTGCGGCAGCGAATGCAGTTCCAAGGGACAGTGAAAACCAGGTAGACCTTTCAGTGCTGGCAGCTTTCGTGTGGGCGCAATCGCTGGACGTTTCGAATTTGGCAGCCGGGCTCTGCGACAGTCACGTTGGCATTGTTGCATCATAACCAACCAAGGCATTTGCAGAGCACGAATGTCTGTGCGGCAGCGAATGCAGTTCCAAGGGACAGTGAAAACCAGGTAGACCTTTCAGTGCTGGCAGCTTTCGTGTGGGCGCAATCGCTGGATGTTTCGAATTTGGCATCCGGGCTCTGCCAGAGTAACATAGGCATTGTTGCATCATAACCAACCAGGGCATTTTCAGAGCGCGAATGTCTGTGCGGCAGCGAATGCAGTTCCAAGGGACAGTGAAAACCAGGTAGACCTTTCAGTGCTGGCAGGTTTCGTGTGGGCGCAATCGCTGGACGTTGAGAATTTGGCAGCCGGGCTCTGCCAGAGTCACATAGGCATTGTTGCATCATAACCAACCAAGGCTTTTGCAGAGCGCGAATGTCTGTGCGGCAGCGAATGCAGTTCCAAGGGACAGTGAAAACCAGGTAGAGCTTGCAGTGCTTGCAGTATTCGTGTGGGCGCAATCGCTGGACGTTGAGAATTTGGCAGCCGGGCTCTGCCAGAGTCACATAGGCATTGTTGCATCATAACCAACCAAAGCTTTTTTACAGCGCGAATGTCTGTGCGGCAGCGAATGCAGTTCCAAGGGACAGTGAAAACCAGGTAGACCTTTCAGTGCTGGCAGTATTCGTGTGGGTGCAATCGCTGGACGTTTCGAATTTGGCAGCCGGGCTCTGCCAGAGTCACATAGGCATTGTTACATCATAACCAACCAAAGCTCTTGCGGAGCGCGAATGTCTGTGCGGCAGCGAATGCAGTTCCAAGGGACAGTGAAAACCAGGTAGACCTTTCAGTGCTGGCAGTATTCGTGTGGGCGCAATCGCTGGACGTTGAGAATTTGGCAGCCGGGCTCTGCCAGAGTCACATAGGCATTGTTGCATCATAACCAACCAAGGCTTTTGCAGAGCGCGAATGTCTGTGCGGCAGCGAATGCAGTTCCAAGGGACAGTGAAAACCAGGTAGACCTTTCAGTGCTGGCAGCTTTTGTGTGGGCGCAGTCGCTGGACGTTTCGAATTTGGCAGCTGGGCTCTGCGACAGTCACATAGGCATTGTTGCATCATAACCAACCAAGGCATTTTCAGAGCGCGAATGTCTGTGCGGCAGCGAATGCAGTTCCAAGGGACAGTGATACCAGGTAGAGCTTGCAGTGCTGGCAGCTTTCGTGTGGGCGCAATCGCTGGACGTTTCGAATTTGGCAGCCGGGCTCTGCGACAGTCACGTTGGCATTGTTGCATCATAACCAACCAAGGCATTTGCAGAGCACGAATGTCTGTGCGGCAGCGAATGCAGTTCCAAGGGACAGTGAAAACCAGGTAGACCTTTCAGTGCTGGCAGCTTTCGTGTGGGCGCAATCGCTGGATGTTTCGAATTTGGCATCCGGGCTCTGCCAGAGTAACATAGGCATTGTTGCATCATAACCAACCAGGGCATTTTCAGAGCGCGAATGTCTGTGCGGCAGCGAATGCAGTTCCAAGGGACAGTGAAAACCAGGTAGAGCTTTCAGTGCTGGCAGCTTTCGTGTGGGCGCAATCGCTGGACGTTTCGAATTTGGCAGCCGGGCTCTGCAACAGTCACATAGGCATTGTTGCATCATAACCAACCAAGGCATTTGCAGAGCGCGAATGTCTGTGCGGCAGCGAATGCAGTTCCAAGGGACAGTGAAAACCAGGTAGACCTTTCAGTGCTGGCAGGTTTCGTGTGGGCGCAATCGCTGGACGTTGAGAATTTGGCAGCCGGGCTCTGGCAGAGTCACATAGGCATTGTTGCATCATAACCAACCAAGGCTTTTGCAGAGCGCGAATGTCTGTGCGGCAGCGAATGCAGTTCCAAGGGACAGTGAAAACCAGGTAGAGCTTGCAGTGCTGGCAGCTTTCGTGTGGGCGCAATCGCTGGACGTTTCGAATTTGGCAGCCGGGCTCTGCGACAGTCACATAGGCATTGTTGCATCATAACCAACCAAGGCATTTTCAGAGCGCGAATGTCTGTGCGGCAGCGAATGCAGTTCCAAGGGACAGTGAAAACCAGGTAGAGCTTGCAGTGCTGGCAGCTTTCGTGTGGGCGCAATCGCTGGACGTTTCGAATTTTGCAGCCGGGCTCTGCGACAGTCACGTAGGCATTGTTGCATCATAACCAACCAATGCATTTGCAGAGCGCGAATGTCTGTGCGGCAGCGAATGCAGTTCCAAGGGACAGTGAAAACCAGGTAGAGCTTTCAGTGCTGGCAGCTTTCGTGTGGGCGCAATCGCTGGACGTTTCGAATTTGGCAGCCGGGCTCTGCCAGAGTCACATAGGCATTGTTGCATCATAACCAACCAAGGCATTTTCAGAGCGCGAATGTCTGTGCGGCAGCGAATGCAGTTCCAAGGGACAGTGAAAACCAGGTAGAGCTTGCAGTGCTGGCAGCTTTCGTGTGGGCGCAATCGCTGGACGTTTCGAATTTGGCAGCCGGGCTCTGCCAGAGTCACATAGGCATTGTTACATCATAACCAACCAAAGCTCTTGCGGAGCGCGAATGTTTGTGCGGCAGCGAATGCAGTTCCAAGGGACAGTGAAAACCAGGTAGAGCTTTCAGTGCTGGCAGCTTTCGTGTGGGCGCAATCGCTGGACGTTGAGAATTTGGCAGCCGGGCTCTGGCAGAGTCACATAGGCATTGTTGCATCATAACCAACCAAAGCTCTTGCGGAGCGCGAATGTCTGTGCGGCAGCGAATGCAGTTCCAAGGGACAGTGAAAACCAGGTAGACCTTTCAGTGCTGGCAGCTTTCGTGTGGGCGCAATCGCTGGACGTTTCGAAATTGGCAGCCGGGCTCTGCGACAGTCACATAGGCATTGTTGCATCATAACCAACCAGGGCATTTGCAGAGCGCGAATGTCTGTGCAGCAGCGAATGCAGTTCCAAGGGACAGTGAAAACCAGGTAGACCTTTCAGTGCTGGCAGTATTCGTGTGGGCGCAATCGCTGGACGTTGAGAATTTGGCAGCCGGGCTCTGGCAGAGTCACATAGGCATTGTTGCATCATAACCAACCAAGGCTTTTGCAGAGCGCGAATGTCTGTGCGGCAGCGAATGCAGTTCCAAGGGACAGTGAAAACCAGGTAGAGCTTGCAGTGCTGGCAGCTTTCGTGTGGGCGCAATCGCTGGACGTTTCGAATTTGGCAGCCGGGCTCTGCCAGAGTCACATAGGCATTGTTGCATCATAACCAACCAAAGCTCTTGCGGAGCGCGAATGTCTGTGCGGCAGCGAATGCAGTTCCAAGGGACAGTGAAAACCAGGTAGACCTTTCAGTGCTGGCAGCTTTTGTGTGGGCGCAATCGCTGGACGTTTCGAATTTGGCAGCCGGGCTCTGCGACAGTCACGTAGGCATTGTTGCATCATAACCAACCAAGGCATTTGCAGAGCACGAATGTCTGTGCGGCAGCGAATGCAGTTCCAAGGGACAGTGAAAACCAGGTAGAGCTTTCAGTGCTGGCATCTTTCGTGTGGGCGCAATCGCTGGACGTTTCGAATTTGGCAGCCGGGCTCTGCGACAGTCACATAGGCATTGTTGCATCATAACCAACCAAGGCATTTGCAGAGCGCGAATGTCTGTGCGGCAGCGAATGGAGTTCCAAGGGACAGTGAAAACCAGGTAGACCTTTCAGTGCTGGCAGCTTTCGTGTGGGCGCAATCGCTGGACGTTTCGAATTTGGCAGCCGGGCTCTGCCAGAATCACATAGGCATTGTTACATCATAACCAACCAAAGCTCTTGCGGAGCGCGAATGTCTGTGCGGCAGCGAATGCAGTTCCAAGGGACAGTGAAAACCAGGTAGAGCTTTCAGTGCTGGCAGCTTTCGTGTGGGCGCAATCGCTGGACGTTGAGAATTTGGCAGCCGGGCTCTGCGACAGTCACATAGGCATTGTTGCATCATAACCAACCAAGGCATTTGCAGAGCGCGAATGTCTGTGCGGCAGCGAATGCAGTTCCAAGGGACAGTGAAAACCAGGTAGAGCTTTCAGTGCTGGCAGCTTTCGTGTGGGCGCAATCGCTGGACGTTTCGAATTTGGCAGCCGGGCTCTGCCAGAGTCACATAGGCATTGTTGCATCATAACCAACCAAAGCTCTTGCGGAGCGCGAATGTCTGTGCGGCAGCGAATGCAGTTCCAAGGGACAGTGAAAACCAGGTAGACCTTTCAGTGCTTGCAGTATTCGTGTGGGTGCAATCGCTGGACGTTGAGAATTTGGCAGCCGGGCTCTGCCAGAGTCACATAGGCATTGTTACATCATAACCAAACAAAGCTCTTGCGGAGCGCGAATGTCTGTGCGGCAGCGAATGCAGTTCCAAGGGACAGTGAAAACCAGGTAGAGCTTGCAGTGCTGGCAGTATTCGTGTGGGCGCAATCGCTGGACGTTGAGAATTTGGCAGCCGGGGTCTGCGACAGTCACGTAGGCATTGTTGCATCATAACCAACCAAGGCATTTGCAGAGCACGAATGTCTGTGCGGCAGCGAATGCAGTTCCAAGGGACAGTGAAAACCAGGTAGAGCTTTCAGTGCTGGCAGCTTTCGTGTGGGCGCAATCGCTGGACGTTTCGAATTTGGCAGCCGTGCTCTGCGACAGTCACATAGGCATTGTTGCATCATAACCAACCAAGGCATTTGCAGAGCGCGAATGTCTGTGCGGCAGCGAATGGAGTTCCAAGGGACAGTGAAAACCAGGTAGACCTTTCAGTGCTGGCAGCTTTCGTGTGGGCGCAATCGCTGGACGTTTCGAATTTGGCAGCCGGGCTCTGCCAGAGTCACATAGGCATTGTTACATCATAACCAACCAAAGCTCTTGCGGAGCGCGAATGTCTGTGCGGAAGCGAATGCAGTTCCAAGGGACAGTGAAAACCAGGTAGAGCTTTCAGTGCTGGCAGCTTTCGTGTGGGCGCAATCGCTGGACGTTGAGAATTTGGCAGCCGGGCTCTGCGACAGTCACATAGGCATTGTTGCATCATAACCAACCAAGGCTTTTGCAGAGCGCGAATGTCTGTGCGGCAGCGAATGCAGTTCCAAGGGACAGTGAAAACCAGGTAGAGCTTGCAGTGCTGGCAGCTTTCGTGTGGGCGCAATCGCTGGACGTTTCGAATTTGGCAGCCGGGCTCTGCCAGAGTCACATAGGCATTGTTGCATCATAACCTACCAAAGCTCTTGCGGAGCGCGAATGTCTGTGCGGCAGCGAATGCAGTTCCAAGGGACAGTGAAAACCAGGTAGAGCTTTCAGTGCTGGCAGTATTCGTGTGGGCGCAATCGCTGGACGTTTCGAATTTGGCAGCCGGGCTCTGCCAGAGTCACATAGGCATTGTTGCATCATAACCAACCAAGGCTTTTGCAGAGCGCGAATGTCTGTGCGGCAGCGAATGCAGTTCCAAGGGACAGTGAAAACCAGGTAGACCTTTCAGTGCTGGCGGCTTTTCTGTGGGCGCAATCGCTGGACGTTTCGAATTTGGCAGCCGGGCTCTGCGACAGTCACATAGGCATTGTTGCATCATAACCAACCAAGGCATTTGCAGAGCACGAATGTCTGTGCGGCAGCGAATGCAGTTCCAAGGGACAGTGAAAACCAGGTAGAGCTTTCACTGCTGGCAGCTTTCGTGTGGGTGCAATCGCTGGACGTTGAGAATTTGGCAGCCGGGCTCTGCCAGAGTCACATAGGCATTGTTACATCATAACCAATCAAAGCTCTTGCGGAGCGCGAATGTCTGTGCGGCAGCGAATGCAGTTCCAAAGGACAGTGAAAACCAGGTAGACCTTTCAGTGCTGGCAGTATTCGTGTGGGCGCAATCGCTGGACGTTGAGAATTCGGCAGCCGGGCTCTGCCAGAGTGACATAGGCATTGTTGCATCATAACCAAACAAGGATTTTGCAGAGCGCGAATGTCTGTGCGGCAGCGAATGCAGTTCCAAGGGACAGTGAAAACCAGGTAGACCTTTCAGTGCTGGCAGCTTTCGTGTGGGCGCAATCGCTGGACGTTTCGAATTTGGCAGCCGGGCTCTGCGACAGTCACATAGGTATTGTTGCATCATAACCAACCAAGGCATTTGCAGAGCACGAAAGTCTGTGCGGCAGCGAATGCAGTTCCAAGGGACAGTGAAAACCAGGTAGACCTTTCAGTGCTTGCAGTATTCGTGTGGGTGCAATCGCTGGACGTTGAGAATTTGGCAGCCGGGCTCTGCCAGAGTCACATAGGCATTGTTACATCATAACCAACCAAAGCTCTTGCGGAGCGCGAATGTCTGTGCGGCAGCGAATGCAGTTCCAAGGGACAGTGAAAACCAGGTAGACCTTTCAGTGCTTGCAGTATTCGTGTGGGCGCAATCGCTGGACGTTTCGAATTTGGCAGCCGGGCTCTGCCAGAGTCACATAGGCATTGTTGCATCATAACCAACCAAGGCATTTTCAGAGCGCGAATGTCTGTGCGGCAGTGAATGCAGTTCCAAGGGACAGTGAAAACCAGATAGACCTTTCAGTGCTGGCAGCTTTCGTGTGGGCGCAATCGCTGGACGTTTCGAAATTGGCAGCCGGGCTCTGCGACAGTCACATAGGCATTGTTGCATCATAACCAACCAGGGCATTTGCAGAGCGCGAATGTCTGTGCAGCAGCGAATGCAGTTCCAAGGGACAGTGAAAACCAGGTAGACCTTTCAGTGCTGGCAGTATTCGTGTGGGCGCAATCGCTGGACGTTGAGAATTTGGCAGCCGGGCTCTGGCAGAGTCACATAGGCATTGTTGCATCATAACCAACCAAGGCTTTTGCAGAGCGCGAATGTCTGTGCGGCAGCGAATGCAGTTCCAAGGGACAGTGAAAACCAGGTAGAGCTTGCAGTGCTGGCAGCTTTCGTGTGGGCGCAATCGCTGGACGTTTCGAATTTGGCAGCCGGGCTCTGCCAGAGTCACATAGGCATTGTTGCATCATAACCAACCAAAGCTCTTGCGGAGCGCGAATGTCTGTGCGGCAGCGAATGCAGTTCCAAGGGACAGTGAAAACCAGGTAGACCTTTCAGTGCTGGCAGCTTTTGTGTGGGCGCAATCGCTGGACGTTTCGAATTTGGCAGCCGGGCTCTGCCAGAGTCACGTAGGCATTGTTGCATCATAACCAACCAAGGCATTTGCAGAGCACGAATGTCTGTGCGGCAGCGAATGCAGTTCCAAGGGACAGTGAAAACCAGGTAGAGCTTTCAGTGCTGGCATCTTTCGTGTGGGCGCAATCGCTGGACGTTTCGAATTTGGCAGCCGGGCTCTGCGACAGTCACATAGGCATTGTTGCATCATAACCAACCAAGGCATTTGCAGAGCGCGAATGTCTGTGCGGCAGCGAATGGAGTTCCAAGGGACAGTGAAAACCAGGTAGACCTTTCAGTGCTGGCAGCTTTCGTGTGGGCGCAATCGCTGGACGTTTCGAATTTGGCAGCCGGGCTCTGCCAGAATCACATAGGCATTGTTACATCATAACCAACCAAAGCTCTTGCGGAGCGCGAATGTCTGTGCGGCAGCGAATGCAGTTCCAAGGGACAGTGAAAACCAGGTAGAGCTTTCAGTGCTGGCAGCTTTCGTGTGGGCGCAATCGCTGGACGTTGAGAATTTGGCAGCCGGGCTCTGCGACAGTCACATAGGCATTGTTGCATCATAACCAACCAAGGCATTTGCAGAGCACGAATGTCTGTGCGGCAGCAAATGCAGTTCCAAGGGACAGTGAAAACCAGGTAGAGCTTTCAGTGCTGGCAGTATTCGTGTGGGCGCAATCGCTGGACGTTGAGAATTTGGCAGCCGGGCTCTGCCAGAGTGACATAGGCATTGTTGCATCATAACCAAACAAGGATTTTGCAGAGCGCGAATGTCTGTGCGGCAGCGAATGCAGTTCCAAGGGACAGTGAAAACCAGGTAGACCTCTCAGTGCTGGCAGTATTCGTGTGGGCGCAATCGCTGGACGTTTCGAATTTGGCAGCCGGGCTCTGCGACAGTCACATAGGCATTGTTGCATCATAACCAACCAGGGTACTTTCAGAGCGCGAATGTCTGTGCGGCAGCGAATGCAGTTCCAAGGGACAGTGAAAACAAGGTAGAGCTTTCAGTGCTGGCAGCTTTCATGTGGGCGCAATCGCTGGACGTTGAGAATTTGGCAGCCGGGCTCTGGCAGAGTCACATAGGCATTGTTGCATCATAACCAACCAAGGCTTTTGCAGAGCGCGAATGTCTGTGCGGCAGCGAATGCAGTTCCAAGGGACAGTGAAAACCAGGTAGAGCTTGCAGTGCTGGCAGCTTTCGTGTGGGCGCAATCGCTGGACGTTTCGAATTTGGCAGCCGGGCTCTGCCAGAGTCACGTTGGCATTGTTGCATCATAACCAACCAAGGATTTTGCAGAGCGCGAATGTCTGTGCGGCAGCGAATGCAGTTCCAAGGGACAGTGAAAACCAGGTAGACCTTTCAGTGCTGGCGGCTTTTGTGTGGGCGCAATCGCTGGACGTTTCGAATTTGGCAGCCGGGCTCTGCCAGAGTCACATAGGCATTGTTGCATCATAACCAACCAAGGCATTTGCAGAGCATGAATGTCTGTGCGGCAGTGAATGCAGTTCCAAGGGACAGTGAAAACCAGGTAGACCTTTCAGTGCTGGCAGCTTTCGTGTGGGCGCAATCGCTGGACGTTTCGAATTTGGCAGCCGGGCTCTGCAACAGTCACATAGGCATTGTTGTATCATAACCAACCAAGGCATTTGCAGAGCGCGAATGTCTGTGCGGCAGCGAATGCAGTTCCAAGGGACAGTGAAAACCAGGTAGACCTTCCAGTGCTGGCAGGTTTCGTGTGGGCGCAATCGCTGGACGTTGAGAATTTGGCAGCCGGGCTCTGGCAGAGTCACATAGGCATTGTTACATCATAACCAACCAAAGCTCTTGCGGAGCGCGAATGTCTGTGCGGCAGCGAATGCAGTTCCAAGGGACAGTGAAAACCAGGTAGAGCTTTCAGTGCTTGCAGGTTTCGTGTGGGCGCAATCGCTGGACGTTGAGAATTTGGCAGCCGGGCTCTGCCAGAGTCACATAGGCATTGTTGCATCATAACCAACCAAGGCATTTTCAGAGCGCGAATGTCTGTGCGGCAGCGAATGCAGTTCCAAGGGACAGTGAAAACCAGGTAGACCTTTCAGTGCTGGCAGCTTTCGTGTGGGCGCAATCGCTGGACGTTTCGAAATTGGCAGCCGGGCTCTGCGACAGTCACATAGGCATTGTTGCATCATAACCAACAAAGGCATTTGCAGAGCACGAATGTCTGTGCGGCAGCGAATGCAGTTCCAAGGGACAGTGAAATCCAGGTAGAGCTTTCAGTGCTGGCAGCTTTCGTGTGGGCGCAATCGCTGGACGTTTCGAATTTGGCAGCCGGGCTCTGCCAGAGTCACATAGGCATTGTTGCATCATAACCAACCAGGGCATTTGCAGAGAGCGAATGTCTGTGCAGCAGCGAATGCAGTTCCAAGGGACAGTGAAAACCAGGTAGAGCTTGCAGTGCTGGCAGCTTTCGTGTGGGCGCAATCGCTGGACGTTTCGAATTTGGCAGCCGGGCTCTGCCAGAGTCACATAGGCATTGTTGCATCATAACCAACCAAGGAATTTGCAGAGCACGAATGTCTGTGCGGCAGCGAATGCAGTTCCAAGGGACAGTGAAAACCAGGTAGACCTTTCAGTGCTGGCAGCTTTCGTGTGGGCGCAATCGCTGGACGTTTCGAATTTGGCAGCCGGGCTCTGCGACAGTCACGTTGGCATTGTTGCATCATAACCAACCAAGGCATTTGCAGAGCACGAATGTCTGTGCGGCAGCGAATGCAGTTCCAAGGGACAGTGAAAACCAGGTAGACCTTTCAGTGCTGGCAGCTTTCGTGTGGGCGCAATCGCTGGATGTTTCGAATTTGGCATCCGGGCTCTGCCAGAGTAACATAGGCATTGTTGCATCATAACCAACCAGGGCATTTTCAGAGCGCGAATGTCTGTGCGGCAGCGAATGCAGTTCCAAGGGACAGTGAAAACCAGGTAGACCTTTCAGTGCTGGCAGGTTTCGTGTGGGCGCAATCGCTGGACGTTGAGAATTTGGCAGCCGGGCTCTGCCAGAGTCACATAGGCATTGTTGCATCATAACCAACCAAGGCTTTTGCAGAGCGCGAATGTCTGTGCGGCAGCGAATGCAGTTCCAAGGGACAGTGAAAACCAGGTAGAGCTTGCAGTGCTTGCAGTATTCGTGTGGGCGCAATCGCTGGACGTTGAGAATTTGGCAGCCGGGCTCTGGCAGAGTCACATAGGCATTGTTGCATCATAACCAACCAAAGCTTTTTTACAGCGCGAATGTCTGTGCGGCAGCGAATGCAGTTCCAAGGGACAGTGAAAACCAGGTAGACCTTTCAGTGCTGGCAGTATTCGTGTGGGTGCAATCGCTGGACGTTTCGAATTTGGCAGCCGGGCTCTGCCAGAGTCACATAGGCATTGTTACATCATAACCAACCAAAGCTCTTGCGGAGCGCGAATGTCTGTGCGGCAGCGAATGCAGTTCCAAGGGACAGTGAAAACCAGGTAGACCTTTCAGTGCTGGCAGTATTCGTGTGGGCGCAATCGCTGGACGTTGAGAATTTGGCAGCCGGGCTCTGCCAGAGTCACATAGGCATTGTTGCATCATAACCAACCAAGGCTTTTGCAGAGCGCGAATGTCTGTGCGGCAGCGAATGCAGTTCCAAGGGACAGTGAAAACCAGGTAGACCTTTCAGTGCTGGCAGCTTTTGTGTGGGCGCAGTCGCTGGACGTTTCGAATTTGGCAGCTGGGCTCTGCGACAGTCACATAGGCATTGTTGCATCATAACCAACCAAGGCATTTTCAGAGCGCGAATGTCTGTGCGGCAGCGAATGCAGTTCCAAGGGACAGTGATACCAGGTAGAGCTTGCAGTGCTGGCAGCTTTCGTGTGGGCGCAATCGCTGGACGTTTCGAATTTGGCAGCCGGGCTCTGCGACAGTCACGTTGGCATTGTTGCATCATAACCAACCAAGGCATTTGCAGAGCACGAATGTCTGTGCGGCAGCGAATGCAGTTCCAAGGGACAGTGAAAACCAGGTAGACCTTTCAGTGCTGGCAGCTTTCGTGTGGGCGCAATCGCTGGATGTTTCGAATTTGGCATCCGGGCTCTGCCAGAGTAACATAGGCATTGTTGCATCATAACCAACCAGGGCATTTTCAGAGCGCGAATGTCTGTGCGGCAGCGAATGCAGTTCCAAGGGACAGTGAAAACCAGGTAGAGCTTTCAGTGCTGGCAGCTTTCGTGTGGGCGCAATCGCTGGACGTTTCGAATTTGGCAGCCGGGCTCTGCAACAGTCACATAGGCATTGTTGCATCATAACCAACCAAGGCATTTGCAGAGCGCGAATGTCTGTGCGGCAGCGAATGCAGTTCCAAGGGACAGTGAAAACCAGGTAGACCTTTCAGTGCTGGCAGGTTTCGTGTGGGCGCAATCGCTGGACGTTGAGAATTTGGCAGCCGGGCTCTGGCAGAGTCACATAGGCATTGTTGCATAATAACCAACCAAGGCTTTTGCAGAGCGCGAATGTCTGTGCGGCAGCGAATGCAGTTCCAAGGGACAGTGAAAACCAGGTAGAGCTTGCAGTGCTGGCAGCTTTCGTGTGGGCGCAATCGCTGGACGTTTCGAATTTGGCAGCCGGGCTCTGCGACAGTCACATAGGCATTGTTGCATCATAACCAACCAAGGCATTTTCAGAGCGCGAATGTCTGTGCGGCAGCGAATGCAGTTCCAAGGGACAGTGAAAACCAGGTAGAGCTTGCAGTGCTGGCAGCTTTCGTGTGGGCGCAATCGCTGGACGTTTCGAATTTTGCAGCCGGGCTCTGCGACAGTCACGTAGGCATTGTTGCATCATAACCAACCAATGCATTTGCAGAGCGCGAATGTCTGTGCGGCAGCGAATGCAGTTCCAAGGGACAGTGAAAACCAGGTAGAGCTTTCAGTGCTGGCAGCTTTCGTGTGGGCGCAATCGCTGGACGTTTCGAATTTGGCAGCCGGGCTCTGCCAGAGTCACATAGGCATTGTTGCATCATAACCAACCAAGGCATTTTCAGAGCGCGAATGTCTGTGCGGCAGCGAATGCAGTTCCAAGGGACAGTGAAAACCAGGTAGAGCTTGCAGTGCTGGCAGCTTTCGTGTGGGCGCAATCGCTGGACGTTTCGAATTTGGCAGCCGGGCTCTGCCAGAGTCACATAGGCATTGTTACATCATAACCAACCAAAGCTCTTGCGGAGCGCGAATGTTTGTGCGGCAGCGAATGCAGTTCCAAGGGACAGTGAAAACCAGGTAGAGCTTTCAGTGCTGGCAGCTTTCGTGTGGGCGCAATCGCTGGACGTTGAGAATTTGGCAGCCGGGCTCTGGCAGAGTCACATAGGCATTGTTGCATCATAACCAACCAAAGCTCTTGCGGAGCGCGAATGTCTGTGCGGCAGCGAATGCAGTTCCAAGGGACAGTGAAAACCAGGTAGACCTTTCAGTGCTGGCAGCTTTCGTGTGGGCGCAATCGCTGGACGTTTCGAAATTGGCAGCCGGGCTCTGCGACAGTCACATAGGCATTGTTGCATCATAACCAACCAGGGCATTTGCAGAGCGCGAATGTCTGTGCAGCAGCGAATGCAGTTCCAAGGGACAGTGAAAACCAGGTAGACCTTTCAGTGCTGGCAGTATTCGTGTGGGCGCAATCGCTGGACGTTGAGAATTTGGCAGCCGGGCTCTGGCAGAGTCACATAGGCATTGTTGCATCATAACCAACCAAGGCTTTTGCAGAGCGCGAATGTCTGTGCGGCAGCGAATGCAGTTCCAAGGGACAGTGAAAACCAGGTAGAGCTTGCAGTGCTGGCAGCTTTCGTGTGGGCGCAATCGCTGGACGTTTCGAATTTGGCAGCCGGGCTCTGCCAGAGTCACATAGGCATTGTTGCATCATAACCAACCAAAGCTCTTGCGGAGCGCGAATGTCTGTGCGGCAGCGAATGCAGTTCCAAGGGACAGTGAAAACCAGGTAGACCTTTCAGTGCTGGCAGCTTTTGTGTGGGCGCAATCGCTGGACGTTTCGAATTTGGCAGCCGGGCTCTGCGACAGTCACGTAGGCATTGTTGCATCATAACCAACCAAGGCATTTGCAGAGCACGAATGTCTGTGCGGCAGCGAATGCAGTTCCAAGGGACAGTGAAAACCAGGTAGAGCTTTCAGTGCTGGCATCTTTCGTGTGGGCGCAATCGCTGGACGTTTCGAATTTGGCAGCCGGGCTCTGCGACAGTCACATAGGCATTGTTGCATCATAACCAACCAAGGCATTTGCAGAGCGCGAATGTCTGTGCGGCAGCGAATGGAGTTCCAAGGGACAGTGAAAACCAGGTAGACCTTTCAGTGCTGGCAGCTTTCGTGTGGGCGCAATCGCTGGACGTTTCGAATTTGGCAGCCGGGCTCTGCCAGAATCACATAGGCATTGTTACATCATAACCAACCAAAGCTCTTGCGGAGCGCGAATGTCTGTGCGGCAGCGAATGCAGTTCCAAGGGACAGTGAAAACCAGGTAGAGCTTTCAGTGCTGGCAGCTTTCGTGTGGGCGCAATCGCTGGACGTTGAGAATTTGGCAGCCGGGCTCTGCGACAGTCACATAGGCATTGTTGCATCATAACCAACCAAGGCATTTGCAGAGCGCGAATGTCTGTGCGGCAGCGAATGCAGTTCCAAGGGACAGTGAAAACCAGGTAGAGCTTTCAGTGCTGGCAGCTTTCGTGTGGGCGCAATCGCTGGACGTTTCGAATTTGGCAGCCGGGCTCTGCCAGAGTCACATAGGCATTGTTGCATCATAACCAACCAAAGCTCTTGCGGAGCGCGAATGTCTGTGCGGCAGCGAATGCAGTTCCAAGGGACAGTGAAAACCAGGTAGACCTTTCAGTGCTTGCAGTATTCGTGTGGGTGCAATCGCTGGACGTTGAGAATTTGGCAGCCGGGCTCTGCCAGAGTCACATAGGCATTGTTACATCATAACCAAACAAAGCTCTTGCGGAGCGCGAATGTCTGTGCGGCAGCGAATGCAGTTCCAAGGGACAGTGAAAACCAGGTAGAGCTTGCAGTGCTGGCAGTATTCGTGTGGGCGCAATCGCTGGACGTTGAGAATTTGGCAGCCGGGGTCTGCGACAGTCACGTAGGCATTGTTGCATCATAACCAACCAAGGCATTTGCAGAGCACGAATGTCTGTGCGGCAGCGAATGCAGTTCCAAGGGACAGTGAAAACCAGGTAGAGCTTTCAGTGCTGGCAGCTTTCGTGTGGGCGCAATCGCTGGACGTTTCGAATTTGGCAGCCGTGCTCTGCGACAGTCACATAGGCATTGTTGCATCATAACCAACCAAGGCATTTGCAGAGCGCGAATGTCTGTGCGGCAGCGAATGGAGTTCCAAGGGACAGTGAAAACCAGGTAGACCTTTCAGTGCTGGCAGCTTTCGTGTGGGCGCAATCGCTGGACGTTTCGAATTTGGCAGCCGGGCTCTGCCAGAGTCACATAGGCATTGTTACATCATAACCAACCAAAGCTCTTGCGGAGCGCGAATGTCTGTGCGGAAGCGAATGCAGTTCCAAGGGACAGTGAAAACCAGGTAGAGCTTTCAGTGCTGGCAGCTTTCGTGTGGGCGCAATCGCTGGACGTTGAGAATTTGGCAGCCGGGCTCTGCGACAGTCACATAGGCATTGTTGCATCATAACCAACCAAGGCTTTTGCAGAGCGCGAATGTCTGTGCGGCAGCGAATGCAGTTCCAAGGGACAGTGAAAACCAGGTAGAGCTTGCAGTGCTGGCAGCTTTCGTGTGGGCGCAATCGCTGGACGTTTCGAATTTGGCAGCCGGGCTCTGCCAGAGTCACATAGGCATTGTTGCATCATAACCTACCAAAGCTCTTGCGGAGCGCGAATGTCTGTGCGGCAGCGAATGCAGTTCCAAGGGACAGTGAAAACCAGGTAGAGCTTTCAGTGCTGGCAGTATTCGTGTGGGCGCAATCGCTGGACGTTTCGAATTTGGCAGCCGGGCTCTGCCAGAGTCACATAGGCATTGTTGCATCATAACCAACCAAGGCTTTTGCAGAGCGCGAATGTCTGTGCGGCAGCGAATGCAGTTCCAAGGGACAGTGAAAACCAGGTAGACCTTTCAGTGCTGGCGGCTTTTCTGTGGGCGCAATCGCTGGACGTTTCGAATTTGGCAGCCGGGCTCTGCGACAGTCACATAGGCATTGTTGCATCATAACCAACCAAGGCATTTGCAGAGCACGAATGTCTGTGCGGCAGCGAATGCAGTTCCAAGGGACAGTGAAAACCAGGTAGAGCTTTCACTGCTGGCAGCTTTCGTGTGGGTGCAATCGCTGGACGTTGAGAATTTGGCAGCCGGGCTCTGCCAGAGTCACATAGGCATTGTTACATCATAACCAATCAAAGCTCTTGCGGAGCGCGAATGTCTGTGCGGCAGCGAATGCAGTTCCAAAGGACAGTGAAAACCAGGTAGACCTTTCAGTGCTGGCAGTATTCGTGTGGGCGCAATCGCTGGACGTTGAGAATTCGGCAGCCGGGCTCTGCCAGAGTGACATAGGCATTGTTGCATCATAACCAAACAAGGATTTTGCAGAGCGCGAATGTCTGTGCGGCAGCGAATGCAGTTCCAAGGGACAGTGAAAACCAGGTAGACCTTTCAGTGCTGGCAGCTTTCGTGTGGGCGCAATCGCTGGACGTTTCGAATTTGGCAGCCGGGCTCTGCGACAGTCACATAGGTATTGTTGCATCATAACCAACCAAGGCATTTGCAGAGCACGAAAGTCTGTGCGGCAGCGAATGCAGTTCCAAGGGACAGTGAAAACCAGGTAGACCTTTCAGTGCTTGCAGTATTCGTGTGGGTGCAATCGCTGGACGTTGAGAATTTGGCAGCCGGGCTCTGCCAGAGTCACATAGGCATTGTTACATCATAACCAACCAAAGCTCTTGCGGAGCGCGAATGTCTGTGCGGCAGCGAATGCAGTTCCAAGGGACAGTGAAAACCAGGTAGACCTTTCAGTGCTTGCAGTATTCGTGTGGGCGCAATCGCTGGACGTTTCGAATTTGGCAGCCGGGCTCTGCCAGAGTCACATAGGCATTGTTGCATCATAACCAACCAAGGCATTTTCAGAGCGCGAATGTCTGTGCGGCAGTGAATGCAGTTCCAAGGGACAGTGAAAACCAGATAGACCTTTCAGTGCTGGCAGCTTTCGTGTGGGCGCAATCGCTGGACGTTTCGAAATTGGCAGCCGGGCTCTGCGACAGTCACATAGGCATTGTTGCATCATAACCAACCAGGGCATTTGCAGAGCGCGAATGTCTGTGCAGCAGCGAATGCAGTTCCAAGGGACAGTGAAAACCAGGTAGACCTTTCAGTGCTGGCAGTATTCGTGTGGGCGCAATCGCTGGACGTTGAGAATTTGGCAGCCGGGCTCTGGCAGAGTCACATAGGCATTGTTGCATCATAACCAACCAAGGCTTTTGCAGAGCGCGAATGTCTGTGCGGCAGCGAATGCAGTTCCAAGGGACAGTGAAAACCAGGTAGAGCTTGCAGTGCTGGCAGCTTTCGTGTGGGCGCAATCGCTGGACGTTTCGAATTTGGCAGCCGGGCTCTGCCAGAGTCACATAGGCATTGTTGCATCATAACCAACCAAAGCTCTTGCGGAGCGCGAATGTCTGTGCGGCAGCGAATGCAGTTCCAAGGGACAGTGAAAACCAGGTAGACCTTTCAGTGCTGGCAGCTTTTGTGTGGGCGCAATCGCTGGACGTTTCGAATTTGGCAGCCGGGCTCTGCCAGAGTCACGTAGGCATTGTTGCATCATAACCAACCAAGGCATTTGCAGAGCACGAATGTCTGTGCGGCAGCGAATGCAGTTCCAAGGGACAGTGAAAACCAGGTAGAGCTTTCAGTGCTGGCATCTTTCGTGTGGGCGCAATCGCTGGACGTTTCGAATTTGGCAGCCGGGCTCTGCGACAGTCACATAGGGATTGTTGCATCATAACCAACCAAGGCATTTGCAGAGCGCGAATGTCTGTGCGGCAGCGAATGGAGTTCCAAGGGACAGTGAAAACCAGGTAGACCTTTCAGTGCTGGCAGCTTTCGTGTGGGCGCAATCGCTGGACGTTTCGAATTTGGCAGCCGGGCTCTGCCAGAATCACATAGGCATTGTTACATCATAACCAACCAAAGCTCTTGCGGAGCGCGAATGTCTGTGCGGCAGCGAATGCAGTTCCAAGGGACAGTGAAAACCAGGTAGAGCTTTCAGTGCTGGCAGCTTTCGTGTGGGCGCAATCGCTGGACGTTGAGAATTTGGCAGCCGGGCTCTGCGACAGTCACATAGGCATTGTTGCATCATAACCAACCAAGGCATTTGCAGAGCACGAATGTCTGTGCGGCAGCAAATGCAGTTCCAAGGGACAGTGAAAACCAGGTAGAGCTTTCAGTGCTGGCAGTATTCGTGTGGGCGCAATCGCTGGACGTTTCGAATTTGGCAGCCGGGCTCTGCCAGAGTCACATAGGAATTGTTGCATCATAACCAACCAAGGATTTTGCAGAGCGCGAATGTCTGTGCGGCAGCGAATGCAGTTCCAAGGGACAGTGAAAACCAGGTAGACCTTTCAGTGCTGGCGGCTTTTGTGTGGGCGCAATCGCTGGACGTTGAGAATTTGGCAGCCGGGCTCGGCCAGAGTCACATAGGCATTGTTACATCATAACCAACCAAAGCTCTTGCGGAGCGCGAATGTCTGTGCGGCAGCGAATGCAGTTCCAAGGGACAGTGAAAACCAGGTAGACCTTTCAGTGCTTGCAGTATTCGTGTGGGCGCAATCGCTGGACGTTGAGAATTTGGCAGCCGGGCTCTGCCAGAGTCACATAGGCATTGTTGCATCATAACCAACCAAGGCATTTGTAGAGCGCGAACGTCTGTGCGGCAGCGAATGCAGTTCCAAGGGACAGTGAAAACCAGGTAGACCTTTCAGTGCTGGCAGTATTCGTGTGGGCGCAATCGCTGGACGTTGAGAATTTGGCAGCCGGGCTCTGCCAGAGTGACATAGGCATTGTTGCATCATAACCAAACAAGGATTTTGCAGAGCGCGAATGTCTGTGCGGCAGCGAATGCAGTTCCAAGGGACAGTGAAAACCAGGTAGACCTTTCAGTGCTGGCAGCTTTTGTGTGGGCGCAATCGCTGGACGTTTCGAATTTGGCAGCCGGGCTCTGCGACAGTCACATAGGCATTGTTGCATCATAACCAACCAAGGCATTTTCAGAGCGCGAATGTCTGTGCGGCAGCGAATGCAGTTCCAAGGGACAGTGAAAACCAGGTAGAGCTTGCAGTGCTGGCAGCTTTCGTGTGGGCGCAATCGCTGGACGTTTCGAATTTGGCAGCCGGGCTCGGCCAGAGTCACATAGGCATTGTTACATCATAACCAACCAAAGCTCTTGCGGAGCGCGAATGTCTGTGCGGCAGCGAATGCAGTTCCAAGGGACAGTGAAAACCAGGTAGAGCTTTCAGTGCTGGCAGCTTTCGTGTGGGCGCAATCGCTGGACGTTGAGAATTTGGCAGCCGGGCTCTGCCAGAGTCACATAGGCATTGTTGCATCATAACCAACCAAGGAATTTGCAGAGCACGAATGTCTGTGCGGCAGCGAATGCAGTTCCAAGGGACAGTGAAAACCAGGTAGAGCTTTCAGTGCTGGCAGCTTTCGTGTGGGCGCAATCGCTGGACGTTTCGAAATTGGCAGCCGGGCTCTGCGACAGTCACATAGGCATTGTTGCATCATAACCAACCAAGGCATTTGCAGAGCACGAATGTCTGTGCGGCAGCGAATGCAGTTCCAAGGGACAGTGAAAACCAGGTAGAGCTTTCAGTGCTGGCAGCTTTCGTGTGGGCGCAATCGCTGGAAGTTTCGAATTTGGCATCCGGGCTCTGCCAGAGTCACATAGGCATTGTTGCATCATAACCAACCAAGGCATTTGCAGAGCACGAAAGTCTGTGCGGCAGCGAATGCAGTTCCAAGGGACAGTGAAAACCAGGTAGACCTTTCAGTGCTTGCAGTATTCGTGTGGGTGCAATCGCTGGACGTTGAGAATTTGGCAGCCGGGCTCTGCCAGAGTCACATAGGCATTGTTACATCATAACCAACCAAAGCTCTTGCGGAGCGCGAATGTCTGTGCGGCAGCGAATGCAGTTCCAAGGGACAGTGAAAACCAGGTAGACCTTTCAGTGCTTGCAGTATTCGTGTGGGCGCAATCGCTGGACGTTTCGAATTTGGCAGCCGGGCTCTGCCAGAGTCACATAGGCATTGTTGCATCATAACCAACCAAGGCATTTTCAGAGCGCGAATGTCTGTGCGGCAGTGAATGCAGTTCCAAGGGACAGTGAAAACCAGGTAGACCTTTCAGTGCTGGCAGCTTTCGTGTGGGCGCAATCGCTGGACGTTTCGAAATTGGCAGCCGGGCTCTGCGACAGTCACATAGGCATTGTTGCATCATAACCAACCAGGGCATTTGCAGAGCGCGAATGTCTGTGCAGCAGCGAATGCAGTTCCAAGGGACAGTGAAAACCAGGTAGACCTTTCAGTGCTGGCAGTATTCGTGTGGGCGCAATCGCTGGACGTTGAGAATTTGGCAGCCGGGCTCTGGCAGAGTCACATAGGCATTGTTGCATCATAACCAACCAAGGCTTTTGCAGAGCGCGAATGTCTGTGCGGCAGCGAATGCAGTTCCAAGGGACAGTGAAAACCAGGTAGAGCTTGCAGTGCTGGCAGCTTTCGTGTGGGCGCAATCGCTGGACGTTTCGAATTTGGCAGCCGGGCTCTGCCAGAGTACATAGGCATTGTTGCATCATAACCAACCAAAGCTCTTGCGGAGCGCGAATGTCTGTGCGGCAGCGAATGCAGTTCCAAGGGACAGTGAAAACCAGGTAGACCTTTCAGTGCTGGCAGCTTTTGTGTGGGCGCAATCGCTGGACGTTTCGAATTTGGCAGCCGGGCTCTGCGACAGTCACGTAGGCATTGTTGCATCATAACCAACCAAGGCATTTGCAGAGCACGAATGTCTGTGCGGCAGCGAATGCAGTTCCAAGGGACAGTGAAAACCAGGTAGAGCTTTCAGTGCTGGCATCTTTCGTGTGGGCGCAATCGCTGGACGTTTCGAATTTGGCAGCCGGGCTCTGCGACAGTCACATAGGCATTGTTGCATCATAACCAACCAAGGCATTTGCAGAGCGCGAATGTCTGTGCGGCAGCGAATGGAGTTCCAAGGGACAGTGAAAACCAGGTAGACCTTTCAGTGCTGGCAGCTTTCGTGTGGGCGCAATCGCTGGACGTTTCGAATTTGGCAGCCGGGCTCTGCCAGAATCACATAGGCATTGTTACATCATAACCAACCAAAGCTCTTGCGGAGCGCGAATGTCTGTGCGGCAGCGAATGCAGTTCCAAGGGACAGTGAAAACCAGGTAGAGCTTTCAGTGCTGGCAGCTTTCGTGCGGGCGCAATCGCTGGACGTTTCGAATTTGGCAGCCGGGTCTGCGACAGTCACATAGGCATTGTTGCATCATAACCAACCAAGGCATTTGCAGAGCGCGAATGTCTGTGCGGCAGCGAATGCAGTTCCAAGGGACAGTGAAAACCATGTAGAGCTTTCAGTGCTGGCAGCTTTTGTGTGGGCGCAATCGCTGGACGTTTCGAATTTGGCAGCCGGGCTCTGCGACAGTCACATAGGCATTGTTGCATCATAACCAACCAAGGCATTTGCAGAGCACGAATGTCTGTGCGGCAGCGAATGCAGTTCCAAGGGACAGTGAAAACCAGGTAGACCTTTCAGTGCTGGCAGCTTTCGTGTGGGCGCAATCGCTGGACGTTTCGAATTTGGCAGCCGGGCTCTGCGACAGTCACATAGGCATTGTTACATCATAACCAACCAAAGCTCTTGCGGAGCGCGAATGTCTGTGTGGCAGCGAATGCAGTTCCAAGGGACAGTGAAAACCAGGTAGACCTTTCAGTGCTGGCAGTATTCGTGTTGGCGCAATCGCTGGACGTTTCGAATTTGGCAGCCGGGCTCTGCCAGAGTCACATAGGCATTGTTGCATCATAACCAACCAGGGCTTTTGCAGAGCGCGAATGTCTGTGCGGCAGCGAATGCAGTTCCAAGGGACAGTGAAAACCAGGTAGACCTTTCAGTGCTGGCAGTATTCGTGTGGGCGCAATCGCTGGACATTTCGAATTTGGCAGCCGGGCTCTGCCAGAGTCACATAGGCATTGTTGCATCATAACCAACCAAGGATTTTGCAGAGCGCTAATGTCTGTGCGGCAGCGAATGCAGTTCCAAGGGACAGTGAAAACCAGGTAGACCTTTCAGTGCTGGCAGCTTTCGTGTGGGCGCAATCGCTGGACGTTTCGAATTTGGCAGCCGGGCTCTGCCAGAGTCACATAGGCATTGTTGCATCATAACCAACCAAGGCTTTTGCAGAGCGCGAATGTCTGTGCGGCAGCGAATGCAGTTCCAAGGGACAGTGAAAACCAGGTAGACCTTTCAGTGCTGGCGGCTTTTCTGTGGGCGCAATCGCTGGACGTTTCGAATTTGGCAGCCGGGCTCTGCGACAGTCACATAGGCATTGTTGCATCATAACCAACCAAGGCATTTGCAGAGCACGAATGTCTGTGCGGCAGCGAATGCAGTTCCAAGGGACAGTGAAAACCAGGTAGAGCTTTCACTGCTGGCAGCTTTCGTGTGGGTGCAATCGCTGGACGTTGAGAATTTGGCAGCCGGGCTCTGCCAGAGTCACATAGGCATTGTTACATCATAACCAATCAAAGCTCTTGCGGAGCGCGAATGTCTGTGCGGCAGCGAATGCAGTTCCAAAGGACAGTGAAAACCAGGTAGACCTTTCAGTGCTGGCAGTATTCGTGTGGGCGCAATCGCTGGACGTTGAGAATTCGGCAGCCGGGCTCTGCCAGAGTGACATAGGCATTGTTGCATCATAACCAAACAAGGATTTTGCAGAGCGCGAATGTCTGTGCGGCAGCGAATGCAGTTCCAAGGGACAGTGAAAACCAGGTAGACCTTTCAGTGCTGGCAGCTTTCGTGTGGGCGCAATCGCTGGACGTTTCGAATTTGGCAGCCGGGCTCTGCGACAGTCACATAGGCATTGTTGCATCATAACCAACCAAGGCATTTGCAGAGCACGAAAGTCTGTGCGGCAGCGAATGCAGTTCCAAGGGACAGTGAAAACCAGGTAGACCTTTCAGTGCTTGCAGTATTCGTGTGGGTGCAATCGCTGGACGTTGAGAATTTGGCAGCCGGGCTCTGCCAGAGTCACATAGGCATTGTTACATCATAACCAACCAAAGCTCTTGCGGAGCGCGAATGTCTGTGCGGCAGCGAATGCAGTTCCAAGGGACAGTGAAAACCAGGTAGACCTTTCAGTGCTTGCAGTATTCGTGTGGGCGCAATCGCTGGACGTTTCGAATTTGGCAGCCGGGCTCTGCCAGAGTCACATAGGCATTGTTGCATCATAACCAACCAAGGCATTTTCAGAGCGCGAATGTCTGTGCGGCAGTGAATGCAGTTCCAAGGGACAGTGAAAACCAGGTAGACCTTTCAGTGCTGGCAGCTTTCGTGTGGGCGCAATCGCTGGACGTTTCGAAATTGGCAGCCGGGCTCTGCGACAGTCACATAGGCATTGTTGCATCATAACCAACCAGGGCATTTGCAGAGCGCGAATGTCTGTGCAGCAGCGAATGCAGTTCCAAGGGACAGTGAAAACCAGGTAGACCTTTCAGTGCTGGCAGTATTCGTGTGGGCGCAATCGCTGGACGTTGAGAATTTGGCAGCCGGGCTCTGGCAGAGTCACATAGGCATTGTTGCATCATAACCAACCAAGGCTTTTGCAGAGCGCGAATGTCTGTGCGGCAGCGAATGCAGTTCCAAGGGACAGTGAAAACCAGGTAGAGCTTGCAGTGCTGGCAGCTTTCGTGTGGGCGCAATCGCTGGACGTTTCGAATTTGGCAGCCGGGCTCTGCCAGAGTCACATAGGCATTGTTGCATCATAACCAACCAAAGCTCTTGCGGAGCGCGAATGTCTGTGCGGCAGCGAATGCAGTTCCAAGGGACAGTGAAAACCAGGTAGACCTTTCAGTGCTGGCAGCTTTTGTGTGGGCGCAATCGCTGGACGTTTCGAATTTGGCAGCCGGGCTCTGCCAGAGTCACGTAGGCATTGTTGCATCATAACCAACCAAGGCATTTGCAGAGCACGAATGTCTGTGCGGCAGCGAATGCAGTTCCAAGGGACAGTGAAAACCAGGTAGAGCTTTCAGTGCTGGCATCTTTCGTGTGGGCGCAATCGCTGGACGTTTCGAATTTGGCAGCCGGGCTCTGCGACAGTCACATAGGCATTGTTGCATCATAACCAACCAAGGCATTTGCAGAGCGCGAATGTCTGTGCGGCAGCGAATGGAGTTCCAAGGGACAGTGAAAACCAGGTAGACCTTTCAGTGCTGGCAGCTTTCGTGTGGGCGCAATCGCTGGACGTTTCGAATTTGGCAGCCGGGCTCTGCCAGAATCACATAGGCATTGTTACATCATAACCAACCAAAGCTCTTGCGGAGCGCGAATGTCTGTGCGGCAGCGAATGCAGTTCCAAGGGACAGTGAAAACCAGGTAGAGCTTTCAGTGCTGGCAGCTTTCGTGTGGGCGCAATCGCTGGACGTTGAGAATTTGGCAGCCGGGCTCTGCGACAGTCACATAGGCATTGTTGCATCATAACCAACCAAGGCATTTGCAGAGCACGAATGTCTGTGCGGCAGCAAATGCAGTTCCAAGGGACAGTGAAAACCAGGTAGAGCTTTCAGTGCTGGCAGTATTCGTGTGGGCGCAATCGCTGGACGTTTCGAATTTGGCAGCCGGGCTCTGCCAGAGTCACATAGGAATTGTTGCATCATAACCAACCAAGGATTTTGCAGAGCGCGAATGTCTGTGCGGCAGCGAATGCAGTTCCAAGGGACAGTGAAAACCAGGTAGACCTTTCAGTGCTGGCGGCTTTTGTGTGGGCGCAATCGCTGGACGTTGAGAATTTGGCAGCCGGGCTCGGCCAGAGTCACATAGGCATTGTTACATCATAACCAACCAAAGCTCTTGCGGAGCGCGAATGTCTGTGCGGCAGCGAATGCAGTTCCAAGGGACAGTGAAAACCAGGTAGACCTTTCAGTGCTTGCAGTATTCGTGTGGGCGCAATCGCTGGACGTTTCGAATTTGGCAGCCGGGCTCTGCCAGAGTCACATAGGCATTGTTGCATCATAACCAACCAAGGCATTTGTAGAGCGCGAACGTCTGTGCGGCAGCGAATGCAGTTCCAAGGGACAGTGAAAACCAGGTAGACCTTTCAGTGCTGGCAGTATTCGTGTGGGCGCAATCGCTGGACGTTGAGAATTTGGCAGCCGGGCTCTGCCAGAGTGACATAGGCATTGTTGCATCATAACCAAACAAGGATTTTGCAGAGCGCGAATGTCTGTGCGGCAGCGAATGCAGTTCCAAGGGACAGTGAAAACCAGGTAGACCTTTCAGTGCTGGCAGCTTTTGTGTGGGCGCAATCGCTGGACGTTTCGAATTTGGCAGCCGGGCTCTGCGACAGTCACATAGGCATTGTTGCATCATAACCAACCAAGGCATTTTCAGAGCGCGAATGTCTGTGCGGCAGCGAATGCAGTTCCAAGGGACAGTGAAAACCAGGTAGAGCTTGCAGTGCTGGCAGCTTTCGTGTGGGCGCAATCGCTGGACGTTTCGAATTTGGCAGCCGGGCTCGGCCAGAGTCACATAGGCATTGTTACATCATAACCAACCAAAGCTCTTGCGGAGAGCGAATGTCTGTGCGGCAGCGAATGCAGTTCCAAGGGACAGTGAAAACCAGGTAGAGCTTTCAGTGCTGGCAGCTTTCGTGTGGGCGCAATCGCTGGACGTTGAGAATTTGGCAGCCGGGCTCTGCCAGAGTCACATAGGCATTGTTGCATCATAACCAACCAAGGAATTTGCAGAGCACGAATGTCTGTGCGGCAGCGAATGCAGTTCCAAGGGACAGTGAAAACCAGGTAGAGCTTTCAGTGCTGGCAGCTTTCGTGTGGGCGCAATCGCTGGACGTTTCGAAATTGGCAGCCGGGCTCTGCGACAGTCACATAGGCATTGTTGCATCATAACCAACCAAGGCATTTGCAGAGCACGAATGTCTGTGCGGCAGCGAATGCAGTTCCAAGGGACAGTGAAAACCAGGTAGAGCTTTCAGTGCTGGCAGCTTTCGTGTGGGCGCAATCGCTGGAAGTTTCGAATTTGGCATCCGGGCTCTGCCAGAGTCACATAGGCATTGTTGCATCATAACCAACCAAGGCATTTGCAGAGCACGAAAGTCTGTGCGGCAGCGAATGCAGTTCCAAGGGACAGTGAAAACCAGGTAGACCTTTCAGTGCTTGCAGTATTCGTGTGGGTGCAATCGCTGGACGTTGAGAATTTGGCAGCCGGGCTCTGCCAGAGTCACATAGGCATTGTTACATCATAACCAACCAAAGCTCTTGCGGAGCGCGAATGTCTGTGCGGCAGCGAATGCAGTTCCAAGGGACAGTGAAAACCAGGTAGACCTTTCAGTGCTTGCAGTATTCGTGTGGGCGCAATCGCTGGACGTTTCGAATTTGGCAGCCGGGCTCTGCCAGAGTCACATAGGCATTGTTGCATCATAACCAACCAAGGCATTTTCAGAGCGCGAATGTCTGTGCGGCAGTGAATGCAGTTCCAAGGGACAGTGAAAACCAGGTAGACCTTTCAGTGCTGGCAGCTTTCGTGTGGGCGCAATCGCTGGACGTTTCGAAATTGGCAGCCGGGCTCTGCGACAGTCACATAGGCATTGTTGCATCATAACCAACCAGGGCATTTGCAGAGCGCGAATGTCTGTGCAGCAGCGAATGCAGTTCCAAGGGACAGTGAAAACCAGGTAGACCTTTCAGTGCTGGCAGTATTCGTGTGGGCGCAATCGCTGGACGTTGAGAATTTGGCAGCCGGGCTCTGGCAGAGTCACATAGGCATTGTTGCATCATAACCAACCAAGGCTTTTGCAGAGCGCGAATGTCTGTGCGGCAGCGAATGCAGTTCCAAGGGACAGTGAAAACCAGGTAGAGCTTGCAGTGCTGGCAGCTTTCGTGTGGGCGCAATCGCTGGACGTTTCGAATTTGGCAGCCGGGCTCTGCCAGAGTACATAGGCATTGTTGCATCATAACCAACCAAAGCTCTTGCGGAGCGCGAATGTCTGTGCGGCAGCGAATGCAGTTCCAAGGGACAGTGAAAACCAGGTAGACCTTTCAGTGCTGGCAGCTTTTGTGTGGGCGCAATCGCTGGACGTTTCGAATTTGGCAGCCGGGCTCTGCGACAGTCACGTAGGCATTGTTGCATCATAACCAACCAAGGCATTTGCAGAGCACGAATGTCTGTGCGGCAGCGAATGCAGTTCCAAGGGACAGTGAAAACCAGGTAGAGCTTTCAGTGCTGGCATCTTTCGTGTGGGCGCAATCGCTGGACGTTTCGAATTTGGCAGCCGGGCTCTGCGACAGTCACATAGGCATTGTTGCATCATAACCAACCAAGGCATTTGCAGAGCGCGAATGTCTGTGCGGCAGCGAATGGAGTTCCAAGGGACAGTGAAAACCAGGTAGACCTTTCAGTGCTGGCAGCTTTCGTGTGGGCGCAATCGCTGGACGTTTCGAATTTGGCAGCCGGGCTCTGCCAGAATCACATAGGCATTGTTACATCATAACCAACCAAAGCTCTTGCGGAGCGCGAATGTCTGTGCGGCAGCGAATGCAGTTCCAAGGGACAGTGAAAACCAGGTAGAGCTTTCAGTGCTGGCAGCTTTCGTGCGGGCGCAATCGCTGGACGTTTCGAATTTGGCAGCCGGGTCTGCGACAGTCACATAGGCATTGTTGCATCATAACCAACCAAGGCATTTGCAGAGCGCGAATGTCTGTGCGGCAGCGAATGCAGTTCCAAGGGACAGTGAAAACCATGTAGAGCTTTCAGTGCTGGCAGCTTTTGTGTGGGCGCAATCGCTGGACGTTTCGAATTTGGCAGCCGGGCTCTGCGACAGTCACATAGGCATTGTTGCATCATAACCAACCAAGGCATTTGCAGAGCACGAATGTCTGTGCGGCAGCGAATGCAGTTCCAAGGGACAGTGAAAACCCGGTAGACCTTTCAGTGCTGGCAGCTTTCGTGTGGGCGCAATCGCTGGACGTTTCGAATTTGGCAGCCGGGCTCTGCGACAGTCACATAGGCATTGTTACATCATAACCAACCAAAGCTCTTGCGGAGCGCGAATGTCTGTGTGGCAGCGAATGCAGTTCCAAGGGACAGTGAAAACCAGGTAGACCTTTCAGTGCTGGCAGTATTCGTGTTGGCGCAATCGCTGGACGTTTCGAATTTGGCAGCCGGGCTCTGCCAGAGTCACATAGGCATTGTTGCATCATAACCAACCAGGGCTTTTGCAGAGCGCGAATGTCTGTGCGGCAGCGAATGCAGTTCCAAGGGACAGTGAAAACCAGGTAGACCTTTCAGTGCTGGCAGTATTCGTGTGGGCGCAATCGCTGGACATTTCGAATTTGGCAGCCGGGCTCTGCCAGAGTCACATAGGCATTGTTGCATCATAACCAACCAAGGATTTTGCAGAGCGCTAATGTCTGTGCGGCAGCGAATGCAGTTCCAAGGGACAGTGAAAACCAGGTAGACCTTTCAGTGCTGGCAGCTTTCGTGTGGGCGCAATCGCTGGACGTTTCGAATTTGGCAGCCGGGTCTGCGACAGTCACATAGGCATTGTTGCATCATAACCAACCAAGGCATTTGCAGAGCGCGAATGTCTGTGCGGCAGCGAATGCAGTTCCAAGGGACAGTGAAAACCAGGTAGAGCTTTCAGTGCTGGCAGCTTTTGTGTGGGCGCAATCGCTGGACGTTAAGAATTTGGCAGCCGGGCTCTGCGACAGTTACATAGGCATTGTTGCATCATAACCAACCAAGGCATTTGCAGAGCGCGAATGTCTGTGCGGCAGCGAATGCAGTTCCAAGGGACAGTGAAAACCAGGTAGAGCTTGCAGTGCTGGCAGCTTTCGTGTGGGCGCAATCACTGCACGTTTCGAATTTGGCATCCGGGCTCTGCCAGAGTCACATAGGCATTGTTACATCATAACCAACCAAAGCCCTTGCGGAGCGCGAATGTCTGTGCGGCAGCGAATGCAGTTCCAAGGGACAGTGAAAACCAGGTAGACCTTTCAGTGCTTGCAGTATTCGTGTGGGCGCAATCGCTGGACGTTTCGAATTTGGCAGCCGGGCTCTGCCAGAGTCACATAGGCATTGTTGCATCATAACCAACCAAGGCATTTGTAGAGCGCGAACGTCTGTGCGGCAGCGAATGCAGTTCCAAGGGACAGTGAAAACCAGGTAGACCTTTCAGTGCTGGCAGTATTCGTGTGGGCGCAATCGCTGGACGTTGAGAATTTGGCAGCCGGGCTCTGCCAGAGTGACATAGGCATTGTTGCATCATAACCAAACAAGGATTTTGCAGAGCGCGAATGTCTGTGCGGCAGCGAATGCAGTTCCAAGGGACAGTGAAAACCAGGTAGACCTTTCAGTGCTGGCAGCTTTTGTGTGGGCGCAATCGCTGGACGTTTCGAATTTGGCAGCCGGGCTCTGCGACAGTCACATAGGCATTGTTGCATCATAACCAACCAAGGCATTTTCAGAGCGCGAATGTCTGTGCGGCAGCGAATGCAGTTCCAAGGGACAGTGAAAACCAGGTAGAGCTTTCAGTGCTGGCAGCTTTCGTGTGGGCGCAATCGCTGGACGTTTCGAATTTGGCAGCCGGGCTCGGCCAGAGTCACATAGGCATTGTTACATCATAACCAACCAAAGCTCTTGCGGAGCGCGAATGTCTGTGCGGCAGCGAATGCAGTTCCAAGGGACAGTGAAAACCAGGTAGAGCTTTCAGTGCTGGCAGCTTTCGTGTGGGCGCAATCGCTGGACGTTGAGAATTTGGCAGCCGGGCTCTGCCAGAGTCACATAGGCATTGTTGCATCATAACCAACCAAGGAATTTGCAGAGCACGAATGTCTGTGCGGCAGCGAATGCAGTTCCAAGGGACAGTGAAAACCAGGTAGAGCTTTCAGTGCTGGCAGCTTTCGTGTGGGCGCAATCGCTGGACGTTTCGAAATTGGCAGCCGGGCTCTGCGACAGTCACATAGGCATTGTTGCATCATAACCAACCAAGGCATTTGCAGAGCACGAATGTCTGTGCGGCAGCGAATGCAGTTCCAAGGGACAGTGAAAACCAGGTAGACCTTTCAGTGCTGGCAGCTTTCGTGTGGGCGCAATCGCTGGAAGTTTCGAATTTGGCATCCGGGCTCTGCCAGAGTCACATAGGCATTGTTGCATCATAACCAACCAAGGCATTTGCAGAGCACGAAAGTCTGTGCGGCAGCGAATGCAGTTCCAAGGGACAGTGAAAACCAGGTAGACCTTTCAGTGCTTGCAGTATTCGTGTGGGTGCAATCGCTGGACGTTGAGAATTTGGCAGCCGGGCTCTGCCAGAGTCACATAGGCATTGTTACATCATAACCAACCAAAGCTCTTGCGGAGCGCGAATGTCTGTGCGGCAGCGAATGCAGTTCCAAGGGACAGTGAAAACCAGGTAGACCTTTCAGTGCTTGCAGTATTCGTGTGGGCGCAATCGCTGGACGTTTCGAATTTGGCAGCCGGGCTCTGCCAGAGTCACATAGGCATTGTTGCATCATAACCAACCAAGGCATTTTCAGAGCGCGAATGTCTGTGCGGCAGTGAATGCAGTTCCAAGGGACAGTGAAAACCAGGTAGACCTTTCAGTGCTGGCAGCTTTCGTGTGGGCGCAATCGCTGGACGTTTCGAAATTGGCAGCCGGGCTCTGCGACAGTCACATAGGCATTGTTGCATCATAACCAACCAGGGCATTTGCAGAGCGCGAATGTCTGTGCAGCAGCGAATGCAGTTCCAAGGGACAGTGAAAACCAGGTAGACCTTTCAGTGCTGGCAGTATTCGTGTGGGCGCAATCGCTGGACGTTGAGAATTTGGCAGCCGGGCTCTGCCAGAGTCACATAGGCATTGTTGCATCATAACCAACCAAGGCATTTTCAGAGCGCGAATGTCTGTGCGGCAGCGAATGCAGTTCCAAGGGACAGTGAAAACCAGGTAGAGCTTGCAGTGCTGGCAGCTTTCGTGTGGGCGCAATCGCTGGACGTTTCGAATTTGGCAGCCGGGCTCTGCCAGAGTACATAGGCATTGTTGCATCATAACCAACCAAAGCTCTTGCGGAGCGCGAATGTCTGTGCGGCAGCGAATGCAGTTCCAAGGGACAGTGAAAACCAGGTAGACCTTTCAGTGCTGGCAGCTTTTGTGTGGGCGCAATCGCTGGACGTTTCGAATTTGGCAGCCGGGCTCTGCGACAGTCACGTAGGCATTGTTGCATCATAACCAACCAAGGCATTTGCAGAGCACGAATGTCTGTGCGGCAGCGAATGCAGTTCCAAGGGACAGTGAAAACCAGGTAGAGCTTTCAGTGCTGGCATCTTTCGTGTGGGCGCAATCGCTGGACGTTTCGAATTTGGCAGCCGGGCTCTGCGACAGTCACATAGGCATTGTTGCATCATAACCAACCAAGGCATTTGCAGAGCGCGAATGTCTGTGCGGCAGCGAATGGAGTTCCAAGGGACAGTGAAAACCAGGTAGACCTTTCAGTGCTGGCAGCTTTTGTGTGGGCGCAATCGCTGGACGTTTCGAATTTGGCAGCCGGGCTCTGCCAGAATCACATAGGCATTGTTACATCATAACCAACCAAAGCTCTTGCGGAGCGCGAATGTCTGTGCGGCAGCGAATGCAGTTCCAAGGGACAGTGAAAACCAGGTAGAGCTTTCAGTGCTGGCAGCTTTCGTGCGGGCGCAATCGCTGGACGTTGAGAATTTGGCAGCCGGGCTCTGCGACAGTCACATAGGCATTGTTGCATCATAACCAACCAAGGCATTTGCAGAGCACGAATGTCTGTGCGGCAGCAAATGCAGTTCCAAGGGACAGTGAAAACCAGGTAGAGCTTTCAGTGCTGGCAGTATTCGTGTGGGCGCAATCGCTGGACGTTTCGAATTTGGCAGCCGGGCTCTGCCAGAGTCACATAGGAATTGTTGCATCATAACCAACCAAGGATTTTGCAGAGCGCGAATGTCTGTGCGGCAGCGAATGCAGTTCCAAGGGACAGTGAAAACCAGGTAGACCTTTCAGTGCTGGCGGCTTTTGTGTGGGCGCAATCGCTGGACGTTGAGAATTTGGCAGCCGGGCTCGGCCAGAGTCACATAGGCATTGTTACATCATAACCAACCAAAGCTCTTGCGGAGCGCGAATGTCTGTGCGGCAGCGAATGCAGTTCCAAGGGACAGTGAAAACCAGGTAGACCTTTCAGTGCTTGCAGTATTCGTGTGGGCGCAATCGCTGGACGTTTCGAATTTGGCAGCCGGGCTCTGCCAGAGTCACATAGGCATTGTTGCATCATAACCAACCAAGGCATTTGCAGAGCGCGAACGTCTGTGCGGCAGCGAATGCAGTTCCAAGGGACAGTGAAAACCAGGTAGACCTTTCAGTGCTGGCAGTATTCGTGTGGGCGCAATCGCTGGACGTTGAGAATTTGGCAGCCGGGCTCTGCCAGAGTGACATAGGCATTGTTGCATCATAACCAAACAAGGATTTTGCAGAGCGCGAATGTCTGTGCGGCAGCGAATGCAGTTCCAAGGGACAGTGAAAACCAGGTAGACCTTTCAGTGCTGGCAGCTTTTGTGTGGGCGCAATCGCTGGACGTTTCGAAATTGGCAGCCGGGCTCTGCGACAGTCACATAGGCATTGTTGCATCATAACCAACCAAGGCATTTTCAGAGCGCGAATGTCTGTGCGGCAGCGAATGCAGTTCCAAGGGACAGTGAAAACCAGGTAGAGCTTGCAGTGCTGGCAGCTTTCGTGTGGGCGCAATCGCTGGACGTTTCGAATTTGGCAGCCGGGCTCGGCCAGAGTCACATAGGCATTGTTACATCATAACCAACCAAAGCTCTTGCGGAGCGCGAATGTCTGTGCGGCAGCGAATGCAGTTCCAAGGGACAGTGAAAACCAGGTAGAGCTTTCAGTGCTGGCAGCTTTCGTGTGGGCGCAATCGCTGGACGTTGAGAATTTGGCAGCCGGGCTCTGCCAGAGTCACATAGGCATTGTTGCATCATAACCAACCAAGGAATTTGCAGAGCACGAATGTCTGTGCGGCAGCGAATGCAGTTCCAAGGGACAGTGAAAACCAGGTAGAGCTTTCAGTGCTGGCAGCTTTCGTGTGGGCGCAATCGCTGGACGTTTCGAAATTGGCAGCCGGGCTCTGCGACAGTCACATAGGCATTGTTGCATCATAACCAACCAAGGCATTTGCAGAGAACGAATGTCTGTGCGGCAGCGAATGCAGTTCCAAGGGACAGTGAAAACCAGGTAGAGCTTTCAGTGCTGGCAGCTTTCGTGTGGGCGCAATCGCTGGAAGTTTCGAATTTGGCATCCGGGCTCTGCCAGAGTCACATAGGCATTGTTGCATCATAACCAACCAGGGCATTTTCAGAGCGCGAATGTCTGTGCGGCAGCGAATGCAGTTCCAAGGGACAGTGAAAACCAGGTAGACCTTTCAGTGCTGGCAGTATTCGTGTGGGCGCAATCGCTGGACGTTGAGAATTTGGCAGCCGGGCTCTGCCAGAGTCACATAGGCATTGTTGCATCATAACCAACCAAGGCTTTTGCAGAGCGCTAATGTCTGTGCGGCAGCGAATGCAGTTCCAAGGGACAGTGAAAACCAGGTAGAGCTTGCAGTGCTGGCAGCTTTCGTGTGGGCGCAATCGCTGGACGTTGAGAATTTGGCAGCCGGGCTCTGCCAGAGTCACATAGGCATTGTTGCATCATAACCAACCAAGGCTTTTGCAGAGCGCGAATGTCTGTGCGGCAGCGAATGCAGTTCCAAGGGACAGTGAAAACCAGGTAGACCTTTCAGTGCTGGCAGCTTTCGTGTGGGCGCAATCGCTGGACGTTGAGAATTTGGCAGCCGGGCTCTGCCAGAGTCACATAGGCATTGTTGCATCATAACCAACCAAGGCATTTGCAGAGCGCGATTGTCTGTGCGGCAGCGAATGCAGTTCCAAGGGACAGTGAAAACCAGGTAGACCTTTCAGTGCTGGCAGTATTCGTGTGGGCGCAATCGCTGGACGTTGAGAATTTGGCAGCCAGGCTCTGCCAGAGTGACATAGGCATTGTTGCATCATAACCAAACAAGGATTTTGCAGAGCGCGAATGTCTGTGCGGCAGCGAATGCAGTTCCAAGGGACAGTGAAAACCAGGTAGACCTTTCAGTGCTGGCAGCTTTTGTGTGGGCGCAATCGCTGGACGTTTCGAATTTGGCAGCCGGGCTCTGCGACAGTCACATAGGCATTGTTGCATCATAACCAACCAAGGCATTTTCAGAGCGCGAATGTCTGTGCGGCAGCGAATGCAGTTCCAAGGGACAGTGAAAACCAGGTAGACCTTTCAGTGCTTGCAGTATTCGTGTGGGTGCAATCGCTGGACGTTGAGAATTTGGCAGCCGGGCTCTGCCAGAGTCACATAGGCATTGTTACATCATAACCAACCAAAGCTCTTGCGGAGCGCGAATGTCTGTGCGGCAGCGAATGCAGTTCCAAGGGACAGTGAAAACCAGGTAGACCTTTCAGTGCTTGCAGTATTCGTGTGGGCGCAATCGCTGGACGTTTCGAATTTGGCAGCCGGGCTCTGCCAGAGTCACATAGGCATTGTTACATCATAACCAACCAAAGCTCTTGCGGAGCGCGAATGTCTGTGCGGCAGCGAATGCAGTTCCAAGGGACAGTGAAAACCAGGTAGACCTTTCAGTGCTGGCAGTATTCGTGTGGGCGCAATCGCTGGACGTTGAGAATTTGGCAGCCGGGCTCTGGCAGAGTCACATAGGCATTGTTGCATCATAACCAACCAAGGCTTTTGCAGAGCGCGAATGTCTGTGCGGCAGCGAATGCAGTTCCAAGGGACAGTGAAAACCAGGTAGAGCTTTCAGTGCTGGCAGCTTTCGTGTGGGCGCAATCGCTGGACGTTGAGAATTTGGCAGCCGGGCTCTGCCAGAGTCACATAGGCATTGTTGCATCATAACCAACCAAGGCATTTTCAGAGCGTGAATGTCTGTGCGGCAGTGAATGCAGTTCCAAGGGACAGTGAAAACCAGGTAGACCTTTCAGTGCTGGCAGCTTTCGTGTGGGCGCAATCGCTGGACGTTTCGAAATTGGCAGCCGGGCTCTGCGACAGTCACATAGGCATTGTTGCATCATAACCAACCAGGGCATTTGCAGAGCGCGAATGTCTGTGCAGCAGCGAATGCAGTTCCAAGGGACAGTGAAAACCAGGTAGACCTTTCAGTGCTGGCAGTATTCGTGTGGGCGCAATCGCTGGACGTTGAGAATTTGGCAGCCGGGCTCTGGCAGAGTCACATAGGCATTGTTGCATCATAACCAACCAAGGCTTTTGCAGAGCGCGAATGTCTGTGCGGCAGCGAATGCAGTTCCAAGGGACAGTGAAAACCAGGTAGAGCTTGCAGTGCTGGCAGCTTTCGTGTGGGCGCAATCGCTGGACGTTTCGAATTTGGCAGCCGGGCTCTGCCAGAGTCACATAGGCATTGTTGCATCATAACCAACCAAAGCTCTTGCGGAGCGCGAATGTCTGTGCGGCAGCGAATGCAGTTCCAAGGGACAGTGAAAACCAGGTAGACCTTTCAGTGCTGGCAGCTTTTGTGTGGGCGCAATCGCTGGACGTTTCGAATTTGGCAGCCGGGCTCTGCGACAGTCACGTAGGCATTGTTGCATCATAACCAACCAAGGCATTTGCAGAGCACGAATGTCTGTGCGGCAGCGAATGCAGTTCCAAGGGACAGTGAAAACCAGGTAGAGCTTTCAGTGCTGGCAGCTTTCGTGTGGGCGCAATCGCTGGACGTTTCGAATTTGGCAGCCGGGCTCTGCGACAGTCACATAGGCATTGTTGCATCATAACCAACCAAGGCATTTGCAGAGCGCGAATGTCTGTGCGGCAGCGAATGGAGTTCCAAGGGACAGTGAAAACCAGGTAGACCTTTCAGTGCTGGCAGCTTTCGTGTGGGCGCAATCGCTGGACGTTTCGAATTTGGCAGCCGGGCTCTGCCAGAGTCACATAGGCATTGTTACATCATAACCAACCAAAGCTCTTGCGGAGCGCGAATGTCTGTGCGGCAGCGAATGCAGTTCCAAGGGACAGTGAAAACCAGGTAGAGCTTTCAGTGCTGGCAGCTTTCGTGTGGGGGCAATCGCTGGACGTTTCGAATTTGGCAGCCGGGCTCTGGCAGAGTCACATAGGCATTGTTGCATCATAACCAACCAAGGAATTTGCAGAGCACGAATGTCTGTGCGGCAGCGAATGCAGTTCCAAGGGACAGTGAAATCCAGGTAGACCTTTCAGTGCTGGCAGCTTTCGTGTGGGCGCAATCGCTGGATGTTTCGAATTTGGCAGCCGTGCTCTGCCAGAGTCACATAGGCATTGTTGCATCATAACCAACCAGGGCATTTGCAGAGCGCGAATGTCTGTGCGGCAGCGAATGCAGTTCCAAGGGACAGTGAAAACCAGGTAGAGCTTTCACTGCTGGCAGCTTTCGTGTGGGCGCAATCGCTGGACGTTGAGAATTTGGCAGCCGGGCTCTGCCAGAGTCACATAGGCATTGTTGCATCATAACCAACCAAGGAATTTGCAGAGCACGAATGTCTGTGCGGCAGCGAATGCAGTTCCAAGGGACAGTGAAAACCAGGTAGAGCTTTCAGTGCTGGCAGCTTTCGTGTGGGCGCAATCGCTGGACGTTTCGAAATTGGCAGCCGGGCTCTGCGACAGTCACATAGGCATTGTTGCATCATAACCAACCAAGGCATTTGCAGAGCACGAATGTCTGTGCGGCAGCGAATGCAGTTCCAAGGGACAGTGAAAACCAGGTAGAGCTTTCAGTGCTGGCAGCTTTCGTGTGGGCGCAATCGCTGGAAGTTTCGAATTTGGCATCCGGGCTCTGCCAGAGTCACATAGGCATTGTTGCATCATAACCAACCAGGGCATTTTCAGAGCGCGAATGTCTGTGCGGCAGCGAATGCAGTTCCAAGGGACAGTGAAAACCAGGTAGACCTTTCAGTGCTGGCAGTATTCGTGTGGGCGCAATCGCTGGACGTTGAGAATTTGGCAGCCGGGCTCTGCCAGAGTCACATAGGCATTGTTGCATCATAACCAACCAAGGCTTTTGCAGAGCGCTAATGTCTGTGCGGCAGCGAATGCAGTTCCAAGGGACAGTGAAAACCAGGTAGAGCTTGCAGTGCTGGCAGCTTTCGTGTGGGCGCAATCGCTGGACGTTGAGAATTTGGCAGCCGGGCTCTGCCAGAGTCACATAGGCATTGTTGCATCATAACCAACCAAGGCTTTTGCAGAGCGCGAATGTCTGTGCGGCAGCGAATGCAGTTCCAAGGGACAGTGAAAACCAGGTAGACCTTTCAGTGCTGGCAGCTTTCGTGTGGGCGCAATCGCTGGACGTTGAGAATTTGGCAGCCGGGCTCTGCCAGAGTCACATAGGCATTGTTGCATCATAACCAACCAAGGCATTTGCAGAGCGCGAATGTCTGTGCGGCAGCGAATGCAGTTCCAAGGGACAGTGAAAACCAGGTAGACCTTTCAGTGCTGGCAGTATTCGTGTGGGCGCAATCGCTGGACGTTGAGAATTTGGCAGCCAGGCTCTGCCAGAGTGACATAGGCATTGTTGCATCATAACCAAACAAGGATTTTGCAGAGCGCGAATGTCTGTGCGGCAGCGAATGCAGTTCCAAGGGACAGTGAAAACCAGGTAGACCTTTCAGTGCTGGCAGCTTTTGTGTGGGCGCAATCGCTGGACGTTTCGAATTTGGCAGCCGGGCTCTGCGACAGTCACATAGGCATTGTTGCATCATAACCAACCAAGGCATTTTCAGAGCGCGAATGTCTGTGCGGCAGCGAATGCAGTTCCAAGGGACAGTGAAAACCAGGTAGACCTTTCAGTGCTTGCAGTATTCGTGTGGGTGCAATCGCTGGACGTTGAGAATTTGGCAGCCGGGCTCTGCCAGAGTCACATAGGCATTGTTACATCATAACCAACCAAAGCTCTTGCGGAGCGCGAATGTCTGTGCGGCAGCGAATGCAGTTCCAAGGGACAGTGAAAACCAGGTAGACCTTTCAGTGCTTGCAGTATTCGTGTGGGCGCAATCGCTGGACGTTTCGAATTTGGCAGCCGGGCTCTGCCAGAGTCACATAGGCATTGTTACATCATAACCAACCAAAGCTCTTGCGGAGCGCGAATGTCTGTGCGGCAGCGAATGCAGTTCCAAGGGACAGTGAAAACCAGGTAGACCTTTCAGTGCTGGCAGTATTCGTGTGGGCGCAATCGCTGGACATTTCGAATTTCGCAGCCGGGCTCTGCCAGAGTCACATAGGCATTGTTGCATCATAACCAACCAAGGCATTTTCAGAGCGCGAATGTCTGTGCGGCAGCGAATGCAGTTCCAAGGGACAGTGAAAACCAGGTAGAGCTTTCAGTGCTGGCAGCTTTCGTGTGGGCGCAATCGCTGGACGTTGAGAATTTGGCAGCCGGGCTCTGCCAGAGTCACATAGGCATTGTTGCATCATAACCAACCAAGGCATTTTCAGAGCGTGAATGTCTGTGCGGCAGTGAATGCAGTTCCAAGGGACAGTGAAAACCAGGTAGACCTTTCAGTGCTGGCAGCTTTCGTGTGGGCGCAATCGCTGGACGTTTCGAAATTGGCAGCCGGGCTCTGCGACAGTCACATAGGCATTGTTGCATCATAACCAACCAGGGCATTTGCAGAGCGCGAATGTCTGTGCAGCAGCGAATGCAGTTCCAAGGGACAGTGAAAACCAGGTAGACCTTTCAGTGCTGGCAGTATTCGTGTGGGCGCAATCGCTGGACGTTGAGAATTTGGCAGCCGGGCTCTGGCAGAGTCACATAGGCATTGTTGCATCATAACCAACCAAGGCTTTTGCAGAGCGCGAATGTCTGTGCGGCAGCGAATGCAGTTCCAAGGGACAGTGAAAACCAGGTAGAGCTTGCAGTGCTGGCAGCTTTCGTGTGGGCGCAATCGCTGGACGTTTCGAATTTCGCAGCCGGGCTCTGCCAGAGTCACATAGGCATTGTTGCATCATAACCAACCAAAGCTCTTGCGGAGCGCGAATGTCTGTGCGGCAGCGAATGCAGTTCCAAGGGACAGTGAAAACCAGGTAGACCTTTCAGTGCTGGCAGCTTTTGTGTGGGCGCAATCGCTGGACGTTTCGAATTTGGCAGCCGGGCTCTGCGACAGTCACGTAGGCATTGTTGCATCATAACCAACCAAGGCATTTGCAGAGCACGAATGTCTGTGCGGCAGCGAATGCAGTTCCAAGGGACAGTGAAAACCAGGTAGAGCTTTCAGTGCTGGCAGCTTTCGTGTGGGCGCAATCGCTGGACGTTTCGAATTTGGCAGCCGGGCTCTGCGACAGTCACATAGGCATTGTTGCATCATAACCAACCAAGGCATTTGCAGAGCGCGAATGTCTGTGCGGCAGCGAATGGAGTTCCAAGGGACAGTGAAAACCAGGTAGACCTTTCAGTGCTGGCAGCTTTCGTGTGGGCGCAATCGCTGGACGTTTCGAATTTGGCAGCCGGGCTCTGCCAGAGTCACATAGGCATTGTTACATCATAACCAACCAAAGCTCTTGCGGAGCGCGAATGTCTGTGCGGCAGCGAATGCAGTTCCAAGGGACAGTGAAAACCAGGTAGAGCTTTCAGTGCTGGCAGCTTTCGTGTGGGGGCAATCGCTGGACGTTTCGAATTTGGCAGCCGGGCTCTGGCAGAGTCACATAGGCATTGTTGCATCATAACCAACCAAGGAATTTGCAGAGCACGAATGTCTGTGCGGCAGCGAATGCAGTTCCAAGGGACAGTGAAATCCAGGTAGACCTTTCAGTGCTGGCAGCTTTCGTGTGGGCGCAATCGCTGGATGTTTCGAATTTGGCAGCCGTGCTCTGCCAGAGTCACATAGGCATTGTTGCATCATAACCAACCAGGGCATTTGCAGAGCGCGAATGTCTGTGCGGCAGCGAATGCAGTTCCAAGGGACAGTGAAAACCAGGTAGAGCTTTCACTGCTGGCAGCTTTCGTGTGGGCGCAATCGCTGGACGTTGAGAATTTGGCAGCCGGGCGCTGCCAGAGTCACATAGGCATTGTTGCATCATAACCAACCAAGGCTTTTGCAGAGCATGAATGTCTGTGCGGCAGCGAATGCAGTTCCAAGGGACAGTGAAAACCAGGTAGAGCTTTCAGTGCTGGCAGCTTTCGTGTGGGCGCAATCGCTGGACGTTTCGAATTTGGCAGCCGGGCTCTGCGACAGTCACATAGGCATTGTTGCATCATAACCAACCAAGGCATTTGCAGAGCGCGAATGTCTGTGCGGCAGCGAATGCAGTTCCAAGGGACAGTGAAAACCAGGTAGAGCTTGCAGTGCTGGCAGCTTTCGTGTGGGCGCAATCGCTGGACGTTGAGAATTTGGCAGCCGGGCTCTGCCAGAGTCACATAGGCATTGTTGTATCATAAGCAACCAGTGTATTTTCAGAGCGCGAATGTCTGTGCGGCAGCGAATGCAGTTCCAAGGGACAGTGAAAACCAGGTAGAGCTTGCAGTGCTGGCAGCTTTCGTGTGGGCGCAATCGCTGGACGTTGAGAATTTGGCAGCCGGGCTCTGCCAGAGTCACATAGGCATTGTTGCATCATAACCAACCAAGGCATTTTCAGAGCGCGAATGTCTGTGCGGCAGCGAATGCAGTTCCAAGGGACAGTGAAAACCAGGTAGACCTTTCAGTGCTGGCAGCTTTCGTGTGGGCGCAATCGCTGGACGTTGAGAATTTGGCAGCCGGGCTCTGCCAGAGTCACATAGGCATTGTTGCATCATAACCAACCAAGGCATTTGCAGAGCGCGAATGTCTGTGCGGCAGCGAATGCAGTTCCAAGGGACAGTGAAAACCAGGTAGACCTTTCAGTGCTGGCAGTATTCGTGTGGGCGCAATCGCTGGACGTTGAGAATTTGGCAGCCAGGCTCTGCCAGAGTGACATAGGCATTGTTGCATCATAACCAAACAAGGATTTTGCAGAGCGCGAATGTCTGTGCGGCAGCGAATGCAGTTCCAAGGGACAGTGAAAACCAGGTAGACCTTTCAGTGCTGGCAGCTTTTGTGTGGGCGCAATCGCTGGACGTTTCGAATTTGGCAGCCGGGCTCTGCGACAGTCACATAGGCATTTTTGCATCATAACCAACCAAGGCATTTTCAGAGCGCGAATGTCTGTGCGGCAGCGAATGCAGTTCCAAGGGACAGTGAAAACCAGGTAGACCTTTCAGTGCTTGCAGTATTCGTGTGGGTGCAATCGCTGGACGTTGAGAATTTGGCAGCTGGGCTCTGCCAGAGTCACATAGGCATTGTTACATCATAACCAACCAAAGCTCTTGCGGAGCGCGAATGTCTGTGCGGCAGCGAATGCAGTTCCAAGGGACAGTGAAAACCAGGTAGACCTTTCAGTGCTTGCAGTATTCGTGTGGGCGCAATCGCTGGACGTTTCGAATTTGGCAGCCGGGCTCTGCCAGAGTCACATAGGCATTGTTACATCATAACCAACCAAAGCTCTTGCGGAGCGCGAATGTCTGTGCGGCAGCGAATGCAGTTCCAAGGGACAGTGAAAACCAGGTAGACCTTTCAGTGCTGGCAGCTTTTGTGTGGGCGCAATCGCTGGACGTTTCGAATTTGGCAGCCGGGCTCTGCGACAGTCACGTAGGCATTGTTGCATCATAACCAACCAAGGCATTTGCAGAGCACGAATGTCTGTGCGGCAGCGAATGCAGTTCCAAGGGACAGTGAAAACCAGGTAGAGCTTTCAGTGCTGGCAGCTTTCGTGTGGGCGCAATCGCTGGACGTTTCGAATTTGGCAGCCGGGCTCTGCGACAGTCACATAGGCATTGTTGCATCATAACCAACCAAGGCATTTGCAGAGCGCGAATGTCTGTGCGGCAGCGAATGGAGTTCCAAGGGACAGTGAAAACCAGGTAGACCTTTCAGTGCTGGCAGCTTTCGTGTGGGCGCAATCGCTGGACGTTTCGAATTTGGCAGCCGGGCTCTGCCAGAGTCACATAGGCATTGTTACATCATAACCAACCAAAGCTCTTGCGGAGCGCGAATGTCTGTGCGGCAGCGAATGCAGTTCCAAGGGACAGTGAAAACCAGGTAGAGCTTTCAGTGCTGGCAGCTTTCGTGTGGGGGCAATCGCTGGACGTTTCGAATTTGGCAGCCGGGCTCTGGCAGAGTCACATAGGCATTGTTGCATCATAACCAACCAAGGAATTTGCAGAGCACGAATGTCTGTGCGGCAGCGAATGCAGTTCCAAGGGACAGTGAAATCCAGGTAGACCTTTCAGTGCTGGCAGCTTTCGTGTGGGCGCAATCGCTGGATGTTTCGAATTTGGCAGCCGTGCTCTGCCAGAGTCACATAGGCATTGTTGCATCATAACCAACCAGGGCATTTGCAGAGCGCGAATGTCTGTGCGGCAGCGAATGCAGTTCCAAGGGACAGTGAAAACCAGGTAGAGCTTTCACTGCTGGCAGCTTTCGTGTGGGCGCAATCGCTGGACGTTGAGAATTTGGCAGCCGGGCGCTGCCAGAGTCACATAGGCATTGTTGCATCATAACCAACCAAGGCTTTTGCAGAGCATGAATGTCTGTGCGGCAGCGAATGCAGTTCCAAGGGACAGTGAAAACCAGGTAGAGCTTTCAGTGCTGGCAGCTTTCGTGTGGGCGCAATCGCTGGACGTTTCGAATTTGGCAGCCGGGCTCTGCGACAGTCACATAGGCATTGTTGCATCATAACCAACCAAGGCATTTGCAGAGCGCGAATGTCTGTGCGGCAGCGAATGCAGTTCCAAGGGACAGTGAAAACCAGGTAGAGCTTGCAGTGCTGGCAGCTTTCGTGTGGGCGCAATCGCTGGACGTTGAGAATTTGGCAGCCGGGCTCTGCCAGAGTCACATAGGCATTGTTGTATCATAAGCAACCAGTGTATTTTCAGAGCGCGAATGTCTGTGCGGCAGCGAATGCAGTTCCAAGGGACAGTGAAAACCAGGTAGACCTTTCAGTGCTGGCAGCTTTCGTGTGGGCGCAATCGCTGGACGTTGAGAATTTGGCAGCCGGGCTCTGGCAGAGTCACATAGGCATTGTTGCATCATAACCAACCAAGGCTTTTGCAGAGCGCGAATGTCTGTGCGGCAGCGAATGCAGTTCCAAGGGACAGTGAAAACCAGGTAGAGCTTGCAGTGCTGGCAGCTTTCGTGTGGGCGCAATCGCTGGACGTTTCGAATTTGGCAGCCGGGCTCTGCCAGAGTCACATAGGCATTGTTGCATCATAACCAACCAAGGATTTTGCAGAGCGCGAATGTCTGTGCGGCAGCGAATGCAGTTCCAAGGGACAGTGAAAACCAGGTAGACCTTTCAGTGCTGGCGGCTTTTGTGTGGGCGCAATCGCTGGACGTTTCGAATTTGGCAGCCGGGCTCTGCCAGAGTCACATAGGCATTGTTGCATCATAACCAACCAAGGCATTTGCAGAGCACGAAAGTCTGTGCGGCAGCGAATGCAGTTCCAAGGGACAGTGAAAACCAGGTAGACCTTTCAGTGCTTGCAGTATTCGTGTGGGTGCAATCGCTGGACGTTGAGAATTTGGCAGCCGGGCTCTGCCAGAGTCACATAGGCATTGTTACATCATAACCAACCAAAGCTCTTGCGGAGCGCGAATGTCTGTGCGGCAGCGAATGCAGTTCCAAGGGACAGTGAAAACCAGGTAGACCTTTCAGTGCTTGCAGTATTCGTGTGGGCGCAATCGCTGGACGTTTCGAATTTGGCAGCCGGGCTCTGCCAGAGTCACATAGGCATTGTTGCATCATAACCAACCAAGGCATTTTCAGAGCGCGAATGTCTGTGCGGCAGTGAATGCAGTTCCAAGGGACAGTGAAAACCAGGTAGACCTTTCAGTGCTGGCAGCTTTCGTGTGGGCGCAATCGCTGGACGTTTCGAAATTGGCAGCCGGGCTCTGCGACAGTCACATAGGCATTGTTGCATCATAACCAACCAGGGCATTTGCAGAGCGCGAATGTCTGTGCAGCAGCGAATGCAGTTCCAAGGGACAGTGAAAACCAGGTAGACCTTTCAGTGCTGGCAGTATTCGTGTGGGCGCAATCGCTGGACGTTGAGAATTTGGCAGCCGGGCTCTGGCAGAGTCACATAGGCATTGTTGCATCATAACCAACCAAGGCTTTTGCAGAGCGCGAATGTCTGTGCGGCAGCGAATGCAGTTCCAAGGGACAGTGAAAACCAGGTAGAGCTTGCAGTGCTGGCAGCTTTCGTGTGGGCGCAATCGCTGGACGTTTCGAATTTGGCAGCCGGGCTCTGCCAGAGTCACATAGGCATTGTTGCATCATAACCAACCAAAGCTCTTGCGGAGCGCGAATGTCTGTGCGGCAGCGAATGCAGTTCCAAGGGACAGTGAAAACCAGGTAGACCTTTCAGTGCTGGCAGCTTTTGTGTGGGCGCAATCGCTGGACGTTTCGAATTTGGCAGCCGGGCTCTGCGACAGTCACATAGGCATTGTTGCATCATAACCAACCAAGGCATTTGCAGAGCACGAATGTCTGTGCGGCAGCGAATGCAGTTCCAAGGGACAGTGAAAACCAGGTAGAGCTTTCAGTGCTGGCATCTTTCGTGTGGGCGCAATCGCTGGACGTTTCGAATTTGGCAGCCGGGCTCTGCGACAGTCACATAGGCATTGTTGCATCATAACCAACCAAGGCATTTGCAGAGCGCGAATGTCTGTGCGGCAGCGAATGGAGTTCCAAGGGACAGTGAAAACCAGGTAGACCTTTCAGTGCTGGCAGCTTTCGTGTGGGCGCAATCGCTGGACGTTTCGAATTTGGCAGCCGGGCTCTGCCAGAATCACATAGGCATTGTTACATCATAACCAACCAAAGCTCTTGCGGAGCGCGAATGTCTGTGCGGCAGCGAATGCAGTTCCAAGGGACAGTGAAAACCAGGTAGAGCTTTCAGTGCTGGCAGCTTTCGTGTGGGCGCAATCGCTGGACGTTGAGAATTTGGCAGCCGGGCTCTGCGACAGTCACATAGGCATTGTTGCATCATAACCAACCAAGGCTTTTGCAGAGCGCGAATGTCTGTGCGGCAGCGAATGCAGTTCCAAGGGACAGTGAAAACCAGGTAGAGCTTTCAGTGCTGGCAGCTTTCGTGTGGGCGCAATCGCTGGACGTTTCGAATTTGGCAGCCGGGCTCTGCCAGAGTCACATAGGCATTGTTGCATCATAACCAACCAAAGCTCTTGCGGAGCGCGAATGTCTGTGCGGCAGCGAATGCAGTTCCAAGGGACAGTGAAAACCAGGTAGACCTTTCAGTGCTTGCAGTATTCGTGTGGGTGCAATCGCTGGACGTTGAGAATTTGGCAGCCGGGCTCTGCCAGAGTCACATAGGCATTGTTACATCATAACCAAACAAAGCTCTTGCGGAGCGCGAATGTCTGTGCGGCAGCGAATGCAGTTCCAAGGGACAGTGAAAACCAGGTAGAGCTTGCAGTGCTGGCAGTATTCGTGTGGGCGCAATCGCTGGACGTTGAGAATTTGGCAGCCGGGCTCTGCGACAGTCACGTAGGCATTGTTGCATCATAACCAAACAAGGCATTTGCAGAGCACGAATGTCTGTGCGGCAGCGAATGCAGTTCCAAGGGACAGTGAAAACCAGGTAGAGCTTTCAGTGCTGGCAGCTTTCGTGTGGGCGCAATCGCTGGACGTTTCGAATTTGGCAGCCGTGCTCTGCGACAGTCACATAGGCATTGTTGCATCATAACCAACCAAGGCATTTGCAGAGCGCGAATGTCTGTGCGGCAGCGAATGGAGTTCCAAGGGACAGTGAAAACCAGGTAGACCTTTCAGTGCTGGCAGCTTTCGTGTGGGCGCAATCGCTGGACGTTTCGAATTTGGCAGCCGGGCTCTGGCAGAGTCACATAGGCATTGTTACATCATAACCAACCAAAGCTCTTGCGGAGCGCGAATGTCTGTGCGGCAGCGAATGCAGTTCCAAGGGACAGTGAAAACCAGGTAGAGCTTTCAGTGCTGGCAGCTTTCGTGTGGGCGCAATCGCTGGACGTTGAGAATTTGGCAGCCGGGCTCTGCCAGAGTCACATAGGCATTGTTGCATCATAACCAACCAAGGCATTTGCAGAGCGCGAATGTCTGTGCGGCAGCGAATGCAGTTCCAAGGGACAGTGAAAACCAGGTAGACCTTTCAGTGCTGGCAGTATTCGTGTGGGCGCAATCGCTGGACGTTGAGAATTCGGCAGCCGGGCTCTGCCAGAGTGACATAGGCATTGTTGCATCATAACCAAACAAGGATTTTGCAGAGCGCGAATGTCTGTGCGGCAGCGAATGCAGTTCCAAGGGACAGTGAAAACCAGGTAGACCTTTCAGTGCTGGCAGCTTTCGTGTGGGCGCAATCGCTGGACGTTTCGAATTTGGCAGCCGGGCTCTGCGACAGTCACATAGGCATTGTTGCATCATAACCAACCAAGGCATTTGCAGAGCGCGAATGTCTGTGCGGCAGCGAATGCAGTTCCAAGGGACAGTGAAAACCAGGTAGAGCTTTCAGTGCTGGCAGCTTTCGTGTGGGCGCAATCGCTGGACGTTGAGAATTTGGCATCCGGGCTCTGCCAGAGTCACATAGGCATTGTTGCATCATAACCAACCAAGGATTTTGCAGAGCACGAATGTCTGTGCGGCAGCGAATGCAGTTCCAAGGGACAGTGAAAACCAGGTAGACCTTTCAGGGCTGGCGGCTTTTGTGTGGGCGCAATCGCTGGACGTTTCGAATTTGGCAGCCGGGCTCTGCGACAGTCACATAGGCATTGTTGCATCATAACCAACCAAGGCATTTGCAGAGCACGAATGTCTGTGCGGCAGCGAATGCAGTTCCAAAGGACAGTGAAAACCAGGTAGAGCTTTCACTGCTGGCAGCTTTCGTGTGGGCGCAATCGCTGGACGTTGAGAATTTGGCAGCCGGGCTCTGGCAGAGTCACATAGGCATTGTTGCATCATAACCAACCAAGGCTTTTGCAGAGCGCGAATGTCTGTGCGGCAGCGAATGCAGTTCCAAGGGACAGTGAAAACCAGGTAGAGCTTTCAGTGCTGGCAGCTTTCGTGTGGGCGCAATCACTGGACGTTTCGAATTTGGCAGCCGGGCTCTGCCAGAGTCACATAGGCATTGTTGCATCATAACCAACCAAAGCTTTTGTACAGCGCGAATGTCTGTGCGGCAGCGAATGCAGTTCCAAGGGACAGTGAAAACCAGGTAGACCTTTCAGTGCTTGCAGTATTCGTGTGGGTGCAATCGCTGGACGTTGAGAATTTGGCAGCCGGGCTCTGCCAGAGTCACATAGGCATTGTTACATCATAACCAACCAAAGCTCTTGCGGAGCGCGAATGTCTGTGCGGCAGCGAATGCAGTTCCAAAGGACAGTGAAAACCAGGTAGACCTTTCAGTGCTTGCAGTATTCGTGTGGGCGCAATCGCTGGACGTTTCGAATTTGGCAGCCGGGCTCTGCCAGAGTCACATAGGCATTGTTGCATCATAACCAACCAAAGCTCTTGCGGAGCGCGAATGTCTGTGCGGCAGCGAATGCAGTTCCAAGGGACAGTGAAAACCAGGTAGACCTTTCAGTGCTTGCAGTATTCGTGTGGGTGCAATCGCTGGACGTTGAGAATTTGGCAGCCGGGCTCTGCCAGAGTCACATAGGCATTGTTGCATCATAACCAACCAGGGCATTTGCAGAGCACGAATGTCTGTGCGGCAGCGAATGCAGTTCCAAGGGACAGTGAAAACCAGGTAGAGCTTTCAGTGCTGGCAGCTTTCGTGTGGGCGCAATCGCTGGACGTTTCGAAATTGGCAGATGGGCTCTGCGACAGTGACGTTGGCATTGTTGCATCATAACCAACCAAGGCATTTGCAGAGCATGAATGTCTGTGCGGCAGCGAATGCAGTTCCAAGGGACAGTGAAAACCAGTTAGACCTTTCAGTGCTGGCAGCTTTCGTGTGGGCGCAATCGCTGGATGTTTCGAATTTGGCATCCGGGCTCTGCCAGAGTAACATAGGCATTGTTGCATCATAACCAACCAGGGCATTTTCAGAGCGCGAATGTCTGTGCGGCAGCGAATGCAGTTCCAAGGGACAGTGAAAACCAGGTAGAGCTTTCAGTGCTGGCAGCTTTCGTGTGGGCGCAATCGCTGGACGTTTCGAATTTGGCAGCCGGGCTCTGCCAGAGTCACATAGGCATTGTTGCATCATAACCAACCAAAGCTTTTGTACAGCGCGAATGTCTGTGCGGCAGCGAATGCAGTTCCAAGGGACAGTGAAAACCAGGTAGACCTTTCAGTGCTTGCAGTATTCGTGTGGGTGCAATCGCTGGACGTTGAGAATTTCGCAGCCGGGCTCTGCCAGAGTCACATAGGCATTGTTACATCATAACCAACCAAGGCATTTGCAGAGCGCGAATGTCTGTGCGGCAGCGAATGCAGTTCCAAGGGACAGTGAAAACCAGGTAGACCTTTCAGTGCTGGCAGCTTTCGTGTGGGCGCAATCGCTGGACGTTTCGAAATTGGCAGCCGGGCTCTGCGACAGTCACATAGGCATTGTTGCATCATAACCAACAAAGGCATTTGCAGAGCACGAATGTCTGTGCGGCAGCGAATGCAGTTCCAAGGGACAGTGAAATCCAGGTAGAGCTTTCAGTGCTGGCAGCTTTCGTGTGGGCGCAATCGCTGGACGTTTCGAATTTGGCAGCCGGGCTCTGCCAGAGTCACATAGGCATTGTTGCATCATAACCAACCAGGGCATTTGCAGAGAGCGAATGTCTGTGCAGCAGCGAATGCAGTTCCAAGGGACAGTGAAAACCAGGTAGAGCTTTCAGTGCTGGCAGCTTTCGTGTGGGCGCAATCGCTGGACGTTTCGAATTTGGCAGCCGGGCTCTGCCAGAGTCACATAGGCATTGTTGCATCATAACCAACCAAGGAATTTGCAGAGCACGAATGTCTGTGCGGCAGCGAATGCAGTTCCAAGGGACAGTGAAAACCAGGTAGACCTTTCAGTGCTGGCAGCTTTCGTGTGGGCGCAATCGCTGGACGTTTCGAATTTGGCAGCCGGGCTCTGCGACAGTCACGTTGGCATTGTTGCATCATAACCAACCAAGGCATTTGCAGAGCACGAATGTCTGTGCGGCAGCGAATGCAGTTCCAAGGGACAGTGAAAACCAGGTAGACCTTTCAGTGCTGGCAGCTTTCGTGTGGGCGCAATCGCTGGATGTTTCGAATTTGGCATCCGGGCTCTGCCAGAGTAACATAGGCATTGTTGCATCATAACCAACCAGGGCATTTTCAGAGCGCGAATGTCTGTGCGGCAGCGAATGCAGTTCCAAGGGACAGTGAAAACCAGGTAGAGCTTTCAGTGCTGGCAGCTTTCGTGTGGGCGCAATCGCTGGACGTTTCGAAATTGGCAGCCGGGCTCTGCAACAGTCACATAGGCATTGTTGCATCATAACCAACCAAGGCATTTGCAGAGCGCGAATGTCTGTGCGGCAGCGAATGCAGTTCCAAGGGACAGTGAAAACCAGGTAGACCTTTCAGTGCTGGCAGGTTTCGTGTGGGCGCAATCGCTGGACGTTGAGAATTTGGCAGCCGGGCTCTGCCAGAGTCACATAGGCATTGTTGCATCATAACCAACCAAGGCTTTTGCAGAGCGCGAATGTCTGTGCGGCAGCGAATGCAGTTCCAAGGGACAGTGAAAACCAGGTAGAGCTTGCAGTGCTTGCAGTATTCGTGTGGGCGCAATCGCTGGACGTTGAGAATTTGGCAGCCGGGCTCTGGCAGAGTCACATAGGCATTGTTGCATCATAACCAACCAAAGCTTTTTTACAGCGCGAATGTCTGTGCGGCAGCGAATGCAGTTCCAAGGGACAGTGAAAACCAGGTAGACCTTTCAGTGCTTGCAGTATTCGTGTGGGTGCAATCGCTGGACGTTTCGAATTTGGCAGCCGGGCTCTGCCAGAGTCACATAGGCATTGTTACATCATAACCAACCAAAGCTCTTGCGGAGCGCGAATGTCTGTGCGGCAGCGAATGCAGTTCCAAGGGACAGTGAAAACCAGGTAGACCTTTCAGTGCTGGCAGTATTCGTGTGGGCGCAATCGCTGGACGTTGAGAATTTGGCAGCCGGGCTCTGCCAGAGTCACATAGGCATTGTTGCATCATAACCAACCAAGGCTTTTGCAGAGCGCGAATGTCTGTGCGGCAGCGAATGCAGTTCCAAGGGACAGTGAAAACCAGGTAGACCTTTCAGTGCTGGCAGCTTTTGTGTGGGCGCAGTCGCTGGACGTTTCGAATTTGGCAGCTGGGCTCTGCGACAGTCACATAGGCATTGTTGCATCATAACCAACCAAGGCATTTTCAGAGCGCGAATGTCTGTGCGGCAGCGAATGCAGTTCCAAGGGACAGTGATACCAGGTAGAGCTTGCAGTGCTGGCAGCTTTCGTGTGGGCGCAATCGCTGGACGTTTCGAATTTGGCAGCCGGGCTCTGCGACAGTCACGTTGGCATTGTTGCATCATAACCAACCAAGGCATTTGCAGAGCACGAATGTCTGTGCGGCAGCGAATGCAGTTCCAAGGGACAGTGAAAACCAGGTAGACCTTTCAGTGCTGGCAGCTTTCGTGTGGGCGCAATCGCTGGATGTTTCGAATTTGGCATCCGGGCTCTGCCAGAGTAACATAGGCATTGTTGCATCATAACCAACCAGGGCATTTTCAGAGCGCGAATGTCTGTGCGGCAGCGAATGCAGTTCCAAGGGACAGTGAAAACCAGGTAGAGCTTTCAGTGCTGGCAGCTTTCGTGTGGGCGCAATCGCTGGACGTTTCGAATTTGACAGCCGGGCTCTGCAACAGTCACATAGGCATTGTTGCATCATAACCAACCAAGGCATTTGCAGAGCGCGAATGTCTGTGCGGCAGCGAATGCAGTTCCAAGGGACAGTGAAAACCAGGTAGACCTTTCAGTGCTGGCAGGTTTCGTGTGGGCGCAATCGCTGGACGTTGAGAATTTGGCAGCCGGGCTCTGGCAGAGTCACATAGGCATTGTTGCATCATAACCAACCAAGGCTTTTGCAGAGCGCGAATGTCTGTGCGGCAGCGAATGCAGTTCCAAGGGACAGTGAAAACCAGGTAGAGCTTGCAGTGCTGGCAGCTTTCGTGTGGGCGCAATCGCTGGACGTTTCGAATTTGGCAGCCGGGCTCTGCGACAGTCACATAGGCATTGTTGCATCATAACCAACCAAGGCATTTTCAGAGCGCGAATGTCTGTGCGGCAGCGAATGCAGTTCCAAGGGACAGTGAAAACCAGGTAGAGCTTGCAGTGCTGGCAGCTTTCGTGTGGGCGCAATCGCTGGACGTTTCGAATTTTGCAGCCGGGCTCTGCGACAGTCACGTAGGCATTGTTGCATCATAACCAACCAATGCATTTGCAGAGCGCGAATGTCTGTGCGGCAGCGAATGCAGTTCCAAGGGACAGTGAAAACCAGGTAGAGCTTTCAGTGCTGGCAGCTTTCGTGTGGGCGCAATCGCTGGACGTTTCGAATTTGGCAGCCGGGCTCTGCCAGAGTCACATAGGCATTGTTGCATCATAACCAACCAAGGCATTTTCAGAGCGCGAATGTCTGTGCGGCAGCGAATGCAGTTCCAAGGGACAGTGAAAACCAGGTAGAGCTTTCAGTGCTGGCAGCTTTCGTGTGGGCGCAATCGCTGGACGTTTCGAATTTGGCAGCCGGGCTCTGCCAGAGTCACATAGGCATTGTTACATCATAACCAACCAAAGCTCTTGCGGAGCGCGAATGTTTGTGCGGCAGCGAATGCAGTTCCAAGGGACAGTGAAAACCAGGTAGAGCTTTCAGTGCTGGCAGCTTTCGTGTGGGCGCAATCGCTGGACGTTGAGAATTTGGCAGCCGGGCTCTGGCAGAGTCACATAGGCATTGTTGCATCATAACCAACCAAAGCTCTTGCGGAGCGCGAATGTCTGTGCGGCAGCGAATGCAGTTCCAAGGGACAGTGAAAACCAGGTAGAGCTTGCAGTGCTGGCAGCTTTCGTGTGGGCGCAATCGCTGGACGTTTCGAATTTGGCAGCCGGGCTCTGCCAGAGTCACATAGGCATTGTTGCATCATAACCAACCAAGGCATTTGCAGAGCACGAATGTCTGTGCGGCAGCGAATGCAGTTCCAAGGGACAGTGAAAACCAGGTAGAGCTTTCAGTGCTGGCAGCTTTCGTGTGGGCGCAATCGCTGGACGTTTCGAATTTGGCAGCCGGGCTCTGCGACAGTCACGTTGGCATTGTTGCATCATAACCAACCAAGGCATTTGCAGAGCACGAATGTCTGTGCGGCAGCGAATGCAGTTCCAAGGGACAGTGAAAACCAGGTAGACCTTTCAGTGCTGGCAGCTTTTGTGTGGGCGCAATCGCTGGATGTTTCGAATTTGGCATCCGGGCTCTGCCAGAGTCACATAGGCATTGTTGCATCATAACCAACCAGGGCATTTTCAGAGCGCGAATGTCTGTGCGGCAGCGAATGCAGTTCCAAGGGACAGTGAAAACCAGGTAGAGCTTTCAGTGCTGGCAGCTTTCGTGTGGGCGCAATCGCTGGACGTTTCGAATTTGGCAGCCGGGCTCTGCGACAGTCACATAGGCATTGTTGCATCATAACCAACGAAGGCATTTGCAGAGCGCGAATGTCTGTGCGGCAGCGAATGCAGTTCCAAGGGACAGTGAAAACCAGGTAGAGCTTGCAGTGCTGGCAGCTTTCGTGTGGGCGCAATCGCTGGAGGTTTCGAATTTGGCAGCCGGGCTCTGCCAGAGTCACATAGGCATTGTTACATCATAACCAACCAAAGCTCTTGCGGAGCGCGAATGTCTGTGCGGCAGCGAATGCAGTTCCAAGGGACAGTGAAAACCAGGTAGAGCTTTCAGTGCTGGCAGCTTTCGTGTGGGCGCAATCGCTGGACGTTGAGAATTTGGCAGCCGGGCTCTGGCAGAGTCACATAGGCATTGTTGCATCATAACCAACCAAGGCTTTTGCAGAGCGCGAATGTCTGTGCGGCAGCGAATGCAGTTCCAAGGGACAGTGAAAACCAGGTAGAGCTTGCAGTGCTGGCAGCTTTCGTGTGGGCGCAATCGCTGGACGTTTCGAATTTGGCAGCCGGGCTCTGCCAGAGTCACATAGGCATTGTTGCATCATAACCAACCAAAGCTCTTGCGGAGCGCGAATGTCTGTGCGGCAGCGAATGCAGTTCCAAGGGACAGTGAAAACCAGGTAGAGCTTGCAGTGCTGGCAGCTTTCGTGTGGGCGCAATCGCTGGACGTTGAGAATTTGGCAGCCGGGCTCTGCCAGAGTCACATAGGCATTGTTGCATCATAACCAACCAAGGCTTTTGCAGAGCGCGAATGTCTGTGCGGCAGCGAATGCAGTTCCAAGGGACAGTGAAAACCAGGTAGAGCTTGCAGTGCTGGCAGCTTTCGTGTGGGCGCAATCGCTGGACGTTTCGAATTTGGCAGCCGGGCTCTGCCAGAGTCACATAGGCATTGTTACATCATAACCAACCAAAGCTCTTGCGGAGCGCGAATGTCTGTGCGGCAGCGAATGCAGTTCCAAGGGACAGTGAAAACCAGGTAGAGCTTGCAGTGCTGGCAGCTTTCGTGTGGGCGCAATCGCTGGACGTTGAGAATTTGGCAGCCGGGCTCTGGCAGAGTCACATAGGCATTGTTGCATCATAACCAACCAAGGCTTTTGCAGAGCGCGAATGTCTGTGCGGCAGCGAATGCAGTTCCAAGGGACAGTGAAAACCAGGTAGACCTTTCAGTGCTGGCAGCTTTCGTGTGGGCGCAATCGCTGGACGTTTCGAATTTGGCAGCCGGGCTCTGGCAGAGTCACATAGGCATTGTTGCATCATAACCAACGAAGGCATTTGCAGAGCGCGAATGTCTGTGCGGCAGCGAATGCAGTTCCAAGGGACAGTGAAAACCAGGTAGAGCTTGCAGTGCTGGCAGCTTTCGTGTGGGCGCAATCGCTGGAGGTTTCGAATTTGGCAGCCGGGCTCTGCCAGAGTCACATAGGCATTGTTGCATCATAACCAACCAAGGCATTTGCAGAGCGCGAACGTCTGTGCGGCAGCGAATGCAGTTCCAAGGGACAGTGAAAACCAGGTAGAGCTTTCACTGCTGGCAGTATTCGTGTGGGCGCAATCGCTGGACGTTGAGAATTTGGCAGCCGGGCTCTGCCAGAGTGACATAGGCATTGTTGCATCATAACCAAACAAGGATTTTGCAGAGCGCGAATGTCTGTGCGGCAGCGAATGCAGTTCCAAGGGACAGTGAAAACCAGGTAGACCTTTCAGTGCTGGCAGCTTTCGTGTGGGCGCAATCGCTGGACGTTTCGAATTTGGCAGCCGGGCTCTGCCAGAGTCACATAGGCATTGTTGCATCATAACCAACCAAGGCATTTTCAGAGCGCGAATGTCTGTGCGGCAGCGAATGGAGTTCCAAGGGACAGTGAAAACCAGGTAGAGCTTTCAGTGCTGGCAGCTTTCGTGTGGGCGCAATCGCAGAACGTTGAGAATTTGGCAGCCGGGCTCTGCCAGAGTCACATAGGCATTGTTACATCATAACCAACCAAAGCTCTTGCGGAGCGCGAATGTCTGTGCGGCAGCGAATGCAGTTCCAAGGGACAGTGAAAACCAGGTAGAGCTTTCAGTGCTGGCAGCTTTCGTGTGGGCGCAATCGCTGGACGTTGAGAATTTTGTAGCCGGGCTCTGCCAGAGTCACATAGGCATTGTTGCATCATAACCAACCAAGGAATTTGCAGAGCACGAATGTCTGTGCGGCAGCGAATGCAGTTCCAAGGGACAGTGAAAACCAGGTAGAGCTTTCAGTGCTGGCAGCTTTCGTGTGGGCGCAATCGCTGGACGTTTCGAAATTGGCAGCCGGGCTCTGCGACAGTCACATAGGCATTGTTGCATCATAACCAACCAAGGCATTTGCAGAGCACGAATGTCTGTGCGGCAGCGAATGCAGTTCCAAGGGACAGTGAAAACCAGGTAGAGTTTTCACTGCTGGCAGCTTTCGTGTGGGCGCAATCGCTGGAAGTTTCGAATTTGGCATCCGGGCTCTGCCAGAGTCACATAGGCATTGTTGCATCATAACCAACCAGGGCATTTTCAGAGCGCGAATGTCTGTGCGGCAGCGAATGCAGTTCCAAGGGACAGTGAAAACCAGGTAGACCTTTCAGTGCTGGCAGTATTCGTGTGGGCGCAATCGCTGGACGTTGAGAATTTGGCAGCCGGGCTCTGCCAGAGTCACATAGGCATTGTTGCATCATAACCAACCAAGGCTTTTGCAGAGCGCTAATGTCTGTGCGGCAGCGAATGCAGTTCCAAGGGACAGTGAAAACCAGGTAGAGCTTGCAGTGCTGGCAGCTTTCGTGTGGGCGCAATCGCTGGACGTTGAGAATTTGGCAGCCGGGCTCTGCCAGAGTCACATAGGCATTGTTGCATCATAACCAACCAAGGCATTTGCAGAACGCGAATGTCTGTGCGGCAGCGAATGCAGTTCCAAGGGACAGTGAAAACCAGGTAGACCTTTCAGTGCTGGCAGCTTTCGTGTGGGCGCAATCGCTGGACGTTTCGAATTTGGCAGCCGGGCTCTGCGACAGTCACATAGGCATTGTTGCATCATAACCAACCAAGGCATTTGCAGAGCGCGAATGTCTCTGCGACAGCGAATGCAGTTCCAAGGGACAGTGAAAACCAGGTAGAGCTTTCAGTGCTGGCAGCTTTCGTGTGGGCGCAATCGCTGGACGTTTCGAATTTGGCAGCCGGGCTCTGCCAGAGTCACATAGGCATTGTTACATCATAACCAACCAAAGCTCTTGCGGAGCGCGAATGTCTGTGCGGCAGCGAATGCAGTTCCAAGGGACAGTGAAAACCAGGTAGAGCTTTCAGTGCTGGCAGCTTTCGTGTGGGCGCAATCGCTGGACGTTGAGAATTTGGCAGCCGGGCTCTGGCAGAGTCACATAGGCATTGTTGCATCATAACCAACCAAGGCTTTTGCAGAGCGCGAATGTCTGTGCGGCAGCGAATGCAGTTCCAAGGGACAGTGAAAACCAGGTAGAGCTTGCAGTGCTGGCAGCTTTCGTGTGGGCGCAATCGCTGGACGTTTCGAATTTGGCAGCCGGGCTCTGCCAGAGTCACATAGGCATTGTTGCATCATAACCAACCAAAGCTCTTGCGGAGCGCGAATGTCTGTGCGGCAGCGAATGCAGTTCCAAGGGACAGTGAAAACCAGGTAGAGCTTGCAGTGCTGGCAGCTTTCGTGTGGGCGCAATCGCTGGACGTTGAGAATTTGGCAGCCGGGCTCTGCCAGAGTCACATAGGCATTGTTGCATCATAACCAACCAAGGCATTTGCAGAGCACGAATGTCTGTGCGGCAGCGAATGCAGTTCCAAGGGACAGTGAAAACCAGGTAGAGCTTTCAGTGCTGGCAGCTTTCGTGTGGGCGCAATCGCTGGACGTTTCGAATTTGGCAGCCGGGCTCTGCGACAGTCACGTTGGCATTGTTGCATCATAACCAACCAAGGCATTTGCAGAGCACGAATGTCTGTGCGGCAGCGAATGCAGTTCCAAGGGACAGTGAAAACCAGGTAGACCTTTCAGTGCTGGCAGCTTTCGTGTGGGCGCAATCGCTGGATGTTTCGAATTTGGCATCCGGGCTCTGCCAGAGTAACATAGGCATTGTTGCATCATAACCAACCAGGGCATTTTCAGAGCGCGAATGTCTGTGCGGCAGCGAATGCAGTTCCAAGGGACAGTGAAAACCAGGTAGACCTTTCAGTGCTGGCAGCTTTCGTGTGGGCGCAATCGCTGGACGTTTCGAATTTGGCAGCCGGGCTCTGGCAGAGTCACATAGGCATTGTTGCATCATAACCAACGAAGGCATTTGCAGAGCGCGAATGTCTGTGCGGCAGCGAATGCAGTTCCAAGGGACAGTGAAAACCAGGTAGAGCTTGCAGTGCTGGCAGCTTTCGTGTGGGCGCAATCGCTGGACGTTTCGAATTTGGCAGCCGGGCTCTGCCAGAGTCACATAGGCATTGTTACATCATAACCAACCAAAGCTCTTGCGGAGCGCGAATGTCTGTGCGGCAGCGAATGCAGTTCCAAGGGACAGTGAAAACCAGGTAGAGCTTGCAGTGCTGGCAGCTTTCGTGTGGGCGCAATCGCTGGACGTTTCGAATTTGGCAGCCGGGCTCTGCCAGAGTCACATAGGCATTGTTGCATCATAACCAACCAAGGCATTTGCAGAGCGCGAACGTCTGTGCGGCAGCGAATGCAGTTCCAAGGGACAGTGAAAACCAGGTAGACCTTTCAGTGCTGGCAGTATTCGTGTGGGCGCAATCGCTGGACGTTGAGAATTTGGCAGCCGGGCTCTGCCAGAGTGACATAGGCATTGTTGCATCATAACCAAACAAGGATTTTGCAGAGCGCGAATGTCTGTGCGGCAGCGAATGCAGTTCCAAGGGACAGTGAAAACCAGGTAGAGCTTTCAGTGCTGGCAGCTTTCGTGTGGGCGCAATCGCTGGACGTTTCGAATTTGGCAGCCGGGCTCTGCCAGAGTCACATAGGCATTGTTGCATCATAACCAACCAAGGCATTTTCAAAGCGCGAATGTCTGTGCGGCAGCGAATGGAGTTCCAAGGGACAGTGAAAACCAGGTAGACCTTTCAGTGCTGGCAGCTTTCGTGTGGGCGCAATCGCTGGACGTTGAGAATTTGGCAGCCGGGCTCTGCCAGAGTCACATAGGCATTGTTACATCATAACCAACCAAAGCTCTTGCGGAGCGCGAATGTCTGTGCGGCAGCGAATGCAGTTCCAAGGGACAGTGAAAACCAGGTAGAGCTTTCAGTGCTGGCAGCTTTCGTGTGGGCGCAATCGCTGGACGTTGAGAATTTTGTAGCCGGGCTCTGCCAGAGTCACATAGGCATTGTTGCATCATAACCAACCAAGGAATTTGCAGAGCACGAATGTCTGTGCGGCAGCGAATGCAGTTCCAAGGGACAGTGAAAACCAGGTAGAGCTTTCAGTGCTGGCAGCTTTCGTGTGGGCGCAATCGCTGGACGTTTCAAAATTGGCAGCCGGGCTCTGCGACAGTCACATAGGCATTGTTGCATCATAACCAACCAAGGCATTTGCAGAGCACGAATGTCTGTGCGGCAGCGAATGCAGTTCCAAGGGACAGTGAAAACCAGGTAGAGTTTTCACTGCTGGCAGCTTTCGTGTGGGCGCAATCGCTGGAAGTTTCGAATTTGGCATCCGTGCTGTGCCAGAGTCACATAGGCATTGTTGCATCATAACGAACCAGGGCATTTGCAGAGCGCGAATGTCTGTGCGGCAGCGAATGCAGTTCCAAGGGACAGTGAAAACCAGGTAGACCTTTCAGTGCTGGCAGTATTCGTGTGGGCGCAATCGCTGGACGTTTCGAATTTGGCAGCCGGGCTCTGCCAGAGTCACATAGGCATTGTTGCATCATAACCAACCAAGGCTTTTGCAGAGCGCTAATGTCTGTGCGGCAGCGAATGCAGTTCCAAGGGACAGTGAAAACCAGGTAGAGCTTGCAGTGCTGGCAGCTTTCGTGTGGGCGCAATCGCTGGACGTTGAGAATATGGCAGCCGGGCTCTGCCAGAGTCACATAGGCATTGTTGCATCATAACCAACCAAGGCATTTGCAGAGCGCGAATGTCTGTGCGGCAGCGAATGCAGTTCCAAGGGACAGTGAAAACCAGGTAGACCTTTCAGTGCTGGCAGCTTTCGTGTGGGCGCAATCGCTGGACGTTGAGAATTTGGCAGCCGGGCTCTGCCAGAGTCACATAGGCATTGTTGCATCATAACCAACCAAGGCATTTGCAGAGCACGAATGTCTGTGCGGCAGCGAATGCAGTTCCAAGGGACAGTGAAAACCAGGTAGAGCTTTCAGTGCTGGCAGCTTTCGTGTGGGCGCAATCGCTGGACGTTTCAAAATTGGCAGCCGGGCTCTGCGACAGTCACATAGGCATTGTTGCATCATAACCAACCAAGGCATTTGCAGAGCACGAATGTCTGTGCGGCAGCGAATGCAGTTCCAAGGGACAGTGAAAACCAGGTAGAGTTTTCACTGCTGGCAGCTTTCGTGTGGGCGCAATCGCTGGAAGTTTCGAATTTGGCATCCGTGCTGTGCCAGAGTCACATAGGCATTGTTGCATCATAACGAACCAGGGCATTTGCAGAGCGCGAATGTCTGTGCGGCAGCGAATGCAGTTCCAAGGGACAGTGAAAACCAGGTAGACCTTTCAGTGCTGGCAGTATTCGTGTGGGCGCAATCGCTGGACGTTTCGAATTTGGCAGCCGGGCTCTGCCAGAGTCACATAGGCATTGTTGCATCATAACCAACCAAGGCTTTTGCAGAGCGCTAATGTCTGTGCGGCAGCGAATGCAGTTCCAAGGGACAGTGAAAACCAGGTAGAGCTTGCAGTGCTGGCAGCTTTCGTGTGGGCGCAATCGCTGGACGTTGAGAATATGGCAGCCGGGCTCTGCCAGAGTCACATAGGCATTGTTGCATCATAACCAACCAAGGCATTTGCAGAGCGCGAATGTCTGTGCGGCAGCGAATGCAGTTCCAAGGGACAGTGAAAACCAGGTAGACCTTTCAGTGCTGGCAGCTTTCGTGTGGGCGCAATCGCTGGACGTTGAGAATTTGGCAGCCGGGCTCTGCCAGAGTCACATAGGCATTGTTGCATCATAACCAACCAAGGCATTTGCAGAGCGCGAATGTCTGTGCGGCAGCGAATGCAGTTCCAAGGGACAGTGAAAACCAGGTAGAGCTTTCAGTGCTGGCAGTATTCGTGTGGGCGCAATCGCTGGACGTTGAGAATTTGGCAGCCAGGCTCTGCCAGAGTCACATAGGCATTGTTGCATCATAACCAAACAAGGATTTTGCAGAGCGCGAATGTCTGTGCGTCAGCGAATGCAGTTCCAAGGGACAGTGAAAACCAGGTAGACCTTTCAGTGCTGGCAGCTTTTGTGTGGGTGCAGTCGCTGGACGTTTCGAATTTGGCAGCCGGGCTCTGCGACAGTCACATAGGCATTGTTGCATCATAACCAACCAAGGCATTTTCAGAGCGCGAATGTCTGTGCGGCAGCGAATGCAGTTCCAAGGGACAGTAAAAACCAGGTAGAGCTTGCAGTGCTGGCAGCTTTCGTGTGGGCGCAATCGCTGGACGTTTCGAATTTTGCAGCCGGGCTCTGCGACAGTCACGTAGGCATTGTTGCATCATAACCAACCAAGGCATTTGCAGAGCACGAATGTCTGTGCGGCAGCGAATGCAGTTCCAAGGGACAGTGAAAACCAGGTAGAGCTTTCAGTGCTGGCAGCTTTCGTGTGGGCGCAATCGCTGGACGTTTCGAATTTGGCAGCCGGGCTCTGCCAGAGTCACATAGGCATTGTTGCATCATAACCAACCAAGGCATTTTCAGAGCGCGAATGTCTGTGCGGCAGCGAATGCAGTTCCAAGGGACAGTGAAAACCAGGTAGAGCTTTCAGTGCTGGCAGCTTTCGTGTGGGTGCAATCGCTGGACGTTGAGAATTTGGCAGCCGGGCTCTGCCAGAGTCACATAGGCATTGTTGCATCATAACCAACCAAGGCATTTGCAGAGCGCGAATGTCTGTGCGGCAGCGAATGCAGTTCCAAGGGACAGTGAAAACCAGGTAGACCTTTCAGTGTTGGCAGCTTTCGTGTGGGCGCAATCGCTGGACGTTGAGAATTTGGCAGCCGGGCTCTGCCAGAGTCACATAGGCATTGTTGCATCATAACCAACCAAGGAATTTGCAGAGCACGAATGTCTGTGCGGCAGCGAATGCAGTTCCAAGGGACAGTGAAAACCAGGTAGAGCTTTCAGTGCTGGCAGCTTTCGTGTGGGCGCAATCGCTGGACGTTGAGAATTTGGCAGCCGGGCTCTGCGACAGTCACATAGGCATTGTTGCATCATAACCAACCAAGGCATTTGCAGAGCACGAATGTCTGTGCGGCAGCGAATGCAGTTCCAAGGGACAGTGAAAACCAGGTAGAGCTTTCACTGCTGGCAGCTTTCGTGTGGGCGCAATCGCTGGACGTTGAGAATTTGGCAGCCGGGCTCTGCCAGAGTCACATAGGCATTGTTGCATCATAACCAACCAAGGCTTTTGCAGAGCATGAATGTCTGTGCGGCAGCGAATGCATTTCCAATGGACAGTGAAAACCAGGTAGAGCTTTCAGTGCTGGCAGCTTTCGTGTGGGCGCAATCGCTGGACGTTTCGAATTTGGCAGCCGGGCTCTGCGACAGTCACATAGGAATTGTTGCATTATAACCAACCAAGGCATTTGCAGAGCGCGAATGTCTGTGCGGCAGCGAATGCAGTTCCAAGGGACAGTGAAAACCAGGTAGACCTTTCAGTGCTGGCAGCTTTCGTGTGGGCGCAATCACTGGACGTTGAGAATTTGGCCGCCGGGCTCTGCCAGAGTCACATAGGCATTGTTGCATCATAACCAACCAAGGCTTTTGCAGAGCGCGAATGTCTGTGCGGCAGCGAATGCAGTTCCAAGGGACAGTGAAAACCAGGTAGAGCTTGCAGTGCTGGCAGCTTTCGTGTGGGCGCAATCGCTGGACGTTTCGAATTTGGCAGCCGGGCTCTGCCAGAGTCACATAGGCATTGTTGCATCATAACCAACCAAGGCTTTTGCAGAGCGCGAATGTCTGTGCGGCAGCGAATGCAGTTCCAAGGGACAGTGAAAACCAGGTAGACCTTTCAGTGCTGGCGGCTTTTGTGTGGGCGCAATCGCTGGACGTTTCGAATTTGGCAGCCGGGCTCTGCCAGAGTCACATAGGCATTGTTGCATCATAACCAACCAAGGCATTTGCAGAGCACGAATGTCTGTGCGGCAGCGAATGCAGTTCCAAGGGACAGTGAAAACCAGGTAGACCTTTCAGTGCTGGCAGCTTTCGTGTGGGCGCAATCGCTGGACGTTTCGAATTTGGCATCCGGGCTCTGCCAGAGTAACATAGGCATTGTTGCATCATAACCAACCAGGGCATTTTCAGAGCGCGAATGTCTGTGCGGCAGCGAATGCAGTTCCAAGGGACAGTGAAAACCAGGTAGACCTTTCAGTGCTGGCAGGTTTCGTGTGGGCGCAATCGCTGGACGTTGAGAATTTGGCAGCCGGGCTCTGGCAGAGTCACATAGGCATTGTTACATCATAACCAACCAAAGCTCTTGCGGAGCGCGAATGTCTGTGCGGCAGCGAATGCAGTTCCAAGGGACAGTGAAAAGCAGGTAGACCTTTCAGTGCTTGCAGTATTCGTGTGGGCGCAATCGCTGGACGTTGAGAATTTGGCAGCCGGGCTCTGGCAGAGTCACATAGGCATTGTTGCATCATAACCAACCAAGGCTTTTGCAGAGCGCGAATGTCTGTGCGGCAGCGAATGCAGTTCCAAGGGACAGTGAAAACCAGGTAGAGCTTGCAGTGCTGGCAGCTTTCGTGTGGGCGCAATCACTCGACGTTTCGAATTTGGCAGCCGGGCTCTGCCAGAGTCACATAGGCATTGTTGCATCATAACCAACCAAAGCTCTTGCGGAGCGCGAATGTCTGTGCGGCAGCGAATGCAGTTCCAAGGGACAGTGAAAACCAGGTAGAGCTTGCAGTGCTGGCAGCTTTCGTGTGGGCGCAATCGCTGGACGTTGAGAATTTGGCAGCCGGGCTCTGCCAGAGTCACATAGGCATTGTTGCATCATAACCAACCAAGGAATTTGCAGAGCACGAATGTCTGTGCGGCAGCGAATGCAGTTCCAAGGGACAGTGAAAACCAGGTAGAGCTTTCAGTGCTGGCAGCTTTCGTGTGGGCGCAATCGCTGGACGTTTCGAATTTGGCAGCCGGGCTCTGCGACAGTCACGTTGGCATTGTTGCATCATAACCAACCAAGGCATTTGCAGAGCACGAATGTCTGTGCGGCAGCGAATGCAGTTCCAAGGGACAGTGAAAACCAGGTAGACCTTTCAGTGCTGGCAGCTTTCGTGTGGGCGCAATCGCTGGATGTTTCGAATTTGGCATCCGGGCTCTGCCAGAGTCACATAGGCATTGTTGCATCATAACCAACCAGGGCATTTTCAGAGCGCGAATGTCTGTGCGGCAGCGAATGCAGTTCCAAGGGACAGTGAAAACCAGGTAGAGCTTTCAGTGCTGGCAGCTTTCGTGTGGGCGCAATCGCTGGACGTTTCGAATTTGGCAGCCGGGCTCTGGCAGAGTCACATAGGCATTGTTGCATCATAACCAACGAAGGCATTTGCAGAGCGCGAATGTCTGTGCGGCAGCGAATGCAGTTCCAAGGGACAGTGAAAACCAGGTAGAGCTTGCAGTGCTGGCAGCTTTCATGTGGGCGCAATCGCTGGAGGTTTCGAATTTGGCAGCCGGGCTCTGCCAGAGTCACATAGGCATTGTTACATCATAACCAACCAAAGCTCTTGCGGAGCGCGAATGTCTGTGCGGCAGCGAATGCAGTTCCAAGGGACAGTGAAAACCAGGTAGACCTTTCAGTGCTTGCAGTATTCGTGTGGGCGCAATCGCTGGACGTTTCGAATTTGGCAGCCGGGCTCTGCCAGAGTCACATAGGCATTGTTGCATCATAACCAACCAAGGCATTTGCAGAGCGCGAACGTCTGTGCGGCAGCGAATGCAGTTCCAAGGGACAGTGAAAACCAGGTAGACCTTTCAGTGCTGGCAGTATTCGTGTGGGCGCAATCGCTGGACGTTGAGAATTTGGCAGCCGGGCTCTGGCAGAGTCACATAGGCATTGTTGCATCATAACCAACCAAGGCTTTTGCAGAGCGCGAATGTCTGTGCGGCAGCGAATGCAGTTCCAAGGGACAGTGAAAACCAGGTAGACCTTTCAGTGCTGGCAGCTTTCGTGTGGGCGCAATCACTCGACGTTTCGAATTTGGCAGCCGGGCTCTGCCAGAGTCACATAGGCATTGTTGCATCATAACCAACCAAAGCTCTTGCGGAGCGCGAATGTCTGTGCGGCAGCGAATGCAGTTCCAAGGGACAGTGAAAACCAGGTAGAGCTTGCAGTGCTGGCAGCTTTCGTGTGGGCGCAATCGCTGGACGTTGAGAATTTGGCAGCCGGGCTCTGCCAGAGTCACATAGGCATTGTTGCATCATAACCAACCAAGGAATTTGCAGAGCACGAATGTCTGTGCGGCAGCGAATGCAGTTCCAAGGGACAGTGAAAACCAGGTAGAGCTTTCAGTGCTGGCAGCTTTCGTGTGGGCGCAATCGCTGGACGTTTCGAATTTGGCAGCCGGGCTCTGCGACAGTCACGTTGGCATTGTTGCATCATAACCAACCAAGGCATTTGCAGAGCACGAATGTCTGTGCGGCAGCGAATGCAGTTCCAAGGGACAGTGAAAACCAGGTAGACCTTTCAGTGCTGGCAGCTTTCGTGTGGGCGCAATCGCTGGATGTTTCGAATTTGGCATCCGGGCTCTGCCAGAGTCACATAGGCATTGTTGCATCATAACCAACCAGGGCATTTTCAGAGCGCGAATGTCTGTGCGGCAGCGAATGCAGTTCCAAGGGACAGTGAAAACCAGGTAGAGCTTTCAGTGCTGGCAGCTTTCGTGTGGGCGCAATCGCTGGACGTTTCGAATTTGGCAGCCGGGCTCTGGCAGAGTCACATAGGCATTGTTGCATCATAACCAACGAAGGCATTTGCAGAGCGCGAATGTCTGTGCGGCAGCGAATGCAGTTCCAAGGGACAGTGAAAACCAGGTAGAGCTTGCAGTGCTGGCAGCTTTCATGTGGGCGCAATCGCTGGACGTTTCGAATTTGGCAGCCGGGCTCTGCCAGAGTCACATAGGCATTGTTACATCATAACCAACCAAAGCTCTTGCGGAGCGCGAATGTCTGTGCGGCAGCGAATGCAGTTCCAAGGGACAGTGAAAACCAGGTAGACCTTTCAGTGCTTGCAGTATTCGTGTGGGCGCAATCGCTGGACGTTTCGAATTTGGCAGCCGGGCTCTGCCAGAGTCACATAGGCATTGTTGCATCATAACCAACCAAGGCATTTGCAGAGCGCGAACGTCTGTGCGGCAGCGAATGCAGTTCCAAGGGACAGTGAAAACCAGGTAGACCTTTCAGTGCTGGCAGTATTCGTGTGGGCGCAATCGCTGGACGTTGAGAATTTGGCAGCCGGGCTCTGCCAGAGTGACATAGGCATTGTTGCATCATAACCAAACAAGGATTTTGCAGAGCGCGAATGTCTGTGCGGCAGCGAATGCAGTTCCAAGGGACAGTGAAAACCAGGTAGAGCTTTCAGTGCTGGCAGCTTTCGTGTGGGCGCAATCGCTGGACGTTTCGAATTTGGCAGCCGGGCTCTGCCAGAGTCACATAGGCATTGTTGCATCATAACCAACCAAGGCATTTGCAGAGCGCGAATGTCTGTGCGGCAGCGAATGCAGTTCCAAGGGACAGTGAAAACCAGGTAGACCTTTCAGTGCTGGCAGTATTCGTGTGGGCGCAATCGCTGGACGTTGAGAATTTGGCAGCCAGGCTCTGCCAGAGTCACATAGGCATTGTTGCATCATAACCAAACAAGGATTTTGCAGAGCGCGAATGTCTGTGCGGCAGCTAATGCAGTTCCAAGGGACAGTGAAAACCAGGTAGACCTTTCAGTGCTGGCAGCTTTCGTGTGGGCGCAATCGCTAGACGTTTCGAATTTTGCAGCCGGGCTCTGCGACAGTCACGTAGGCATTGTTGCATCATAACCAACCAAGGCATTTGCAGAGCACGAATGTCTGTGCGGCAGCGAATGCAGTTCCAAGGGACAGTGAAAACCAGTTAGAGCTTTCAGTGCTGGCAGCTTTCGTGTGGGCGCAATCGCTGGACGTTTCGAATTTGGCAGCCGGGCTCTGCCAGAGTCACATAGGTATTGTCGCATCATAACCAACCAAGGCATTTTCAGAGCGCGAATGTCTGTGCGGCAGCGAATGCAGTTCCAAGGGACAGTGAAAACCAGGTAGAGCTTTCAGTGCTGGCAGCTTTCGTGTGGGTGCAATCGCTGGACGTTGAGAATTTGGCAGCCGGGCTCTGCCAGAGTCACATAGGCATTGTTGCATCATAACCAACCAAGGCATTTGCAGAGCGCGAATGTCTGTGCGGCAGCGAATGCAGTTCCAAGGGACAGTGAAAACCAGGTAGACCTTTCAGTGCTGGCAGCTTTCGTGTGGGCGCAATCGCTGGACGTTGAGAATTTGGCAGCCGGGCTCTGCCAGAGTCACATAGGCATTGTTGCATCATAACCAACCAAGGAATTTGCAGAGCACGAATGTCTGTGCGGCAGCGAATGCAGTTCCAAGGGACAGTGAAAACCAGGTAGAGCTTTCAGTGCTGGCAGCTTTCGTGTGGGCGCAATCGCTGGACGTTGAGAATTTGGCAGCCGGGCTCTGCGACAGTCACATAGGCATTGTTGCATCATAACCAACCAAGGCATTTGCAGAGCACGAATGTCTGTGCGGCAGCGAATGCAGTTCCAAGGGACAGTGAAAACCAGGTAGACCTTTCAGTGCTGGCAGCTTTCGTGTGGGCGCAATCGCTGGATGTTTCGAATTTGGCAGCCGTGCTGTGCCAGAGTCACATAGGCATTGTTGCATCATAACGAACCAGGGCATTTGCAGAGCGCGAATGTCTGTGCGGCAGCGAATGCAGTTCCAAGGGACAGTGAAAACCAGGTAGACCTTTCAGTGCTGGCGGCTTTTGTGTGGGCGCAATCGCTGGACGTTTCGAATTTGGCAGCCGGGCTCTGCGACAGTCACATAGGCATTGTTGCATCATAACCAACCAAGGCATTTGCAGAGCACGAATGTCTGTGCGGCAGCGAATGCAGTTCCAAGGGACAGTGAAAACCAGGTAGAGCTTTCACTGCTGGCAGCTTTCGTGTGGGCGCAATCGCTGGACGTTGAGAATTTGGCAGCCGGGCTCTGCCAGAGTCACATAGGCATTGTTGCATCATAACCAACCAAGGCTTTTGCAGAGCATGAATGTCTGTGCGGCAGCGAATGCATTTCCAAGGGACAGTGAAAACCAGGTAGAGCTTTCAGTGCTGGCAGCTTTCGTGTGGGCGCAATCGCTGGACGTTTCGAATTTGGCAGCCGGGCTCTGCGACAGTCACATAGGCATTGTTGCATTATAACCAACCAAGGCATTTGCAGAGCGCGAATGTCTGTGCGGCAGCGAATGCAGTTCCAAGGGACAGTGAAAACCAGGTAGACCTTTCAGTGCTGGCAGGTTTCGTGTGGGCGCAATCGCTGGACGTTGAGAATTTGGCAGCCGGGCTCTGCCAGAGTCACATAGGCATTGTTGCATCATAACCAACCAGGGTACTTTCAGAGCGCGAATGTCTGTGCGGCAGCGAATGCAGTTCCAAGGGACAGTGAAAACCAGGTAGACCTTTCAGTGCTGGCAGCTTTCGTGTGGGCGCAATCGCTGGACGTTGAGAATTTGGCAGCCGGGCTCTGCCAGAGTCACATAGGCATTGTTGCATCATAACCAACCAAGGCTTTTGCAGAGCGCGAATGTCTGTGCGGCAGCGAATGCAGTTCCAAGGGACAGTGAAAACCAGGTAGAGCTTGCAGTGCTGGCAGCTTTCGTGTGGGCGCAATCGCTGGACGTTTCGAATTTGGCAGCCGGGCTCTGCCAGAGTCACGTTGGCATTGTTGCATCATAACCAACCAAGGATTTTGCAGAGCGCGAATGTCTGTGCGGCAGCGAATGCAGTTCCAAGGGACAGTGAAAACCAGGTAGACCTTTCAGTGCTGGCGGCTTTTGTGTGGGCGCAATCGCTGGACGTTTCGAATTTGGCAGCCGGGCTCTGCCAGAGTCACATAGGCATTGTTGCATCATAACCAACCAAGGCATTTGCAGAGCACGAATGTCTGTGCGGCAGCGAATGCAGTTCCAAGGGACAGTGAAAACCAGGTAGACCTTTCAGTGCTGGCAGCTTTCGTGTGGGCGCAATCGCTGGACGTTTCGAATTTGGCATCCGGGCTCTGCCAGAGTAACATAGGCATTGTTGCATCATAACCAACCAGGGCATTTTCAGAGCGCGAATGTCTGTGCGGCAGCGAATGCAGTTCCAAGGGACAGTGAAAACCAGGTAGACCTTTCAGTGCTGGCAGGTTTCGTGTGGGCGCAATCGCTGGACGTTGAGAATTTGGCAGCCGGGCTCTGGCAGAGTCACATAGGCATTGTTGCATCATAACCAACCAAAGCTCTTGCGGAGCGCGAATGTCTGTGCGGCAGCGAATGCAGTTCCAAGGGACAGTGAAAAGCAGGTAGACCTTTCAGTGCTTGCAGTATTCGTGTGGGCGCAATCGCTGGACGTTTCGAATTTGGCAGCCGGGCTCTACCAGAGTCACATAGGCATTGTTGCATCATAACAAACCAAGGCATTTTCAGAGCGCGAATGTCTGTGCGGCAGCGAATGCAGTTCCAAGGGACAGTGAAAACCAGGTAGACCTTTCAGTGCTGGCAGCTTTCGTGTGGGCGCAATCGCTGGACGTTTCGAAATTGGCAGCCGGGCTCTGCGACAGTCACATAGGCATTGTTGCATCATAACCAACAAAGGCATTTGCAGAGCACGAATGTCTGTGCGGCAGCGAATGCAGTTCCAAGGGACAGTGAAATCCAGGTAGAGCTTTCAGTGCTGGCAGCTTTCGTGTGGGCGCAATCGCTGGACGTTGAGAATTTGGCAGCCGGGCTCTGCCAGAGTCACATAGGCATTGTTGCATCATAACCAACCAAGGAATTTGCAGAGCACGAATGTCTGTGCGGCAGCGAATGCAGTTCCAAGGGACAGTGAAAACCAGGTAGACCTTTCAGTGCTGGCAGCTTTCGTGTGGGCGCAATCGCTGGACGTCGAGAATTTGGCAGCAGGGCTCTGCGACAGTCACGTTGGCATTGTTGCATCATAACCAACCAAGGCATTTGCAGAGCACGAATGTCTGTGCGGCAGCGAATGCAGTTCCAAGGGACAGTGAAAACCAGGTAGACCTTTCAGTGCTGGCAGCTTTCGTGTGGGCGCAATCGCTGGATGTTTCGAATTTGGCATCCGGGCTCTGCCAGATTAACATAGGCATTGTTGTATCATAACCAACCAGGGCATTTTCAGAGCGCGAATGTCTGTGCGGCAGCGAATGCAGTTCCAAGGGACAGTGAAAACCAGGTAGAGCTTTCAGTGCTGGCAGCTTTCGTGTGGGCGCAATCGCTGGACGTTTCGAATTTGGCAGCCGGGCTCTGCCAGAGTCACATAGGCATTGTTGCATCATAACCAACCAAAGCTCTTGCGGAGCGCGAATGTCTGTGCGGCAGCGAATGCAGTTCCAAGGGACAGTGAAAAGCAGGTAGACCTTTCAGTGCTTGCAGTATTCGTGTGGGCGCAATCGCTGGACGTTTCGAATTTGGCAGCCGGGCTCTACCAGAGTCACATAGGCATTGTTGCATCATAACAAACCAAGGCATTTTCAGAGCGCGAATGTCTGTGCGGCAGCGAATGCAGTTCCAAGGGACAGTGAAAACCAGGTAGACCTTTCAGTGCTGGCAGCTTTCGTGTGGGCGCAATCGCTGGACGTTGAGAATTTGGCAGCCGGGCTCTGCGACAGTCACATAGGCATTGTTGCATCATAACCAACAAAGGCATTTGCAGAGCACGAATGTCTGTGCGGCAGCGAATGCAGTTCCAAGGGACAGTGAAAACCAGGTAGAGCTTGCAGTGCTGGCAGCTTTCGTGTGGGCGCAATCGCTGGACGTTGAGAATTTGGCAGCCGGGCTCTGCCAGAGTCACATAGGCATTGTTGCATCATAACCAACCAAGGAATTTGCAGAGCACGAATGTCTGTGCGGCAGCGAATGCAGTTCCAAGGGACAGTGAAAACCAGGTAGACCTTTCAGTGCTGGCAGCTTTCGTGTGGGCGCAATCGCTGGACGTTTCGAATTTGGCAGCCGGGCTCTGCAACAGTCACATAGGCATTGTTGCATCATAACCAACCAAGGCATTTGCAGAGCGCGAATGTCTGTGCGGCAGCGAATGCAGTTCCAAGGGACAGTGAAAACCAGGTAGACCTTTCAGTGCTGGCAGCTTTCGTGTGGGCGCAATCGCTGGACGTTGAGAATTTGGCAGCCGGGCTCTGGCAGAGTCACATAGGCATTGTTGCATCATAACCAACCAAGGCTTTTGCAGAGCGCGAATGTCTGTGCGGCAGCGAATGCAGTTCCAAGGGACAGTGAAAACCAGGTAGAGCTTGCAGTGCTGGCAGCTTTCGTGTGGGCGCAATCGCTGGACGTTGAGAATTTGGCAGCCGGGCTCTGCCAGAGTAACATAGGCATTGTTGCAACCATCATAACCAACCAAAGCTTTTTTACAGCGCGAATGTCTGTGCGGCAGCGAATGCAGTTCCAAGGGACAGTGAAAACCAGGTAGACCTTTCAGTGCTTGCAGTATTCGTGTGGGTGCAACGCTGGACGTTGAGAATTTGGCAGCCGGGCTCTGCCAGAGTCACATAGGCATTGTTACATCATAACCAACCAAAGCTCTTGCGGAGCGCGAATGTCTGTGCGGCAGCGAATGCAGTTCCAAGGGACAGTGAAAACCAGGTAGAGCTTGCAGTGCTGGCAGCTTTCGTGTGGGCGCAATCGCTGGACGTTTCGAATTTGGCAGCCGGGCTCTGCCAGAGTCACGTTGGCATTGTTGCATCATAACCAACCAAGGATTTTGCAGAGCGCGAATGTCTGTGCGGCAGCGAATGCAGTTCCAAGGGACAGTGAAAACCAGGTAGACCTTTCAGTGCTGGCGGCTTTCGTGTGGGCGCAATCGCTGGACGTTTCGAAATTGGCAGCCGGGCTCTGCCAGAGTCACATAGGCATTGTTGCATCATAACCAACCAAGGCATTTGCAGAGCACGAATGTCTGTGCGGCAGCGAATGCAGTTCCAAGGGACAGTGAAAACCAGGTAGACCTTTCAGTGCTGGCAGCTTTCGTGTGGGCGCAATCGCTGGATGTTTCGAATTTGGCATCCGGGCTCTGCCAGAGTAACATAGGCATTGTTGCATCATAACCAACCAGGGCATTTTCAGAGCGCGAATGTCTGTGCGGCAGCGAATGCAGTTCCAAGGGACAGTGAAAACCAGGTAGAGCTTTCAGTGCTGGCAGCTTTCGTGTGGGCGCAATCGCTGGACGTTTCGAATTTGGCAGCCGGGCTCTGCAACAGTCACATAGGCATTGTTGCATCATAACCAACCAAGGCATTTGCAGAGCACGAATGTCTGTGCGGCAGCGAATGCAGTTCCAAGGGACAGTGAAAACCAGGTAGACCTTTCAGTGCTGGCAGGTTTCGTGTGGGCGCAATCGCTGGACGTTTCGAATTTGGCAGCCGGGCTCTGCCAGAGTCACATAGGCATTGTTACATCATAACCAACCAAAGCTCTTGCGGAGCGCGAATGTCTGTGCGGCAGCGAATGCAGTTCCAAGGGACAGTGAAAAGCAGGTAGACCTTTCAGTGCTTGCAGTATTCGTGTGGGCGCAATCGCTGGACGTTTCGAATTTGGCAGCCGGGCTCTGCCAGAGTCACATAGGCATTGTTGCATCATAACCAACCAAGGCATTTTCAGAGCGCGAATGTCTGTGCGGCAGCGAATGCAGTTCCAAGGGACAGTGAAAACCAGGTAGACCTTTCAGTGCTGGCAGCTTTCGTGTGGGCGCAATCGCTGGACGTTTCGAAATTGGCAGCCGGGCTCTGCGACAGTCACATAGGCATTGTTGCATCATAACCAACAAAGGCATTTGCAGAGCACGAATGTCTGTGCGGCAGCGAATGCAGTTCCAAGGGACAGTGAAATCCAGGTAGAGCTTTCAGTGCTGGCAGCTTTCGTGTGGGCGCAATCGCTGGACGTTTCGAATTTGGCAGCCGGGCTCTGCCAGAGTCACATAGGCATTGTTGCATCATAACCAACCAAGGAATTTGCAGAGCACGAATGTCTGTGCGGCAGCGAATGCAGTTCCAAGGGACAGTGAAAACCAGGTAGACCTTTCAGTGCTGGCAGCTTTCGTGTGGGCGCAATCGCTGGACGTTGAGAATTTGGCAGCCGGGCTCTGCCAGAGTCACATAGGCATTGTTGCATCATAACCAACCAGGGTACTTTCAGAGCGCGAATGTCTGTGCGGCAGCGAATGCAGTTCCAAGGGACAGTGAAAACCAGGTAGACCTTTCAGTGCTGGCAGCTTTCGTGTGGGCGCAATCGCTGGACGTTGAGAATTTGGCAGCCGGGCTCTGCCAGAGTCACATAGGCATTGTTGCATCATAACCAACCAAGGCTTTTGCAGAGCGCGAATGTCTGTGCGGCAGCGAATGCAGTTCCAAGGGACAGTGAAAACCAGGTAGAGCTTGCAGTGCTGGCAGCTTTCGTGTGGGCGCAATCGCTGGACGTTTCGAATTTGGCAGCCGGGCTCTGCCAGAGTCACGTTGGCATTGTTGCATCATAACCAACCAAGGATTTTGCAGAGCGCGAATGTCTGTGCGGCAGCGAATGCAGTTCCAAGGGACAGTGAAAACCAGGTAGACCTTTCAGTGCTGGCGGCTTTTGTGTGGGCGCAATCGCTGGACGTTTCGAATTTGGCAGCCGGGCTCTGCCAGAGTCACATAGGCATTGTTGCATCATAACCAACCAAGGCATTTGCAGAGCACGAATGTCTGTGCGGCAGCGAATGCAGTTCCAAGGGACAGTGAAAACCAGGTAGACCTTTCAGTGCTGGCAGCTTTCGTGTGGGCGCAATCGCTGGACGTTTCGAATTTGGCATCCGGGCTCTGCCAGAGTAACATAGGCATTGTTGCATCATAACCAACCAGGGCATTTTCAGAGCGCGAATGTCTGTGCGGCAGCGAATGCAGTTCCAAGGGACAGTGAAAACCAGGTAGACCTTTCAGTGCTGGCAGGTTTCGTGTGGGCGCAATCGCTGGACGTTTCGAATTTGGCAGCCGGGCTCTGGCAGAGTCACATAGGCATTGTTGCATCATAACCAACCAAAGCTCTTGCGGAGCGTGAATGTCTGTGCGGCAGCGAATGCAGTTCCAAGGGACAGTGAAAACCAGGTAGACCTTTCAGTGCTTGCAGTATTCGTGTGGGCGCAATCGCTGGACGTTGAGAATTTGGCAGCCGGGCTCTACCAGAGTCACATAGGCATTGTTGCATCATAACCAACCAAGGCATTTTCAGAGCGCGAATGTCTGTGCGGCAGCGAATGCAGTTCCAAGGGACAGTGAAAACCAGGTAGACCTTTCAGTGCTGGCAGCTTTCGTGTGGGCGCAATCGCTGGACGTTTCGAAATTGGCAGCCGGGCTCTGCGACAGTCACATAGGCATTGTTGCATCATAACCAACAAAGGCATTTGCAGAGCACGAATGTCTGTGCGGCAGCGAATGCAGTTCCAAGGGACAGTGAAATCCAGGTAGAGCTTTCAGTGCTGGCAGCTTTCGTGTGGGCGCAATCGCTGGACGTTTCGAATTTGTCAGCCGGGCTCTGCCAGAGTCACATAGGCATTGTTGCATCATAACCAACCAAGGAATTTGCAGAGCACGAATGTCTGTGCGGCAGCGAATGCAGTTCCAAGGGACAGTGAAAACCAGGTAGACCTTTCAGTGCTGGCAGCTTTCGTGTGGGCGCAATCGCTGGACGTTTCGAATTTGGCAGCAGGGCTCTGCGACAGTCACGTTGGCATTGTTGCATCATAACCAACCAAGGCATTTGCAGAGCACGAATGTCTGTGCGGCAGCGAATGCAGTTCCAAGGGACAGTGAAAACCAGGTAGACCTCTCAGTGCTGGCAGCTTTCGTGTGGGCGCAATCGCTGGATGTTTCGAATTTGGCATCCGGGCTCTGCCAGATTAACATAGGCATTGTTGTATCATAACCAACCAGGGCATTTTCAGAGCGCGAATGTCTGTGCGGCAGCGAATGCAGTTCCAAGGGACAGTGAAAACCAGGTAGAGCTTTCAGTGCTGGCAGCTTTCGTGTGGGCGCAATCGCTGGACGTTTCGAATTTGGCAGCCGGGCTCTGCAACAGTCACATAGGCATTGTTGCATCATAACCAACCAAGGCATTTGCAGAGCGCGAATGTCTGTGCGGCAGCGAATGCAGTTCCAAGGGACAGTGAAAACCAGGTAGACCTTTCAGTGCTGGCAGGTTTCGTGTGGGCGCAATCGCTGGACGTTGAGAATTTGGCAGCCGGGCTCTGCCAGAGTCACATAGGCATTGTTGCATCATAACCAACCAAGGCTTTTGCAGAGCGCGAATGTCTGTGCGGCAGCGAATGCAGTTCCAAGGGACAGTGAAAACCAGGTAGACCTTTCAGTGCTGGCGGCTTTTGTGTGGGCGCAGTCGCTGGACGTTGAGAATTTGGCAGCCGGGCTCTGCCAGAGTCACATAGGCATTGTTGCATCATAACCAACCAAGGCATTTGCAGAGCACGAATGTCTGTGCGGCAGCGAATGCAGTTCCAAGGGACGGTGAAAACCAGGTAGAGCTTTCACTGCTGGCAGGTTTCGTGTGGGCGCAATCGCTGGACGTTGTGAATTTGGCAGACGGGCTCTGGCAGAGTCACATAGGCATTGTTGCATCATAACCAACCAAGGCTTTTGCAGAGCGCGAATGTCTGTGCGGCAGTGAATGCAGTTCCAAGGGACAGTGAAAACCAGGTAGACCTTTCAGTGCTTGCAGTATTCGTGTGGGCGCAATCGCTGGACGTTTCGAATTTGGCAGCCGGGCTCTGCCAGAGTCACATAGGCATTGTTGCATCATAACCAACCAGGGCATTTGCAGAGCGCGAATGTCTGTGCGGCAGCGAATGCAGTTCCAAGGGACAGTGAAAACCAGGTAGACCTTTCAGTGCTGGCAGCTTTCGTGTGGGCGCAATCGCTGGACGTTTCGAATTTGGCAGCCGGGCTCTGGCAGAGTCACATAGGCATTGTTGCATCATAACCATCCAAGGCATTTGCAGAGCACGAATATCTGTGCGGCAGCGAATGCAGTTCCAAGGGACAGTGAAAACCAGGTAGACCTTTCAGTGCTGGCAGCTTTCGTGTGGGCGCAATCGCTGGAAGTTTCGAATTTGGCATCCGGGCTCTGCCAGAGTCACATAGGCATTGTTGCATCATAACCAACCAGGGCATTTTCAGAGCGCGAATGTCTGTGCGGCAGCGAATGCAGTTCCAAGGGACAGTGAAAACCAGGTAGAGCTTGCAGTGCTGGCAGCTTTCGTGTGGGCACAATCGCTGGACGTTGAGAATTTGGCAGCCGGGCTCTGCCAGAGTCACATAGGCATTGTTGCATCATAACCAACCAAAGCTTTTGTACAGCGCGAATGTCTGTGCGGCAGCGAATGCAGTTCCAAGGGACAGTGAAAACCAGGTAGACCTTTCAGTGCTTGCAGTATTCGTGTGGGTGCAATCGCTGGACGTTGAGAATTTGGCAGCCGGGCTCTGCCAGAGTCACATAGGCATTGTTACATCATAACCAACCAAAGCTCTTGCGGAGCGCGAATGTCTGTGCGGCAGCGAATGCAGTTCCAAGGGACAGTGAAAACCAGGTAGAGCTTTCAGTGCTGGCAGCTTTCGTGTGGGCGCAATCGCTGGACGTTTCGAATTTGGCAGCCGGGCTCTGCGACAGTCACATAGGAATTGTTGCATCATAACCAACCAAGGCATTTGCAGAGCGCGAATGTGTGTGCGGCAGCGAATGCAGTTCCAAGGGACAGTGAAAACCAGGTAGAGCTTGCAGTGCTGGCAGCTTTCGTGTGGGCGCAATCGCTGGACGTTGAGAATTTGGCAGCCGGGCTCTGCCAGAGTCACATAGGCATTGTTGTATCATAAGCAACCAGGGTATTTTCAGAGCGCGAATGTCTGTGCGGCAGCGAATGCAGTTCCAAGGGACAGTGAAAACCAGGTAGACCTTTCAGTGCTGGCAGTATTCGTGTGGGCGCAATCGCTGGACGTTTCGAATTTGGCATCCGGGCTCTGCCAGAGTAACATAGGCATTGTTGCATCATAACCAACCAAGGCATTTGCAGAGCACGAATGTCTGTGCGGCAGCGAATGCAGTTCCAAGGGACAGTGAAAACCAGGTAGACCATTCAGTGCTGGCGGCTTTTGTGTGGGCGCAATCGCTGGACGTTTCGAATTTGGCAGCCGGGCTCTGCGATAGTCACATAGGCATTGTTACATCATAACCAACCAAAGCTCTTGCGGACCGCGAATGTCTGTGCGGCAGCGAATGCAGTTCCAAGGGACAGTGAAAACCAGGTAGACCTTTCAGTGCTTGCAGTATTCGTGTGCGCGCAATCGCTGGACGTTGAGAGTTTGGCAGCCGGGCTCTGCCAGAGTCACATAGGCATTGTTGCATCATAACCAACCAAGGCTTTTGCAGAGCGCGAATGTCTGTGCGGCAGCGAATGCAGTTCCAAGGGACAGTGAAAACCAGGTAGAGCTTGCAGTGCTGGCAGCTTTCGTGTGGGCGCAATCGCTGGACGTTGAGAATTTGGCAGCCGGGCTCTGGCAGAGTCACATAGGCATTGTTGCATCATAACCAACCAAGGCATTTTCAGAGCGCGAATGTCTGTGCGGCAGCGAATGCAGTTCCAAGGGACAGTGAAAACCAGGTAGAGCTTGCAGTGCTGGCAGCTTTCGTGTGGGCGCAATCGCTGGACGTTTCGAATTTGGCAGCCCGGCTCTGCGACAGTCACATAGGCATTGTTGCATCATAACCAACCAAGGCATTTGCAGAGCACGAATGTCTGTGCGGCAGCGAATGCAGTTCCAAGGGACAGTGAAAACCAGGTAGACCTCTCAGTGCTGGCAGTATTCGTGTGGGCGCAATCGCTGGACGTTTCGAATTTGGCAGCCGGGCTCTGCCAGAGTCACATAGGCATTGTTGCATCATAACCAAGCAAGGCATTTGCAGAGCACGAATGTCTGTGCGGCAGCGAATGCAGTTCCAAGGGACAGTGAAAACCAGGTAGAGCTTTCAGTGCTGGCAGCTTTCGTGTGGGTGCAATCGCTGGACATTTCGAATTTGGCAGCCGGGCTCTGCCAGAGTCACATAGGCATTGTTGCATCATAACCAACCAAGGCATTTGCAGAGCATGAATGTCTGTGCGGCAGCGAATGCAGTTCCAAGGGACAGTGAAAACCAGGTAGAGCTTTCAGTGCTGGCAGCTTTCGTGTGGGCGCAATCGCTGGACGTTTCGAATTTGGCAGCCGGGCTCTGCCAGAGTCACATAGGCATTGTTGCATCATAACCAACCAGGGCATTTGCAGAGCGTGAATGTCTGTGCGGCAGCGAATGGAGTTCCAAGGGACAGTGAAAACCAGGTAGACCTTTCAGTGCTGGCAGCTTTCGTGTGGGCGCAATCGCTGGACGTTTCGAATTTGGCAGCCGGGCTCTGCGACAGTCACATAGGCATTGTTGCATCATAACCAACCAAGGCTTTTGCAGAGCGCGAATGTCTGTGCGGCAGCGAATGCAGTTCCAAGGGACAGTGAAAACCAGGTAGACCTTTCAGTGCTGGCAGCTTTCGTGTGGGCGCAATCGCTGGACGTTGAGAATTTGGCAGCCGGGCTCTGCCAGAGTCACATAGGCATTGTTGCATCATAACCAACCAGGGCATTTTCAGAGCGCGAATGTCTGTGCGGCAGCGAATGCAGTTCCAAGGGACAGTGAAAACCAGGTAGACCTTTCAGTGCTGGCAGCTTTCGTGTGGGCGCAATCGCTGGACGTTTCGAATTTGGCAGCCGGGCTCTGCGACAGTCACGTAGGCATTGTTGCATCATAACCAACCAAGGCATTTGCAGAGCACGAATGTCTGTGCGGCAGCGAAAGCAGTTCCAAGGGACAGTGAAAACCAGGTAGACCTTTCAGTGCTGGCAGTATTCGTGTGGGCGCAATCGCTGGACGTTGAGAATTTGGCAGCCGGGCTCTGCGATAGTCACATAGGCATTGTTACATCATAACCAACCAAAGCTCTTGCGGAGCGCGAATGTCTGTGCGGCAGCGAATGCAGTTCCAAGGGACAGTGAAAACCAGGTAGAGCTTTCAGTGCTTGCAGTATTCGTGTGGGCGCAATCGCTGGACGTTGAGAATTTGGCAGCCGGGCTCTGCCAGAGTCACATAGGCATTGTTGCATCATAACCAACCAAGGCTTTTGCAGAGCGCGAATGTCTGTGCGGCAGCGAATGCAGTTCCAAGGGACAGTGAAAACCAGGTAGAGCTTTCAGTGCTGGCAGCTTTCGTGTGGGCGCAATCGCTGGACGTTTCGAATTTGGCAGCCGGGCTCTGCCAGAGTCACATAGGCATTGTTACATCATAACCAACCAAAGCTCTTGCGGAGCGCGAATGTCTGTGCGGCAGCGAATGCAGTTCCAAGGGACAGTGAAAACCAGGTAGAGCTTTCAGTGCTGGCAGCTTTCGTGTGGGCGCAATCGCTGGACGTTTCGAATTTGGCAGCCGTGCTCTGCGACAGTCACATAGGCATTGTTGCATCATAACCAACCAAGGCTTTTGCAGAGCGCGAATGTCTGTGCGGCAGCGAATGGAGTTCCAAGGGACAGTGAAAACCAGGTAGACCTTTCAGTGCTGGCAGCTTTCGTGTGGGCGCAATCGCTGGACGTTGAGAATTTGGCAGCCGGGCTCTGCCAGAGTCACATAGGCATTGTTGCATCATAACCAACCAAGGCATTTTCAGAGCGCGAATGTCTGTGCGGCAGCGAATGCAGTTCCAAGGGACAGTGAAAACCAGGTAGACCTTTCAGTGCTGGCAGCTTTCGTGTGGGCGCAATCGCTGGACGTTGAGAATTTGGCAGCTGGGCTCTGCGACAGTCACATAGGCATTGTTGCATCATAACCAACCAAGGCTTTTGCAGAGCACGAATGTCTGTGCGGCAGCGAATGCAGTTCCAAGGGACAGTGAAAACCAGGTAGAGCTTGCAGTGCTGGCAGCTTTCGTGTGGGCACAATCGCTGGACGTTTCGAATTTGGCAGCCGGGCTCTGCCAGAGTCACATAGGCATTGTTACATCATAACGAACCAGGGCATTTGCAGAGCGCGAATGTCTGTGCGGCAGCGAATGGAGTTCCAAGGGACAGTGAAAACCAGGTAGACCTTTCAGTGCTGGCAGTATTCGTGTGGGCGCAATCGCTGGACGTTTCGAATTTGGCAGCCGGGCTCTGCGACAGTCACGTAGGCATTGTTGCATCATAACCAACCAAGGCATTTGCAGAGCACGAATGTCTGTGCGGCAGCGAATGCAGTTCCAAGGGACAGTAAAAACCAGGTAGAGCTTTCAGTGCTGGCAGCTTTCGTGTGGGCGCAATCGCTGGACGTTGAGAATTTGGCAGCCGGGCTCTGCCAGAGTCACATAGGCATTGTTGCATCATAACCAACCAAGGCATTTGCAGAGCACGAATGTCTGTGCGGCAGCGAATGCAGTTCCAAGGGACAGTGAAAACCAGGTAGACCTTTCAGTGCTGGCAGTATTCGTGTGGGCGCAATCGCTGGACGTTGAGAATTTGGCAGCCGGGCTCTGCGATAGTCACATAGGCATTGTTGCATCATAACCAACCAAAGCTCTTGCGGAGCGCGAATGTCTGTGCGGCAGCGAATGCAGTTCCAAGGGACAGTGAAAACCAGGTAGAGCTTTCAGTGCTTTCAGTATTCGTGTGGGCGCAATCGCTGGACGTTTCGAATTTGGCAGCCGGGCTCTGCCAGAGTCACATAGGCATTGTTGCATCATAACCAACCAAGGCATTTGCAGAGCGCGAATGTCTGTGCGGCAGCGAATGCAGTTCCAAGGGACAGTGAAAACCAGGTAGAGCTTTCAGTGCTTTCAGTATTCGTGTGGGCGCAATCGCTGGACGTTTCGAATTTGGCAGCCGGGCTCTGCCAGAGTCACATAGGCATTGTTGCATCATAACCAACCAAGGCATTTGCAGAGCGCGAATGTCTGTGCGGCAGCGAATGCAGTTCCAAGGGACAGTGAAAACCAGGTAGACCTTTCAGTGCTGGCAGCTTTCGTGTGGGCGCAATCGCTGGACGTTGAGAATTTGGCAGCCGGCCTCTGCGACAGTCACATAGGCATTGTTGCATCATAACCAACCAAGGCATTTGCAGAACACGAATGTCTGTGCGGCAGCGAATGCAGTTCCAAGGGACAGTGAAAACCAGGTAGAGCTTGCAGTGCTGGCAGCTTTCGTGTGGGTGCAATCGCTGGACGTTTCGAATTTTGCAGCCGGGCTCTGCGACAGTCACGTAGGCATTGTTGCATCATAACCAACCAAGGCATTTGCAGAGCACGAATGTCTGTGCGGCAGCGAATGCAGTTCCAAGGGACAGTGAAAACCAGGTAGAGCTTTCAGTGCTGGCAGCTTTCGTGTGGGCGCAATCGCTGGACGTTTCGAATTTGGCAGCCGGGCTCTGCCAGAGTCACATAGGCATTGTTGCATCATAACCAACCAGGGCATTTGCAGAGCGTGAATGTCTGTGCGGCAGCGAATGGAGTTCCAAGGGACAGTGAAAACCAGGTAGACCTTTCAGTGCTTGCAGTATTCGTGTGGGCGCAATCGCTGGACGTTGAGAGTTTGGCAGCCGGGCTCTGCCAGAGTCACATAGGCATTGTTGCATCATAACCAACCAAGGCTTTTGCAGAGCGCGAATGTCTGTGCGGCAGCGAATGCAGTTCCAAGGGACAGTGAAAACCAGGTAGAGCTTGCAGTGCTGGCAGCTTTCGTGTGGGCGCAATCGCTGGACGTTGAGAATTTGGCAGCCGGGCTCTGGCAGAGTCACATAGGCATTGTTGCATCATAACCAACCAAGGCATTTTCAGAGCGCGAATGTCTGTGCGGCAGCGAATGCAGTTCCAAGGGACAGTGAAAACCAGGTAGAGCTTGCAGTGCTGGCAGCTTTCGTGTGGGCGCAATCGCTGGACGTTTCGAATTTGGCAGCCCGGCTCTGCGACAGTCACATAGGCATTGTTGCATCATAACCAACCAAGGCATTTGCAGAGCACGAATGTCTGTGCGGCAGCGAATGCAGTTCCAAGGGACAGTGAAAACCAGGTAGACCTCTCAGTGCTGGCAGTATTCGTGTGGGCGCAATCGCTGGATGTTTCGAATTTGGCATCCGGGCTCTGCCAGAGTCACATAGGCATTGTTGCATCATAACCAAGCAAGGCATTTGCAGAGCACGAATGTCTGTGCGGCAGCGAATGCAGTTCCAAGGGACAGTGAAAACCAGGTAGAGCTTTCAGTGCTGGCAGCTTTCGTGTGGGCGCAATCGCTGGACATTTCGAATTTGGCAGCCGGGCTCTGCCAGAGTCACATAGGCATTGTTGCATCATAACCAACCAAGGCATTTGCAGAGCGCTAATGTCTGTGCGGCAGCGAATGCAGTTCCAAGGGACAGTGAAAACCAGGTAGAGCTTTCAGTGCTGGCAGCTTTCGTGTGGGCGCAATCGCTGGACGTTTCGAATTTGGCAGCCGGGCTCTGCCAGAGTCACATAGGCATTGTTGCATCATAACCAACCAGGGCATTTGCAGAGCGTGAATGTCTGTGCGGCAGCGAATGGAGTTCCAAGGGACAGTGAAAACCAGGTAGACCTTTCAGTGCTGGCAGCTTTCGTGTGGGCGCAATCGCTGGACGTTTCGAATTTGGCAGCCGGGCTCTGCGACAGTCACATAGGCATTGTTGCATCATAACCAACCAAGGCTTTTGCAGAGCGCGAATGTCTGTGCGGCAGCGAATGCAGTTCCAAGGGACAGTGAAAACCAGGTAGACCTTTCAGTGCTGGCAGCTTTCGTGTGGGCGCAATCGCTGGACGTTGAGAATTTGGCAGCCGGGCTCTGCCAGAGTCACATAGGCATTGTTGCATCATAACCAACCAAGGCATTTTCAGAGCGCGAATGTCTGTGCGGCAGCGAATGCAGTTCCAAGGGACAGTGAAAACCAGGTAGACCTTTCAGTGCTGGCAGCTTTCGTGTGGGCGCAATCGCTGGACGTTTCGAATTTGGCAGCCGGGCTCTGCGACAGTCACGTAGGCATTGTTGCATCATAACCAACCAAGGCATTTGCAGAGCACGAATGTCTGTGCGGCAGCGAAAGCAGTTCCAAGGGACAGTGAAAACCAGGTAGACCTTTCAGTGCTGGCAGTATTCGTGTGGGCGCAATCGCTGGACGTTGAGAATTTGGCAGCCGGGCTCTGCGATAGTCACATAGGCATTGTTACATCATAACCAACCAAAGCTCTTGCGGAGCGCGAATGTCTGTGCGGCAGCGAATGCAGTTCCAAGGGACAGTGAAAACCAGGTAGAGCTTTCAGTGCTTGCAGTATTCGTGTGGGCGCAATCGCTGGACGTTGAGAATTTGGCAGCCGGGCTCTGCCAGAGTCACATAGGCATTGTTGCATCATAACCAACCAAGGCTTTTGCAGAGCGCGAATGTCTGTGCGGCAGCGAATGCAGTTCCAAGGGACAGTGAAAACCAGGTAGAGCTTTCAGTGCTGGCAGCTTTCGTGTGGGCGCAATCGCTGGACGTTTCGAATTTGGCAGCCGGGCTCTGCCAGAGTCACATAGGCATTGTTACATCATAACCAACCAAAGCTCTTGCGGAGCGCGAATGTCTGTGCGGCAGCGAATGCAGTTCCAAGGGACAGTGAAAACCAGGTAGAGCTTTCAGTGCTGGCAGCTTTCGTGTGGGCGCAATCGCTGGACGTTTCGAATTTGGCAGCCGTGCTCTGCGACAGTCACATAGGCATTGTTGCATCATAACCAACCAAGGCTTTTGCAGAGCGCGAATGTCTGTGCGGCAGCGAATGGAGTTCCAAGGGACAGTGAAAACCAGGTAGACCTTTCAGTGCTGGCAGCTTTCGTGTGGGCGCAATCGCTGGACGTTGAGAATTTGGCAGCCGGGCTCTGCCAGAGTCACATAGGCATTGTTGCATCATAACCAACCAAGGCATTTTCAGAGCGCGAATGTCTGTGCGGCAGCGAATGCAGTTCCAAGGGACAGTGAAAACCAGGTAGACCTTTCAGTGCTGGCAGCTTTCGTGTGGGCGCAATCGCTGGACGTTGAGAATTTGGCAGCCGGGCTCTGCGACAGTCACATAGGCATTGTTGCATCATAACCAACCAAGGCTTTTGCAGAGCACGAATGTCTGTGCGGCAGCGAATGCAGTTCCAAGGGACAGTGAAAACCAGGTAGAGCTTGCAGTGCTGGCAGCTTTCGTGTGGGCACAATCGCTGGACGTTTCGAATTTGGCAGCCGGGCTCTGCCAGAGTCACATAGGCATTGTTACATCATAACGAACCAGGGCATTTGCAGAGCGCGAATGTCTGTGCGGCAGCGAATGGAGTTCCAAGGGACAGTGAAAACCAGGTAGACCTTTCAGTGCTGGCAGTATTCGTGTGGGCGCAATCGCTGGACGTTGAGAATTTGGCAGCCGGGCTCTGCCAGAGTCACATAGGCATTGTTGCATCATAACCAACCAAGGCTTTTGCAGAGCGCGAATGTCTGTGCGGCAGCGAATGCAGTTCCAAGGGACAGTGAAAACCCGGTAGACCTTTCAGTGCTGGCAGCTTTCGTGTGGGCGCAATCGCTGGACGTTTCGAATTTGGCAGCCGGGCTCTGCGACAGTCACGTAGGCATTGTTGCATCATAACCAACCAAGGCATTTGCAGAGCACGAATGTCTGTGCGGCAGCGAATGCAGTTCCAAGGGACAGTAAAAACCAGGTAGAGCTTTCAGTGCTGGCAGCTTTCGTGTGGGCGCAATCGCTGGACGTTGAGAATTTGGCAGCCGGGCTCTGGCAGAGTCACATAGGCATTGTTGCATCATAACCAAACAAGGCTTTTGCAGAGCGCGAATGTCTGTGCGGCAGCGAATGCAGTTCCAAGGGACAGTGAAAACCAGGTAGACCTTTCAGTGCTGGCAGCTTTCGTGTGGGCGCAATCGCTGGACGTTGAGAATTTGGCAGCCGGGCTCTGCGACAGTCACATAGGCATTGTTGCATCATAACCAACCAAGGCTTTTGCAGAGCACGAATGTCTGTGCGGCAGCGAATGCAGTTCCAAGGGACAGTGAAAACCAGGTAGAGCTTGCAGTGCTGGCAGCTTTCGTGTGGGCACAATCGCTGGACGTTTCGAATTTGGCAGCCGGGCTCTGCCAGAGTCACATAGGCATTGTTACATCATAACGAACCAGGGCATTTGCAGAGCGCGAATGTCTGTGCGGCAGCGAATGGAGTTCCAAGGGACAGTGAAAACCAGGTAGACCTTTCAGTGCTGGCAGTATTCGTGTGGGCGCAATCGCTGGACGTTGAGAATTTGGCAGCCGGGCTCTGCCAGAGTCACATAGGCATTGTTGCATCATAACCAACCAAGGCTTTTGCAGAGCGCGAATGTCTGTGCGGCAGCGAATGCAGTTCCAAGGGACAGTGAAAACCCGGTAGACCTTTCAGTGCTGGCAGCTTTCGTGTGGGCGCAATCGCTGGACGTTTCGAATTTGGCAGCCGGGCTCTGCGACAGTCACGTAGGCATTGTTGCATCATAACCAACCAAGGCATTTGCAGAGCACGAATGTCTGTGCGGCAGCGAATGCAGTTCCAAGGGACAGTAAAAACCAGGTAGAGCTTTCAGTGCTGGCAGCTTTCGTGTGGGCGCAATCGCTGGACGTTGAGAATTTGGCAGCCGGGCTCTGCCAGAGTCACATAGGCATTGTTGCATCATAACCAACCAAGGCATTTGCAGAGCACGAATGTCTGTGCGGCAGCGAATGCAGTTCCAAGGGACAGTGAAAACCAGGTAGAGCTTTCAGTGCTTTCAGTATTCGTGTGGGCGCAATCGCTGGACGTTTCGAATTTGGCAGCCGGGCTCTGCCAGAGTCACATAGGCATTGTTGCATCATAACCAACCAAGGCATTTGCAGAGCGCGAATGTCTGTGCGGAAGCGAATGCAGTTCCAAGGGACAGTGAAAACCAGGTAGACCTTTCAGTGCTGGCAGCTTTCGTGTGGGCGCAATCGCTGGACGTTGAGAATTTGGCAGCCGGCCTCTGCGACAGTCACATAGGCATTGTTGCATCATAACCAACCAAGGCATTTGCAGAACACGAATGTCTGTGCGGCAGCGAATGCAGTTCCAAGGGACAGTGAAAACCAGGTAGAGCTTGCAGTGCTGGCAGCTTTCGTGTGGGTGCAATCGCTGGACGTTTCGAATTTTGCAGCCGGGCTCTGCGACAGTCACGTAGGCATTGTTGCATCATAACCAACCAAGGCATTTGCAGAGCACGAATGTCTGTGCGGCAGCGAATGCAGTTCCAAGGGACAGTGAAAACCAGGTAGAGCTTTCAGTGCTGGCAGCTTTCGTGTGGGCGCAATCGCTGGACGTTTCGAATTTGGCAGCCGGGCTCTGCCAGAGTCACATAGGCATTGTTGCATCATAACCAACCAGGGCATTTGCAGAGCGTGAATGTCTGTGCGGCAGCGAATGGAGTTCCAAGGGACAGTGAAAACCAGGTAGACCTTTCAGTGCTTGCAGTATTCGTGTGGGCGCAATCGCTGGACGTTGAGAGTTTGGCAGCCGGGCTCTGCCAGAGTCACATAGGCATTGTTGCATCATAACCAACCAAGGCTTTTGCAGAGCGCGAATGTCTGTGCGGCAGCGAATGCAGTTCCAAGGGACAGTGAAAACCATGTAGAGCTTGCAGTGCTGGCAGCTTTCGTGTGGGCGCAATCGCTGGACGTTGAGAATTTGGCAGCCGGGCTCTGGCAGAGTCACATAGGCATTGTTGCATCATAACCAACCAAGGCATTTTCAGAGCGCGAATGTCTGTGCGGCAGCGAATGCAGTTCCAAGGGACAGTGAAAACCAGGTAGAGCTTGCAGTGCTGGCAGCTTTCGTGTGGGCGCAATCGCTGGACGTTTCGAATTTGGCAGCCCGGCTCTGCGACAGTCACATAGGCATTGTTGCATCATAACCAACCAAGGCATTTGCAGAGCACGAATGTCTGTGCGGCAGCGAATGCAGTTCCAAGGGACAGTGAAAACCAGGTAGACCTCTCAGTGCTGGCAGTATTCGTGTGGGCGCAATCGCTGGACGTTTCGAATTTGGCAGCCGGGCTCTGCCAGAGTCACATAGGCATTGTTGCATCATAACCAAGCAAGGCATTTGCAGAGCACGAATGTCTGTGCGGCAGCGAATGCAGTTCCAAGGGACAGTGAAAACCAGGTAGAGCTTTCAGTGCTGGCAGCTTTCGTGTGGGCGCAATCGCTGGACGTTTCGAATTTGGCAGCCGGGCTCTGCCAGAGTCACATAGGCATTGTTGCATCATAACCAACCAGGGCATTTGCAGAGCGTGAATGTCTGTGCGGCAGCGAATGGAGTTCCAAGGGACAGTGAAAACCAGGTAGACCTTTCAGTGCTGGCAGCTTTCGTGTGGGCGCAATCGCTGGACGTTTCGAATTTGGCAGCCGGGCTCTGCCAGAGTCACATAGGCATTGTTGCATCATAACCAACCAAGGCTTTTGCAGAGCGCGAATGTCTGTGCGGCAGCGAATGCAGTTCCAAGGGACAGTGAAAACCAGGTAGACCTTTCAGTGCTGGCAGCTTTCGTGTGGGCGCAATCGCTGGACGTTGAGAATTTGGCAGCCGGGCTCTGCCAGAGTCACATAGGCATTGTTGCATCATAACCAACCAAGGCATTTTCAGAGCGCGAATGTCTGTGCGGCAGCGAATGCAGTTCCAAGGGACAGTGAAAACCAGGTAGACCTTTCAGTGCTGGCAGCTTTCGTGTGGGCGCAATCGCTGGACGTTGAGAATTTGGCAGCCGGGCTCTGCGACAGTCACGTAGGCATTGTTGCATCATAACCAACCAAGGCATTTGCAGAGCACGAATGTCTGTGCGGCAGCGAATGCAGTTCCAAGGGACAGTGAAAACCAGGTAGACCTTTCAGTGCTGGCAGTATTCGTGTGGGCGCAATCGCTGGACGTTGAGAATTTGGCAGCCGGGCTCTGCCAGAGTCACATAGGCATTGTTACATCATAACCAACCAAAGCTCTTGCGGAGCGCGAATGTCTGTGCGGCAGCGAATGCAGTTCCAAGGGACAGTGAAAACCAGGTAGAGCTTTCAGTGCTTGCAGTATTCGTGTGGGCGCAATCGCTGGACTTTGAGAATTTGGCAGCCGGGCTCTGCCAGAGTCACATAGGCATTGTTGCATCATAACCAACCAAGGCTTTTGCAGAGCGCGAATGTCTGTGCGGCAGCGAATGCAGTTCCAAGGGACAGTGAAAACCAGGTAGACCTTTCAGTGCTGGCAGCTTTCGTGTGGGCGCAATCGCTGGACGTTTCGAATTTGGCAGCCGGGCTCTGCGACAGTCACATAGGCATTGTTGCATCATAACCAACCAGGGCATTTGCAGAGCGTGAATGTCTGTGCGGCAGCGAATGGAGTTCCAAGGGACAGTGAAAACCAGGTAGACCTTTCAGTGCTGGCAGCTTTCGTGTGGGCGCAATCGCTGGACGTTTCGAATTTGGCAGCCGGGCTCTGCGACAGTCACATAGGCATTGTTGCATCATAACCAACCAAGGCTTTTGCAGAGCGCGAATGTCTGTGCGGCAGCGAATGGAGTTCCAAGGGACAGTGAAAACCAGGTAGACCTTTCAGTGCTGGCAGCTTTCGTGTGGGCGCAATCGCTGGACGTTGAGAATTTGGCAGCCGGGCTCTGCCAGAGTCACATAGGCATTGTTGCATCATAACCAACCAAGGCATTTTCAGAGCGCGAATGTCTGTGCGGCAGCGAATGCAGTTCCAAGGGACAGTGAAAACCAGGTAGACCTTTCAGTGCTGGCAGCTTTCGTGTGGGCGCAATCGCTGGACGTTGAGAATTTGGCAGCCGGGCTCTGCGACAGTCACATAGGCATTGTTGCATCATAACCAACCAAGGCTTTTGCAGAGCACGAATGTCTGTGCGGCAGCGAATGCAGTTCCAAGGGACAGTGAAAACCAGGTAGAGCTTGCAGTGCTGGCAGCTTTCGTGTGGGCGCAATCGCTGGACGTTTCGAATTTGGCAGCCGGGCTCTGCCAGAGTCACATAGGCATTGTTACATCATAACGAACCAGGGCATTTGCAGAGCGCGAATGTCTGTGCGGCAGCGAATGGAGTTCCAAGGGACAGTGAAAACCAGGTAGACCTTTCAGTGCTGGCAGTATTCGTGTGGGCGCAATCGCTGGACGTTGAGAATTTGGCAGCCGGGCTCTGCCAGAGTCACATAGGCATTGTTGCATCATAACCAACCAAGGCTTTTGCAGAGCGCGAATGTCTGTGCGGCAGCGAATGCAGTTCCAAGGGACAGTGAAAACCCGGTAGACCTTTCAGTGCTGGCAGCTTTCGTGTGGGCGCAATCGCTGGACGTTTCGAATTTGGCAGCCGGGCTCTGCGACAGTCACGTAGGCATTGTTGCATCATAACCAACCAAGGCATTTGCAGAGCACGAATGTCTGTGCGGCAGCGAATGCAGTTCCAAGGGACAGTAAAATCCAGGTAGAGCTTTCAGTGCTGGCAGCTTTCGTGTGGGCGCAATCGCTGGACGTTGAGAATTTGGCAGCCGGGCTCTGCCAGAGTCACATAGGCATTGTTGCATCATAACCAACCAAGGCATTTGCAGAGCACGAATGTCTGTGCGGCAGCGAATGCAGTTCCAAGGGACAGTGAAAACCAGGTAGACCTTTCAGTGCTGGCAGTATTCGTGTGGGCGCAATCGCTGGACGTTGAGAATTTGGCAGCCGGGCTCTGCGATAGTCACATAGGCATTGTTGCATCATAACCAACCAAAGCTCTTGCGGAGCGCGAATGTCTGTGCGGCAGCGAATGCAGATCCAAGGGACAGTGAAAACCAGGTAGAGCTTTCAGTGCTTTCAGTATTCGTGTGGGCGCAATCGCTGGACGTTTCGAATTTGGCAGCCGGGCTCTGCCAGAGTCACATAGGCATTGTTGCATCATAACCAACCAAGGCATTTGCAGAGCGCGAATGTCTGTGCGGCAGCGAATGCAGTTCCAAGGGACAGTGAAAACCAGGTAGACCTTTCAGTGCTGGCAGCTTTCGTGTGGGCGCAATCGCTGGACGTTGAGAATTTGGCAGCCGGGCTCTGCGACAGTCACATAGGCATTGTTGCATCATAACCAACCAAGGCATTTGCAGAACACGAATGTCTGTGCGGCAGCGAATGCAGTTCCAAGGGACAGTGAAAACCAGGTAGAGCTTGCAGTGCTGGCAGCTTTCGTGTGGGTGCAATCGCTGGACGTTTCGAATTTTGCAGCCGGGCTCTGCGACAGTCACGTAGGCATTGTTGCATCATAACCAACCAAGGCATTTGCAGAGCACGAATGTCTGTGCGGCAGCGAATGCAGTTCCAAGGGACAGTGAAAACCAGGTAGAGCTTTCAGTGCTGGCAGCTTTCGTGTGGGCGCAATCGCTGGACGTTTCGAATTTGGCAGCCGGGCTCTGCCAGAGTCACATAGGCATTGTTGCATCATAACCAACCAGGGCATTTGCAGAGCGTGAATGTCTGTGCGGCAGCGAATGGAGTTCCAAGGGACAGTGAAAACCAGGTAGACCTTTCAGTGCTGGCAGCTTTCGTGTGGGCGCAATCGCTGGACGTTTCGAATTTGGCAGCCGGGCTCTGCGACAGTCACATAGGCATTGTTGCATCATAACCAACCAAGGCTTTTGCAGAGCGCGAATGTCTGTGCGGCAGCGAATGGAGTTCCAAGGGACAGTGAAAACCAGGTAGACCTTTCAGTGCTGGCAGCTTTCGTGTGGGCGCAATCGCTGGACGTTGAGAATTTGGCAGCCGGGCTCTGCGACAGTCACGTAGGCATTGTTGCATCATAACCAACCAAGGCATTTGCAGAGCACGAATGTCTGTGCGGCAGCGAATGCAGTTCCAAGGGACAGTGAAAACCAGGTAGACCTTTCAGTGCTGGCAGCTTTCGTGTGGGCGCAATCGCTGGACGTTGAGAATTTGGCAGCCGGGCTCTGCGACAGTCACATAGGCATTGTTGCATCATAACCAACCAAGGCTTTTGCAGAGCACGAATGTCTGTGCGGCAGCGAATGCAGTTCCAAGGGACAGTGAAAACCAGGTAGAGCTTGCAGTGCTGGCAGTATTCGTGTGGGCGCAATCGCTGGACGTTGAGAATTTGGCAGCCGGGCTCTGCCAGAGTCACATAGGCATTGTTGCATCATAACCAACCAAGGCTTTTGCAGAGCGCGAATGTCTGTGCGGCAGCGAATGCAGTTCCAAGGGACAGTGAAAACCAGGTAGAGCTTGCAGTGCTGGCAGCTTTCGTGTGGGCGCAATCGCTGGACGTTTCGAATTTGGCAGCCGGGCTCTGCCAGAGTCACATAGGCATTGTTGCATCATAACCAACCAAGGCTTTTGCAGAGCGCGAATGTCTGTGCGGCAGCGAATGCAGTTCCAAGGGACAGTGAAAACCAGGTAGACCTTTCAGTGCTGGCAGCTTTCGTGTGGGCGCAATCGCTGGACGTTGAGAATTTGGCAGCCGGGCTCTGCCAGAGTCACATAGGCATTGTTGCATCATAACCAACCAAGGCATTTGCAGAGCACGAATGTCTGTGCGGCAGCGAATGCAGTTCCAAGGGACAGTGAAAACCAGGTAGACCTTTCAGTGCTGGCAGTATTCGTGTGGGCGCAATCGCTGGACGTTGAGAATTTGGCAGCCGGGCTCTGCGATAGTCACATAGGCATTGTTACATCATAACCAACCAAAGCTCTTGCGGAGCGCGAATGTCTGTGCGGCAGCGAATGGAGTTCCAAGGGACAGTGAAAACCAGGTAGAGCTTTCAGTGCTTGCAGTATTCGTGTGGGCGCAATCGCTGGACGTTTCGAATTTGGCAGCCGGGCTCTGCCAGAGTCACATAGGCATTGTTGCATCATAACCAACCAAGGCATTTGCAGAGCGCGAATGTCTGTGCGGCAGCGAATGCAGTTCCAAGGGACAGTGAAAACCAGGTAGACCTTTCAGTGCTGGCAGCTTTCGTGTGGGCGCAATCGCTGGACGTTGAGAATTTGGCAGCCGGGCTCTGCGACAGTCACATAGGCATTGTTGCATCATAACCAACCAAGGCATTTGCAGAACACGAATGTCTGTGCGGCAGCGAATGCAGTTCCAAGGGACAGTGAAAACCAGGTAGAGCTTGCAGTGCTGGCAGCTTTCGTGTGGGTGCAATCGCTGGACGTTTCGAATTTTGCAGCCGGGCTCTGCGACAGTCACGTAGGCATTGTTGCATCATAACCAACCAAGGCATTTGCAGAGCACGAATGTCTGTGCGGCAGCGAATGCAGTTCCAAGGGACAGTGAAAACCAGGTAGAGCTTTCAGTGCTGGCAGCTTTCGTGTGGGCGCAATCGCTGGACGTTTCGAATTTGGCAGCCGGGCTCTGCCAGAGTCACATAGGCATTGTTACATCATAACCAACCAAAGCTCTTGCGGACCGCGAATGTCTGTGCGGCAGCGAATGCAGTTCCAAGGGACAGTGAAAACCAGGTAGACCTTTCAGTGCTTGCAGTATTCGTGTGGGCGCAATCGCTGGACGTTGAGAATTTGGCAGCCGGGCTCTGCCAGAGTCACATAGGCATTGTTGCATCATAACCAACCAAGGCTTTTGCAGAGCGCGAATGTCTGTGCGGCAACGAATGCAGTTCCAAGGGACAGTGAAAACCAGGTAGAGCTTGCAGTGCTGGCAGCTTTCGTGTGGGCGCAATCGCTGGACGTTGAGAATTTGGCAGCCGGGCTCTGGCAGAGTCACATAGGCATTGTTGCATCATAACCAACCAAGGCATTTTCAGAGCGCGAATGTCTGTGCGGCAGCGAATGCAGTTCCAAGGGACAGTGAAAACCAGGTAGAGCTTGCAGTGCTGGCAGCTTTCGTGTGGGCGCAATCGCTGGACGTTTCGAATTTGGCAGCCCGGCTCTGCGACAGTCACGTAGGCATTGTTGCATCATAACCAACCAAGGCATTTGCAGAGCACGAATGTCTGTGCGGCAGCGAATGCAGTTCCAAGGGACAGTGAAAACCAGGTAGACCTCTCAGTGCTGGCAGTATTCGTGTGGGCGCAATCGCTGGACGTTTCGAATTTGGCAGCCGGGCTCTGCCAGAGTCACATAGGCATTGTTGCATCATAACCAACCAAGGCTTTTGCAGAGCGCGAATGTCTGTGCGGCAGCGAATGCAGTTCCAAGGGACAGTGAAAACCAGGTAGACCTTTCAGTGCTGGCAGCTTTCGTGTGGGCGCAATCGCTGGACGTTGAGAATTTGGCAGCCGGGCTCTGCCAGAGTCACATAGGCATTGTTGCATCATAACCAACCAAGGCATTTTCAGAGCGCGAATGTCTGTGCGGCAGCGAATGCAGTTCCAAGGCACAGTGAAAACCAGGTAGACCTCTCAGTGCTGGCAGCTTTCGTGTGGGCGCAATCGCTGGACGTTGAGAATTTGGCAGCCGGGCTCTGCGACAGTCACATAGGCATTGTTGCATCATAACCAACCAAGGCATTTGCAGAGCACGAATGTCTGTGCGGCAGCGAATGCAGTTCCAAGGGACAGTGAAAACCATGTAGAGCTTTCAGTGCTGGCACCTTTCGTGTGGGCGCAATCGCTGGACGTTTCGAATTTGGCAGCCAGGCTCTGCCAGAGTCACATAGGCATTGTTACATCATAACCAACCAGGGCATTTGCAGAGCGCGAATGTCTGTGCGGCAGCGAATGGAGTTCCAAGGGACAGTGAAAACCAGGTAGACCTTTCAGTGCTGGCAGTATTCGTGTGGGCGCAATCGCTGGACGTTGAGTATTTGGCAGCCGGGCTCTGCCAGAGTCACATAGGCATTGTTGCATCATAACCAACCAAGGCTTTTGCAGAGCGCGAATGTCTGTGCGGCAGCGAATGCAGTTCCAAGGGACAGTGAAAACCCGGTAGACCTTTCAGTGCTGGCAGCTTTCGTGTGGGCGCAATCGCTGGACGTTTCGAATTTGGCAGCCGGGCTCTGCGACAGTCACGTAGGCATTGTTGCATCATAACCAACCAAGGCATTTGCAGAGCACGAATGTCTGTGCGGCAGCGAATGCAGTTCCAAGGGACAGTGAAAACCAGGTAGAGCTTTCAGTGCTGGCAGCTTTCGTGTGGGTGCAATCGCTGGACGTTTCGAATTTTGCAGCCGGGCTCTGCGACAGTCACGTAGGCATTGTTGCATCATAACCAACCAAGGCATTTGCAGAGCACGAATGTCTGTGCAGCAGCGAATGCAGTTCCAAGGGACAGTGAAAACCAGGTAGAGCTTGCAGTGCTGGCAGCTTTCGTGTGGGCGCAATCGCTGGACGCTGAGAATTTGGCAGCCGGGCTCTGGCAGAGTCACATAGGCATTGTTGCATCATAACCAACCAAGGCATTTTCAGAGCGCGAATGTCTGTGCGGCAGCGAATGCAGTTCCAAGGGACAGTGAAAACCAGGTAGAGCTTGCAGTGCTGGCAGCTTTCGTGTGGGCGCAATCGCTGGACGTTGAGAATTTGGCAGCCCGGCTCTGCGACAGTCACATAGGCATTGTTGCATCATAACCAACCAAGGCATTTGCAGAGCACGAATGTCTGTGCGGCAGCGAATGCAGTTCCAAGGGACAGTGAAAACCAGGTAGACCTCTCAGTGCTGGCAGTATTCGTGTGGGCGCAATCGCTGGACGTTTCGAATTTGGCAGCCGGGCTCTGCCAGAGTCACATAGGCATTGTTGCATCATAACCAACCAAGGCATTTTCAGAGCGCGAATGTCTGTGCGGCAGCGAATGCAGTTCCAAGGGACAGTGAAAACCAGGTAGACCTTTCAGTGCTGGCAGCTTTCGTGTGGGCGCAATCGCTGGACGTTGAGAATTTGGCAGCCGGGCTCTGCCAGAGTCACATAGGCATTGTTGCATCATAACCAACCAAGGCATTTGCAGAGCATGAATGTCTGTGCGGCAGCGAATGCAGTTCCAAGGGACAGTGAAAACCAGGTAGAGCTTTCAGTGCTGGCAGCTTTCGTGTGGGCGCAATCGCTGGACGTTTCGAATTTGGCAGCCGGGCTCTGCCAGAGTCACATAGGCATTGTTGCATCATAACCAACCAGGGCATTTGCAGAGCGCGAATGTCTGTGCGGCAGCGAATGCAGTTCCAAGGGACAGTGAAAACCAGGTAGAGCTTGCAGTGCTGGCAGCTTTCGTGTGGGCGCAATCGCTGGACGTTTCGAATTTGGCAGCCCGGCTCTGCGACAGTCACGTAGGCATTGTTGCATCATAACCAACCAAGGCATTTGCAGAGCACGAATGTCTGTGCGGCAGCGAATGCAGTTCCAAGGGACAGTGAAAACCAGGTAGACCTCTCAGTGCTGGCAGTATTCGTGTGGGCGCAATCGCTGGACGTTTCGAATTTGGCAGCCGGGCTCTGCCAGAGTCACATAGGCATTGTTGCATCATAACCAACCAAGGCTTTTGCAGAGCGCGAATGTCTGTGCGGCAGCGAATGCAGTTCCAAGGGACAGTGAAAACCAGGTAGACCTTTCAGTGCTGGCAGCTTTCGTGTGGGCGCAATCGCTGGACGTTTCGAATTTGGCAGCCGGGCTCTGCGACAGTCACGTAGGCATTGTTGCATCATAACCAACCAAGGCATTTGCAGAGCACGAATGTCTGTGCGGCAGCGAATGCAGTTCCAAGGGACAGTGAAAACCAGGTAGAGCTTTCAGTGCTGGCAGCTTTCGTGTGGGTGCAATCGCTGGACGTTTCGAATTTTGCAGCCGGGCTCTGCGACAGACACGTAGGCATTGTTGCATCATAACCAACCAAGGCATTTGCAGAGCACGAATGTCTGTGCGGCAGCGAATGCAGTTCCAAGGGACAGTGAAAACCAGGTAGAGCTTGCAGTGCTGGCAGCTTTCGTGCGGGCGCAATCGCTGGACGCTGAGAATTTGGCAGCCGGGCTCTGGCAGAGTCACATAGGCATTGTTGCATCATAACCAACCAAGGCATTTTCAGAGCGCGAATGTCTGTGCGGCAGCGAATGCAGTTCCAAGGGACAGTGAAAACCAGGTAGAGCTTGCAGTGCTGGCAGCTTTCGTGTGGGCGCAATCGCTGGACGTTTCAAATTTGGCAGCCCGGCTCTGCGACAGTCACATAGGCATTGTTGCATCATAACCAACCAAGGCATTTGCAGAGCACGAATGTCTGTGCCGCAGCGAATGCAGTTCCAAGGGACAGTGAAAACCAGGTAGACCTCTCAGTGCAGGCAGTATTCGTGTGGGCGCAATCGCTGGACGTTGAGAATTTGGCAGCCGGGCTCTGCCAGAGTCACATAGGCATTGTTGCATCATAACCAACCAAGGCATTTTCAGAGCGCGAATGTCTGTGCGGCAGCGAATGCAGTTCCAAGGGACAGTGAAAACCAGGTAGACCTTTCAGTGCTGGCAGCTTTCGTGTGGGCGCAATCGCTGGACGTTTCGAATTTGGCAGCCGGGCTCTGCCAGAGTCACATAGGCATTGTTGCATCATAACCAACCAAGGCATTTGCAGAGCATGAATGTCTGTGCGGCAGCGAATGCAGTTCCAAGGGACAGTGAAAACCAGGTAGAGCGTTCAGTGCTGGCAGCTTTCGTGTGGGCGCAATCGCTGGACGTTTCGAATTTGGCAGCCGGGCTCTGCCAGAGTCACATAGGCATTGTTACATCATAACCAACCAGGGCATTTGCAGAGCGCGAATGTCTGTGCGGCAGCGAATGCAGTTCCAAGGGACAGTGAAAACCAGGTAGACCTTTCAGTGCTGGCAGTATTCGTGTGGACGCAATCGCTGGACGTTTCGAGTTTGGCAGCCGGGCTCTGCGACAGTCACATAGGCATTGTTGCATCATAACCAACCAAGGCATTTGCAGAGCACGAATGTCTGTGCGGCAGCGAATGCAGTTCCAAGGGACAGTGAAAACCAGGTAGAGCTTTCAGTGCTGGCAGCTTTCGTGTGGGCGCAATCGCTGGACGTTGAGAATTTGGCAGCCGGGCTCTGCGACAGTCACATAGGCATTGTTGCATCATAACCAACCAAGGCATTTGCAGAACACGAATGTCTGTGCGGCAGCGAATGCAGTTCCAAGGGACAGTGAAAACCAGGTAGAGTTTGCAGTGCTGGCAGCTTTCGTGTGGGTGCAATCGCTGGACGTTTCAAATTTTGCAGCCGGGCTCTGCGACAGTCACGTAGGCATTCTTGCATCATAACCAACCAAGGCATTTGCAGAGCACGAATGTCTGTGCAGCAGCGAATGCAGTTCCAAGGGACAGTGAAAACCAGGTAGAGCTTGCAGTGCTGGCAGCTTTCGTGTGGGCGCAATCGCTGCACGCTGAGAATTTGGCAGCCGGGCTCTGGCAGAGTCACATAGGCATTGTTGCATCATAACCAACCAAGGCATTTTCAGAGCGCGAATGTCTGTGCGGCAGCGAATGCAGTTCCAAGGGACAGTGAAAACCAGGTAGAGCTTTCCGTGCTGGAAGCTTTCGTGTGGGCGCAATCGCTGGACGTTTCAAATTTGGCAGCCCGGCTCTGCGACAGTCACATAGGCATTGTTGCATCATAACCAACCAAGGCATTTGCAGAGCACGAATGTCTGTGCCGCAGTGAATGCAGTTCCAAGGGACAGTGAAAACCAGGTAGACCTCTCAGTGCAGGCAGTATTCGTGTGGGCGCAATCGCTGGACGTTGAGAATTTGGCAGCCGGGCTCTGCCAGAGTCACATAGGCATTGTTGCATCATAACCAACCAAGGCATTTTCAGAGCGCGAATGTCTGTGCGGCAGCGAATGCAGTTCCAAGGGACAGTGAAAACCAGGTAGACCTTTCAGTGCTGGCAGCTTTCGTGTGGGCGCAATCGCTGGACGTTTCGAATTTGGCAGCCGGGCTCTGCCAGAGTCACATAGGCATTGTTGCATCATAACCAACCAAGGCATTTGCAGAGCATGAATGTCTGTGCGGCAGCGAATGCAGTTCCAAGGGACAGTGAAAACCAGGTAGAGCTTTCAGTGCTGGCAGCTTTCGTGTGGGCGCAATCGCTGGACGTTTCGAATTTGGCAGCCGGGCTCTGCCAGAGTCACATAGGCATTGTTACATCATAACCAACCAAAGCTCTTGCCGAGCGCGAATGTCTGTGCGGCAGCGAATGCAGTTCCAAGGGACAGTGAAAACCAGGTAGAGCTTTCAGTGCTGGCAGCTTTCGTGTGGGCGCAATCGCTGGACGTTTTGAATTTGGCAGCCGGGCTCTGCCAGAGTCACATAGGCATTGTTGCATCATAACCAACCAAGGCATTTGCAGAGCGCGAATGTCTGTGCGGCAGCGAATGCAGTTCCAAGGGACAGTGAAAACCAGGTAGAGCTTGCAGTGCTGGCAGCTTTCGTGTGGGCGCAATCGCTGGACGTTTAGAATTTGGCAGCCGGGCTCTGCGACAGTCACATAGGCATTGTTGCATCATAACCAACCAAGGCATTTGCAGAGCGCGAATGTCTGTGCGGCAGCGAATGCAGTTCCAAGGGACAGTGAAAACCAGGTAGACCTTTCAGTGCTGGCAGCTTTCGTGTGGGCGCAATCGCTGGACGTTTCGAATTTGGCAGCCCGGCTCTGCGATAGTCACGTAGGCATTGTTGCATCATAACCAACCAAAGCTCTTGCGGAGCGCGAATGTCTGTGCGGCAGCGAATGCAGTTCCAAGGGACAGTGAAAACCAGGTAGACCTTTCAGTGCTGGCAGTATTCGTGTGGGCGCAATTGCTGGACTTTTCGAATTTGGCAGCCGGGCTCTGCCAGAGTCACATAGGCATTGTTGCATCATAACCAACCAAGGCATATTCAGAGAGCGAATGTCTGTGCGGCAGCGAATGCAGTTCCAAGGAACAGTGAAAACCAGGTAGACCTTGCAGTGCTGGCAGCTTTCGTGTGGGCGCAATCGCTGGACGTTTCGAATTTGGCAGCCGGGCTCTGCGACAGTCACATAGGCATTGTTGCATCATAACCAACCAAGGCATTTGCAGAGCATGAATGTCTGTGCGGCAGCGAATGCAGTTCCAAGGGACAGTGAAAACCAGGTAGAGCTTTCAGTGCTGGCAGCTTTCGTGTGGGCGCAATCGCTGGACGTTTCGAATTTGGCAGCCGGGCTCTGCCAGAGTCACATAGGCATTGTTGCATCATAACCAACCAGGGCATTTGCAGAGCGCGAATGTCTGTGCGGCAGCGAATGGAGTTCCAAGGGACAGTGAAAACCAGGTAGACCTTTCAGTGCTGGCAGCTTTCGTGTGGGCGCAATCGCTGGACGTTTCGAATTTGGCAGCCGGGCTCTGGCAGAGTCACATAGGCATTGTTGCATCATAACCAAACAAGGCTTTTGCAGAGCGCGAATGTCTGTGCGGCAGCGAATGCAGTTCCAAGGGACAGTGAAAGCCAGGTAGAGCTTTCAGTGCTGGCAGCTTTCGTGTGGGCGCAATCGCTGGACGTTGAGAATTTGGCAGCCGGGCTCTGCCAGAGTCACATAGGCATTGTTGCATCATAACCAACCAAGGCATTTGCAGAGCACGAATGTCTGTGCGGCAGCGAATGCAGTTGCAAGGGACAGTGAAAACCAGGTAGACCTTTCAGTGCTGGCAGCTTTCGTGTGGGCGCAATCGCTGGACGTTGAGAATATGGCAGCCGGGCTCTGCCAGAGTCACATAGGCATTGTTGCATCATAACCAACCAAGGCATTTGTAGAGCGCTAATGTCTGTGCGGCAGCGAATGCAATTCCATGGGACAGTGAAAACCAGGTAGACCTTTCAGTGCTGGCAGCTTTCGTGTGGGCGCAATCGCTGGACGTTGAGAATTTGGCAGCCGGGCTCTGCCAGAGTCACATAGGCATTGTTGCATCATAACCAACCAAGGCATTTGCAGAGCGCGAATGTCTGTGCGGCAGCGAATGCAGTTCCAAGGGACAGTGAAAACCAGGTAGACCTTTCAGTGCTGGCAGCTTTCGTGTGGGCGCAATCGCTGGACATTTCGAAATTTGTAGCCGGGCTCTGCGACAGTCACGTAGGCATTGTTGCATCATAACCAACCAAGGCATTTGCAGAGCACGAATGTCTGTGCGGCAGCGAATGCAGTTCCAAGGGACAGTGAAAACCAGGTAGAGCTTGCAGTGCTGGCAGCTTTCGTGTGGGCGCAATCGCTGGACGTTTCGAATTTGGCAGCCGGGCTCTGCCAGAGTCACATAGGCATTGTTGCATCATAACCAACCAAGGCATTTGCAGAGCACGAATGTCTGTGCGGCAGCGAATGCAGTTCCAAGGGACAGTGAAAACCAGGTAGACCTTTCAGTGCTGGCAGCTTTCGTGTGGGCGCAATCGCTGGACGTTGAGAATTTGGCATCCGGGCTCTGCGACAGTCACATAGGCATTGTTGCATCATAACCAACCAAGGCTTTTGCAGAGCGCGAATGTCTGTGCGGCAGCGAATTCAGTTCCAAGGGACAGTGAAAACCAGGTAGAGCTTGCAGTGCTGGGAGCTTTCGTGTGGGCGCAATCGCTGGACGTTTCGAATTTGGCAGCCGGGCTCTGCCAGAGTCACATAGGCATTGTTGCATCATAACCAACCAGGGCATTTTCAGAGCGCGATTGTCTTTGCGGCAGCGAATGCAGTTCCAAGGGACAGTGAAAACAAGGTAGACCTCTCAGTGCTGGCAGTATTCGTGTGGGCGCAATCGCTGGACGTTGAGAATTTGGCAGCCGGGCTCTGCCAGAGTCACATAGGCATTGTTGCATCATAACCAACCAAGGCTTTTGCAGAGCGCGAATGTCTGTGCGGCAGCGAATGCAGTTCCAAGGGACAGTGAAAACCAGGTAGAGCTTTCCGTGCTGGCAGCTTTCGTGTGGGCGCAATCGCTGGACATTTCCAAATTTGCAGCCGGGCTCTGCGACAGTCACATAGGCATTGTTGCATCATAACCAACCAAGGCATTTGCAGAGCACGAATGTCTGTGCGGCAGCGAATGCAGTTCCAAGGGACAGTGAAAACAAGGTAGACCTCTCAGTGCTGGCAGTATTCGTGTGGGCGCAATCGCTGGACGTTTCGAAATTGGCAGCCGGGCTCTGCCAGAGTCACATAGGCATTGTTGCATCATAACCAACCAAGGCTTTTGCGGACCGCGAACGTCTGTGCGGCAGCGAATGCAGTTCCAAGGGACAGTGAAAACCAGGTAGAGCTTTCCGTGCTGGCAGCTTTCGTGTGGGCGCAATCGCTGGACGTTTCGAATTTGGCAGCCGGGCTCTGCCAGAGTCACATAGGCATTGTTGCATCATAACCAACCAAAGCTTTTGTAGAGCGCGAATGTCTGTGCGGCAGCGAATGCAGTTCCAAGGGACAGTGAAAACCAGGTAGACCTTTCAGTGCTGGCAGCTTTCGTGTGGGCGCAATCGCTGGACGTTGAGAATTTGGCAGCCGGGCTCTGCGACAGTCACATAGGCATTGTTGCATCATAACCAACCAAGGCATTTGCAGAGCGCGAATGTCTGTGCGGCAGCGAATGGAGTTCCAAGGGACAGTGAAAACCAGGTAGACCTTTCAGTGCTGGCAGCTTTCGTGTGGGCGCAATCGCTGGACGTCGAGAATTTGGCAGCCGGGCTCTGCCAGAGTCACATAGGCATTGTTGCATCATAACCAACCAGGGCATTTTCAGAGCGCAAATGTCTGTGCGGCAGCGAATGCAGTTCCAAGGGACAGTGAAAACCAGGTAGACCTTTCAGTGCTGGCAGTATTTGTGTGGGCGCAATCGCTGGACGTTTCGAATTTGGCAGCCGGGCTCTGCCAGAGTCACATAGGCATTCTTGCATCAGAACCAACCAAGGCTTTTGCAGAGCGCGAATGTCTGTGCGGCAGCGAATGCAGTTCCAAGGGACAGTGAAAACCAGGTAGAGCTTTCAGTGCTGGCAGCTTTCGTGTGGGCGCAATCACTGGACGTTTCGAATTTGGCAGCCGGGCTCTGCCAGAGTCACATAGGCATTGTTGCATCATAACCAACCAGGGCATTTGCAGAGCGCGAATGTCTGTGCGGCAGCGAATGCAGTTCCAAGGGACAGTGAAAACCAGGTAGACCTCTCAGTGCTGGCAGTATTCGTGTGGGCGCAATCGCTGGACGTTGAGAATTTGGCAGCCGGGCTCTGCCAGAGTCACATAGGCATTGTTGCATCATAACCAACCAAGGCATTTTCAGAGCGCGAATGTCTGTGCGGCAGCGAATGCAGTTCCAAGGGACAGTGAAAACCAGGTAGACCTTTCAGTGCTGGCAGCTTTCGTGTGGGCGCAATCGCTGGACGTTTCGAATTTGGCAGCCGGGCTCTGCCAGAGTCACATAGGCATTGTTGCATCATAACCAACCAAGGCTTTTGCAGAGCGCGAATGTCTGTGCGGCAGCGAATGCAGTTCCAAGGGACAGTGAAAACCAGGTAGACCTTTCAGTGCTGGCAGCTTTCGTGTGGGCGCAATCGCTGGACGTTTCGAATTTGGCAGCCGGGCTCTGCCAGAGTCACATAGGCATTGTTGCATCATAACCAACCAGGGCATTTTCAGAGCGTGAATGTCTGTGCGGCAGCGAATGGAGTTCCAAGGGACAGTGAAAACCAGGTAGACCTTTCAGTGCTGGCAGCTTTCGTGTGGGCGCAATCGCTGGACGTTTCGAATTTGGCAGCCGGGCTCTGCCAGAGTCACATAGGCATTGTTACATCATAACCAACCAACGCTCTTGCGGAGCGCGAATGTCTGTGCGGCAGCGAATGCAGTTCCAAGAGACAGTGAAAACCAGGTAGACCTTTCAGTGCTGGCAGCTTTCGTGTGGGCGCAATCGCTGGACGTTTTGAATTTGGCAGCCGGGCTCTGCCAGAGTCACATAGGCATTGTTGCATCATAACCAACCAAGGCATTTGCAGAGCGCGAATGTCTGTGCGGCAGCGAATGCAGTTCCAAGGGACAGTGAAAACCAGGTAGAGCTTGCAGTGCTGGCAGCTTTCGTGTGGGCGCAATCGCTGGACGTTTCGAATTTGGCAGCCGGGCTCTGCGACAGTCACATAGGCATTGTTGCATCATAACCAACCAAGGCATTTGCAGAGCGCGAATGTCTGTGCGGCAGCGAATGCAGTTCCAAGGGACAGTGAAAACCAGGTAGACCTTTCAGTGCTGGCAGCTTTCGTGTGGGCGCAATCGCTGGACGCTTCGAATTTGGCAGCCCGTCTCTGCGATAGTCACGTAGGCATTGTTGCATCATAACCAACCAAAGCTCTTGCGGAGCGCGAATGTCTGTGCGGCAGCGAATGCAGTTCCAAGGGACAGTGAAAACCAGGTAGACCTTTCAGTGCTGGCAGTATTCGTGTGGGCGCAATTGCTGGACGTTTCGAATTTGGCAGCCGGGCTCTGCCAGAGTCACATAGGCATTGTTGCATCATAACCAACCAAGGCATTTTCAGAGAGCGAATGTCTGTGCGGCAGCGAATGCAGTTCCAAGGAACAGTGAAAACCAGGTAGACCTTTCAGTGCTGGCAGCTTTCGTGTGGGCGCAATCGCTGGACGTTGAGAATTTGGCAGCCGGGCTCTGCGACAGTCACATAGGCATTGTTGCATCATAACCAAACAAGGCTTTTGCAGAGCGCGAATGTCTGTGCGGCAGCGAATGCAGTTCCAAGGGACAGTGAAAACCAGGTAGACCTTTCAGTGCTGGCAGCTTTCGTGTGGGCGCAATCGCTGGACGTTTTGAATTTGGCAGCCGGGCTCTGCCAGAGTCACATAGGCATTGTTGCATCATAACCAACCAAGGCATTTGCAGAGCGCGAATGTCTGTGCGGCAGCGAATGCAGTTCCAAGGGACAGTGAAAACCAGGTAGAGCTTGCAGTGCTGGCAGCTTTCGTGTGGGCGCAATCGCTGGACGTTTAGAATTTGGAAGCCGGGCTCTGCGACAGTCACATAGGCATTGTTGCATCATAACCAACCAAGGCATTTGCAGAGCGCGAATGTCTGTGCGGCAGCGAATGCAGTTCCAAGGGACAGTGAAAACCAGGTAGAGCTTTCAGTGCTGGCAGCTTTCGTGTGGGCGCAATCGCTGGACGTTGAGAATTTGGCAGCCGGGCTCTGCCAGAGTCACATAGGCATTGTTGCATCATAACCAACCAAGGCATTTGCAGAGCACGAATGTCTGTGCGGCAGCGAATGCAGTTGCAAGGGACAGTGAAAACCAGGTAGACCTTTCAGTGCTGGCAGCTTTCGTGTGGGCGCAATCGCTGGACGTTGAGAATTTGGCAGCCGGGCTCTGCCAGAGTCACATAGGCATTGTTGCATCATAACCAACCAAGGCATTTGTAGAGCGCTAATGTCTGTGCGGCAGCGAATGCAATTCCATGGGACAGTGAAAACCAGGTAGACCTTTCAGTCATGGCAGCTTTCGTGTGGGTGCAATCGCTGGACGTTGAGAATTTGGCAGCCGGGCTCTGCCAGAGTCACATAGGCATTGTTGCATCATAACCAACCAAGGCATTTGCAGAGCGCGAATGTCTGTGCGGCAGCGAATGCAGTTCCAAGGGACAGTGAAAACCAGGTAGAGCTTGCAGTGCTGGCAGCTTTCGTGTGGGCGCAATCGCTGGACATTTCGAAATTTGCAGCCGGGCTCTGCGACAGTCACGTAGGCATTGTTGCATCATAACCAACCAAGGCATTTGCAGAGCACGAATGTCTGTGCGGCAGCGAATGCAGTTCCAAGGGACAGTGAAAACCAGGTAGAGCTTGCAGTGCTGGCAGCTTTCGTGTGGGCGCAATCGCTGGACGTTTCGAATTTGGCAGCCGGGCTCTGCCAGAGTCACATAGGCATTGTTGCATCATAACCAACCAAGGCTTTTGCAGAGCACGAATGTCTGTGCGGCAGCGAATGCAGTTCCAAGGGACAGTGAAAACCAGGTAGAGCTTTCAGTGCTGGCAGCTTTCGTGTGGGCGCAATCGCTGGACGTTTCGAATTTGGCAGCCGGGCTCTGCGACAGTCACATAGGCATTGTTGCATCATAACCAACCAAGGCTTTTGCAGAGCGCGAATGTCTGTGCGGCAGCGAATGCAGTTCCAAGGGACAGTGAAAACCAGGTAGACCTTTCAGTGCTGGCAGCTTTCGTGTGGGCGCAATCGCTGGACGTTTCGAATTTGGCAGCCGGGCTCTGCCAGAGTCACATAGGCATTGTTGCATCATAACCAACCAGGGCATTTTCAGAGCGCGATTGTCTTTGCGGCAGCGAATGCAGTTCCAAGGGACAGTGAAAACAAGGTAGACCTCTCAGTGCTGGCAGTATTCGTGTGGGCGCAATCGCTGGACGTTTCGAATTTGGCAGCCGGGCTCTGCCAGAGTCACATAGGCATTGTTGCATCATAACCAAGCAAGGCATTTGCAGAGCACGAATGTCTGTGCGGCAGCGAATGCAGTTCCAAGGGACAGTGAAAACCAGGTAGACCTTTCAGTGCTGGCAGCTTTCGTGTGGGCGCAATCGCTGGACGTTGAGAATTTGGCAGCCGGGCTCTGCCAGAGTCACATAGGCATTGTTGCATCATAACCAACCAGGGCATTTTCAGAGCGCGATTGTCTTTGCGGCAGCGAATGCAGTTCCAAGGGACAGTGAAAACAAGGTAGACCTCTCAGTGCTGGCAGTATTCGTGTGGGCGCAATCGCTGGACGTTTCGAATTTGGCAGCCGGGCTCTGCCAGAGTCACATAGGCATTGTTGCATCATAACCAACCAAGGCTTTTGCAGAGCGCGAATGTCTGTGCGGCAGCGAATGCAGTTCCAAGGGACAGTGAAAACCAGGTAGAGCTTGCAGTGCTGGCAGCTTTCGTGTGGGCGCAATCGCTGGACGTTTCGAATTTGGCAGCCGGGCTCTGCCAGAGTCACATAGGCATTGTTGCATCATAACCAACCAAGGCATTTGCAGAGCGCGAATGTCTGTGCGGCAGCGAATGCAGTTCCAAGGGACAGTGAAAACCAGGTAGACCTTTCAGTGCTGGCAGCTTTCGTGTGGGTGCAATCGCTGGACGTTTAGAATTTGGCAGCCGGGCTCTGCGACAGTCACATAGGCATTGTTGCATCATAACCAACCAAGGCATTTGCAGAGCACGAATGTCTGTGCGGCAGCGAATGCAGTTCCAAGGGACAGTGAAAACCAGGTAGAGCTTTCCGTGCTGGCAGCTTTCGTGTGGGCGCAATCGCTGGACATTTCGAAATTTGCAGCCGGGCTCTGCGACAGTCACGTAGGCATTGTTGCATCATAACCAACCAAGGCATTTGCAGAGCACGAATGTCTGTGCGGCAGCGAATGCAGTTCCAAGGGACAGTGAAAACCAGGTAGAGCTTGCAGTGCTGGCAGCTTTCGTGTGGGCGCAATCGCTGGACGTTTCGAATTTGGCAGCCGGGCTCTGCCAGAGTCACATAGGCATTGTTGCATCATAACCAACCAAGGCATTTGCAGAGCACGAATGTCTGTGCGGCAGCGAATGCAGTTCCAAGGGACAGTGAAAACCAGGTAGACCTTTCAGTGCTGGCAGCTTTCGTGTGGGTGCAATCGCTGGACGTTTCGAATTTGGCAGCCGGGCTCTGCGACAGTCACATACGCATTGTTGCATCATAACCAACCAAGGCATTTGCAGAGCACGAATGTCTGTGCGGCAGCGAATGCAGTTCCAAGGGACAGTGAAAACCAGGTAGAGCTTGCAGTGCTGGCAGCTTTCGTGTGGGCGCAATCGCTGGACGTTTCGAATTTGGCAGCCGGGCTCTGCCAGAGTCACATAGGCATTGTTGAATCATAACCAACCAGGGCATTTTCAGAGCGCGAATGTCTGTGCGGCAGCGAATGCAGTTCCAAGGGACAGTGAAAACAAGGTAGACCTCTCAGTGCTGGCAGTATTCGTGTGGGCGCAATCGCTGGACGTTTCGAATTTGGCAGCCGGGCTCTGCCAGAGTCACATAGGCATTGTTGCATCATAACCAACCAAGGCTTTTGCAGAGCGCGAATGTCTGTGCGGCAGCGAATGCAGTTCCAAGGGACAGTGAAAACCAGGTAGACCTTTCAGTGCTGGCAGCTTTCGTGTGGGCGCAATCGCTGGACGTTTCGAATTTGGCAGCCGGGCTCTGCCAGAGTCACATAGGCATTGTTGCATCATAACCAACCAGGGCATTTTCAGAGCGCAAATATCTGTGCGGCAGCGAATGCAGTTCCAAGGGACAGTGAAAACCAGGTAGACCTTTCAGTGCTGGCAGTATTTGTGTGGGCGCAATCTCTGGACGTTTCGAATTTGGCAGCCGGGGTCTGCCAGAGTCACATAGGCATTGTTGCATCATAACCAACCAAGGCTTTTGCAGAGCGCGAATGTCTGTGCGGCAGCGAATGCAGTTCCAAGGGACAGTGAAAACCCGGTAGACCTTTCAGTGCTGGCAGCTTTCGTGTGGGCGCAATCGCTGGACGTTGAGAATTTGGCAGCCGGGGTCTGCGACAGTCACGTAGGCATTGTTGCATCATAACCAACCAAGGCATTTGCAGAGCACGAATGTCTGTGCGGCAGCGAATGCAGTTCCAAGGGACAGTAAAAACCAGGTAGAGCTTTCAGTGCTGGCAGTATTCGTGTGGGCGCAATCGCTGGACGTTGAGAATTTGGCAGCCGGGCTCTGCCAGAGTCACATAGGCATTGTTGCATCATAACCAACCAAGGCATTTGCAGAGCGCGAATGTCTGTGCGGCAGCGAATGCAGTTCCAAGGGACAGTGAAAACCAGGTAGACCTTTCAGTGCTGGCAGCTTTCGTGTGGGCGCAATCGCTGGACGTTTCGAATTTGGCAGCCGGGCTCTTCGACAGTCACATAGGCATTGTTGCATCATAACCAACCAAGGCTTTTGCAGAGCACGAATGTCTGTGCGGCAGCGAATGCAGTTCCAAGGGACAGTGAAAACCAGGTAGAGCTTTCAGTGCTGGCAGCTTTCGTGTGGGCGCAATCGCTGGACGTTTCGAATTTGGCAGCCGGGCTCTGCCAGAGTCACATAGGTATTGTTGCATCATAACCAACCAGGGCATTTGCAGAGCGCGAATGTCTGTGCGGCAGCGAATGCAGTTCCAAGGGACAGTGAAAACCAGCTAGAGCTTTCAGTGCTGGCAGCTTTCGTGTGGGCGCAATCGCTGGACGTTTCGAATTTGGCAGCCGGGCTCTGCCAGAGTCACATAGGCATTGTTGCATCATAACCAACCAAGGCTTTTGCAGAGCGCGAATGTCTGTGCGGCAGCGAATGCAGTTCCAAGGGACAGTGAAAACCAGGTAGACCTTTCAGTGCTGGCAGTATTCGTGTGGGCGCAATCGCTGGACCTTTCGAATTTGGCAGCCGGGCTCTGCCAGAGTCACATAGGCATTGTTGCATCATAACCAACCAAGGCATTTGCAGAGCACGAATGTCTGTGCGGCAGCGAATGCAGTTCCAAGGGACAGTGAAAACCAGGTAGAGCTTTCAGTGCTGGCAGCTTTCGTGTGGGCGCAATCGCTGGACGTTTCAAATTTGGCATCCGGGCTCTGCCAGAGTAACATAGGCATTGTTGCATCATAACCAACCAAGGCATTTGCAGAGCACGAATGTCTGTGCGGCAGCGAATGCAGTTCCAAGGGACAGTGAAAACCAGGTAGAGCTTGCAGTGCTGGCAGCTTTCGTGTGGGCGCAATCGCTGGACGTTTCGAATTTGGCAGCCGGGCTCTGCGACAGTCACGTAGGCATTGTTGCATCATAACCAACCAAGGCATTTTCAGAGTGCGAATGTCTGTGCGGCAGCGAATGCAGTTCCAAGGGACAGTGAAAACCAGGTAGAGCTTTCAGTGCTGGCAGCTTTCGTGTGGGCGCAATCGCTGGACGTTTCGAATTTGGCAGCCGGGCTCTGCGACAGTCACATAGGCATTGTTGCATCATAACCAACCAAGGCATTTGCAGAGCACGAATGTCTGTGCGGCAGCGAATGCAGTTCCAAGGGACAGTGAAAACCAGGTAGAGCTTTCCGTGCTGGCAGCTTTCGTGTGGGCGCAATCGCTGGACATTTCGAAATTTGCAGCCGGGCTCTGCGACAGTCACGTAGGCATTGTTGCATCATAACCAACCAAGGCATTTGCAGAGCACGAATGTCTGTGCGGCAGCGAATGCAGTTCCAAGGGACAGTGAAAACCAGGTAGAGCTTGCAGTGCTGGCAGCTTTCGTGTGGGCGCAATCGCTGGACGTTTCGAATTTGGCAGCCGGGCTCTGCCAGAGTCACATAGGCATTGTTGCATCATAACCAACCAAGGCATTTGCAGAGCACGAATATCTGTGCGGCAGCGAATGCAGTTCCAAGGGACAGTGAAAACCAGGTAGACCTTTCAGTGCTGGCAGCTTTCGTGTGGGTGCAATCGCTGGACGTTTCGAATTTGGCAGCCGGGCTCTGCGACAGTCACATACGCATTGTTGCATCATAACCAACCAAGGCATTTGCAGAGCACGAATGTCTGTGCGGCAGCGAATGCAGTTCCAAGGGACAGTGAAAACCAGGTAGACCTTTCAGTGCTGGCAGCTTTCGTGTGGGCGCAATCGCTGGACGTTTCGAATTTGGCAGCCGGGCTCTGCCAGAGTCACATAGGCATTGTTGAATCATAACCAACCAGGGCATTTTCAGAGCGCGAATGTCTGTGCGGCAGCGAATGCAGTTCCAAGGGACAGTGAAAACAAGGTAGACCTCTCAGTGCTGGCAGTATTCGTGTGGGCGCAATCGCTGGACGTTTCGAATTTGGCAGCCGGGCTCTGCCAGAGTCACATAGGCATTGTTGCATCATAACCAACCAAGGCTTTTGCAGAGCGCGAATGTCTGTGCGGCAGCGAATGCAGTTCCAAGGGACAGTGAAAACCAGGTAGACCTTTCAGTGCTGGCAGCTTTCGTGTGGGCGCAATCGCTGGACGTTTCGAATTTGGCAGCCGGGCTCTGCCAGAGTCACATAGGCATTGTTGCATCATAACCAACCAGGGCATTTTCAGAGCGCAAATGTCTGTGCGGCAGCGAATGCAGTTCCAAGGGACAGTGAAAACCAGGTAGACCTTTCAGTGCTGGCAGTATTTGTGTGGGCGCAATCTCTGGACGTTTCGAATTTGGCAGCCGGGGTCTGCCAGAGTCACATAGGCATTGTTGCATCATAACCAACCAAGGCTTTTGCAGAGCGCGAATGTCTGTGCGGCAGCGAATGCAGTTCCAAGGGACAGTGAAAACCCGGTAGACCTTTCAGTGCTGGCAGCTTTCGTGTGGGCGCAATCGCTGGACGTTGAGAATTTGGCAGCCGGGGTCTGCGACAGTCACGTAGGCATTGTTGCATCATAACCAACCAAGGCATTTGCAGAGCACGAATGTCTGTGCGGCAGCGAATGCAGTTCCAAGGGACAGTAAAAACCAGGTAGAGCTTTCAGTGCTGGCAGTATTCGTGTGGGCGCAATCGCTGGACGTTGAGAATTTGGCAGCCGGGCTCTGCCAGAGTCACATAGGCATTGTTGCATCATAACCAACCAAGGCATTTGCAGAGCGCGAATGTCTGTGCGGCAGCGAATGCAGTTCCAAGGGACAGTGAAAACCAGGTAGACCTTTCAGTGCTGGCAGCTTTCGTGTGGGCGCAATCGCTGGACGTTTCGAATTTGGCAGCCGGGCTCTTCGACAGTCACATAGGCATTGTTGCATCATAACCAACCAAGGCTTTTGCAGAGCACGAATGTCTGTGCGGCAGCGAATGCAGTTCCAAGGGACAGTGAAAACCAGGTAGAGCTTTCAGTGCTGGCAGCTTTCGTGTGGGCGCAATCGCTGGACGTTTCGAATTTGGCAGCCGGGCTCTGCCAGAGTCACATAGGTATTGTTGCATCATAACCAACCAGGGCATTTGCAGAGCGCGAATGTCTGTGCGGCAGCGAATGCAGTTCCAAGGGACAGTGAAAACCAGCTAGAGCTTTCAGTGCTGGCAGCTTTCGTGTGGGCGCAATCGCTGGACGTTTCGAATTTGGCAGCCGGGCTCTGCCAGAGTCACATAGGCATTGTTGCATCATAACCAACCAAGGCTTTTGCAGAGCGCGAATGTCTGTGCGGCAGCGAATGCAGTTCCAAGGGACAGTGAAAACCAGGTAGACCTTTCAGTGCTGGCAGTATTCGTGTGGGCGCAATCGCTGGACCTTTCGAATTTGGCAGCCGGGCTCTGCCAGAGTCACATAGGCATTGTTGCATCATAACCAACCAAGGCATTTGCAGAGCACGAATGTCTGTGCGGCAGCGAATGCAGTTCCAAGGGACAGTGAAAACCAGGTAGACCTTTCAGTGCTGGCAGCTTTCGTGTGGGCGCAATCGCTGGACGTTTCAAATTTGGCATCCGGGCTCTGCCAGAGTAACATAGGCATTGTTGCATCATAACCAACCAAGGCATTTGCAGAGCACGAATGTCTGTGCGGCAGCGAATGCAGTTCCAAGGGACAGTGAAAACCAGGTAGAGCTTGCAGTGCTGGCAGCTTTCGTGTGGGCGCAATCGCTGGACGTTTCGAATTTGGCAGCCGGGCTCTGCGACAGTCACGTAGGCATTGTTGCATCATAACCAACCAAGGCATTTTCAGAGTGCGAATGTCTGTGCGGCAGCGAATGCAGTTCCAAGGGACAGTGAAAACCAGGTAGAGCTTTCAGTGCTGGCAGCTTTCGTGTGGGCGCAATCGCTGGACGTTTCAAATTTGGCAGCCGGGCTCTGCCAGAGTCACATAGGCATTGTTGCATCATAACCAACCAAGGCATTTGCAGAGCACGAATGTCTGTGCGGCAGCGAATGCAGTTCCAAGGGACAGTGAAAACCAGGTAGACCTTTCAGTGCTGGCAGCTTTCGTGTGGGCGCAAACGCTGGACGTTGAGAATTTGGCAGCCGGGCTCTGCGACAGTCACATAGGCATTGTTACATCATAACCAACCAAAGCTCTTGCGGACCGCGAATGTCTGTGCGGCAGCGAATGCAGTTCCAAGGGACAGTGAAAACCAGGTAGACCTTTCAGTGCTGGCAGCTTTCGTGTGGGCGCCATCGCTGGACGTTGAGAATTTGGCAGCCGGGCTCTGCCAGAGTCACATAGGCATTGTTGCATCATAACCAACCAAGGCTTTTGCAGAGCGCGAATGTCTGTGCGGCAGCGAATGCAGTTCCAAGGGACAGTGAAAACCAGGTAGAGCTTGCAGTGCTGGCAGCTTTCGTGTGGGCGCAATCGCTGGACGTTGAGAATTTGGCAGCCGGGCTCTGGCAGAGTCACATAGGCATTGTTGCATCATAACCAACCAAGGCATTTTCAGAGCGCGAATGTCTGTGCGGCAGCGAATGCAGTTCCAAGGGACAGTGAAAACCAGGTAGAGCTTGCAGTGCTGGCAGCTTTCGTGTGGGCGCAATCGCTGGACGTTTCAAATTTGGCAGCCCGGCTCTGCGACAGTCACATAGGCATTTTTGCATCATAACCAACCAAGGCATTTGCAGAGCACGAATGTCTGTGCGGCAGCGAATGCAGTTCCAAGGGACAGTGAAAACCAGGTAGACCTCTCAGTGCTGGCAGTATTCGTGTGGGCGCAATCGCTGGACGTTTCGAATTTGGCAGCCGGGCTCTGCCAGAGTCACATAGGCATTGTTGCATCATAACCAAGCAAGGCATTTGCAGAGCACGAATGTCTGTGCGGCAGCGAATGCAGTTCCAAGGGACAGTGAAAACCAGGTAGACCTTTCAGTGCTGGCAGCTTTCGTGTGGGCGCAATCGCTGGACGTTGAGAATTTGGCAGCCGGGCTCTGCCAGAGTCACATAGGCATTGTTGCATCATAACCAACCAGGGCATTTTCAGAGCGCGATTGTCTTTGCGGCAGCGAATGCAGTTCCAAGGGACAGTGAAAACAAGGTAGACCTCTCAGTGCTGGCAGTATTCGTGTGGGCGCAATCGCTGGACGTTTCGAATTTGGCAGCCGGGCTCTGCCAGAGTCACATAGGCATTGTTGCATCATAACCAACCAAGGCTTTTGCAGAGCGCGAATGTCTGTGCGGCAGCGAATGCAGTTCCAAGGGACAGTGAAAACCAGGTAGAGCTTGCAGTGCTGGCAGCTTTCGTGTGGGCGCAATCGCTGGACGTTTCGAATTTGGCAGCCGGGCTCTGCCAGAGTCACATAGGCATTGTTGCATCATAACCAACCAAGGCATTTGCAGAGCACGAATGTCTGTGCGGCAGCGAATGCAGTTCCAAGGGACAGTGAAAACCAGGTAGACCTTTCAGTGCTGGCAGCTTTCGTGTGGGTGCAATCGCTGGACGTTTCGAATTTGGCAGCCGGGCTCTGCGACAGTCACATAGGCATTGTTGCATCATAACCAACCAAGGCATTTGCAGAGCACGAATGTCTGTGCGGCAGCGAATGCAGTTCCAAGGGACAGTGAAAACCAGGTAGAGCTTGCAGTGCTGGCAGCTTTCGTGTGGGCGCAATCGCTGGACATTTCGAAATTTGCAGCCGGGCTCTGCGACAGTCACGTAGGCATTGTTGCATCATAACCAACCAAGGCATTTGCAGAGCACGAATGTCTGTGCGGCAGCGAATGCAGTTCCAAGGGACAGTGAAAACCAGGTAGAGCTTGCAGTGCTGGCAGCTTTCGTGTGGGCGCAATCGCTGGACGTTTCGAATTTGGCAGCCGGGCTCTGCCAGAGTCACATAGGCATTGTTGCATCATAACCAACCAAGGCATTTGCAGAGCACGAATGTCTGTGCGGCAGCGAATGCAGTTCCAAGGGACAGTGAAAACCAGGTAGACCTTTCAGTGCTGGCAGCTTTCGTGTGGGTGCAATCGCTGGACGTTTCGAATTTGGCAGCCGGGCTCTGCGACAGTCACATACGCATTGTTGCATCATAACCAACCAAGGCATTTGCAGAGCACGAATGTCTGTGCGGCAGCGAATGCAGTTCCAAGGGACAGTGAAAACCAGGTAGAGCTTGCAGTGCTGGCAGCTTTCGTGTGGGCGCAATCGCTGGACGTTTCGAATTTGGCAGCCGGGCTCTGCCAGAGTCACATAGGCATTGTTGAATCATAACCAACCAGGGCATTTTCAGAGCGCGAATGTCTGTGCGGCAGCGAATGCAGTTCCAAGGGACAGTGAAAACAAGGTAGACCTCTCAGTGCTGGCAGTATTCGTGTGGGCGCAATCGCTGGACGTTTCGAATTTGGCAGCCGGGCTCTGCCAGAGTCACATAGGCATTGTTGCATCATAACCAACCAAGGCTTTTGCAGAGCGCGAATGTCTGTGCGGCAGCGAATGCAGTTCCAAGGGACAGTGAAAACCAGGTAGACCTTTCAGTGCTGGCAGCTTTCGTGTGGGCGCAATCGCTGGACGTTTCGAATTTGGCAGCCGGGCTCTGCCAGAGTCACATAGGCATTGTTGCATCATAACCAACCAGGGCATTTTCAGAGCGCAAATGTCTGTGCGGCAGCGAATGCAGTTCCAAGGGACAGTGAAAACCAGGTAGACCTTTCAGTGCTGGCAGTATTTGTGTGGGCGCAATCTCTGGACGTTTCGAATTTGGCAGCCGGGGTCTGCCAGAGTCACATAGGCATTGTTGCATCATAACCAACCAAGGCTTTTGCAGAGCGCGAATGTCTGTGCGGCAGCGAATGCAGTTCCAAGGGACAGTGAAAACCCGGTAGACCTTTCAGTGCTGGCAGCTTTCGTGTGGGCGCAATCGCTGGACGTTGAGAATTTGGCAGCCGGGGTCTGCGACAGTCACGTAGGCATTGTTGCATCATAACCAACCAAGGCATTTGCAGAGCACGAATGTCTGTGCGGCAGCGAATGCAGTTCCAAGGGACAGTAAAAACCAGGTAGAGCTTTCAGTGCTGGCAGTATTCGTGTGGGCGCAATCGCTGGACGTTGAGAATTTGGCAGCCGGGCTCTGCCAGAGTCACATAGGCATTGTTGCATCATAACCAACCAAGGCATTTGCAGAGCGCGAATGTCTGTGCGGCAGCGAATGCAGTTCCAAGGGACAGTGAAAACCAGGTAGACCTTTCAGTGCTGGCAGCTTTCGTGTGGGCGCAATCGCTGGACGTTTCGAATTTGGCAGCCGGGCTCTTCGACAGTCACATAGGCATTGTTGCATCATAACCAACCAAGGCTTTTGCAGAGCACGAATGTCTGTGCGGCAGCGAATGCAGTTCCAAGGGACAGTGAAAACCAGGTAGAGCTTTCAGTGCTGGCAGCTTTCGTGTGGGCGCAATCGCTGGACGTTTCGAATTTGGCAGCCGGGCTCTGCCAGAGTCACATAGGTATTGTTGCATCATAACCAACCAGGGCATTTGCAGAGCGCGAATGTCTGTGCGGCAGCGAATGCAGTTCCAAGGGACAGTGAAAACCAGCTAGAGCTTTCAGTGCTGGCAGCTTTCGTGTGGGCGCAATCGCTGGACGTTTCGAATTTGGCAGCCGGGCTCTGCCAGAGTCACATAGGCATTGTTGCATCATAACCAACCAAGGCTTTTGCAGAGCGCGAATGTCTGTGCGGCAGCGAATGCAGTTCCAAGGGACAGTGAAAACCAGGTAGACCTTTCAGTGCTGGCAGTATTCGTGTGGGCGCAATCGCTGGACCTTTCGAATTTGGCAGCCGGGCTCTGCCAGAGTCACATAGGCATTGTTACATCATAACCAACCAAGGCATTTGCAGAGCACGAATGTCTGTGCGGCAGCGAATGCAGTTCCAAGGGACAGTGAAAACCAGGTAGACCTTTCAGTGCTGGCAGCTTTCGTGTGGGCGCAATCGCTGGACGTTTCAAATTTGGCATCCGGGCTCTGCCAGAGTAACATAGGCATTGTTGCATCATAACCAACCAAGGCATTTGCAGAGCACGAATGTCTGTGCGGCAGCGAATGCAGTTCCAAGGGACAGTGAAAACCAGGTAGAGCTTGCAGTGCTGGCAGCTTTCGTGTGGGCGCAATCGCTGGACGTTTCGAATTTGGCAGCCGGGCTCTGCGACAGTCACGTAGGCATTGTTGCATCATAACCAACCAAGGCATTTTCAGAGTGCGAATGTCTGTGCGGCAGCGAATGCAGTTCCAAGGGACAGTGAAAACCAGGTAGAGCTTTCAGTGCTGGCAGCTTTCGTGTGGGCGCAATCGCTGGACGTTTCGAATTTGGCAGCCGGGCTCTGCGACAGTCACATAGGCATTGTTGCATCATAACCAACCAAGGCATTTGCAGAGCACGAATGTCTGTGCGGCAGCGAATGCAGTTCCAAGGGACAGTGAAAACCAGGTAGAGCTTTCCGTGCTGGCAGCTTTCGTGTGGGCGCAATCGCTGGACATTTCGAAATTTGCAGCCGGGCTCTGCGACAGTCACGTAGGCATTGTTGCATCATAACCAACCAAGGCATTTGCAGAGCACGAATGTCTGTGCGGCAGCGAATGCAGTTCCAAGGGACAGTGAAAACCAGGTAGAGCTTGCAGTGCTGGCAGCTTTCGTGTGGGCGCAATCGCTGGACGTTTCGAATTTGGCAGCCGGGCTCTGCCAGAGTCACATAGGCATTGTTGCATCATAACCAACCAAGGCATTTGCAGAGCACGAATGTCTGTGCGGCAGCGAATGCAGTTCCAAGGGACAGTGAAAACCAGGTAGACCTTTCAGTGCTGGCAGCTTTCGTGTGGGTGCAATCGCTGGACGTTTCGAATTTGGCAGCCGGGCTCTGCGACAGTCACATACGCATTGTTGCATCATAACCAACCAAGGCATTTGCAGAGCACGAATGTCTGTGCGGCAGCGAATGCAGTTCCAAGGGACAGTGAAAACCAGGTAGACCTTTCAGTGCTGGCAGCTTTCGTGTGGGCGCAATCGCTGGACGTTTCGAATTTGGCAGCCGGGCTCTGCCAGAGTCACATAGGCATTGTTGAATCATAACCAACCAGGGCATTTTCAGAGCGCGAATGTCTGTGCGGCAGCGAATGCAGTTCCAAGGGACAGTGAAAACAAGGTAGACCTCTCAGTGCTGGCAGTATTCGTGTGGGCGCAATCGCTGGACGTTTCGAATTTGGCAGCCGGGCTCTGCCAGAGTCACATAGGCATTGTTGCATCATAACCAACCAAGGCTTTTGCAGAGCGCGAATGTCTGTGCGGCAGCGAATGCAGTTCCAAGGGACAGTGAAAACCAGGTAGACCTTTCAGTGCTGGCAGCTTTCGTGTGGGCGCAATCGCTGGACGTTTCGAATTTGGCAGCCGGGCTCTGCCAGAGTCACATAGGCATTGTTGCATCATAACCAACCAGGGCATTTTCAGAGCGCAAATGTCTGTGCGGCAGCGAATGCAGTTCCAAGGGACAGTGAAAACCAGGTAGACCTTTCAGTGCAGGCAGTATTTGTGTGGGCGCAATCTCTGGACGTTTCGAATTTGGCAGCTGGGGTCTGCCAGAGTCACATAGGCATTGTTGCATCATAACCAACCAAGGCTTTTGCAGAGCGCGAATGTCTGTGCGGCAGCGAATGCAGTTCCAAGGGACAGTGAAAACCCGGTAGACCTTTCAGTGCTGGCAGCTTTCGTGTGGGCGCAATCGCTGGACGTTGAGAATTTGGCAGCCGGGGTCTGCGACAGTCACGTAGGCATTGTTGCATCATAACCAACCAAGGCATTTGCAGAGCACGAATGTCTGTGCGGCAGCGAATGCAGTTCCAAGGGACAGTGAAAACCAGGTAGACCTTTCAGTGCTGGCAGCTTTCGTGTGGGCGCAATCGCTGGACGTTTCGAATTTGGCAGCCGGGCTCTGCCAGAGTCACATAGGCATTGTTGCATCATAACCAACCAAGGCATTTGCAGAGCGCGAATGTCTGTGCGGCAGCGAATGCAGTTCCAAGGGACAGTGAAAACCAGGTAGACCTTTCAGTGCTGGCAGCTTTCGTGTGGGCGCAATCGCTGGACGTTTCGAATTTGGCAGCCGGGCTCTTCGACAGTCACATAGGCATTGTTGCATCATAACCAACCAAGGCTTTTGCAGAGCACGAATGTCTGTGCGGCAGCGAATGCAGTTCCAAGGGACAGTGAAAACCAGGTAGAGCTTTCAGTGCTGGCAGCTTTCGTGTGGGCGCAATCGCTGGACGTTTCGAATTTGGCAGCCGGGCTCTGCCAGAGTCACATAGGTATTGTTGCATCATAACCAACCAGGGCATTTGCAGAGCGCGAATGTCTGTGCGGCAGCGAATGCAGTTCCAAGGGACAGTGAAAACCAGCTAGAGCTTTCAGTGCTGGCAGCTTTCGTGTGGGCGCAATCGCTGGACGTTTCGAATTTGGCAGCCGGGCTCTGCCAGAGTCACATAGGCATTGTTGCATCATAACCAACCAAGGCTTTTGCAGAGCGCGAATGTCTGTGCGGCAGCGAATGCAGTTCCAAGGGACAGTGAAAACCAGGTAGACCTTTCAGTGCTGGCAGTATTCGTGTGGGCGCAATCGCTGGACCTTTCGAATTTGGCAGCCGGGCTCTGCCAGAGTCACATAGGCATTGTTGCATCATAACCAACCAAGGCATTTGCAGAGCACGAATGTCTGTGCGGCAGCGAATGCAGTTCCAAGGGACAGTGAAAACCAGGTAGACCTTTCAGTGCTGGCAGCTTTCGTGTGGGCGCAATCGCTGGACGTTTCAAATTTGGCATCCGGGCTCTGCCAGAGTCACATAGGCATTGTTGCATCATAACCAACCAAGGCATTTGCAGAGCACGAATGTCTGTGCGGCAGCGAATGCAGTTCCAAGGGACAGTGAAAACCAGGTAGACCTTTCAGTGCTGGCAGTATTCGTGTGGGCGCAATCACTGGACGTTTCGAATTTGGCAGCCGGGCTCTGCGATAGTCACATAGGCATTGTTACATCATAACCAACCAAAGCTCTTGCGGACCGCGAATGTCTGTGCGGCAGCGAATGCAGTTCCAAGGGACAGTGAAAACCAGGTAGACCTTTCAGTGCTGGCAGCTTTCGTGTGGGCGCCATCGCTGGACGTTGAGAATTTGGCAGCCGGGCTCTGCCAGAGTCACATAGGCATTGTTGCATCATAACCAACCAAGGCTTTTGCAGAGCGCGAATGTCTGTGCGGCAGCGAATGCAGTTCCAAGGGACAGTGAAAACCAGGTAGACCTTGCAGTGCTGGCAGCTTTCGTGTGGGCGCAATCGCTGGACGTTGAGAATTTGGCAGCCGGGCTCTGGCAGAGTCACATAGGCATTGTTGCATCATAACCAACCAAGGCATTTTCAGAGCGCGAATGTCTGTGCGGCAGCGAATGCAGTTCCAAGGGACAGTGAAAACCAGGTAGAGCTTGCAGTGCTGGCAGCTTTCGTGTGGGCGCAATCGCTGGACGTTTCAAATTTGGCAGCCCGGCTCTGCGACAGTCACATAGGCATTGTTGCATCATAACCAACCAAGGCATTTGCAGAGCACGAATGTCTGTGCGGCAGCGAATGCAGTTCCAAGGGACAGTGAAAACCAGGTAGACCTCTCAGTGCTGGCAGTATTCGTGTGGGCGCAATCGCTGGACGTTTCGAATTTGGCAGCCGGGCTCTGCCAGAGTCACATAGGCATTGTTGCATCATAACCAACCAAGGCATTTGCAGAGCACGAATGTCTGTGCGGCAGCGAATGCAGTTCCAAGGGACAGTGAAAACCAGGTAGACCTTTCAGTGCTGGCAGCTTTCGTGTGGGCGCAATCGCTGGACGTTTCGAATTTGGCAGCCGGGCTCTGCCAGAGTCACATAGGCATTGTTGCATCATAACCAACCAAGGCATTTGCAGAGCATGAATGTCTGTGCGGCAGCGAATGCAGTTCCAAGGGACAGTGAAAACCAGGTAGAGCTTTCAGTGCTGGCAGCTTTCGTGTGGGCGCAATCGCTGGACGTTTCGAATTTGGCAGCCGGGCTCTGCCAGAGTCACATAGGCATTGTTGCATCATAACCAACCAGGGCATTTGCAGAGCGTGAATGTCTGTGCGGCAGCGAATGGAGTTCCAAGGGACAGTGAAAACCAGGTAGACCTTTCAGTGCTTGCAGTATTCGTGTGGGCGCAATCGCTGGACGTTGAGAATTTGGCAGCCGGGCTCTGCCAGAGTCACATAGGCATTGTTGCATCATAACCAACCAAGGCTTTTGCAGAGCGCGAATGTCTGTGCGGCAGCGAATGCAGTTCCAAGGGACAGTGAAAACCAGGTAGACCTTTCAGTGCTGGCAGCTTTCGTGTGGGCGCAATCGCTGGACGTTGAGAATTTGGCAGCCGGGCTCTGCCAGAGTCACATAGGCATTGTTGCATCATAACCAACCAAGGCATTTTCAGAGCGCGAATGTCTGTGCGGCAGCGAATGCAGTTCCAAGGGACAGTGAAAACCAGGTAGAGCTTTCAGTGCTGGCAGCTTTCGTGTGGGCGCAATCGCTGGACGTTTAGAATTTGGCAGCCGGGCTCTGCGACAGTCACATAGGCATTGTTGCATCATAACCAACCAAGGCATTTGCAGAGCACGAATGTCTGTGCGGCAGCGAATGCAGTTCCAAGGGACAGTGAAAACCAGGTAGAGCTTTCAGTGCTGGCAGCTTTCGTGTGGGCGCAATCGCTGGACGTTTCGAATTTGGCAGCCGGGCTCTGCCAGAGTCACATAGGCATTGTTACATCATAACCAACCAGGGCATTTGCAGAGCGCGAATGTCTGTGCGGCAACGAATGGAGTTCCAAGGGACAGTGAAAACCAGGTAGACCTTTCAGTGCTGGCAGTATTCGTGTGGGCGCAATCGCTGGACGTTGAGAATTTGGCAGCCGGGCTCTGCCAGAGTAACATAGGCATTGTTGCATCATAACCAACCAAGGCTTTTGCAGAGCGCGAATGTCTGTGCGGCAGCGAATGCAGTTCCAAGGGACAGTGAAAACCCGGTAGACCTTTCAGTGCTGGCAGCTTTCGTGTGGGCGCAATCGCTGGACGTTGAGAATTTGGCAGCCGGGCTCTGCGACAGTCACGTAGGCATTGTTGCATCATAACCAACCAAGGCATTTGCAGAGCACGAATGTCTGTGCGGCAGCGAATGCAGTTCCAAGGGACAGTGAAAACCAGGTCGAGCTTTCAGTGCTGGCAGCTTTCGTGTGGGCGCAATCGCTGGACGTTTCGAATTTGGCAGCCGGGCTCTGCGACAGTCACGTAGGCATTGTTGCATCATAACCAACCAAGGCATTTGCAGAGCACGAATCTCTGTGCGGCAGCGAATGCAGTTCCAAGGGGCAGTAAAAACCAGGTAGAGCTTTCAGTGCTGGCAGCTTTCGTGTGGGCGCAATCGCTGGACGTTTCGAATTTGTCAGCCGGGCTCTGCGACAGTCACATAGGCATTGTTACATCATAACCAACCAAAGCTCTTGCGGAGCGCGAATGTCTGTGTGGCAGCGAATGCAGTTCCAAGGGACAGTGAAAACCAGGTAGACCTTTCAGTGCTGGCAGTATTCGTGTTGGCGCAATCGCTGGACGTTTCGAATTTGGCAGCCGGGCTCTGCCAGAGTCACATAGGCATTGTTGCATCATAACCAACCAGGGCTTTTGCAGAGCGCGAATGTCTGTGCGGCAGCGAATGCAGTTCCAAGGGACAGTGAAAACCAGGTAGACCTTTCAGTGCTGGCAGTATTCGTGTGGGCGCAATCGCTGGACATTTCGAATTTGGCAGCCGGGCTCTGCCAGAGTCACATAGGCATTGTTGCATCATAACCAACCAAGGATTTTGCAGAGCGCTAATGTCTGTGCGGCAGCGAATGCAGTTCCAAGGGACAGTGAAAACCAGGTAGACCTTTCAGTGCTGGCAGCTTTCGTGTGGGCGCAATCGCTGGACGTTTCGAATTTGGCAGCCGGGTCTGCGACAGTCACATAGGCATTGTTGCATCATAACCAACCAAGGCATTTGCAGAGCGCGAATGTCTGTGCGGCAGCGAATGCAGTTCCAAGGGACAGTGAAAACCAGGTAGAGCTTTCAGTGCTGGCAGCTTTTGTGTGGGCGCAATCGCTGGACGTTTCGAATTTGGCAGCCGGGCTCTGCGACAGTCACATAGGCATTGTTACATCATAACCAACCAAAGCCCTTGCGGAGCGCGAATGTCTGTGCGGCAGCGAATGCAATTCCAAGGGACAGTGAAAACCATGTAGACCTTTCAATCATGGCAGCTTTCGTGTGGGCGCAATCGCTGGACGTTTCGAATTGGGCAGCCGGGCTCTGCCAGAGTCACATAGGCATTGTTGCATCATAACAAACCAAGGCTTTTGCAGAGCGCGAATGTCTGTGCGGCAGCGAATGCAGTTCCAAGGGACAGTGAAAACCAGGTAGAGCTTGCAGTGCTGGCAGCTTTCGTGTGGGCGCAATCGCTGGACGTTGAGAATTTGGCAGCCTGGCTCTGCCAGAGTCACATAGGCATTGTTGCATCATAACCAACCAAGGCATTTGCAGAGCGCGAATGTCTGTGCGGCAGCGAATGCAGTTCCAAGGGACAGTGAAAACCAGGTAGAGCTTTCAGTGCTGGCAGTATTCGTGTGGGCGCAATCGCTGGACGTTGAGAATTTGGCAGCCGGGCTCTGCCAGAGTCACATAGGCATTGTTGCATCATAACCAACCAAGGCTTTTGCAGAGCGCGAATGTCTGTGCGGCAGCGAATGCAGTTCCAAGGGACAGTGAAAACCAGGTAGACCTTTCAGTGCTGGCGGCTTTCGTGTGGGCGCAATCGCTGGACGTTTCGAATTTGGCAGCCGGGCTCTGGCAGAGTCACATAGGCATTGTTGCATCATAACCAACCAAGGCATTTTCAGAGCGCGAATGTCTGTGCGGCAGCGAATGCAGTTCCAAGGGACAGTGAAAACCAGGTAGACCTCTCAGTGCTGGCAGTATTCGTGTGGGCGCAATCGCTGGACGTTTCGAATTTGGCAGCCGGGCTCTGCCAGAGTCACATAGGCATTGTTGCATCATAACCAACCAAGGCATTTGCAGAGCACGAATGTCTGTGCGGCAGCGAATGCAGTTCCAAGGGACAGTGAAAACCAGGTAGAGCTTTCAGTGCTGGCAGCTTTCGTGTGGGCGCAATCGCTGGACGTTTCGAATTTGGCAGCCGGGCTCTGCCAGAGTCACATAGGCATTGTTGCATCATAACCAACCAAGGCATTTGCAGAGCATGAATGTCTGTGCGGCAGCGAATGCAGTTCCAAGGGACAGTGAAAACCAGGTAGACCTTTCAGTGCTGGCAGCTTTCGTGTGGGCGCAATCGCTGGACGTTGAGAATTTGGCAGCCGGGCTCTGCCAGAGTCACATAGGCATTGTTGCATCATAACCAACCAAGGCTTTTGCAGAGCGCGAATGTCTGTGCGGCAGCGAATGCAGTTCCAAGGGACAGTGAAAACCAGGTAGACCTTTCAGTGCTGGCAGCTTTCGTGTGGGCGCAATCGCTGGACGTTGAGAATTTGGCAGCCGGGCTCTGCCAGAGTCACATAGGCATTGTTGCATCATAACCAACCAAGGCATTTTCAGAGCGCGAATGTCTGTGCGGCAGCGAATGCAGTTCCAAGGGACAGTGAAAACCAGGTAGAGCTTTCAGTGCTGGCAGCTTTCGTGTGGGCGCAATCGCTGGACGTTGAGAATTTGGCAGCCGGGCTCTGCGACAGTCACATAGGCATTGTTGCATCATAACCAACCAAGGCATTTGCAGAGCACGAATGTCTGTGCGGCAGCGAATGCAGTTCCAAGGGACAGTGAAAACCAGGTAGAGCTTTCAGTGCTGGCAGCTTTCGTGTGGGCGCAATCGCTGGACGTTTCGAATTTGGCAGCCGGGCTCTGCCAGAGTCACATAGGCATTGTTACATCATAACCAACCAGGGCATTTGCAGAGCGCGAATGTCTGTGCGGCAACGAATGGAGTTCCAAGGGACAGTGAAAACCAGGTAGACCTTTCAGTGCTGGCAGTATTCGTGTGGGCGCAATCGCTGGACGTTGAGAATTTGGCAGCCGGGCTCTGCCAGAGTCACATAGGCATTGTTGCATCATAACCAACCAAGGCTTTTGCAGAGCGCGAATGTCTGTGCGGCAGCGAATGCAGTTCCAAGGGACAGTGAAAACCCGGTAGACCTTTCAGTGCTGGCAGCTTTCGTGTGGGCGCAATCGCTGGACGTTGAGAATTTGGCAGCCGGGCTCTGCGACAGTCACGTAGGCATTGTTGCATCATAACCAACCAAGGCATTTGCAGAGCACGAATGTCTGTGCGGCAGCGAATGCAGTTCCAAGGGACAGTGAAAACCAGGTCGAGCTTTCAGTGCTGGCAGCTTTCGTGTGGGCGCAATCGCTGGACGTTTCGAATTTGGCAGCCGGGCTCTGCGACAGTCACGTAGGCATTGTTGCATCATAACAAACCAAGGCATTTGCAGAGCACGAATGTCTGTGCGGCAGCGAATGCAGTTCCAAGGGGCAGTAAAAACCAGGTAGAGCTTTCAGTGCTGGCAGCTTTCGTGTGGGCGCAATCGCTGGACGTTTCGAATTTGGCAGCCGGGCTCTGCGACAGTCACATAGGCATTGTTACATCATAACCAACCAAAGCTCTTGCGGAGCGCGAATGTCTGTGTGGCAGCGAATGCAGTTCCAAGGGACAGTGAAAACCAGGTAGACCTTTCAGTGCTGGCAGTATTCGTGTTGGCGCAATCGCTGGACGTTTCGAATTTGGCAGCCGGGCTCTGCCAGAGTCACATAGGCATTGTTGCATCATAACCAACCAGGGCTTTTGCAGAGCGCGAATGTCTGTGCGGCAGCGAATGCAGTTCCAAGGGACAGTGAAAACCAGGTAGACCTTTCAGTGCTGGCAGTATTCGTGTGGGCGCAATCGCTGGACATTTCGAATTTCGCAGCCGGGCTCTGCCAGAGTCACATAGGCATTGTTGCATCATAACCAACCAAGGCATTTTCAGAGCGCGAATGTCTGTGCGGCAGCGAATGCAGTTCCAAGGGACAGTGAAAACCAGGTAGAGCTTTCAGTGCTGGCAGCTTTCGTGTGGGCGCAATCGCTGGACGTTGAGAATTTGGCAGCCGGGCTCTGCGACAGTCACATAGGCATTGTTGCATCATAACCAACCAAGGCATTTGCAGAGCACGAATGTCTGTGCGGCAGCGAATGCAGTTCCAAGGGACAGTGAAAACCAGGTAGAGCTTTCAGTGCTGGCAGCTTTCGTGTGGGCGCAATCGCTGGACGTTTCGAATTTGGCAGCCGGGCTCTGCCAGAGTCACATAGGCATTGTTACATCATAACCAACCAGGGCATTTGCAGAGCGCGAATGTCTGTGCGGCAACGAATGGAGTTCCAAGGGACAGTGAAAACCAGGTAGACCTTTCAGTGCTGGCAGTATTCGTGTGGGCGCAATCGCTGGACGTTGAGAATTTGGCAGCCGGGCTCTGCCAGAGTCACATAGGCATTGTTGCATCATAACCAACCAAGGCTTTTGCAGAGCGCGAATGTCTGTGCGGCAGCGAATGCAGTTCCAAGGGACAGTGAAAACCCGGTAGACCTTTCAGTGCTGGCAGCTTTCGTGTGGGCGCAATCGCTGGACGTTGAGAATTTGGCAGCCGGGCTCTGCGACAGTCACGTAGGCATTGTTGCATCATAACCAACCAAGGCATTTGCAGAGCACGAATGTCTGTGCGGCAGCGAATGCAGTTCCAAGGGGCAGTAAAAACCAGGTAGAGCTTTCAGTGCTGGCAGCTTTCGTGTGGGCGCAATCGCTGGACGTTTCGAATTTGGCAGCCGGGCTCTGCGACAGTCACATAGACATTGTTACATCATAACCAACCAAAGCTCTTGCGGAGCGCGAATGTCTGTGTGGCAGCGAATGCAGTTCCAAGGGACAGTGAAAACCAGGTAGACCTTTCAGTGCTGGCAGTATTCGTGTTGGCGCAATCGCTGGACGTTTCGAATTTGGCAGCCGGGCTCTGCCAGAGTCACATAGGCATTGTTGCATCATAACCAACCAGGGCTTTTGCAGAGCGCGAATGTCTGTGCGGCAGCGAATGCAGTTCCAAGGGACAGTGAAAACCAGGTAGACCTTTCAGTGCTGGCAGTATTCGTGTGGGCGCAATCGCTGGACATTTCGAATTTCGCAGCCGGGCTCTGCCAGAGTCACATAGGCATTGTTGCATCATAACCAACCAAGGATTTTGCAGAGCGCTAATGTCTGTGCGGCAGCGAATGCAGTTCCAAGGGACAGTGAAAACCAGGTAGACCTTTCAGTGCTGGCAGCTTTCGTGTGGGCGCAATCGCTGGACGTTTCGAATTTGGCAGCCGGGTCTGCGACAGTCACATAGGCATTGTTGCATCATAACCAACCAAGGCATTTGCAGAGCGCGAATGTCTGTGCGGCAGCGAATGCAGTTCCAAGGGACAGTGAAAACCAGGTAGACCTTTCAGTGCTGGCGGCTTTCGTGTGGGCGCAATCGCTGGACGTTTCGAATTTGGCAGCCGGGCTCTGGCAGAGTCACATAGGCATTGTTGCATCATAACCAACCAAGGCATTTTCAGAGCGCGAATGTCTGTGCGGCAGCGAATGCAGTTCCAAGGGACAGTGAAAACCAGGTAGACCTCTCAGTGCTGGCAGTATTCGTGTGGGCGCAATCGCTGGACGTTTCGAATTTGGCAGCCGGGCTCTGCCAGAGTCACATAGGCATTGTTGCATCATAACCAACCAAGGCTTTTGCAGAGCACGAATGTCTGTGCGGCAGCGAATGCAGTTCCAAGGGACAGTGAAAACCAGGTAGACCTTTCAGTGCTGGCAGCTTTCGTGTGGGCGCAATCGCTGGACGTTTCGAATTTGGCAGCCGGGCTCTGCCAGAGTCACATAGGCATTGTTGCATCATAACCAACCAAGGCATTTGCAGAGCATGAATGTCTGTGCGGCAGCGAATGCAGTTCCAAGGGACAGTGAAAACCAGGTAGAGCTTGCAGTGCTGGCAGCTTTCGTGTGGGCGCAATCGCTGGACGTTTCGAATTTGGCAGCCGGGCTCTGCCAGAGTCACATAGGCATTGTTGCATCATAACCAACCAGGGCATTTGCAGAGCGTGAATGTCTGTGCGGCAGCGAATGGAGTTCCAAGGGACAGTGAAAACCAGGTAGACCTTTCAGTGCTTGCAGTATTCGTGTGGGCGCAATCGCTGGACGTTGAGAATTTGGCAGCCGGGCTCTGCCAGAGTCACATAGGCATTGTTGCATCATAACCAACCAAGGCTTTTGCAGAGCGCGAATGTCTGTGCGGCAGCGAATGCAGTTCCAAGGGACAGTGAAAACCAGGTAGACCTTTCAGTGCTGGCAGCTTTCGTGTGGGCGCAATCGCTGGACGTTGAGAATTTGGCAGCCGGGCTCTGCCAGAGTCACATAGGCATTGTTGCATCATAACCAACCAAGGCATTTTCAGAGCGCGAATGTCTGTGCGGCAGCGAATGCAGTTCCAAGGGACAGTGAAAACCAGGTAGAGCTTGCAGTGCTGGCAGCTTTCGTGTGGGCGCAATCGCTGGACGTTTCGAATTTGGCAGCCGGGTCTGCGACAGTCACATAGGCATTGTTGCATCATAACCAACCAAGGCATTTGCAGAGCGCGAATGTCTGTGCGGCAGCGAATGCAGTTCCAAGGGACAGTGAAAACCAGGTAGACCTTTCAGTGCTGGCGGCTTTCGTGTGGGCGCAATCGCTGGACGTTTCGAATTTGGCAGCCGGGCTCTGGCAGAGTCACATAGGCATTGTTGCATCATAACCAACCAAGGCATTTTCAGAGCGCGAATGTCTGTGCGGCAGCGAATGCAGTTCCAAGGGACAGTGAAAACCAGGTAGACCTCTCAGTGCTGGCAGTATTCGTGTGGGCGCAATCGCTGGACCTTTCGAATTTGGCAGCCGGGCTCTGCCAGAGTCACATAGGCATTGTTGCATCATAACCAACCAAGGCTTTTGCAGAGCACGAATGTCTGTGCGGCAGCGAATGCAGTTCCAAGGGACAGTGAAAACCAGGTAGACCTTTCAGTGCTGGCAGCTTTCGTGTGGGCGCAATCGCTGGACGTTTCGAATTTGGCAGCCGGGCTCTGCCAGAGTCACATAGGCATTGTTGCATCATAACCAACCAAGGCATTTGCAGAGCATGAATGTCTGTGCGGCAGCGAATGCAGTTCCAAGGGACAGTGAAAACCAGGTAGAGCTTGCAGTGCTGGCAGCTTTCGTGTGGGCGCAATCGCTGGACGTTTCGAATTTGGCAGCCGGGCTCTGCCAGAGTCACATAGGCATTGTTGCATCATAACCAACCAGGGCATTTGCAGAGCGTGAATGTCTGTGCGGCAGCGAATGGAGTTCCAAGGGACAGTGAAAACCAGGTAGACCTTTCAGTGCTTGCAGTATTCGTGTGGGCGCAATCGCTGGACGTTGAGAATTTGGCAGCCGGGCTCTGCCAGAGTCACATAGGCATTGTTGCATCATAACCAACCAAGGCTTTTGCAGAGCGCGAATGTCTGTGCGGCAGCGAATGCAGTTCCAAGGGACAGTGAAAACCAGGTAGACCTTTCAGTGCTGGCAGCTTTCGTGTGGGCGCAATCGCTGGACGTTGAGAATTTGGCAGCCGGGCTCTGCCAGAGTCACATAGGCATTGTTGCATCATAACCAACCAAGGCATTTTCAGAGCGCGAATGTCTGTGCGGCAGCGAATGCAGTTCCAAGGGACAGTGAAAACCAGGTAGAGCTTTCAGTGCTGGCAGCTTTCGTGTGGGCGCAATCGCTGGACGTTGAGAATTTGGCAGCCGGGCTCTGCGACAGTCACATAGGCATTGTTGCATCATAACCAACCAAGGCATTTGCAGAGCACGAATGTCTGTGCGGCAGCGAATGCAGTTCCAAGGGACAGTGAAAACCAGGTAGAGCTTTCAGTGCTGGCAGCTTTCGTGTGGGCGCAATCGCTGGACGTTTCGAATTTGGCAGCCGGGCTCTGCCAGAGTCACATAGGCATTGTTACATCATAACCAACCAGGGCATTTGCAGAGCGCGAATGTCTGTGCGGCAACGAATGGAGTTCCAAGGGACAGTGAAAACCAGGTAGACCTTTCAGTGCTGGCAGTATTCGTGTGGGCGCAATCGCTGGACGTTGAGAATTTGGCAGCCGGGCTCTGCCAGAGTCACATAGGCATTGTTGCATCATAACCAACCAAGGCTTTTGCAGAGCGCGAATGTCTGTGCGGCAGCGAATGCAGTTCCAAGGGACAGTGAAAACCCGGTAGACCTTTCAGTGCTGGCAGCTTTCGTGTGGGCGCAATCGCTGGACGTTGAGAATTTGGCAGCCGGGCTCTGCGACAGTCACGTAGGCATTGTTGCATCATAACCAACCAAGGCATTTGCAGAGCACGAATGTCTGTGCGGCAGCGAATGCAGTTCCAAGGGACAGTGAAAACCAGGTCGAGCTTTCAGTGCTGGCAGCTTTCGTGTGGGCGCAATCGCTGGACGTTTCGAATTTGGCAGCCGGGCTCTGCGACAGTCACGTAGGCATTGTTGCATCATAACAAACCAAGGCATTTGCAGAGCACGAATGTCTGTGCGGCAGCGAATGCAGTTCCAAGGGGCAGTAAAAACCAGGTAGAGCTTTCAGTGCTGGCAGCTTTCGTGTGGGCGCAATCGCTGGACGTTTCGAATTTGGCAGCCGGGCTCTGCGACAGTCACATAGGCATTGTTACATCATAACCAACCAAAGCTCTTGCGGAGCGCGAATGTCTGTGTGGCAGCGAATGCAGTTCCAAGGGACAGTGAAAACCAGGTAGACCTTTCAGTGCTGGCAGTATTCGTGTTGGCGCAATCGCTGGACGTTTCGAATTTGGCAGCCGGGCTCTGCCAGAGTCACATAGGCATTGTTGCATCATAACCAACCAGGGCTTTTGCAGAGCATGAATGTCTGTGCGGCAGCGAATGCAGTTCCAAGGGACAGTGAAAACCAGGTAGAGCTTGCAGTGCTGGCAGCTTTCGTGTGGGCGCAATCGCTGGACGTTTCGAATTTGGCAGCCGGGCTCTGCCAGAGTCACATAGGCATTGTTGCATCATAACCAACCAGGGCATTTGCAGAGCGTGAATGTCTGAGCGGCAGCGAATGGAGTTCCAAGGGACAGTGAAAACCAGGTAGACCTTTCAGTGCTTGCAGTATTCGTGTGGGCGCAATCGCTGGACGTTGAGAATTTGGCAGCCGGGCTCTGCCAGAGTCACATAGGCATTGTTGCATCATAACCAACCAAGGCTTTTGCAGAGCGCGAATGTCTGTGCGGCAGCGAATGCAGTTCCAAGGGACAGTGAAAACCAGGTAGACCTTTCAGTGCTGGCAGCTTTCGTGTGGGCGCAATCGCTGGACGTTGAGAATTTGGCAGCCGGGCTCTGCCAGAGTCACATAGGCATTGTTGCATCATAACCAACCAAGGCTTTTGCAGAGCGCGAATGTCTGTGCGGCAGCGAATGCAGTTCCAAGGGACAGTGAAAACCAGGTAGAGCTTTCAGTGCTGGCAGCTTTCGTGTGGGCGCAAACGCTGGACGTTGAGAATTTGGCAGCCGGGCTCTGCGACAGTCACATAGGCATTGTTGCATCATAACCAACCAAGGCATTTGCAGAGCACGAATGTCTGTGCGGCAGCGAATGCAGTTCCAAGGGACAGTGAAAACCAGGTAGAGCTTTCAGTGCTGGCAGCTTTCGTGTGGGCGCAATCGCTGGACGTTTCGAATTTGGCAGCCGGGCTCTGCCAGAGTCACATAGGCATTGTTACATCATAACCAACCAGGGCATTTGCAGAGCGCGAATGTCTGTGCGGCAACGAATGGAGTTCCAAGGGACAGTGAAAACCAGGTAGACCTTTCAGTGCTGGCAGTATTCGTGTGGGCGCAATCGCTGGACGTTGAGAATTTGGCAGCCGGGCTCTGCCAGAGTCACATAGGCATTGTTGCATCATAACCAACCAAGGCTTTTGCAGAGCGCGAATGTCTGTGCGGCAGCGAATGCAGTTCCAAGGGACAGTGAAAACCCGGTAGACCTTTCAGTGCTGGCAGCTTTCGTGTGGGCGCAATCGCTGGACGTTGAGAATTTGGCAGCCGGGCTCTGCGACAGTCACGTAGGCATTGTTGCATCATAACCAACCAAGGCATTTGCAGAGCACGAATGTCTGTGCGGCAGCGAATGCAGTTCCAAGGGACAGTGAAAACCAGGTCGAGCTTTCAGTGCTGGCAGCTTTCGTGTGGGCGCAATCGCTGGACGTTTCGAATTTGGCAGCCGGGCTCTGCGACAGTCACGTAGGCATTGTTGCATCATAACAAACCAAGGCATTTGCAGAGCACGAATGTCTGTGCGGCAGCGAATGCAGTTCCAAGGGGCAGTAAAAACCAGGTAGAGCTTTCAGTGCTGGCAGCTTTCGTGTGGGCGCAATCGCTGGACGTTTCGAATTTGGCAGCCGGGCTCTGCGACAGTCACATAGGCATTGTTACATCATAACCAACCAAAGCTCTTGCGGAGCGCGAATGTCTGTGTGGCAGCGAATGCAGTTCCAAGGGACAGTGAAAACCAGGTAGACCTTTCAGTGCTGGCAGTATTCGTGTTGGCGCAATCGCTGGACGTTTCGAATTTGGCAGCCGGGCTCTGCCAGAGTCACATAGGCATTGTTGCATCATAACCAACCAGGGCTTTTGCAGAGCGCGAATGTCTGTGCGGCAGCGAATGCAGTTCCAAGGGACAGTGAAAACCAGGTAGAGCTTGCAGTGCTGGCAGTATTCGTGTGGGCGCAATCGCTGGACATTTCGAATTTGGCAGCCGGGCTCTGCCAGAGTCACATAGGCATTGTTGCATCATAACCAACCAAGGATTTTGCAGAGCGCTAATGTCTGTGCGGCAGCGAATGCAGTTCCAAGGGACAGTGAAAACCAGGTAGACCTTTCAGTGCTGGCAGCTTTCGTGTGGGCGCAATCGCTGGACGTTTCGAATTTGGCAGCCGGGTCTGCGACAGTCACATAGGCATTGTTGCATCATAACCAACCAAGGCATTTGCAGAGCGCGAATGTCTGTGCGGCAGCGAATGCAGTTCCAAGGGACAGTGAAAACCAGGTAGAGCTTTCAGTGCTGGCAGCTTTTGTGTGGGCGCAATCGCTGGACGTTAAGAATTTGGCAGCCGGGCTCTGCGACAGTTACATAGGCATTGTTGCATCATAACCAACAAAGGCATTTGCAGAGCGCGAATGTCTGTGCGGCAGCGAATGCAGTTCCAAGGGACAGTGAAAACCAGGTAGAGCTTGCAGTGCTGGCAGCTTTCGTGTGGGCGCAATCACTGCACGTTTCGAATTTGGCATCCGGGCTCTGCCAGAGTCACATAGGCATTGTTACATCATAACCAACCAAAGCCCTTGCGGAGCGCGAATGTCTGTGCGGCAGCGAATGCAATTCCAAGGGACAGTGAAAACCATGTAGACCTTTCAATCATGGCAGCTTTCGTGTGGGCGCAATCGCTGGACGTTTCGAATTGGGCAGCCGGGCTCTGCCAGAGTCACATAGGCATTGTTGCATCATAACAAACCAAGGCTTTTGCAGAGCGCGAATGTCTGTGCGGCAGCGAATGCAGTTCCAAGGGACAGTGAAAACCAGGTAGAGCTTGCAATGCTGGCAGCTTTCGTGTGGGCGCAATCGCTGGACGTTGAGAATTTGGCAGCCGGTCTCTGCCAGAGTCACATAGGCATTGTTGCATCATAACCAACCAAGGCATTTGCAGAGCGCGAATGTCTGTGCGGCAGCGAATGCAGTTCCAAGGGACAGTGAAAACCAGGTAGAGCTTTCAGTGCTGGCAGTATTCGTGTGGGCGCAATCGCTGGACGTTGAGAATTTGGCAGCCGGGCTCTGCCAGAGTCACATAGGCATTGTTGCATCATAACCAACCAAGGCTTTTGCAGAGCGCGAATGTCTGTGCGGCAGCGAATGCAGTTCCAAGGGACAGTGAAAACCAGGTAGAGCTTGCAGTGCTGGCAGCTTTCGTGTGGGCGCAATCGCTGGACGTTGAGAATTTGGCAGCCGGGCTCTGGCAGAGTCACATAGGCATTGTTGCATCATAACCAACCAAGGCATTTTCAGAGCGCGAATGTCTGTGCGGCAGCGAATGCAGTTCCAAGGGACAGTGAAAACCAGGTAGAGCTTGCAGTGCTGGCAGCTTTCGTGTGGGCGCAATCGCTGGACGTTTCAAATTTGGCAGCCCGGCTCTGCGACAGTCACATAGGCATTGTTGCATCATAACCAACCAAGGCATTTGCAGAGCACGAATGTCTGTGCGGCAGCGAATGCAGTTCCAAGGGACAGTGAAAACCAGGTAGACCTCTCAGTGCTGGCAGTATTCGTGTGGGCGCAATCGCTGGACGTTTCGAATTTGGCAGCCGGGCTCTGCCAGAGTCACATAGGCATTGTTGCATCATAACCAACCAAGGCATTTGCAGAGCACGAATGTCTGTGCGGCAGCGAATGCAGTTCCAAGGGACAGTGAAAACCAGGTAGACCTTTCAGTGCTGGCAGCTTTCGTGTGGGCGCAATCGCTGGACGTTTCGAATTTGGCAGCCGGGCTCTGCCAGAGTCACATAGGCATTGTTGCATCATAACCAACCAAGGCATTTGCAGAGCATGAATGTCTGTGCGGCAGCGAATGCAGTTCCAAGGGACAGTGAAAACCACGTAGAGCTTTCAGTGCTGGCAGCTTTCGTGTGGGCGCAATCGCTGGACGTTTCGAATTTGGCAGCCGGGCTCTGCCAGAGTCACATAGGCATTGTTGCATCATAACCAACCAGGGCATTTGCAGAGCGTGAATGTCTGTGCGGCAGCGAATGGAGTTCCAAGGGACAGTGAAAACCAGGTAGACCTTTCAGTGCTTGCAGTATTCGTGTGGGCGCAATCGCTGGACGTTGAGAATTTGGCAGCCGGGCTCTGCCAGAGTCACATAGGCATTGTTGCATCATAACCAACCAAGGCTTTTGCAGAGCGCGAATGTCTGTGCGGCAGCGAATGCAGTTCCAAGGGACAGTGAAAACCAGGTAGACCTTTCAGTGCTGGCAGCTTTCGTGTGGGCGCAATTGCTGGACGTTGAGAATTTGGCAGCCGGGCTCCGCCAGAGTCACATAGGCATTGTTGCATCATAACCAACCAAGGCATTTTCAGAGCGCGAATGTCTGTGCGGCAGCGAATGCAGTTCCAAGGGACAGTGAAAACCAGGTAGAGCTTTCAGTGCTGGCAGCTTTCGTGTGGGCGCAATCGCTGGACGTTGAGAATTTGGCAGCCGGGCTCTGCGACAGTCACATAGGCATTGTTGCATCATAACCAACCAAGGCATTTGCAGAGCACGAATGTCTGTGCGGCAGCGAATGCAGTTCCAAGGGACAGTGAAAACCAGGTAGAGCTTTCAGTGCTGGCAGCTTTCGTGTGGGCGCAATCGCTGGACGTTTCGAATTTGGCAGCCGGGCTCTGCCAGAGTCACATAGGCATTGTTACATCATAACCAACCAGGGCATTTGCAGAGCGCGAATGTCTGTGCGGCAACGAATGGAGTTCCAAGGGACAGTGAAAACCAGGTAGACCTTTCAGTGCTGGCAGTATTCGTGTGGGCGCAATCGCTGGACGTTGAGAATTTGGCAGCCGGGCTCTGCCAGAGTCACATAGGCATTGTTGCATCATAACCAACCAAGGCTTTTGCAGAGCGCGAATGTCTGTGCGGCAGCGAATGCAGTTCCAAGGGACAGTGAAAACCCGGTAGACCTTTCAGTGCTGGCAGCTTTCGTGTGGGCGCAATCGCTGGACGTTTCGAATTGGGCAGCCGGGCTCTGCCAGAGTCACATAGGCATTGTTGCATCATAACAAACCAAGGCTTTTGCAGAGCGCGAATGTCTGTGCGGCAGCGAATGCAGTTCCAAGGGACAGTGAAAACCAGGTAGAGCTTGCAATGCTGGCAGCTTTCGTGTGGGCGCAATCGCTGGACGTTGAGAATTTGGCAGCCGGTCTCTGCCAGAGTCACATAGGCATTGTTGCATCATAACCAACCAAGGCTTTTGCAGAGCGCGAATGTCTGTGCGGCAGCGAATGCAGTTCCAAGGGACAGTGAAAACCAGGTAGAGCTTGCAATGCTGGCAGCTTTCGTGTGGGCGCAATCGCTGGACGTTGAGAATTTGGCAGCCGGGCTCTGCGACAGTCACGTAGGCATTGTTGCATCATAACCAACCAAGGCATTTGCAGAGCACGAATGTCTGTGCGGCAGCGAATGCAGTTCCAAGGGACAGTGAAAACCAGGTCGATCTTTCAGTGCTGGCAGCTTTCGTGTGGGCGCAATCGCTGGAGGTTTCGAATTTGGCAGCCGGGCTCTGCGACAGTCACGTAGGCATTGTTGCATCATAACCAACCAAGGCATTTGCAGAGCACGAATGTCTGTGCGGCAGCGAATGCAGTTCCAAGGGGCAGTAAAAACCAGGTAGAGCTTTCAGTGCTGGCAGCTTTCGTGTGGGCGCAATCGCTGGACGTTTCGAATTTGGCAGCCGGGCTCTGCGACAGTCACATAGGCATTGTTACATCATAACCAACCAAAGCTCTTGCGGAGCGCGAATGTCTGTGTGGCAGCGAATGCAGTTCCAAGGGACAGTGAAAACCAGGTAGACCTTTCAGTGCTGGCAGTATTCGTGTTGGCGCAATCGCTGGACGTTTCGAATTTGGCAGCCGGGCTCTGCCAGAGTCACATAGGCATTGTTGCATCATAACCAACCAGGGCTTTTGCAGAGCGCGAATGTCTGTGCGGCAGCGAATGCAGTTCCAAGGGACAGTGAAAACCAGGTAGACCTTTCAGTGCTGGCAGTATTCGTGTGGGCGCAATCGCTGGACATTTCGAATTTGGCAGCCGGGCTCTGCCAGAGTCACATAGGCATTGTTGCATCATAACCAACCAAGGATTTTGCAGAGCGCTAATGTCTGTGCGGCAGCGAATGCAGTTCCAAGGGACAGTGAAAACCAGGTAGACCTTTCAGTGCTGGCAGCTTTCGTGTGGGCGCAATCGCTGGACGTTTCGAATTTGGCAGCCGGGTCTGCGACAGTCACATAGGCATTGTTGCATCATAACCAACCAAGGCATTTGCAGAGCGCGAATGTCTGTGCGGCAGTGAATGCAGTTCCAAGGGACAGTGAAAACCAGGTAGAGCTTTCAGTGCTGGCAGCTTTTGTGTGGGCGCAATCGCTGGACGTTAAGAATTTGGCAGCCGGGCTCTGCGACAGTTACATAGGCATTGTTGCATCATAACCAACCAAGGCATTTGCAGAGCGCGAATGTCTGTGCGGCAGCGAATGCAGTTCCAAGGGACAGTGAAAACCAGGTAGAGCTTGCAGTGCTGGCAGCTTTCGTGTGGGCGCAATCACTGCACGTTTCGAATTTGGCATCCGGGCTCTGCCAGAGTCACATAGGCATTGTTACATCATAACCAACCAAAGCCCTTGCGGAGCGCGAATGTCTGTGCGGCAGCGAATGCAATTCCAAGGGACAGTGAAAACCATGTAGACCTTTCAATCATGGCAGCTTTCGTGTGGGCGCAATCGCTGGACGTTTCGAATTGGGCAGCCGGGCTCTGCCAGAGTCACATAGGCATTGTTGCATCATAACAAACCAAGGCTTTTGCAGAGCGCGAATGTCTGTGCGGCAGCGAATGCAGTTCCAAGGGACAGTGAAAACCAGGTAGAGCTTGCAGTGCTGGCAGCTTTCGTGTGGGCGCAATCGCTGGACGTTGAGAATTTGGCAGCCTGGCTCTGCCAGAGTCACATAGGCATTGTTGCATCATAACCAACCAAGGCATTTGCAGAGCGCGAATGTCTGTGCGGCAGCGAATGCAGTTCCAAGGGACAGTGAAAACCAGGTAGAGCTTGCAGTGCTGGCAGCTTTCGTGTGGGCGCAATCGCTGGACTTTTCAAATTTGGCAGCCCGGCTCTGCGACAGTCACATAGGCATTGTTGCATCATAACCAACCAAGGCATTTGCAGAGCACGAATATCTGTGCGGCAGCGAATGCAGTTCCAAGGGACAGTGAAAACCAGGTAGACCTCTCAGTGCTGGCAGTATTCGTGTGGGCGCAATCGCTGGACGTTTCGAATTTGGCAGCCGGGCTCTGCCAGAGTCACATAGGCATTGTTGCATCATAACCAACCAAGGCATTTGCAGAGCACGAATGTCTGTGCGGCAGCGAATGCAGTTCCAAGGGACAGTGAAAACCAGGTAGACCTTTCAGTGCTGGCAGCTTTCGTGTGGGCGCAATCGCTGGACGTTTCGAATTTGGCAGCCGGGCTCTGCCAGAGTCACATAGGCATTGTTGCATCATAACCAACCAAGGCATTTGCAGAGCATGAATGTCTGTGCGGCAGCGAATGCAGTTCCAAGGGACAGTGAAAACCAGGTAGAGCTTGCAGTGCTGGCAGCTTTCGTGTGGGCGCAATCGCTGGACGTTTCGAATTTGGCAGCCGGGCTCTGCCAGAGTCACATAGGCATTGTTGCATCATAACCAACCAGGGCATTTGCAGAGCGTGAATGTCTGTGCGGCAGCGAATGGAGTTCCAAGGGACAGTGAAAACCAGGTAGACCTTTCAGTGCTTGCAGTATTCGTGTGGGCGCAATCGCTGGACGTTGAGAATTTGGCAGCCGGGCTCTGCCAGAGTCACATAGGCATTGTTGCATCATAACCAACCAAGGCTTTTGCAGAGCGCGAATGTCTGTGCGGCAGCGAATGCAGTTCCAAGGGACAGTGAAAACCAGGTAGACCTTTCAGTGCTGGCAGCTTTCGTGTGGGCGCAATCGCTGGACGTTGAGAATTTGGCAGCCGGGCTCTGCCAGAGTCACATAGGCATTGTTGCATCATAACCAACCAAGGCATTTGCAGAGCGCGAATGTCTGTGCGGCAGCGAATGCAGTTCCAAGGGACAGTGAAAACCAGGTAGACCTTTCAGTGCTGGCAGTATTCGTGTGGGCGCAATCGCTGGACGTTGAGAATTTGGCAGCCGGGCTCTGCCAGAGTCACATAGGCATTGTTGCATCATAACCAACCAAGGCTTTTGCAGAGCGCGAATGTCTGTGCGGCAGCGAATGCAGTTCCAAGGGACAGTGAAAACCAGGTAGACCTTTCAGTGCTGGCGGCTTTCGTGTGGGCGCAATCGCTGGACGTTTCGAATTTGGCAGCCGGGCTCTGGCAGAGTCACATAGGCATTGTTGCATCATAACCAACCAAGGCATTTTCAGAGCGCGAATGTCTGTGCGGCAGCGAATGCAGTTCCAAGGGACAGTGAAAACCAGGTAGAGCTTGCAGTGCTGGCAGCTTTCGTGTGGGCGCAATCGCTGGACGTTTCAAATTTGGCAGCCCGGCTCTGCGACAGTCACATAGGCATTGTTGCATCATAACCAACCAAGGCATTTGCAGAGCACGAATGTCTGTGCGGCAGCGAATGCAGTTCCAAGGGACAGTGAAAACCAGGTAGACCTCTCAGTGCTGGCAGTATTCGTGTGGGCGCAATCGCTGGACGTTTCGAATTTGGCAGCCGGGCTCTGCCAGAGTCACATAGGCATTGTTGCATCATAACCAACCAAGGCATTTGCAGAGCACGAATGTCTGTGCGGCAGCGAATGCAGTTCCAAGGGACAGTGAAAACCAGGTAGACCTTTCAGTGCTGGCAGCTTTCGTGTGGGCGCAATCGCTGGACGTTTCGAATTTGGCAGCCGGGCTCTGCCAGAGTCACATAGGCATTGTTGCATCATAACCAACCAAGGCATTTGCAGAGCGCGAATGTCTGTGCGGCAGCGAATGCAGTTCCAAGGGACAGTGAAAACCAGGTAGAGCTTTCAGTGCTGGCAGTATTCGTGTGGGCGCAATCGCTGGACGTTGAGAATTTGGCAGCCGGGCTCTGCCAGAGTCACATAGGCATTGTTGCATCATAACCAACCAAGGCTTTTGCAGAGCGCGAATGTCTGTGCGGCAGCGAATGCAGTTCCAAGGGACAGTGAAAACCAGGTAGACCTTTCAGTGCTGGCGGCTTTCGTGTGGGCGCAATCGCTGGACGTTTCGAATTTGGCAGCCGGGCTCTGGCAGAGTCACATAGGCATTGTTGCATCATAACCAACCAAGGCATTTTCAGAGCGCGAATGTCTGTGCGGCAGCGAATGCAGTTCCAAGGGACAGTGAAAACCAGGTAGAGCTTGCAGTGCTGGCAGCTTTCGTGTGGGCGCAATCGCTGGACGTTTCAAATTTGGCAGCCCGGCTCTGCGACAGTCACATAGGCATTGTTGCATCATAACCAACCAAGGCATTTGCAGAGCACGAATGTCTGTGCGGCAGCGAATGCAGTTCCAAGGGACAGTGAAAACCAGGTAGACCTCTCAGTGCTGGCAGTATTCGTGTGGGCGCAATCGCTGGACGTTGAGAATTTGGCAGCCGGGCTCTGCCAGAGTCACATAGGCATTGTTGCATCATAACCAACCAAGGCATTTGCAGAGCACGAATGTCTGTGCGGCAGCGAATGCAGTTCCAAGGGACAGTGAAAACCAGGTAGACCTTTCAGTGCTGGCAGCTTTCGTGTGGGCGCAATCGCTGGACGTTTCGAATTTGGCAGCCGGGCTCTGCCAGAGTCACATAGGCATTGTTGCATCATAACCAACCAAGGCATTTGCAGAGCATGAATGTCTGTGCGGCAGCGAATGCAGTTCCAAGGGACAGTGAAAACCAGGTAGAGCTTGCAGTGCTGGCAGCTTTCGTGTGGGCGCAATCGCTGGACGTTTCGAATTTGGCAGCCGGGCTCTGCCAGAGTCACATAGGCATTGTTGCATCATAACCAACCAGGGCATTTGCAGAGCGTGAATGTCTGTGCGGCAGCGAATGGAGTTCCAAGGGACAGTGAAAACCAGGTAGACCTTTCAGTGCTTGCAGTATTCGTGTGGGCGCAATCGCTGGACGTTGAGAATTTGGCAGCCGGGCTCTGCCAGAGTCACATAGGCATTGTTGCATCATAACCAACCAAGGCTTTTGCAGAGCGCGAATGTCTGTGCGGCAGCGAATGCAGTTCCAAGGGACAGTGAAAACCAGGTAGACCTTTCAGTGCTGGCAGCTTTCGTGTGGGCGCAATCGCTGGACGTTGAGAATTTGGCAGCCGGGCTCTGCCAGAGTCACATAGGCATTGTTGCATCATAACCAACCAAGGCATTTTCAGAGCGCGAATGTCTGTGCGGCAGCGAATGCAGTTCCAAGGGACAGTGAAAACCAGGTAGAGCTTTCAGTGCTGGCAGCTTTCGTGTGGGCGCAATCGCTGGACGTTGAGAATTTGGCAGCCGGGCTCTGCGACAGTCACATAGGCATTGTTGCATCATAACCAACCAAGGCATTTGCAGAGCACGAATGTCTGTGCGGCAGCGAATGCAGTTCCAAGGGACAGTGAAAACCAGGTAGAGCTTTCAGTGCTGGCAGCTTTCGTGTGGGCGCAATCGCTGGACGTTTCGAATTTGGCAGCCGGGCTCTGCCAGAGTCACATAGGCATTGTTACATCATAACCAACCAGGGCATTTGCAGAGCGCGAATGTCTGTGCGGCAACGAATGGAGTTCCAAGGGACAGTGAAAACCAGGTAGACCTTTCAGTGCTGGCAGTATTCGTGTGGGCGCAATCGCTGGACGTTGAGAATTTGGCAGCCGGGCTCTGCCAGAGTCACATAGGCATTGTTGCATCATAACCAACCAAGGCTTTTGCAGAGCGCGAATGTCTGTGCGGCAGCGAATGCAGTTCCAAGGGACAGTGAAAACCCGGTAGACCTTTCAGTGCTGGCAGCTTTCGTGTGGGCGCAATCGCTGGACGTTGAGAATTTGGCAGCCGGGCTCTGCGACAGTCACGTAGGCATTGTTGCATCATAACCAACCAAGGCATTTGCAGAGCACGAATGTCTGTGCGGCAGCGAATGCAGTTCCAAGGGACAGTGAAAACCAGGTCGAGCTTTCAGTGCTGGCAGCTTTCGTGTGGGCGCAATCGCTGGACGTTTCGAATTTGGCAGCCGGGCTCTGCGACAGTCACGTAGGCATTGTTGCATCATAACAAACCAAGGCATTTGCAGAGCACGAATGTCTGTGCGGCAGCGAATGCAGTTCCAAGGGGCAGTAAAAACCAGGTAGAGCTTTCAGTGCTGGCAGCTTTCGTGTGGGCGCAATCGCTGGACGTTTCGAATTTGGCAGCCGGGCTCTGCGACAGTCACATAGGCATTGTTACATCATAACCAACCAAAGCTCTTGCGGAGCGCGAATGTCTGTGTGGCAGCGAATGCAGTTCCAAGGGACAGTGAAAACCAGGTAGACCTTTCAGTGCTGGCAGTATTCGTGTTGGCGCAATCGCTGGACGTTTCGAATTTGGCAGCCGGGCTCTGCCAGAGTCACATAGGCATTGTTGCATCATAACCAACCAGGGCTTTTGCAGAGCGCGAATGTCTGTGCGGCAGCGAATGCAGTTCCAAGGGACAGTGAAAACCAGGTAGACCTTTCAGTGCTGGCAGTATTCGTGTGGGCGCAATCGCTGGACATTTCGAATTTGGCAGCCGGGCTCTGCCAGAGTCACATAGGCATTGTTGCATCATAACCAACCAAGGATTTTGCAGAGCGCTAATGTCTGTGCGGCAGCGAATGCAGTTCCAAGGGACAGTGAAAACCAGGTAGACCTTTCAGTGCTGGCAGCTTTCGTGTGGGCGCAATCGCTGGACGTTTCGAATTTGGAAGCCGGGTCTGCGACAGTCACATAGGCATTGTTGCATCATAACCAACCAAGGCATTTGCAGAGCGCGAATGTCTGTGCGGCAGCGAATGCAGTTCCAAGGGACAGTGAAAACCAGGTAGAGCTTTCAGTGCTGGCAGCTTTTGTGTGGGCGCAATCGCTGGACGTTAAGAATTTGGCAGCCGGGCTCTGCGACAGTTACATAGGCATTGTTGCATCATAACCAACCAAGGCATTTGCAGAGCGCGAATGTCTGTGCGGCAGCGAATGCAGTTCCAAGGGACAGTGAAAACCAGGTAGAGCTTGCAGTGCTGGCAGCTTTCGTGTGGGCGCAATCACTGCACGTTTCGAATTTGGCATCCGGGCTCTGCCAGAGTCACATAGGCATTGTTACATCATAACCAACCAAAGCCCTTGCGGAGCGCGAATGTCTGTGCGGCAGCGAATGCAATTCCAAGGGACAGTGAAAACCATGTAGACCTTTCAATCATGGCAGCTTTCGTGTGGGCGCAATCGCTGGACGTTTCGAATTGGGCAGCCGGGCTCTGCCAGAGTCACATAGGCATTGTTGCATCATAACAAACCAAGGCTTTTGCAGAGCGCGAATGTCTGTGCGGCAGCGAATGCAGTTCCAAGGGACAGTGAAAACCAGGTAGAGCTTGCAGTGCTGGCAGCTTTCGTGTGGGCGCAATCGCTGGACGTTGAGAATTTGGCAGCCGGTCTCTGCCAGAGTCACATAGGCATTGTTGCATCATAACCAACCAAGGCATTTGCAGAGCGCGAATGTCTGTGCGGCAGCGAATGCAGTTCCAAGGGACAGTGAAAACCAGGTAGAGCTTTCAGTGCTGGCAGTATTCGTGTGGGCGCAATCGCTGGACGTTGAGAATTTGGCAGCCGGGCTCTGCCAGAGTCACATAGGCATTGTTGCATCATAACCAACCAAGGATTTTGCAGAGCGCGAATGTCTGTGCGGCAGCGAATGCAGTTCCAAGGGACAGTGAAAACCAGGTAGACCTTTCAGTGCTGGCGGCTTTCGTGTGGGCGCAATCGCTGGACGTTTCGAATTTGGCAGCCGGGCTCTGCCAGAGTCACATAGGCATTGTTGCATCATAACCAACCAAGGCATTTTCAGAGCGCGAATGTCTGTGCGGCAGCGAATGCAGTTCCAAGGGACAGTGAAAACCAGGTAGACCTTTCAGTGCTGGCAGCTTTCGTGTGGGCGCAATCGCTGGACGTTTCGAATTTGGCAGCCAGGCTCTGCGACAGTCACATAGGCATTGTTGCATCATAACCAACCAAGGCTTTTGCAGAGCACGAATGTCTGTGCGGCAGCGAATGCAGTTCCAAGGGACAGTGAAAACCAGGTAGACCTTTCAGTGCTGGCAGTATTCGTGTGGGCGCAATCGCTGGACGTTTCGAATTTGGCAGCCGGGCTCTGCCAGAGTCACATAGGCATTGTTGCATCATAACCAACCAAGGCTTTTGCAGAGCGCGAATGTCTGTGCGGCAGCGAATGCAGTTCCAAGGGACAGTGAAAACCAGGTAGACCTTTCAGTGCTGGCAGCTTTCGTGTGGGCGCAATCGCTGGACGTTTCGAATTTGGCAGCCGGGCTCTGCCAGAGTCACATAGGCATTGTTGCATCATAACCAACCAAGGCATTTGCAGAGCGCGAATGTCTGTGCGGCAGCGAATGCAGTTCCAAGGGACAGTGAAAACCAGGTAGAGCTTGCAGTGCTGGCAGCTTTCGTGTGGGCGCAATCGCTGGACGTTGAGAATTTGGCAGCCGGGCTCTGCGACAGTCACATAGGCATTGTTGCATCATAACCAACCAAGGCTTTTGCAGAGCGCGAATGTCTGTGCGGCAGCGAATGCAGTTCCAAGGGACAGTGAAAACCAGGTAGACCTTTCAGTGCTGGCAGCTTTCGTGTGGGCGCAATCGCTGGACGTTTCGAATTTGGCAGCCGGGCTCTGCGACAGTCACATAGGCATTGTTGCATCATAACCAACCAAGGCATTTGCAGAGCGCGAATGTCTGTGCGGCAGCGAATGCAGTTGCAAGGGACAGTGAAAACCAGGTAGACCTTTCAGTGCTGGCAGCTTTCGTGTGGGCGCAATTGCTGGACGTTTCGAATTTGGCAGCCGGGCTCTGCCAGAGTCACATAGGCATTGTTACATCATAACCAACCAAAGCTCTTGCGGAGCGCGAATGTCTGTGCGGCAGCGAATGCAGTTCCAAGGGACAGTGAAAACCAGGTAGAGCTTTCAGTGCTGGCAGCTTTCGTGTGGGCGCAATCGCTGGACGTTTCGAATTTGGCAGCCGTGCTCTGCGACAGTCACATAGGCATTGTTGCATCATAACCAACCAAGGCATTTGCAGAGCACGAATGTCTGTGCGGCAGCGAATGCAGTTCCAAGGGACAGTGAAAACCAGGTAGACCTTTCAGTGCTGGCAGCTTTCGTGTGGGCGCAATCGCTGGACGTTTAGAATTTGGCAGCCGGGCTCTGCGACAGTCACATAGGCATTGTTGCATCATAACCAACCAAGGCATTTGCAGAGCGCGAATGTCTGTGCGGCAGCGAATGCAGTTCCAAGGGACAGTGAAAACCAGGTAGACCTTTCAGTGCTGGCAGCTTTCGTGTGGGCGCAATCGCTGGACGTTTCGAATTTGGCAGCCCGGCTCTGCGATAGTCACGTAGGCATTGTTGCATCATAACCAACCAAAGCTCTTGCGGAGCGCGAATGTCTGTGCGGCAGCGAATGCAGTTCCAAGGGACAGTGAAAACCAGGTAGACCTTTCAGTGCTGGCAGTATTCGTGTGGGCGCAATTGCTGGACGTTTCGAATTTGGCATCCGGGCTCTGCCAGAGTCACATAGGCATTGTTGCATCATAACCAACCAAGGCATTTTCAGAGAGCGAATGTCTGTGCGGCAGCGAATGCAGTTCCAAGGGACAGTGAAAACCAGGTAGACCTTTCAGTGCTGGCAGCTTTCGTGTGGGCGCAATCGCTGGACGTTTCGAATTGGGCAGCCGGGCTCTGCCAGAGTCACATAGGCATTGTTGCATCATAACAAACCAAGGCTTTTGCAGAGCGCGAATGTCTGTGCGGCAGCGAATGCAGTTCCAAGGGACAGTGAAAACCAGGTAGAGCTTGCAGTGCTGGCAGCTTTCGTGTGGGCGCAATCGCTGGACGTTGAGAATTTGGCAGCCGGTCTCTGCCAGAGTCACATAGGCATTGTTGCATCATAACCAACCAAGGCATTTGCAGAGCGCGAATGTCTGTGCGGCAGCGAATGCAGTTCCAAGGGACAGTGAAAACCAGGTAGAGCTTTCAGTGCTGGCAGTATTCGTGTGGGCGCAATCGCTGGACGTTGAGAATTTGGCAGCCGGGCTCTGCCAGAGTCACATAGGCATTGTTGCATCATAACCAACCAAGGATTTTGCAGAGCGCGAATGTCTGTGCGGCAGCGAATGCAGTTCCAAGGGACAGTGAAAACCAGGTAGACCTTTCAGTGCTGGCGGCTTTCGTGTGGGCGCAATCGCTGGACGTTTCGAATTTGGCAGCCGGGCTCTGCCACAGTCACATAGGCATTGTTGCATCATAACCAACCAAGGCATTTTCAGAGCGCGAATGTCTGTGCGGCAGCGAATGCAGTTCCAAGGGACAGTGAAAACCAGGTAGACCTTTCAGTGCTGGCAGCTTTCGTGTGGGCGCAATCGCTGGACGTTTCGAATTTGGCAGCCAGGCTCTGCGACAGTCACATAGGCATTGTTGCATCATAACCAACCAAGGCTTTTGCAGAGCACGAATGTCTGTGCGGCAGCGAATGCAGTTCCAAGGGACAGTGAAAACCAGGTAGACCTTTCAGTGCTGGCAGTATTCGTGTGGGCGCAATCGCTGGACGTTTCGAATTTGGCAGCCGGGCTCTGCCAGAGTCACATAGGCATTGTTGCATCATAACCAACCAAGGCTTTTGCAGAGCGCGAATGTCTGTGCGGCAGCGAATGCAGTTCCAAGGGACAGTGAAAACCAGGTAGACCTTTCAGTGCTGGCAGCTTTCGTGTGGGCGCAATCGCTGGACGTTTCGAATTTGGCAGCCGGGCTCTGCCAGAGTCACATAGGCATTGTTGCATCATAACCAACCAAGGCATTTGCAGAGCGCGAATGTCTGTGCGGCAGCGAATGCAGTTCCAAGGGACAGTGAAAACCAGGTAGACCTTTCAGTGCTGGCAGCTTTCGTGTGGGCGCAATCGCTGGACGTTGAGAATTTGGCAGCCGGGCTCTGCGACAGTCACATAGGCATTGTTGCATCATAACCAACCAAGGCTTTTGCAGAGCGCGAATGTCTGTGCGGCAGCGAATGCAGTTCCAAGGGACAGTGAAAACCAGGTAGACCTTTCAGTGCTGGCAGCTTTCGTGTGGGCGCAATCGCTGGACGTTTCGAATTTGGCAGCCGGGCTCTGCGACAGTCACATAGGCATTGTTGCATCATAACCAACCAAGGCATTTGCAGAGCGCGAATGTCTGTGCGGCAGCGAATGCAGTTGCAAGGGACAGTGAAAACCAGGTAGACCTTTCAGTGCTGGCAGCTTTCGTGTGGGCGCAATTGCTGGACGTTTCGAATTTGGCAGCCGGGCTCTGCCAGAGTCACATAGGCATTGTTACATCATAACCAACCAAAGCTCTTGCGGAGCGCGAATGTCTGTGCGGCAGCGAATGCAGTTCCAAGGGACAGTGAAAACCAGGTAGAGCTTTCAGTGCTGGCAGCTTTCGTGTGGGCGCAATCGCTGGACGTTTCGAATTTGGCAGCCGTGCTCTGCGACAGTCACATAGGCATTGTTGCATCATAACCAACCAAGGCATTTGCAGAGCACGAATGTCTGTGCGGCAGCGAATGCAGTTCCAAGGGACAGTGAAAACCAGGTAGACCTTTCAGTGCTGGCAGCTTTCGTGTGGGCGCAATCGCTGGACGTTTAGAATTTGGCAGCCGGGCTCTGCGACAGTCACATAGGCATTGTTGCATCATAACCAACCAAGGCATTTGCAGAGCGCGAATGTCTGTGCGGCAGCGAATGCAGTTCCAAGGGACAGTGAAAACCAGGTAGACCTTTCAGTGCTGGCAGCTTTCGTGTGGGCGCAATCGCTGGACGTTTCGAATTTGGCAGCCCGGCTCTGCGATAGTCACGTAGGCATTGTTGCATCATAACCAACCAAAGCTCTTGCGGAGCGCGAATGTCTGTGCGGCAGCGAATGCAGTTCCAAGGGACAGTGAAAACCAGGTAGACCTTTCAGTGCTGGCAGTATTCGTGTGGGCGCAATTGCTGGACGTTTCGAATTTGGCATCCGGGCTCTGCCAGAGTCACATAGGCATTGTTGCATCATAACCAACCAAGGCATTTTCAGAGAGCGAATGTCTGTGCGGCAGCGAATGCAGTTCCAAGGGACAGTGAAAACCAGGTAGACCTTTCAGTGCTGGCAGCTTTCGTGTGGGCGCAATCGCTGGACGTTTCAAATTTGGCAGCCTGGCTCTGCGACAGTCACATAGGCATTGTTGCATCATAACCAACCAAGGCATTTGCAGAGCATGAATGTCTGTGCGGCAGCGAATGCAGTTCCAAGGGACAGTGAAAACCAGGTAGAGCTTGCAGTGCTGGCAGCTTTCGTGTGGGCGCAATCGCTGGACGTTGAGAATTTGGCAGCCGGGCTCTGCGACAGTCACATAGGCATTGTTGCATCATAACCAACCAAGGCATTTGCAGAGCGCGAATGTCTGTGCGGCAGCGAATGCAGTTCCAAGGGACAGTGAAAACCAGGTAGAGCTTTCAGTGCTGGCAGCTTTCGTGTGGGCGCAATCGCTGGACGTTGAGAATTTGGCAGCCGGGCTCTGCGACAGTCACATAGGCATTGTTACATCATAACCAACCAAAGCTCTTGCGGAGCGCGAATGTCTGTGTGGCAGCGAATGCAGTTCCAAGGGACAGTGAAAACCAGGTAGACCTTTCAGTGCTGGCAGTATTCGTGTTGGCGCAATCGCTGGACGTTTCGAATTTGGCAGCCGGGCTCTGCCAGAGTCACATAGGCATTGTTGCATCATAACCAACCAGGGCTTTTGCAGAGCGCGAATGTCTGTGCGGCAGCGAATGCAGTTCCAAGGGACAGTGAAAACCAGGTAGACCTTTCAGTGCTGGCAGTATTCGTGTGGGCGCAATCGCTGGACATTTCGAATTTGGCAGCCGGGCTCTGCCAGAGTCACATAGGCATTGTTGCATCATAACCAACCAAGGATTTTGCAGAGCGCTAATGTCTGTGCGGCAGCGAATGCAGTTCCAAGGGACAGTGAAAACCAGGTAGACCTTTCAGTGCTGGCAGCTTTCGTGTGGGCGCAATCGCTGGACGTTTCGAATTTGGCAGCCGGGTCTGCGACAGTCACATAGGCATTGTTGCATCATAACCAACCAAGGCATTTGCAGAGCGCGAATGTCTGTGCGGCAGCGAATGCAGTTCCAAGGGACAGTGAAAACCAGGTAGAGCTTTCAGTGCTGGCAGCTTTTGTGTGGGCGCAATCGCTGGACGTTAAGAATTTGGCAGCCGGGCTCTGCGACAGTTACATAGGCATTGTTGCATCATAACCAACCAAGGCATTTGCAGAGCGCGAATGTCTGTGCGGCAGCGAATGCAGTTCCAAGGGACAGTGAAAACCAGGTAGAGCTTGCAGTGCTGGCAGCTTTCGTGTGGGCGCAATCACTGCACGTTTCGAATTTGGCATCCGGGCTCTGCCAGAGTCACATAGGCATTGTTACATCATAACCAACCAAAGCCCTTGCGGAGCGCGAATGTCTGTGCGGCAGCGAATGCAATTCCAAGGGACAGTGAAAACCATGTAGACCTTTCAATCATGGCAGCTTTCGTGTGGGCGCAATCGCTGGACGTTTCGAATTGGGCAGCCGGGCTCTGCCAGAGTCACATAGGCATTGTTGCATCATAACCAACCAAGGCATTTGCAGAGCGCGAATGTCTGTGCGGCAGCGAATGCAGTTCCAAGGGACAGTGAAAACCAGGTAGAGCTTGCAGTGCTGGCAGCTTTCGTGTGGGCGCAATCGCTGGACGTTTCAAATTTGGCAGCCCGGCTCTGCGACAGTCACATAGGCATTGTTGCATCATAACCAACCAAGGCATTTGCAGAGCACGAATGTCTGTGCGGCAGCGAATGCAGTTCCAAGGGACAGTGAAAACCAGGTAGAGCTTGCAGTGCTGGCAGCTTTCGTGTGGGCGCAATCGCTGGACGTTTCGAATTTGGCAGCCGGGCTCTGCCAGAGTCACATAGGCATTGTTGCATCATAACCAACCAGGGCATTTGCAGAGCGTGAATGTCTGTGCGGCAGCGAATGGAGTTCCAAGGGACAGTGAAAACCAGGTAGACCTTTCAGTGCTTGCAGTATTCGTGTGGGCGCAATCGCTGGACGTTGAGAATTTGGCAGCCGGGCTCTGCCAGAGTCACATAGGCATTGTTGCATCATAACCAACCAAGGCTTTTGCAGAGCGCGAATGTCTGTGCGGCAGCGAATGCAGTTCCAAGGGACAGTGAAAACCAGGTAGACCTTTCAGTGCTGGCAGCTTTCGTGTGGGCGCAATCGCTGGACGTTGAGAATTTGGCAGCCGGGCTCTGCCAGAGTCACATAGGCATTGTTGCATCATAACCAACCAAGGCATTTTCAGAGCGCGAATGTCTGTGCGGCAGCGAATGCAGTTCCAAGGGACAGTGAAAACCAGGTAGAGCTTTCAGTGCTGGCAGTATTCGTGTGGGCGCAATCGCTGGACGTTGAGAATTTGGCAGCCGGGCTCTGCCAGAGTTACATAGGCATTGTTGCATCATAACCAACCAAGGCATTTTCAGAGCGCGAATGTCTGTGCGGCAGCGAATGCAGTTCCAAGGGACAGTGAAAACCAGGTAGACCTTTCAGTGCTGGCGGCTTTCGTGTGGGCGCAATCGCTGGACGTTTCGAATTTGGCAGCCGGGCTCTGGCAGAGTCACATAGGCATTGTTGCATCATAACCAACCAAGGCATTTTCAGAGCGCGAATGTCTGTGCGGCAGCGAATGCAGTTCCAAGGGACAGTGAAAACCAGGTAGAGCTTGCAGTGCTGGCAGCTTTCGTGTGGGCGCAATCGCTGGACGTTTCAAATTTGGCAGCCCGGCTCTGCGACAGTCACATAGGCATTGTTGCATCATAACCAACCAAGGCTTTTGCAGAGCGCGAATGTCTGTGCGGCAGCGAATGCAGTTCCAAGGGACAGTGAAAACCAGGTAGACCTTTCAGTGCTGGCGGCTTTCGTGTGGGCGCAATCGCTGGACGTTTCGAATTTGGCAGCCGGGCTCTGGCAGAGTCACATAGGCATTGTTGCATCATAACCAACCAAGGCATTTTCAGAGCGCGAATGTCTGTGCGGCAGCGAATGCAGTTCCAAGGGACAGTGAAAACCAGGTAGAGCTTGCAGTGCTGGCAGCTTTCGTGTGGGCGCAATCGCTGGACGTTTCAAATTTGGCAGCCCGGCTCTGCGACAGTCACATAGGCATTGTTGCATCATAACCAACCAAGGCATTTGCAGAGCACGAATGTCTGTGCGGCAGCGAATGCAGTTCCAAGGGACAGTGAAAACCAGGTAGACCTCTCAGTGCTGGCAGTATTCGTGTGGGCGCAATCGCTGGACGTTTCGAATTTGGCAGCCGGGCTCTGCCAGAGTCACATAGGCATTGTTGCATCATAACCAACCAAGGCATTTGCAGAGCACGAATGTCTGTGCGGCAGCGAATGCAGTTCCAAGGGACAGTGAAAACCAGGTAGACCTTTCAGTGCTGGCAGCTTTCGTGTGGGCGCAATCGCTGGACGTTTCGAATTTGGCAGCCGGGCTCTGCCAGAGTCACATAGGCATTGTTGCATCATAACCAACCAAGGCATTTGCAGAGCATGAATGTCTGTGCGGCAGCGAATGCAGTTCCAAGGGACAGTGAAAACCAGGTAGAGCTTGCAGTGCTGGCAGCTTTCGTGTGGGCGCAATCGCTGGACGTTTCGAATTTGGCAGCCGGGCTCTGCCAGAGTCACATAGGCATTGTTGCATCATAACCAACCAGGGCATTTGCAGAGCGTGAATGTCTGTGCGGCAGCGAATGGAGTTCCAAGGGACAGTGAAAACCAGGTAGACCTTTCAGTGCTTGCAGTATTCGTGTGGGCGCAATCGCTGGACGTTGAGAATTTGGCAGCCGGGCTCTGCCAGAGTCACATAGGCATTGTTGCATCATAACCAACCAAGGCTTTTGCAGAGCGCGAATGTCTGTGCGGCAGCGAATGCAGTTCCAAGGGACAGTGAAAACCAGGTAGACCTTTCAGTGCTGGCAGCTTTCGTGTGGGCGCAATCGCTGGACGTTGAGAATTTGGCAGCCGGGCTCTGCCAGAGTCACATAGGCATTGTTGCATCATAACCAACCAAGGCATTTTCAGAGCGCGAATGTCTGTGCGGCAGCGAATGCAGTTCCAAGGGACAGTGAAAACCAGGTAGAGCTTTCAGTGCTGGCAGTATTCGTGTGGGCGCAATCGCTGGACGTTGAGAATTTGGCAGCCGGGCTCTGCCAGAGTCACATAGGCATTGTTGCATCATAACCAACCAAGGCATTTTCAGAGCGCGAATGTCTGTGCGGCAGCGAATGCAGTTCCAAGGGACAGTGAAAACCAGGTAGACCTTTCAGTGCTGGCGGCTTTCGTGTGGGCGCAATCGCTGGACGTTTCGAATTTGGCAGCCGGGCTCTGGCAGAGTCACATAGGCATTGTTGCATCATAACCAACCAAGGCATTTTCAGAGCGCGAATGTCTGTGCGGCAGCGAATGCAGTTCCAAGGGACAGTGAAAACCAGGTAGAGCTTGCAGTGCTGGCAGCTTTCGTGTGGGCGCAATCGCTGGACGTTTCAAATTTGGCAGCCCGGCTCTGCGACAGTCACATAGGCATTGTTGCATCATAACCAACCAAGGCATTTGCAGAGCACGAATGTCTGTGCGGCAGCGAATGCAGTTCCAAGGGACAGTGAAAACCAGGTAGACCTCTCAGTGCTGGCAGTATTCGTGTGGGCGCAATCGCTGGACGTTTCGAATTTGGCAGCCGGGCTCTGCCAGAGTCACATAGGCATTGTTGCATCATAACCAACCAAGGCATTTGCAGAGCATGAATGTCTGTGCGGCAGCGAATGCAGTTCCAAGGGACAGTGAAAACCAGGTAGAGCTTGCAGTGCTGGCAGCTTTCGTGTGGGCGCAATCGCTGGACGTTTCGAATTTGGCAGCCGGGCTCTGCCAGAGTCACATAGGCATTGTTGCATCATAACCAACCAGGGCATTTGCAGAGCGTGAATGTCTGTGCGGCAGCGAATGGAGTTCCAAGGGACAGTGAAAACCAGGTAGACCTTTCAGTGCTTGCAGTATTCGTGTGGGCGCAATCGCTGGACGTTGAGAATTTGGCAGCCGGGCTCTGCCAGAGTCACATAGGCATTGTTGCATCATAACCAACCAAGGCTTTTGCAGAGCGCGAATGTCTGTGCGGCAGCGAATGCAGTTCCAAGGGACAGTGAAAACCAGGTAGACCTTTCAGTGCTGGCAGCTTTCGTGTGGGCGCAATCGCTGGACGTTTCGAATTTGGCAGCCGGGCTCTGCCAGAGTCACATAGGCATTGTTGCATCATAACCAACCAAGGCATTTTCAGAGCGCGAATGTCTGTGCGGCAGCGAATGCAGTTCCAAGGGACAGTGAAAACCAGGTAGAGCTTTCAGTGCTGGCAGCTTTCGTGTGGGCGCAATCGCTGGACGTTGAGAATTTGGCAGCCGGGCTCTGCGACAGTCACATAGGCATTGTTGCATCATAACCAACCAAGGCATTTGCAGAGCACGAATGTCTGTGCGGCAGCGAATGCAGTTCCAAGGGACAGTGAAAACCAGGTAGAGCTTTCAGTGCTGGCAGCTTTCGTGTGGGCGCAATCGCTGGACGTTTCGAATTTGGCAGCCGGGCTCTGCCAGAGTCACATAGGCATTGTTACATCATAACCAACCAGGGCATTTGCAGAGCGCGAATGTCTGTGCGGCAACGAATGGAGTTCCAAGGGACAGTGAAAACCAGGTAGACCTTTCAGTGCTGGCAGTATTCGTGTGGGCGCAATCGCTGGACGTTGAGAATTTGGCAGCCGGGCTCTGCCAGAGTCACATAGGCATTGTTGCATCATAACCAACCAAGGCTTTTGCAGAGCGCGAATGTCTGTGCGGCAGCGAATGCAGTTCCAAGGGACAGTGAAAACCCGGTAGACCTTTCAGTGCTGGCAGCTTTCGTGTGGGCGCAATCGCTGGACGTTGAGAATTTGGCAGCCGGGCTCTGCGACAGTCACGTAGGCATTGTTGCATCATAACCAACCAAGGCATTTGCAGAGCACGAATGTCTGTGCGGCAGCGAATGCAGTTCCAAGGGACAGTGAAAACCAGGTCGAGCTTTCAGTGCTGGCAGCTTTCGTGTGGGCGCAATCGCTGGACGTTTCGAATTTGGCAGCCGGGCTCTGCGACAGTCACGTAGGCATTGTTGCATCATAACAAACCAAGGCATTTGCAGAGCACGAATGTCTGTGCGGCAGCGAATGCAGTTCCAAGGGGCAGTAAAAACCAGGTAGAGCTTTCAGTGCTGGCAGCTTTCGTGTGGGCGCAATCGCTGGACGTTTCGAATTTGGCAGCCGGGCTCTGCCAGAGTCACATAGGCATTGTTACATCATAACCAACCAAAGCTCTTGCGGAGCGCGAATGTCTGTGTGGCAGCGAATGCAGTTCCAAGGGACAGTGAAAACCAGGTAGACCTTTCAGTGCTGGCAGTATTCGTGTTGGCGCAATCGCTGGACGTTTCGAATTTGGCAGCCGGGCTCTGCCAGAGTCACATAGGCATTGTTGCATCATAACCAACCAGGGCTTTTGCAGAGCGCGAATGTCTGTGCGGCAGCGAATGCAGTTCCAAGGGACAGTGAAAACCAGGTAGACCTTTCAGTGCTGGCAGTATTCGTGTGGGCGCAATCGCTGGACATTTCGAATTTGGCAGCCGGGCTCTGCCAGAGTCACATAGGCATTGTTGCATCATAACCAACCAAGGATTTTGCAGAGCGCTAATGTCTGTGCGGCAGCGAATGCAGTTCCAAGGGACAGTGAAAACCAGGTAGACCTTTCAGTGCTGGCAGCTTTCGTGTGGGCGCAATCGCTGGACGTTTCGAATTTGGCAGCCGGGTCTGCGACAGTCACATAGGCATTGTTGCATCATAACCAACCAAGGCATTTGCAGAGCGCGAATGTCTGTGCGGCAGCGAATGCAGTTCCAAGGGACAGTGAAAACCAGGTAGAGCTTTCAGTGCTGGCAGCTTTTGTGTGGGCGCAATCGCTGGACGTTAAGAATTTGGCAGCCGGGCTCTGCGACAGTTACATAGGCATTGTTGCATCATAACCAACCAAGGCATTTGCAGAGCGCGAATGTCTGTGCGGCAGCGAATGCAGTTCCAAGGGACAGTGAAAACCAGGTAGAGCTTGCAGTGCTGGCAGCTTTCGTGTGGGCGCAATCACTGCACGTTTCGAATTTGGCATCCGGGCTCTGCCAGAGTCACATAGGCATTGTTACATCATAACCAACCAAAGCCCTTGCGGAGCGCGAATGTCTGTGCGGCAGCGAATGCAATTCCAAGGGACAGTGAAAACCATGTAGACCTTTCAATCATGGCAGCTTTCGTGTGGGCGCAATCGCTGGACGTTTCGAATTGGGCAGCCGGGCTCTGCCAGAGTCACATAGGCATTGTTGCATCATAACAAACCAAGGCTTTTGCAGAGCGCGAATGTCTGTGCGGCAGCGAATGCAGTTCCAAGGGACAGTGAAAACCAGGTAGAGCTTGCAGTGCTGTCAGCTTTCGTGTGGGCGCAATCGCTGGACGTTGAGAATTTGGCAGCCGGTCTCTGCCAGAGTCACATAGGCATTGTTGCATCATAACCAACCAAGGCATTTGCAGAGCGCGAATGTCTGTGCGGCAGCGAATGCAGTTCCAAGGGACAGTGAAAACCAGGTAGAGCTTTCAGTGCTGGCAGTATTCGTGTGGGCGCAATCGCTGGACGTTGAGAATTTGGCAGCCGGGCTCTGCCAGAGTCACATAGGCATTGTTGCATCATAACCAACCAAGGATTTTGCAGAGCGCGAATGTCTGTGCGGCAGCGAATGCAGTTCCAAGGGACAGTGAAAACCAGGTAGACCTTTCAGTGCTGGCGGCTTTCGTGTGGGCGCAATCGCTGGACGTTTCGAATTTGGCAGCCGGGCTCTGCCAGAGTCACATAGGCATTGTTGCATCATAACCAACCAAGGCATTTTCAGAGCGCGAATGTCTGTGCGGCAGCGAATGCAGTTCCAAGGGACAGTGAAAACCAGGTAGACCTTTCAGTGCTGGCAGCTTTCGTGTGGGCGCAATCGCTGGACGTTTCGAATTTGGCAGCCAGGCTCTGCGACAGTCACATAGGCATTGTTGCATCATAACCAACCAAGGCTTTTGCAGAGCACGAATGTCTGTGCGGCAGCGAATGCAGTTCCAAGGGACAGTGAAAACCAGGTAGACCTTTCAGTGCTGGCAGCTTTCGTGTGGGCGCAATCGCTGGACGTTGAGAATTTGGCAGCCGGGCTCTGCCAGAGTCACATAGGCATTGTTGCATCATAACCAACCAAGGCTTTTGCAGAGCGCGAATGTCTGTGCGGCAGCGAATGCAGTTCCAAGGGACAGTGAAAACCAGGTAGACCTTTCAGTGCTGGCAGCTTTCGTGTGGGCGCAATCGCTGGACGTTTCGAATTTGGCAGCCGGGCTCTGCGACAGTCACGTAGGCATTGTTGCATCATAACCAACCAAGGCATTTGCAGAGCACGAATGTCTGTGCGGCAGCGAATGCAGTTCCAAGGGACAGTGAAAACCAGGTAGACCTTTCAGTGCTGGCAGCTTTCGTGTGGGCGCAATCGCTGGACGTTTCGAATTTGGCAGCCGGGCTCTGCCAGAGTCACATAGGCATTGTTGCATCATAACCAACCAAGGCATTTGCAGAGCGCGAATGTCTGTGCGGCAGCGAATGCAGTTCCAAGGGACAGTGAAAACCAGGTAGAGCTTGCAGTGCTGGCAGCTTTCGTGTGGGCGCAATCGCTGGACGTTGAGAATTTGGCAGCCGGGCTCTGCGACAGTCACATAGGCATTGTTGCATCATAACCAACCAAGGCTTTTGCAGAGCGCGAATGTCTGTGCGGCAGCGAATGCAGTTCCAAGGGACAGTGAAAACCAGGTAGACCTTTCAGTGCTGGCAGCTTTCGTGTGGGCGCAATCGCTGGACGTTTCGAATTTGGCAGCCGGGCTCTGCGACAGTCACATAGGCATTGTTGCATCATAACCAACCAAGGCATTTGCAGAGCGCGAATGTCTGTGCGGCAGCGAATGCAGTTGCAAGGGACAGTGAAAACCAGGTAGACCTTTCAGTGCTGGCAGCTTTCGTGTGGGCGCAATTGCTGGACGTTTCGAATTTGGCAGCCGGGCTCTGCCAGAGTCACATAGGCATTGTTACATCATAACCAACCAAAGCTCTTGCGGAGCGCGAATGTCTGTGCGGCAGCGAATGCAGTTCCAAGGGACAGTGAAAACCAGGTAGAGCTTTCAGTGCTGGCAGCTTTCGTGTGGGCGCAATCGCTGGACGTTTCGAATTTGGCAGCCGTGCTCTGCGACAGTCACATAGGCATTGTTGCATCATAACCAACCAAGGCATTTGCAGAGCACGAATGTCTGTGCGGCAGCGAATGCAGTTCCAAGGGACAGTGAAAACCAGGTAGAGCTTGCAGTGCTGGCAGCTTTCGTGTGGGCGCAATCGCTGGACGTTTCGAATTTGGCAGCCGGGCTCTGCCAGAGTCACATAGGCATTGTTGCATCATAACCAACCAGGGCATTTGCAGAGCGTGAATGTCTGTGCGGCAGCGAATGGAGTTCCAAGGGACAGTGAAAACCAGGTAGACCTTTCAGTGCTTGCAGTATTCGTGTGGGCGCAATCGCTGGACGTTGAGAATTTGGCAGCCGGGCTCTGCCAGAGTCACATAGGCATTGTTGCATCATAACCAACCAAGGCTTTTGCAGAGCGCGAATGTCTGTGCGGCAGCGAATGCAGTTCCAAGGGACAGTGAAAACCAGGTAGAGCTTTCAGTGCTGGCAGCTTTCGTGTGGGCGCAATCGCTGGACGTTGAGAATTTGGCAGCCGGGCTCTGCCAGAGTCACATAGGCATTGTTGCATCATAACCAACCAAGGCATTTGCAGAGCGCGAATGTCTGTGCGGCAGCGAATGCAGTTCCAAGGGACAGTGAAAACCAGGTAGACCTTTCAGTGCTGGCAGTATTCGTGTGGGCGCAATCGCTGGACGTTGAGAATTTGGCAGCCGGGCTCTGCCAGAGTCACATAGGCATTGTTGCATCATAACCAACCAAGGCTTTTGCAGAGCGCGAATGTCTGTGCGGCAGCGAATGCAGTTCCAAGGGACAGTGAAAACCAGGTAGACCTTTCAGTGCTGGCGGCTTTCGTGTGGGCGCAATCGCTGGACGTTTCGAATTTGGCAGCCGGGCTCTGGCAGAGTCACATAGGCATTGTTGCATCATAACCAACCAAGGCATTTTCAGAGCGCGAATGTCTGTGCGGCAGCGAATGCAGTTCCAAGGGACAGTGAAAACCAGGTAGAGCTTGCAGTGCTGGCAGCTTTCGTGTGGGCGCAATCGCTGGACGTTTCAAATTTGGCAGCCCGGCTCTGCGACAGTCACATAGGCATTGTTGCATCATAACCAACCAAGGCATTTGCAGAGCACGAATGTCTGTGCGGCAGCGAATGCGGTTCCAAGGGACAGTGAAAACCAGGTAGACCTCTCAGTGCTGGCAGTATTCGTGTGGGCGCAATCGCTGGACGTTTCGAATTTGGCAGCCGGGCTCTGCCAGAGTCACATAGGCATTGTTGCATCATAACCAACCAAGGCATTTGCAGAGCACGAATGTCTGTGCGGCAGCGAATGCAGTTCCAAGGGACAGTGAAAACCAGGTAGACCTTTCAGTGCTGGCAGCTTTCGTGTGGGCGCAATCGCTGGACGTTTCGAATTTGGCAGCCGGGCTCTGCCAGAGTCACATAGGCATTGTTGCATCATAACCAACCAAGGCATTTGCAGAGCATGAATGTCTGTGCGGCAGCGAATGCAGTTCCAAGGGACAGTGAAAACCAGGTAGAGCTTGCAGTGCTGGCAGCTTTCGTGTGGGCGCAATCGCTGGACGTTTCGAATTTGGCAGCCGGGCTCTGCCAGAGTCACATAGGCATTGTTGCATCATAACCAACCAGGGCATTTGCAGAGCGTGAATGTCTGTGCGGCAGCGAATGGAGTTCCAAGGGCCAGTGAAAACCAGGTAGACCTTTCAGTGCTTGCAGTATTCGTGTGGGCGCAATCGCTGGACGTTGAGAATTTGGCAGCCGGGCTCTGCCAGAGTCACATAGGCATTGTTGCATCATAACCAACCAAGGCTTTTGCAGAGCGCGAATGTCTGTGCGGCAGCGAATGCAGTTCCAAGGGACAGTGAAAACCAGGTAGACCTTTCAGTGCTGGCAGCTTTCGTGTGGGCGCAATCGCTGGACGTTGAGAATTTGGCAGCCGGGCTCTGCCAGAGTCACATAGGCATTGTTGCATCATAACCAACCAAGGCATTTTCAGAGCGCGAATGTCTGTGCGGCAGCGAATGCAGTTCCAAGGGACAGTGAAAACCAGGTAGAGCTTTCAGTGCTGGCAGCTTTCGTGTGGGCGCAATCGCTGGACGTTGAGAATTTGGCAGCCGGGCTCTGCGACAGTCACATAGGCATTGTTGCATCATAACCAACCAAGGCATTTGCAGAGCACGAATGTCTGTGCGGCAGCGAATGCAGTTCCAAGGGACAGTGAAAACCAGGTAGAGCTTTCAGTGCTGGCAGCTTTCGTGTGGGCGCAATCGCTGGACGTTTCGAATTTGGCAGCCGGGCTCTGCCAGAGTCACATAGGCATTGTTACATCATAACCAACCAGGGCATTTGCAGAGCGCGAATGTCTGTGCGGCAACGAATGGAGTTCCAAGGGACAGTGAAAACCAGGTAGACCTTTCAGTGCTGGCAGTATTCGTGTGGGCGCAATCGCTGGACGTTTCGAATTTGGCAGCCGGGCTCTGCCAGAGTCACATAGGCATTGTTGCATCATAACCAACCAAGGCTTTTGCAGAGCGCGAATGTCTGTGCGGCAGCGAATGCAGTTCCAAGGGACAGTGAAAACCCGGTAGACCTTTCAGTGCTGGCAGCTTTCGTGTGGGCGCAATCGCTGGACGTTGAGAATTTGGCAGCCGGGCTCTGCGACAGTCACGTAGGCATTGTTGCATCATAACCAACCAAGGCATTTGCAGAGCACGAATGTCTGTGCGGCAGCGAATGCAGTTCCAAGGGACAGTGAAAACCAGGTCGAGCTTTCAGTGCTGGCAGCTTTCGTGTGGGCGCAATCGCTGGACGTTTCGAATTTGGCAGCCGGGCTCTGCGACAGTCACGTAGGCATTGTTGCATCATAACAAACCAAGGCATTTGCAGAGCACGAATGTCTGTGCGGCAGCGAATGCAGTTCCAAGGGGCAGTAAAAACCAGGTAGAGCTTTCAGTGCTGGCAGCTTTCGTGTGGGCGCAATCGCTGGACGTTTCGAATTTGGCAGCCGGGCTCTGCGACAGTCACATAGGCATTGTTACATCATAACCAACCAAAGCTCTTGCGGAGCGCGAATGTCTGTGTGGCAGCGAATGCAGTTCCAAGGGACAGTGAAAACCAGGTAGACCTTTCAGTGCTGGCAGTATTCGTGTTGGCGCAATCGCTGGACGTTTCGAATTTGGCAGCCGGGCTCTGCCAGAGTCACATAGGCATTGTTGCATCATAACCAACCAGGGCTTTTGCAGAGCGCGAATGTCTGTGCGGCAGCGAATGCAGTTCCAAGGGACAGTGAAAACCAGGTAGACCTTTCAGTGCTGGCAGTATTCGTGTGGGCGCAATCGCTGGACATTTCGAATTTGGCAGCCGGGCTCTGCCAGAGTCACATAGGCATTGTTGCATCATAACCAACCAAGGATTTTGCAGAGCGCTAATGTCTGTGCGGCAGCGAATGCAGTTCCAAGGGACAGTGAAAACCAGGTAGACCTTTCAGTGCTGGCAGCTTTCGTGTGGGCGCAATCGCTGGACGTTTCGAATTTGGCAGCCGGGTCTGCGACAGTCACATAGGCATTGTTGCATCATAACCAACCAAGGCATTTGCAGAGCGCGAATGTCTGTGCGGCAGCGAATGCAGTTCCAAGGGACAGTGAAAACCAGGTAGAGCTTTCAGTGCTGGCAGCTTTTGTGTGGGCGCAATCGCTGGACGTTAAGAATTTGGCAGCCGGGCTCTGCGACAGTTACATAGGCATTGTTGCATCATAACCAACCAAGGCATTTGCAGAGCGCGAATGTCTGTGCGGCAGCGAATGCAGTTCCAAGGGACAGTGAAAACCAGGTAGAGCTTGCAGTGCTGGCAGCTTTCGTGTGGGCGCAATCACTGCACGTTTCGAATTTGGCATCCGGGCTCTGCCAGAGTCACATAGGCATTGTTACATCATAACCAACCAAAGCCCTTGCGGAGCGCGAATGTCTGTGCGGCAGCGAATGCAATTCCAAGGGACAGTGAAAACCATGTAGACCTTTCAATCATGGCAGCTTTCGTGTGGGCGCAATCGCTGGACGTTTCGAATTGGGCAGCCGGGCTCTGCCAGAGTCACATAGGAATGTTGCATCATAACAAACCAAGGCTTTTGCAGAGCGCGAATGTCTGTGCGGCAGCGAATGCAGTTCCAAGGGACAGTGAAAACCAGGTAGAGCTTGCAGTGCTGGCAGCTTTCGTGTGGGCGCAATCGCTGGACGTTGAGAATTTGGCAGCCGGTCTCTGCCAGAGTCACATAGGCATTGTTGCATCATAACCAACCAAGGCATTTGCAGAGCGCGAATGTCTGTGCGGCAGCGAATGCAGTTCCAAGGGACAGTGAAAACCAGGTAGAGCTTTCAGTGCTGGCAGTATTCGTGTGGGCGCAATCGCTGGACGTTGAGAATTTGGCAGCCGGGCTCTGCCAGAGTCACATAGGCATTGTTGCATCATAACCAACCAAGGATTTTGCAGAGCGCGAATGTCTGTGCGGCAGCGAATGCAGTTCCAAGGGACAGTGAAAACCAGGTAGACCTTTCAGTGCTGGCGGCTTTCGTGTGGGCGCAATCGCTGGACGTTTCGAATTTGGCAGCCGGGCTCTGCCAGAGTCACATAGGCATTGTTGCATCATAACCAACCAAGGCATTTTCAGAGCGCGAATGTCTGTGCGGCAGCGAATGCAGTTCCAAGGGACAGTGAAAACCAGGTAGACCTTTCAGTGCTGGCAGCTTTCGTGTGGGCGCAATCGCTGGACGTTTCGAATTTGGCAGCCAGGCTCTGCGACAGTCACATAGGCATTGTTGCATCATAACCAACCAAGGCTTTTGCAGAGCACGAATGTCTGTGCGGCAGCGAATGCAGTTCCAAGGGACAGTGAAAACCAGGTAGACCTTTCAGTGCTGGCAGTATTCGTGTGGGCGCAATCGCTGGACGTTTCGAATTTGGCAGCCGGGCTCTGCCAGAGTCACATAGGCATTGTTGCATCATAACCAACCAAGGCTTTTGCAGAGCGCGAATGTCTGTGCGGCAGCGAATGCAGTTCCAAGGGACAGTGAAAACCAGGTAGACCTTTCAGTGCTGGCAGCTTTCGTGTGGGCGCAATCGCTGGACGTTTCGAATTTGGCAGCCGGGCTCTGCGACAGTCACGTAGGCATTGTTGCATCATAACCAACCAAGGCATTTGCAGAGCACGAATGTCTGTGCGGCAGCGAATGCAGTTCCAAGGGACAGTGAAAACCAGGTAGACCTTTCAGTGCTGGCAGCTTTCGTGTGGGCGCAATCGCTGGACGTTTCGAATTTGGCAGCCGGGCTCTGCCAGAGTCACATAGGCATTGTTGCATCATAACCAACCAAGGCATTTGCAGAGCGCGAATGTCTGTGCGGCAGCGAATGCAGTTCCAAGGGACAGTGAAAACCAGGTAGAGCTTGCAGTGCTGGCAGCTTTCGTGTGGGCGCAATCGCTGGACGTTGAGAATTTGGCAGCCGGGCTCTGCGACAGTCACATAGGCATTGTTGCATCATAACCAACCAAGGCTTTTGCAGAGCGCGAATGTCTGTGCGGCAGCGAATGCAGTTCCAAGGGACAGTGAAAACCAGGTAGACCTTTCAGTGCTGGCAGCTTTCGTGTGGGCGCAATCGCTGGACGTTTCGAATTTGGCAGCCGGGCTCTGCGACAGTCACATAGGCATTGTTGCATCATAACCAACCAAGGCATTTGCAGAGCGCGAATGTCTGTGCGGCAGCGAATGCAGTTGCAAGGGACAGTGAAAACCAGGTAGACCTTTCAGTGCTGACAGCTTTCGTGTGGGCGCAATTGCTGGACGTTTCGAATTTGGCAGCCGGGCTCTGCCAGAGTCACATAGGCATTGTTACATCATAACCAACCAAAGCTCTTGCGGAGCGCGAATGTCTGTGCGGCAGCGAATGCAGTTCCAAGGGACAGTGAAAACCAGGTAGAGCTTTCAGTGCTGGCAGCTTTCGTGTGGGCGCAATCGCTGGACGTTTCGAATTTGGCAGCCGTGCTCTGCGACAGTCACATAGGCATTGTTGCATCATAACCAACCAAGGCATTTGCAGAGCACGAATGTCTGTGCGGCAGCGAATGCAGTTCCAAGGGACAGTGAAAACCAGGTAGACCTTTCAGTGCTGGCAGCTTTCGTGTGGGCGCAATCGCTGGACGTTTAGAATTTGGCAGCCGGGCTCTGCGACAGTCACATAGGCATTGTTGCATCATAACCAACCAAGGCATTTGCAGAGCGCGAATGTCTGTGCGGCAGCGAATGCAGTTCCAAGGGACAGTGAAAACCAGGTAGACCTTTCAGTGCTGGCAGCTTTCGTGTGGGCGCAATCGCTGGACGTTTCGAATTTGGCAGCCCGGCTCTGCGATAGTCACGTAGGCATTGTTGCATCATAACCAACCAAAGCTCTTGCGGAGCGCGAATGTCTGTGCGGCAGCGAATGCAGTTCCAAGGGACAGTGAAAACCAGGTAGAGCTTTCAGTGCTGGCAGTATTCGTGTGGGCGCAATTGCTGGACGTTTCGAATTTGGCAGCCGGGCTCTGCCAGAGTCACATAGGCATTGTTGCATCATAACCAACCAAGGCATTTTCAGAGAGCGAATGTCTGTGCGGCAGCGAATGCAGTTCCAAGGGACAGTGAAAACCAGGTAGACCTTTCAGAGCTGGCAGCTTTCGTGTGGGCGCAATTGCTGGACGTTTCGAATTTGGCAGCCGGGCTCTGCCAGAGTCACATAGGCATTGTTACATCATAACCAACCAAAGCTCTTGCGGAGCGCGAATGTCTGTGCGGCAGCGAATGCAGTTCCAAGGGACAGTGAAAACCAGGTAGACCTTTCAGTGCTGGCAGCTTTCGTGTGGGCGCAATCGCTGGACGTTTCGAATTTGGTAGCCGTGCTCTGCGACAGTCACATAGGCATTGTTGCATCATAACCAACCAAGGCATTTGCAGAGCACGAATGTCTGTGCGGCAGCGAATGCAGTTCCAAGGGACAGTGAAAACCATGTAGAGCTTTCAGTGCTGGCAGCTTTTGTGTGGGCGCAATCGCTGGACGTTTCGAATTTGGCAGCCGGGCTCTGCGACAGTCACATAGGCATTGTTGCATCATAACCAACCAAGGCATTTGCAGAGCACGAATGTCTGTGCGGCAGCGAATGCAGTTCCAAGGGACAGTGAAAACCAGGTAGAGCTTTCAGTGCTGGCAGCTTTCGTGTGGGCGCAATCGCTGGACGTTTCGAATTTGGCAGCCGGGCTCTGCGACAGTCACATAGGCATTGTTACATCATAACCAACCAAAGCTCTTGCGGAGCGCGAATGTCTGTGTGGCAGCGAATGCAGTTCCAAGGGACAGTGAAAACCAGGTAGACCTTTCAGTGCTGGCAGTATTCGTGTTGGCGCAATCGCTGGACGTTTCGAATTTGGCAGCCGGGCTCTGCCAGAGTCACATAGGCATTGTTGCATCATAACCAACCAGGGCTTTTGCAGAGCGCGAATGTCTGTGCGGCAGCGAATGCAGTTCCAAGGGACAGTGAAAACCAGGTAGACCTTTCAGTGCTGGCAGTATTCGTGTGGGCGCAATCGCTGGACATTTCGAATTTGGCAGCCGGGCTCTGCCAGAGTCACATAGGCATTGTTGCATCATAACCAACCAAGGATTTTGCAGAGCGCTAATGTCTGTGCGGCAGCGAATGCAGTTCCAAGGGACAGTGAAAACCAGGTAGACCTTTCAGTGCTGGCAGCTTTCGTGTGGGCGCAATCGCTGGACGTTTCGAATTTGGCAGCCGGGTCTGCGACAGTCACATAGGCATTGTTGCATCATAACCAACCAAGGCATTTGCAGAGCGCGAATGTCTGTGCGGCAGCGAATGCAGTTCCAAGGGACAGTGAAAACCAGGTAGAGCTTTCAGTGCTGGCAGCTTTTGTGTGGGCGCAATCGCTGGACGTTAAGAATTTGGCAGCCGGGCTCTGCGACAGTTACATAGGCATTGTTGCATCATAACCAACCAAGGCATTTGCAGAGCGCGAATGTCTGTGCGGCAGCGAATGCAGTTCCAAGGGACAGTGAAAACCAGGTAGAGCTTGCAGTGCTGGCAGCTTTCGTGTGGGCGCAATCACTGCACGTTTCGAATTTGGCATCCGGGCTCTGCCAGAGTCACATAGGCATTGTTACATCATAACCAACCAAAGCCCTTGCGGAGCGCGAATGTCTGTGCGGCAGCGAATGCAATTCCAAGGGACAGTGAAAACCATGTAGACCTTTCAATCATGGCAGCTTTCGTGTGGGCGCAATCGCTGGACGTTTCGAATTGGGCAGCCGGGCTCTGCCAGAGTCACATAGGCATTGTTGCATCATAACAAACCAAGGCTTTTGCAGAGCGCGAATGTCTGTGCGGCAGCGAATGCAGTTCCAAGGGACAGTGAAAACCAGGTAGAGCTTGCAGTGCTGGCAGCTTTCGTGTGGGCGCAATCGCTGGACGTTGAGAATTTGGCAGCCTGGCTCTGCCAGAGTCACATAGGCATTGTTGCATCATAACCAACCAAGGCATTTGCAGAGCGCGAATGTCTGTGCGGCAGCGAATGCAGTTCCAAGGGACAGTGAAAACCAGGTAGAGCTTGCAGTGCTGGCAGCTTTCGTGTGGGCGCAATCGCTGGACGTTTCAAATTTGGCAGCCCGGCTCTGCGACAGTCACATAGGCATTGTTGCATCATAACCAACCAAGGCATTTGCAGAGCACGAATGTCTGTGCGGCAGCGAATGCAGTTCCAAGGGACAGTGAAAACCAGGTAGACCTCTCAGTGCTGGCAGTATTCGTGTGGGCGCAATCGCTGGACGTTTCGAATTTGGCAGCCGGGCTCTGCCAGAGTCACATAGGCATTGTTGCATCATAACCAACCAAGGCATTTGCAGAGCACGAATGTCTGTGCGGCAGCGAATGCAGTTCCAAGGGACAGTGAAAACCAGGTAGACCTTTCAGTGCTGGCAGCTTTCGTGTGGGCGCAATCGCTGGACGTTTCGAATTTGGCAGCCGGGCTCTGCCAGAGTCACATAGGCATTGTTGCATCATAACCAACCAAGGCATTTGCAGAGCATGAATGTCTGTGCGGCAGCGAATGCAGTTCCAAGGGACAGTGAAAACCAGGTAGAGCTTGCAGTGCTGGCAGCTTTCGTGTGGGCGCAATCGCTGGACGTTTCGAATTTGGCAGCCGGGCTCTGCCAGAGTCACATAGGCATTGTTGCATCATAACCAACCAGGGCATTTGCAGAGCGTGAATGTCTGTGCGGCAGCGAATGGAGTTCCAAGGGACAGTGAAAACCAGGTAGACCTTTCAGTGCTTGCAGTATTCGTGTGGGCGCAATCGCTGGACGTTGAGAATTTGGCAGCCGGGCTCTGCCAGAGTCACATAGGCATTGTTGCATCATAACCAACCAAGGCTTTTGCAGAGCGCGAATGTCTGTGCGGCAGCGAATGCAGTTCCAAGGGACAGTGAAAACCAGGTAGACCTTTCAGTGCTGGCAGCTTTCGTGTGGGCGCAATCGCTGGACGTTTCGAATTTGGCAGCCGGGCTCTGCCAGAGTCACATAGGCATTGTTGCATCATAACCAACCAAGGCATTTGCAGAGCGCGAATGTCTGTGCGGCAGCGAATGCAGTTCCAAGGGACAGTGAAAACCAGGTAGAGCTTTCAGTGCTGGCAGTATTCGTGTGGGCGCAATCGCTGGACGTTGAGAATTTGGCAGCCGGGCTCTGCCAGAGTCACATAGGCATTGTTGCATCATAACCAACCAAGGCTTTTGCAGAGCGCGAATGTCTGTGCGGCAGCGAATGCAGTTCCAAGGGACAGTGAAAACCAGGTAGACCTTTCAGTGCTGGCGGCTTTCGTGTGGGCGCAATCGCTGGACGTTTCGAATTTGGCAGCCGGGCTCTGGCAGAGTCACATAGGCATTGTTGCATCATAACCAACCAAGGCATTTTCAGAGCGCGAATGTCTGTGCGGCAGCGAATGCAGTTCCAAGGGACAGTGAAAACCAGGTAGAGCTTGCAGTGCTGGCAGCTTTCGTGTGGGCGCAATCGCTGGACGTTTCAAATTTGGCAGCCCGGCTCTGCGACAGTCACATAGGCATTGTTGCATCATAACCAACCAAGGCATTTGCAGAGCACGAATGTCTGTGCGGCAGCGAATGCAGTTCCAAGGGACAGTGAAAACCAGGTAGACCTCTCAGTGCTGGCAGTATTCGTGTGGGCGCAATCGCTGGACGTTTCGAATTTGGCAGCCGGGCTCTGCCAGAGTCACATAGGCATTGTTACATCATAACCAACCAAAGCTCTTGCGGAGCGCGAATGTCTGTGCGGCAGCGAATGCAGTTCCAAGGGACAGTGAAAACCAGGTAGAGCTTTCAGTGCTGGCAGCTTTCGTGTGGGCGCAATCGCTGGACGTTTCGAATTTGGCAGCCGTGCTCTGCGACAGTCACATAGGCATTGTTGCATCATAACCAACCAAGGCATTTGCAGAGCACGAATGTCTGTGCGGCAGCGAATGCAGTTCCAAGGGACAGTGAAAACCAGGTAGACCTTTCAGTGCTGGCAGCTTTCGTGTGGGCGCAATCGCTGGACGTTTAGAATTTGGCAGCCGGGCTCTGCGACAGTCACATAGGCATTGTTGCATCATAACCAACCAAGGCTTTTGCAGAGCACGAATGTCTGTGCGGCAGCGAATGCAGTTCCAAGGGACAGTGAAAACCAGGTAGACCTTTCAGTGCTTGCAGCTTTCGTGTGGGCGCAATCGCTGGACGTTTCGAATTTGGCAGCCCGGCTCTGCGATAGTCACGTAGGCATTGTTGCATCATAACCAACCAAAGCTCTTGCGGAGCGCGAATGTCTGTGCGGCAGCGAATGCAGTTCCAAGGGACAGTGAAAACCAGGTAGACCTTTCAGTGCTGGCAGTATTCGTGTGGGCGCAATTGCTGGACGTTTCGAATTTGGCAGCCGGGCTCTGCCAGAGTCACATAGGCATTGTTGCATCATAACCAACCAAGGCATTTTCAGAGAGCGAATGTCTGTGCGGCAGCGAATGCAGTTCCAAGGGACAGTGAAAACCAGGTAGACCTTTCAGTGCTGGCAGCTTTCGTGTGGGCGCAATCGCTGGACGTTTCAAATTTGGCAGCCTGGCTCTGCGACAGTCACATAGGCATTGTTGCATCATAACCAACCAAGGCATTTGCAGAGCATGAATGTCTGTGCGGCAGCGAATGCAGTTCCAAGGGACAGTGAAAACCAGGTAGAGCTTGCAGTGCTGGCAGCTTTCGTGTGGGCGCAATCGCTGGACGTTGAGAATTTGGCAGCCGGGCTCTGCGACAGTCACATAGGCATTGTTGCATCATAACCAACCAAGGCTTTTGCAGAGCGCGAATGTCTGTGCGGCAGCGAATGCAGTTCCAAGGGACAGTGAAAACCAGGTAGAGCTTTCAGTGCTGGCAGCTTTCGTGTGGGCGCAATCGCTGGACGTTGAGAATTTGGCAGCCGGGCTCTGCGACAGTCACATAGGCATTGTTGCATCATAACCAACCAAGGCATTTGCAGAGCGCGAATGTCTGTGCGGCAGCGAATGCAGTTGCAAGGGACAGTGAAAACCAGGTAGACCTTTCAGAGCTGGCAGCTTTCGTGTGGGCGCAATTGCTGCACGTTTCGAATTTGGCAGCCGGGCTCTGCCAGAGTCACATAGGCATTGTTGCATCATAACCAACCAAAGCTCTTGCGGAGCGCGAATGTCTGTGCGGCAGCGAATGCAGTTCCAAGGGACAGTGAAAACCAGGTAGAGCTTTCAGTGCTGGCAGCTTTCGTGTGGGCGCAATCGCTGGACGTTTCGAATTTGGCAGCCGTGCTCTGCGACAGTCACATAGGCATTGTTGCATCATAACCAACCAAGGCATTTGCAGAGCACGAATGTCTGTGCGGCAGCGAATGCAGTTCCAAGGGACAGTGAAAACCATGTAGAGCTTTCAGTGCTGGCAGCTTTTGTGTGGGCGCAATCGCTGGACGTTTCGAATTTGGCAGCCGGGCTCTGCGACAGTCACATAGGCATTGTTGCATCATAACCAACCAAGGCATTTGCAGAGCACGAATGTCTGTGCGGCAGCGAATGCAGTTCCAAGGGACAGTGAAAACCAGTTAGAGCTTTCAGTGCTGGCAGCTTTCGTGTGGGCGCAATCGCTGGACGTTTCGAATTTGGCAGCCGGGCTCTGCGACAGTCACATAGGCATTGTTGCATCATAACCAACCAAAGCTTTTGTACTGCGTGAATGTCTGTGCGGCAGCGAATGCAGTTCCAAGGGACAGTGAAAACCAGGTAGAGCTTTCAGTGCTGGCAGCTTTCGTGTGGGCGCAATCGCTGGACGTTTCGAATTTGGCAGCCGGGCTCTGCCAGAGTCACATAGGCATTGTTGCATCATAACCAACCAAGGCATTTGCAGAGCGCGAATATCTGTGCGGCAGCGAATGCAGTTGCAAGGGACAGTGAAAACCAGGTAGACCTTTCAGTGCTGGCAGCTTTCGTGTGGGCGCAATCGCTGGACGTTGAGAATTTGGCAGCCGGGCTCTGCCAGAGTCACATAGGCATTGTTACATCATAACCAACCAAAGCTCTTGCGGAGCGCGAATATCTGTGCGGCAGCGAATGCAGTTGCAAGGGACAGTGAAAACCAGGTAGACCTTTCAGTGCTGGCAGCTTTCGTGTGGGCGCAATCGCTGGACGTTTTGAAATTGGCAGCCCGGCTCTGCCAGAGTCACATAGGCATTGTTGCATCATAACCAACCAAGGCATTTGCAGAGCGCGAATGTCTGTGCGGCAGCGAATGCAGTTCCAAGGGACAGTGAAAACCAGGTAGAGCTTTCAGTGCTGGCAGCTTTCGTGTGGGCGCAATCGCTGGACGTTTAGAATTTGGCAGCCGGGCTCTGCGACAGTCACATAGGCATTGTTGCATCATAACCAACCAAGGCTTTTGCAGAGCGCGAATGTCTGTGCGGCAGCGAATGCAGTTCCAAGGGACAGTGAAAACCCGGTAGACCTTTCAGTGCTGGCAGCTTTCGTGTGGGCGCAATCGCTGGACGTTGAGAATTTGGCAGCCGGGCTCTGCGACAGTCACGTAGGCATTGTTGCATCATAACCAACCAAGGCATTTGCAGAGCACGAATGTCTGTGCGGCAGCGAATGCAGTTCCAAGGGACAGTGAAAACCAGGTCGAGCTTTCAGTGCTGGCAGCTTTCGTGTGGGCGCAATCGCTGGACGTTTCGAATTTGGCAGCCGGGCTCTGCGACAGTCACGTAGGCATTGTTGCATCATAACAAACCAAGGCATTTGCAGAGCACGAATGTCTGTGCGGCAGCGAATGCAGTTCCAAGGGGCAGTAAAAACCAGGTAGAGCTTTCAGTGCTGGCAGCTTTCGTGTGGGCGCAATCGCTGGACGTTTCGAATTTGGCAGCCGGGCTCTGCGACAGTCACATAGGCATTGTTACATCATAACCAACCAAAGCTCTTGCGGAGCGCGAATGTCTGTGTGGCAGCGAATGCAGTTCCAAGGTACAGTGAAAACCAGGTAGACCTTTCAGTGCTGGCAGCTTTCGTGTGGGCGCAATCGCTGGACGTTGAGAATTTGGCAGCCGGGCTCTGCCAGAGTCACATAGGCATTGTTGCATCATAACCAACCAGGGCTTTTGCAGAGCGCGAATGTCTGTGCGGCAGCGAATGCAGTTCCAAGGGACAGTGAAAACCAGGTAGACCTTTCAGTGCTGGCAGCTTTCGTGTGGGCGCAATCGCTGGACGTTTCGAATTTGGCAGCCGGGCTCTGCGACAGTCACATAGGCATTGTTGCATCATAACCAACCAAGGCATTTGCAGAGCGCGAATGTCTGTGCGGCAGCGAATGCAGTTCCAAGGGACAGTGAAAACCAGGTAGACCTTTCAGTGCTGGCAGCTTTCGTGTGGGCGCAATCGCTGGACGTTTCGAATTTGGCAGCCGGGCTCTGCCAGAGTCACATAGGCATTGTTACATCATAACCAACCAAGGCATTTGCAGAGCACGAATGTCTGTGCGGCAGCGAATGCAGTTCCAAGGGACAGTGAAAACCAGGTAGAGCTTTCAGTGCTGGCAGCTTTTGTGTGGGCGCAATCGCTGGACGTTTCGAATTTGGCAGCCGGGCTCTGCCAGAGTCACATAGGCATTGTTACATCATAACCAACCAAAGCTCTTGCGGAGCGCGAATGTCTGTGTGGCAGCGAATGCAGTTCCAAGGGACAGTGAAAACCAGGTAGACCTTTCAGTGCTGGCAGTATTCGTGTTGGCGCAATCGCTGGACGTTTCGAATTTGGCAGCCGGGCTCTGCCAGAGTCACATAGGCATTGTTGCATCATAACCAACCAGGGCTTTTGCAGAGCGCGAATGTCTGTGCGGCAGCGAATGCAGTTCCAAGGGACAGTGAAAACCAGGTAGACCTTTCAGTGCTGGCAGTATTCGTGTGGGCGCAATCGCTGGACATTTCGAATTTGGCAGCCGGGCTCTGCCAGAGTCACATAGGCATTGTTGCATCATAACCAACCAAGGATTTTGCAGAGCGCTAATGTCTGTGCGGCAGCGAATGCAGTTCCAAGGGACAGTGAAAACCAGGTAGACCTTTCAGTGCTGGCAGCTTTCGTGTGGGCGCAATCGCTGGACGTTTCGAATTTGGCAGCCGGGTCTGCGACAGTCACATAGGCATTGTTGCATCATAACCAACCAAGGCATTTGCAGAGCGCGAATGTCTGTGCGGCAGCGAATGCAGTTCCAAGGGACAGTGAAAACCAGGTAGAGCTTTCAGTGCTGGCAGCTTTTGTGTGGGCGCAATCGCTGGACGTTAAGAATTTGGCAGCCGGGCTCTGCGACAGTTACATAGGCATTGTTGCATCATAACCAACCAAGGCATTTGCAGAGCGCGAATGTCTGTGCGGCAGCGAATGCAGTTCCAAGGGACAGTGAAAACCAGGTAGAGCTTGCAGTGCTGGCAGCTTTCGTGTGGGCGCAATCACTGCACGTTTCGAATTTGGCATCCGGGCTCTGCCAGAGTCACATAGGCATTGTTACATCATAACCAACCAAAGCCCTTGCGGAGCGCGAATGTCTGTGCGGCAGCGAATGCAATTCCAAGGGACAGTGAAAACCATGTAGACCTTTCAATCATGGCAGCTTTCGTGTGGGCGCAATCGCTGGACGTTTCGAATTGGGCAGCCGGGCTCTGCCAGAGTCACATAGGCATTGTTGCATCATAACAAACCAAGGCTTTTGCAGAGCGCGAATGTCTGTGCGGCAGCGAATGCAGTTCCAAGGGACAGTGAAAACCAGGTAGAGCTTGCAGTGCTGGCAGCTTTCGTGTGGGCGCAATCGCTGGACGTTGAGAATTTGGCAGCCTGGCTCTGCCAGAGTCACATAGGCATTGTTGCATCATAACCAACCAAGGCATTTGCAGAGCACGAATGTCTGTGCGGCAGCGAATGCAGTTCCAAGGGACAGTGAAAACCAGGTAGACCTCTCAGTGCTGGCAGTATTCGTGTGGGCGCAATCGCTGGACGTTTCGAATTTGGCAGCAGGGCTCTGCCAGAGTCACATAGGCATTGTTGCATCATAACCAACCAAGGCATTTGCAGAGCACGAATGTCTGTGCGGCAGCGAATGCAGTTCCAAGGGACAGTGAAAACCAGGTAGACCTTTCAGTGCTGGCAGCTTTCGTGTGGGCGCAATCGCTGGACGTTTCGAATTTGGCAGCCGGGCTCTGCCAGAGTCACATAGGCATTGTTGCATCATAACCAACCAAGGCATTTGCAGAGCATGAATGTCTGTGCGGCAGCGAATGCAGTTCCAAGGGACAGTGAAAACCAGGTAGAGCTTGCAGTGCTGGCAGCTTTCGTGTGGGCGCAATCGCTGGACGTTTCGAATTTGGCAGCCGGGCTCTGCCAGAGTCACATAGGCATTGTTGCATCATAACCAACCAGGGCATTTGCAGAGCGTGAATGTCTGTGCGGCAGCGAATGGAGTTCCAAGGGACAGTGAAAACCAGGTAGACCTTTCAGTGCTTGCAGTATTCGTGTGGGCGCAATCGCTGGACGTTGAGAATTTGGCAGCCGGGCTCTGCCAGAGTCACATAGGCATTGTTGCATCATAACCAACCAAGGCTTTTGCAGAGCGCGAATGTCTGTGCGGCAGCGAATGCAGTTCCAAGGGACAGTGAAAACCAGGTAGACCTTTCAGTGCTGGCAGCTTTCGTGTGGGCGCAATCGCTGGACGTTTCGAATTTGGCAGCCGGGCTCTGCCAGAGTCACATAGGCATTGTTGCATCATAACCAACCAAGGCATTTGCAGAGCGCGAATGTCTGTGCGGCAGCGAATGCAGTTCCAAGGGACAGTGAAAACCAGGTAGAGCTTTCAGTGCTGGCAGTATTCGTGTGGGCGCAATCGCTGGACGTTGAGAATTTGGCAGCCGGGCTCTGCCAGAGTCACATAGGCATTGTTGCATCATAACCAACCAAGGCTTTTGCAGAGCGCGAATGTCTGTGCGGCAGCGAATGCAGTTCCAAGGGACAGTGAAAACCAGGTAGACCTTTCAGTGCTGGCGGCTTTCGTGTGGGCGCAATCGCTGGACGTTTCGAATTTGGCAGCCGGGCTCTGGCAGAGTCACATAGGCATTGTTGCATCATAACCAACCAAGGCATTTTCAGAGCGCGAATGTCTGTGCGGCAGCGAATGCAGTTCCAAGGGACAGTGAAAACCAGGTAGAGCTTGCAGTGCTGGCAGCTTTCGTGTGGGCGCAATCGCTGGACGTTTCAAATTTGGCAGCCCGGCTCTGCGACAGTCACATAGGCATTGTTGCATCATAACCAACCAAGGCATTTGCAGAGCACGAATGTCTGTGCGGCAGCGAATGCAGTTCCAAGGGACAGTGAAAACCAGGTAGACCTCTCAGTGCTGGCAGTATTCGTGTGGGCGCAATCGCTGGACGTTTCGAATTTGGCAGCCGGGCTCTGCCAGAGTCACATAGGCATTGTTACATCATAACCAACCAAAGCTCTTGCGGAGCGCGAATGTCTGTGCGGCAGCGAATGCAGTTCCAAGGGACAGTGAAAACCAGGTAGAGCTTTCAGTGCTGGCAGCTTTCGTGTGGGCGCAATCGCTGGACGTTTCGAATTTGGCAGCCGTGCTCTGCGACAGTCACATAGGCATTGTTGCATCATAACCAACCAAGGCATTTGCAGAGCACGAATGTCTGTGCGGCAGCGAATGCAGTTCCAAGGGACAGTGAAAACCAGGTAGACCTTTCAGTGCTGGCAGCTTTCGTGTGGGCGCAATCGCTGGACGTTTAGAATTTGGCAGCCGGGCTCTGCGACAGTCACATAGGCATTGTTGCATCATAACCAACCAAGGCATTTGCAGAGCGCGAATGTCTGTGCGGCAGCGAATGCAGTTCCAAGGGACAGTGAAAACCAGGTAGACCTTTCAGTGCTTGCAGCTTTCGTGTGGGCGCAATCGCTGGACGTTTCGAATTTGGCAGCCCGGCTCTGCGATAGTCACGTAGGCATTGTTGCATCATAACCAACCAAAGCTCTTGCGGAGCGCGAATGTCTGTGCGGCAGCGAATGCAGTTCCAAGGGACAGTGAAAACCAGGTAGACCTTTCAGTGCTGGCAGTATTCGTGTGGGCGCAATTGCTGGACGTTTCGAATTTGGCAGCCGGGCTCTGCCAGAGTCACATAGGCATTGTTGCATCATAACCAACCAAGGCATTTTCAGAGAGCGAATGTCTGTGCGGCAGCGAATGCAGTTCCAAGGGACAGTGAAAACCAGGTAGACCTTTCAGTGCTGGCAGCTTTCGTGTGGGCGCAATCGCTGGACGTTTCAAATTTGGCAGCCTGGCTCTGCGACAGTCACATAGGCATTGTTGCATCATAACCAACCAAGGCATTTGCAGAGCATGAATGTCTGTGCGGCAGCGAATGCAGTTCCAAGGGACAGTGAAAACCAGGTAGAGCTTGCAGTGCTGGCAGCTTTCGTGTGGGCGCAATCGCTGGACGTTGAGAATTTGGCAGCCGGGCTCTGCGACAGTCACATAGGCATTGTTGCATCATAACCAACCAAGGCTTTTGCAGAGCGCGAATGTCTGTGCGGCAGCGAATGCAGTTGCAAGGGACAGTGAAAACCAGGTAGACCTTTCAGAGCTGGCAGCTTTCGTGTGGGCGCAATTGCTGGACGTTTCGAATTTGGCAGCCGGGCTCTGCCAGAGTCACATAGGCATTGTTACATCATAACCAACCAAAGCTCTTGCGGAGCGCGAATGTCTGTGCGGCAGCGAATGCAGTTCCAAGGGACAGTGAAAACCAGGTAGAGCTTTCAGTGCTGGCAGCTTTCGTGTGGGCGCAATCGCTGGACGTTTCGAATTTGGCAGCCGTGCTCTGCGACAGTCACATAGGCATTGTTGCATCATAACCAACCAAGGCATTTGCAGAGCGCGAATGTCTGTGCGGCAGCGAATGCAGTTCCAAGGGACAGTGAAAACCATGTAGAGCTTTCAGTGCTGGCAGCTTTTGTGTGGGCGCAATCGCTGGACGTTTCGAATTTGGCAGCCGGGCTCTGCGACAGTCACATAGGCATTGTTGCATCATAACCAACCAAGGCATTTGCAGAGCACGAATGTCTGTGCGGCAGCGAATGCAGTTCCAAGGGACAGTGAAAACCAGGTAGAGCTTTCAGTGCTGGCAGCTTTCGTGTGGGCGCAATCGCTGGACGTTTCGAATTTGGCAGCCGGGCTCTGCGACAGTCACATAGGCATTGTTGCATCATAACCAACCAAAGCTTTTGTACTGCGTGAATGTCTGTGCGGCAGCGAATGCAGTTCCAAGGGACAGTGAAAACCAGGTAGAGCTTTCAGTGCTGGCAGCTTTCGTGTGGGCGCAATCGCTGGACGTTTCGAATTTGGCAGCCGGGCTCTGCCAGAGTCACATAGGCATTGTTGCATCATAACCAACCAAGGCATTTGCAGAGCGCGAATATCTGTGCGGCAGCGAATGCAGTTGCAAGGGACAGTGAAAACCAGGTAGACCTTTCAGTGCTGGCAGCTTTCGTGTGGGCGCAATCGCTGGACGTTGAGAATTTGGCAGCCGGGCTCTGCCAGAGTCACATAGGCATTGTTACATCATAACCAACCAAAGCTCTTGCGGAGCGCGAATATCTGTGCGGCAGCGAATGCAGTTGCAAGGGACAGTGAAAACCAGGTAGACCTTTCAGTGCTGGCAGCTTTCGTGTGGGCGCAATCGCTGGACGTTTTGAAATTGGCAGCCCGGCTCTGCCAGAGTCACATAGGCATTGTTGCATCATAACCAACCAAGGCATTTGCAGATCGCGAATGTCTGTGCGGCAGCGAATGGAGTTCCAAGGGACAGTGAAAACCAGGTAGAGCTTTCAGTGCTGGCAGCTTTCGTGTGGGCGCAATCGCTGGACGTTTAGAATTTGGCAGCCGGGCTCTGCGACAGTCACATAGGCATTGTTGCATCATAACCAACCAAGGCTTTTGCAGAGCGCGAATGTCTGTGCGGCAGCGAATGCAGTTCCAAGGGACAGTGAAAACCCGGTAGACCTTTCAGTGCTGGCAGCTTTCGTGTGGGCGCAATCGCTGGACGTTGAGAATTTGGCAGCCGGGCTCTGCGACAGTCACGTAGGCATTGTTGCATCATAACCAACCAAGGCATTTGCAGAGCACGAATGTCTGTGCGGCAGCGAATGCAGTTCCAAGGGACAGTGAAAACCAGGTCGAGCTTTCAGTGCTGGCAGCTTTCGTGTGGGCGCAATCGCTGGACGTTTCGAATTTGGCAGCCGGGCTCTGCGACAGTCACGTAGGCATTGTTGCATCATAACAAACCAAGGCATTTGCAGAGCACGAATGTCTGTGCGGCAGCGAATGCAGTTCCAAGGGGCAGTAAAAACCAGGTAGAGCTTTCAGTGCTGGCAGCTTTCGTGTGGGCGCAATCGCTGGACGTTTCGAATTTGGCAGCCGGGCTCTGCGACAGTCACATAGGCATTGTTACATCATAACCAACCAAAGCTCTTGCGGAGCGCGAATGTCTGTGTGGCAGCGAATGCAGTTCCAAGGGACAGTGAAAACCAGGTAGACCTTTCAGTGCTGGCAGCTTTCGTGTGGGCGCAATCGCTGGACGTTGAGAATTTGGCAGCCGGGCTCTGCCAGAGTCACATAGGCATTGTTGCATCATAACCAACCAGGGCTTTTGCAGAGCGCGAATGTCTGTGCGGCAGCGAATGCAGTTCCAAGGGACAGTGAAAACCAGGTAGACCTTTCAGTGCTGGCAGTATTCGTGTGGGCGCAATCGCTGGACATTTCGAATTTGGCAGCCGGGCTCTGCCAGAGTCACATAGGCATTGTTGCATCATAACCAACCAAGGATTTTGCAGAGCGCGAATGTCTGTGCGGCAGCGAATGCAGTTCCAAGGGACAGTGAAAACCAGGTAGACCTTTCAGTGCTGGCAGCTTTCGTGTGGGCGCAATCGCTGGACGTTTCGAATTTGGCAGCCGGGTCTGCGACAGTCACATAGGCATTGTTGCATCATAACCAACCAAGGCATTTGCAGAGCGCGAATGTCTGTGCGGCAGCGAATGCAGTTCCAAGGGACAGTGAAAACCAGGTAGAGCTTTCAGTGCTGGCAGCTTTCGTGTGGGCGCAATCGCTGGACGTTAAGAATTTGGCAGCCGGGCTCTGCGACAGTTACATAGGCATTGTTGCATCATAACCAACCAAGGCATTTGCAGAGCGCGAATGTCTGTGCGGCAGCGAATGCAGTTCCAAGGGACAGTGAAAACCAGGTAGAGCTTGCAGTGCTGGCAGCTTTCGTGTGGGCGCAATCACTGCACGTTTCGAATTTGGCATCCGGGCTCTGCCAGAGTCACATAGGCATTGTTACATCATAACCAACCAAAGCCCTTGCGGAGCGCGAATGTCTGTGCGGCAGCGAATGCAATTCCAAGGGACAGTGAAAACCATGTAGACCTTTCAATCATGGCAGCTTTCGTGTGGGCGCAATCGCTGGACGTTTCGAATTGGGCAGCCGGGCTCTGCCAGAGTCACATAGGCATTGTTGCATCATAACAAACCAAGGCTTTTGCAGAGCGCGAATGTCTGTGCGGCAGCGAATGCAGTTCCAAGGGACAGTGAAAACCAGGTAGAGCTTGCAGTGCTGGCAGCTTTCGTGTGGGCGCAATCGCTGGACGTTGAGAATTTGGCAGCCGGGCTCTGCCAGAGTCACATAGGCATTGTTGCATCATAACCAACCAAGGCATTTGCAGAGCGCGAATGTCTGTGCGGCAGCGAATGCAGTTCCAAGGGACAGTGAAAACCAGGTAGAGCTTTCAGTGCTGGCAGTATTCGTGTGGGCGCAATCGCTGGACGTTGAGAATTTGGCAGCCGGGCTCTGCCAGAGTCACATAGGCATTGTTGCATCATAACCAACCAAGGATTTTGCAGAGCGCGAATGTCTGTGCGGCAGCGAATGCAGTTCCAAGGGACAGTGAAAACCAGGTAGACCTTTCAGTGCTGGCGGCTTTCGTGTGGGCGCAATCGCTGGACGTTTCGAATTTGGCAGCCGGGCTCTGCCAGAGTCACATAGGCATTGTTGCATCATAACCAACCAAGGCATTTTCAGAGCGCGAATGTCTGTGCGGCAGCGAATGCAGTTCCAAGGGACAGTGAAAACCAGGTAGACCTTTCAGTGCTGGCAGCTTTCGTGTGGGTGCAATCGCTGGACGTTGAGAATTTGGCAGCCGGGCTCTGCGACAGTCACATAGGCATTGTTGCATCATAACCAACCAAGGCTTTTGCAGAGCACGAATGTCTGTGCGGCAGCGAATGCAGTTCCAAGGGACAGTGAAAACCAGGTAGACCTTTCAGTGCTGGCAGTATTCGTGTGGGCGCAATCGCTGGACGTTTCGAATTTGGCAGCCGGGCTCTGCCAGAGTCACATAGGCATTGTTGCATCATAACCAACCAAGGCTTTTGCAGAGCGCGAATGTCTGTGCGGCAGCGAATGCAGTTCCAAGGGACAGTGAAAACCAGGTAGACCTTTCAGTGCTGGCAGCTTTCGTGTGGGCGCAATCGCTGGACGTTTCGAATTTGGCAGCCGGGCTCTGCGACAGTCACGTAGGCATTGTTGCATCATAACCAACCAAGGCATTTGCAGAGCATGAATGTCTGTGCGGCAGCGAATGCAGTTCCAAGGGACAGTGAAAACCAGGTAGACCTTTCAGTGCTGGCAGCTTTCGTGTGGGCGCAATCGCTGGACGTTTCGAATTTGGCAGCCGGGCTCTGCCAGAGTCACATAGGCATTGTTGCATCATAACCAACCAAGGCATTTTCAGAGCGCGAATGTCTGTGCGGCAGCGAATGCAGTTCCAAGGGACAGTGAAAACCAGGTAGAGCTTGCAGTGCTGGCAGCTTTCGTGTGGGCGCAATCGCTGGACGTTGAGAATTTGGCAGCCGGGCTCTGCGACAGTCACATAGGCATTGTTGCATCATAACCAACCAAGGCTTTTGCAGAGCGCGAATGTCTGTGCGGCAGCGAATGCAGTTCCAAGGGACAGTGAAAACCAGGTAGACCTTTCAGTGCTGGCAGCTTTCGTGTGGGCGCAATCGCTGGACGTTTCGAATTTGGCAGCCGGGCTCTGCGACAGTCACATAGGCATTGTTGCATCATAACCAACCAAGGCATTTGCAGAGCGCGAATGTCTGTGCGGCAGCGAATGCAGTTGCAAGGGACAGTGAAAACCAGGTAGACCTTTCAGTGCTGGCAGCTTTCGTGTGGGCGCAATTGCTGGACGTTTCGAATTTGGCAGCCGGGCTCTGCCAGAGTCACATAGGCATTGTTACATCATAACCAACCAAAGCTCTTGCGGAGCGCGAATGTCTGTGCGGCAGCGAATGCAGTTCCAAGGGACAGTGAAAACCAGGTAGAGCTTTCAGTGCTGGCAGCTTTCGTGTGGGCGCAATCGCTGGACGTTTCGAATTTGGCAGCCGGGCTCTGCGACAGTCACATAGGCATTGTTGCATCATAACCAACCAAGGCATTTGCAGAGCACGAATGTCTGTGCGGCAGCGAATGCAGTTCCAAGGGACAGTGAAAACCATGTAGAGCTTTCAGTGCTGGCAGCTTTTGTGTGGGCGCAATCGCTGGACGTTTCGAATTTGGCAGCCGGGCTCTGCGACAGTCACATAGGCATTGTTGCATCATAACCAACCAAGGCATTTGCAGAGCACGAATGTCTGTGCGGCAGCGAATGCAGTTCCAAGGGACAGTGAAAACCAGGTAGAGCTTTCAGTGCTGGCAGCTTTCGTGTGGGCGCAATCGCTGGACGTTTCGAATTTGGCAGCCGGGCTCTGCGACAGTCACATAGGCATTGTTGCATCATAACCAACCAAAGCTTTTGTACTGCGTGAATGTCTGTGCGGCAGCGAATGCAGTTCCAAGGGACAGTGAAAACCAGGTAGACCTCTCAGTGCTGGCAGTATTCGTGTGGGCGCAATCGCTGGACGTTTCGAATTTGGCAGCCGGGCTCTGCCAGAGTCACATAGGCATTGTTGCATCATAACCAACCAAGGCATTTGCAGAGCGCGAATATCTGTGCGGCAGCGAATGCAGTTGCAAGGGACAGTGAAAACCAGGTAGACCTTTCAGTGCTGGCAGCTTTCGTGTGGGCGCAATCGCTGGACGTTTCGAATTTGGCAGCCGGGCTCTGCCAGAGTCACATAGGCATTGTTACATCATAACCAACCAAAGCTCTTGCGGAGCGCGAATGTCTGTGCGGCAGCGAATGCAGTTCCAAGGGACAGTGAAAACCAGGTAGACCTTTCAGTGCTGGCAGCTTTCGTGTGGGCGCAATCGCTGGACGTTTCGAATTTGGCAGCCGGGCTCTGCGACAGTCACGTAGGCATTGTTGCATCATAACCAACCAAGGCATTTGCAGAGCACGAATGTCTGTGCGGCAGCGAATGCAGTTCCAAGGGACAGTGAAAACCAGGTAGACCTTTCAGTGCTGGCAGCTTTCGTGTGGGCGCAATCGCTGGACGTTGAGAATTTGGCAGCCGGTCTCTGCCAGAGTCACATAGGCATTGTTGCATCATAACCAACCAAGGCATTTGCAGAGCGCGAATGTCTGTGCGGCAGCGAATGCAGTTCCAAGGGACAGTGAAAACCAGGTAGAGCTTTCAGTGCTGGCAGTATTCGTGTGGGCGCAATCGCTGGACGTTGAGAATTTGGCAGCCGGGCTCTGCGACAGTCACATAGGCATTGTTGCATCATAACCAACCAAGGCTTTTGCAGAGCGCGAATGTCTGTGCGGCAGCGAATGCAGTTCCAAGGGACAGTGAAAACCAGGTAGACCTTTCAGTGCTGGCGGCTTTCGTGTGGGCGCAATCGCTGGACGTTTCGAATTTGGCAGCCGGGCTCTGCCAGAGTCACATAGGCATTGTTGCATCATAACCAACCAAGGCATTTTCAGAGCGCGAATGTCTGTGCGGCAGCGAATGCAGTTCCAAGGGACAGTGAAAACCAGGTAGACCTTTCAGTGCTGGCAGCTTTCGTGTGGGCGCAATCGCTGGACGTTTCGAATTTGGCAGCCAGGCTCTGCGACAGTCACATAGGCATTGTTGCATCATAACCAACCAAGGCTTTTGCAGAGCACGAATGTCTGTGCGGCAGCGAATGCAGTTCCAAGGGACAGTGAAAACCAGGTAGACCTTTCAGTGCTGGCAGCTTTCGTGTGGGCGCAATCGCTGGACATTTCGAAATTTGCAGCCGGGCTCTGCGACAGTCACGTAGGCATTGTTGCATCATAACCAACCAAGGCTTTTGCAGAGCGCGAATGTCTGTGCGGCAGCGAATGCAGTTCCAAGGGACAGTGAAAACCAGGTAGAGCTTGCAGTGCTGGCAGCTTTCGTGTGGGCGCAATCGCTGGACGTTGAGAATTTGGCAGCCGGGCTCTGCCAGAGTCACATAGGCATTGTTGCATCATAACCAACCAAGGCATTTGCAGAGCGCGAATGTCTGTGCGGCAGCGAATGCAGTTCCAAGGGACAGTGAAAACCAGGTAGACCTTTCAGTGCTGGCAGCTTTCGTGTGGGCGCAATCGCTGGACGTTTAGAATTTGGCAGCCGGGCTCTGCGACAGTCACATAGGCATTGTTGCATCATAACCAACCAAGGCATTTGCAGAGCGCGAATGTCTGTGCGGCAGCGAATGCAGTTCCAAGGGACAGTGAAAACCAGGTAGACCTTTCAGTGCTGGCAGCTTTCGTGTGGGCGCAATCGCTGGACGTTTCGAATTTGGCAGCCCGGCTCTGCGATAGTCACGTAGGCATTGTTGCATCATAACCAACCAAAGCTCTTGCGGAGCGCGAATGTCTGTGCGGCAGCGAATGCAGTTCCAAGGGACAGTGAAAACCAGGTAGACCTTTCAGTGCTGGCAGTATTCGTGTGGGCGCAATTGCTGGACGTTTCGAATTTGGCAGCCGGGCTCTGCCAGAGTCACATAGGCATTGTTGCATCATAACCAACCAAGGCATTTTCAGAGAGCGAATGTCTGTGCGGCAGCGAATGCAGTTCCAAGGGACAGTGAAAACCAGGTAGACCTTTCAGTGCTGGCAGCTTTCGTGTGGGCGCAATCGCTGGACGTTTCGAATTTGGCAGCCTGGCTCTGCCAGAGTCACATAGGCATTGTTGCATCATAACCAACCAAGGCATTTGCAGAGCATGAATGTCTGTGCGGCAGCGAATGCAGTTCCAAGGGACAGTGAAAACCAGGTAGAGCTTTCAGTGCTGGCAGCTTTCGTGTGGGCGCAATCGCTGGACGTTTCGAATTTGGCAGCCGGGCTCTGGCAGAGTCACATAGGCATTGTTGCATCATAACCAACCAAGGCTTTTGCAGAGCACGAATGTCTGTGCGGCAGCGAATGCAGTTGCAAGGGACAGTGAAAACCAGGTAGACCTTTCAGTGCTGGCAGCTTTCGTGTGGGCGCAATCGCTGTACGTTTCAAATTTGGCAGCCGGGCTCTGCCAGAGTCACATAGGCATTGTTGCATCATAACCAACCAAGGCATTTGCAGAGCACGAATGTCTGTGCGGCAGCGAATGCAATTCCATGGGACAGTGAAAACCAGGTAGACCTTTCAGTCATGGCAGCTTTCGTGTGGGCGCAATCGCTGGACGTTGAGAATTTGGCAGCCGGGCTCTGCCAGAGTCACATAGGCATTGTTGCATCATAACCAACCAAGGCATTTGCAGAGCGCGAATGTCTGTGCAGCAGCGAATGCAGTTCCAAGGGACAGTGAAAACCAGGTAGACCTTTCAGTGCTGGCAGCTTTCGTGTGGGCGCAATCGCTGGACATTTCGAAATTTGCAGCCGGGCTCTGCGACAGTCACGTAGGCATTGTTGCATCATAACCAACCAAGGCTTTTGCAGAGCGCGAATGTCTGTGCGGCAGCGAATGCAGTTCCAAGGGACAGTGAAAACCAGGTAGAGCTTGCAGTGCTGGCAGCTTTCGTGTGGGCGCAATCGCTGGACGTTGAGAATTTGGCAGCCGGGCTCTGCCAGAGTCACATAGGCATTGTTGCATCATAACCAACCAAGGCATTTGCAGAGCGCGAATGTCTGTGCGGCAGCGAATGCAGTTCCAAGGGACAGTGAAAACCAGGTAGACCTTTCAGTGCTGGCGGCTTTCGTGTGGGCGCAATCGCTGGACGTTTCGAATTTGGCAGCCGGGCTCTGCCAGAGTCACATAGGCATTGTTGCATCATAACCAACCAAGGCATTTTCAGAGCGCGAATGTCTGTGCGGCAGCGAATGCAGTTCCAAGGGACAGTGAAAACCAGGTAGACCTTTCAGTGCTGGCAGCTTTCGTGTGGGCGCAATCGCTGGACGTTTCGAATTTGGCAGCCGGGCTCTGCGACAGTCACGTAGGCATTGTTGCATCATAACCAACCAAGGCATTTGCAGAGCACGAATGTCTGTGCGGCAGCAAATGGAGTTCCAAGGGACAGTGAAAACCAGGTAGACCTTTCAGTGCTGGCAGCTTTCGTGTGGGCGCAATCGCTGGACGTTTCGAATTTGGCAGCCGGGCTCTGCCAGAGTCACATAGGCATTGTTGCATCATAACCAACCAAGGCATTTGCAGAGCGCGAATGTCTGTGCGGCAGCGAATGCAGTTCCAAGGGACAGTGAAAACCAGGTAGAGCTTGCAGTGCTGGCAGCTTTCGTGTGGGCGCAATCGCTGGACGTTGAGAATTTGGCAGCCGGGCTCTGCGACAGTCACATAGGCATTGTTGCATCATAACCAACCAAGGCTTTTGCAGAGCGCGAATGTCTGTGCGGCAGCAAATGCAGTTCCAAGGGACAGTGAAAACCAGGTAGAGCTTTCAGTGCTGGCAGCTTTCGTGTGGGCGCAATCGCTGGACGTTGAGAATTTGGCAGCCGGGCTCTGCGACAGTCACATAGGCATTGTTGCATCATAACCAACCAAGGCATTTGCAGAGCGCGAATGTCTGTGCGGCAGCGAATGCAGTTGCAAGGGACAGTGAAAACCAGGTAGACCTTTCAGAGCTGGCAGCTTTCGTGTGGGCGCAATTGCTGGACGTTTCGAATTTGGCAGCCGGGCTCTGCCAGACTCACATAGGCATTGTTACATCATAACCAACCAAAGCTCTTGCGGAGCGCGAATGTCTGTGCGGCAGCGAATGCAGTTCCAAGGGACAGTGAAAACCAGGTAGAGCTTTCAGTGCTGGCAGCTTTCGTGTGGGCGCAATCGCTGGACGTTTCGAATTTGGCAGCCGTGCTCTGCGACAGTCACATAGGCATTGTTGCATCATAACCAACCAAGGCATTTGCAGAGCACGAATGTCTGTGCGGCAGCGAATGCAGTTCCAAGGGACAGTGAAAACCATGTAGAGCTTTCAGTGCTGGCAGCTTTTGTGTGGGCGCAATCGCTGGACGTTTCGAATTTGGCAGCCGGGCTCTGCGACAGGCACATAGGCATTGTTGCATCATAACCAACCAAGGCATTTGCAGAGCACGAATGTCTGTGCGGCAGCGAATGCAGTTCCAAGGGACAGTGAAAACCAGTTAGAGCTTTCAGTGCTGGCAGCTTTCGTGTGGGCGCAATCGCTGGACGTTTCGAATTTGGCAGCCGGGCTCTGCGACAGTCACATAGGCATTGTTGCATCATAACCAACCAAAGCTTTTGTACTGCGTGAATGTCTGTGCGGCAGCGAATGCAGTTCCAAGGGACAGTGAAAACCAGGTAGAGCTTTCAGTGCTGGCAGCTTTCGTGTGGGCGCAATCGCTGGACGTTTCGAATTTGGCAGCCGGGCTCTGCCAGAGTCACATAGGCATTGTTGCATCATAACCAACCAAGGCATTTGCAGAGCGCGAATATCTGTGCGGCAGCGAATGCAGTTGCAAGGGACAGTGAAAACCAGGTAGACCTTTCAGTGCTGGCAGCTTTCGTGTGGGCGCAATCGCTGGACGTTTCGAATTTGGCAGCCGGGCTCTGCCAGAGTCACATAGGCATTGTTACATCATAACCAACCAAAGCTCTTGCGGAGCGCGAATGTCTGTGCGGCAGCGAATGCAGTTCCAAGGGACAGTGAAAACCAGGTAGACCTTTCAGTGCTGGCAGCTTTCGTGTGGGCGCAATCGCTGGACGTTTTGAAATTGGCAGCCCGGCTCTGCCAGAGTCACATAGGCATTGTTGCATCATAACCAACCAAGGCATTTGCAGAGCGCGAATGTCTGTGCGGCAGCGAATGCAGTTCCAAGGGACAGTGAAAACCAGGTAGAGCTTTCAGTGCTGGCAGCTTTCGTGTGGGCGCAATCGCTGGACGTTTAGAATTTGGCAGCCGGGCTCTGCGACAGTCACATAGGCATTGTTGCATCATAACCAACCAAGGCATTTGCAGAGCGCGAATGTCTGTGCGGCAGCGAATGCAGTTCCAAGGGACAGTGAAAACCAGGTAGACCTTTCAGTGCTGGCAGCTTTCGTGTGGGCGCAATCGCTGGACGTTTCGAATTTGGCAGCCCAGCTCTGCGATAGTCACGTAGGCATTGTTGCATCATAACCAACCAAAGCTCTTGCGGAGCGCGAATGTCTGTGCGGCAGCGAATGCAGTTCCAAGGGACAGTGAAAACCAGGTAGACCTTTCAGTGCTGGCAGTATTCGTGTGGGCGCAATTGCTGGACGTTTCGAATTTGGCAGCCGGGCTCTGCCAGAGTCACATAGGCATTGTTGCATCATAACCAACCAAGGCATTTTCAGAGAGCGAATGTCTGTGCGGCAGCGAATGCAGTTCCAAGGGACAGTGAAAACCAGGTAGACCTTTCAGTGCTGGCAGCTTTCGTGTGGGCGCAATCGCTGGACGTTTCGAATTTGGCAGCCGGGCTCTGCGACAGTCACATAGGCATTGTTGCATCATAACCAACCAAGGCATTTGCAGAGCACGAATATCTGTGCGGCAGCGAATGCAGTTCCAAGGGACAGTGAAAACCAGGTAGAGCTTTCAGTGCTGGCAGCTTTCGTGTGGGCGCAATCGCTGGACGTTTCGAATTTGGCAGCCGGGCTCTGCCAGAGTCACATAGGCATTGTTGCATCATAACCAACCAAGGCTTTTGCAGAGCGCGAATGTCTGTGCGGCAGCGAATGCAGTTCCAAGGGACAGTGAAAGCCAGGTAGAGCTTTCAGTGCTGGCAGCTTTCGTGTGGGAGCAATCGCTGGACGTTTAGAATTTGGCAGCCGGGCTCTGCCAGAGTCACATAGGCATTGTTGCATCATAACCAACCAAGGCATTTGTAGAGCGCTAATGTCTGTGCGGCAGCGAATGCAATTCCATGGGACAGTGAAAACCAGGTAGACCTTTCAGTCATGGCAGCTTTCGTGTGGGCGCAATCGCTGGACGTTGAGAATTTGGCAGCCGGGCTCTGCCAGAGTCACATAGGCATTGTTGCATCATAACCAACCAAGGCATTTGCAGAGCGCGAATGTCTGTGCGGCAGCGAATGCAGTTCCAAGGGACAGTGAAAACCAGGTAGACCTTTCAGTGCTGGCAGCTTTCGTGTGGGCGCAATCGCTGGACATTTCGAAATTTGCAGCCGGGCTCTGCGACAGTCACGTAGGCATTGTTGCATCATAACCAACCAAGGCATTTGCAGAGCACGAATGTCTGTGCGGCAGCGAATGCAGTTCCAAGGGACAGTGAAAACCAGGTAGAGCTTGCAGTGCTGGCAGCTTTCGTGTGGGCGCAATCGCTGGACGTTTCGAATTTTGCAGCCGGGCTCTGCCAGAGTCACATAGGCATTGTTGCATCATAACCAACCAAGGCATTTGCAGAGCACGAATGTCTGTGCGGCAGCGAATGCAGTTCCAAGGGACAGTGAAAACCAGGTAGACCTTTCAGTGCTGGCAGCTTTCGTGTGGGCGCAATCGCTGGACGTTGAGAATTTGGCAGCCGGGCTCTGCGACAGTCACATAGGCATTGTTGCATCATAAGCAACCAAAGCTTTTGTAGAGCACGAATATCTGTGCGGCAGCGAATGCAGTTCCAAGGGACAGTGAAAACCAGGTAGACCTTTCAGTGCTGGCAGCTTTCGTGTGGGCGCAATCGCTGGACGTTTCGAATTTGGCAGCCGGGCTCTGCCAGAGTCACATAGGCATTGTTGCATCATAACCAACCAAGGCATTTGCAGAGCACGAATGTCTGTGCGGCAGCGAATGCAGTTCCAAGGGACAGTGAAAACCAGGTAGACCTTTCAGTGCTGGCAGCTTTCGTGTGGGCGCAATCGCTGGACGTTTCGAATTTGGCAGCCGGGCTCTGCCAGAGTCACATAGGCATTGTTGCATCATAACCAACCAAGGCATTTGCAGAGCATGAATGTCTGTGCGGCAGCGAATGCAGTTCCAAGGGACAGTGAAAACCAGGTAGAGCTTTCAGTGCTGGCAGCTTTCGTGTGGGCGCAATCGCTGGACGTTTCGAATTTGGCAGCCGGGCTCCGCCAGAGTCACATAGGCATTGTTGCATCATAACCAACCAGGGCATTTGCAGAGCGTGAATGTCTGTGCGGCAGCGAATGGAGTTCCAAGGGACAGTGAAAACCAGGTAGACCTTTCAGTGCTGGCAGCTTTCGTGTGGGCGCAATCGCTGGACGTTTCGAATTTGGCAGCCGGGCTCTGCGACAGTCACATAGGCATTGTTGCATCATAACCAACCAAGGCTTTTGCAGAGCGCGAATGTCTGTGCGGCAGCGAATGGAGTTCCAAGGGACAGTGAAAACCAGGTAGAGCTTTCAGTGCTGGCAGCTTTCGTGTGGGCGCAATCGCTGGACGTTTCGAATTTGGCAGCCGGGCTCTGCCAGAGTCACATAGGCATTGTTGCATCATAACCAACCAAGGCATTTTCAGAGCGCGAATGTCTGTGCGGCAGCGAATGCAGTTCCAAGGGACAGTGAAAACCAGGTAGACCTTTCAGTGCTGGCAGCTTTCGTGTGGGCGCAATCGCTGGACGTTGAGAATTTGGCAGCCAGGCTCTGCGACAGTCACATAGGCATTGTTGCATCATAACCAACCAAGGCTTTTGCAGAGCACGAATGTCTGTGCGGCAGCGAATGCAGTTCCAAGGGACAGTGAAAACCAGGTAGAGCTTTCAGTGCTGGCAGCTTTCGTGTGGGCGCAATCGCTGGACATTTCGAATTTGGCAGCCGGGCTCTGCCAGAGTCACATAGGCATTGTTACATCATAACCAACCAGGGCATTTGCAGAGCGCGAATGTCTGTGCGGCAGCGAATGCAGTTCCAAGGGACAGTGAAAACCAGGTAGACCTTTCAGTGCTGGCAGTATTCGTGTGGGCGCAATCGCTGGACGTTGAGAATTTGGCAGCCGGGCTCTGCCAGAGTCACATAGGCATTGTTGCATCATAACCAACCAAGGCTTTTGCAGAGCGCGAATGTCTGTGCGGCAGCGAATGCAGTTCCAAGGGACAGTGAAAACCCGGTAGACCTTTCAGTGCTGGCAGCTTTCGTGTGGGCGCAATCGCTGGACGTTTCGAATTTGGCAGCCGGGCTCTGCGACAGTCACGTAGGCATTGTTGCATCATAACCAACCAAGGCATTTGCAGAGCACGAATGTCTGTGCGGCAGCGAATGCAGTTCCAAGGGACAGTAAAAACCAGGTAGAGCTTTCAGTGCTGGCAGCTTTCGTGTGGGCGCAATCGCTGGACGTTGAGAATTTGGCAGCCGGGCTCTGCCAGAGTCACATAGGCATTGTTGCATCATAACCAACCAAGGCATTTGCAGAGCACGAATGTCTGTGCGGCAGCGAATGCAGTTCCAAGGGACAGTGAAAACCAGGTAGACCTTTCAGTGCTGGCAGTATTCGTGTGGGCGCAATCGCTGGACGTTGAGAATTTGGCAGCCGGGCTCTGGCAGAGTCACATAGGCATTGTTGCATCATAACCAACCAAGGCATTTGCAGAGCACGAATGTCTGTGCGGCAGCGAATGCAGTTCCAAGGGACAGTGAAAACCAGGTAGACCTTTCAGTGCTGGCAGCTTTCGTGTGGGCGCAATCGCTGGACGTTTCAAATTTGGCAGCCTGGCTCTGCGACAGTCACATAGGCATTGTTGCATCATAACCAACCAAGGCATTTGCAGAGCATGAATGTCTGTGCGGCAGCGAATGCAGTTCCAAGGGACAGTGAAAACCAGGTAGAGCTTGCAGTGCTGGCAGCTTTCGTGTGGGCGCAATCGCTGGACGTTGAGAATTTGGCAGCCGGGCTCTGCGACAGTCACATAGGCATTGTTGCATCATAACCAACCAAGGCATTTTCAGAGCGCGAATGTCTGTGCGGCAGCGAATGCAGTTCCAAGAGACAGTGAAAACCAGGTAGACCTTTCAGTGCTGGCAGCTTTCGTGTGGGCGCAATCGCTGGACGTTTCGAATTTGGCAGCCGGGCTCTGCCAGAGTCACATAGGCATTGTTACATCATAACCAACCAAAGCTCTTGCGGACCGCGAATGTCTGTGCGGCAGCGAATGCAGTTCCAAGGGACAGTGAAAACCAGGTAGACCTTTCAGTGCTTGCAGTATTCGTGTGGGCGCAATCGCTGGACGTTGAGAATTTGGCAGCCGGGCTCTGCCAGAGTCACATAGGCATTGTTGCATCATAACCAACCAAGGCTTTTGCAGAGCGCGAATGTCTGTGCGGCAACGAATGCAGTTCCAAGGGACAGTGAAAACCAGGTAGAGCTTGCAGTGCTGGCAGCTTTCGTGTGGACGCAATCGCTGGACGTTTCGAATTTGGCAGCCGGGCTCTGCGACAGTCACGTAGGAATTGATGCATCATAACCAACCAAGGCTTTTGCAGAGCACGAATGTCTGTGCGGCAGCGAATGCAGTTCCAAGGGACAGTGAAAACCAGGTAGACCTTTCAGTGCTGGCAGCTTTCGTGTGGGCGCAATCGCTGGACGTTTCGAATTTGGCAGCCGGGCTCTGCCAGAGTCACATAGGCATTGTTGCATCATAACCAACCAAGGCATTTGCAGAGCACGAATGTCTGTGCGGCAGCGAATGCAGTTCCAAGGGACAGTGAAAACCAGGTAGACCTTTCAGTGCTGGCAGTATTCGTGTGGGCGCAATCGCTGGACGTTTCGAATTTGGCAGCCGGGCTCTGCGATAGTAACATAGGCATTGTTACATCAAAACCAACCAAAGCTCTTGCGGACCGCGAATGTCTGTGCGGCAGCGAATGCAGTTCCAAGGGACAGTGAAAACCAGGTAGACCTTTCAGTGCTGGCAGCTTTCGTGTGGGCGCAATCGCTGGACGTTGAGAATTTGGCAGCCGGGCTCTGCCAGAGTCACATAGGCATTGTTGCATCATAACCAACCAAGGCTTTTGCAGAGCGCGAATGTCTGTGCGGCAGCGAATGCAGTTCCAAGGGACAGTGAAAACCAGGTAGAGCTTGCAGTGCTGGCAGCTTTCGTGTGGGCACAATCGCTGGACGTTGAGAATTTGGCAGCCGGGCTCTGCGACAGTCACATAGGCATTGTTGCATCATAACCAAGCAAGGCATTTTCAGAGCGCGAATGTCTGTGCGGCAGCGAATGCAGTTCCAAGGGACAGTGAAAACCAGGTAGACCTCTCAGTGCTGGCAGCTTTCGTGTGGGCGCAATCGCTGGACGTTTCAAATTTGGCAGCCCGGCTCTGCACAGTCACATAGGCATTGTTGCATCATAACCAACCAAGGCATTTGCAGAGCACGAATGTCTGTGCGGCAGCGAATGCAGTTCCAAGGGACAGTGAAAACCAGGTAGACCTCTCAGTGCTGGCAGTATTCGTGTGGGCGCAATCGCTGGACGTTGAGAATTTGGCAGCCGGGCTCTGCCAGAGTCACATAGGCATTGTTGCATCATAACCAACCAAGGCTTTTGCAGAGCGCGAATGTCTGTGCGGCAGCGAATGCAGTTCCAAGGGACAGTGAAAACCAGGTAGACCTTTCAGTGCTGGCAGCTTTCGTGTGGGCGCAATCGCTGGACGTTGAGAATTTGGCAGCCGGGCTCTGCCAGAGTCACATAGGCATTGTTGCATCATAACCAACCAAGGCATTTGCAGAGCGCGAATGTCTGTGCGGCAGCGAATGCAGTTCCAAGGGACAGTGAAAACCAGGTAGACCTTTCAGTGCTGGCAGCTTTTGTGTGGGCGCAATCGCTGGACGTTGAGAATTTGGCAGCCGGGCTCTGCGACAGTCACATAGGCATTGTTGCATCATAACCAACCAAGGCATTTGCAGAGCACGAATGTCTGTGCGGCAGCGAATGCAGTTCCAAGGGACAGTGAAAACCAGGTAGAGCTTTCAGTGCTGGCAGCTTTCGTGTGGGCGCAATCGCTGGACGTTTCGAATTTGGCAGCCGGGCTCTGCCAGAGTCACATAGGCATTGTTACATCATAACCAACCAGGGCATTTGCAGAGCGCGAATGTCTGTGCGGCAGCGAATGGAGTTCCAAGGGACAGTGAAAACCAGGTAGACCTTTCAGTGCTGGCAGTATTCGTGTGGGCGCAATCGCTGGACGTTGAGAATTTGGCAGCCGGGCTCTGCCAGAGTCACATAGGCATTGTTGCATCATAACCAACCAAGGCTTTTGCAGAGCGCGAATGTCTGTGCGGCAGCGAATGCAGTTCCAAGGGACAGTGAAAACCCGGTAGACCTTTCAGTGCTGGCAGCTTTCGTGTGGGCGCAATCGCTGGACGTTTCGAATTTGGCAGCCGGGCTCTGCGACAGTCACGTAGGCATTGTTGCATCATAACCAACCAAGGCATTTGCAGAGCACGAATGTCTGTGCGGCAGCGAATGCAGTTCCAAGGGACAGTAAAAACCAGGTAGAGCTTTCAGTGCTGGCAGCTTTCGTGTGGGCGCAATCGCTGGACGTTGAGAATTTGGCAGCCGGGCTCTGCCAGAGTCACATAGGCATTGTTGCATCATAACCAACCAAGGCATTTGCAGAGCACGAATGTCTGTGCGGCAGCGAATGCAGTTCCAAGGGACAGTGAAAACCAGGTAGACCTTTCAGTGCTGGCAGTATTCGTGTGGGCGCAATCGCTGGACGTTTCGAATTTGGCAGCCGGGCTCTGCCAGAGTCACATAGGCATTGTTACATCATAACCAACCAAAGCTCTTGCGGAGCGCGAATGTCTGTGCGGCAGCGAATGCAGTTCCAAGGGACAGTGAAAACCAGGTAGAGCTTTCAGTGCTTGCAGTATTCGTGTGGGCGCAATCGCTGGACTTTGAGAATTTGGCAGCCGGGCTCTGCCAGAGTCACATAGGCATTGTTGCATCATAACCAACCAAGGCATTTGCAGAACACGAATGTCTGTGCGGCAGCGAATGCAGTTCCAAGGGACAGTGAAAACCAGGTAGAGCTTGCAGTGCTGGCAGCTTTCGTGTGGGTGCAATCGCTGGACGTTTCGAATTTTGCAGCCGGGCTCTGCGACAGTCACGTAGGCATTGTTGCATCATAACCAACCAAGGCATTTGCAGAGCACGAATGTCTGTGCAGCAGCGAATGCAGTTCCAAGGGACAGTGAAAACCAGGTAGAGCTTGCAGTGCTGGCAGCTTTCGTGTGGGCGCAATCGCTGGACGTTGAGAATTTGGCAGCCGGGCTCTGGCAGAGTCACATAGGCATTGTTGCATCATAACCAACCAAGGCATTTTCAGAGCGCGAATGTCTGTGCGGCAGCGAATGCAGTTCCAAGGGACAGTGAAAACCAGGTAGAGCTTGCAGTGCTGGCAGCTTTCGTGTGGGCGCAATCGCTGGACGTTTCAAATTTGGCAGCCCGGCTCTGCGACAGTCACATAGGCATTGTTGCATCATAACCAACCAAGGCATTTGCAGAGCACGAATGTCTGTGCGGCAGCGAATGCAGTTCCAAGGGACAGTGAAAACCAGGTAGACCTCTCAGTGCTGGCAGCTTTCGTGTGGGCGCAATCGCTGGACGTTTCGAATTTGGCAGCCGGGCTCTGCCAGAGTCACATAGGCATTGTTGCATCATAACCAAGCAAGGCATTTTCAGAGCGCGAATGTCTGTGCGGCAGCGAATGCAGTTCCAAGGGACAGTGAAAACCAGGTAGACCTTTCAGTGCTGGCAGCTTTCGTGTGGGCGCAATCGCTGGACGTTTCGAATTTGGCAGCCGGGCTCTGCCAGAGTCACATAGGCATTGTTGCATCATAACCAACCAGGGCATTTGCAGAGCGTGAATGTCTGTGCGGCAGCGAATGGAGTTCCAAGGGACAGTGAAAACCAGGTAGACCTTTCAGTGCTGGCAGCTTTCGTGTGGGCGCAATCGCTGGACGTTTCGAATTTGGCAGCCGGGCTCTGCTAGAGTCACATAGGCATTGTTACATCATAACCAACCAAAGCTCTTGCGGAGCGCGAATATCTGTGCGGCAGCGAATGCAGTTCCAAGGGACAGTGAAAACCAGGTAGACCTTTCAGTGCTGGCAGCTTTCGTGTGGGCGCAATCGCTGGACGTTTTGAATTTGGCAGCCGGGCTCTGCCAGAGTCACATAGGCATTGTTGCATCATAACCAACCAAGGCATTTGCAGAGCGCGAATGTCTGTGCGGCAGCGAATGCAGTTCCAAGGGACAGTGAAAACCAGGTAGAGCTTGCAGTGCTGGCAGCTTTCGTGTGGGCGCAATCGCTGGACGTTTAGAATTTGGAAGCCGGGCTCTGCGACAGTCACATAGGCATTGTTGCATCATAACCAACCAAGGCATTTGCAGAGCGCGAATGTCTGTGCGGCAGCGAATGCAGTTCCAAGGGACAGTGAAAACCAGGTAGACCTTTCAGTGCTGGCAGCTTTCGTGTGGGCGCAATCGCTGGACGTTTCGAATTTGGCAGCCCGGCTCTGCGATAGTCACGTAGGCATTGTTGCATCATAACCAACCAAAGCTCTTGCGGAGCGCGAATGTCTGTGCGGCAGCGAATGCAGTTCCAAGGGACAGTGAAAACCAGGTAGACCTTTCAGTGCTGGCAGCTTTCGTGTGGGCGCAATCGCTGGACGTTGAGAATTTGGCAGCCGGGCTCTGCCAGAGTCACATAGGCATTGTTGCATCATAACCAACCAAGGCATTTTCAGAGCGCGAATGTCTGTGCGGCAGCGAATGCAGTTCCAAGGGACAGTGAAAACCAGGTAGACCTTTCAGTGCTGGCAGCTTTCGTGTGGGCGCAATCGCTGGACGTTTCGAATTTGACAGCCGGGCTCTGCGACAGTCACATAGGCATTGTTGCATCATAACCAACCAAGGCATTTGCAGAGCATGAATGTCTGTGCGGCAGCGAATGGAGTTCCAAGGGACAGTGAAAACCAGGTAGACCTTTCAGTGCTGGCAGCTTTCGTGTGGGCGCAATCGCTGGACGTTTCGAATTTGGCAGCCGGGCTCTGCCAGAGTCACATAGGCATTGTTGCATCATAACCAACCAGGGCATTTGCAGAGCGCGAATGTCTGTGCGGCAGCGAATGGAGTTCCAAGGGACAGTGAAAACCAGGTAGACCTTTCAGTGCTGGCAGCTTTCGTGTGGGCGCAATCGCTGGACGTTTCGAATTTGGCAGCCGGGCTCTGCCAGAGTCACATAGGCATTGTTGCATCATAACCAACCAGGGCATTTGCAGAGCGCGAATGTCTGTGCGGCAGCGAATGGAGTTCCAAGGGACAGTGAAAACCAGGTAGACCTTTCAGTGCTGGCAGCTTTCGTGTGGGCGCAATCGCTGGACGTTGAGAATTTGGCAGCCGGGCTCTGCCAGAGTCACATAGGCATTGTTGCATCATAACCAACCAAGGCATTTGTAGAGCGCTAATGTCTGTGCGGCAGCGAATGCAATTCCATGGGACAGTGAAAACCAGGTAGACCTTTCAGTCATGGCAGCTTTCGTGTGGGTGCAATCGCTGGACGTTGAGAATTTGGCAGCCGGGCTCTGCCAGAGTCACATAGGCATTGTTGCATCATAACCAACCAAGGCATTTGCAGAGCGCGAATGTCTGTGCGGCAGCGAATGCAGTTCCAAGGGACAGTGAAAACCAGGTAGACCTTTCAGTGCTGGCAGCTTTCGTGTGGGCGCAATCGCTGGCCATTTCGAAATTTGCAGCCGGGCTCTGCGACAGTCACGTAGGCATTGTTGCATCATAACCAACAGAGGCATTTGCAGAGCACGAATGTCTGTGCGGCAGCGAATGCAGTTCCAAGGGACAGTGAAAACCAGGTAGAGCTTGCAGTGCTGGCAGCTTTCGTGTGGGCGCAATCGCTGGACGTTGAGAATTTGGCAGCCGGGCTCTGCCAGAGTCACATAGGCATTGTTGCATCATAACCAACCAAGGCATTTGCAGAGCACGAATGTCTGTGTGGCAGCGAATGCAGTTCCAAGGGACAGTGAAAACCAGGTAGACCTCTCAGTGCTGGCAGCTTTCGTGTGGGCGCAATCGCTGGACGTTTCGAATTTGGCAGCCGGGCTCTGCGACAGTCACATAGGCATTGTTGCATCATAACCAACCAAGGCATTTGCAGAGCACGAATGTCTGTGCGGCAGCGAATGCAGTTCCAAGGGACAGTGAAAACCAGGTAGACCTTTCAGTGCTGGCAGCTTTCGTGTGGGCGCAATCGCTGGACGTTGAGAATTTGGCAGCTGGGCTCTGCCAGAGTCACATAGGCATTGTTGCATCATAACCAACCAGGGCATTTTCAGAGCGCGATTGTCTTTGCGGCAGTGAATGCATTTCCAAGGGACAGTGAAAACAAGGTAGACCTTTCAGTGCTGGCAGCTTTCGTGTGGGCGCAATCGCTGGACGTTTCGAATTTGGCAGCCGGGCTCTGCCAGAGTCACATAGGCATTGTTGCATCATAACCAACCAAGGCTTTTGCAGAGCGCGAATGTCTGTGCGGCAGCGAATGAAGTTCCAAGGGACAGTGAAAACCAGGTAGAGCTTTCCGTGCTGGCAGCTTTCGTGTGGGCGCAATCGCTGGACGTTTCGAATTTGGCAGCCGGGCTCTGCGACAGTCACATAGGCATTGTTGCATCATAACCAACCAAAGCTTTTGTAGAGCGCGAATGTCTGTGCGGCAGCGAATGCAGTTCCAAGGGACAGTGAAAACCAGGTAGACCTTTCAGTGCTGGCAGCTTTCGTGTGGGCGCAATCGCTGGACGTCGAGAATTTGGCAGCCGGGCTCTGCGACAGTCACGTAGGCATTGTTGCATCATAACCAACAGAGGCATTTGCAGAGCACGAATGTCTGTGCGGCAGCGAATGCAGTTCCAAGGGACAGTGAAAACCAGGTAGACCTCTCAGTGCTGGCAGCTTTCGTGTGGGCGCAATCGCTGGACGTTTCGAATTTGGCAGCCGGGCTCTGCGACAGTCACATAGGCATTGTTGCATCATAACCAACCAAGGCATTTGCAGAGCACGAATGTCTGTGCGGCAGCGAATGCAGTTCCAAGGGACAGTGAAAACCAGGTAGACCTTTCAGTGCTGGCAGCTTTCGTGTGGGCGCAATCGCTGGACGTTGAGAATTTGGCAGCTGGGCTCTGCCAGAGTCACATAGGCATTGTTGCATCATAACCAACCAGGGCATTTTCAGAGCGCGATTGTCTTTGCGGCAGTGAATGCATTTCCAAGGGACAGTGAAAACAAGGTAGACCTTTCAGTGCTGGCAGCTTTCGTGTGGGCGCAATCGCTGGACGTTTCGAATTTGGCAGCCGGGCTCTGCCAGAGTCACATAGGCATTGTTGCATCATAACCAACCAAGGCTTTTGCAGAGCGCGAATGTCTGTGCGGCAGCGAATGAAGTTCCAAGGGACAGTGAAAACCAGGTAGAGCTTTCCGTGCTGGCAGCTTTCGTGTGGGCGCAATCGCTGGACGTTTCGAATTTGGCAGCCGGGCTCTGCGACAGTCACATAGGCATTGTTGCATCATAACCAACCAAAGCTTTTGTAGAGCGCGAATGTCTGTGCGGCAGCGAATGCAGTTCCAAGGGACAGTGAAAACCAGGTAGACCTTTCAGTGCTGGCAGCTTTCGTGTGGGCGCAATCGCTGGACGTCGAGAATTTGGCAGCCGGGCTCTGCGACAGTCACGTAGGCATTGTTGCATCATAACCAACAGAGGCATTTGCAGAGCACGAATGTCTGTGCGGCAGCGAATGCAGTTCCAAGGGACAGTGAAAACCAGGTAGAGCTTGCAGTGCTGGCAGCTTTCGTGTGGGCGCAATCGCTGGACGTTTCGAATTTGGCAGCCGGGCTCTGCCAGAGTCACATAGGCATTGTTGCATCATAACCAACCAAGGCATTTGCAGAGCACGAATGTCTGTGTGGCAGCGAATGCAGTTCCAAGGGACAGTGAAAACCAGGTAGACCTTTCAGTGCTGGCAGCTTTCGTGTGGGCGCAATCGCTGGACGTTTCGAATTTGGCAGCCGGGCTCTGCGACAGTCACATAGGCATTGTTGCATCATAACCAACCAAGGCATTTGCAGAGCACGAATGTCTGTGCGGCAGCGAATGCAGTTCCAAGGGACAGTGAAAACCAGGTAGACCTTTCAGTGCTGGCAGCTTTCGTGTGGGCGCAATCGCTGGACGTTGAGAATTTGGCAGCTGGGCTCTGCCAGAGTCACATAGGCATTGTTGCATCATAACCAACCAGGGCATTTTCAGAGCGCGATTGTCTTTGCGGCAGCGAATGCAGTTCCAAGGGACAGTGAAAACAAGGTAGACCTTTCAGTGCTGGCAGCTTTCGTGTGGGCGCAATCGCTGGACGTTTCGAATTTGGCAGCCGGGCTCTGCCAGAGTCACATAGGCATTGTTGCATCATAACCAACCAAGGCTTTTGCAGAGCGCGAATGTCTGTGCGGCAGCGAATGAAGTTCCAAGGGACAGTGAAAACCAGGTAGAGCTTTCCGTGCTGGCAGCTTTCGTGTGGGCGCAATCGCTGGACGTTTCGAATTTGGCAGCCGGGCTCTGCGACAGTCACATAGGCATTGTTGCATCATAACCAACCAAAGCTTTTGTAGAGCGCGAATGTCTGTGCGGCAGCGAATGCAGTTCCAAGGGACAGTGAAAACCAGGTAGACCTTTCAGTGCTGGCAGCTTTCGTGTGGGCGCAATCGCTGGACGTCGAGAATTTGGCAGCCGGGCTCTGCCAGAGTCACATAGGCATTGTTGCATCATAACCAACCAGGGCATTTTCAGAGCGCAAATGTCTGTGCGGCAGCGAATGCGGTTCCAAGGGACAGTGAAAACCAGGTAGACCTTTCAGTGCTGGCAGCTTTCGTGTGGGCGCAATCGCTGGACGTTTCGAATTTGGCAGCCTGGCTCTGCGACAGTCACATAGGCATTGTTGCATCATAACCAAACAAGGCTTTTGCAGAGCGCGAATGTCTGTGCGGCAGCGAATGCAGTTCCAAGGGACAGTGAAAACCAGGTAGAGCTTTCAGTGCTGGCAGCTTTCGTGTGGGTGCAATCGCTGGACGTTTCGAATTTGGCAGCCGGGCTCTGCCAGAGTCACATAGGCATTGTTGCATCATAACCAACCAAGGCATTTGCAGAGCGCGAATGTCTGTGCGGCAGCGAATGCAGTTCCAAGGGACAGTGAAAACCAGGTAGACCTTTCAGTGCTGGCAGCTTTCGTGTGGGCGCAATCGCTGGACGTTTCGAATTTGGCAGCCCGGCTCTGCGATAGTCACGTAGGCATTGTTGCATCATAACCAACCAAAGCTCTTGCGGAGCGCGAATGTCTGTGCGGCAGCGAATGCAGTTCCAAGGGACAGTGAAAACCAGGTAGACCTTTCAGTGCTGGCAGCTTTCGTGTGGGCGCAATCGCTGGACGTTTCGAATTTGGCAGCCGGGCTCTGCCAGAGTCACATAGGCATTGTTGCATCATAACCAACCAGGGCATTTGCAGAGCGCGAATGTCTGTGCGGCAGCGAATGGAGTTCCAAGGGACAGTGAAAACCAGGTAGACCTTTCAGTGCTGGCAGCTTTCGTGTGGGCGCAATCGCTGGACGTTGAGAATTTGGCAGCCGGGCTCTGCCAGAGTCACATAGGCATTGTTGCATCATAACCAACCAAGGCATTTGTAGAGCGCTAATGTCTGTGCGGCAGCGAATGCAATTCCATGGGACAGTGAAAACCAGGTAGACCTTTCAGTCATGGCAGCTTTCGTGTGGGTGCAATCGCTGGACGTTGAGAATTTGGCAGCCGGGCTCTGCCAGAGTCACATAGGCATTGTTGCATCATAACCAACCAAGGCATTTGCAGAGCGCGAATGTCTGTGCGGCAGCGAATGCAGTTCCAAGGGACAGTGAAAACCAGGTAGACCTTTCAGTGCTGGCAGCTTTCGTGTGGGCGCAATCGCTGGCCATTTCGAAATTTGCAGCCGGGCTCTGCGACAGTCACGTAGGCATTGTTGCATCATAACCAACAGAGGCATTTGCAGAGCACGAATGTCTGTGCGGCAGCGAATGCAGTTCCAAGGGACAGTGAAAACCAGGTAGAGCTTGCAGTGCTGGCAGCTTTCGTGTGGGCGCAATCGCTGGACGTTTCGAATTTGGCAGCCGGGCTCTGCCAGAGTCACATAGGCATTGTTGCATCATAACCAACCAAGGCATTTGCAGAGCACGAATGTCTGTGTGGCAGCGAATGCAGTTCCAAGGGACAGTGAAAACCAGGTAGACCTTTCAGTGCTGGCAGCTTTCGTGTGGGCGCAATCGCTGGACGTTTCGAATTTGGCAGCCGGGCTCTGCGACAGTCACATAGGCATTGTTGCATCATAACCAACCAAGGCATTTGCAGAGCACGAATGTCTGTGCGGCAGCGAATGCAGTTCCAAGGGACAGTGAAAACCAGGTAGACCTTTCAGTGCTGGCAGCTTTCGTGTGGGCGCAATCGCTGGACGTTGAGAATTTGGCAGCTGGGCTCTGCCAGAGTCACATAGGCATTGTTGCATCATAACCAACCAGGGCATTTTCAGAGCGCGATTGTCTTTGCGGCAGCGAATGCATTTCCAAGGGACAGTGAAAACAAGGTAGACCTTTCAGTGCTGGCAGCTTTCGTGTGGGCGCAATCGCTGGACGTTTCGAATTTGGCAGCCGGGCTCTGCCAGAGTCACATAGGCATTGTTGCATCATAACCAACCAAGGCTTTTGCAGAGCGCGAATGTCTGTGCGGCAGCGAATGAAGTTCCAAGGGACAGTGAAAACCAGGTAGAGCTTTCCGTGCTGGCAGCTTTCGTGTGGGCGCAATCGCTGGACGTTTCGAATTTGGCAGCCGGGCTCTGCGACAGTCACATAGGCATTGTTGCATCATAACCAACCAAAGCTTTTGTAGAGCGCGAATGTCTGTGCGGCAGCGAATGCAGTTCCAAGGGACAGTGAAAACCAGGTAGACCTTTCAGTGCTGGCAGCTTTCGTGTGGGCGCAATCGCTGGACGTCGAGAATTTGGCAGCCGGGCTCTGCGACAGTCACGTAGGCATTGTTGCATCATAACCAACAGAGGCATTTGCAGAGCACGAATGTCTGTGCGGCAGCGAATGCAGTTCCAAGGGACAGTGAAAACCAGGTAGAGCTTGCAGTGCTGGCAGCTTTCGTGTGGGCGCAATCGCTGGACGTTTCGAATTTGGCAGCCGGGCTCTGCCAGAGTCACATAGGCATTGTTGCATCATAACCAACCAAGGCATTTGCAGAGCACGAATGTCTGTGTGGCAGCGAATGCAGTTCCAAGGGACAGTGAAAACCAGGTAGACCTTTCAGTGCTGGCAGCTTTCGTGTGGGCGCAATCGCTGGACGTTTCGAATTTGGCAGCCGGGCTCTGCGACAGTCACATAGGCATTGTTGCATCATAACCAACCAAGGCATTTGCAGAGCACGAATGTCTGTGTGGCAGCGAATGCAGTTCCAAGGGACAGTGAAAACCAGGTAGACCTTTCAGTGCTGGCAGCTTTCGTGTGGGCGCAATCGCTGGACGTTGAGAATTTGGCAGCTGGGCTCTGCCAGAGTCACATAGGCATTGTTGCATCATAACCAACCAGGGCATTTTCAGAGCGCGATTGTCTTTGCGGCAGCGAATGCAGTTCCAAGGGACAGTGAAAACAAGGTAGACCTTTCAGTGCTGGCAGCTTTCGTGTGGGCGCAATCGCTGGACGTTTCGAATTTGGCAGCCGGGCTCTGCCAGAGTCACATAGGCATTGTTGCATCATAACCAACCAAGGCTTTTGCAGAGCGCGAATGTCTGTGCGGCAGCGAATGAAGTTCCAAGGGACAGTGAAAACCAGGTAGAGCTTTCCGTGCTGGCAGCTTTCGTGTGGGCGCAATCGCTGGACGTTTCGAATTTGGCAGCCGGGCTCTGCGACAGTCACATAGGCATTGTTGCATCATAACCAACCAAAGCTTTTGTAGAGCGCGAATGTCTGTGCGGCAGCGAATGCAGTTCCAAGGGACAGTGAAAACCAGGTAGACCTTTCAGTGCTGGCAGCTTTCGTGTGGGCGCAATCGCTGGACGTCGAGAATTTGGCAGCCGGGCTCTGCCAGAGTCACATAGGCATTGTTGCATCATAACCAACCAGGGCATTTTCAGAGCGCAAATGTCTGTGCGGCAGCGAATGCGGTTCCAAGGGACAGTGAAAACCAGGTAGACCTTTCAGTGCTGGCAGCTTTCGTGTGGGCGCAATCGCTGGACGTTTCGAATTTGGCAGCCTGGCTCTGCGACAGTCACATAGGCATTGTTGCATCATAACCAAACAAGGCTTTTGCAGAGCGCGAATGTCTGTGCGGCAGCGAATGCAGTTCCAAGGGACAGTGAAAACCAGGTAGAGCTTTCAGTGCTGGCAGCTTTCGTGTGGGTGCAATCGCTGGACGTTTCGAATTTGGCAGCCGGGCTCTGCCAGAGTCACATAGGCATTGTTGCATCATAACCAACCAAGGCATTTGCAGAGCGCGAATGTCTGTGCGGCAGCGAATGCAGTTCCAAGGGACAGTGAAAACCCGGTAGACCTTTCAGTGCTGGCAGCTTTCGTGTGGGCGCAATCGCTGGACGTTTCGAATTTGGCAGCCGGGCTCTGCGACAGTCACGTAGGCATTGTTGCATCATAACCAACCAAGGCATTTGACGAGCACGAATGTCTGTGCGGCAGCGAATGCAGTTCCAAGGGACAGTAAAAACCAGGTAGAGCTTTCAGTGCTGGCAGTATTCGTGTGGGCGCAATCGCTGGACGTTTCGAATTTGGCAGCCGGGCTCTGCCAGAGTCACATAGGCATGGTTGCATCATAACCAACCAAGGCATTTGCAGAGCGCGAATGTCTGTGCGGCAGCGAATGCAGTTCCAAGGGACAGTGAAAACCAGGTAGAGCTTGCAGTGCTGGCAGCTTTCGTGTGGGCGCAATCGCTGGACGTTTCAAATTTGGCAGCCCGGCTCTGCGACAGTCACATAGGCATTGTTGCATCATAACCAACCAAGGCATTTGCAGAGCACGAATGTCTGTGCGGCAGCGAATGCAGTTCCAAGGGACAGTGAAAACCAGGTAGAGCTTTCAGTGCTGGCAGCTTTCGTGTGGGCGCAATCGCTGGACGTTTCGAATTTGGCAGCCGGGCTCTGCCAGAGTCACATAGGCATTGTTGCATCATAACCAACCAGGGCATTTGCAGAGCGCGAATGTCTGTGCGGCAGCGAATGCAGTTCCAAGGGACAGTGAAAACCAGGTAGACCTTTCAGTGCTGGCAGCTTTCGTGTGGGCGCAATCGCTGGACGTTTCGAATTTGGCAGCCGGGCTCTGCGACAGTCACGTAGGCATTGTTGCATCATAACCAACCAAGGCTTTTGAAGAGCGCGAATGTCTGTGCGGCAGCGAATGCAGTTCCAAGGGACAGTGAAAACCAGGTAGACCTTTCAGTGCTGGCAGCTTTCGTGTGGGCGCAATCGCTGGACGTTGAGAATTTGGCAGCCGGGCTCTGCCAGAGTCACATAGGCATTGTTGCATCATAACCAACCAAGGCATTTTCAGAGCGCGAATGTCTGTGCGGCAGCGAATGCAGTTCCAAGGGACAGTGAAAACCAGGTAGACCTTTCAGTGCTGGCAGCTTTCGTGTGGGCGCAATCGCTGGACGTTTCGAATTTGGCAGCCGGGCTCTGCCAGAGTCACATAGGCATTGTTGCATCATAACCAACCAAGGCATTTGCAGAGCACGAATGTCTGTGCGGCAGCGAATGCAGTTCCAAGGGACAGTGAAAACCAGGTAGACCTTTCAGTGCTGGCAGTATTCGTGTGGGCGCAATCGCTGGACGTTTCGAATTTGGCAGCCGGGCTCTGCGATAGTCACATAGGCATTGTTACATCATAACCAACCAAAGCTCTTGCGGACCGCGAATGTCTGTGCGGCAGCGAATGCAGTTCCAAGGGACAGTGAAAACCAGGTAGACCTTTCAGTGCTTGCAGTATTCGTGTGGGCGCAATCGCTGGACGTTGAGAATTTGGCAGCCGGGCTCTGCCAGAGTCACATAGGCATTGTTGCATCATAACCAACCAAGGCATTTGCAGAGCACGAATATCTGTGCAGCAGCGAATGCAGTTCCAAGGGACAGTGAAAACCAGGTAGAGCTTGCAGTGCTGGCAGCTTTCGTGTGGGCGCAATCGCTGGACGTTGAGAATTTGGGAGCCGGGCTCTGGCAGAGTCACATAGGCATTGTTGCATCATAACCAACCAAGGCATATTCAGAGCGCGAATGTCTGTGCGGCAGCGAATGCAGTTCCAAGGGACAGTGAAAACCAGGTAGAGCTTGCAGTGCTGGCAGCTTTCGTGTGGGCGCAATCGCTGGACGTTTCAAATTTGGCAGCCCGGCTCTGCGACAGTCACATAGGCATTGTTGCATCATAACCAACCAAGGCATTTGCAGAGCACGAATGTCTGTGCGGCAGCGAATGCAGTTCCAAGGGACAGTGAAAACCAGGTAGACCTCTCAGTGCTGGCAGTATTCGTGTGGGCGCAATCGCTGGACGTTTCGAATTTGGCAGCCGGGCTCTGCCAGAGTCACATAGGCATTGTTGCATCATAACCAACCAAGGCATTTTCAGAGCGCGAATGTCTGTGCGGCAGCGAATGCAGTTCCAAGGGACAGTGAAAACCAGGTAGAGCTTTCAGTGCTGGCAGCTTTCGTGTGGCGCAATCGCTGGACGTTTCGAATTTGGCAGCCGGGCTCTGCCAGAGTCACATAGGCATTGTTGCATCATAACCAACCAGGGCATTTGCAGAGCGTGAATGTCTGTGCGGCAGCGAATGGAGTTCCAAGGGACAGTGAAAACCAGGTAGACCTTTCAGTGCTGGCAGCTTTCGTGTGGGCGCAATCGCTGGACGTTTCGAATTTGGCAGCCGGGCTCTGCCAGAGTCACATAGGCATTGTTACATCATAACCAACCAAAGCTCTTGCGGAGCGCGAATATCTGTGCGGCAGCGAATGCAGTTCCAAGGGACAGTGAAAACCAGGTAGACCTTTCAGTGCTGGCAGCTTTCGTGTGGGCGCAATCGCTGGACGTTTTGAATTTGGCAGCCGGGCTCTGCCAGAGTCACATAGGCATTGTTGCATCATAACCAACCAAGGCATTTGCAGAGCGCGAATGTCTGTGCGGCAGCGAATGCAGTTCCAAGGGACAGTGAAAACCAGGTAGAGCTTGCAGTGCTGGCAGCTTTCGTGTGGGCGCAATCCCTGGACGTTTAGAATTTGGAAGCCGGGCTCTGCGACAGTCACATAGGCATTGTTGCATCATAACCAACCAAGGCATTTGCAGAGCGCGAATGTCTGTGCGGCAGCGAATGCAGTTCCAAGGGACAGTGAAAACCAGGTAGACCTTTCAGTGCTGGCAGTATTCGTGTGGGCGCAATCGCTGGACGTTTCGAATTTGGCAGCCCGGCTCTGCGATAGTCATGTAGGCATTGTTGCATCATAACCAACCAAAGCTCTTGCGGAGCGCGAATGTCTGTGCGGCAGCGAATGCAGTTCCAAGGGACAGTGAAAACCAGGTAGACCTTTCAGTGCTGGCAGCTTTCGTGTGGGCGCAATCGCTGGACGTTTCGAATTTGGCAGCCGGGCTCTGCCAGAGTCACATAGGCATTGTTGCATCATAACCAACCAAGGCATTTGCAGAGCACGAATGTCTGTGCGGCAGCGAATGCAGTTCCAAGGGACAGTGAAAACCAGGTAGACCTTTCAGTGCTGGCAGCTTTCGTGTGGGCGCAATCGCTGGACGTTTCGAATTTGGCAGCCGGGCTCTGCGACAGTCACATAGGCATTGTTGCATCATAACCAACCAAGGCATTTGCAGAGCATGAATGTCTGTGCGGCAGCGAATGCAGTTCCAAGGGACAGTGAAAACCAGGTAGACCTTTCAGTGCTGGCAGCTTTCGTGTGGGCGCAATCGCTGGACGTTTCGAATTTGGCAGCCGGGCTCTGCCAGAGTCACATAGGCATTGTTGCATCATAACCATCCAGGGCATTTGCAGAGCGCGAATGTCTGTGCGGCAGCGAATGGAGTTCCAAGGGACAGTGAAAACCAGGTAGACCTTTCAGTGCTGGCAGCTTTCGTGTGGGCGCAATCGCTGGACGTTTCGAATTAGGCAGCCTGGCTCTGCGACAGTCACATAGGCATTGTTGCATCATAACCAAACAAGGCTTTTGCAGAGCGCGAATGTCTGTGCGGCAGCGAATGCAGTTCCAAGGGACAGTGAAAACCAGGTAGAGCTTTCAGTGCTGGCAGCTTTCGTGTGGGTGCAATCGCTGGAAGTTTCGAATTTGGCAGCCGGGCTCTGCCAGAGTCACATAGGCATTGTTGCATCATAACCAACCAAGGCATTTGCAGAGCACGAATGTCTGTGCGGCAGCGAATGCAGTTGCAAGGGACAGTGAAAACCAGGTAGACCTTTCAGTGCTGGCAGCTTTCGTGTGGGCGCAATCGCTGGACGTTGAGAATTTGGCAGCCGGGCTCTGCCAGAGTCACATAGGCATTGTTGCATCATAACCAACCAAGGCATTTGTAGAGCGCTAATGTCTGTGCGGCAGCGAATGCAATTCCATGGGACAGTGAAAACCAGGTAGACCTTTCAGTCATGGCAGCTTTCATGTGGGCGCAATCGCTGGACGTTTCGAATTTGGCAGCCGGGCTCTGCCAGAGTCACATAGGCATTGTTGCATCATAACCAACCAGGGCATTTTCAGAGCGCGATTGTCTTTGCGGCAGCGAATGCAGTTCCAAGGGACAGTGAAAACAAGGTAGACCTTTCAGTGCTGGCAGCTTTCGTGTGGGCGCAATCGCTGGACGTTTCGAATTTGGCAGCCGGGCTCTGCCAGAGTCACATAGGCATTGTTGCATCATAACCAACCAAGGCTTTTGCAGAGCGCGAATGTCTGTGCGGCAGCGAATGCAGTTCCAAGGGACAGTGAAAACCAGGTAGAGCTTTCCGTGCTGGCAGCTTTCGTGTGGGCGCAATCGCTGGACGTTTCGAATTTGGCAGCCGGGCTCTGCGACAGTCACATAGGCATTGTTGCATCATAACCAACCAAAGCTTTTGTAGAGCGCGAATGTCTGTGCGGCAGCGAATGCAGTTCCAAGGGACAGTGAAAACCAGGTAGACCTTTCAGTGCTGGCAGCTTTCGTGTGGGCGCAATCGCTGGACGTTTCGAATTTGGCAGCCGGGCTCTGCGACAGTCACATAGGCATTGTTGCATCATAACCAACCAAGGCATTTGCAGAGCGCGAATGTCTGTGCGGCAGCGAATGCAGTTCCAAGGGACAGTGAAAACCAGGTAGACCTTTCAGTGCTGGCAGCTTTCGTGTGGGCGCAATCGCTGGACGTTTCGAATTTGGCAGCCGGGCTCTGCGACAGTCACATAGGCATTGTTGCATCATAACCAACCAAGGCATTTGCAGAGCGCGAATGTCTGTGCGGCAGCGAATGCAGTTCCAAGGGACAGTGAAAACCAGGTAGACCTTTCAGTGCTGGCAGCTTTCGTGTGGGCGCAATCGCTGGACGTCGTGAATTTGGCAGCCGGGCTCTGCCAGAGTCACATAGGCATTGTTGCATCATAACCAACCAGGGCATTTTCAGAGCGCAAATGTCTGTGCGGCAGCGAATGCGGTTCCAAGGGACAGTGAAAACCAGGTAGACCTTTCAGTGCTGGCAGCTTTCGTGTGGGCGCAATCGCTGGACGTTTCGAATTTGGCAGCCTGGCTCTGCGACAGTCACATAGGCATTGTTGCATCATAACCAACCAAGGCATTTGCAGAGCACGAATGTCTGTGCGGCAGCGAATGCAGTTGCAAGGGACAGTGAAAACCAGGTAGACCTTTCAGTGCTGGCAGCTTTCGTGTGGGCGCAATCGCTGGACGTTGAGAATTTGGCAGCCGGGCTCTGCCAGAGTCACATAGGCATTGTTGCATCATAACCAACCAAGGCATTTGTAGAGCGCTAATGTCTGTGCGGCAGCGAATGCAATTCCATGGGACAGTGAAAACCAGGTAGACCTTTCAGTCATGGCAGCTTTCATGTGGGCGCAATCGCTGGACGTTTCGAATTTGGCAGCCGGGCTCTGCCAGAGTCACATAGGCATTGTTGCATCATAACCAACCAGGGCATTTTCAGAGCGCGATTGTCTTTGCGGCAGCGAATGCAGTTCCAAGGGACAGTGAAAACAAGGTAGACCTTTCAGTGCTGGCAGCTTTCGTGTGGGCGCAATCGCTGGACGTTTCGAATTTGGCAGCCGGGCTCTGCCAGAGTCACATAGGCATTGTTGCATCATAACCAACCAAGGCTTTTGCAGAGCGCGAATGTCTGTGCGGCAGCGAATGCAGTTCCAAGGGACAGTGAAAACCAGGTAGAGCTTTCCGTGCTGGCAGCTTTCGTGTGGGCGCAATCGCTGGACGTTTCGAATTTGGCAGCCGGGCTCTGCGACAGTCACATAGGCATTGTTGCATCATAACCAACCAAAGCTTTTGTAGAGCGCGAATGTCTGTGCGGCAGCGAATGCAGTTCCAAGGGACAGTGAAAACCAGGTAGACCTTTCAGTGCTGGCAGCTTTCGTGTGGGCGCAATCGCTGGACGTTTCGAATTTGGCAGCCGGGCTCTGCGACAGTCACATAGGCATTGTTGCATCATAACCAACCAAGGCATTTGCAGAGCGCGAATGTCTGTGCGGCAGCGAATGCAGTTCCAAGGGACAGTGAAAACCAGGTAGACCTTTCAGTGCTGGCAGCTTTCGTGTGGGCGCAATCGCTGGACGTCGTGAATTTGGCAGCCGGGCTCTGCCAGAGTCACATAGGCATTGTTGCATCATAACCAACCAGGGCATTTTCAGAGCGCAAATGTCTGTGCGGCAGCGAATGCAGTTCCAAGGGACAGTGAAAACCAGGTAGACCTTTCAGTGCTGGCAGCTTTCGTGTGGGCGCAATCGCTGGACGTTTCGAATTTGGCAGCCGGGCTCTGCGACAGTCACATAGGCATTGTTGCATCATAACCAACCAAGGCATTTGCAGAGCGCGAATGTCTGTGCGGCAGCGAATGCAGTTCCAAGGGACAGTGAAAACCAGGTAGACCTTTCAGTGCTGGCAGCTTTCGTGTGGGCGCAATCGCTGGACGTCGTGAATTTGGCAGCCGGGCTCTGCCAGAGTCACATAGGCATTGTTGCATCATAACCAACCAGGGCATTTTCAGAGCGCAAATGTCTGTGCGGCAGCGAATGCGGTTCCAAGGGACAGTGAAAACCAGGTAGACCTTTCAGTGCTGGCAGCTTTCGTGTGGGCGCAATCGCTGGACGTTTCGAATTTGGCAGCCTGGCTCTGCGACAGTCACATAGGCATTGTTGCATCATAACCAAACAAGGCTTTTGCAGAGCACGAATGTCTGTGCGGCAGCGAATGCAGTTCCAAGGGACAGTGAAAGCCAGGTAGAGCTTTCAGTGCTGGCAGCTTTCGTGTGGGTGCAATCGCTGGACGTTTCGAATTTGGCAGCCGGGCTCTGCCAGAGTCACATAGGCATTGTTGCATCATAACCAACCAAGGCATTTGCAGAGCACGAATGTCTGTGCGGCAGCGAATGCAGTTGCAAGGGACAGTGAAAACCAGGTAGACCTTTCAGTGCTGGCAGCTTTCGTGTGGGCGCAATCGCTGGACGTTGAGAATTTGGCAGCCGGGCTCTGCCAGAGTCACATAGGCATTGTTGCATCATAACCAACCAAGGCATTTGTAGAGCGCTAATGTCTGTGCGGCAGCGAATGCAATTCCATGGGACAGTGAAAACCAGGTAGACCTTTCAGTCATGGCAGCTTTCGTGTGGGCGCAATCGCTGGACGTTGAGAATTTGGCAGCCGGGCTCTGCCAGAGTCACATAGGCATTGTTGCATCATAACCAACCAAGGCATTTGCAGAGCACGAATGTCTGTGCGGCAGCGAATGCAGTTCCAAGGGACAGTGAAAACCAGGTAGACCTTTCAGTGCTGGCAGCTTTCGTGTGGGCGCAATCGCTGGACGTTTCGAATTTGGCAGCCGGGCTCTGCCAGAGTCACATAGGCATTGTTGCATCATAACCAACCAGGGCATTTTCAGAGCGCGATTGTCTTTGCGGCAGCGAATGCAGTTCCAAGGGACAGTGAAAACAAGGTAGACCTTTCAGTGCTGGCAGCTTTCGTGTGGGCGCAATCGCTGGACGTTTCGAATTTGGCAGCCGGGCTCTGCCAGAGTCACATAGGCATTGTTGCATCATAACCAACCAAGGCTTTTGCAGAGCGCGAATGTCTGTGCGGCAGCGAATGCAGTTCCAAGGGACAGTGAAAACCAGGTAGAGCTTTCCGTGCTGGCAGCTTTCGTGTGGGCGCAATCGCTGGACGTTTCGAATTTGGCAGCCGGGCTCTGCGACAGTCACATAGGCATTGTTGCATCATAACCAACCAAAGCTTTTGTAGAGCGCGAATGTCTGTGCGGCAGCGAATGCAGTTCCAAGGGACAGTGAAAACCAGGTAGACCTTTCAGTGCTGGCAGCTTTCGTGTGGGCGCAATCGCTGGACGTCGTGAATTTGGCAGCCGGGCTCTGCCAGAGTCACATAGGCATTGTTGCATCATAACCAACCAGGGCATTTTCAGAGCGCAAATGTCTGTGCGGCAGCGAATGCGGTTCCAAGGGACAGTGAAAACCAGGTAGACCTTTCAGTGCTGGCAGCTTTCGTGTGGGCGCAATCGCTGGACGTTTCGAATTTGGCAGCCTGGCTCTGCGACAGTCACATAGGCATTGTTGCATCATAACCAACCAAGGCTTTTGCAGAGCGCGAATGTCTGTGCGGCAGCGAATGCAGTTCCAAGGGACAGTGAAAGCCAGGTAGAGCTTTCAGTGCTGGCAGCTTTCGTGTGGGTGCAATCGCTGGACGTTTCGAATTTGGCAGCCGGGCTCTGCCAGAGTCACATAGGCATTGTTGCATCATAACCAACCAAGGCATTTGCAGAGCACGAATGTCTGTGCGGCAGCGAATGCAGTTGCAAGGGACAGTGAAAACCAGGTAGACCTTTCAGTGCTGGCAGCTTTCGTGTGGGCGCAATCGCTGGACGTTTCGAATTTGGCAGCCGGGCTCTGCCAGAGTCACATAGGCATTGTTGCATCATAACCAACCAAGGCATTTGTAGAGCGCTAATGTCTGTGCGGCAGCGAATGCAATTCCATGGGACAGTGAAAACCAGGTAGACCTTTCAGTCATGGCAGCTTTCGTGTGGGTGCAATCGCTGGACGTTGAGAATTTGGCAGCCGGGCTCTGCCAGAGTCACATAGGCATTGTTGCATCATAACCAACCAAGGCATTTGCAGAGCGCGAATGTCTGTGCGGCAGCGAATGCAGTTCCAAGGGACAGTGAAAACCAGGTAGAGCTTTCAGTGCTGGCAGCTTTCGTGTGGGCGCAATCGCTGGACATTTCGAAATTTGCAGCCGGGCTCTGCGACAGTCACGTAGGCATTGTTGCATCATAACCAACAGAGGCATTTGCAGAGCACGAATGTCTGTGCGGCAGCGAATGCAGTTCCAAGGGACAGTGAAAACCAGGTAGACCTTTCAGTGCTGGCAGCTTTCGTGTGGGTGCAATCGCTGGACGTTGAGAATTTGGCAGCCGGGCTCTGCGACAGTCACATAGGCATTGTTGCATCATAACCAACCAAGGCTTTTGCATAGCACGAATATCTGTGCGGCAGCGAATGCAGTTCCAAGGGACAGTGAAAACCAGGTAGACCTTTCAGTGCTGGCAGCTTTCGTGTGGGCGCAATCGCTGGACGTTGAGAATTTGGCAGCCGGGCTCTGCGACAGTCACATAGGCATTGTTGCATCATAACCAACCAAGGCATTTGCAGAGCACGAATGTCTGTGCGGCAGCGAATGCAGTTCCAAGGGACAGTGAAAACCAGGTAGACCTTTCAGTGCTGGCAGCTTTCGTGTGGGTGCAATCGCTGGACGTTTAGAATTTGGCAGCCGGGCTCTGCCAGAGTCACATAGGCATTGTTGCATCATAACCAACCAGGGCATTTTCAGAGCGCGATTGTCTTTGCGGCAGCGAATGCAGTTCCAAGGGACAGTGAAAACAAGGTAGACCTTTCAGTGCTGGCAGTATTCGTGTGGGCGCAATCGCTGGACGTTTCGAATTTGGCAGCCGGGCTCTGCCAGAGTCACATAGGCATTGTTGCATCATAACCAACCAAGGCTTTTGCAGAGCGCGAATGTCTGTGCGGCAGCGAATGCAGTTCCAAGGGACAGTGAAAACCAGGTAGAGCTTTCCGTGCTGGCAGCTTTCGTGTGGGCGCAATCGCTGGACGTTTCGAATTTGGCAGCCGGGCTCTGCGACAGTCACATAGGCATTGTTGCATCATAACCAACCAAAGCTTTTGTAGAGCGCGAATGTCTGTGCGGCAGCGAATGCAGTTCCAAGGGACAGTGAAAACCAGGTAGACCTTTCAGTGCTGGCAGCTTTCGTGTGGGCGCAATCGCTGGACGTTGAGAATTTGGCAGCCGGGCTCTGCGACAGTCACATAGGCATTGTTGCATCATAACCAACCAAGGCATTTGCAGAGCGCGAATGTCTGTGCGGCAGCGAATGCAGTTCCAAGGGACAGTGAAAACCAGGTAGACCTTTCAGTGCTGGCAGCTTTCGTGTGGGCGCAATCGCTGGACGTCGTGAATTTGGCAGCCGGGCTCTGCCAGAGTCACATAGGCATTGTTGCATCATAACCAACCAGGGCATTTTCAGAGCGCAAATGTCTGTGCGGCAGCGAATGCGGTTCCAAGGGACAGTGAAAACCAGGTAGACCTTTCAGTGCTGGCAGCTTTCGTGTGGGCGCAATCGCTGGACGTTTCGAATTTGGCAGCCTGGCTCTGCGACAGTCACATAGGCATTGTTGCATCATAACCAACCAAGGCATTTGCAGAGCACGAATGTCTGTGCGGCAGCGAATGCAGTTGCAAGGGACAGTGAAAACCAGGTAGACCTTTCAGTGCTGGCAGCTTTCGTGTGGGCGCAATCGCTGGACGTTGAGAATTTGGCAGCCGGGCTCTGCCAGAGTCACATAGGCATTGTTGCATCATAACCAACCAAGGCATTTGTAGAGCGCTAATGTCTGTGCGGCAGCGAATGCAATTCCATGGGACAGTGAAAACCAGGTAGACCTTTCAGTCATGGCAGCTTTCATGTGGGCGCAATCGCTGGACGTTTCGAATTTGGCAGCCGGGCTCTGCCAGAGTCACATAGGCATTGTTGCATCATAACCAACCAGGGCATTTTCAGAGCGCGATTGTCTTTGCGGCAGCGAATGCAGTTCCAAGGGACAGTGAAAACAAGGTAGACCTTTCAGTGCTGGCAGCTTTCGTGTGGGCGCAATCGCTGGACGTTTCGAATTTGGCAGCCGGGCTCTGCCAGAGTCACATAGGCATTGTTGCATCATAACCAACCAAGGCTTTTGCAGAGCGCGAATGTCTGTGCGGCAGCGAATGCAGTTCCAAGGGACAGTGAAAACCAGGTAGAGCTTTCCGTGCTGGCAGCTTTCGTGTGGGCGCAATCGCTGGACGTTTCGAATTTGGCAGCCGGGCTCTGCGACAGTCACATAGGCATTGTTGCATCATAACCAACCAAAGCTTTTGTAGAGCGCGAATGTCTGTGCGGCAGCGAATGCAGTTCCAAGGGACAGTGAAAACCAGGTAGACCTTTCAGTGCTGGCAGCTTTCGTGTGGGCGCAATCGCTGGACGTTTCGAATTTGGCAGCCGGGCTCTGCGACAGTCACATAGGCATTGTTGCATCATAACCAACCAAGGCATTTGCAGAGCGCGAATGTCTGTGCGGCAGCGAATGCAGTTCCAAGGGACAGTGAAAACCAGGTAGACCTTTCAGTGCTGGCAGCTTTCGTGTGGGCGCAATCGCTGGACGTCGTGAATTTGGCAGCCGGGCTCTGCCAGAGTCACATAGGCATTGTTGCATCATAACCAACCAGGGCATTTTCAGAGCGCAAATGTCTGTGCGGCAGCGAATGCGGTTCCAAGGGACAGTGAAAACCAGGTAGAGCTTGCAGTGCTGGCAGCTTTCGTGTGGGCGCAATCGCTGGACGTTTCGAATTTGGCAGCCTGGCTCTGCGACAGTCACATAGGCATTGTTGCATCATAACCAAACAAGGCTTTTGCAGAGCACGAATGTCTGTGCGGCAGCGAATGCAGTTCCAAGGGACAGTGAAAGCCAGGTAGAGCTTTCAGTGCTGGCAGCTTTCGTGTGGGTGCAATCGCTGGACGTTTCGAATTTGGCAGCCGGGCTCTGCCAGAGTCACATAGGCATTGTTGCATCATAACCAACCAAGGCATTTGCAGAGCACGAATGTCTGTGCGGCAGCGAATGCAGTTGCAAGGGACAGTGAAAACCAGGTAGACCTTTCAGTGCTGGCAGCTTTCGTGTGGGCGCAATCGCTGGACGTTGAGAATTTGGCAGCCGGGCTCTGCCAGAGTCACATAGGCATTGTTGCATCATAACCAACCAAGGCATTTGTAGAGCGCTAATGTCTGTGCGGCAGCGAATGCAATTCCATGGGACAGTGAAAACCAGGTAGACCTTTCAGTCATGGCAGCTTTCGTGTGGGCGCAATCGCTGGACGTTGAGAATTTGGCAGCCGGGCTCTGCCAGAGTCACATAGGCATTGTTGCATCATAACCAACCAAGGCATTTGCAGAGCACGAATGTCTGTGCGGCAGCGAATGCAGTTCCAAGGGACAGTGAAAACCAGGTAGACCTTTCAGTGCTGGCAGCTTTCGTGTGGGCGCAATTGCTGGACGTTTCGAATTTGGCAGCCGGGCTCTGCCAGAGTCACATAGGCATTGTTGCATCATAACCAACCAGGGCATTTTCAGAGCGCGATTGTCTTTGCGGCAGCGAATGCAGTTCCAAGGGACAGTGAAAACAAGGTAGACCTTTCAGTGCTGGCAGCTTTCGTGTGGGCGCAATCGCTGGACGTTTCGAATTTGGCAGCCGGGCTCTGCCAGAGTCACATAGGCATTGTTGCATCATAACCAACCAAGGCTTTTGCAGAGCGCGAATGTCTGTGCGGCAGCGAATGCAGTTCCAAGGGACAGTGAAAACCAGGTAGAGCTTTCCGTGCTGGCAGCTTTCGTGTGGGCGCAATCGCTGGACGTTTCGAATTTGGCAGCCGGGCTCTGCGACAGTCACATAGGCATTGTTGCATCATAACCAACCAAAGCTTTTGTAGAGCGCGAATGTCTGTGCGGCAGCGAATGCAGTTCCAAGGGACAGTGAAAACCAGGTAGACCTTTCAGTGCTGGCAGCTTTCGTGTGGGCGCAATCGCTGGACGTCGTGAATTTGGCAGCCGGGCTCTGCCAGAGTCACATAGGCATTGTTGCATCATAACCAACCAGGGCATTTTCAGAGCGCAAATGTCTGTGCGGCAGCGAATGCGGTTCCAAGGGACAGTGAAAACCAGGTAGACCTTTCAGTGCTGGCAGCTTTCGTGTGGGCGCAATCGCTGGACGTTTCGAATTTGGCAGCCTGGCTCTGCGACAGTCACATAGGCATTGTTGCATCATAACCAACCAAGGCTTTTGCAGAGCGCGAATGTCTGTGCGGCAGCGAATGCAGTTCCAAGGGACAGTGAAAGCCAGGTAGAGCTTTCAGTGCTGGCAGCTTTCGTGTGGGTGCAATCGCTGGACGTTTCGAATTTGGCAGCCGGGCTCTGCCAGAGTCACATAGGCATTGTTGCATCATAACCAACCAAGGCATTTGCAGAGCACGAATGTCTGTGCGGCAGCGAATGCAGTTGCAAGGGACAGTGAAAACCAGGTAGACCTTTCAGTGCTGGCAGCTTTCGTGTGGGCGCAATCGCTGGACGTTTCGAATTTGGCAGCCGGGCTCTGCCAGAGTCACATAGGCATTGTTGCATCATAACCAACCAAGGCATTTGTAGAGCGCTAATGTCTGTGCGGCAGCGAATGCAATTCCATGGGACAGTGAAAACCAGGTAGACCTTTCAGTCATGGCAGCTTTCGTGTGGGTGCAATCGCTGGACGTTGAGAATTTGGCAGCCGGGCTCTGCCAGAGTCACATAGGCATTGTTGCATCATAACCAACCAAGGCATTTAAAGAGCGCGAATGTCTGTGCGGCAGCGAATGCAGTTCCAAGGGACAGTGAAAACCAGGTAGAGCTTTCAGTGCTGGCAGCTTTCGTGTGGGCGCAATCGCTGGACATTTCGAAATTTGCAGCCGGGCTCTGCGACAGTCACGTAGGCATTGTTGCATCATAACCAACAGAGGCATTTGCAGAGCACGAATGTCTGTGCGGCAGCGAATGCAGTTCCAAGGGACAGTGAAAACCAGGTAGACCTTTCAGTGCTGGCAGCTTTCGTGTGGGTGCAATCGCTGGACGTTGAGAATTTGGCAGCCGGGCTCTGCGACAGTCACATAGGCATTGTTGCATCATAACCAACCAAGGCTTTTGCATAGCACGAATATCTGTGCGGCAGCGAATGCAGTTCCAAGGGACAGTGAAAACCAGGTAGACCTTTCAGTGCTGGCAGCTTTCGTGTGGGCGCAATCGCTGGACGTTGAGAATTTGGCAGCCGGGCTCTGCGACAGTCACATAGGCATTGTTGCATCATAACCAACCAAGGCATTTGCAGAGCACGAATGTCTGTGCGGCAGCGAATGCAGTTCCAAGGGACAGTGAAAACCAGGTAGACCTTTCAGTGCTGGCAGCTTTCGTGTGGGTGCAATCGCTGGACGTTTCGAATTTGGCAGCCGGGCTCTGCCAGAGTCACATAGGCATTGTTGCATCATAACCAACCAGGGCATTTTCAGAGCGCGATTGTCTTTGCGGCAGCGAATGCAGTTCCAAGGGACAGTGAAAACAATGTAGACCTTTCAGTGCTGGCAGTATTCGTGTGGGCGCAATCGCTGGACGTTTCGAATTTGGCAGCCGGGCTCTGCCAGAGTCACATAGGCATTGTTGCATCATAACCAACCAAGGCTTTTGCAGAGCGCGAATGTCTGTGCGGCAGCGAATGCAGTTCCAAGGGACAGTGAAAACCAGGTAGAGCTTTCCGTGCTGGCAGCTTTCGTGTGGGCGCAATCGCTGGACGTTTCGAATTTGGCAGCCGGGCTCTGCGACAGTCACATAGGCATTGTTGCATCATAACCAACCAAAGCTTTTGTAGAGCGCGAATGTCTGTGCGGCAGCGAATGCAGTTCCAAGGGACAGTGAAAACCAGGTAGACCTTTCAGTGCTGGCAGCTTTCGTGTGGGCGCAATCGCTGGACGTTGAGAATTTGGCAGCCGGGCTCTGCGACAGTCACATAGGCATTGTTGCATCATAACAAACCAAGGCATTTGCAGAGCGCGAATGTCTGTGCGGCAGCGAATGCAGTTCCAAGGGACAGTGAAAACCAGGTAGACCTTTCAGTGCTGGCAGCTTTCGTGTGGGCGCAATCGCTGGACGTCGTGAATTTGGCAGCCGGGCTCTGCCAGAGTCACATAGGCATTGTTGCATCATAACCAACCAGGGCATTTTCAGAGCGCAAATGTCTGTGCGGCAGCGAATGCGGTTGCAAGGGACAGTGAAAACCAGGTAGACCTTTCAGTGCTGGCAGCTTTCGTGTGGGCGCAATCGCTGGACGTTTCGAATTTGGCAGCCTGGCTCTGCGACAGTCACATAGGCATTGTTGCATCATAACCAAACAAGGCTTTTGCAGAGCGCGAATGTCTGTGCGGCAGCGAATGCAGTTCCAAGGGACAGTGAAAGCCAGGTAGAGCTTTCAGTGCTGGCAGCTTTCGTGTGGGTGCAATCGCTGGACGTTTCGAATTTGGCAGCCGGGCTCTGCCAGAGTCACATAGGCATTGTTGCATCATAACCAACCAAGGCATTTGCAGAGCACGAATGTCTGTGCGGCAGCGAATGCAGTTGCAAGGGACAGTGAAAACCAGGTAGACCTTTCAGTGCTGGCAGCTTTCGTGTGGGCGCAATCGCTGGACGTTGAGAATTTGGCAGCCGGGCTCTGCCAGAGTCACATAGGCATTGTTGCATCATAACCAACCAGGGCTTTTGCAGAGCGCGAATGTCTGTGCGGCAGCGAATGCAGTTCCATGGGACAGTGAAAACCAGGTAGACCTTTCAGTCATGGCAGCTTTCGTGTGGGTGCAATCGCTGGACGTTGAGAATTTGGCAGCCGGGCTCTGCCAGAGTCACATAGGCATTGTTGCATCATAACCAACCAAGGCATTTGCAGAGCGCGAATGTCTGTGCGGCAGCGAATGCAGTTCCAAGGGACAGTGAAAACCAGGTAGACCTTTCAGTGCTGGCAGCTTTCGTGTGGGCGCAATCGCTGGACATTTCGAAATTTGCAGCCGGGCTCTGCGACAGTCACGTAGGAATTGTTGCATCATAACCAACAGAGGCATTTGCAGAGCACGAATGTCTGTGCGGCAGCGAATGCAGTTCCAAGGGACAGTGAAAACCAGGTAGAGCTTGCAGTGCTGGCAGCTTTCGTGTGGGCGCAATCGCTGGACGTTTCGAATTTGGCAGCCGGGCTCTGCCAGAGTCACATAGGCATTGTTGCATCATAACCAACCAAGGCATTTGCAGAGCACGAATGTCTGTGCGGCAGCGAATGCAGTTCCAAGGGACAGTGAAAACCAGGTAGACCTTTCAGTGCTGGCAGCTTTCGTGTGGGCGCAATCGCTGGACGTTTCGAATTTGGCAGCCGGGCTCTGCGACAGTCACATAGGCATTGTTGCATCATAACCAACCAAGGCATTTGCAGAGCACGAATGTCTGTGCGGCAGCGAATGCAGTTCCAAGGGACAGTGAAAACCAGGTAGACCTTTCAGTGCTGGCAGTATTCGTGTGGGCGCAATCGCTGGACGTTTCGAATTTGGCAGCCGGGCTCTGCCAGAGTCACATAGGCATTGTTGCATCATAACCAACCAAGGCTTTTGCAGAGCGCGAATGTCTGTGCGGCAGCGAATGCAGTTCCAAGGGACAGTGAAAACCAGGTAGAGCTTTCCGTGCTGGCAGCTTTCGTGTGGGCGCAATCGCTGGACGTTTCGAATTTGGCAGCCGGGCTCTGCGACAGTCACATAGGCATTGTTGCATCATAACCAACCAAAGCTTTTGTAGAGCGCGAATGTCTGTGCGGCAGCGAATGCAGTTCCAAGGGACAGTGAAAACCAGGTAGACCTTTCAGTGCTGGCAGCTTTCGTGTGGGCGCAATCGCTGGACGTTGAGAATTTGGCAGCCGGGCTCTGCGACAGTCACATAGGCATTGTTGCATCATAACCAACCAAGGCATTTGCAGAGCGCGAATGTCTGTGCGGCAGCGAATGCAGTTCCAAGGGACAGTGAAAACCAGGTAGACCTTTCAGTGCTGGCAGCTTTCGTGTGGGCGCAATCGCTGGACGTCGTGAATTTGGCAGCCGGGCTCTGCCAGAGTCACATAGGCATTGTTGCATCATAACCAACCAGGGCATTTGCAGAGCGCGAATGTCTGTGCGGCAGCGAATGCAGTTCCAAGGGACAGTGAAAACCAGGTAGACCTTTCAGTGCTGGCAGCTTTCGTGTGGGCGCAATCGCTGGACATTTCGAAATTTGCAGCCGGGCTCTGCGACAGTCACGTAGGAATTGTTGCATCATAACCAACCAAGGCATTTGCAGAGCACGAATGTCTGTGCGGCAGCGAATGCAGTTCCAAGGGACAGTGAAAACCAGGTAGAGCTTGCAGTGCTGGCAGCTTTCGTGTGGGCGCAATCGCTGGACGTTTCGAATTTGGCAGCCGGGCTCTGCCAGAGTCACATAGGCATTGTTGCATCATAACCAACCAAGGCATTTGCAGAGCACGAATGTCTGTGCGGCAGCGAATGCAGTTCCAAGGGACAGTGAAAACCAGGTAGACCTTTCAGTGCTGGCAGCTTTCGTGTGGGCGCAATCGCTGGACGTTTCGAATTTGGCAGCCGGGCTCTGCGACAGTCACATAGGCATTGTTGCATCATAACCAACCAAGGCATTTGCAGAGCACGAATGTCTGTGCGGCAGCGAATGCAGTTCCAAGGGACAGTGAAAACCAGGTAGACCTTTCAGTGCTGGCAGTATTCGTGTGGGCGCAATCGCTGGACGTTTCGAATTTGGCAGCCGGGCTCTGCCAGAGTCACATAGGCATTGTTGCATCATAACCAACCAAGGCTTTTGCAGAGCGCGAATGTCTGTGCGGCAGCGAATGCAGTTCCAAGGGACAGTGAAAACCAGGTAGAGCTTTCCGTGCTGGCAGCTTTCGTGTGGGCGCAATCGCTGGACGTTTCGAATTTGGCAGCCGGGCTCTGCGACAGTCACATAGGCATTGTTGCATCATAACCAACCAAAGCTTTTGTAGAGCGCGAATGTCTGTGCGGCAGCGAATGCAGTTCCAAGGGACAGTGAAAACCAGGTAGACCTTTCAGTGCTGGCAGCTTTCGTGTGGGCGCAATCGCTGGACGTTGAGAATTTGGCAGCCGGGCTCTGCGACAGTCACATAGGCATTGTTGCATCATAACCAACCAAGGCATTTGCAGAGCGCGAATGTCTGTGCGGCAGCGAATGCAGTTCCAAGGGACAGTGAAAACCAGGTAGACCTTTCAGTGCTGGCAGCTTTCGTGTGGGCGCAATCGCTGGACGTCGTGAATTTGGCAGCCGGGCTCTGCCAGAGTCACATAGGCATTGTTGCATCATAACCAACCAGGGCATTTTCAGAGCGCAAATGTCTGTGCGGCAGCGAATGCGGTTGCAAGGGACAGTGAAAACCAGGTAGACCTTTCAGTGCTGGCAGCTTTCGTGTGGGCGCAATCGCTGGACGTTTCGAATTTGGCAGCCTGGCTCTGCGACAGTCACATAGGCATTGTTGCATCATAACCAAACAAGGCTTTTGCAGAGCGCGAATGTCTGTGCGGCAGCGAATGCAGTTCCAAGGGACAGTGAAAGCCAGGTAGAGCTTTCAGTGCTGGCAGCTTTCGTGTGGGTGCAATCGCTGGACGTTTCGAATTTGGCAGCCGGGCTCTGCCAGAGTCACATAGGCATTGTTGCATCATAACCAACCAAGGCATTTGCAGAGCACGAATGTCTGTGCGGCAGCGAATGCAGTTGCAAGGGACAGTGAAAACCAGGTAGACCTTTCAGTGCTGGCAGCTTTCGTGTGGGCGCAATCGCTGGACGTTGAGAATTTGGCAGCCGGGCTCTGCCAGAGTCACATAGGCATTGTTGCATCATAACCAACCAGGGCTTTTGCAGAGCGCGAATGTCTGTGCGGCAGCGAATGCAGTTCCATGGGACAGTGAAAACCAGGTAGACCTTTCAGTCATGGCAGCTTTCGTGTGGGTGCAATCGCTGGACGTTGAGAATTTGGCAGCCGGGCTCTGCCAGAGTCACATAGGCATTGTTGCATCATAACCAACCAAGGCATTTGCAGAGCGCGAATGTCTGTGCGGCAGCGAATGCAGTTCCAAGGGACAGTGAAAACCAGGTAGACCTTTCAGTGCTGGCAGCTTTCGTGTGGGCGCAATCGCTGGACATTTCGAAATTTGCAGCCGGGCTCTGCGACAGTCACGTAGGAATTGTTGCATCATAACCAACCAAGGCATTTTCAGAGCACGAATGTCTGTGCGGCAGCGAATGCAGTTCCAAGGGACAGTGAAAACCAGGTAGAGCTTGCAGTGCTGGCAGCTTTCGTGTGGGCGCAATCGCTGGACGTTTCGAATTTGGCAGCCGGGCTCTGCCAGAGTCACATAGGCATTGTTGCATCATAACCAACCAAGGCATTTGCAGAGCACGAATGTCTGTGCGGCAGCGAATGCAGTTCCAAGGGACAGTGAAAACCAGGTAGACCTTTCAGTGCTGGCAGCTTTCGTGTGGGCGCAATCGCTGGACGTTTCGAATTTGGCAGCCGGGCTCTGCGACAGTCACATAGGCATTGTTGCATCATAACCAACCAAGGCATTTGCAGAGCACGAATGTCTGTGCGGCAGCGAATGCAGTTCCAAGGGACAGTGAAAACCAGGTAGACCTTTCAGTGCTGGCAGTATTCGTGTGGGCGCAATCGCTGGACGTTTCGAATTTGGCAGCCGGGCTCTGCCAGAGTCACATAGGCATTGTTGCATCATAACCAACCAAGGCTTTTGCAGAGCGCGAATGTCTGTGCGGCAGCGAATGCAGTTCCAAGGGACAGTGAAAACCAGGTAGAGCTTTCCGTGCTGGCAGCTTTCGTGTGGGCGCAATCGCTGGACGTTTCGAATTTGGCAGCCGGGCTCTGCGACAGTCACATAGGCATTGTTGCATCATAACCAACCAAAGCTTTTGTAGAGCGCGAATGTCTGTGCGGCAGCGAATGCAGTTCCAAGGGACAGTGAAAACCAGGTAGACCTTTCAGTGCTGGCAGCTTTCGTGTGGGCGCAATCGCTGGACGTTGAGAATTTGGCAGCCGGGCTCTGCGACAGTCACATAGGCATTGTTGCATCATAACCAACCAAGGCATTTGCAGAGCGCGAATGTCTGTGCGGCAGCGAATGCAGTTCCAAGGGACAGTGAAAACCAGGTAGACCTTTCAGTGCTGGCAGCTTTCGTGTGGGCGCAATCGCTGGACGTCGTGAATTTGGCAGCCGGGCTCTGCCAGAGTCACATAGGCATTGTTGCATCATAACCAACCAGGGCATTTGCAGAGCGCGAATGTCTGTGCGGCAGCGAATGCAGTTCCAAGGGACAGTGAAAACCAGGTAGACCTTTCAGTGCTGGCAGCTTTCGTGTGGGCGCAATCGCTGGACATTTCGAAATTTGCAGCCGGGCTCTGCGACAGTCACGTAGGAATTGTTGCATCATAACCAACAGAGGCATTTGCAGAGCACGAATGTCTGTGCGGCAGCGAATGCAGTTCCAAGGGACAGTGAAAACCAGGTAGAGCTTGCAGTGCTGGCAGCTTTCGTGTGGGCGCAATCGCTGGACGTTTCGAATTTGGCAGCCGGGCTCTGCCAGAGTCACATAGGCATTGTTGCATCATAACCAACCAAGGCATTTGCAGAGCACGAATGTCTGTGCGGCAGCGAATGCAGTTCCAAGGGACAGTGAAAACCAGGTAGACCTTTCAGTGCTGGCAGCTTTCGTGTGGGCGCAATCGCTGGACGTTTCGAATTTGGCAGCCGGGCTCTGCGACAGTCACATAGGCATTGTTGCATCATAACCAACCAAGGCATTTGCAGAGCACGAATGTCTGTGCGGCAGCGAATGCAGTTCCAAGGGACAGTGAAAACCAGGTAGACCTTTCAGTGCTGGCAGTATTCGTGTGGGCGCAATCGCTGGACGTTTCGAATTTGGCAGCCGGGCTCTGCCAGAGTCACATAGGCATTGTTGCATCATAACCAACCAAGGCTTTTGCAGAGCGCGAATGTCTGTGCGGCAGCGAATGCAGTTCCAAGGGACAGTGAAAACCAGGTAGAGCTTTCCGTGCTGGCAGCTTTCGTGTGGGCGCAATCGCTGGACGTTTCGAATTTGGCAGCCGGGCTCTGCGACAGTCACATAGGCATTGTTGCATCATAACCAACCAAAGCTTTTGTAGAGCGCGAATGTCTGTGCGGCAGCGAATGCAGTTCCAAGGGACAGTGAAAACCAGGTAGACCTTTCAGTGCTGGCAGCTTTCGTGTGGGCGCAATCGCTGGACGTTGAGAATTTGGCAGCCGGGCTCTGCGACAGTCACATAGGCATTGTTGCATCATAACCAACCAAGGCATTTGCAGAGCGCGAATGTCTGTGCGGCAGCGAATGCAGTTCCAAGGGACAGTGAAAACCAGGTAGACCTTTCAGTGCTGGCAGCTTTCGTGTGGGCGCAATCGCTGGACGTCGTGAATTTGGCAGCCGGGCTCTGCCAGAGTCACATAGGCATTGTTGCATCATAACCAACCAGGGCATTTTCAGAGCGCAAATGTCTGTGCGGCAGCGAATGCGGTTCCAAGGGACAGTGAAAACCAGGTAGACCTTTCAGTGCTGGCAGCTTTCGTGTGGGCGCAATCGCTGGACGTTTCGAATTTGGCAGCCTGGCTCTGCGACAGTCACATAGGCATTGTTGCATCATAACCAAACAAGGCTTTTGCAGAGCGCGAATGTCTGTGCGGCAGCGAATGCAGTTCCAAGGGACAGTGAAAACCAGGTAGACCTTTCAGTGCTGGCAGCTTTCGTGTGGGCGCAATCGCTGGACGTTGAGAATTTGGCAGCCGGGCTCTGCGACAGTCACATAGGCATTGTTGCATCATAACCAACCAAGGCATTTGCAGAGCACGAATGTCTGTGCGGCAGCGAATGCAGTTCCAAGGGACAGTGAAAACCAGGTAGACCTTTCAGTGCTGGCAGCTTTCGTGTGGGCGCAATCGCTGGACGTTTCGAATTTGGCAGCCGGGCTCTGCCAGAGTCACATAGGCATTGTTGCATCATAACCAACCAGGGCATTTTCAGAGCGCGATTGTCTTTGCGGCAGCGAATGCAGTTCCAAGGGACAGTGAAAACAAGGTAGACCTTTCAGTGCTGGCAGTATTCGTGTGGGCGCAATCGCTGGACGTTTCGAATTTGGCAGCCGGGCTCTGCCAGAGTCACATAGGCATTGTTGCATCATAACCAACCAAGGCTTTTGCAGAGCGCGAATGTCTGTGCGGCAGCGAATGCAGTTCCAAGGGACAGTGAAAACCAGGTAGAGCTTTCCGTGCTGGCAGCTTTCGTGTGGGCGCAATCGCTGGACGTTTCGAATTTGGCAGCCGGGCTCTGCGACAGTCACATAGGCATTGTTGCATCATAACCAACCAAAGCTTTTGTAGAGCGCGAATGTCTGTGCGGCAGCGAATGCAGTTCCAAGGGACAGTGAAAACCAGGTAGACCTTTCAGTGCTGGCAGCTTTCGTGTGGGCGCAATCGCTGGACGTTGAGAATTTGGCAGCCGGGCTCTGCGACAGTCACATAGGCATTGTTGCATCATAACCAACCAAGGCATTTGCAGAGCGCGAATGTCTGTGCGGCAGCGAATGCAGTTCCAAGGGACAGTGAAAACCAGGTAGACCTTTCAGTGCTGGCAGTATTCGTGTGGGCGCAATCGCTGGACGTCGAGAATTTGGCAGCCGGGCTCTGCCAGAGTCACATAGGCATTGTTGCATCATAACCAACCAGGGCATTTTCAGAGCGCAAATGTCTGTGCGGCAGCGAATGCAGTTCCAAGGGACAGTGAAAACCAGGTAGACCTTTCAGTGCTGGCAGTATTTGTGTGGGCGCAATCGCTGGACGTTTCGAATTTGGCAGCCGGGCTCTGCGACAGTCACATAGGCATTGTTGCATCATATCCAACCAAGGCATTTGCAGAGCATGAATGTCTGTGCGGCAGCGAATGCAGTTCCAAGGGACAGTGAAAACCAGGTAGAGCTTTCAGTGCTGGCAGCTTTCGTGTGGGCGCAATCGCTGGACGTTTCGAATTTGGCAGCCGGGCTCTGCCAGAGTAACATAGGCATTGTTGCATCATAACCAACCAGGGCATTTGCAGAGCGCGAATGTCTGTGCGGCAGCGAATGGAGTTCCAAGGGACAGTGAAAACCAGGTAGACCTTTCAGTGCTGGCAGCTTTCGTGTGGGCGCAATCGCTGGACGTTGAGAATTTGGCAGCCGGGCTCTGCGACAGTCACATAGGCATTGTTGCATCATAACCAACCAAGGCATTTGCAGAGCACGAATGTCTGTGCGGCAGCGAATGCAGTTCCAAGGGACAGTGAAAACCAGGTAGACCTTTCAGTGCTGGCAGCTTTCGTGTGGGTGCAATCGCTGGACGTTTCGAATTTGGCAGCCGGGCTCTGCCAGAGTCACATAGGCATTGTTGCATCATAACCAACCAGGGCATTTTCAGAGCGCGATTGTCTTTGCGGCAGCGAATGCAGTTCCAAGGGACAGTGAAAACAAGGTAGACCTTTCAGTGCTGGCAGTATTCGTGTGGGCGCAATCGCTGGACGTTTCGAATTTGGCAGCCGGGCTCTGCCAGAGTCACATAGGCATTGTTGCATCATAACCAACCAAGGCTTTTGCAGAGCGCGAATGTCTGTGCGGCAGCGAATGCAGTTCCAAGGGACAGTGAAAACCAGGTAGAGCTTTCCGTGCTGGCAGCTTTCGTGTGGGCGCAATCGCTGGACGTTTCGAATTTGGCAGCCGGGCTCTGCGACAGTCACATAGGCATTGTTGCATCATAACCAACCAAAGCTTTTGTAGAGCGCGAATGTCTGTGCGGCAGCGAATGCAGTTCCAAGGGACAGTGAAAACCAGGTAGACCTTTCAGTGCTGGCAGCTTTCGTGTGGGCGCAATCGCTGGACGTTGAGAATTTGGCAGCCGGGCTCTGCGACAGTCACATAGGCATTGTTGCATCATAACCAACCAAGGCATTTGCAGAGCGCGAATGTCTGTGCGGCAGCGAATGCAGTTCCAAGGGACAGTGAAAACCAGGTAGACCTTTCAGTGCTGGCAGCTTTCGTGTGGGCGCAATCGCTGGACGTCGTGAATTTGGCAGCCGGGCTCTGCCAGAGTCACATAGGCATTGTTGCATCATAACCAACCAGGGCATTTTCAGAGCGCAAATGTCTGTGCGGCAGCGAATGCGGTTGCAAGGGACAGTGAAAACCAGGTAGACCTTTCAGTGCTGGCAGCTTTCGTGTGGGCGCAATCGCTGGACGTTTCGAATTTGGCAGCCTGGCTCTGCGACAGTCACATAGGCATTGTTGCATCATAACCAAACAAGGCTTTTGCAGAGCGCGAATGTCTGTGCGGCAGCGAATGCAGTTCCAAGGGACAGTGAAAGCCAGGTAGAGCTTTCAGTGCTGGCAGCTTTCGTGTGGGTGCAATCGCTGGACGTTTCGAATTTGGCAGCCGGGCTCTGCCAGAGTCACATAGGCATTGTTGCATCATAACCAACCAAGGCATTTGCAGAGCACGAATGTCTGTGCGGCAGCGAATGCAGTTGCAAGGGACAGTGAAAACCAGGTAGACCTTTCAGTGCTGGCAGTATTTGTGTGGGCGCAATCGCTGGACGTTGAGAATTTGGCAGCCGGGCTCTGCCAGAGTCACATAGGCATTGTTGCATCATAACCAACCAGGGCTTTTGCAGAGCGCGAATGTCTGTGCGGCAGCGAATGCAGTTCCATGGGACAGTGAAAACCAGGTAGACCTTTCAGTCATGGCAGCTTTCGTGTGGGTGCAATCGCTGGACGTTGAGAATTTGGCAGCCGGGCTCTGCCAGAGTCACATAGGCATTGTTGCATCATAACCAACCAAGGCATTTGCAGAGCGCGAATGTCTGTGCGGCAGCGAATGCAGTTCCAAGGGACAGTGAAAACCAGGTAGACCTTTCAGTGCTGGCAGCTTTCGTGTGGGCGCAATCGCTGGACATTTCGAAATTTGCAGCCGGGCTCTGCGACAGTCACGTAGGAATTGTTGCATCATAACCAACAGAGGCATTTGCAGAGCACGAATGTCTGTGCGGCAGCGAATGCAGTTCCAAGGGACAGTGAAAACCAGGTAGAGCTTGCAGTGCTGGCAGCTTTCGTGTGGGCGCAATCGCTGGACGTTTCGAATTTGGCAGCCGGGCTCTGCCAGAGTCACATAGGCATTGTTGCATCATAACCAACCAAGGCATTTGCAGAGCACGAATGTCTGTGCGGCAGCGAATGCAGTTCCAAGGGACAGTGAAAACCAGGTAGACCTTTCAGTGCTGGCAGCTTTCGTGTGGGCGCAATCGCTGGACGTTTCGAATTTGGCAGCCGGGCTCTGCGACAGTCACATAGGCATTGTTGCATCATAACCAACCAAGGCATTTGCAGAGCACGAATGTCTGTGCGGCAGCGAATGCAGTTCCAAGGGACAGTGAAAACCAGGTAGAGCTTTCAGTGCTGGCAGTATTCGTGTGGGCGCAATCGCTGGACGTTTCGAATTTGGCAGCCGGGCTCTGCCAGAGTCACATAGGCATTGTTGCATCATAACCAACCAAGGCTTTTGCAGAGCGCGAATGTCTGTGCGGCAGCGAATGCAGTTCCAAGGGACAGTGAAAACCAGGTAGAGCTTTCCGTGCTGGCAGCTTTCGTGTGGGCGCAATCGCTGGACGTTTCGAATTTGGCAGCCGGGCTCTGCGACAGTCACATAGGCATTGTTGCATCATAACCAACCAAAGCTTTTGTAGAGCGCGAATGTCTGTGCGGCAGCGAATGCAGTTCCAAGGGACAGTGAAAACCAGGTAGACCTTTCAGTGCTGGCAGCTTTCGTGTGGGCGCAATCGCTGGACGTTGAGAATTTGGCAGCCGGGCTCTGCGACAGTCACATAGGCATTGTTGCATCATAACCAACCAAGGCATTTGCAGAGCGCGAATGTCTGTGCGGCAGCGAATGCAGTTCCAAGGGACAGTGAAAACCAGGTAGAGCTTTCAGTGCTGGCAGCTTTTGTGTGGGCGCAATCGCTGGACGTCGTGAATTTGGCAGCCGGGCTCTGCCAGAGTCACATAGGCATTGTTGCATCATAACCAACCACGGCATTTTCAGAGCGCAAATGTCTGTGCGGCAGCGAATGCGGTTCCAAGGGACAGTGAAAACCAGGTAGACCTTTCAGTGCTGGCAGCTTTCGTGTGGGCGCAATCGCTGGACGTTTCGAATTTGGCAGCCTGGCTCTGCGACAGTCACATAGGCATTGTTGCATCATAACCAAACAAGGCTTTTGCAGAGCGCGAATGTCTGTGCGGCAGCGAATGCAGTTCCAAGGGACAGTGAAAGCCAGGTAGAGCTTTCAGTGCTGGCAGCTTTCGTGTGGGTGCAATCGCTGGACGTTTCGAATTTGGCAGCCGGGCTCTGCCAGAGTCACATAGGCATTGTTGCATCATAACCAACCAAGGCATTTGCAGAGCACGAATGTCTGTGCGGCAGCGAATGCAGTTGCAAGGGACAGTGAAAACCAGGTAGACCTTTCAGTGCTGGCAGCTTTCGTGTGGGCGCAATCGCTGGACATTGAGAATTTGGCAGCCGGGCTCTGCCAGAGTCACATAGGCATTGTTGCATCATAACCAACCAAGGCATTTGTAGAGCGCTAATGTCTGTGCGGCAGCGAATGCAATTCCATGGGACAGTGAAAACCAGGTAGACCTTTCAGTCATGGCAGCTTTCGTGTGGGTGCAATCGCTGGACGTTGAGAATTTGGCAGCCGGGCTCTGCCAGAGTCACATAGGCATTGTTGCATCATAACCAACCAAGGCATTTGCAGAGCGCGAATGTCTGTGCGGCAGCGAATGCAGTTCCAAGGGACAGTGAAAACCAGGTAGACCTTTCAGTGCTGGCAGCTTTCGTGTGGGCGCAATCGCTGGACATTTCGAAATTTGCAGCCGGGCTCTGCGACAGTCACGTAGGCATTGTTGCATCATAACCAACAGAGGCATTTGCAGAGCACGAATGTCTGTGCGGCAGCGAATGCAGTTCCAAGGGACAGTGAAAACCAGGTAGAGCTTGCAGTGCTGGCAGCTTTCGTGTGGGCGCAATCGCTGGACGTTTCGAATTTGGCAGCCGGGCTCTGCCAGAGTCACATAGGCATTGTTGCATCATAACCAACCAAGGCATTTGCAGAGCACGAATGTCTGTGCGGCAGCGAATGCAGTTCCAAGGGACAGTGAAAACCAGGTAGACCTCTCAGTGCTGGCTGTATTCGTGTGGGCGCAATCGCTGGACGTTGAGAATTTGGCAGCCGGGCTCTGCGACAGTCACATAGGCATTGTTGCATCATAACCAACCAAGGCTTTTGCATAGCACGAATATCTGTGCGGCAGCGAATGCAGTTCCAAGGGACAGTGAAAACCAGGTAGACCTTTCAGTGCTGGCAGCTTTCGTGTGGGCGCAATCGCTGGACGTTGAGAATTTGGCAGCCGGGCTCTGCGACAGTCACATAGGCATTGTTGCATCATAACCAACCAAGGCATTTGCAGAGCACGAATGTCTGTGCGGCAGCGAATGCAGTTCCAAGGGACAGTGAAAACCAGGTAGACCTTTCAGTGCTGGCAGCTTTCGTGTGGGCGCAATCGCTGGACGTTTCGAATTTGGCAGCCGGGCTCTGCCAGAGTCACATAGGCATTGTTGCATCATAACCAACCAGGGCATTTTCAGAGCGCGATTGTCTTTGCGGCAGCGAATGCAGTTCCAAGGGACAGTGAAAACAAGGTAGACCTTTCAGTGCTGGCAGTATTCGTGTGGGCGCAATCGCTGGACGTTTCGAATTTGGCAGCCGGGCTCTGCCAGAGTCACATAGGTATTGTTGCATCATAACCAACCAAGGCTTTTGCAGAGCGCGAATGTCTGTGCGGCAGCGAATGCAGTTCCAAGGGACAGTGAAAACCAGGTAGAGCTTTCCGTGCTGGCAGCTTTCGTGTGGGCGCAATCGCTGGACGTTTCGAATTTGGCAGCCGGGCTCTGCGACAGTCACATAGGCATTGTTGCATCATAACCAACCAAAGCTTTTGTAGAGCGCGAATGTCTGTGCGGCAGCGAATGCAGTTCCAAGGGACAGTGAAAACCAGGTAGACCTTTCAGTGCTGGCAGCTTTCGTGTGGGCGCAATCGCTGGACGTTGAGAATTTGGCAGCCGGGCTCTGCGACAGTCACATAGGCATTGTTGCATCATAACCAACCAAGGCATTTGCAGAGCGCGAATGTCTGTGCGGCAGCGAATGCAGTTCCAAGGGACAGTGAAAACCAGGTAGACCTTTCAGTGCTGGCAGCTTTCGTGTGGGTGCAATCGCTGGACGTTGAGAATTTGGCAGCCGGGCTCTGCGACAGTCACATAGGCATTGTTGCATCATAACCAACCAAGGCTTTTGCATAGCACGAATATCTGTGCGGCAGCGAATGCAGTTCCAAGGGACAGTGAAAACCAGGTAGACCTTTCAGTGCTGGCAGCTTTCGTGTGGGCGCAATCGCTGGACGTTGAGAATTTGGCAGCCAGGCTCTGCGACAGTCACATAGGCATTGTTGCATCATAACCAACCAAGGCATTTGCAGAGCACGAATGTCTGTGCGGCAGCGAATGCAGTTCCAAGGGACAGTGAAAACCAGGTAGACCTTTCAGTGCTGGCAGCTTTCGTGTGGGCGCAATCGCTGGACGTTTCGAATTTGGCAGCCGGGCTCTGCCAGAGTCACATAGGCATTGTTGCATCATAACCAACCAGGGCATTTTCAGAGCGCGATTGTCTTTGCGGCACCGAATGCAGTTCCAAGGGACAGTGAAAACAAGGTAGACCTTTCAGTGCTGGCAGTATTCGTGTGGGCGCAATCGCTGGACGTTTCGAATTTGGCAGCCGGGCTCTGCCAGAGTCACATAGGCATTGTTGCATCATAACCAACCAAGGCTTTTGCAGAGCGCGAATGTCTGTGCGGCAGCGAATGCAGTTCCAAGGGACAGTGAAAACCAGGTAGAGCTTTCCGTGCTGGCAGCTTTCGTGTGGGCGCAATCGCTGGACGTTTCGAATTTGGCAGCCGGGCTCTGCGACAGTCACATAGGCATTGTTGCATCATAACCAACCAAAGCTTTTGTAGAGCGCGAATGTCTGTGCGGCAGCGAATGCAGTTCCAAGGGACAGTGAAAACCAGGTAGACCTTTCAGTGCTGGCAGCTTTCGTGTGGGCGCAATCGCTGGACGTTGAGAATTTGGCAGCCGGGCTCTGCGACAGTCACATAGGCATTGTTGCATCATAACCAACCAAGGCATTTGCAGAGCGCGAATGTCTGTGCGGCAGCGAATGCAGTTCCAAGGGACAGTGAAAACCAGGTAGACCTTTCAGTGCTGGCAGTATTCGTGTGGGCGCAATCGCTGGACGTCGAGAATTTGGCAGCCGGGCTCTGCCAGAGTCACATAGGCATTGTTGCATCATAACCAACCAGGGCATTTTCAGAGCGCAAATGTCTGTGCGGCAGCGAATGCAGTTCCAAGGGACAGTGAAAACCAGGTAGACCTTTCAGTGCTGGCAGTATTTGTGTGGGCGCAATCGCTGGACGTTTCGAATTTGGCAGCCGGGCTCTGCGACAGTCACATAGGCATTGTTGCATCATAACCAACCAAGGCATTTGCAGAGCATGAATGTCTGTGCGGCAGCGAATGCAGTTCCAAGGGACAGTGAAAGCCAGGTAGACCTTTCAGTGCTGGCAGCTTTCGTGTGGGCGCAATCGCTGGACGTTTCGAATTTGGCAGCCGGGCTCTGCCAGAGTAACATAGGCATTGTTGCATCATAACCAACCAGGGCATTTGCAGAGCGCGAATGTCTGTGCGGCAGCGAATGGAGTTCCAAGGGACAGTGAAAACCAGGTAGACCTTTCACTGCTGGCAGCTTTCGTGTGGGCGCAATCGCTGGACGTTTCGAATTTGGCAGCCTGGCTCTGCGACAGTCACATAGGCATTGTTGCATCATAACCAAACAAGGCTTTTGCAGAGCGCGAATGTCTGTGCGGCAGCGAATGCAGTTCCAAGGGACAGTGAAAGCCAGGTAGAGCTTTCAGTGCTGGCAGCTTTCGTGTGGGTGCAATCGCTGGACGTTGAGAATTTGGCAGCCGGGCTCTCCAGAGTCACATAGGCATTGTTGCATCATAACCAACCAAGGCATTTGCAGAGCACGAATGTCTGTGCGGCAGCGAATGCAGTTGCAAGGGACAGTGAAAACCAGGTAGACCTTTCAGTGCTGGCAGCTTTCGTGTGGGCGCAATCGCTGGACGTTTCGAATTTGGCAGCCGGGCTCTGCCAGAGTCACATAGGCATTGTTGCATCATAACCAACCAAGGCATTTGTAGAGCGCTAATGTCTGTGCGGCAGCGAATGCAATTCCATGGGACAGTGAAAACCAGGTAGACCTTTCAGTCATGGCAGCTTTCGTGTGGGTGCAATCGCTGGACGTTGAGAATTTGGCAGCCGGGCTCTGCCAGAGTCACATAGGCATTGTTGCATCATAACCAACCAAGGCATTTTCAGAGCGCGAATGTCTGTGCGGCAGCGAATGCAGTTCCAAGGGACAGTGAAAACAAGGTAGACCTTTCAGTGCTGGCAGCTTTCGTGTGGGCGCAATCGCTGGACGTTTCGAATTTGGCAGCCCGGCTCTGCGATAGTCACGTAGGCATTGTTGCATCATAACCAACCAAAGCTCTTGCGGAGCGCGAATGTCTGTGTGGCAGCGAATGCAGTTCCAAGGGACAGTGAAAACCAGGTAGACCTTTCAGTGCTGGCAGCTTTCGTGTGGGCGCAATCGCTGGACGTTGAGAATTTGGCAGCCGGGCTCTGCGACAGTCACATAGGCATTGTTGCATCATAACCAACCAAGGCATTTGCAGAGCACGAATGTCTGTGCGGCAGCGAATGCAGTTCCAAGGGACAGTGAAAACCAGGTAGACCTTTCAGTGCTGGCAGCTTTCGTGTGGGTGCAATCGCTGGACGTTTCGAATTTGGCAGCCGGGCTCTGCCAGAGTCACATAGGCATTGTTGCATCATAACCAACCAGGGCATTTTCAGAGCGCGATTGTCTTTGCGGCAGCGAATGCAGTTCCAAGGGACAGTGAAAACAAGGTAGACCTTTCAGTGCTGGCAGTATTCGTGTGGGCGCAATCGCTGGACGTTTCGAATTTGGCAGCCGGGCTCTGCCAGAGTCACATAGGCATTGTTGCATCATAACCAACCAAGGCTTTTGCAGAGCGCGAATGTCTGTGCGGCAGCGAATGCAGTTCCAAGGGACAGTGAAAACCAGGTAGAGCTTTCCGTGCTGGCAGCTTTCGTGTGGGCGCAATCGCTGGACGTTTCGAATTTGGCAGCCGGGCTCTGCGACAGTCACATAGGCATTGTTGCATCATAACCAACCAAAGCTTTTGTAGAGCGCGAATGTCTGTGCGGCAGCGAATGCAGTTCCAAGGGACAGTGAAAACCAGGTAGACCTTTCAGTGCTGGCAGCTTTCGTGTGGGCGCAATCGCTGGACGTTGAGAATTTGGCAGCCGGGCTCTGCGACAGTCACATAGGCATTGTTGCATCATAACCAACCAAGGCATTTGCAGAGCGCGAATGTCTGTGCGGCAGCGAATGCAGTTCCAAGGGACAGTGAAAACCAGGTAGACCTTTCAGTGCTGGCAGCTTTCGTGTGGGCGCAATCGCTGGACGTCGTGAATTTGGCAGCCGGGCTCTGCCAGAGTCACATAGGCATTGTTGCATCATAACCAACCAGGGCATTTTCAGAGCGCAAATGTCTGTGCGGCAGCGAATGCGGTTGCAAGGGACAGTGAAAACCAGGTAGACCTTTCAGTGCTGGCAGCTTTCGTGTGGGCGCAATCGCTGGACGTTTCGAATTTGGCAGCCTGGCTCTGCGACAGTCACATAGGCATTGTTGCATCATAACCAAACAAGGCTTTTGCAGAGCGCGAATGTCTGTGCGGCAGCGAATGCAGTTCCAAGGGACAGTGAAAGCCAGGTAGAGCTTTCAGTGCTGGCAGCTTTCGTGTGGGTGCAATCGCTGGACGTTTCGAATTTGGCAGCCGGGCTCTGCCAGAGTCACATAGGCATTGTTGCATCATAACCAACCAAGGCATTTGCAGAGCACGAATGTCTGTGCGGCAGCGAATGCAGTTGCAAGGGACAGTGAAAACCAGGTAGACCTTTCAGTGCTGGCAGTATTTGTGTGGGCGCAATCGCTGGACGTTGAGAATTTGGCAGCCGGGCTCTGCCAGAGTCACATAGGCATTGTTGCATCATAACCAACCAGGGCTTTTGCAGAGCGCGAATGTCTGTGCGGCAGCGAATGCAGTTCCATGGGACAGTGAAAACCAGGTAGACCTTTCAGTCATGGCAGCTTTCGTGTGGGTGCAATCGCTGGACGTTGAGAATTTGGCAGCCGGGCTCTGCCAGAGTCACATAGGCATTGTTGCATCATAACCAACCAAGGCATTTGCAGAGCGCGAATGTCTGTGCGGCAGCGAATGCAGTTCCAAGGGACAGTGAAAACCAGGTAGACCTTTCAGTGCTGGCAGCTTTCGTGTGGGCGCAATCGCTGGACATTTCGAAATTTGCAGCCGGGCTCTGCGACAGTCACGTAGGAATTGTTGCATCATAACCAACAGAGGCATTTGCAGAGCACGAATGTCTGTGCGGCAGCGAATGCAGTTCCAAGGGACAGTGAAAACCAGGTAGAGCTTGCAGTGCTGGCAGCTTTCGTGTGGGCGCAATCGCTGGACGTTTCGAATTTGGCAGCCGGGCTCTGCCAGAGTCACATAGGCATTGTTGCATCATAACCAACCAAGGCATTTGCAGAGCACGAATGTCTGTGCGGCAGCGAATGCAGTTCCAAGGGACAGTGAAAACCAGGTAGACCTTTCAGTGCTGGCAGCTTTCGTGTGGGCGCAATCGCTGGACGTTTCGAATTTGGCAGCCGGGCTCTGCGACAGTCACATAGGCATTGTTGCATCATAACCAACCAAGGCATTTGCAGAGCACGAATGTCTGTGCGGCAGCGAATGCAGTTCCAAGGGACAGTGAAAACCAGGTAGACCTTTCAGTGCTGGCAGCTTTCGTGTGGGCGCAATCGCTGGACGTTGAGAATTTGGCAGCCGGGCTCTGCGACAGTCACATAGGCATTGTTGCATCATAACCAACCAAGGCATTTGCAGAGCGCGAATGTCTGTGCGGCAGCGAATGCAGTTCCAAGGGACAGTGAAAACCAGGTAGAGCTTTCAGTGCTGGCAGCTTTTGTGTGGGCGCAATCGCTGGACGTCGTGAATTTGGCAGCCGGGCTCTGCCAGAGTCACATAGGCATTGTTGCATCATAACCAACCACGGCATTTTCAGAGCGCAAATGTCTGTGCGGCAGCGAATGCGGTTCCAAGGGACAGTGAAAACCAGGTAGACCTTTCAGTGCTGGCAGCTTTCGTGTGGGCGCAATCGCTGGACGTTTCGAATTTGGCAGCCTGGCTCTGCGACAGTCACATAGGCATTGTTGCATCATAACCAAACAAGGCTTTTGCAGAGCGCGAATGTCTGTGCGGCAGCGAATGCAGTTCCAAGGGACAGTGAAAGCCAGGTAGAGCTTTCAGTGCTGGCAGCTTTCGTGTGGGTGCAATCGCTGGACGTTTCGAATTTGGCAGCCGGGCTCTGCCAGAGTCACATAGGCATTGTTGCATCATAACCAACCAAGGCATTTGCAGAGCACGAATGTCTGTGCGGCAGCGAATGCAGTTGCAAGGGACAGTGAAAACCAGGTAGACCTTTCAGTGCTGGCAGCTTTCGTGTGGGCGCAATCGCTGGACATTGAGAATTTGGCAGCCGGGCTCTGCCAGAGTCACATAGGCATTGTTGCATCATAACCAACCAAGGCATTTGTAGAGCGCTAATGTCTGTGCGGCAGCGAATGCAATTCCATGGGACAGTGAAAACCAGGTAGACCTTTCAGTCATGGCAGCTTTCGTGTGGGTGCAATCGCTGGACGTTGAGAATTTGGCAGCCGGGCTCTGCCAGAGTCACATAGGCATTGTTGCATCATAACCAACCAAGGCATTTGCAGAGCGCGAATGTCTGTGCGGCAGCGAATGCAGTTCTAAGGGACAGTGAAAACCAGGTAGACCTTTCAGTGCTGGCAGCTTTCGTGTGGGCGCAATCGCTGGACATTTCGAAATTTGCAGCCGGGCTCTGCGACAGTCACGTAGGCATTGTTGCATCATAACCAACAGAGGCATTTGCAGAGCACGAATGTCTGTGCGGCAGCGAATGCAGTTCCAAGGGACAGTGAAAACCAGGTAGAGCTTGCAGTGCTGGCAGCTTTCGTGTGGGCGCAATCGCTGGACGTTTCGAATTTGGCAGCCGGGCTCTGCCAGAGTCACATAGGCATTGTTGCATCATAACCAACCAAGGCATTTGCAGAGCACGAATGTCTGTGCGGCAGCGAATGCAGTTCCAAGGGACAGTGAAAACCAGGTAGACCTCTCAGTGCTGGCTGTATTCGTGTGGGCGCAATCGCTGGACGTTGAGAATTTGGCAGCCGGGCTCTGCGACAGTCACATAGGCATTGTTGCATCATAACCAACCAAGGCTTTTGCATAGCACGAATATCTGTGCGGCAGCGAATGCAGTTCCAAGGGACAGTGAAAACCAGGTAGACCTTTCAGTGCTGGCAGCTTTCGTGTGGGCGCAATCGCTGGACGTTGAGAATTTGGCAGCCGGGCTCTGCGACAGTCACATAGGCATTGTTGCATCATAACCAACCAAGGCATTTGCAGAGCACGAATGTCTGTGCGGCAGCGAATGCAGTTCCAAGGGACAGTGAAAACCAGGTAGACCTTTCAGTGCTGGCAGCTTTCGTGTGGGCGCAATCGCTGGACGTTTCGAATTTGGCAGCCGGGCTCTGCCAGAGTCACATAGGCATTGTTGCATCATAACCAACCAGGGCATTTTCAGAGCGCGATTGTCTTTGCGGCAGCGAATGCAGTTCCAAGGGACAGTGAAAACAAGGTAGACCTTTCAGTGCTGGCAGTATTCGTGTGGGCGCAATCGCTGGACGTTTCGAATTTGGCAGCCGGGCTCTGCCAGAGTCACATAGGTATTGTTGCATCATAACCAACCAAGGCTTTTGCAGAGCGCGAATGTCTGTGCGGCAGCGAATGCAGTTCCAAGGGACAGTGAAAACCAGGTAGAGCTTTCCGTGCTGGCAGCTTTCGTGTGGGCGCAATCGCTGGACGTTTCGAATTTGGCAGCCGGGCTCTGCGACAGTCACATAGGCATTGTTGCATCATAACCAACCAAAGCTTTTGTAGAGCGCGAATGTCTGTGCGGCAGCGAATGCAGTTCCAAGGGACAGTGAAAACCAGGTAGACCTTTCAGTGCTGGCAGCTTTCGTGTGGGCGCAATCGCTGGACGTTGAGAATTTGGCAGCCGGGCTCTGCGACAGTCACATAGGCATTGTTGCATCATAACCAACCAAGGCATTTGCAGAGCGCGAATGTCTGTGCGGCAGCGAATGCAGTTCCAAGGGACAGTGAAAACCAGGTAGACCTTTCAGTGCTGGCAGCTTTCGTGTGGGTGCAATCGCTGGACGTTGAGAATTTGGCAGCCGGGCTCTGCGACAGTCACATAGGCATTGTTGCATCATAACCAACCAAGGCTTTTGCATAGCACGAATATCTGTGCGGCAGCGAATGCAGTTCCAAGGGACAGTGAAAACCAGGTAGACCTTTCAGTGCTGGCAGCTTTCGTGTGGGCGCAATCGCTGGACGTTGAGAATTTGGCAGCCAGGCTCTGCGACAGTCACATAGGCATTGTTGCATCATAACCAACCAAGGCATTTGCAGAGCACGAATGTCTGTGCGGCAGCGAATGCAGTTCCAAGGGACAGTGAAAACCAGGTAGACCTTTCAGTGCTGGCAGCTTTCGTGTGGGCGCAATCGCTGGACGTTTCGAATTTGGCAGCCGGGCTCTGCCAGAGTCACATAGGCATTGTTGCATCATAACCAACCAGGGCATTTTCAGAGCGCGATTGTCTTTGCGGCACCGAATGCAGTTCCAAGGGACAGTGAAAACAAGGTAGACCTTTCAGTGCTGGCAGTATTCGTGTGGGCGCAATCGCTGGACGTTTCGAATTTGGCAGCCGGGCTCTGCCAGAGTCACATAGGCATTGTTGCATCATAACCAACCAAGGCTTTTGCAGAGCGCGAATGTCTGTGCGGCAGCGAATGCAGTTCCAAGGGACAGTGAAAACCAGGTAGAGCTTTCCGTGCTGGCAGCTTTCGTGTGGGCGCAATCGCTGGACGTTTCGAATTTGGCAGCCGGGCTCTGCGACAGTCACATAGGCATTGTTGCATCATAACCAACCAAAGCTTTTGTAGAGCGCGAATGTCTGTGCGGCAGCGAATGCAGTTCCAAGGGACAGTGAAAACCAGGTAGACCTTTCAGTGCTGGCAGCTTTCGTGTGGGCGCAATCGCTGGACGTTGAGAATTTGGCAGCCGGGCTCTGCGACAGTCACATAGGCATTGTTGCATCATAACCAACCAAGGCATTTGCAGAGCGCGAATGTCTGTGCGGCAGCGAATGCAGTTCCAAGGGACAGTGAAAACCAGGTAGACCTTTCAGTGCTGGCAGTATTCGTGTGGGCGCAATCGCTGGACGTCGAGAATTTGGCAGCCGGGCTCTGCCAGAGTCACATAGGCATTGTTGCATCATAACCAACCAGGGCATTTTCAGAGCGCAAATGTCTGTGCGGCAGCGAATGCAGTTCCAAGGGACAGTGAAAACCAGGTAGACCTTTCAGTGCTGGCAGTATTTGTGTGGGCGCAATCGCTGGACGTTTCGAATTTGGCAGCCGGGCTCTGCGACAGTCACATAGGCATTGTTGCATCATAACCAACCAAGGCATTTGCAGAGCATGAATGTCTGTGCGGCAGCGAATGCAGTTCCAAGGGACAGTGAAAGCCAGGTAGACCTTTCAGTGCTGGCAGCTTTCGTGTGGGCGCAATCGCTGGACGTTTCGAATTTGGCAGCCGGGCTCTGCCAGAGTAACATAGGCATTGTTGCATCATAACCAACCAGGGCATTTGCAGAGCGCGAATGTCTGTGCGGCAGCGAATGGAGTTCCAAGGGACAGTGAAAACCAGGTAGACCTTTCACTGCTGGCAGCTTTCGTGTGGGCGCAATCGCTGGACGTTTCGAATTTGGCAGCCTGGCTCTGCGACAGTCACATAGGCATTGTTGCATCATAACCAAACAAGGCTTTTGCAGAGCGCGAATGTCTGTGCGGCAGCGAATGCAGTTCCAAGGGACAGTGAAAGCCAGGTAGAGCTTTCAGTGCTGGCAGCTTTCGTGTGGGTGCAATCGCTGGACGTTGAGAATTTGGCAGCCGGGCTCTCCAGAGTCACATAGGCATTGTTGCATCATAACCAACCAAGGCATTTGCAGAGCACGAATGTCTGTGCGGCAGCGAATGCAGTTGCAAGGGACAGTGAAAACCAGGTAGACCTTTCAGTGCTGGCAGCTTTCGTGTGGGCGCAATCGCTGGACGTTTCGAATTTGGCAGCCGGGCTCTGCCAGAGTCACATAGGCATTGTTGCATCATAACCAACCAAGGCATTTGTAGAGCGCTAATGTCTGTGCGGCAGCGAATGCAATTCCATGGGACAGTGAAAACCAGGTAGACCTTTCAGTCATGGCAGCTTTCGTGTGGGTGCAATCGCTGGACGTTGAGAATTTGGCAGCCGGGCTCTGCCAGAGTCACATAGGCATTGTTGCATCATAACCAACCAAGGCATTTTCAGAGCGCGAATGTCTGTGCGGCAGCGAATGCAGTTCCAAGGGACAGTGAAAACAAGGTAGACCTTTCAGTGCTGGCAGCTTTCGTGTGGGCGCAATCGCTGGACGTTTCGAATTTGGCAGCCCGGCTCTGCGATAGTCACGTAGGCATTGTTGCATCATAACCAACCAAAGCTCTTGCGGAGCGCGAATGTCTGTGTGGCAGCGAATGCAGTTCCAAGGGACAGTGAAAACCAGGTAGACCTTTCAGTGCTGGCAGCTTTCGTGTGGGCGCAATCGCTGGACGTCGTGAATTTGGCAGCCGGGCTCTGCCAGAGTCACATAGGCATTGTTGCATCATAACCAACCAGGGCATTTTCAGAGCGCAAATGTCTGTGCGGCAGCGAATGCGGTTCCAAGGGACAGTGAAAACCAGGTAGACCTTTCAGTGCTGGCAGCTTTCGTGTGGGCGCAATCGCTGGACGTTTCGAATTTGGCAGCCTGGCTCTGCGACAGTCACATAGGCATTGTTGCATCATAACCAAACAAGGCTTTTGCAGAGCGCGAATGTCTGTGCGGCAGCGAATGCAGTTCCAAGGGACAGTGAAAGCCAGGTAGAGCTTTCAGTGCTGGCAGCTTTCGTGTGGGTGCAATCGCTGGACGTTTCGAATTTGGCAGCCGGGCTCTGCCAGAGTCACATAGGCATTGTTGCATCATAACCAACCAAGGCATTTGCAGAGCACGAATGTCTGTGCGGCAGCGAATGCAGTTGCAAGGGACAGTGAAAACCAGGTAGACCTTTCAGTGCTGGCAGCTTTCGTGTGGGCGCAATCGCTGGACGTTTCGAATTTGGCAGCCGGGCTCTGCCAGAGTCACATAGGCATTGTTGCATCATAACCAACCAAGGCATTTGTAGAGCGCTAATGTCTGTGCGGCAGCGAATGCAATTCCATGGGACAGTGAAAACCAGGTAGACCTTTCAGTCATGGCAGCTTTCGTGTGGGTGCAATCGCTGGACGTTGAGAATTTGGCAGCCGGGCTCTGCCAGAGTCACATAGGCATTGTTGCATCATAACCAACCAAGGCATTTGCAGAGCGCGAATGTCTGTGCGGCAGCGAATGCAGTTCCAAGGGACAGTGAAAACCAGGTAGACCTTTCAGTGCTGGCAGCTTTCGTGTGGGCGCAATCGCTGGACATTTCGAAATTTGCAGCCGGGCTCTGCGACAGTCACGTAGGCATTGTTGCATCATAACCAACAGAGGCATTTGCAGAGCACGAATGTCTGTGCGGCAGCGAATGCAGTTCCAAGGGACAGTGAAAACTAGGTAGAGCTTGCAGTGCTGGCAGCTTTCGTGTGGGCGCAATCGCTGGACGTTTCGAATTTGGCAGCCGGGCTCTGCCAGAGTCACATAGGCATTGTTGCATCATAACCAACCAAGGCATTTGCAGAGCACGAATGTCTGTGCGGCAGCGAATGCAGTTCCAAGGGACAGTGAAAACCAGGTAGACCTTTCAGTGCTGGCAGCTTTCGTGTGGGTGCAATCGCTGGACGTTGAGAATTTGGCAGCCGGGCTCTGCGACAGTCACATAGGCATTGTTGCATCATAACCAACCAAGGCTTTTGCATAGCACGAATATCTGTGCGGCAGCGAATGCAGTTCCAAGGGACAGTGAAAACCAGGTAGACCTTTCAGTGCTGGCAGCTTTCGTGTGGGCGCAATCGCTGGACGTTGAGAATTTGGCAGCCGGGCTCTGCGACAGTCACATAGGCATTGTTGCATCATAACCAACCAAGGCATTTGCAGAGCGCGAATGTCTGTGCGGCAGCGAATGCAGTTCCAAGGGACAGTGAAAACCAGGTAGACCTTTCAGTGCTGGCAGCTTTCGTGTGGGCGCAATCGCTGGACGTTTCGAATTTGGCAGCCGGGCTCTGCCAGAGTCACATAGGCATTGTTGCATCATAACCAACCAGGGCATTTTCAGAGCGCGATTGTCTTTGCGGCAGCGAATGCAGTTCCAAGGGACAGTGAAAACAAGGTAGACCTTTCAGTGCTGGCAGCTTTCGTGTGGGCGCAATCGCTGGACGTTTCGAATTTGGCAGCCGGGCTCTGCCAGAGTCACATAGGCATTGTTGCATCATAACCAACCAAGGCTTTTGCAGAGCGCGAATGTCTGTGCGGCAGCGAATGCAGTTCCAAGGGACAGTGAAAACCAGGTAGAGCTTTCCGTGCTGGCAGCTTTCGTGTGGGCGCAATCGCTGGACGTTTCGAATTTGGCAGCCGGGCTCTGCGACAGTCACATAGGCATTGTTGCATCATAACCAACCAAAGCTTTTGTAGAGCGCGAATGTCTGTGCGGCAGCGAATGCAGTTCCAAGGGACAGTGAAAACCAGGTAGACCTTTCAGTGCTGGCAGCTTTCGTGTGGGCGCAATCGCTGGACGTTGAGAATTTGGCAGCCGGGCTCTGCGACAGTCACATAGGCATTGTTGCATCATAACCAACCAAGGCATTTGCAGAGCGCGAATGTCTGTGCGGCAGCGAATGCAGTTCCAAGGGACAGTGAAAACCAGGTAGAGCTTGCAGTGCTGGCAGCTTTCGTGTGGGCGCAATCGCTGGACGTCGAGAATTTGGCAGCCGGGCTCTGCCAGAGTCACATAGGCATTGTTGCATCATAACCAACCAGGGCATTTTCAGAGCGCAAATGTCTGTGCGGCAGCGAATGCAGTTCCAAGGGACAGTGAAAACCAGGTAGACCTTTCAGTGCTGGCAGTATTTGTGTGGGCGCAATCGCTGGACGTTTCGAATTTGGCAGCCGGGCTCTGCAGAGTCACATAGGCATTGTTGCATCATAACCAACCAAGGCATTTGCAGAGCGCGAATGTCTGTGCGGCAGCGAATGCAGTTCCAAGGGACAGTGAAAACCCAGTAGACCTTTCAGTGCTGGCAGCTTTCGTGTGGGCGCAATCGCTGGACGTTTCGAATTTGGCAGCCGGGCTCTGCGACAGTCACGTAGGCATTGTTGCATCATAACCAACCAAGGCATTTGCCGAGCACGAATGTCTGTGCGGCAGCGAATGCAGTTCCAAGGGACAGTGAAAACCAGGTAGAGCTTTCAGTGCTGGCAGCTTTCGTGTGGGCGCAATCGCTGGACGTTTCGAATTTGGCAGCCGGGCTCTGCCAGAGTCACATAGGCATTGTTGCATCATAACCAACCAGGGCATTTGCAGAGCGTGAATGTCTGTGCGGCAGCGAATGGAGTTCCAAGGGACAGTGAAAACCAGGTAGACCTTTCAGTGCTGGCAGCTTTCGTGTGGGCGCAATCGCTGGACGTTTCGAATTTGGCAGCCGGGCTCTGCGACAGTCACGTAGGCATTGTTGCATCATAACCAACCAAGGCTTTTGCAGAGCGCGAATGTCTGTGCGGCAGCGAATGCAGTTCCAAGGGACAGTGAAAACCAGGTAGACCTTTCAGTGCTGGCAGCTTTCGTGTGGGCGCAATCGCTGGACGTTGAGAATTTGGCAGCCGGGCTCTGCCAGAGTCACATAGGCATTGTTGCATCATAACCAACCAAGGCATTTTCAGAGCGCGAATGTCTGTGCGGCAGCGAATGCAGTTCCAAGGGACAGTGAAAACCAGGTAGACCTTTCAGTGCTGGCAGCTTTCGTGTGGGCGCAATCGCTGGACGTTTCGAATTTGGCAGCCGGGCTCTGCCAGAGTCACATAGGCATTGTTGCATCATAACCAACCAAGGCATTTGCAGAGCACGAATGTCTGTGCGGCAGCGAATGCAGTTCCAAGGGACAGTGAAAACCAGGTAGACCTTTCAGTGCTGGCAGTATTCGTGTGGGCGCAATCGCTGGACGTTTCGAATTTGGCAGCCGGGCTCTGCGATAGTCACATAGGCATTGTTACATCATAACCAACCAAAGCTCTTGCGGACCGCGAATGTCTGTGCGGCAGCGAATGCAGTTCCAAGGGACAGTGAAAACCAGGTAGACCTTTCAGTGCTTGCAGTATTCGTGTGGGCGCAATCGCTGGACGTTTCGAATTTGGCAGCCGGGCTCTGCCAGAGTCACATAGGCATTGTTGCATCATAACCAACCAAGGCTTTTGCAGAGCGCGAATGTCTGTGCGGCAGCGAATGCAGTTCCAAGGGACAGTGAAAACCAGGTAGAGCTTGCAGTGCTGGCAGCTTTCGTGTGGGTGCAATCGCTGGACGTTGAGAATTTGGCAGCCGGGCTCTGGCAGAGTCACATAGGCATTGTTGCATCATAACCAACCAAGGCATTTTCAGAGCGCGAATGTCTGTGCGGCAGCGAATGCAGTTCCAAGGGACAGTGAAAACCAGGTAGACCTTTCAGTGCTGGCAGCTTTCGTGTGGGCGCAATCGCTGGACGTTTCGAATTTGGCAGCCGGGCTCTGCCAGAGTCACATAGGCATTGTTGCATCATAACCAACCAGGGCATTTTCAGAGCGCGATTGTCTTTGCGGCAGCGAATGCAGTTCCAAGGGACAGTGAAAACAAGGCAGACCTTTCAGTGCTGGCAGTATTCGTGTGGGCGCAATCGCTGGACGTTTCGAATTTGGCAGCCGGGCTCTGCCAGAGTCACATAGGCATTGTTGCATCATAACCAACCAAGGCTTTTGCAGAGCGCGAATGTCTGTGCGGCAGCGAATGCAGTTCCAAGGGACAGTGAAAACCAGGTAGAGCTTTCCGTGCTGGCAGCTTTCGTGTGGGCGCAATCGCTGGACGTTTCGAATTTGGCAGCCGGGCTCTGCGACAGTCACATAGGCATTGTTGCATCATAACCAACCAAAGCTTTTGTAGAGCGCGAATGTCTGTGCGGCAGCGAATGCAGTTCCAAGGGACAGTGAAAACCAGGTAGACCTTTCAGTGCTGGCAGCTTTCGTGTGGGCGCAATCGCTGGACGTTGAGAATTTGGCAGCCGGGCTCTGCGACAGTCACATAGGCATTGTTGCATCATAACCAACCAAGGCATTTGCAGAGCGCGAATGTCTGTGCGGCAGCGAATGCAGTTCCAAGGGACAGTGAAAACCAGGTAGAGCTTGCAGTGCTGGCAGCTTTCGTGTGGGCGCAATCGCTGGACGTCGAGAATTTGGCAGCCGGGCTCTGCCAGAGTCACATAGGCATTGTTGCATCATAACCAACCAGGGCATTTGCAGAGCGCAAATGTCTGTGCGGCAGCGAATGCAGTTCCAAGGGACAGTGAAAACCAGGTAGACCTTTCAGTGCTGGCAGTATTTGTGTGGGCGCAATCGCTGGACGTTTCGAATTTGGCAGCCGGGCTCTGCAGAGTCACATAGGCATTGTTGCATCATAACCAACCAAGGCTTTTGCAGAGCGCGAATGTCTGTGCGGCAGCGAATGCAGTTCCAAGGGACAGTGAAAACCAGGTAGAGCTTTCAGTGCTGGCAGCTTTCGTGTGGGCGCAATCACTGGACGTTTCGAATTTGGCAGCCGGGGTCTGCCAGAGTCACATAGGCATTGTTGCATCATAACCAACCAAGGCATTTGCAGAGCGCGAATGTCTGTGCGGCAGCGAATGCATTTCCAAGGGACAGTGAAAACCCAGTAGACCTTTCAGTGCTGGCAGCTTTCGTGTGGGCGCAATCGCTGGACGTTTCGAATTTGGCAGCCGGGCTCTGCGACAGTCACGTAGGCATTGTTGCATCATAACCAACCAAGGCATTTGCCGAGCACGAATGTCTGTGCGGCAGCGAATGCAGTTCCAAGGGACAGTGAAAACCAGGTAGAGCTTTCAGTGCTGGCAGCTTTCGTGTGGGCGCAATCGCTGGACGTTTCGAATTTGGCAGCCGGGCTCTGCCAGAGTCACATAGGCATTGTTGCATCATAACCAACCAGGGCATTTGCAGAGCGTGAATGTCTGTGCGGCAGCGAATGGAGTTCCAAGGGACAGTGAAAACCAGGTAGACCTTTCAGTGCTGGCAGCTTTCGTGTGGGCGCAATCGCTGGACGTTTCGAATTTGGCAGCCGGGCTCTGCGACAGTCACGTAGGCATTGTTGCATCATAACCAACCAAGGCTTTTGCAGAGCGCGAATGTCTGTGCGGCAGCGAATGCAGTTCCAAGGGACAGTGAAAACCAGGTAGACCTTTCAGTGCTGGCAGCTTTCGTGTGGGCGCAATCGCTGGACGTTTCGAATTTGGCAGCCGGGCTCTGCCAGAGTCACATAGGCATTGTTGCATCATAACCAACCAAGGCATTTGCAGAGCACGAATGTCTGTGCGGCAGCGAATGCAGTTCCAAGGGACAGTGAAAACCAGGTAGACCTTTCAGTGCTGGCAGTATTCGTGTGGGCGCAATCGCTGGACGTTTCGAATTTGGCAGCCGGGCTCTGCGATAGTCACATAGGCATTGTTACATCATAACCAACCAAAGCTCTTGCGGACCGCGAATGTCTGTGCGGCAGCGAATGCAGTTCCAAGGGACAGTGAAAACCAGGTAGACCTTTCAGTGCTTGCAGTATTCGTGTGGGCGCAATCGCTGGACGTTGAGAATTTGGCAGCCGGGCTCTGCCAGAGTCACATAGGCATTGTTGCATCATAACCAACCAAGGCTTTTGCAGAGCGCGAATGTCTGTGCGGCAGCGAATGCAGTTCCAAGGGACAGTGAAAACCAGGTAGAGCTTGCAGTGCTGGCAGCTTTCGTGTGGGTGCAATCGCTGGACGTTGAGAATTTGGCAGCCGGGCTCTGGCAGAGTCACATAGGCATTGTTGCATCATAACCAACCAAGGCATTTTCAGAGCGCGAATGTCTGTGCGGCAGCGAATGCAGTTCCAAGGGACAGTGAAAACCAGGTAGAGCTTTCCGTGCTGGCAGCTTTCGTGTGGGCGCAATCGCTGGACGTTTCAAATTTGGCAGCCCGGCTCTGCGACAGTCACATAGGCATTGTTGCATCATAACCAACCAAGGCATTTGCAGAGCACGAATGTCTGTGCGGCAGCGAATGCAGTTCCAAGGGACAGTGAAAACCAGGTAGACCTCTCAGTGCTGGCAGTATTCGTGTGGGCGCAATCGCTGGACGTTTCGAATTTGGCAGCCGGGCTCTGCCAGAGTCACATAGGCATTGTTGCATCATAACCAACCAAGGCATTTGCAGAGCACGAATGTCTGTGCGGCAGCGAATGCAGTTCCAAGGGACAGTGAAAACCAGGTAGACCTTTCAGTGCTGGCAGCTTTCGTGTGGGCGCAATCGCTGGACGTTGAGAATTTGGCAGCCGGGCTCTGCCAGAGTCACATAGGCATTGTTGCATCATAACCAACCAAGGCATTTTCAGAGCGCGAATGTCTGTGCGGCAGCGAATGCAGTTCCAAGGGACAGTGAAAACCAGGTAGACCTTTCAGTGCTGGCAGCTTTCGTGTGGGCGCAATCGCTGGACGTTTCGAATTTGGCAGCCGGGCTCTGCCAGAGTCACATAGGCATTGTTGCATCATAACCAACCAAGGCATTTGCAGAGCACGAATGTCTGTGCGGCAGCGAATGCAGTTCCAAGGGACAGTGAAAACCAGGTAGACCTTTCAGTGCTGGCAGTATTCGTGTGGGCGCAATCGCTGGACGTTTCGAATTTGGCAGCCGGGCTCTGCGATAGTCACATAGGCATTGTTACATCATAACCAACCAAAGCTCTTGCGGACCGCGAATGTCTGTGCGGCAGCGAATGCAGTTCCAAGGGACAGTGAAAACCAGGTAGACCTTTCAGTGCTTGCAGTATTCGTGTGGGCGCAATCGCTGGACGTTTCGAATTTGGCAGCCGGGCTCTGCCAGAGTCACATAGGCATTGTTGCATCATAACCAACCAAGGCTTTTGCAGAGCGCGAATGTCTGTGCGGCAGCGAATGCAGTTCCAAGGGACAGTGAAAACCAGGTAGAGCTTGCAGTGCTGGCAGCTTTCGTGTGGGTGCAATCGCTGGACGTTGAGAATTTGGCAGCCGGGCTCTGGCAGAGTCACATAGGCATTGTTGCATCATAACCAACCAAGGCATTTTCAGAGCGCGAATGTCTGTGCGGCAGCGAATGCAGTTCCAAGGGACAGTGAAAACCAGGTAGACCTTTCAGTGCTGGCAGCTTTCGTGTGGGCGCAATCGCTGGACGTTTCGAATTTGGCAGCCGGGCTCTGCCAGAGTCACATAGGCATTGTTGCATCATAACCAACCAGGGCATTTTCAGAGCGCGATTGTCTTTGCGGCAGCGAATGCAGTTCCAAGGGACAGTGAAAACAAGGCAGACCTTTCAGTGCTGGCAGTATTCGTGTGGGCGCAATCGCTGGACGTTTCGAATTTGGCAGCCGGGCTCTGCCAGAGTCACATAGGCATTGTTGCATCATAACCAACCAAGGCTTTTGCAGAGCGCGAATGTCTGTGCGGCAGCGAATGCAGTTCCAAGGGACAGTGAAAACCAGGTAGAGCTTTCCGTGCTGGCAGCTTTCGTGTGGGCGCAATCGCTGGACGTTTCGAATTTGGCAGCCGGGCTCTGCGACAGTCACATAGGCATTGTTGCATCATAACCAACCAAAGCTTTTGTAGAGCGCGAATGTCTGTGCGGCAGCGAATGCAGTTCCAAGGGACAGTGAAAACCAGGTAGACCTTTCAGTGCTGGCAGCTTTCGTGTGGGCGCAATCGCTGGACGTTGAGAATTTGGCAGCCGGGCTCTGCGACAGTCACATAGGCATTGTTGCATCATAACCAACCAAGGCATTTGCAGAGCGCGAATGTCTGTGCGGCAGCGAATGCAGTTCCAAGGGACAGTGAAAACCAGGTAGAGCTTGCAGTGCTGGCAGCTTTCGTGTGGGCGCAATCGCTGGACGTCGAGAATTTGGCAGCCGGGCTCTGCCAGAGTCACATAGGCATTGTTGCATCATAACCAACCAGGGCATTTGCAGAGCGCAAATGTCTGTGCGGCAGCGAATGCAGTTCCAAGGGACAGTGAAAACCAGGTAGACCTTTCAGTGCTGGCAGTATTTGTGTGGGCGCAATCGCTGGACGTTTCGAATTTGGCAGCCGGGCTCTGCAGAGTCACATAGGCATTGTTGCATCATAACCAACCAAGGCTTTTGCAGAGCGCGAATGTCTGTGCGGCAGCGAATGCAGTTCCAAGGGACAGTGAAAACCAGGTAGAGCTTTCAGTGCTGGCAGCTTTCGTGTGGGCGCAATCACTGGACGTTTCGAATTTGGCAGCCGGGGTCTGCCAGAGTCACATAGGCATTGTTGCATCATAACCAACCAAGGCATTTGCAGAGCGCGAATGTCTGTGCGGCAGCGAATGCAGTTCCAAGGGACAGTGAAAACCCAGTAGACCTTTCAGTGCTGGCAGCTTTCGTGTGGGCGCAATCGCTGGACGTTTCGAATTTGGCAGCCGGGCTCTGCGACAGTCACGTAGGCATTGTTGCATCATAACCAACCAAGGCATTTGCCGAGCACGAATGTCTGTGCGGCAGCGAATGCAGTTCCAAGGGACAGTGAAAACCAGGTAGAGCTTTCAGTGCTGGCAGCTTTCGTGTGGGCGCAATCGCTGGACGTTTCGAATTTGGCAGCCGGGCTCTGCCAGAGTCACATAGGCATTGTTGCATCATAACCAACCAGGGCATTTGCAGAGCGTGAATGTCTGTGCGGCAGCGAATGGAGTTCCAAGGGACAGTGAAAACCAGGTAGACCTTTCAGTGCTGGCAGCTTTCGTGTGGGCGCAATCGCTGGACATTTCGAATTTGGCAGCCGGGCTCTGCGACAGTCACGTAGGCATTGTTGCATCATAACCAACCAAGGCTTTTGCAGAGCGCGAATGTCTGTGCGGCAGCGAATGCAGTTCCAAGGGACAGTGAAAACCAGGTAGACCTTTCAGTGCTGGCAGCTTTCGTGTGGGCGCAATCGCTGGACGTTGAGAATTTGGCAGCCGGGCTCTGCCAGAGTCACATAGGCATTGTTGCATCATAACCAACCAAGGCATTTTCAGAGCGCGAATGTCTGTGCGGCAGCGAATGCAGTTCCAAGGGACAGTGAAAACCAGGTAGACCTTTCAGTGCTGGCAGCTTTCGTGTGGGCGCAATCGCTGGACGTTTCGAATTTGGCAGCCGGGCTCTGCCAGAGTCACATAGGCATTGTTGCATCATAACCAACCAAGGCATTTGCAGAGCACGAATGTCTGTGCGGCAGCGAATGCAGTTCCAAGGGACAGTGAAAACCAGGTAGACCTTTCAGTGCTGGCAGTATTCGTGTGGGCGCAATCGCTGGACGTTTCGAATTTGGCAGCCGGGCTCTGCGATAGTCACATAGGCATTGTTACATCATAACCAACCAAAGCTCTTGCGGACCGCGAATGTCTGTGCGGCAGCGAATGCAGTTCCAAGGGACAGTGAAAACCAGGTAGACCTTTCAGTGCTTGCAGTATTCGTGTGGGCGCAATCGCTGGACGTTGAGAATTTGGCAGCCGGGCTCTGCCAGAGTCACATAGGCATTGTTGCATCATAACCAACCAAGGCTTTTGCAGAGCGCGAATGTCTGTGCGGCAGCGAATGCAGTTCCAAGGGACAGTGAAAACCAGGTAGAGCTTGCAGTGCTGGCAGCTTTCGTGTGGGTGCAATCGCTGGACGTTGAGAATTTGGCAGCCGGGCTCTGGCAGAGTCACATAGGCATTGTTGCATCATAACCAACCAAGGCATTTTCAGAGCGCGAATGTCTGTGCGGCAGCGAATGCAGTTCCAAGGGACAGTGAAAACCAGGTAGAGCTTGCAGTGCTGGCAGCTTTCGTGTGGGCGCAATCGCTGGACGTTTCAAATTTGGCAGCCCGGCTCTGCGACAGTCACATAGGCATTGTTGCATCATAACCAACCAAGGCATTTGCAGAGCACGAATGTCTGTGCGGCAGCGAATGCAGTTCCAAGGGACAGTGAAAACCAGGTAGACCTCTCAGTGCTGGCAGTATTCGTGTGGGCGCAATCGCTGGACGTTTCGAATTTGGCAGCCGGGCTCTGCCAGAGTCACATAGGCATTGTTGCATCATAACCAACCAAGGCTTTTGCAGAGCGCGAATGTCTGTGCGGCAGCGAATGCAGTTCCAAGGGACAGTGAAAACCAGGTAGACCTTTCAGTGCTGGCAGCTTTCGTGTGGGCGCAATCGCTGGACGTTTCGAATTTTGCAGCCGGGCTCTGCCAGAGTCACATAGGCATTGTTACATCATAACCAACCAGGGCATTTGCAGAGCGCGAATGTCTGTGCGGCAGCGAATGGAGTTCCAAGGGACAGTGAAAACCAGGTAGACCTGTCAGTGCTGGCAGCTTTCGTGTGGGCGCAATCGCTGGACGTTGAGAATTTGGCAGCCGGGCTCTGCGACAGTCACGTAGGCATTGTTGCATCATAACCAACCAAGGCTTTTGCAGAGCGCGAATGTCTGTGCGGCAGCGAATGCAGTTCCAAGGGACAGTGAAAACCAGGTAGACCTTTCAGTGCTGGCAGCTTTCGTGTGGGCGCAATCGCTGGACGTTGAGAATTTGGCAGCCGGGCTCTGCCAGAGTCACATAGGCATTGTTGCATCATAACCAACCAAGGCATTTTCAGAGCGCGAATGTCTGTGCGGCAGCGAATGCAGTTCCAAGGGACAGTGAAAACCAGGTAGACCTTTCAGTGCTGGCAGCTTTCGTGTGGGCGCAATCGCTGGACGTTTCGAATTTGGCAGCCGGGCTCTGCCAGAGTCACATAGGCATTGTTGCATCATAACCAACCAAGGCATTTGCAGAGCACGAATGTCTGTGCGGCAGCGAATGCAGTTCCAAGGGACAGTGAAAACCAGGTAGACCTTTCAGTGCTGGCAGTATTCGTGTGGGCGCAATCGCTGGACGTTGAGAATTTGGCAGCCGGGCTCTGCGACAGTCACATAGGCATTGTTGCATCATAACCAACCAAGGCTTTTGCAGAGCGCGAATGTCTGTGCGGCAGCGAATGCAGTTCCAAGGGACAGTGAAAACCAGGTAGACCTTTCAGTGCTGGCAGCTTTCGTGTGGGCGCAATCGCTGGACGTTGAGAATTTGGCAGCCGGGCTCTGCCAGAGTCACATAGGCATTGTTGCATCATAACCAACCAAGGCATTTTCAGAGCGCGAATGTCTGTGCGGCAGCGAATGCAGTTCCAAGGGACAGTGAAAACCAGGTAGAGCTTTCAGTGCTGGCAGCTTTCGTGTGGGCGCAATCGCTGGACCTTGAGAATTTGGCAGCCGGGCTCTGCGACAGTCACATAGGCATTGTTGCATCATAACCAACCAAGGCATTTGCAGAGCACGAATGTCTGTGCGGCAGCGAATGCAGTTCCAAGGGACAGTGAAAACCAGGTAGAGCTTTCAGTGCTGGCAGCTTTCGTGTGGGCGCAATCGCTGGACGTTTCGAATTTGGCAGCCGGGCTCTGCCAGAGTCACATAGGTATTGTTACATCATAACCAACCAGGGCATTTGCAGAGCGCGAATGTCTCTGCGGCAGCGAATGGAGTTCCAAGGGACAGTGAAAACCAGGTAGACCTTTCAGTGCTGGCAGTATTCGTGTGGGCGCAATCGCTGGACGTTGAGAATTTGGCAGCCGGGCTCTGCCAGAGTCACATAGGCATTGTTGCATCATAACCAACCAAGGCTTTTGCAGAGCGCGAATGTCTGTGCGGCAGCGAATGCAGTTCCAAGGGACAGTAAAAACCAGGTAGAGCTTTCAGTGCTGGCAGCTTTCGTGTGGGCGCAATCGCTGGACGTTGAGAATTTGGCAGCCGGGCTCTGCCAGAGTCACATAGGCATTGTTGCATCATAACCAACCAAGGCATTTGCAGAGCACGAATGTCTGTGCGGCAGCGAATGCAGTTCCAAGGGACAGTGAAAACCAGGTAGACCTTTCAGTGCTGGCAGCTTTCGTGTGGGCGCAATCGCTGGACGTTGAGAATTTGGCAGCCGGGCTCTGCGACAGTCACGTAGGCATTGTTGCATCATAACCAACCAAGGCATTTGCAGAGCACGAATGTCTGTGCGGCAGCGAATGCAGTTCCAAGGGACAGTGAAAACCAGGTAGAGCTTTCAGTGCTGGCAGCTTTCGTGTGGGCGCAATCGCTGGACGTTGAGAATTTGGCAGCCGGGCTCTGGCAGAGTCACATAGGCATTGTTGCATCATAACCAACCAAGGCATTTTCAGAGCGCGAATGTCTGTGCGGCAGCGAATGCAGTTCCAAGGGACAGTGAAAACCAGGTAGAGCTTGCAGTGCTGGCAGCTTTCGTGTGGGCGCAATCGCTGGACGTTTCAAATTTGGCAGCCCGGCTCTGCGACAGTCACATAGGCATTGTTGCATCATAACCAACCAAGGCATTTGCAGAGCACGAATGTCTGTGCGGCAGCGAATGCAGTTCCAAGGGACAGTGAAAACCAGGTAGACCTCTCAGTGCTGGCAGTATTCGTGTGGGCGCAATCGCTGGACGTTGAGAATTTGGCAGCCGGGCTCTGCCAGAGTCACATAGGCATTGTTGCATCATAACCAACCAAGGCATTTTCAGAGCGCGAATGTCTGTGCGGCAGCGAATGCAGTTCCAAGGGACAGTGAAAACCAGGTAGACCTTTCAGTGCTGGCAGCTTTCGTGTGGGCGCAATCGCTGGACGTTTCGAATTTGGCAGCCGGGCTCTGCCAGAGTCACATAGGCATTGTTGCATCATAACCAACCAAGGCATTTGCAGAGCGCGAATGTCTCTGCGGCAGCGAATGCAGTTCCAAGGGACAGTGAAAACCAGGTAGACCTTTCAGTGCTGGCAGCTTTCGTGTGGGCGCAATCGCTGGACGTTTCGAATTTGGCAGCCGGGCTCTGCCAGAGTCACATAGGCATTGTTGCATCATAACCAACCAAAGCTCTTGCGGAGCGCGAATGTCTGTGCGGCAGCGAATGCAGTTCCAAGGGACAGTGAAAACCAGGTAGACCTTTCAGTGCTTGCAGTATTCGTGTGGGCGCAATCGCTGGACGTTTCGAATTTGGCAGCCGGGCTCTGCCAGAGTCACATAGGTATTGTTGCATCATAACCAACCAAGGCTTTTGCAGAGCGCGAATGTCTGTGCGGCAGCGAATGCAGTTCCAAGGGACAGTGAAAACCAGGTAGAGCTTTCAGTGCTGGCAGCTTTCGTGTGGGCGCAATCGCTAGACGTTTCGAATTTGGCAGCCGGGCTCTGCCAGAGTCACATAGGCATTGTTGCATCATAACCAACCAAGGCATTTGAAGAGCGCGAATGTCTGTGCGGCAGCGAATGCAGTTCCAAGGGACAGTGAAAACCCGGTAGACCTTTCAGTGCTGGCAGCTTTCGTGTGGGCGCAATCGCTAGACGTTTCGAATTTGGCAGCCGGGCTCTGCGACAGTCACGTAGGCATTGTTGCATCATAACCAACCAAGGCATTTGCAGAGCACGAATGTCTGTGCGGCAGCGAATGCAGTTCCAAGGGACAGTAAAAACCAGGTAGAGCTTTCAGTGCTGGCAGCTTTCGTGTGGGCGCAATCGCTGGACGTTTAGAATTTGGCAGCCGGGCTCTGCCAGAGTCACATAGGCATTGTTGCATCATAACCAACCAAGGCATTTGCAGAGCATGAATGTCTGTGCGGCAGCGAATGCAGTTCCAAGGGACAGTGAAAACCAGGTAGACCTTTCAGTGCTGGCAGCTTTCGTGTGGGTGCAATCGCTGGACGTTTCGAATTTTGCAGCCGGGCTCTGCGACAGTCACGTAGGCATTGTTGCATCATAACCAACCAAGGCATTTTCAGAGCGCGAATGTCTGTGCGGCAGCGAATGCAGTTCCAAGGGACAGTGAAAACCAGGTAGAGCTTGCAGTGCTGGCAGCTTTCGTGTGGGCGCAATCGCTGGACGTTTCAAATTTGGCAGCCCGGCTCTGCGACAGTCACATAGGCATTGTTGCATCATAACCAACCAAGGCATTTGCAGAGCACGAATGTCTGTGAGGCAGCGAATGCAGTTCCAAGGGACAGTGAAAACCAGGTAGACCTCTCAGTGCTGGCAGTTTCGTGTGGGCGCAATCGCTGGACGTTGAGAATTTGGCAGCCGGGCTCTGCCAGAGTCACGTAGGCATTGTTGCATCATAACCAACCAAGGCTTTTGCAGAGCGCGAATGTCTGTGCGGCAGCGAATGCAGTTCCAAGGGACAGTGAAAACCAGGTAGAGCTTGCAGTGCTGGCAGCTTTCGTGTGGGTGCAATCGCTGGACGTTGAGAATTTGGCAGCCGGGCTCTGGCAGAGTCACATAGGCATTGTTGCATCATAACCAACCAAGGCATTTTCAGAGCGCGAATGTCTGTGCGGCAGCGAATGCAGTTCCAAGGGACAGTGAAAACCAGGTAGACCTTTCAGTGCTGGCAGCTTTCGTGTGGGCGCAATCGCTGGACGTTTCGAATTTGGCAGCCGGGCTCTGCCAGAGTCACATAGGCATTGTTGCATCATAACCAACCAGGGCATTTTCAGAGCGCGATTGTCTTTGCGGCAGCGAATGCAGTTCCAAGGGACAGTGAAAACAAGGTAGACCTTTCAGTGCTGGCAGTATTCGTGTGGGCGCAATCGCTGGACGTTTCGAATTTGGCAGCCGGGCTCTGCCAGAGTCACATAGGCATTGTTGCATCATAACCAACCAAGGCTTTTGCAGAGCGCGAATGTCTGTGCGGCAGCGAATGCAGTTCCAAGGGACAGTGAAAACCAGGTAGAGCTTTCCGTGCTGGCAGCTTTCGTGTGGGCGCAATCGCTGGACGTTTCGAATTTGGCAGCCGGGCTCTGCGACAGTCACATAGGCATTGTTGCATCATAACCAACCAAAGCTTTTGTAGAGCGCGAATGTCTGTGCGGCAGCGAATGCAGTTCCAAGGGACAGTGAAAACCAGGTAGACCTTTCAGTGCTGGCAGCTTTCGTGTGGGCGCAATCGCTGGACGTTGAGAATTTGGCAGCCGGGCTCTGCGACAGTCACATAGGCATTGTTGCATCATAACCAACCAAGGCATTTGCAGAGCGCGAATGTCTGTGCGGCAGCGAATGCAGTTCCAAGGGACAGTGAAAACCAGGTAGAGCTTGCAGTGCTGGCAGCTTTCGTGTGGGCGCAATCGCTGGACGTCGAGAATTTGGCAGCCGGGCTCTGCCAGAGTCACATAGGCATTGTTGCATCATAACCAACCAGGGCATTTTCAGAGCGCAAATGTCTGTGCGGCAGCGAATGCAGTTCCAAGGGACAGTGAAAACCAGGTAGACCTTTCAGTGCTGGCAGTATTTGTGTGGGCGCAATCGCTGGACGTTTCGAATTTGGCAGCCGGGCTCTGCAGAGTCACATAGGCATTGTTGCATCATAACCAACCAAGGCTTTTGCAGAGCGCGAATGTCTGTGCGGCAGCGAATGCAGTTCCAAGGGACAGTGAAAACCAGGTAGAGCTTTCAGTGCTGGCAGCTTTCGTGTGGGCGCAATCACTGGACGTTTCGAATTTGGCAGCCGGGGTCTGCCAGAGTCACATAGGCATTGTTGCATCATAACCAACCAAGGCATTTGCAGAGCGCGAATGTCTGTGCGGCAGCGAATGCAGTTCCAAGGGACAGTGAAAACCCAGTAGACCTTTCAGTGCTGGCAGCTTTCGTGTGGGCGCAATCGCTGGACGTTTCGAATTTGGCAGCCGGGCTCTGCGACAGTCACGTAGGCATTGTTGCATCATAACCAACCAAGGCATTTGCCGAGCACGAATGTCTGTGCGGCAGCGAATGCAGTTCCAAGGGACAGTGAAAACCAGGTAGAGCTTTCAGTGCTGGCAGCTTTCGTGTGGGCGCAATCGCTGGACGTTTCGAATTTGGCAGCCGGGCTCTGCCAGAGTCACATAGGCATTGTTGCATCATAACCAACCAGGGCATTTGCAGAGCGTGAATGTCTGTGCGGCAGCGAATGGAGTTCCAAGGGACAGTGAAAACCAGGTAGACCTTTCAGTGCTGGCAGCTTTCGTGTGGGCGCAATCGCTGGACGTTTCGAATTTGGCAGCCGGGCTCTGCGACAGTCACGTAGGCATTGTTGCATCATAACCAACCAAGGCTTTTGCAGAGCGCGAATGTCTGTGCGGCAGCGAATGCAGTTCCAAGGGACAGTGAAAACCAGGTAGACCTTTCAGTGCTGGCAGCTTTCGTGTGGGCGCAATCGCTGGACGTTGAGAATTTGGCAGCCGGGCTCTGCCAGAGTCACATAGGCATTGTTGCATCATAACCAACCAAGGCATTTGCAGAGCGCGAATGTCTGTGCGGCAGCGAATGCAGTTCCAAGGGACAGTGAAAACCAGGTAGACCTTTCAGTGCTGGCAGCTTTCGTGTGGGCGCAATCGCTGGACGTTTCGAATTTGGCAGCCGGGCTCTGCCAGAGTCACATAGGCATTGTTGCATCATAACCAACCAAGGCATTTGCAGAGCACGAATGTCTGTGCGGCAGCGAATGCAGTTCCAAGGGACAGTGAAAACCAGGTAGACCTTTCAGTGCTGGCAGTATTCGTGTGGGCGCAATCGCTGGACGTTTCGAATTTGGCAGCCGGGCTCTGCGATAGTCACATAGGCATTGTTACATCATAACCAACCAAAGCTCTTGCGGACCGCGAATGTCTGTGCGGCAGCGAATGCAGTTCCAAGGGACAGTGAAAACCAGGTAGACCTTTCAGTGCTTGCAGTATTCGTGTGGGCGCAATCGCTGGACGTTGAGAATTTGGCAGCCGGGCTCTGCCAGAGTCACATAGGCATTGTTGCATCATAACCAACCAAGGCTTTTGCAGAGCGCGAATGTCTGTGCGGCAGCGAATGCAGTTCCAAGGGACAGTGAAAACCAGGTAGAGCTTGCAGTGCTGGCAGCTTTCGTGTGGGTGCAATCGCTGGACGTTGAGAATTTGGCAGCCGGGCTCTGGCAGAGTCACATAGGCATTGTTGCATCATAACCAACCAAGGCATTTTCAGAGCGCGAATGTCTGTGCGGCAGCGAATGCAGTTCCAAGGGACAGTGAAAACCAGGTAGAGCTTGCAGTGCTGGCAGCTTTCGTGTGGGCGCAATCGCTGGACGTTTCAAATTTGGCAGCCCGGCTCTGCGACAGTCACATAGGCATTGTTGCATCATAACCAACCAAGGCATTTGCAGAGCACGAATGTCTGTGCGGCAGCGAATGCAGTTCCAAGGGACAGTGAAAACCAGGTAGACCTCTCAGTGCTGGCAGTATTCGTGTGGGCGCAATCGCTGGACATTTCGAATTTGGCAGCCGGGCTCTGCCAGAGTCACATAGGCATTGTTGCATCATAACCAACCAAGGCTTTTGCAGAGCGCGAATGTCTGTGCGGCAGCGAATGCAGTTCCAAGGGACAGTGAAAACCAGGTAGACCTTTCAGTGCTGGCAGCTTTCGTGTGGGCGCAATCGCTGGACGTTTCGAATTTTGCAGCCGGGCTCTGCCAGAGTCACATAGGCATTGTTACATCATAACCAACCAGGGCATTTGCAGAGCGCGAATGTCTGTGCGGCAGCGAATGGAGTTCCAAGGGACAGTGAAAACCAGGTAGACCTGTCAGTGCTGGCAGCTTTCGTGTGGGCGCAATCGCTGGACGTTGAGAATTTGGCAGCCGGGCTCTGCGACAGTCACGTAGGCATTGTTGCATCATAACCAACCAAGGCTTTTGCAGAGCGCGAATGTCTGTGCGGCAGCGAATGCAGTTCCAAGGGACAGTGAAAACCAGGTAGACCTTTCAGTGCTGGCAGCTTTCGTGTGGGCGCAATCGCTGGACGTTGAGAATTTGGCAGCCGGGCTCTGCCAGAGTCACATAGGCATTGTTGCATCATAACCAACCAAGGCATTTTCAGAGCGCGAATGTCTGTGCGGCAGCGAATGCAGTTCCAAGGGACAGTGAAAACCAGGTAGACCTTTCAGTGCTGGCAGCTTTCGTGTGGGCGCAATCGCTGGACGTTTCGAATTTGGCAGCCGGGCTCTGCCAGAGTCACATAGGCATTGTTGCATCATAACCAACCAAGGCATTTGCAGAGCACGAATGTCTGTGCGGCAGCGAATGCAGTTCCAAGGGACAGTGAAAACCAGGTAGACCTTTCAGTGCTGGCAGTATTCGTGTGGGCGCAATCGCTGGACGTTTCGAATTTGGCAGCCGGGCTCTGCGATAGTCACATAGGCATTGTTACATCATAACCAACCAAAGCTCTTGCGGACCGCGAATGTCTGTGCGGCAGCGAATGCAGTTCCAAGGGACAGTGAAAACCAGGTAGACCTTTCAGTGCTTGCAGTATTCGTGTGGGCGCAATCGCTGGACGTTGAGAATTTGGCAGCCGGGCTCTGCCAGAGTCACATAGGCATTGTTGCATCATAACCAACCAAGGCTTTTGCAGAGCGCGAATGTCTGTGCGGCAGCGAATGCAGTTCCAAGGGACAGTGAAAACCAGGTAGAGCTTGCAGTGCTGGCAGCTTTCGTGTGGGTGCAATCGCTGGACGTTGAGAATTTGGCAGCCGGGCTCTGGCAGAGTCACATAGGCATTGTTGCATCATAACCAACCAAGGCATTTTCAGAGCGCGAATGTCTGTGCGGCAGCGAATGCAGTTCCAAGGGACAGTGAAAACCAGGTAGAGCTTGCAGTGCTGGCAGCTTTCGTGTGGGCGCAATCGCTGGACGTTTCAAATTTGGCAGCCCGGCTCTGCGACAGTCACATAGGCATTGTTGCATCATAACCAACCAAGGCATTTGCAGAGCACGAATGTCTGTGCGGCAGCGAATGCAGTTCCAAGGGACAGTGAAAACCAGGTAGACCTCTCAGTGCTGGCAGTATTCGTGTGGGCGCAATCGCTGGACGTTTCGAATTTGGCAGCCGGGCTCTGCCAGAGTCACATAGGCATTGTTGCATCATAACCAACCAAGGCTTTTGCAGAGCGCGAATGTCTGTGCGGCAGCGAATGCAGTTCCAAGGGACAGTAAAAACCAGGTAGACCTTTCAGTGCTGGCAGCTTTCGTGTGGGCGCAATCGCTGGACGTTTCGAATTTTGCAGCCGGGCTCTGCCAGAGTCACATAGGCATTGTTACATCATAACCAACCAGGGCATTTGCAGAGCGCGAATGTCTGTGCGGCAGCGAATGGAGTTCCAAGGGACAGTGAAAACCAGGTAGACCTGTCAGTGCTGGCAGCTTTCGTGTGGGCGCAATCGCTGGACGTTGAGAATTTGGCAGCCGGGCTCTGCCAGAGTCACATAGGCATTGTTGCATCATAACCAACCAAGGCATTTGCAGAGCACGAATGTCTGTGCGGCAGCGAATGCAGTTCCAAGGGACAGTGAAAACCAGGTAGACCTTTCAGTGCTGGCAGCTTTTGTGTGGGCGCAATCGCTGGACGTTGAGAATTTGGCAGCCGGGCTCTGCGACAGTCACATAGGCATTGTTGCATCATAACCAACCAAGGCATTTGCAGAACACGAATGTCTGTGCGGCAGCGAATGCAGTTCCAAGGGACAGTGAAAACCAGGTAGAGCTTGCAGTGCTGGCAGCTTTCGTGTGGGTGCAATCGCTGGACGTTTCGAATTTTGCAGCCGGGCTCTGCGACAGTCACGTAGGCATTGTTGCATCATAACCAACCAAGGCATTTTCAGAGCGCGAATGTCTGTGCAGCAGCGAATGCAGTTCCAAGGGACAGTGAAAACCAGGTAGACCTCTCAGTGCTGGCAGCTTTCGTGTGGGCGCAATCGCTGGACGTTGAGAATTTGGCAGCCGGGCTCTGCCAGAGTCACATAGGCATTGTTGCATCATAACCAACCAAGGCATTTGCAGAGCACGAATGTCTGTGCGGCAGCGAATGCAGTTCCAAGGGACAGTGAAAACCAGGTAGACCTTTCAGTGCTGGCAGCTTTCGTGTGGGCGCAATCGCTGGACGTTTCGAATTTGGCAGCCGGGCTCTGCCAGAGTCACATAGGCATTGTTGCATCATAACCAACCAAGGCATTTGCAGAGCACGAATGTCTGTGCGGCAGCGAATGCAGTTCCAAGGGACAGTGAAAACCAGGTAGACCTTTCAGTGCTGGCAGTATTCGTGTGGGCGCAATCGCTGGACGTTTCGAATTTGGCAGCCGGGCTCTGCGATAGTCACATAGGCATTGTTACATCATAACCAACCAAAGCTCTTGCGGACCGCGAATGTCTGTGCGGCAGCGAATGCAGTTCCAAGGGACAGTGAAAACCAGGTAGACCTTTCAGTGCTGGCAGTATTCGTGTGGGCGCAATCGCTGGACGTTGAGAATTTGGCAGCCGGGCTCTGCCAGAGTCACATAGGCATTGTTGCATCATAACCAACCAAGGCTTTTGCAGAGCGCGAATGTCTGTGCGGCAGCGAATGCAGTTCCAAGGGACAGTGAAAACCAGGTAGAGCTTGCAGTGCTGGCAGCTTTCGTGTGGGCGCAATCGCTGGACGTTGAGAATTTGGCAGCCGGGCTCTGGCAGAGTCACATAGGCATTGTTGCATCATAACAAACCAAGGCATTTTCAGAGCGCGAATGTCTGTGCGGCAGCGAATGCAGTTCCAAGGGACAGTGAAAACCAGGTAGAGCTTGCAGTGCTGGCAGCTTTCGTGTGGGCGCAATCGCTGGACGTTTCAAATTTGGCAGCCCGGCTCTGCGACAGTCACATAGGCATTGTTGCATCATAACCAACCAAGGCATTTGCAGAGCACGAATGTCTGTGCGGCAGCGAATGCAGTTCCAAGGGACAGTGAAAACCAGGTAGACCTCTCAGTGCTGGCAGTATTCGTGTGGGCGCAATCGCTGGACGTTTCGAATTTGGCAGCCGGGCTCTGCCAGAGTCACATAGGCATTGTTGCATCATAACCAACCAAGGCTTTTGCAGAGCGCGAATGTCTGTGCGGCAGCGAATGCAGTTCCAAGGGACAGTGAAAACCAGGTAGACCTTTCAGTGCTGGCAGCTTTCGTGTGGGCGCAATCGCTGGACGTTGAGAATTTGGCAGCCGGGCTCTGCCAGAGTCACATAGGCATTGTTGCATCATAACCAACCAAGGCATTTTCAGAGCGCGAATGTCTGTGCGGCAGCGAATGCAGTTCCAAGGGACAGTGAAAACCAGGTAGACCTTTCAGTGCTGGCAGCTTTCGTGTGGGCGCAATCGCTGGACGTTGAGAATTTGGCAGCCGGGCTCTGCGACAGTCACATAGGCATTGTTGCATCATAACCAACCAAGGCATTTGCAGAGCACGAATGTCTGTGCGGCAGCGAATGCAGTTCCAAGGGACAGTGAAAACCAGGTAGACCTTTCAGTGCTGGCAGTATTCGTGTGGGCGCAATCGCTGGACGTTGAGAATTTGGCAGCCGGGCTCTGCCAGAGTCACATAGGCATTGTTGCATCATAACCAACCAAGGCTTTTGCAGAGCGCGAATGTCTGTGCGGCAGCGAATGCAGTTCCAAGGGACAGTAAAAACCAGGTAGAGCTTTCAGTGCTGGCAGCTTTCGTGTGGGCGCAATCGCTGGACGTTGAGAATTTGGCAGCCGGGCTCTGCCAGAGTCACATAGGCATTGTTGCATCATAACCAACCAAAGCTCTTGCGGAGCACGAATGTCTGTGCGGCAGCGAATGCAGTTCCAAGGGACAGTGAAAACCAGGTAGACCTTTCAGTGCTGGCAGCTTTCGTGTGGGCGCAATCGCTGGACGTTGAGAATTTGGCAGCCGGGCTCTGCGACAGTCACGTAGGCATTGTTGCATCATAACCAACCAAGGCATTTGCAGAGCACGAATGTCTGTGCGGCAGCGAATGCAGTTCCAAGGGACAGTGAAAACCAGGTAGAGCTTTCAGTGCTGGCAGCTTTCGTGTGGGCGCAATCGCTGGACGTTGAGAATTTGGCAGCCGGGCTCTGGCAGAGTCACATAGGCATTGTTGCATCATAACCAACCAAGGCATTTTCAGAGCGCGAATGTCTGTGCGGCAGCGAATGCAGTTCCAAGGGACAGTGAAAACCAGGTAGAGCTTGCAGTGCTGGCAGCTTTCGTGTGGGCGCAATCGCTGGACGTTTCAAATTTGGCAGCCCGGCTCTGCGACAGTCACATAGGCATTGTTGCATCATAACCAACCAAGGCATTTGCAGAGCACGAATGTCTGTGCGGCAGCGAATGCAGTTCCAAGGGACAGTGAAAACCAGGTAGACCTCTCAGTGCTGGCAGTATTCGTGTGGGCGCAATCGCTGGACGTTGAGAATTTGGCAGCCGGGCTCTGCCAGAGTCACATAGGCATTGTTGCATCATAACCAACCAAGGCATTTTCAGAGCGCGAATGTCTGTGCGGCAGCGAATGCAGTTCCAAGGGACAGTGAAAACCAGGTAGACCTTTCAGTGCTGGCAGCTTTCGTGTGGGCGCAATCGCTGGACGTTTCGAATTTGGCAGCCGGGCTCTGCCAGAGTCACATAGGCATTGTTGCATCATAACCAACCAAGGCATTTTCAGAGCGCGAATGTCTCTGCGGCAGCGAATGCAGTTCCAAGGGACAGTGAAAACCAGGTAGACCTTTCAGTGCTGGCAGCTTTCGTGTGGGCGCAATCGCTGGACGTTTCGAATTTGGCAGCCGGGCTCTGCCAGAGTCACATAGGCATTGTTGCATCATAACCAACCAAAGCTCTTGCGGACCGCGAATGTCTGTGCGGCAGCGAATGCAGTTCCAAGGGACAGTGAAAACCAGGTAGACCTTTCAGTGCTTGCAGTATTCGTGTGGGCGCAATCGCTGGACGTTTCGAATTTGGCAGCCGGGCTCTGCCAGAGTCACATAGGTATTGTTGCATCATAACCAACCAAGGCTTTTGCAGAGCGCGAATGTCTGTGCGGCAGCGAATGCAGTTCCAAGGGACAGTGAAAACCAGGTAGAGCTTTCAGTGCTGGCAGCTTTCGTGTGGGCGCAATCGCTAGACGTTTCGAATTTGGCAGCCGGGCTCTGCCAGAGTCACATAGGCATTGTTGCATCATAACCAACCAAGGCATTTGAAGAGCGCGAATGTCTGTGCGGCAGCGAATGCAGTTCCAAGGGACAGTGAAAACCCGGTAGACCTTTCAGTGCTGGCAGCTTTCGTGTGGGCGCAATCGCTAGACGTTTCGAATTTGGCAGCCGGGCTCTGCGACAGTCACGTAGGCATTGTTGCATCATAACCAACCAAGGCATTTGCAGAGCACGAATGTCTGTGCGGCAGCGAATGCAGTTCCAAGGGACAGTAAAAACCAGGTAGAGCTTTCAGTGCTGGCAGCTTTCGTGTGGGCGCAATCGCTGGACGTTTAGAATTTGGCAGCCGGGCTCTGCCAGAGTCACATAGGCATTGTTGCATCATAACCAACCAAGGCATTTGCAGAGCATGAATGTCTGTGCGGCAGCGAATGCAGTTCCAAGGGACAGTGAAAACCAGGTAGAGCTTGCAGTGCTGGCAGCTTTCGTGTGGGTGCAATCGCTGGACGTTTCGAATTTTGCAGCCGGGCTCTGCGACAGTCACGTAGGCATTGTTGCATCATAACCAACCAAGGCATTTTCAGAGCGCGAATGTCTGTGCGGCAGCGAATGCAGTTCCAAGGGACAGTGAAAACCAGGTAGAGCTTGCAGTGCTGGCAGCTTTCGTGTGGGCGCAATCGCTGGACGTTTCAAATTTGGCAGCCCGGCTCTGCGACAGTCACATAGGCATTGTTGCATCATAACCAACCAAGGCATTTGCAGAGCACGAATGTCTGTGCGGCAGCGAATGCAGTTCCAAGGGACAGTGAAAACCAGGTAGACCTCTCAGTGCTGGCAGTTTCGTGTGGGCGCAATCGCTGGACGTTGAGAATTTGGCAGCCGGGCTCTGCCAGAGTCACGTAGGCATTGTTGCATCATAACCAACCAAGGCTTTTGCAGAGCGCGAATGTCTGTGCGGCAGCGAATGCAGTTCCAAGGGACAGTGAAAACCAGGTAGACCTTTCAGTGCTGGCAGCTTTCGTGTGGGCGCAATCGCTGGACGTTTCGAATTTGGCAGCCGGGCTCTGCCAGAGTCACATAGGCATTGTTGCATCATAACCAACCAAGGCATTTGCAGAGCACGAATGTCTCTGCGGCAGCGAATGCAGTTCCAAGGGACAGTGAAAACCAGGTAGACCTTTCAGTGCTGGCAGTATTCGTGTGGGCGCAATCGCTGGACGTTTCGAATTTGGCAGCCGGGCTCTGCGATAGTCACATAGGCATTGTTACATCATAACCAACCAAAGCTCTTGCGGACCGCGAATGTCTGTGCGGCAGCGAATGCAGTTCCAAGGGACAGTGAAAACCAGGTAGACCTTTCAGTGCTTGCAGTATTCGTGTGGGCGCAATCGCTGGACGTTGAGAATTTGGCAGCCGGGCTCTGCCAGAGTCACATAGGCATTGTTGCATCATAACCAACCAAGGCTTTTGCAGAGCGCGAATGTCTGTGCGGCAGCGAATGCAGTTCCAAGGGACAGTGAAAACCAGGTAGAGCTTGCAGTGCTGGCAGCTTTCGTGTGGGCGCAATCGCTGGACGTTTCGAATTTGGCAGCCGGGCTCTGGCAGAGTCACATAGGCATTGTTGCATCATAACCAACCAAGGCATTTTCAGAGCGCGAATGTCTGTGCGGCAGCGAATGCAGTTCCAAGGGACAGTGAAAACCAGGTAGAGCTTGCAGTGCTGGCAGCTTTCGTGTGGGCGCAATCGCTGGACGTTTCGAATTTGGCAGCCGGGCTCTGCGACAGTCACATAGGCATTGTTGCATCATAACCAACCAAGGCATTTGCAGAGCACGAATGTCTGTGCGGCAGCGAATGCAGTTCCAAGGGACAGTGAAAACCAGGTAGACCTCTCAGTGCTGGCTGTATTCGTGTGGGCGCAATCGCTGGACGTTTCGAATTTGGCAGCCGGGCTCTGCCAGAGTCACATAGGCATTGTTGCATCATAACCAACCAAGGCTTTTGCAGAGCGCGAATGTCTGTGCGGCAGCGAATGCAGTTCCAAGGGACAGTAAAAACCAGGTAGAGCTTTCAGTGCTGGCAGCTTTCGTGTGGGCGCAATCGCTGGACGTTGAGAATTTGGCAGCCGGGCTCTGCCAGAGTCACATAGGCATTGTTGCATCATAACCAACCAAAGCTCTTGCGGAGCACGAATGTCTGTGCGGCAGCGAATGCAGTTCCAAGGGACAGTGAAAACCAGGTAGACCTTTCAGTGCTGGCAGCTTTCGTGTGGGCGCAATCGCTGGACGTTGAGAATTTGGCAGCCGGGCTCTGCGACAGTCACGTAGGCATTGTTGCATCATAACCAACCAAGGCATTTGCAGAGCACGAATGTCTGTGCGGCAGCGAATGCAGTTCCAAGGGACAGTGAAAACCAGGTAGAGCTTTCAGTGCTGGCAGCTTTCGTGTGGGCGCAATCGCTGGACGTTGAGAATTTGGCAGCCGGGCTCTGGCAGAGTCACATAGGCATTGTTGCATCATAACCAACCAAGGCATTTTCAGAGCGCGAATGTCTGTGCGGCAGCGAATGCAGTTCCAAGGGACAGTGAAAACCAGGTAGAGCTTGCAGTGCTGGCAGCTTTCGTGTGGGCGCAATCGCTGGACGTTTCAAATTTGGCAGCCCGGCTCTGCGACAGTCACATAGGCATTGTTGCATCATAACCAACCAAGGCATTTGCAGAGCACGAATGTCTGTGCGGCAGCGAATGCAGTTCCAAGGGACAGTGAAAACCAGGTAGACCTCTCAGTGCTGGCAGTATTCGTGTGGGCGCAATCGCTGGACGTTGAGAATTTGGCAGCCGGGCTCTGCCAGAGTCACATAGGCATTGTTGCATCATAACCAACCAAGGCATTTTCAGAGCGCGAATGTCTGTGCGGCAGCGAATGCAGTTCCAAGGGACAGTGAAAACCAGGTAGACCTTTCAGTGCTGGCAGCTTTCGTGTGGGCGCAATCGCTGGACGTTTCGAATTTGGCAGCCGGGCTCTGCCAGAGTCACATAGGCATTGTTGCATCATAACCAACCAAGGCATTTTCAGAGCGCGAATGTCTCTGCGGCAGCGAATGCAGTTCCAAGGGACAGTGAAAACCAGGTAGACCTTTCAGTGCTGGCAGCTTTCGTGTGGGCGCAATCGCTGGACGTTTCGAATTTGGCAGCCGGGCTCTGCCAGAGTCACATAGGCATTGTTGCATCATAACCAACCAAAGCTCTTGCGGACCGCGAATGTCTGTGCGGCAGCGAATGCAGTTCCAAGGGACAGTGAAAACCAGGTAGACCTTTCAGTGCTTGCAGTATTCGTGTGGGCGCAATCGCTGGACGTTTCGAATTTGGCAGCCGGGCTCTGCCAGAGTCACATAGGTATTGTTGCATCATAACCAACCAAGGCTTTTGCAGAGCGCGAATGTCTGTGCGGCAGCGAATGCAGTTCCAAGGGACAGTGAAAACCAGGTAGAGCTTTCAGTGCTGGCAGCTTTCGTGTGGGCGCAATCGCTAGACGTTTCGAATTTGGCAGCCGGGCTCTGCCAGAGTCACATAGGCATTGTTGCATCATAACCAACCAAGGCATTTGAAGAGCGCGAATGTCTGTGCGGCAGCGAATGCAGTTCCAAGGGACAGTGAAAACCCGGTAGACCTTTCAGTGCTGGCAGCTTTCGTGTGGGCGCAATCGCTAGACGTTTCGAATTTGGCAGCCGGGCTCTGCGACAGTCACGTAGGCATTGTTGCATCATAACCAACCAAGGCATTTGCAGAGCACGAATGTCTGTGCGGCAGCGAATGCAGTTCCAAGGGACAGTAAAAACCAGGTAGAGCTTTCAGTGCTGGCAGCTTTCGTGTGGGCGCAATCGCTGGACGTTTAGAATTTGGCAGCCGGGCTCTGCCAGAGTCACATAGGCATTGTTGCATCATAACCAACCAAGGCATTTGCAGAGCATGAATGTCTGTGCGGCAGCGAATGCAGTTCCAAGGGACAGTGAAAACCAGGTAGAGCTTGCAGTGCTGGCAGCTTTCGTGTGGGTGCAATCGCTGGACGTTTCGAATTTTGCAGCCGGGCTCTGCGACAGTCACGTAGGCATTGTTGCATCATAACCAACCAAGGCATTTTCAGAGCGCGAATGTCTGTGCGGCAGCGAATGCAGTTCCAAGGGACAGTGAAAACCAGGTAGAGCTTGCAGTGCTGGCAGCTTTCGTGTGGGCGCAATCGCTGGACGTTTCAAATTTGGCAGCCCGGCTCTGCGACAGTCACATAGGCATTGTTGCATCATAACCAACCAAGGCATTTGCAGAGCACGAATGTCTGTGCGGCAGCGAATGCAGTTCCAAGGGACAGTGAAAACCAGGTAGACCTCTCAGTGCTGGCAGTTTCGTGTGGGCGCAATCGCTGGACGTTGAGAATTTGGCAGCCGGGCTCTGCCAGAGTCACGTAGGCATTGTTGCATCATAACCAACCAAGGCTTTTGCAGAGCGCGAATGTCTGTGCGGCAGCGAATGCAGTTCCAAGGGACAGTGAAAACCAGGTAGACCTTTCAGTGCTGGCAGCTTTCGTGTGGGCGCAATCGCTGGACGTTTCGAATTTGGCAGCCGGGCTCTGCCAGAGTCACATAGGCATTGTTGCATCATAACCAACCAAGGCATTTGCAGAGCACGAATGTCTCTGCGGCAGCGAATGCAGTTCCAAGGGACAGTGAAAACCAGGTAGACCTTTCAGTGCTGGCAGTATTCGTGTGGGCGCAATCGCTGGACGTTTCGAATTTGGCAGCCGGGCTCTGCGATAGTCACATAGGCATTGTTACATCATAACCAACCAAAGCTCTTGCGGACCGCGAATGTCTGTGCGGCAGCGAATGCAGTTCCAAGGGACAGTGAAAACCAGGTAGACCTTTCAGTGCTTGCAGTATTCGTGTGGGCGCAATCGCTGGACGTTGAGAATTTGGCAGCCGGGCTCTGCCAGAGTCACATAGGCATTGTTGCATCATAACCAACCAAGGCTTTTGCAGAGCGCGAATGTCTGTGCGGCAGCGAATGCAGTTCCAAGGGACAGTGAAAACCAGGTAGAGCTTGCAGTGCTGGCAGCTTTCGTGTGGGCGCAATCGCTGGACGTTTCGAATTTGGCAGCCGGGCTCTGGCAGAGTCACATAGGCATTGTTGCATCATAACCAACCAAGGCATTTTCAGAGCGCGAATGTCTGTGCGGCAGCGAATGCAGTTCCAAGGGACAGTGAAAACCAGGTAGAGCTTGCAGTGCTGGCAGCTTTCGTGTGGGCGCAATCGCTGGACGTTTCGAATTTGGCAGCCGGGCTCTGCGACAGTCACATAGGCATTGTTGCATCATAACCAACCAAGGCATTTGCAGAGCACGAATGTCTGTGCGGCAGCGAATGCAGTTCCAAGGGACAGTGAAAACCAGGTAGACCTCTCAGTGCTGGCTGTATTCGTGTGGGCGCAATCGCTGGACGTTTCGAATTTGGCAGCCGGGCTCTGCCAGAGTCACATAGGCATTGTTGCATCATAACCAACCAAGGCTTTTGCAGAGCGCGAATGTCTGTGCGGCAGCGAATGCAGTTCCAAGGGACAGTGAAAACCAGGTAGACCTTTCAGTGCTGGCAGCTTTCGTGTGGGCGCAATCGCTGGACGTTGAGAATTTGGCAGCCGGGCTCTGCCAGAGTCACATAGGCATTGTTGCATCATAACCAACCAAGGCATTTTCAGAGCGCGAATGTCTGTGCGGCAGCGAATGCAGTTCCAAGGGACAGTGAAAACCAGGTAGACCTTTCAGTGCTGGCAGCTTTCGTGTGGGCGCAATCGCTGGACGTTGAGAATTTGGCAGCCGGGCTCTGCGACAGTCACATAGGCATTGTTGCATCATAACCAACCAAGGCATTTGCAGAGCACGAATGTCTGTGCGGCAGCGAATGCAGTTCCAAGGGACAGTGAAAACCAGGTAGAGCTTTCAGTGCTGGCAGCTTTCGTGTGGGCGCAATCGCTGGACGTTTCGAATTTGGCAGCCGGGCTCTGCCAGAGTCACATAGGCATTGTTACATCATAACCAACCAGGGCATTTGCAGAGCGCGAATGTCTGTGCGGCAGCGAATGGAGTTCCAAGGGACAGTGAAAACCAGGTAGACCTTTCAGTGCTGGCAGTATTCGTGTGGGCGCAATCGCTGGACGTTGAGAATTTGGCAGCCGGGCTCTGCCAGAGTCACATAGGAATTGTTGCATCATAACCAACCAAGGCTTTTGCAGAGCGCGAATGTCTGTGCGGCAGCGAATGCAGTTCCAAGGGACAGTGAAAACCCGGTAGACCTTTCAGTGCTGGCAGCTTTCGTGTGGGCGCAATCGCTGGACGTTTCGAATTGGGCAGCCGGGCTCTGCGACAGTCACGTAGGCATTTTTGCATCATAACCAACCAAGGCATTTGCAGAGCACGAATGTCTGTGCGGCAGCGAATGCAGTTCCAAGGGACAGTGAAAACCAGGTAGACCTTTCAGTGCTGGCAGCTTTCGTGTGGGCGCAATCGCTGGACGTTGAGAATTTGGCAGCCGGGCTCTGCGACAGTCACGTAGGCATTGTTGCATCATAACCAACCAAGGCATTTGCAGAGCACGAATGTCTGTGCAGCAGCGAATGCAGTTCCAAGGGACAGTGAAAACCAGGTAGAGCTTGCAGTGCTGGCAGCTTTCGTGTGGGCGCAATCGCTGGACGTTGAGAATTTGGCAGCCGGGCTCTGGCAGAGTCACATAGGCATTGTTGCATCATAACCAACCAAGGCATTTGCAGAGCACGAATGTCTCTGCGGCAGCGAATGCAGTTCCAAGGGACAGTGAAAACCAGGTAGACCTTTCAGTGCTGGCAGTATTCGTGTGGGCGCAATCGCTGGACGTTTCGAATTTGGCAGCCGGGCTCTGCGATAGTCACATAGGCATTGTTACATCATAACCAACCAAAGCTCTTGCGGACCGCGAATGTCTGTGCGGCAGCGAATGCAGTTCCAAGGGACAGTGAAAACCAGGTAGACCTTTCAGTGCTTGCAGTATTCGTGTGGGCGCAATCGCTGGACGTTGAGAATTTGGCAGCCGGGCTCTGCCAGAGTCACATAGGCATTGTTGCATCATAACCAACCAAGGCTTTTGCAGAGCGCGAATGTCTGTGCGGCAGCGAATGCAGTTCCAAGGGACAGTGAAAACCAGGTAGAGCTTGCAGTGCTGGCAGCTTTCGTGTGGGCGCAATCGCTGGACGTTGAGAATTTGGCAGCCGGGCTCTGCCAGAGTCACATAGGCATTGTTGCATCATAACCAACCAAGGCATTTTCAGAGCGCGAATGTCTGTGCGGCAGCGAATGCAGTTCCAAGGGACAGTGAAAACCAGGTAGAGCTTGCAGTGCTGGCAGCTTTCGTGTGGGCGCAATCGCTGGACGTTTCAAATTTGGCAGCCCGGCTCTGCGACAGTCACATAGGCATTGTTGCATCATAACCAACCAAGGCATTTGGAGAGCACGAATGTCTGTGCGGCAGCGAATGCAGTTCCAAGGGACAGTGAAAACCAGGTAGACCTCTCAGTGCTGGCAGTATTCGTGTGGGCGCAATCGCTGGACGTTGAGAATTTGGCAGCCGGGCTCTGCCAGAGTCACATAGGCATTGTTGCATCATAACCAACCAAGGCATTTTCAGAGCGCGAATGTCTGTGCGGCAGCGAATGCAGTTCCAAGGGACAGTGAAAACCAGGTAGACCTTTCAGTGCTGGCAGCTTTCGTGTGGGCGCAATCGCTGGACGTTTCGAATTTGGCAGCCGGGCTCTGCCAGAGTCACATAGGCATTGTTGCATCATAACCAACCAAGGCATTTTCAGAGCGCGAATGTCTCTGCGGCAGCGAATGCAGTTCCAAGGGACAGTGAAAACCAGGTAGACCTTTCAGTGCTGGCAGCTTTCGTGTGGGCGCAATCGCTGGACGTTTCGAATTTGGCAGCCGGGCTCTGCCAGAGTCACATAGGCATTGTTGCATCATAACCAACCAAAGCTCTTGCGGACCGCGAATGTCTGTGCGGCAGCGAATGCAGTTCCAAGGGACAGTGAAAACCAGGTAGACCTTTCAGTGCTTGCAGTATTCGTGTGGGCGCAATCGCTGGACGTTTCGAATTTGGCAGCCGGGCTCTGCCAGAGTCACATAGGTATTGTTGCATCATAACCAACCAAGGCTTTTGCAGAGCGCGAATGTCTGTGCGGCAGCGAATGCAGTTCCAAGGGACAGTGAAAACCAGGTAGAGCTTTCAGTGCTGGCAGCTTTCGTGTGGGCGCAATCGCTAGACGTTTCGAATTTGGCAGCCGGGCTCTGCCAGAGTCACATAGGCATTGTTGCATCATAACCAACCAAGGCATTTGAAGAGCGCGAATGTCTGTGCGGCAGCGAATGCAGTTCCAAGGGACAGTGAAAACCCGGTAGACCTTTCAGTGCTGGCAGCTTTCGTGTGGGCGCAATCGCTAGACGTTTCGAATTTGGCAGCCGGGCTCTGCGACAGTCACGTAGGCATTGTTGCATCATAACCAACCAAGGCATTTGCAGAGCACGAATGTCTGTGCGGCAGCGAATGCAGTTCCAAGGGACAGTAAAAACCAGGTAGAGCTTTCAGTGCTGGCAGCTTTCGTGTGGGCGCAATCGCTGGACGTTTAGAATTTGGCAGCCGGGCTCTGCCAGAGTCACATAGGCATTGTTGCATCATAACCAACCAAGGCATTTGCAGAGCATGAATGTCTGTGCGGCAGCGAATGCAGTTCCAAGGGACAGTGAAAACCAGGTAGAGCTTGCAGTGCTGGCAGCTTTCGTGTGGGTGCAATCGCTGGACGTTTCGAATTTTGCAGCCGGGCTCTGCGACAGTCACGTAGGCATTGTTGCATCATAACCAACCAAGGCATTTTCAGAGCGCGAATGTCTGTGCGGCAGCGAATGCAGTTCCAAGGGACAGTGAAAACGAGGTAGAGCTTGCAGTGCTGGCAGCTTTCGTGTGGGCGCAATCGCTGGACGTTTCAAATTTGGCAGCCCGGCTCTGCGACAGTCACATAGGCATTGTTGCATCATAACCAACCAAGGCATTTGCAGAGCACGAATGTCTGTGCGGCAGCGAATGCAGTTCCAAGGGACAGTGAAAACCAGGTAGACCTTTCAGTGCTGGCAGCTTTCGTGTGGGCGCAATCGCTGGACGTTTCGAATTTGGCAGCCGGGCTCTGCCAGAGTCACATAGGCATTGTTGCATCATAACCAACCAAGGCATTTGCAGAGCACGAATGTCTCTGCGGCAGCGAATGCAGTTCCAAGGGACAGTGAAAACCAGGTAGACCTTTCAGTGCTGGCAGTATTCGTGTGGGCGCAATCGCTGGACGTTTCGAATTTGGCAGCCGGGCTCTGCGATAGTCACATAGGCATTGTTACATCATAACCAACCAAAGCTCTTGCGGACCGCGAATGTCTGTGCGGCAGCGAATGCAGTTCCAAGGGACAGTGAAAACCAGGTAGACCTTTCAGTGCTTGCAGTATTCGTGTGGGCGCAATCGCTGGACGTTGAGAATTTGGCAGCCGGGCTCTGCCAGAGTCACATAGGCATTGTTGCATCATAACCAACCAAGGCTTTTGCAGAGCGCGAATGTCTGTGCGGCAGCGAATGCAGTTCCAAGGGACAGTGAAAACCAGGTAGAGCTTGCAGTGCTGGCAGCTTTCGTGTGGGCGCAATCGCTGGACGTTTCGAATTTGGCAGCCGGGCTCTGGCAGAGTCACATAGGCATTGTTGCATCATAACCAACCAAGGCATTTTCAGAGCGCGAATGTCTGTGCGGCAGCGAATGCAGTTCCAAGGGACAGTGAAAACCAGGTAGAGCTTGCAGTGCTGGCAGCTTTCGTGTGGGCGCAATCGCTGGACGTTTCGAATTTGGCAGCCGGGCTCTGCGACAGTCACATAGGCATTGTTGCATCATAACCAACCAAGGCATTTGCAGAGCACGAATGTCTGTGCGGCAGCGAATGCAGTTCCAAGGGACAGTGAAAACCAGGTAGACCTCTCAGTGCTGGCTGTATTCGTGTGGGCGCAATCGCTGGACGTTTCGAATTTGGCAGCCGGGCTCTGCCAGAGTCACATAGGCATTGTTGCATCATAACCAACCAAGGCATTTGCAGAGCGCGAATGTCTGTGCGGCAGCGAATGCAGTTCCAAGGGACAGTGAAAACCAGGTAGACCTTTCAGTGCTGGCAGCTTTCGTGTGGGCGCAATCGCTGGACGTTGAGAATTTGGCAGCCGGGCTCTGCCAGAGTCACATAGGCATTGTTGCATCATAACCAACCAAGGCAATTTCAGAGCGCGAATGTCTGTGCGGCAGCGAATGCAGTTCCAAGGGACAGTGAAAACCAGGTAGACCTTTCAGTGCTGGCAGCTTTCGTGTGGGCGCAATCGCTGGACGTTGAGAATTTGGCAGCCGGGCTCTGCGACAGTCACATAGGCATTGTTGCATCATAACCAACCAAGGCATTTGCAGAGCACGAATGTCTGTGCGGCAGCGAATGCAGTTCCAAGGGACAGTGAAAACCAGGTAGAGCTTTCAGTGCTGGCAGCTTTCGTGTGGGCGCAATCGCTGGACGTTTCGAATTTGGCAGCCGGGCTCTGCCAGAGTCACATAGGCATTGTTACATCATAACCAACCAGGGCATTTGCAGAGCGCGAATGTCTGTGCGGCAGCGAATGGAGTTCCAAGGGACAGTGAAAACCAGGTAGACCTTTCAGTGCTGGCAGTATTCGTGTGGGCGCAATCGCTGGACGTTGAGAATTTGGCAGCCGGGCTCTGCCAGAGTCACATAGGAATTGTTGCATCATAACCAACCAAGGCTTTTGCAGAGCGCGAATGTCTGTGCGGCAGCGAATGCAGTTCCAAGGGACAGTGAAAACCCGGTAGACCTTTCAGTGCTGGCAGCTTTCGTGTGGGCGCAATCGCTGGACGTTTCGAATTGGGCAGCCGGGCTCTGCGACAGTCACGTAGGCATTTTTGCATCATAACCAACCAAGGCATTTGCAGAGCACGAATGTCTGTGCGGCAGCGAATGCAGTTCCAAGGGACAGTGAAAACCAGGTAGACCTTTCAGTGCTGGCAGCTTTCGTGTGGGCGCAATCGCTGGACGTTGAGAATTTGGCAGCCGGGCTCTGCGACAGTCACGTAGGCATTGTTGCATCATAACCAACCAAGGCATTTGCAGAGCACGAATGTCTGTGCAGCAGCGAATGCAGTTCCAAGGGACAGTGAAAACCAGGTAGAGCTTGCAGTGCTGGCAGCTTTCGTGTGGGCGCAATCGCTGGACGTTGAGAATTTGGCAGCCGGGCTCTGGCAGAGTCACATAGGCATTGTTGCATCATAACCAACCAAGGCATTTGCAGAGCACGAATGTCTCTGCGGCAGCGAATGCAGTTCCAAGGGACAGTGAAAACCAGGTAGACCTTTCAGTGCTGGCAGTATTCGTGTGGGCGCAATCGCTGGACGTTTCGAATTTGGCAGCCGGGCTCTGCGATAGTCACATAGGCATTGTTACATCATAACTAACCAAAGCTCTTGCGGACCGCGAATGTCTGTGCGGCAGCGAATGCAGTTCCAAGGGACAGTGAAAACCAGGTAGACCTTTCAGTGCTTGCAGTATTCGTGTGGGCGCAATCGCTGGACGTTGAGAATTTGGCAGCCGGGCTCTGCCAGAGTCACATAGGCATTGTTGCATCATAACCAACCAAGGCTTTTGCAGAGCGCGAATGTCTGTGCGGCAGCGAATGCAGTTCCAAGGGACAGTGAAAACCAGGTAGAGCTTGCAGTGCTGGCAGCTTTCGTGTGGGCGCAATCGCTGGACGTTGAGAATTTGGCAGCCGGGCTCTGCCAGAGTCACATAGGCATTGTTGCATCATAACCAACCAAGGCATTTTCAGAGCGCGAATGTCTGTGCGGCAGCGAATGCAGTTCCAAGGGACAGTGAAAACCAGGTAGAGCTTGCAGTGCTGGCAGCTTTCGTGTGGGCGCAATCGCTGGACGTTTCAAATTTGGCAGCCCGGCTCTGCGACAGTCACATAGGCATTGTTGCATCATAACCAACCAAGGCATTTGCAGAGCACGAATGTCTGTGCGGCAGCGAATGCAGTTCCAAGGGACAGTGAAAACCAGGTAGACCTCTCAGTGCTGGCTGTATTCGTGTGGGCGCAATCGCTGGACGTTTCGAATTTGGCAGCCGGGCTCTGCCAGAGTCACATAGGCATTGTTGCATCATAACCAACCAAGGCTTTTGCAGAGCGCGAATGTCTGTGCGGCAGCGAATGCAGTTCCAAGGGACAGTGAAAACCAGGTAGACCTTTCAGTGCTGGCAGCTTTCGTGTGGGCGCAATCGCTGGACGTTGAGAATTTGGCAGCCGGGCTCTGCGACAGTCACATAGGCATTGTTGCATCATAACCAACCAAGGCATTTTCAGAGCGCGAATGTCTGTGCGGCAGCGAATGCAGTTCCAAGGGACAGTGAAAACCAGGTAGACCTTTCAGTGCTGGCAGCTTTCGTGTGGGCGCAATCGCTGGACGTTGAGAATTTGGCAGCCGGGCTCTGCGACAGTCACATAGGCATTGTTGCATCATAACCAACCAAGGCATTTGCAGAGCACGAATGTCTGTGCGGCAGCGAATGCAGTTCCAAGGGACAGTGAAAACCAGGTAGAGCTTTCAGTGCTGGCAGCTTTCGTGTGGGCGCAATCGCTGGACGTTTCGAATTTGGCAGCCGGGCTCTGCCAGAGTCACATAGGCATTGTTACATCATAACCAACCAGGGCATTTGCAGAGCGCGAATGTCTGTGCGGCAGCGAATGGAGTTCCAATGGACAGTGAAAACCAGGTAGACCTTTCAGTGCTGGCAGTATTCGTGTGGGCGCAATCGCTGGACGTTGAGAATTTGGCAGCCGGGCTCTGCCAGAGTCACATAGGAATTGTTGCATCATAATCAACCAAGGCTTTTGCAGAGCGCGAATGTCTGTGCGGCAGCGAATGCAGTTCCAAGGGACAGTGAAAACCAGGTAGAGCTTGCAGTGCTGGCAGCTTTCGTGTGGGCGCAATCGCTGGACGTTTCGAATTGGGCAGCCGGGCTCTGCGACAGTCACGTAGGCATTTTTGCATCATAACCAACCAAGGCATTTGCAGAGCACGAATGTCTGTGCGGCAGCGAATGCAGTTCCAAGGGACAGTGAAAACCAGGTAGACCTTTCAGTGCTGGCAGCTTTCGTGTGGGCGCAATCGCTGGACGTTGAGAATTTGGCAGCCGGGCTCTGCGACAGTCACGTAGGCATTGTTGCATCATAACCAACCAAGGCATTTGCAGAGCACGAATGTCTGTGCAGCTGCGAATGCAGTTCCAAGGGACAGTGAAAACCAGGTAGAGCTTGCAGTGCTGGCAGCTTTCGTGTGGGCGCAATCGCTGGACGTTGAGAATTTGGCAGCCGGGCTCTGGCAGAGTCACATAGGCATTGTTGCATCATAACCAACCAAGGCATTTGCAGAGCGCGAATGTCTGTGCGGCAGCGAATGCAGTTCCAAGGGACAGTGAAAACCAGGTAGACCTTTCAGTGCTGGCAGCTTTCGTGTGGGCGCAATCGCTGGACGTTGAGAATTTGGCAGCCGGGCTCTGCGACAGTCACATAGGCATTGTTGCATCATAACCAACCAAGGCTTTTGCAGAGCACGAATGTCTGTGCGGCAGCGAATGCAGTTCCAAGGGACAGTGAAAACCAGGTAGAGCTTTCAGTGCTGGCAGCTTTCGTGTGGGCGCAATCGCTGGACGTTTCGAATTTGGCAGCCGGGCTCTGCCAGAGTCACATAGGCATTGTTACATCATAACCAACCAGGGCATTTGCAGAGCGCGAATGTCTGTGCGGCAGCGAATGGAGTTCCAAGGGACAGTGAAAACCAGGTAGACCTTTCAGTGCTGGCAGTATTCGTGTGGGCGCAATCGCTGGACGTTGAGAATTTGGCAGCCGGGCTCTGCCAGAGTCACATAGGAATTGTTGCATCATAACCAACCAAGGCTTTTGCAGAGCGCGAATGTCTGTGCGGCAGCGAATGCAGTTCCAAGGGACAGTGAAAACCCGGTAGACCTTTCAGTGCTGGCAGCTTTCGTGTGGGCGCAATCGCTGGACGTTTCGAATTGGGCAGCCGGGCTCTGCGACAGTCACGTAGGCATTTTTGCATCATAACCAACCAAGGCATTTGCAGAGCACGAATGTCTGTGCGGCAGCGAATGCAGTTCCAAGGGACAGTGAAAACCAGGTAGAGCTTTCAGTGCTGGCAGCTTTCGTGTGGGCGCAATCGCTGGACGTTTCGAATTTGGCAGCCGGGCTCTGCCAGAGTCACATAGGCATTGTTGCATCATAACCAACCAAGGCATTTGCAGAGCACGAATGTCTGTGCGGCAGCGAATGCAGTTCCAAGGGACAGTGAAAACCAGGTAGACCTTTCAGTGCTGGCAGCTTTCGTGTGGGCGCAATCGCTGGACGTTGAGAATTTGGCAGCCGGGCTCTGCGACAGTCACGTAGGCATTGTTGCATCATAACCAACCAAGGCATTTGCAGAGCACGAATGTCTGTGCAGCAGCGAATGCAGTTCCAAGGGACAGTGAAAACCAGGTAGAGCTTGCAGTGCTGGCAGCTTTCGTGTGGGCGCAATCGCTGGACGTTGAGAATTTGGCAGCTGTGCTCTGCCAGAGTCACATAGGCATTGTTGCATCATAACCAACCAAGGCATTTTCAGAGCGCGAATGTCTGTGCGGCAGCGAATGCAGTTCCAAGGGACAGTGAAAACCAGGTAGAGCTTGCAGTGCTGGCAGCTTTCGTGTGGGCGCAATCGCTGGACGTTTCAAATTTGGCAGCCCGGCTCTGCGACAGTCACATAGGCATTGTTGCATCATAACCAACCAAGGCATTTGCAGAGCACGAATGTCTGTGCGGCAGCGAATGCAGTTCCAAGGGACAGTGAAAACCAGGTAGACCTCTCAGTGCTGGCAGCTTTCGTGTGGGCGCAATCGCTGGACGTTTCGAATTTGGCAGCCGGGCTCTGCCAGAGTCACATAGGCATTGTTGCATCATAACCAACCAAGGCATTTGCAGAGCATGAATGTCTGTGCGGCAGCGAATGCAGTTCCAAGGGACAGTGAAAACCAGGTAGACCTTTCAGTGCTGGCAGCTTTCGTGTGGGCGCAATCGCTGGACGTTTCGAATTTGGCAGCCGGGCTCTGCCAGAGTCACATAGGCATTGTTACATCATAACCAACCAGGGCATTTGCAGAGCGCGAATGTCTGTGCGGCAGCGAATGGAGTTCCAAGGGACAGTGAAAACCAGGTAGACCTTTCAGTGCTGGCAGTATTCGTGTGGGCGCAATCGCTGGACGTTGAGAATTTGGCAGCCGGGCTCTGCCAGAGTCACATAGGAATTGTTGCATCATAACCAACCAAGGCTTTTGCAGAGCGCGAATGTCTGTGCGGCAGCGAATGCAGTTCCAAGGGACAGTGAAAACCCGGTAGACCTTTCAGTGCTGGCAGCTTTCGTGTGGGCGCAATCGCTGGACGTTTCGAATTGGGCAGCCGGGCTCTGCGACAGTCACGTAGGCATTTTTGCATCATAACCAACCAAGGCATTTGCAGAGCACGAATGTCTGTGCGGCAGCGAATGCAGTTCCAAGGGACAGTGAAAACCAGGTAGACCTTTCAGTGCTGGCAGCTTTCGTGTGGGCGCAATCGCTGGACGTTGAGAATTTGGCAGCCGGGCTCTGCGACAGTCACGTAGGCATTGTTGCATCATAACCAACCAAGGCATTTGCAGAGCACGAATGTCTGTGCAGCAGCGAATGCAGTTCCAAGGGACAGTGAAAACCAGGTAGAGCTTGCAGTGCTGGCAGCTTTCGTGTGGGCGCAATCGCTGGACGTTGAGAATTTGGCAGCCGGGCTCTGGCAGAGTCACATAGGCATTGTTGCATCATAACCAACCAAGGCATTTGCAGAGCACGAATGTCTCTGCGGCAGCGAATGCAGTTCCAAGGGACAGTGAAAACCAGGTAGACCTTTCAGTGCTGGCAGTATTCGTGTGGGCGCAATCGCTGGACGTTTCGAATTTGGCAGCCGGGCTCTGCGATAGTCACATAGGCATTGTTACATCATAACTAACCAAAGCTCTTGCGGACCGCGAATGTCTGTGCGGCAGCGAATGCAGTTCCAAGGGACAGTGAAAACCAGGTAGACCTTTCAGTGCTTGCAGTATTCGTGTGGGCGCAATCGCTGGACGTTGAGAATTTGGCAGCCGGGCTCTGCCAGAGTCACATAGGCATTGTTGCATCATAACCAACCAAGGCTTTTGCAGAGCGCGAATGTCTGTGCGGCAGCGAATGCAGTTCCAAGGGACAGTGAAAACCAGGTAGAGCTTGCAGTGCTGGCAGCTTTCGTGTGGGCGCAATCGCTGGACGTTGAGAATTTGGCAGCCGGGCTCTGCCAGAGTCACATAGGCATTGTTGCATCATAACCAACCAAGGCATTTTCAGAGCGCGAATGTCTGTGCGGCAGCGAATGCAGTTCCAAGGGACAGTGAAAACCAGGTAGAGCTTGCAGTGCTGGCAGCTTTCGTGTGGGCGCAATCGCTGGACGTTTCAAATTTGGCAGCCCGGCTCTGCGACAGTCACATAGGCATTGTTGCATCATAACCAACCAAGGCATTTGCAGAGCACGAATGTCTGTGCGGCAGCGAATGCAGTTCCAAGGGACAGTGAAAACCAGGTAGACCTCTCAGTGCTGGCTGTATTCGTGTGGGCGCAATCGCTGGACGTTTCGAATTTGGCAGCCGGGCTCTGCCAGAGTCACATAGGCATTGTTGCATCATAACCAACCAAGGCTTTTGCAGAGCGCGAATGTCTGTGCGGCAGCGAATGCAGTTCCAAGGGACAGTGAAAACCAGGTAGACCTTTCAGTGCTGGCAGCTTTCGTGTGGGCGCAATCGCTGGACGTTGAGAATTTGGCAGCCGGGCTCTGCGACAGTCACATAGGCATTGTTGCATCATAACCAACCAAGGCATTTTCAGAGCGCGAATGTCTGTGCGGCAGCGAATGCAGTTCCAAGGGACAGTGAAAACCAGGTAGACCTTTCAGTGCTGGCAGCTTTCGTGTGGGCGCAATCGCTGGACGTTGAGAATTTGGCAGCCGGGCTCTGCGACAGTCACATAGGCATTGTTGCATCATAACCAACCAAGGCATTTGCAGAGCGCGAATGTCTGTGCGGCAGCGAATGCAGTTCCAAGGGACAGTGAAAACCAGGTAGAGCTTTCAGTGCTGGCAGCTTTCGTGTGGGCGCAATCGCTGGACGTTTCGAATTTGGCAGCCGGGCTCTGCCAGAGTCACATAGGCATTGTTACATCATAACCAACCAGGGCATTTGCAGAGCGCGAATGTCTGTGCGGCAGCGAATGGAGTTCCAATGGACAGTGAAAACCAGGTAGACCTTTCAGTGCTGGCAGTATTCGTGTGGGCGCAATCGCTGGACGTTGAGAATTTGGCAGCCGGGCTCTGCCAGAGTCACATAGGAATTGTTGCATCATAATCAACCAAGGCTTTTGCAGAGCGCGAATGTCTGTGCGGCAGCGAATGCAGTTCCAAGGGACAGTGAAAACCAGGTAGAGCTTGCAGTGCTGGCAGCTTTCGTGTGGGCGCAATCGCTGGACGTTTCGAATTGGGCAGCCGGGCTCTGCGACAGTCACGTAGGCATTTTTGCATCATAACCAACCAAGGCATTTGCAGAGCACGAATGTCTGTGCGGCAGCGAATGCAGTTCCAAGGGACAGTGAAAACCAGGTAGACCTTTCAGTGCTGGCAGCTTTCGTGTGGGCGCAATCGCTGGACGTTGAGAATTTGGCAGCCGGGCTCTGCGACAGTCACGTAGGCATTGTTGCATCATAACCAACCAAGGCATTTGCAGAGCACGAATGTCTGTGCAGCTGCGAATGCAGTTCCAAGGGACAGTGAAAACCAGGTAGAGCTTGCAGTGCTGGCAGCTTTCGTGTGGGCGCAATCGCTGGACGTTGAGAATTTGGCAGCCGGGCTCTGGCAGAGTCACATAGGCATTGTTGCATCATAACCAACCAAGGCATTTGCAGAGCGCGAATGTCTGTGCGGCAGCGAATGCAGTTCCAAGGGACAGTGAAAACCAGGTAGACCTTTCAGTGCTGGCAGCTTTCGTGTGGGCGCAATCGCTGGACGTTGAGAATTTGGCAGCCGGGCTCTGCGACAGTCACATAGGCATTGTTGCATCATAACCAACCAAGGCTTTTGCAGAGCACGAATGTCTGTGCGGCAGCGAATGCAGTTCCAAGGGACAGTGAAAACCAGGTAGAGCTTTCAGTGCTGGCAGCTTTCGTGTGGGCGCAATCGCTGGACGTTTCGAATTTGGCAGCCGGGCTCTGCCAGAGTCACATAGGCATTGTTACATCATAACCAACCAGGGCATTTGCAGAGCGCGAATGTCTGTGCGGCAGCGAATGGAGTTCCAAGGGACAGTGAAAACCAGGTAGACCTTTCAGTGCTGGCAGTATTCGTGTGGGCGCAATCGCTGGACGTTGAGAATTTGGCAGCCGGGCTCTGCCAGAGTCACATAGGAATTGTTGCATCATAACCAACCAAGGCTTTTGCAGAGCGCGAATGTCTGTGCGGCAGCGAATGCAGTTCCAAGGGACAGTGAAAACCCGGTAGACCTTTCAGTGCTGGCAGCTTTCGTGTGGGCGCAATCGCTGGACGTTTCGAATTGGGCAGCCGGGCTCTGCGACAGTCACGTAGGCATTTTTGCATCATAACCAACCAAGGCATTTGCAGAGCACGAATGTCTGTGCGGCAGCGAATGCAGTTCCAAGGGACAGTGAAAACCAGGTAGAGCTTTCAGTGCTGGCAGCTTTCGTGTGGGCGCAATCGCTGGACGTTTCGAATTTGGCAGCCGGGCTCTGCCAGAGTCACATAGGCATTGTTGCATCATAACCAACCAAGGCATTTGCAGAGCACGAATGTCTGTGCGGCAGCGAATGCAGTTCCAAGGGACAGTGAAAACCAGGTAGACCTTTCAGTGCTGGCAGCTTTCGTGTGGGCGCAATCGCTGGACGTTGAGAATTTGGCAGCCGGGCTCTGCGACAGTCACGTAGGCATTGTTGCATCATAACCAACCAAGGCATTTGCAGAGCACGAATGTCTGTGCAGCAGCGAATGCAGTTCCAAGGGACAGTGAAAACCAGGTAGAGCTTGCAGTGCTGGCAGCTTTCGTGTGGGCGCAATCGCTGGACGTTGAGAATTTGGCAGCTGTGCTCTGCCAGAGTCACATAGGCATTGTTGCATCATAACCAACCAAGGCATTTTCAGAGCGCGAATGTCTGTGCGGCAGCGAATGCAGTTCCAAGGGACAGTGAAAACCAGGTAGAGCTTGCAGTGCTGGCAGCTTTCGTGTGGGCGCAATCGCTGGACGTTTCAAATTTGGCAGCCCGGCTCTGCGACAGTCACATAGGCATTGTTGCATCATAACCAACCAAGGCATTTGCAGAGCACGAATGTCTGTGCGGCAGCGAATGCAGTTCCAAGGGACAGTGAAAACCAGGTAGACCTCTCAGTGCTGGCAGCTTTCGTGTGGGCGCAATCGCTGGACGTTTCGAATTTGGCAGCCGGGCTCTGCCAGAGTCACATAGGCATTGTTGCATCATAACCAACCAAGGCATTTGCAGAGCATGAATGTCTGTGCGGCAGCGAATGCAGTTCCAAGGGACAGTGAAAACCAGGTAGACCTTTCAGTGCTGGCAGCTTTCGTGTGGGCGCAATCGCTGGACGTTTCGAATTTGGCAGCCGGGCTCTGCCAGAGTCACATAGGCATTGTTGCATCATAACCAACCAAAGCTCTTGCGGAGCGCGAATGTCTGTGCGGCAGCGAATGCAGTTCCAAGGGACAGTGAAAACCAGGTAGACCTTTCAGTGCTGGCAGCTTTCGTGTGGGCGCAATCGCTGGACGTTGAGAATTTGGCAGCCGGGCTCTGCCAGAGTCACATAGGAATTGTTGCATCATAACCAACCAAGGCTTTTGCAGAGCGCGAATGTCTGTGCGGCAGCGAATGCAGTTCCAAGGGACAGTGAAAACCAGGTAGACCTTTCAGTGCTGGCAGCTTTCGTGTGGGCGCAATCGCTGGACGTTGAGAATTTGGCAGCCGGGCTCTGCCAGAGTCACATAGGCATTGTTGCATCATAACCAACCAAGGCATTTTCAGAGCGCGAATGTCTGTGCGGCAGCGAATGCAGTTCCAAGGGACAGTGAAAACCAGGTAGAGCTTTCAGTGCTGGCAGCTTTCGTGTGGGCGCAATCGCTGGACGTTGAGAATTTGGCAGCCGGGCTCTGCGACAGTCACATAGGCATTGTTGCATCATAACCAACCAAGGCATTTGCAGAGCGCGAATGTCTGTGCGGCAGCGAATGCAGTTCCAAGGGACAGTGAAAACCAGGTAGACCTTTCAGTGCTGGCAGCTTTCGTGTGGGCGCAATCGCTGGACGTTTCGAATTTGGCAGCCGGGCTCTGCGACAGTCACGTAGGCATTGTTGCATCATAACCAACCAAGGCTTTTGCAGAGCGCGAATGTCTGTGCGGCAGCGAATGCAGTTCCAAGGGACAGTGAAAACCAGGTAGACCTTTCAGTGCTTGCAGTATTCGTGTGGGCGCAATCGCTGGACGTTTCGAATTTGGCAGCCGGGCTCTGCCAGAGTCACATAGGCATTGTTGCATCATAACCAACCAAGGCTTTTGCAGAGCGCGAATGTCTGTGCGGCAGCGAATGCAGTTCCAAGGGACAGTGAAAACCAGGTAGAGCTTTCAGTGCTGGCAGCTTTCGTGTGGGCGCAATCGCTAGACGTTTCGAATTTGGCAGCCGGGCTCTGCCAGAGTCACATAGGCATTGTTGCATCATAACCAACCAAGGCATTTGAAGAGCGCGAATGTCTGTGCGGCAGCGAATGCAGTTCCAAGGGACAGTGAAAACCAGGTAGACCTTTCAGTGCTGGCAGCTTTTGTGTGGGCGCAATCGCTGGACGTTTCGAATTTGGCAGCCGCGCTCTGCGACAGTCACATAGGCATTGTTGCATCATAACCAACCAAGGCATTTGCAGAGCACGAATGTCTGTGCGGCAGCGAATGCAGTTCCAAGGGACAGTGAAAACCAGGTAGACCTTTCAGTGTTGGCAGTATTCGTGTGGGCGCAATCGCTGGACGTTTCGAATTTGGCAGCCGGGCTCTGCCAGAGTCACATAGGCATTGTTGCATCATAACCAACCAAGGCATTTGCAGAGCGCGAATGTCTGTGCGGCAGCGAATGCAGTTCCAAGGGACAGTGAAAACCCGGTAGACCTTTCAGTGCTGGCAGCTTTCGTGTGGGCGCAATCGCTGGACGTTTCGAATTGGGCAGCCGGGCTCTGCGACAGTCACGTAGGCATTTTTGCATCATAACCAACCAAGGCATTTGCAGAGCACGAATGTCTGTGCGGCAGCGAATGCAGTTCCAAGGGACAGTAAAAACCAGGTAGAGCTTTCAGTGCTGGCAGCTTTCGTGTGGGCGCAATCGCTGGACGTTTCGAATTTGGCAGCCGGGCTCTGCCAGAGTCACATAGGCATTGTTGCATCATAACCAACCAAGGCATTTGCAGAGCACGAATGTCTGTGCGGCAGCGAATGCAGTTCCAAGGGACAGTGAAAACCAGGTAGACCTTTCAGTGCTGGCAGCTTTCGTGTGGGCGCAATCGCTGGACGTTGAGAATTTGGCAGCCGGGCTCTGCGACAGTCACGTAGGCATTGTTGCATCATAACCAACCAAGGCATTTGCAGAGCACGAATGTCTGTGCAGCAGCGAATGCAGTTCCAAGGGACAGTGAAAACCAGGTAGAGCTTGCAGTGCTGGCAGCTTTCGTGTGGGCGCAATCGCTGGACGTTGAGAATTTGGCAGCTGTGCTCTGCCAGAGTCACATAGGCATTGTTGCATCATAACCAACCAAGGCATTTTCAGAGCGCGAATGTCTGTGCGGCAGCGAATGCAGTTCCAAGGGACAGTGAAAACCAGGTAGAGCTTGCAGTGCTGGCAGCTTTCGTGTGGGCGCAATCGCTGGACGTTTCAAATTTGGCAGCCCGGCTCTGCGACAGTCACATAGGCATTGTTGCATCATAACCAACCAAGGCATTTGCAGAGCACGAATGTCTGTGCGGCAGCGAATGCAGTTCCAAGGGACAGTGAAAACCAGGTAGACCTCTCAGTGCTGGCAGCTTTCGTGTGGGCGCAATCGCTGGACGTTTCGAATTTGGCAGCCGGGCTCTGCCAGAGTCACATAGGCATTGTTGCATCATAACCAACCAAGGCATTTGCAGAGCATGAATGTCTGTGCGGCAGCGAATGCAGTTCCAAGGGACAGTGAAAACCAGGTAGACCTTTCAGTGCTGGCAGCTTTCGTGTGGGCGCAATCGCTGGACGTTTCGAATTTGGCAGCCGGGCTCTGCCAGAGTCACATAGGCATTGTTGCATCATAACCAACCAAAGCTCTTGCGGAGCGCGAATGTCTGTGCGGCAGCGAATGCAGTTCCAAGGGACAGTGAAAACCAGGTAGACCTTTCAGTGCTGGCAGCTTTCGTGTGGGCGCAATCGCTGGACGTTGAGAATTTGGCAGCCGGGCTCTGCCAGAGTCACATAGGAATTGTTGCATCATAACCAACCAAGGCTTTTGCAGAGCGCGAATGTCTGTGCGGCAGCGAATGCAGTTCCAAGGGACAGTGAAAACCAGGTAGACCTTTCAGTGCTGGCAGCTTTCGTGTGGGCGCAATCGCTGGACGTTGAGAATTTGGCAGCCGGGCTCTGCCAGAGTCACATAGGCATTGTTGCATCATAACCAACCAAGGCATTTTCAGAGCGCGAATGTCTGTGCGGCAGCGAATGCAGTTCCAAGGGACAGTGAAAACCAGGTAGAGCTTTCAGTGCTGGCAGCTTTCGTGTGGGCGCAATCGCTGGACGTTGAGAATTTGGCAGCCGGGCTCTGCGACAGTCACATAGGCATTGTTGCATCATAACCAACCAAGGCATTTGCAGAGCGCGAATGTCTGTGCGGCAGCGAATGCAGTTCCAAGGGACAGTGAAAACCAGGTAGACCTTTCAGTGCTGGCAGCTTTCGTGTGGGCGCAATCGCTGGACGTTTCGAATTTGGCAGCCGGGCTCTGCGACAGTCACGTAGGCATTGTTGCATCATAACCAACCAAGGCTTTTGCAGAGCGCGAATGTCTGTGCGGCAGCGAATGCAGTTCCAAGGGACAGTGAAAACCAGGTAGACCTTTCAGTGCTTGCAGTATTCGTGTGGGCGCAATCGCTGGACGTTTCGAATTTGGCAGCCGGGCTCTGCCAGAGTCACATAGGCATTGTTGCATCATAACCAACCAAGGCTTTTGCAGAGCGCGAATGTCTGTGCGGCAGCGAATGCAGTTCCAAGGGACAGTGAAAACCAGGTAGAGCTTTCAGTGCTGGCAGCTTTCGTGTGGGCGCAATCGCTAGACGTTTCGAATTTGGCAGCCGGGCTCTGCCAGAGTCACATAGGCATTGTTGCATCATAACCAACCAAGGCATTTGAAGAGCGCGAATGTCTGTGCGGCAGCGAATGCAGTTCCAAGGGACAGTGAAAACCAGGTAGACCTTTCAGTGCTGGCAGCTTTTGTGTGGGCGCAATCGCTGGACGTTTCGAATTTGGCAGCCGCGCTCTGCGACAGTCACATAGGCATTGTTGCATCATAACCAACCAAGGCATTTGCAGAGCACGAATGTCTGTGCGGCAGCGAATGCAGTTCCAAGGGACAGTGAAAACCAGGTAGACCTTTCAGTGTTGGCAGTATTCGTGTGGGCGCAATCGCTGGACGTTTCGAATTTGGCAGCCGGGCTCTGCCAGAGTCACATAGGCATTGTTGCATCATAACCAACCAAGGCATTTGCAGAGCGCGAATGTCTGTGCGGCAGCGAATGCAGTTCCAAGGGACAGTGAAAACCAGGTAGACCTTTCAGTCATGGCAGCTGTCGTGTGGGCGCAATCGCTGGACGTTGAGAATTTGGCAGCCGGGCTCTGCCAGAGTCACATAGGCATTGTTGCATCATAACCAACCAAGGCATTTGCAGAGCACGAATGTCTGTGCGGCAGCGAATGCAGTTCCAAGGGACAGTGAAAACCAGGTAGACCTTTCAGTGCTGGCAGCTTTCGTGTGGGCGCAATCGCTGGACGTTGAGAATTTGGCAGCCGGGCTCTGCCAGAGTCACATAGGCATTGTTGCATCATAACCAACCAAGGCTTTTGCAGAGCGCGAATGTGTGTGCGGCAGCGAATGCAGTTCCAAGGGACAGTGAAAACCAGGTAGACCTTTCAGTGCTGGCAGTATTCGTGTGGGCGCAATCGCTGGACGTTGAGAATTTGGCAGCCGGGCTCTGCCAGAGTCACATAGGGATTGTTGCATCATAACCAACCAAGGCTTTTGCAGAGCGCGAATGTCTGTGCGGCAGCGAATGCAGTTCCAAGGGACAGTGAAAACCAGGTAGAGCTTTCAGTGCTGGCAGCTTTCGTGTGGGCGCAATCGCTGGACGTTTCGAATTTGGCAGCCGGGCTCTGCCAGAGTCACATAGGCATTGTTGCATCATAACCAACCAAGGCATTTGCAGAGCGCGAATGTCTGTGCGGCAGCGAATGCATTTCCAAGGGACAGTGAAAACCAGGTAGAGCTTTCCGTGCTGGCAGCTTTCGTGTGGGCGCAATCGCTGGACGTTGAGAACTTGGCAGCCGGGCTCTGCCAGAGTCACATAGGCATTGTTGCATCATAACCAACCAAGGCATTTGAAGAGCGCGAATGTCTGTGCGGCAGCGAATGCAATTCCAAGGGACAGTGAAAACCAGGTAGACCTTTCAGTGCTGGCAGTATTCGTGTGGGCGCAATCGCTGGACGTTGAGAATTTGGCAGCCGGGCTCTGCCAGAGTCACATAGGCATTGTTGCATCATAACCAACCAAGGCTTTTGCAGAGCGCGAATGTCTGTGCGGCAGCGAATGCAGTTCCAAGGGACAGTGAAAACCAGGTAGAGCTTGCAGTGCTGGCAGCTTTCGTGTGGGCGCAATCGCTGGACGTTGAGAATTTGGCAGCCGGGCTCTGCCAGAGTCACATAGGCATTGTTGCATCATAACCAACCAAGGCATTTTCAGAGCGCGAATGTCTGTGCGGCAGCGAATGCAGTTCCAAGGGACAGTGAAAACCAGGTAGACCTTTCAGTGCTGGCAGCTTTCGTGTGGGCGCAATCGCTGGACGTTTCGAATTTGGCAGCCGGGCTCTGCGACAGTCACATAGGCATTGTTGCATCATAACCAACCAAGGCATTTGCAGAGCACGAATGTCTGTGCGGCAGCGAATGCAGTTCCAAGGGACAGTGAAAACCAGGTAGACCTCTCAGTGCTGGCAGTATTCGTGTGGGCGCAATCGCTGGACGTTTCGAATTTGGCAGCCGGGCTCTGCCAGAGTCACATAGGCATTGTTGCATCATAACCAACCAAGGCTTTTGCAGAGCGCGAATGTCTGTGCGGCAGCGAATGCAGTTCCAAGGGACAGTGAAAACCAGGTAGAGCTTTCCGTGCTGGCAGCTTTCGTGTGGGCGCAATCGCTGGACGTTGAGAATTTGGCAGCCGGGCTCTGCCAGAGTCACATAGGCATTGTTGCATCATAACCAACCAAGGCATTTTCAGAGCGCGAATGTCTGTGCGGCAGCGAATGCAGTTCCAAGGGACAGTGAAAACCAGGTAGACCTTTCAGTGCTGGCAGCTTTCGTGTGGGCGCAATCGCTGGACGTTGAGAATTTGGCAGCCGGGCTCTGCCAGAGTCACATAGGCATTGTTGCATCATAACCAACCAAGGCATTTGCAGAGCACGAATGTCTGTGCGGCAGCGAATGCAGTTCCAAGGGACAGTGAAAACCAGGTAGAGCTTTCAGTGCTGGCAGCTTTCGTGTGGGCGCAATCGCTGGACGTTTCGAATTTGGCAGCCGGGCTCTGCCAGAGTCACATAGGCATTGTTACATCATAACCAACCAGGGCATTTGCAGAGCGCGAATGTCTGTGCGGCAGCGAATGGAGTTCCAAGGGACAGTGAAAACCAGGTAGACCTTTCAGTGCTGGCAGTTTCGTGTGGGCGCAATCGCTGGACGTTGAGAATTTGGCAGCCGGGCTCTGCCAGAGTCACGTAGGCATTGTTGCATCATAACCAACCAAGGCTTTTGCAGAGCGCGAATGTCTGTGCGGCAGCGAATGCAGTTCCAAGGGACAGTGAAAACCAGGTAGACCTTTCAGTGCTGGCAGCTTTCGTGTGGGCGCAATCGCTGGACGTTTCGAATTTGGCAGCCGGGCTCTGCCAGAGTCACATAGGCATTGTTGCATCATAACCAACCAAGGCATTTGCAGAGCACGAATGTCTCTGCGGCAGCGAATGCAGTTCCAAGGGACAGTGAAAACCAGGTAGACCTTTCAGTGCTGGCAGTATTCGTGTGGGCGCAATCGCTGGACGTTTCGAATTTGGCAGCCGGGCTCTGCGATAGTCACATAGGCATTGTTACATCATAACCAACCAAAGCTCTTGCGGACCGCGAATGTCTGTGCGGCAGCGAATGCAGTTCCAAGGGACAGTGAAAACCAGGTAGACCTTTCAGTGCTTGCAGTATTCGTGTGGGCGCAATCGCTGGACGTTGAGAATTTGGCAGCCGGGCTCTGCCAGAGTCACATAGGCATTGTTGCATCATAACCAACCAAGGCTTTTGCAGAGCGCGAATGTCTGTGCGGCAGCGAATGCAGTTCCAAGGGACAGTGAAAACCAGGTAGAGCTTGCAGTGCTGGCAGCTTTCGTGTGGGCGCAATCGCTGGACGTTTCGAATTTGGCAGCCGGGCTCTGGCAGAGTCACATAGGCATTGTTGCATCATAACCAACCAAGGCATTTTCAGAGCGCGAATGTCTGTGCGGCAGCGAATGCAGTTCCAAGGGACAGTGAAAACCAGGTAGAGCTTGCAGTGCTGGCAGCTTTCGTGTGGGCGCAATCGCTGGACGTTTCAAATTTGGCAGCCCGGCTCTGCGACAGTCACATAGGCATTGTTGCATCATAACCAACCAAGGCATTTGCAGAGCACGAATGTCTGTGCGGCAGCGAATGCAGTTCCAAGGGACAGTGAAAACCAGGTAGACCTCTCAGTGCTGGCTGTATTCGTGTGGGCGCAATCGCTGGACGTTTCGAATTTGGCAGCCGGGCTCTGCCAGAGTCACATAGGAATTGTTGCATCATAACCAACCAAGGCTTTTGCAGAGCGCGAATGTCTGTGCGGCAGCGAATGCAGTTCCAAGGGACAGTGAAAACCAGGTAGACCTTTCAGTGCTGGCAGCTTTCGTGTGGGCGCAATCGCTGGACGTTGAGAATTTGGCAGCCGGGCTCTGCCAGAGTCACATAGGCATTGTTGCATCATAACCAACCAAGGCATTTTCAGAGCGCGAATGTCTGTGCGGCAGCGAATGCAGTTCCAAGGGACAGTGAAAACCAGGTAGACCTTTCAGTGCTGGCAGCTTTCGTGTGGGCGCAATCGCTGGACGTTGAGAATTTGGCAGCCGGGCTCTGCGACAGTCACATAGGCATTGTTGCATCATAACCAACCAAGGCATTTGCAGAGCACGAATGTCTGTGCGGCAGCGAATGCAGTTCCAAGGGACAGTGAAAACCAGGTAGAGCTTTCAGTGCTGGCAGCTTTCGTGTGGGCGCAATCGCTGGACGTTTCGAATTTGGCAGCCGGGCTCTGCCAGAGTCACATAGGCATTGTTACATCATAACCAACCAGGGCATTTGCAGAGCGCGAATGTCTGTGCGGCAGCGAATGGAGTTCCAAGGGACAGTGAAAACCAGGTAGACCTTTCAGTGCTGGCAGTATTCGTGTGGGCGCAATCGCTGGACGTTGAGAATTTGGCAGCCGGGCTCTGCCAGAGTCACATAGGAATTGTTGCATCATAACCAACCAAGGCTTTTGCAGAGCGCGAATGTCTGTGCGGCAGCGAATGCAGTTCCAAGGGACAGTGAAAACCCGGTAGACCTTTCAGTGCTGGCAGCTTTCGTGTGGGCGCAATCGCTGGACGTTTCGAATTGGGCAGCCGGGCTCTGCGACAGTCACGTAGGCATTTTTGCATCATAACCAACCAAGGCATTTGCAGAGCACGAATGTCTGTGCGGCAGCGAATGCAGTTCCAAGGGACAGTGAAAACCAGGTAGACCTTTCAGTGCTGGCAGCTTTCGTGTGGGCGCAATCGCTGGACGTTGAGAATTTGGCAGCCGGGCTCTGCGACAGTCACGTAGGCATTGTTGCATCATAACCAACCAAGGCATTTGCAGAGCACGAATGTCTGTGCAGCAGCGAATGCAGTTCCAAGGGACAGTGAAAACCAGGTAGAGCTTGCAGTGCTGGCAGCTTTCGTGTGGGCGCAATCGCTGGACGTTGAGAATTTGGCAGCCGGGCTCTGGCAGAGTCACATAGGCATTGTTGCATCATAACCAACCAAGGCATTTGCAGAGCACGAATGTCTCTGCGGCAGCGAATGCAGTTCCAAGGGACAGTGAAAACCAGGTAGACCTTTCAGTGCTGGCAGTATTCGTGTGGGCGCAATCGCTGGACGTTTCGAATTTGGCAGCCGGGCTCTGCGATAGTCACATAGGCATTGTTACATCATAACCAACCAAAGCTCTTGCGGACCGCGAATGTCTGTGCGGCAGCGAATGCAGTTCCAAGGGACAGTGAAAACCAGGTAGACCTTTCAGTGCTTGCAGTATTCGTGTGGGCGCAATCGCTGGACGTTGAGAATTTGGCAGCCGGGCTCTGCCAGAGTCACATAGGCATTGTTGCATCATAACCAACCAAGGCTTTTGCAGAGCGCGAATGTCTGTGCGGCAGCGAATGCAGTTCCAAGGGACAGTGAAAACCAGGTAGAGCTTGCAGTGCTGGCAGCTTTCGTGTGGGCGCAATCGCTGGACGTTTCGAATTTGGCAGCCGGGCTCTGGCAGAGTCACATAGGCATTGTTGCATCATAACCAACCAAGGCATTTTCAGAGCGCGAATGTCTGTGCGGCAGCGAATGCAGTTCCAAGGGACAGTGAAAACCAGGTAGAGCTTGCAGTGCTGGCAGCTTTCGTGTGGGCGCAATCGCTGGACGTTTCAAATTTGGCAGCCCGGCTCTGCGACAGTCACATAGGCATTGTTGCATCATAACCAACCAAGGCATTTGCAGAGCACGAATGTCTGTGCGGCAGCGAATGCAGTTCCAAGGGACAGTGAAAACCAGGTAGACCTCTCAGTGCTGGCTGTATTCGTGTGGGCGCAATCGCTGGACGTTGAGAATTTGGCAGCCGGGCTCTGCCAGAGTCACATAGGCATTGTTGCATCATAACCAACCAAGGCTTTTGCAGAGCGCGAATGTCTGTGCGGCAGCGAATGCAGTTCCAAGGGACAGTGAAAACCAGGTAGACCTTTCAGTGCTGGCAGCTTTCGTGTGGGCGCAATCGCTGGACGTTGAGAATTTGGCAGCCGGGCTCTGCCAGAGTCACATAGGCATTGTTGCATCATAACCAACCAAGGCATTTTCAGAGCGCGAATGTCTGTGCGGCAGCGAATGCAGTTCCAAGGGACAGTGAAAACCAGGTAGACCTTTCAGTGCTGGCAGCTTTCGTGTGGGCGCAATCGCTGGACGTTGAGAATTTGGCAGCCGGGCTCTGCGACAGTCACATAGGCATTGTTGCATCATAACCAACCAAGGCATTTGCAGAGCACGAATGTCTGTGCGGCAGCGAATGCAGTTCCAAGGGACAGTGAAAACCAGGTAGAGCTTTCAGTGCTGGCAGCTTTCGTGTGGGCGCAATCGCTGGACGTTTCGAATTTGGCAGCCGGGCTCTGCCAGAGTCACATAGGCATTGTTACATCATAACCAACCAGGGCATTTGCAGAGCGCGAATGTCTGTGCGGCAGCGAATGGAGTTCCAATGGACAGTGAAAACCAGGTAGACCTTTCAGTGCTGGCAGTATTCGTGTGGGCGCAATCGCTGGACGTTGAGAATTTGGCAGCCGGGCTCTGCCAGAGTCACATAGGAATTGTTGCATCATAATCAACCAAGGCTTTTGCAGAGCGCGAATGTCTGTGCGGCAGCGAATGCAGTTCCAAGGGACAGTGAAAACCCGGTAGACCTTTCAGTGCTGGCAGCTTTCGTGTGGGCGCAATCGCTGGACGTTTCGAATTGGGCAGCCGGGCTCTGCGACAGTCACGTAGGCATTTTTGCATCATAACCAACCAAGGCATTTGCAGAGCACGAATGTCTGTGCGGCAGCGAATGCAGTTCCAAGGGACAGTGAAAACCAGGTAGACCTTTCAGTGCTGGCAGCTTTCGTGTGGGCGCAATCGCTGGACGTTGAGAATTTGGCAGCCGGGCTCTGCGACAGTCACGTAGGCATTGTTGCATCATAACCAACCAAGGCATTTGCAGAGCACGAATGTCTGTGCAGCTGCGAATGCAGTTCCAAGGGACAGTGAAAACCAGGTAGAGCTTGCAGTGCTGGCAGCTTTCGTGTGGGCGCAATCGCTGGACGTTGAGAATTTGGCAGCCGGGCTCTGGCAGAGTCACATAGGCATTGTTGCATCATAACCAACCAAGGCTTTTGCAGAGCGCGAATGTCTGTGCGGCAGCGAATGCAGTTCCAAGGGACAGTGAAAACCAGGTAGAGCTTTCAGTGCTGGCAGCTTTCGTGTGGGCGCAATCGCTGGACGTTGAGAATTTGGCAGCCGGGCTCTGCGACAGTCACATAGGCATTGTTGCATCATAACCAACCAAGGCATTTGCAGAGCGCGAATGTCTGTGCGGCAGCGAATGCAGTTCCAAGGGACAGTGAAAACCAGGTAGACCTTTCCGTGCTGGCAGTATTCGTGTGGGCGCAATCGCTGGACGTTTCGAATTTGGCAGCCGGGCTCTGCGATAGCCACATAGGCATTGGTACATCATAACCAACCAAAGCTCATGAGGAGCGCGAATGTCTGTGCGGCAGCGAATGCAGTTCCAAGGGACAGTGAAAACCAGGTAGACCTTTCAGTGCTTGCAGTATTCGTGTGGGCGCAATCGCTGGACGTTTCGAATTTGGCAGCCGGGCTCTGCCAGAGTCACATAGGCATTGTTGCATCATAACCAACCAAGGCTTTTGCAGAGCGCGAATGTCTGTGCGGCAGCGAATGCAGTTCCAAGGGACAGTGAAAACCAGGTAGAGCTTTCAGTGCTGGCAGCTTTCGTGTGGGCGCAATCGCTAGACGTTTCGAATTTGGCAGCCGGGCTCTGCCAGAGTCACATAGGCATTGTTGCATCATAACCAACCAAGGCTTTTGCAGAGCGCGAATGTCTGTGCGGCAGCGAATGCAGTTCCAAGGGACAGTGAAAACCAGGTAGAGCTTGCAGTGCTGGCAGCTTTCGTGTGGGCGCAATCGCTGGACGTTGAGAATTTGGCAGCCGGGCTCTGCCAGAGTCACATAGGCATTGTTGCATCATAACCAACCAAGGCATTTGCAGAGCACGAATGTCTGTGCGGCAGCGAATGCAGTTCCAAGGGACAGTGAAAACCAGGTAGACCTTTCAGTGCTGGCAGTATTCGTGTGGGCGCAATCGCTGGACGTTGAGAATTTGGCAGCCGGGCTCTGCCAGAGTCACATAGGCATTGTTGCATCATAACCAACCAAGGCTTTTGCAGAGCGCGAATGTCTGTGCGGCAGCGAATGCAGTTCCAAGGGACAGTAAAAACCAGGTAGAGCTTTCAGTGCTGGTAGCTTTCGTGTGGGCGCAATCGCTGGACGTTTCGAATTTGGCAGCCGGGCTCTGCCAGAGTCACATAGGCATTGTTGCATCATAACCAACCAAGGCATTTGCAGAGCACGAATGTCTGTGCGGCAGCGAATGCAGTTCCAAGGGACAGTGAAAACCAGGTAGACCTTTCAGTGCTGGCAGCTTTCGTGTGGGCGCAATCGCTGGACGTTGAGAATTTGGCAGCCGGGCTCTGCGACAGTCACGTAGGCATTGTTGCATCATAACCAACCAAGGCATTTGCAGAGCACGAATGTCTGTGCAGCAGCGAATGCAGTTCCAAGGGACAGTGAAAACCAGGTAGAGCTTGCAGTGCTGGCAGCTTTCGTGTGGGCGCAATCGCTGGACGTTGAGAATTTGGCAGCCGGGCTCTGGCAGAGTCACATAGGCATTGTTGCATCATAACCAACCAAGGCATTTGCAGAGCACGAATGTCTCTGCGGCAGCGAATGCAGTTCCAAGGGACAGTGAAAACCAGGTAGACCTTTCAGTGCTGGCAGTATTCGTGTGGGCGCAATCGCTGGACGTTTCGAATTTGGCAGCCGGGCTCTGCGATAGTCACATAGGCATTGTTACATCATAACCAACCAAAGCTCTTGCGGACCGCGAATGTCTGTGCGGCAGCGAATGCAGTTCCAAGGGACAGTGAAAACCAGGTAGACCTTTCAGTGCTTGCAGTATTCGTGTGGGCGCAATCGCTGGACGTTGAGAATTTGGCAGCCGGGCTCTGCCAGAGTCACATAGGCATTGTTGCATCATAACCAACCAAGGCTTTTGCAGAGCGCGAATGTCTGTGCGGCAGCGAATGCAGTTCCAAGGGACAGTGAAAACCAGGTAGAGCTTGCAGTGCTGGCAGCTTTCGTGTGGGCGCAATCGCTGGACGTTTCGAATTTGGCAGCCGGGCTCTGGCAGAGTCACATAGGCATTGTTGCATCATAACCAACCAAGGCATTTTCAGAGCGCGAATGTCTGTGCGGCAGCGAATGCAGTTCCAAGGGACAGTGAAAACCAGGTAGAGCTTGCAGTGCTGGCAGCTTTCGTGTGGGCGCAATCGCTGGACGTTTCAAATTTGGCAGCCCGGCTCTGCGACAGTCACATAGGCATTGTTGCATCATAACCAACCAAGGCATTTGCAGAGCACGAATGTCTGTGCGGCAGCGAATGCAGTTCCAAGGGACAGTGAAAACCAGGTAGACCTCTCAGTGCTGGCTGTATTCGTGTGGGCGCAATCGCTGGACGTTGAGAATTTGGCAGCCGGGCTCTGCCAGAGTCACATAGGCATTGTTGCATCATAACCAACCAAGGCTTTTGCAGAGCGCGAATGTCTGTGCGGCAGCGAATGCAGTTCCAAGGGACAGTGAAAACCAGGTAGACCTTTCAGTGCTGGCAGCTTTCGTGTGGGCGCAATCGCTGGACGTTGAGAATTTGGCAGCCGGGCTCTGCCAGAGTCACATAGGCATTGTTGCATCATAACCAACCAAGGCATTTTCAGAGCGCGAATGTCTGTGCGGCAGCGAATGCAGTTCCAAGGGACAGTGAAAACCAGGTAGACCTTTCAGTGCTGGCAGCTTTCGTGTGGGCGCAATCGCTGGACGTTGAGAATTTGGCAGCCGGGCTCTGCGACAGTCACATAGGCATTGTTGCATCATAACCAACCAAGGCATTTGCAGAGCACGAATGTCTGTGCGGCAGCGAATGCAGTTCCAAGGGACAGTGAAAACCAGGTAGAGCTTTCAGTGCTGGCAGCTTTCGTGTGGGCGCAATCGCTGGACGTTTCGAATTTGGCAGCCGGGCTCTGCCAGAGTCACATAGGCATTGTTACATCATAACCAACCAGGGCATTTGCAGAGCGCGAATGTCTGTGCGGCAGCGAATGGAGTTCCAATGGACAGTGAAAACCAGGTAGACCTTTCAGTGCTGGCAGTATTCGTGTGGGCGCAATCGCTGGACGTTGAGAATTTGGCAGCCGGGCTCTGCCAGAGTCACATAGGAATTGTTGCATCATAATCAACCAAGGCTTTTGCAGAGCGCGAATGTCTGTGCGGCAGCGAATGCAGTTCCAAGGGACAGTGAAAACCCGGTAGACCTTTCAGTGCTGGCAGCTTTCGTGTGGGCGCAATCGCTGGACGTTTCGAATTGGGCAGCCGGGCTCTGCGACAGTCACGTAGGCATTTTTGCATCATAACCAACCAAGGCATTTGCAGAGCACGAATGTCTGTGCGGCAGCGAATGCAGTTCCAAGGGACAGTGAAAACCAGGTAGACCTTTCAGTGCTGGCAGCTTTCGTGTGGGCGCAATCGCTGGACGTTGAGAATTTGGCAGCCGGGCTCTGCGACAGTCACGTAGGCATTGTTGCATCATAACCAACCAAGGCATTTGCAGAGCACGAATGTCTGTGCAGCTGCGAATGCAGTTCCAAGGGACAGTGAAAACCAGGTAGAGCTTGCAGTGCTGGCAGCTTTCGTGTGGGCGCAATCGCTGGACGTTGAGAATTTGGCAGCCGGGCTCTGGCAGAGTCACATAGGCATTGTTGCATCATAACCAACCAAGGCTTTTGCAGAGCGCGAATGTCTGTGCGGCAGCGAATGCAGTTCCAAGGGACAGTGAAAACCAGGTAGAGCTTTCAGTGCTGGCAGCTTTCGTGTGGGCGCAATCGCTGGACGTTGAGAATTTGGCAGCCGGGCTCTGCGACAGTCACATAGGCATTGTTGCATCATAACCAACCAAGGCATTTGCAGAGCGCGAATGTCTGTGCGGCAGCGAATGCAGTTCCAAGGGACAGTGAAAACCAGGTAGACCTTTCCGTGCTGGCAGTATTCGTGTGGGCGCAATCGCTGGACGTTTCGAATTTGGCAGCCGGGCTCTGCGATAGCCACATAGGCATTGGTACATCATAACCAACCAAAGCTCATGCGGAGCGCGAATGTCTGTGCGGCAGCGAATGCAGTTCCAAGGGACAGTGAAAACCAGGTAGACCTTTCAGTGCTTGCAGTATTCGTGTGGGCGCAATCGCTGGACGTTTCGAATTTGGCAGCCGGGCTCTGCCAGAGTCACATAGGCATTGTTGCATCATAACCAACCAAGGCTTTTGCAGAGCGCGAATGTCTGTGCGGCAGCGAATGCAGTTCCAAGGGACAGTGAAAACCAGGTAGAGCTTTCAGTGCTGGCAGCTTTCGTGTGGGCGCAATCGCTAGACGTTTCGAATTTGGCAGCCGGGCTCTGCCAGAGTCACATAGGCATTGTTGCATCATAACCAACCAAGGCTTTTGCAGAGCGCGAATGTCTGTGCGGCAGCGAATGCAGTTCCAAGGGACAGTGAAAACCAGGTAGAGCTTGCAGTGCTGGCAGCTTTCGTGTGGGCGCAATCGCTGGACGTTGAGAATTTGGCAGCCGGGCTCTGCCAGAGTCACATAGGCATTGTTGCATCATAACCAACCAAGGCATTTGCAGAGCACGAATGTCTGTGCGGCAGCGAATGCAGTTCCAAGGGACAGTGAAAACCAGGTAGACCTTTCAGTGCTGGCAGTATTCGTGTGGGCGCAATCGCTGGACGTTGAGAATTTGGCAGCCGGGCTCTGCCAGAGTCACATAGGCATTGTTGCATCATAACCAACCAAGGCTTTTGCAGAGCGCGAATGTCTGTGCGGCAGCGAATGCAGTTCCAAGGGACAGTAAAAACCAGGTAGAGCTTTCAGTGCTGGTAGCTTTCGTGTGGGCGCAATCGCTGGACGTTTCGAATTTGGCAGCCGGGCTCTGCCAGAGTCACATAGGCATTGTTGCATCATAACCAACCAAGGCATTTGCAGAGCACGAATGTCTGTGCGGCAGCGAATGCAGTTCCAAGGGACAGTGAAAACCAGGTAGACCTTTCAGTGCTGGCAGCTTTCGTGTGGGCGCAATCGCTGGACGTTGAGAATTTGGCAGCCGGGCTCTGCGACAGTCACGTAGGCATTGTTGCATCATAACCAACCAAGGCATTTGCAGAGCACGAATGTCTGTGCAGCAGCGAATGCAGTTCCAAGGGACAGTGAAAACCAGGTAGAGCTTGCAGTGCTGGCAGCTTTCGTGTGGGCGCAATCGCTGGACGTTTCGAATTTGGCAGCCGGGCTCTGGCAGAGTCACATAGGCATTGTTGCATCATAACCAACCAAGGCATTTTCAGAGCGCGAATGTCTGTGCGGCAGCGAATGCAGTTCCAAGGGACAGTGAAAACCAGGTAGAGCTTGCAGTGCTGGCAGCTTTCGTGTGGGCGCAATCGCTGGACGTTTCAAATTTGGCAGCCCGGCTCTGCGACAGTCACATAGGCATTGTTGCATCATAACCAACCAAGGAATTTGCAGAGCACGAATGTCTGTGCGGCAGCGAATGCAGTTCCAAGGGACAGTGAAAACCAGGTAGACCTCTCAGTGCTGGCAGTATTCGTGTGGGCGCAATCGCTGGACGTTGAGAATTTGGCAGCCGGGCTCTGCCAGAGTCACATAGGCATTGTTGCATCATAACCAACCAAGGCATTTTCAGAGCGCGAATGTCTGTGCGGCAGCGAATGCAGTTCCAAGGGACAGTGAAAACCAGGTAGACCTTTCAGTGCTGGCAGCTTTCGTGTGGGCGCAATCGCTGGACGTTTCGAATTTGGCAGCCGGGCTCTGCCAGAGTCACATAGGCATTGTTGCATCATAACCAACCAAGGCATTTGCAGAGCATGAATGTCTGTGCGGCAGCGAATGCAGTTCCAAGGGACAGTGAAAACCAGGTAGACCTTTCAGTGCTGGCAGCTTTCGTGTGGGCGCAATCGCTGGACGTTTCGAATTTGGCAGCCGGGCTCTGCCAGAGTCACATAGGCATTGTTGCATCATAACCAACCAAAGCTCTTGCGGAGCGCGAATGTCTGTGCGGCAGCGAATGCAGTTCCAAGGGACAGTGAAAACCAGGTAGACCTTTCAGTGCTGGCAGCTTTCGTGTGGGCGCAATCGCTGGACGTTTCGAATTTGGCAGCCGGGCTCTGCCAGAGTCACATAGGCATTGTTGCATCATAACCAACCAAGGCTTTTGCAGAGCGCGAATGTCTGTGCGGCAGCGAATGCAGTTCCAAGGGACAGTGAAAACCAGGTAGACCTTTCAGTGCTGGCAGCTTTCGTGTGGGCGCAATCGCTGGACGTTGAGAATTTGGCAGCCGGGCTCTGCCAGAGTCACATAGGCATTGTTGCATCATAACCAACCAAGGCATTTTCAGAGCGCGAATGTCTGTGCGGCAGCGAATGCAGTTCCAAGGGACAGTGAAAACCAGGTAGAGCTTTCAGTGCTGGCAGCTTTCGTGTGGGCGCAATCGCTGGACGTTGAGAATTTGGCAGCCGGGCTCTGCGACAGTCACATAGGCATTGTTGCATCATAACCAACCAAGGCATTTGCAGAGCGCGAATGTGTATGCGGCAGCGAATGCAGTTCCAAGGGACAGTGAAAACCCGGTAGACCTTTCAGTGCTGGCAGCTTTCGTGTGGGCGCAATCGCTGGACGTTGAGAATTTGGCAGCCGGGCTCTGCGACAGTCACGTAGGCATTGTTGCATCATAACCAACCAAGGCTTTTGCAGAGCGCGAATGTCTGTGCGGCAGCGAATGCAGTTCCAAGGGACAGTGAAAACCAGGTAGACCTTTCAGTGCTTGCAGTATTCGTGTGGGCGCAATCGCTGGACGTTTCGAATTTGGCAGCCGGGCTCTGCCAGAGTCACATAGGCATTGTTGCATCATAACCAACCAAGGCTTTTGCAGAGCGCGAATGTCTGTGCGGCAGCGAATGCAGTTCCAAGGGACAGTGAAAACCAGGTAGAGCTTTCAGTGCTGGCAGCTTTCATGTGGGCGCAATCGCTAGACGTTTCGAATTTGGCAGCCGGGCTCTGCCAGAGTCACATAGGCATTGTTGCATCATAACCAACCAAGGCATTTGAAGAGCGCGAATGTCTGTGCGGCAGCGAATGCAGTTCCAAGGGACAGTGAAAACCCGGTAGACCTTTCAGTGCTGGCAGCTTTCGTGTGGGCGCAATCGCTGGACGTTTCGAATTTGGCAGCCGGGCTCTGCGACAGTCACGTAGGCATTGTTGCATCATAACCAACCAAGGCATTTGCAGAGCACGAATGTCTGTGCGGCAGCGAATGCAGTTCCAAGGGACAGTGAAAACCAGGTAGACCTCTCAGTGCTGGCAGTATTCGTGTGGGCGCAATCGCTGGACGTTGAGAATTTGGCAGCCGGGCTCTGCCAGAGTCACATAGGCATTGTTGCATCATAACCAACCAAGGCATTTTCAGAGCGCGAATGTCTGTGCGGCAGCGAATGCAGTTCCAAGGGACAGTGAAAACCAGGTAGACCTTTCAGTGCTGGCAGCTTTCGTGTGGGCGCAATCGCTGGACGTTTCGAATTTGGCAGCCGGGCTCTGCCAGAGTCACATAGGCATTGTTGCATCATAACCAAACAAGGCATTTGCAGAGCGCGAATGTCTGTGCGGCAGCGAATGCAGTTCCAAGGGACAGTGAAAACCAGGTAGACCTTTCAGTGCTGGCAGCTTTCGTGTGGGCGCAATCGCTGGACGTTTCGAATTTGGCAGCCGGGCTCTGCCAGAGTCACATAGGCATTGTTGCATCATAACCAACCAAGGCTTTTGCGGAGCGCGAATGTCTGTGCGGCAGCGAATGCAGTTCCAAGGGACAGTGAAAACCAGGTAGACCTTTCAGTGCTGGCAGCTTTCGTGTGGGCGCAATCGCTGGACGTTGAGAATTTGGCAGCCGGGCTCTGCCAGAGTCACATAGGCATTGTTGCATCATAACCAACCAAGGCATTTGCAGAGCACGAATGTCTGTGCGGCAGCGAATGCAGTTCCAAGGGACAGTGAAAACCAGGTAGACCTTTCAGTGCTGGCAGCTTTCGTGTGGGCGCAATCGCTGGACGTTTCGAATTTGGCAGCCGGGCTCTGCGACAGTCACGTAGGCATTGTTGCATCATAACCAACCAAGGCATTTGCAGAGCGCGAATGTCTGTGCGGCAGCGAATGCAGTTCCAAGGGACAGTGAAAACCAGGTAGACCTTTCAGTGCTGGCAGCTTTCGTGTGGGCGCAATCGCTGGACGTTTCGAATTTGGCAGCCGGGCTCTGCCAGAGTCACATAGGCATTGTTGCATCATAACCAACCAGGGCATTTGCAGAGCGCGAATGTCTGTGCGGCAGCGAATGGAGTTCCAAGGGACAGTGAAAACCAGGTAGACCTTTCAGTGCTGGCAGTATTCGTGTAGGCGCAATCGCTGGACGTTTCGAATTTGGCAGCCGGGCTCTGCCAGAGTCACATAGGCATTGTTGCATCATAACCAACCAGGGCATTTGCAGAGCGCGAATGTCTGTGCGGCAGCGAATGCAGTACCAAGGGACAGTGAAAACCCAGTATACCTTTCAGTGCTGGCAGCTTTCGTGTGGGCGCAATCGCTGGACGTTTCGAATTTGGCAGCCGGGCTCTGCGACAGTCACGTAGGCATTGTTGCATCATAACCAACCAAGGCATTTGCAGAGCACGAATGTCTGTGCGGCAGCGAATGCAGTTCCAAGGGACAGTAAAAACCAGGTAGAGCTTTCAGTGCTGGCAGCTTTCGTGTGGGCGCAATCGCTGGACGTTGAGAATTTGGCAGCCGGGCTCTGCCAGAGTCACATAGGCATTGTTGCATCATAACCAACCAAGGCATTTGCAGAGCACGAATGTCTGTGCGGCAGCGAATGCAGTTCCAAGGGACAGTGAAAACCAGGTAGACCTTTCAGTGCTGGCAGCTTTCGTGTGGGCGCAATCGCTGGACGTTGAGAATTTGGCAGCCGGGCTCTGCGACAGTCACATAGGCATTGTTGCATCATAACCAACCAAGGCATTTGCAGAACACGAATGTCTGTGCGGCAGCGAATGCAGTTCCAAGGGACAGTGAAAACCAGGTAGAGCTTGCAGTGCTGGCAGCTTTCGTGTGGGTGCAATCGCTGGACGTTTCGAATTTTGCAGCCGGGCTCTGCGACAGTCACGTAGGCATTGTTGCATCATAACCAACCAAGGCATTTTCAGAGCGCGAATGTCTGTGCGGCAGCGAATGCAGTTCCAAGGGACAGTGAAAACCAGGTAGAGCTTGCAGTGCTGGCAGCTTTCGTGTGGGCGCAATCGCTGGACGTTTCAAATTTGGCAGCCCGGCTCTGCGACAGTCACATAGGCATTGTTGCATCATAACCAACCAAGGCATTTGGAGAGCACGAATGTCTGTGCGGCAGCGAATGCAGTTCCAAGGGACAGTGAAAACCAGGTAGACCTCTCAGTGCTGGCAGCTTTCGTGTGGGCGCAATCGCTGGACGTTGAGAATTTGGCAGCCGGGCTCTGCCAGAGTCACATAGGCATTGTTGCATCATAACCAACCAAGGCTTTTGCAGAGCGCGAATGTCTGTGCGGCAGCGAATGCAGTTCCAAGGGACAGTGAAAACCAGGTAGAGCTTTCAGTGCTGGCAGCTTTCGTGTGGGCGCAATCGCTGGACGTTTCGAATTTGGCAGCCGGGCTCTGCCAGAGTCACATAGGCATTGTTGCATCATAACCAACCAAGGCATTTGCAGAGCACGAATGTCTCTGCGGCAGCGAATGCAGTTCCAAGGGACAGTGAAAACCAGGTAGACCTTTCAGTGCTGGCAGTATTCGTGTGGGCGCAATCGCTGGACGTTTCGAATTTGGCAGCCGGGCTCTGCGATAGTCACATAGGCATTGTTACATCATAACCAACCAAAGCTCTTGCGGACCGCGAATGTCTGTGCGGCAGCGAATGCAGTTCCAAGGGACAGTGAAAACCAGGTAGACCTTTCAGTGCTGGCAGTATTCGTGTGGGCGCAATCGCTGGACGTTGAGAATTTGGCAGCCGGGCTCTGCCAGAGTCACATAGGCATTGTTGCATCATAACCAACCAAGGCTTTTGCAGAGCGCGAATGTCTGTGCGGCAGCGAATGCAGTTCCAAGGGACAGTGAAAACCAGGTAGAGCTTGCAGTGCTGGCAGCTTTCGTGTGGGCGCAATCGCTGGACGTTGAGAATTTGGCAGCCGGGCTCTGCCAGAGTCACATAGGCATTGTTGCATCATAACCAACCAGAGCATTTGCAGAGCGTGAATGTCTGTGCGGCAGCGAATGGAGTTCCAAGGGACAGTGAAAACCAGGTAGACCTTTCAGTGCTGGCAGCTTTCGTGTGGGCGCAATCGCTGGACGTTGAGAATTTGGCAGCCGGGCTCTGCGACAGTCACATAGGCATTGTTGCATCATAACCAACCAAGGCATTTGCAGAGCACGAATGTCTGTGCGGCAGCGAATGCAGTTCCAAGGGACAGTGAAAACCAGGTAGAGCTTTCAGTGCTGGCAGCTTTCGTGTGGGCGCAATCGCTGGACGTTTCGAATTTGGCAGCCGGGCTCTGCCAGAGTCACATAGGAATTGTTACATCATAACCAACCAGGGCATTTGCAGAGCGCGAATGTCTGTGCGGCAGCGAATGGAGTTCCAAGGGACAGTGAAAACCAGGTAGACCTTTCAGTGCTGGCAGTATTCGTGTGGGCGCAATCGCTGGACGTTTCGAATTTGGCAGCCGGGCTCTGCCAGAGTCACATAGGAATTGTTGCATCATAACCAACCAAGGCTTTTGCAGAGCGCGAATGTCTGTGCGGCAGCGAATGCAGTTCCAAGGGACAGTGAAAACCCGGTAGACCTTTCAGTGCTGGCAGCTTTCGTGTGGGCGCAATCGCTGGACGTTTCGAATTGGGCAGCCGGGCTCTGCGACAGTCACGTAGGCATTTTTGCATCATAACCAACCAAGGCATTTGCAGAGCACGAATGTCTGTGCGGCAGCGAATGCAGTTCCAAGGGACAGTAAAAACCAGGTAGAGCTTTCAGTGCTGGCAGCTTTCGTGTGGGCGCAATCGCTGGACGTTGAGAATTTGGCAGCCGGGCTCTGCCAGAGTCACATAGGCATTGTTGCATCATAACCAACCAAGGCATTTGCAGAGCACGAATGTCTGTGCGGCAGCGAATGCAGTTCCAAGGGACAGTGAAAACCAGGTAGACCTTTCAGTGCTGGCAGCTTTCGTGTGGGCGCAATCGCTGGACGTTTCGAATTTGACAGCCGGGCTCTGCGACAGTCACGTAGGCATTGTTGCATCATAACCAACCAAGGCATTTGCAGAGCGCGAATGTCTGTGCGGCAGCGAATGCAGTTCCAAGGGACAGTGAAAACCAGGTAGACCTTTCCGTGCTGGCAGTATTCGTGTGGGCGCAATCGCTGGACGTTTCGAATTTGGCAGCCGGGCTCTGCGATAGCCACATAGGCATTGGTACATCATAACCAACCAAAGCTCATGCGGAGCGCGAATGTCTGTGCGGCAGCGAATGCAGTTCCAAGGGACAGTGAAAACCAGGTAGACCTTTCAGTGCTGGCAGCATTCGTGTGGGCGCAATCGCTGGACGTTTCGAATTTGGCAGCCGGGCTCTGCCAGAGTCACATAGGCATTGTTGCATCATAACCAACCAAGGCTTTTGCAGAGCGCGAATGTCTGTGCGGCAGCGAATGCAGTTCCAAGGGACAGTGAAAACCAGGTAGAGCTTTCAGTGCTGGCAGCTTTCGTGTGGGCGCAATCGCTAGACGTTTCGAATTTGGCAGCCGGGCTCTGCCAGAGTCACATAGGCATTGTTGCATCATAACCAACCAAGGCATTTGAAGAGCGCGAATGTCTGTGCGGCAGCGAATGCAGTTCCAAGGGACAGTGAAAACCAGGTAGACCTTTCAGTGCTGGCAGTATTCGTGTGGGCGCAATCGCTGGACATTGAGAATTTGGCAGCCGGGCTCTGCCAGAGTCACATAGGCATTGTTGCATCATAACCAACCAAGGCTTTTGCAGAGCGCGAATGTCTGTGCGGCAGCGAATGCAGTTCCAAGGGACAGTGAAAACCAGGTAGAGCTTGCAGTGCTGGCAGCTTTCGTGTGGGCGCAATCGCTGGACGTTTCGAATTTGGCAGCCGGGCTCTGCCAGAGTCACATAGGCATTGTTGCATCATAACCAACCAAGGCATTTGCAGAGCACGAATGTCTCTGCGGCAGCGAATGCAGATCCAAGGGACAGTGAAAACCAGGTAGACCTTTCAGTGCTGGCAGTATTCGTGTGGGCGCAATCGCTGGACGTTTCGAATTTGGCAGCCGGGCTCTGCGATAGTCACATAGGCATTGTTACATCATAACCAACCAAAGCTCTTGCGGACCGCGAATGTCTGTGCGGCAGCGAATGCAGTTCCAAGGGACAGTGAAAACCAGGTAGACCTTTCAGTGCTTGCAGTATTCGTGTGGGCGCAATCGCTGGACGTTTCGAATTTGGCAGCCGGGCTCTGCCAGAGTCACATAGGCATTGTTGCATCATAACCAACCAAGGCTTTTGCAGAGCGCAAATGTCTGTGCGGCAGCGAATGCAGTTCCAAGGGACAGTGAAAACCAGGTAGAGCTTGCAGTGCTGGCAGCTTTCGTGTGGGCGCAATCGCTGGACGTTGAGAATTTGGCAGCCGGGCTCTGCCAGAGTCACATAGGCATTGTTGCATCATAACCAACCAAGGCATTTTCAGAGCGCGAATGTCTGTGCGGCAGCGAATGCAGTTCCAAGGGACAGTGAAAACCAGGTAGAGCTTGCAGTGCTGGCAGCTTTCGTGTGGGCGCAATCGCTGGACGTTTCAAATTTGGCAGCCCGGCTCTGCGACAGTCACATAGGCATTGTTGCATCATAACCAACCAAGGCATTTGCAGAGCACGAATGTCTGTGCGGCAGCGAATGCAGTTCCAAGGGACAGTGAAAACCAGGTAGACCTCTCAGTGCTGGCAGTATTCGTGTGGGCGCAATCGCTGGACGTTTCGAATTTGGCAGCCGGGCTCTGCCAGAGTCACATAGGCATTGTTGCATCATAACCAACCAAGGCTTTTGCAGAGCGCGAATGTCTGTGCGGCAGCGAATGCAGTTCCAAGGGACAGTGAAAACCAGGTAGACCTTTCAGTGCTGGCAGCTTTCGTGTGGGCGCAATCGCTGGACGTTGAGAATTTGGCAGCCGGGCTCTGCCAGAGTCACATAGGCATTGTTGCATCATAACCAACCAAGGCGTTTTCAGAGCGCGAATGTCTGTGCGGCAGCGAATGCAGTTCCAAGGGACAGTGAAAACCAGGTAGACCTTTCAGTGCTGGCAGCTTTCGTGTGGGCGCAATCGCTGGACGTTGAGAATTTGGCAGCCGGGCTCTGCGACAGTCACATAGGCATTGTTGCATCATAACCAACCAAGGCATTTGCAGAGCACGAATGTCTGTGCGGCAGCGAATGCAGTTCCAAGGGACAGTGAAAACCAGGTAGAGCTTTCAGTGCTGGCAGCTTTCGTGTGGGCGCAATCGCTGGACGTTTCGAATTTGGCAGCCGGGCTCTGCCAGAGTCACATAGGCATTGTTACATCATAACCAACCAGGGCATTTGCAGAGCGCGAATGTCTGTGCGGCAGCGAATGGAGTTCCAAGGGACAGTGAAAACCAGGTAGACCTTTCAGTGCTGGCAGTATTCGTGTGGGCGCAATCGCTGGACGTTGAGAATTTGGCAGCCGGGCTCTGCCAGAGTCACATAGGCATTGTTGCATCATAACCAACCAAGGCTTTTGCAGAGCGCGAATGTCTGTGCGGCAGCGAATGCAGTTGCAAGGGACAGTAAAAACCAGGTAGAGCTTTCAGTGCTGGTAGCTTTCGTGTGGGCGCAATCGCTGGACGTTTCGAATTTGGCAGCCGGGCTCTGCCAGAGTCACATAGGCATTGTTGCATCATAACCAACCAAGGCATTTGCAGAGCACGAATGTCTGTGCGGCAGCGAATGCAGTTCCAAGGGACAGTGAAAACCAGGTAGACCTCTCAGTGCTGGCAGCTTTCGTGTGGGCGCAATCGCTGGACGTTGAGAATTTGGCAGCCGGGCTCTGCCAGAGTCACATAGGCATTGTTGCATCATAACCAACCAAGGCTTTTGCAGAGCGCGAATGTCTGTGCGGCAGCGAATGCAGTTCCAAGGGACAGTGAAAACCAGGTAGACCTTTCAGTGCTGGCAGCTTTCGTGTGGGCGCAATCGCTGGACGTTTCGAATTTGGCAGCCGGGCTCTGCCAGAGTCACATAGGCATTGTTGCATCATAACCAACCAAGGCATTTGCAGAGCACGAATGTCTCTGCGGCAGCGAATGCAGTTCCAAGGGACAGTGAAAACCAGGTAGACCTTTCAGTGCTGGCAGTATTCGTGTGGGCGCAATCGCTGGACGTTTCGAATTTGGCAGCCGGGCTCTGCGATAGTCACATAGGCATTGTTACATCATAACCAACCAAAGCTCTTGCGGACCGCGAATGTCTGTGCGGCAGCGAATGCAGTTCCAAGGGACAGTGAAAACCAGGTAGACCTTTCAGTGCTGGCAGTATTCGTGTGGGCGCAATCGCTGGACGTTGAGAATTTGGCAGCCGGGCTCTGCCAGAGTCACATAGGCATTGTTGCATCATAACCAACCAAGGCTTTTGCAGAGCGCGAATGTCTGTGCGGCAGCGAATGCAGTTCCAAGGGACAGTGAAAACCAGGTAGAGCTTGCAGTGCTGGCAGCTTTCGTGTGGGCGCAATCGCTGGACGTTGAGAATTTGGCAGCCGGGCTCTGGCAGAGTCACATAGGCATTGTTGCATCATAACCAACCAAGGCATTTTCAGAGCGCGAATGTCTGTGCGGCAGCGAATGCAGTTCCAAGGGACAGTGAAAACCAGGTAGAGCTTGCAGTGCTGGCAGCTGTCGTGTGGGCGCAATCGCTGGACGTTTCAAATTTGGCAGCCCGGCTCTGCGACAGTCACATAGGCATTGTTGCATCATAACCAACCAAGGCATTTGCAGAGCACGAATGTCTGTGCGGCAGCGAATGCAGTTCCAAGGGACAGTGAAAACCAGGTAGACCTCTCAGTGCTGGCAGTATTCGTGTGGGCGCAATCGCTGGACGTTGAGAATTTGGCAGCCGGGCTCTGCCAGAGTCACATAGGCATTGTTGCATCATAACCAACCAAGGCTTTTGCAGAGCGCGAATGTCTGTGCGGCAGCGAATGCAGTTCCAAGGGACAGTGAAAACCAGGTAGACCTTTCAGTGCTGGCAGCTTTCGTGTGGGCGCAATCGCTGGACGTTGAGAATTTGGCAGCCGGGCTCTGCCAGAGTCACATAGGCATTGTTGCATCATAACCAACCAAGGCATTTTCAGAGCGCGAATGTCTGTGCGGCAGCGAATGCAGTTCCAAGGGACAGTGAAAACCAGGTAGACCTTTCAGTGCTGGCAGCTTTCGTGTGGGCGCAATCGCTGGACGTTGAGAATTTGGCAGCCGGGCTCTGCGACAGTCACATAGGCATTGTTGCATCATAACCAACCAAGGCATTTGCAGAGCACGAATGTCTGTGCGGCAGCGAATGCAGTTCCAAGGGACAGTGAAAACCAGGTAGAGCTTTCAGTGCTGGCAGCTTTCGTGTGGGCGCAATCGCTGGATGTTTCGAATTTGGCAGCCGGGCTCTGCCAGAGTCACATAGGCATTGTTACATCATAACCAACCAGGGCATTTGCAGAGCGCGAATGTCTGTGCGGCAGCGAATGGAGTTCCAAGGGACAGTGAAAACCAGGTAGACCTTTCAGTGCTGGCAGTATTCGTGTGGGCGCAATCGCTGGACGTTGAGAATTTGGCAGCCGGGCTCTGCCAGAGTCACATAGGCATTGTTGCATCATAACCAACCAAGGCTTTTGCAGAGCGCGAATGTCTGTGCGGCAGCGAATGCAGTTCCAAGGGACAGTAAAAACCAGGTAGACCTTTCAGTGCTGGCAGCTTTCGTGTGGGCGCAATCGCTGGACGTTTCGAATTTGGCAGCCGGGCTCTGCCAGAGTCACATAGGCATTGTTGCATCATAACCAACCAAGGCATTTGCAGAGCACGAATGTCTGTGCAGCAGCGAATGCAGTTCCAAGGGACAGTGAAAACCAGGTAGACCTTTCAGTGCTGGCAGCTTTCGTGTGGGCGCAATCGCTGGACGTTTCGAATTTGGCAGCCGGGCTCTGCGACAGTCACATAGGCATTGTTGCATCATAACCAACCAAAGCTCTTGCGGAGCGCGAATGTCTGTGCGGCAGCGAATGCAGTTCCAAGGGACAGTGAAAACCAGGTAGACCTTTCAGTGCTGGCAGCTTTCGTGTGGGCGCAATCGCTGGACGTTTCGAATTTGGCAGCCGGGGTCTGCCAGAGTCACATAGGCATTGTTGCATCATAACCAACGAAGGCTTTTGCAGAGCGCGAATGTCTGTGCGGCAGCGAATGCAGTTCCAAGGGACAGTGAAAACCAGGTAGAGCTTTCAGTGCTGGCAGCTTTCGTGTGGGCGCAATCGCTAGACGTTTCGAATTTGGCAGCCGGGCTCTGCCAGAGTCACATAGGCATTGTTGCATCATAACCAACCAAGGCATTTGAAGAGCGCGAATGTCTGTGCGGCAGCGAATGCAGTTCCAAGGGACAGTGAAAACCAGGTAGACCTCTCAGTGCTGGCAGTATTCGTGTGGGCGCAATCGCTGGACGTTGAGAATTTGGCAGCCGGGCTCTGCCAGAGTCACATAGGCATTGTTGCATCATAACCAACCAAGGCATTTTCAGAGCGCGAATGTCTGTGCGGCAGCGAATGCAGTTCCAAGGGACAGTGAAAACCAGGTAGACCTTTCAGTGCTGGCAGCTTTCGTGTGGGCGCAATCGCTGGACTTTTCGAATTTGGCAGCCGGGCTCTGCCAGAGTCACATAGGCATTGTTGCATCATAACCAACCAAGGCATTTGCAGAGCATGAATGTCTGTGCGGCAGCGAATGCAGTTCCAAGGGACAGTGAAAACCAGGTAGAGCTTTCAGTGCTGGCAGCTTTCGTGTGGGCGCAATCGCTGGACGTTTCGAATTTGGCAGCCGGGCTCTGCCAGAGTCACATAGGCATTGTTGCATCATAACCAACCAAAGCTCTTGCGGAGCGCGAATGTCTGTGCGGCAGCGAATGCAGTTCCAAGGGACAGTGAAAACCAGGTAGACCTTTCAGTGCTGGCAGCTTTCGTGTGGGCGCAATCGCTGGACGTTTCGAATTTGGCAGCCGGGCTCTGCCAGAGTCACATAGGCATTGTTGCATCATAACCAACCAAGGCTTTTGCAGAGCGCGAATGTCTGTGCGGCAGCGAATGCAGTTCCAAGGGACAGTGAAAACCAGGTAGACCTTTCAGTGCTGGCAGCTTTCGTGTGGGCGCAATCGCTGGACGTTGAGAATTTGGCAGCCGGGCTCTGCCAGAGTCACATAGGCATTGTTGCATCATAACCAACCAAGGCATTTTCAGAGCGCGAATGTCTGTGCGGCAGCGAATGCAGTTCCAAGGGACAGTGAAAACCAGGTAGAGCTTTCAGTGCTGGCAGCTTTCGTGTGGGCGCAATCGCTGGACGTTGAGAATTTGGCAGCCGGGCTCTGCGACAGTCACATAGGCATTGTTGCATCATAACCAACCAAGGCATTTGCAGAGCGCGAATGTCTGTGCGGCAGCGAATGCAGTTCCAAGGGACAGTGAAAACCCGGTAGACCTTTCAGTGCTGGCAGCTTTCGTGTGGGCGCAATCGCTGGACGTTGAGAATTTGGCAGCCGGGCTCTGCGACAGTCACGTAGGCATTGTTGCATCATAACCAACCAAGGCTTTTGCAGAGCGCGAATGTCTGTGCGGCAGCGAATGCAGTTCCAAGGGACAGTGAAAACCAGGTAGACCTTTCAGTGCTTGCAGTATTCGTCTGGGCGCAATCGCTGGACGTTTCGAATTTGGCAGCCGGGCTCTGCCAGAGTCACATAGGCATTGTTGCATCATAACCAACCAAGGCTTTTGCAGAGCGCGAATGTCTGTGCGGCAGCGAATGCAGTTCCAAGGGACAGTGAAAACCAGGTAGACCTTTCAGTGCTGGCAGCTTTCGTGTGGGCGCAATCGCTGGACGTTGAGAATTTGGCAGCCGGGCTCTGCCAGAGTCACATAGGCATTGTTGCATCATAACCAACCAAGGCATTTTCAGAGCGCGAATGTCTGTGCGGCAGCGAATGCAGTTCCAAGGGACAGTGAAAACCAGGTAGAGCTTTCAGTGCTGGCAGCTTTCGTGTGGGCGCAATCGCTGGACGTTTCGAATTTGGCAGCCGGGCTCTGCCAGAGTCACATAGGCATTGTTACATCATAACCAACCAGGGCATTTGCAGAGCGCGAATGTCTGTGCGGCAGCGAATGGAGTTCCAAGGGACAGTGAAAACCAGGTAGACCTTTCAGTGCTGGCAGTATTCGTGTGGGCGCAATCGCTGGACGTTGAGAATTTGGCAGCCGGGCTCTGCCAGAGTCACATAGGCATTGTTGCATCATAACCAACCAAGGCATTTGCAGAGCACGAATGTCTGTGCAGCAGCGAATGCAGTTCCAAGGGACAGTGAAAACCAGGTAGACCTTTCAGTGCTGGCAGCTTTCGTGTGGGCGCAATCGCTGGACGTTTCGAATTTGGCAGCCGGGCTCTGCGACAGTCACATAGGCATTGTTGCATCATAATCAACCAAAGCTCTTGCGGAGCGCGAATGTCTGTGCGGCAGCGAATGCAGTTCCAAGGGACAGTGAAAACCAGGTAGAGCTTTCAGTGCTGGCAGCTTTCGTGTGGGCGCAATCGCTGGACGTTTCGAATTTGGCAGCCGGGCTCTGCCAGAGTCACATAGGCATTGTTGCATCATAACCAACCAAGGCTTTTGCAGAGCGCGAATGTCTGTGCGGCAGCGAATGCAGTTCCAAGGGACAGTGAAAACCAGGTAGACCTTTCAGTGCTGGCAGCTTTCGTGTGGGCGCAATCGCTGGACGTTGAGAATTTGGCAGCCGGGCTCTGCCAGAGTCACATAGGCATTGTTGCATCATAACCAACCAAGGCATTTTCAGAGCGCGAATGTCTGTGCGGCAGCGAATGCAGTTCCAAGGGACAGTGAAAACCAGGTAGAGCTTTCAGTGCTGGCAGCTTTCGTGTGGGCGCAATCGCTGGACGTTGAGAATTTGGCAGCCGGGCTCTGCGACAGTCACATAGGCATTGTTGCATCATAACCAATCAAGGCATTTGCAGAGCGCGAATGTCTGTGCGGCAGCGAATGCAGTTCCAAGGGACAGTGAAAACCCGGTAGACCTTTCAGTGCTGGCAGCTTTCGTGTGGGCGCAATCGCTGGACGTTTCGAATTTGGCAGCCGGGCTCTGCGACAGTCACGTAGGCATTGTTGCATCATAACCAACCAAGGCTTTTGCAGAGCGCGAATGTCTGTGCGGCAGCGAATGCAGTTCCAAGGGACAGTGAAAACCAGGTAGACCTTTCAGTGCTTGCAGTATTCGTGTGGGCGCAATCGCTGGACGTTTCGAATTTGGCAGCCGGGCTCTGCCAGAGTCACATAGGCATTGTTGCATCATAACCAACCAAGGCTTTTGCAGAGCGCGAATGTCTGTGCGGCAGCGAATGCAGTTCCAAGGGACAGTGAAAACCAGGTAGAGCTTTCAGTGCTGGCAGCTTTCGTGTGGGCGCAATCGCTAGACGTTTCGAATTTGGCAGCCGGGCTCTGACAGAGTCACATAGGCATTGTTGCATCATAACCAACCAAGGCATTTGAAGAGCGCGAATGTCTGTGCGGCAGCGAATGCAGTTCCAAGGGACAGTGAAAACCAGGTAGACCTCTCAGTGCTGGCAGCTTTCGTGTGGGCGCAATCGCTGGACGTTGAGAATTTGGCAGCCGGGCTCTGCCAGAGTCACATAGGCATTGTTGCATCATAACCAACCAAGGCATTTTCAGAGCGCGAATGTCTGTGCGGCAGCGAATGCAGTTCCAAGGGACAGTGAAAACCAGGTAGACCTTTCAGTGCTGGCAGCTTTCGTGTGGGCGCAATCGCTGGACGTTTCGAATTTGGCAGCCGGGCTCTGCCAGAGTCACATAGGCATTGTTGCATCATAACCAACCAAGGCATTTGCAGAGCATGAATGTCTGTGCGGCAGCGAATGCAGTTCCAAGGGACAGTGAAAACCAGGTAGACCTTTCAGTGCTGGCAGCTTTCGTGTGGGCGCAATCGCTGGACGTTTCGAATTTGGCAGCCGGGCTCTGCCAGAGTCACATAGGCATTGTTGCATCATAACCAACCAAAGCTCTTGCGGAGCGCGAATGTCTGTGCGGCAGCGAATGCAGTTCCAAGGGACAGTGAAAACCAGGTAGACCTTTCAGTGCTGGCAGCTTTCGTGTGGGCGCAATCGCTGGACGTTGAGAATTTGGCAGCCGGGCTCTGCCAGAGTCACATAGGCATTGTTGCATCATAACCAACAGAGGCATTTGCAGAGCACGAATGTCTGTGCGGCAGCGAATGCAGTTCCAAGGGACAGTGAAAACCAGGTAGACCTTTCAGTGCTGGCAGCTTTCGTGTGGGCGCAATCGCTGGACGTTGAGAATTTGGCAGCCGGGCTCTGCCAGAGTCACATAGGCATTGTTGCATCATAACCAACCAAGGCATTTTCAGAGCGCGAATGTCTGTGCGGCAGCGAATGCAGTTCCAAGGGACAGTGAAAACCAGGTAGAGCTTTCAGTGCTGGCAGCTTTCGTGTGGGCGCAATCGCTAGACGTTTCGAATTTGGCAGCCGGGCTCTGCCAGAGTCACATAGGCATTGTTGCATCATAACCAACCAAGGCATTTGAAGAGCGCGAATGTCTGTGCGGCAGCGAATGCAGTTCCAAGGGACAGTGAAAACCCGGTAGACCTTTCAGTGCTGGCAGCTTTCGTGTGGGCGCAATCGCTGGACGTTTCGAATTTGGCAGCCGGGCTCTGCGACAGTCACGTAGGCATTGTTGCATCATAACCAACCAAGGCATTTGCAGAGCACGAATGTCTGTGCGGCAGCGAATGCAGTTCCAAGGGACAGTAAAAACCAGGTAGACCTTTCAGTGCTGGCAGCTTTCGTGTGGGCGCAATCGCTGGACGTTGAGAATTTGGCAGCCGGGCTCTGCCAGAGTCACATAGGCATTGTTGCATCATAACCAACCAAGGCATTTGCAGAGCACGAATGTCTGTGCGGCAGCGAATGCAGTTCCAAGGGACAGTGAAAACCAGGTAGACCTTTCAGTGCTGGCAGCTTTCGTGTGGGCGCAATCGCTGGACGTTGAGAATTTGGCAGCCGGGCTCTGCGACAGTCACATAGGCATTGTTGCATCATAACCAACCAAGGCATTTGCAGAACACGAATGTCTGTGCGGCAGCGAATGCAGTTCCAAGGGACAGTGAAAACCAGGTAGAGCTTGCAGTGCTGGCAGCTTTCGTGTGGGTGCAATCGCTGGACGTTTCGAATTTTGCAGCCGGGCTCTGCGACAGTCACGTAGGCATTGTTGCATCATAACCAACCAAGGCATTTTCAGAGCGCGAATGTCTGTGCGGCAGCGAATGCAGTTCCAAGGGACAGTGAAAACCAGGTAGAGCTTGCAGTGCTGGCAGCTTTCGTGTGGGCGCAATCGCTGGACGTTTCAAATTTGGCAGCCCGGCTCTGCGACAGTCACATAGGCATTGTTGCATCATAACCAACCAAGGCTTTTGCAGAGCACGAATGTCTGTGCGGCAGCGAATGCAGTTCCAAGGGACAGTGAAAACCAGGTAGACCTCTCAGTGCTGGCAGCTTTCGTGTGGGCGCAATCGCTGGACGTTGAGAATTTGGCAGCCGAGCTCTGCCAGAGTCACATAGGCATTGTTGCATCATAACCAACCAAGGCTTTTGCAGAGCGCGAATGTCTGTGCGGCAGCGAATGCAGTTCCAAGGGACAGTGAAAACCAGGTAGACCTTTCAGTGCTGGCAGCTTTCGTGTGGGCGCAATCGCTGGACGTTTCGAATTTGGCAGCCGGGCTCTGCCAGAGTCACATAGGCATTGTTGCATCATAACCAACCAAGGCATTTGCAGAGCACGAATGTCTCTGCGGCAGCGAATGCAGTTCCAAGGGACAGTGAAAACCAGGTAGACCTTTCAGTGCTGGCAGCTTTCGTGTGGGCGCAATCGCTGGACGTTGAGAATTTGGCAGCCGGGCTCTGCCAGAGTCACATAGGCATTGTTGCATCATAACCAACCAAGGCATTTTCAGAGCGCGAATGTCTGTGCGGCAGCGAATGCAGTTCCAAGGGACAGTGAAAACCAGGTAGACCTTTCAGTGCTGGCAGCTTTCGTGTGGGCGCAATCGATGGACGTTGAGAATTTGGCAGCCGGGCTCTGCCAGAGTCACATAGGCATTGTTGCATCATAACCAACCAAGGCATTTTCAGAGCGCGAATGTCTGTGCGGCAGCGAATGCAGTTCCAAGGGACAGTGAAAACCAGGTAGAGCTTTCAGTGCTGGCAGCTTTCGTGTGGGCGCAATCGCTAGACGTTTCGAATTTGGCAGCCGGGCTCTGCCAGAGTCACATAGGCATTGTTGCATCATAACCAACCAAGGCATTTGAAGAGCGCGAATGTCTGTGCGGCAGCGAATGCAGTTCCAAGGGACAGTGAAAACCCGGTAGACCTTTCAGTGCTGGCAGCTTTCGTGTGGGCGCAATCGCTGGACGTTTCGAATTTGGCAGCCGGGCTCTGCGACAGTCACGTAGGCATTGTTGCATCATAACCAACCAAGGCATTTGCAGAGCACGAATGTCTGTGCGGCAGCGAATGCAGTTCCAAGGGACAGTAAAAACCAGGTAGACCTTTCAGTGCTGGCAGCTTTCGTGTGGGCGCAATCGCTGGACGTTGAGAATTTGGCAGCCGGGCTCTGCCAGAGTCACATAGGCATTGCTGCATCATAACCAACCAAGGCATTTGCAGAGCACGAATGTCTGTGCGGCAGCGAATGCAGTTCCAAGGGACAGTGAAAACCAGGTAGACCTTTCAGTGCTGGCAGCTTTCGTGTGGGCGCAATCGCTGGACGTTGAGAATTTGGCAGCCGGGCTCTGCGACAGTCACATAGGCATTGTTGCATCATAACCAACCAAGGCATTTGCAGAACACGAATGTCTGTGCGGCAGCGAATGCAGTTCCAAGGGACAGTGAAAACCAGGTAGAGCTTGCAGTGCTGGCAGCTTTCGTGTGGGTGCAATCGCTGGACGTTTCGAATTTTGCAGCCGGGCTCTGCGACAGTCACGTAGGCATTGTTGCATCATAACCAACCAAGGCATTTTCAGAGCGCGAATGTCTGTGCGGCAGCGAATGCAGTTCCAAGGGACAGTGAAAACCAGGTAGAGCTTGCAGTGCTGGCAGCTTTCGTGTGGGCGCAATCGCTGGACGTTTCAAATTTGGCAGCCCGGCTCTGCGACAGTCACATAGGCATTGTTGCATCATAACCAACCAAGGCTTTTGCAGAGCACGAATGTCTGTGCGGCAGCGAATGCAGTTCCAAGGGACAGTGAAAACCAGGTAGACCTCTCAGTGCTGGCAGCTTTCGTGTGGGCGCAGTCGCTGGACGTTGAGAATTTGGCAGCCGAGCTCTGCCAGAGTCACATAGGCATTGTTGCATCATAACCAACCAAGGCTTTTGCAGAGCGCGAATGTCTGTGCGGCAGCGAATGCAGTTCCAAGGGACAGTGAAAACCAGGTAGACCTTTCAGTGCTGGCAGCTTTCGTGTGGGCGCAATCGCTGGACGTTTCGAATTTGGCAGCCGGGCTCTGCCAGAGTCACATAGGCATTGTTGCATCATAACCAACCAAGGCATTTGCAGAGCACGAATGTCTCTGCGGCAGCGAATGCAGTTCCAAGGGACAGTGAAAACCAGGTAGACCTTTCAGTGCTGGCAGCTTTCGTGTGGGCGCAATCGCTGGACGTTGAGAATTTGGCAGCCGGGCTCTGCGACAGTCACATAGGCATTGTTGCATCATAACCAACCAAGGCATTTGCAGAGCACGAATGTCTGTGCGGCAGCGAATGCAGTTCCAAGGGACAGTGAAAACCAGGTAGACCTCTCAGTGCTGGCAGTATTCGTGTGGGCGCAATCGCTGGACGTTTCGAATTTGGCAGCCGGGCTCTGCCAGAGTCACATAGGCATTGTTGCATCATAACCAACCAAGGCTTTTGCAGAGCGCGAATGTGTGTGCGGCAGCGAATGCAGTTCCAAGGGACAGTGAAAACCAGGTAGACCTTTCAGTGCTGGCAGCTTTCGTGTGGGCGCAATCGCTGGACGTTGAGAATTTGGCAGCCGGGCTCTGCCAGAGTCACATAGGCATTGTTGCATCATAACCAACCAAGGCATTTTCAGAGCGCGAATGTCTGTGCGGCAGCGAATGCAGTTCCAAGGGACAGTGAAAACCAGGTAGAGCTTGCAGTGCTGGCAGCTTTCGTGTGGGCGCAATCGCTGGACGTTGAGAATTTGGCAGCCCGGCTCTGCGACAGTCACATAGGCATTGTTGCATCATAACCAACCAAGGCATTTGCAGAGCACGAATGTCTGTGCGGCAGCGAATGCAGTTCCAAGGGACAGTGAAAACCAGGTAGACCTCTCAGTGCTGGCAGCTTTCGTGTGGGCGCAATCGCTGGACGTTGAGAATTTGGCAGCCGGGCTCTGCCAGAGTCACATAGGCATTGTTGCATCATAACCAACCAAGGCTTTTGCAGAGCGCGAATGTCTGTGCGGCAGCGAATGCAGTTCCAAGGGACAGTGAAAACCAGGTAGACCTTTCAGTGCTGGCAGCTTTCGTGTGGGCGCAATCGCTGGACGTTTCGAATTTGGCAGCCGGGCTCTGCCAGAGTCACATAGGCATTGTTGCATCATAACCAACCAAGGCATTTGCAGAGCACGAATGTCTCTGCGGCAGCGAATGCAGTTCCAAGGGACAGTGAAAACCAGGTAGACCTTTCAGTGCTGGCAGTATTCGTGTGGGCGCAATCGCTGGACGTTTCGAATTTGACAGCCGGGCTCTGCGATAGTCACATAGGCATTGTTACATCATAACCAACCAAAGCTCTTGCGGACCGCGAATGTCTGTGCGGCAGCGAATGCAGTTCCAAGGGACAGTGAAAACCAGGTAGACCTTTCAGTGCTGGCAGCTTTCGTGTGGGCGCAATCGCTGGACGTTTCGAATTTGGCAGCCGGGCTCTGCCAGAGTCACATAGGTATTGTTGCATCATAACCAACCAAGGCTTTTGCAGAGCGCGAATGTCTGTGCGGCAGCGAATGCAGTTCCAAGGGACAGTGAAAACCAGGTAGAGCTTGCAGTGCTGGCAGCTTTCGTGTGGGCGCAATCGCTGGACGTTGAGAATTTGGCAGCCGGGCTCTGGCAGAGTCACATAGGCATTGTTGCATCATAACCAACCAAGGCATTTGCAGAGCACGAATGTCTGTGCGGCAGCGAATGCAGTTCCAAGGGACAGTGAAAACCAGGTAGAGCTTGCAGTGCTGGCAGCTTTCGTGTGGGCGCAATCGCTGGACGTTTCGAATTTGGCAGCCGGGCTCTGCGACAGTCACATAGGCATTGTTGCATCATAACCAACCAAGGCATTTGCAGAGCACGAATGTCTGTGCGGCAGCGAATGCAGTTCCAAGGGACAGTGAAAACCAGGTAGACCTCTCAGTGCTGGCAGTATTCGTGTGGGCGCAATCGCTGGACGTTTCGAATTTGGCAGCCGGGCTCTGCCAGAGTCACATAGGCATTGTTGCATCATAACCAACCAAGGCTTTTGCAGAGCGCGAATGTCTGTGCGGCAGCGAATGCAGTTCCAAGGGACAGTGAAAACCAGGTAGACCTTTCAGTGCTGGCAGCTTTCGTGTGGGCGCAATCGCTGGACGTTGAGAATTTGGCAGCCGGGCTCTGCCAGAGTCACATAGGCATTGTTGCATCATAACCAACCAAGGCATTTTCAGAGCGCGAATGTCTGTGCGGCAGCGAATGCAGTTCCAAGGGACAGTGAAAACCAGGTAGACCTTTCAGTGCTGGCAGCTTTCGTGTGGGCGCAATCGCTGGACGTTGAGAATTTGGCAGCCGGGCTCTGCGACAGTCACATAGGCATTGTTGCATCATAACCAACCAAGGCATTTGCAGAGCACGAATGTCTGTGCGGCAGCGAATGCAGTTCCAAGGGACAGTGAAAACCAGGTAGAGCTTTCAGTGCTGGCAGCTTTCGTGTGGGCGCAATCGCTGGACGTTTCGAATTTGGCAGCCGGGTTCTGCGACAGTCACATAGGCATTGTTACATCATAACCAACCAGGGCATTTGCAGAGCGCGAATGTCTGTGCGGCAGCGAATGGAGTTCCAAGGGACAGTGAAAACCAGGTAGACCTTTCAGTGCTGGCAGTATTCGTGTGGGCGCAATCGCTGGACGTTGAGAATTTGGCAGCCGGGCTCTGCCAGAGTCACATAGGCATTGTTGCATCATAACCAACCAAGGCATTTGCAGAGCGCGAATGTCTGTGCGGCAGCGAATGCAGTTCCAAGGGACAGTGAAAACCCGGTAGACCTTTCAGTGCTGGCAGCTTTCGTGTGGGCGCAATCGCTGGACGTTTCGAATTGGGCAGCCGGGCTCTGCGACAGTCACGTAGGCATTTTTGCATCATAACCAACCAAGGCATTTGCAGAGCACGAATGTCTGTGCGGCAGCGAATGCAGTTCCAAGGGACAGTAAAAACCAGGTAGAGCTTTCAGTGCTGGCAGCTTTCGTGTGGGCGCAATCGCTGGACGTTTCGAATTTGGCAGCCGGGCTCTGCCAGAGTCACATAGGTATTGTTGCATCATAACCAACCAAGGCTTTTGCAGAGCGCGAATGTCTGTGCGGCAGCGAATGCAGTTCCAAGGGACAGTGAAAACCAGGTAGAGCTTGCAGTGCTGGCAGCTTTCGTGTGGGCGCAATCGCTGGACGTTGAGAATTTGGCAGCCGGGCTCTGGCAGAGTCACATAGGCATTGTTGCATCATAACCAACCAAGGCATTTTCAGAGCGCGAATGTCTGTGCGGCAGCGAATGCAGTTCCAAGGGACAGTGAAAACCAGGTAGAGCTTGCAGTGCTGGCAGCTTTCGTGTGGGCGCAATCGCTGGACGTTGAGAATTTGGCAGCCGGGCTCTGCGACAGTCACATAGGCATTGTTGCATCATAACCAACCAAGGCATTTGCAGAGCACGAATGTCTGTGCGGCAGCGAATGCAGTTCCAAGGGACAGTGAAAACCAGGTAGACCTCTCAGTGCTGGCAGTATTCGTGTGGGCGCAATCGCTGTACGTTTCGAATTTGGCAGCCGGGCTCTGCCAGAGTCACATAGGCATTGTTGCATCATAACCAACCAAGGCTTTTGCAGAGCGCGAATGTCTGTGCGGCAGCGAATGCAGTTCCAAGGGACAGTGAAAACCAGGTAGACCTTTCAGTGCTGGCAGCTTTCGTGTGGGCGCAATCGCTGGACGTTGAGAATTTGGCAGCCGGGCTCTGCCAGAGTCACATAGGCATTGTTGCATCATAACCAACCAAGGCATTTTCAGAGCGCGAATGTCTGTGCGGCAGCGAATGCAGTTCCAAGGGACAGTGAAAACCAGGTAGACCTTTCAGTGCTGGCAGCTTTCGTGTGGGCGCAATCGCTGGACGTTGAGAATTTGGCAGCCGGGCTCTGCGACAGTCACATAGGCATTGTTGCATCATAACCAACCAAGGCATTTGCAGAGCACGAATGTCTGTGCGGCAGCGAATGCAGTTCCAAGGGACAGTGAAAACCAGGTAGAGCTTTCAGTGCTGGCAGCTTTCGTGTGGGCGCAATCGCTGGACGTTTCGAATTTGGCAGCCGGGTTCTGCGACAGTCACATAGGCATTGTTACATCATAACCAACCAGGGCATTTGCAGAGCGCGAATGTCTGTGCGGCAGCGAATGGAGTTCCAAGGGACAGTGAAAACCAGGTAGACCTTTCAGTGCTGGCAGTATTCGTGTGGGCGCAATCGCTGGACGTTGAGAATTTGGCAGCCGGGCTCTGCCAGAGTCACATAGGCATTGTTGCATCATAACCAACCAAGGCTTTTGCAGAGCGCGAATGTCTGTGCGGCAGCGAATGCAGTTCCAAGGGACAGTGAAAACCCGGTAGACCTTTCAGTGCTGGCAGCTTTCGTGTGGGCGCAATCGCTGGACGTTTCGAATTGGGCAGCCGGGCTCTGCGACAGTCACGTAGGCATTTTTGCATCATAACCAACCAAGGCATTTGCAGAGCACGAATGTCTGTGCGGCAGCGAATGCAGTTCCAAGGGACAGTAAAAACCAGGTAGAGCTTTCAGTGCTGGCAGCTTTCGTGTGGGCGCAATCGCTGGACGTTTCGAATTTGGCAGCTGGGCTCTGCCAGAGTCACATAGGCATTGTTGCATCATAACCAACCAAGGCATTTGCAGAGCACGAATGTCTGTGCGGCAGCGAATGCAGTTCCAAGGGACAGTGAAAACCAGGTAGACCTTTCAGTGCTGGCAGCTTTCGTGTGGGCGCAATCGCTGGACGTTCAGAATTTGGCAGCCGGGCTCTGCGACAGTCACGTAGGCATTGTTGCATCATAACCAACCAAGGCATTTGCAGAGCACGAATGTCTGTGCGGCAGCGAATGCAGTTCCAAGGGACAGTGAAAACCAGGTAGACCTCTCAGTGCTGGCAGTATTCGTGTGGGCGCAATCGCTGGACGTTGAGAATTTGGCAGCCGGGCTCTGCCAGAGTCACATAGGCATTGTTGCATCATAACCAACCAAGGCATTTGCAGAGCACGAATGTCTGTGCGGCAGCGAATGCAGTTCCAAGGGACAGTGAAAACCAGGTAGAGCTTTCAGTGCTGGCAGCTTTCGTGTGGGCGCAATCGCTGGACGTTTCGAATTTGGCAGCCGGGCTCTGCGACAGTCACGTAGGCATTGTTGCATCATAACCAACCAAGGCATTTGCAGAGCGCGAATGTCTGTGCGGCAGCGAATGCAGTTCCAAGGGACAGTGAAAACCAGGTAGACCTTTCAGTGCTGGCAGCTTTCGTGTGGGCGCAATCGCTGGACGTTTCGAATTTGGCAGCCGGGCTCTGCCAGAGTCACATAGGCATTGTTGCATCATAACCAACCAAGGCTTTTGCAGAGCGCGAATGTCTGTGCGGCAGCGAATGCAGTTCCAAGGGACAGTGAAAACCAGGTAGACCTTTCAGTGCTGGCAGCTTTCGTGTGGGCGCAATCGCTGGACGTTGAGAATTTGGCAGCCGGGCTCTGCCAGAGTCACATAGGCATTGTTGCATCATAACCAACCAAGGCATTTGCAGAGCACGAATGTCTGTGCGGCAGCGAATGCAGTTCCAAGGGACAGTGAAAACCAGGTAGACATTTCAGTGCTGGCAGCTTTCGTGTGGGCGCAATCGCTGGACGTTTCGAATTTGGCAGCCGGGCTCTGCGATAGTCACATAGGCATTGTTACATCATAACCAACCAAAGCTCTTGCGGACCGCGAATGTCTGTGCGGCAGCGAATGCAGTTCCAAGGGACAGTGAAAACCAGGTAGACCTTTCAGTGCTTGCAGTATTCGTGTGGGCGCAATCGCTGGACGTTGAGAATTTGGCAGCCGGGCTCTGCCAGAGTCACATAGGCATTGTTGCATCATAACCAACCAAGGCTTTTGCAGAGCGCGAATGTCTGTGCGGCAGCGAATGCAGTTCCAAGGGACAGTGAAAACCAGGTAGAGCTTGCAGTGCTGGCAGCTTTCGTGTGGGCGCAATCGCTGGACGTTGAGAATTTGGCAGCCGGGCTCTGCCAGAGTCACATAGGCATTGTTGCATCATAACCAACCAAGGCATTTTCAGAGCGCGAATGTCTGTGCGGCAGCGAATGCAGTTCCAAGGGACAGTGAAAACCAGGTAGAGCTTGCAGTGCTGGCAGCTTTCGTGTGGGCGCAATCGCTGGACGTTTCAAATTTGGCAGCCCGGCTCTGCGACAGTCACATAGGCATTGTTGCATCATAACCAACCAAGGCATTTGCAGAGCACGAATGTCTGTGCGGCAGCGAATGCAGTTCCAAGGGACAGTGAAAACCAGGTAGACCTCTCAGTGCTGGCAGCTTTCGTGTGGGCGCAATCGCTGGACGTTGAGAATTTGGCAGCCGGGCTCTGCCAGAGTCACATAGGCATTGTTGCATCATAACCAACCAAGGCTTTTGCAGAGCGCGAATGTCTGTGCGGCAGCGAATGCAGTTCCAAGGGACAGTGAAAACCAGGTAGACCTTTCAGTGCTGGCAGCTTTCGTGTGGGCGCAATCGCTGGACGTTTCGAATTTGGCAGCCGGGCTCTGCGACAGTCACATAGGCATTGTTGCATCATAACCAACCAAGGCATTTGCAGAGCACGAATGTCTCTGCGGCAGCGAATGCAGTTCCAAGGGACAGTGAAAACCAGGTAGAGCTTGCAGTGCTGGCAGCTTTCGTGTGGGCGCAATCGCTGGACGTTGAGAATTTGGCAGCCGGGCTCTGCGATAGTCACATAGGCATTGTTACATCATAACCAACCAAAGCTCTTGCGGACCGCGAATGTCTGTGCGGCAGCGAATGCAGTTCCAAGGGACAGTGAAAACCAGGTAGAGCTTGCAGTGCTGGCAGCTTTCGTGTGGGCGCAATCGCTGGACGTTTTGAATTTGGCAGCCGGGCTCTGCCAGAGTCACATAGGCATTGTTGCATCATAACCAACCAAGGCATTTGAAGAGCGCGAATGTCTGTGCGGCAGCGAATGCAGTTCCAAGGGACAGTGAAAACCCGGTAGACCTTTCAGTGCTGGCAGCTTTCGTGTGGGCGCAATCGCTGGACGTTTCGAATTTGGCAGCCGGGCTCTGCGACAGTCACGTAGGCATTGTTGCATCATAACCAACCAAGGCATTTGCAGAGCACGAATGTCTGTGCGGCAGCGAATGCAGTTCCAAGGGACAGTGAAAACCAGGTAGACCTCTCAGTGCTGGCAGTATTCGTGTGGGCGCAATCGCTGGACGTTGAGAATTTGGCAGCCGGGCTCTGCCAGAGTCACATAGGCATTGTTGCATCATAACCAACCAAGGCATTTTCAGAGCGCGAATGTCTGTGCGGCAGCGAATGCAGTTCCAAGGGACAGTGAAAACCAGGTAGACCTTTCAGTGCTGGCAGCTTTCGTGTGGGCGCAATCGCTGGACGTTTCGAATTTGGCAGCCGGGCTCTGCCAGAGTCACATAGGCATTGTTGCATCATAACCAACCAAGGCATTTGCAGAGCATGAATGTCTGTGCGGCAGCGAATGCAGTTCCAAGGGACAGTGAAAACCAGGTAGACCTTTCAGTGCTGGCAGCTTTCGTGTGGGCGCAATCGCTGGACGTTTCGAATTTGGCAGCCGGGCTCTGCCAGAGTCACATAGGCATTGTTGCATCATAACCAACCAAAGCTCTTGCGGAGCGCGAATGTCTGTGCGGCAGCGAATGCAGTTCCAAGGGACAGTGAAAACCAGGTAGACCTTTCAGTGCTGGCAGCTTTCGTGTGGGCGCAATCGCTGGACGTTGAGAATTTGGCAGCCGGGCTCTGCCAGAGTCACATAGGCATTGTTGCATCATAACCAACCAAGGCTTTTGCAGAGCGCGAATGTCTGTGCGGCAGCGAATGCAGTTCCAAGGGACAGTGAAAACCAGGTAGACCTTTCAGTGCTGGCAGCTTTCGTGTGGGCGCAATCGCTGGACGTTGAGAATTTGGCAGCCGGGCTCTGCCAGAGTCACATAGGCATTGTTGCATCATAACCAACCAAGGCATTTGCAGAGCACGAATGTCTGTGCGGCAGCGAATGCAGTTCCAAGGGACAGTGAAAACCAGGTAGACCTTTCAGTGCTGGCAGCTTTCGTGTGGGCGCAATCGCTGGACGTTTCGAATTTGGCAGCCGGGCTCTGCGACAGTCACGTAGGCATTGTTGCATCATAACCAACCAAGGCATTTGCAGAGCGCGAATGTCTGTGCGGCAGCGAATGCAGTTCCAAGGGACAGTGAAAACCAGGTAGACCTTTCAGTGCTGGCAGCTTTCGTGTGGGCGCAATCGCTGGACGTTTCGAATTTGGCAGCCGGGCTCTGCCAGAGTCACATAGGCATTGTTGCATCATAACCAACCAGGGCATTTGCAGAGCGCGAATGTCTGTGCGGCAGCGAATGGAGTTCCAAGGGACAGTGAAAACCAGGTAGACCTTTCAGTGCTGGCAGTATTCGTGTAGGCGCAATCGCTGGACGTTGAGAATTTGGCAGCCGGGCTCTGCCAGAGTCACATAGGCATTGTTGCATCATAACCAACCAAGGCTTTTGCAGAGCGCGAATGTTTGTGCGGCAGCGAATGCAGTACCAAGGGACAGTGAAAACCCAGTATACCTTTCAGTGCTGGCAGCTTTCGTGTGGGCGCAATCGCTGGACGTTTCGAATTTGGCAGCCGGGCTCTGCGACAGTCACGTAGGCATTGTTGCATCATAACCAACCAAGGCATTTGCAGAGCACGAATGTCTGTGCGGCAGCGAATGCAGTTCCAAGGGACAGTAAAAACCAGGTAGAGCTTTCAGTGCTGGCAGCTTTCGTGTGGGCGCAATCGCTGGACGTTGAGAATTTGGCAGCCGGGCTCTGCCAGAGTCACATAGGCATTGTTGCATCATAACCAACCAAGGCATTTGCAGAGCACGAATGTCTGTGCGGCAGCGAATGCAGTTCCAAGGGACAGTGAAAACCAGGTAGACCTTTCAGTGCTGGCAGCTTTCGTGTGGGCGCAATCGCTGGACGTTGAGAATTTGGCAGCCGGGCTCTGCGACAGTCACATAGGCATTGTTGCATCATAACCAACCAAGGCATTTGCAGAACACGAATGTCTGTGCGGCAGCGAATGCAGTTCCAAGGGACAGTGAAAACCAGGTAGAGCTTGCAGTGCTGGCAGCTTTCGTGTGGGTGCAATCGCTGGACGTTTCGAATTTTGCAGCCGGGCTCTGCGACAGTCACGTAGGCATTGTTGCATCATAACCAACCAAGGCATTTTCAGAGCGCGAATGTCTGTGCGGCAGCGAATGCAGTTCCAAGGGACAGTGAAAACCAGGTAGAGCTTGCAGTGCTGGCAGCTTTCGTGTGGGCGCAATCGCTGGACGTTTCAAATTTGGCAGCCCGGCTCTGCGACAGTCACATAGGCATTGTTGCATCATAACCAACCAAGGCATTTGCAGAGCACGAATGTCTGTGCGGCAGCGAATGCAGTTCCAAGGGACAGTGAAAACCAGGTAGACCTCTCAGTGCTGGCAGCTTTCGTGTGGGCGCAATCGCTGGACGTTGAGAATTTGGCAGCCGGGCTCTGCCAGAGTCACATAGGCATTGTTGCATCATAACCAACCAAGGCTTTTGCAGAGCGCGAATGTCTGTGCGGCAGCGAATGCAGTTCCAAGGGACAGTGAAAACCAGGTAGACCTTTCAGTGCTGGCAGCTTTCGTGTGGGCGCAATCGCTGGACGTTTCGAATTTGGCAGCCGGGCTCTGCCAGAGTCACATAGGCATTGTTGCATCATAACCAACCAAGGCATTTGCAGAGCACGAATGTCTCTGCGGCAGCGAATGCAGTTCCAAGGGACAGTGGAAACCAGGTAGACCTTTCAGTGCTGGCAGTATTCGTGTGGGCGCAATCGCTGGACGTTTCGAATTTGGCAGCCGGGCTCTGCGATAGTCACATAGGCATTGTTACATCATAACCAACCAAAGCTCTTGCGGACCGCGAATGTCTGTGCGGCAGCGAATGCAGTTCCAAGGGACAGTGAAAACCAGGTAGACCTTTCAGTGCTGGCAGTATTCGTGTGGGCGCAATCGCTGGACGTTGAGAATTTGGCAGCCGGGCTCTGCCAGAGTCACATAGGCATTGTTGCATCATAACCAACCAAGGCTTTTGCAGAGCGCGAATGTCTGTGCGGCAGCGAATGCAGTTCCAAGGGACAGTGAAAACCAGGTAGAGCTTGCAGTGCTGGCAGCTTTCGTGTGGGCGCAATCGCTGGACGTTGAGAATTTGGCAGCCGGGCTCTGGCAGAGTCACATAGGCATTGTTGCATCATAACCAACCAAGGCATTTTCAGAGCGCGAATGTCTGTGCGGCAGCGAATGCAGTTCCAAGGGACAGTGAAAACCAGGTAGAGCTTGCAGTGCTGGCAGCTGTCGTGTGGGCGCAATCGCTGGACGTTTCAAATTTGGCAGCCCGGCTCTGCGACAGTCACATAGGCATTGTTGCATCATAACCAACCAAGGCATTTGCAGAGCACGAATGTCTGTGCGGCAGCGAATGCAGTTCCAAGGGACAGTGAAAACCAGGTAGACCTCTCAGTGCTGGCAGTATTCGTGTGGGCGCAATCGCTGGACGTTTCGAATTTGGCAGCCGGGCTCTGCCAGAGTCACATAGGCATTGTTGCATCATAACCAACCAAGGCATTTGCAGAGCGCGAATGTCTGTGCGGCAGCGAATGCAGTTCCAAGGGACAGTGAAAACCAGGTAGAGCTTTCAGTGCTGGCAGCTTTCGTGTGGGCGCAATCGCTGGACGTTGAGAATTTGGCAGCCGGGCTCTGCCAGAGTCACATAGGCATTGTTGCATCATAACCAACCAAGGCATTTTCAGAGCGCGAATGTCTGTGCGGCAGCGAATGCAGTTCCAAGGGACAGTGAAAACCAGGTAGACCTTTCAGTGCTGGCAGCTTTCGTGTGGGCGCAATCGCTGGACGTTGAGAATTTGGCAGCCGGGCTCTGCGACAGTCACATAGGCATTGTTGCATCATAACCAACCAAGGCATTTGCAGAGCACGAATGTCTGTGCGGCAGCGAATGCAGTTCCAAGGGACAGTGAAAACCAGGTAGAGCTTTCAGTGCTGGCAGCTTTCGTGTGGGCGCAATCGCTGGATGTTTCGAATTTGGCAGCCGGGCTCTGCCAGAGTCACATAGGCATTGTTACATCATAACCAACCAGGGCATTTGCAGAGCGCGAATGTCTTTGCGGCAGCGAATGGAGTTCCAAGGGACAGTGAAAACCAGGTAGACCTTTCAGTGCTGGCAGTATTCGTGTGGGCGCAATCGCTGGACGTTGAGAATTTGGCAGCCGGGCTCTGCCAGAGTCACATAGGCATTGTTGCATCATAACCAACCAAGGCTTTTGCAGAGCGCGAATGTCTGTGCGGCAGCGAATGCAGTTCCAAGGGACAGTAAAAACCAGGTAGACCTTTCAGTGCTGGCAGCTTTCGTGTGGGCGCAATCGCTGGACGTTTCGAATTTGGCAGCCGGGCTCTGCCAGAGTCACATAGGCATTGTTGCATCATAACCAACCAAGGCATTTGCAGAGCACGAATGTCTGTGCGGCAGCGAATGCAGTTCCAAGGGACAGTGAAAACCAGGTAGACCTTTCAGTGCTGGCAGCTTTCGTGTGGGCGCAATCGCTGGACGTTGAGAATTTGGCAGCCGGGCTCTGCGACAGTCACGTAGGCATTGTTGCATCATAACCAACCAAGGCATTTGCAGAGCACGAATGTCTGTGCAGCAGCGAATGCAGTTCCAAGGGACAGTGAAAACCAGGTAGACCTTTCAGTGCTGGCAGCTTTCGTGTGGGCGCAATCGCTGGACGTTTCGAATTTGGCAGCCGGGCTCTGCGACAGTCACATAGGCATTGTTGCATCATAACCAACCAAAGCTCTTGCGGAGCGCGAATGTCTGTGCGGCAGCGAATGCAGTTCCAAGGGACAGTGAAAACCAGGTAGACCTTTCAGTGCTGGCAGCTTTCGTGTGGGCGCAATCGCTGGACGTTTCGAATTTGGCAGCCGGGGTCTGCCAGAGTCACATAGGCATTGTTGCATCATAACCAACCAAGGCTTTTGCAGAGCGCGAATGTCTGTGCGGCAGCGAATGCAGTTCCAAGGGACAGTGAAAACCAGGTAGAGCTTTCAGTGCTGGCAGCTTTCGTGTGGGCGCAATCGCTAGACGTTTCGAATTTGGCAGCCGGGCTCTGCCAGAGTCACATAGGCATTGTTGCATCATAACCAACCAAGGCATTTGAAGAACGCGAATGTCTGTGCGGCAGCGAATGCAGTTCCAAGGGACAGTGAAAACCAGGTAGACCTCTCAGTGCTGGCAGTATTCGTGTGGGCGCAATCGCTGGACGTTGAGAATTTGGCAGCCGGGCTCTGCCAGAGTCACATAGGCATTGTTGCATCATAACCAACCAAGGCATTTTCAGAGCGCGAATATCTGTGCGGCAGCGAATGCAGTTCCAAGGGACAGTGAAAACCAGGTAGACCTTTCAGTGCTGGCAGCTTTCGTGTGGGCGCAATCGCTGGACTTTTCGAATTTGGCAGCCGGGCTCTGCCAGAGTCACATAGGCATTGTTGCATCATAACCAACCAAGGCATTTGCAGAGCATGAATGTCTGTGCGGCAGCGAATGCAGTTCCAAGGGACAGTGAAAACCAGGTAGACCTTTCAGTGCTGGCAGCTTTCGTGTGGGCGCAATCGCTGGACGTTTCGAATTTGGCAGCCGGGCTCTGCCAGAGTCACATAGGCATTGTTGCATCATAACCAACCAAAGCTCTTGCGGAGCGCGAATGTCTGTGCGGCAGCGAATGCAGTTCCAAGGGACAGTGAAAACCAGGTAGACCTTTCAGTGCTGGCAGCTTTCGTGTGGGCGCAATCGCTGGACGTTTCGAATTTGGCAGCCGGGCTCTGCCAGAGTCACATAGGCATTGTTGCATCATAACCAACCAGGGCATTTGCAGAGCGCGAATGTCTGTGCGGCAGCGAATGGAGTTCCAAGGGACAGTGAAAACCAGGTAGACCTTTCAGTGCTGGCAGTATTCGTGTAGGCGCAATCGCTGGACGTTGAGAATTTGGCAGCCGGGCTCTGCCAGAGTCACATAGGCATTGTTGCATCATAACCAACCAAGGCTTTTGCAGAGCGCGAATGTTTGTGCGGCAGCGAATGCAGTACCAAGGGACAGTGAAAACCCAGTATACCTTTCAGTGCTGGCAGCTTTCGTGTGGGCGCAATCGCTGGACGTTTCGAATTTGGCAGCCGGGCTCTGCGACAGTCACGTAGGCATTGTTGCATCATAACCAACCAAGGCATTTGCAGAGCACGAATGTCTGTGCGGCAGCGAATGCAGTTCCAAGGGACAGTAAAAACCAGGTAGAGCTTTCAGTGCTGGCAGCTTTCGTGTGGGCGCAATCGCTGGACGTTGAGAATTTGGCAGCCGGGCTCTGCCAGAGTCACATAGGCATTGTTGCATCATAACCAACCAAGGCATTTGCAGAGCACGAATGTCTGTGCGGCAGCGAATGCAGTTCCAAGGGACAGTGAAAACCAGGTAGACCTTTCAGTGCTGGCAGCTTTCGTGTGGGCGCAATCGCTGGACGTTGAGAATTTGGCAGCCGGGCTCTGCGACAGTCACATAGGCATTGTTGCATCATAACCAACCAAGGCATTTGCAGAACACGAATGTCTGTGCGGCAGCGAATGCAGTTCCAAGGGACAGTGAAAACCAGGTAGAGCTTGCAGTGCTGGCAGCTTTCGTGTGGGTGCAATCGCTGGACGTTTCGAATTTTGCAGCCGGGCTCTGCGACAGTCACGTAGGCATTGTTGCATCATAACCAACCAAGGCATTTTCAGAGCGCGAATGTCTTTGCGGCAGCGAATGCAGTTCCAAGGGACAGTGAAAACCAGGTAGAGCTTGCAGTGCTGGCAGCTTTCGTGTGGGCGCAATCGCTGGACGTTTCAAATTTGGCAGCCCGGCTCTGCGACAGTCACATAGGCATTGTTGCATCATAACCAACCAAGGCATTTGCAGAGCACGAATGTCTGTGCGGCAGCGAATGCAGTTCCAAGGGACAGTGAAAACCAGGTAGACCTCTCAGTGCTGGCAGCTTTCGTGTGGGCGCAATCGCTGGACGTTGAGAATTTGGCAGCCGGGCTCTGCCAGAGTCACATAGGCATTGTTGCATCATAACCAACCAAGGCTTTTGCAGAGCGCGAATGTCTATGCGGCAGCGAATGCAGTTCCAAGGGACAGTGAAAACCAGGTAGACCTTTCAGTGCTGGCAGCTTTCGTGTGGGCGCAATCGCTGGACGTTTCGAATTTGGCAGCCGGGCTCTGCCAGAGTCACATAGGCATTGTTGCATCATAACCAACCAAGGCATTTGCAGAGCACGAATGTCTCTGCGGCAGCGAATGCAGTTCCAAGGGACAGTGAAAACCAGGTAGACCTTTCAGTGCTGGCAGTATTCGTGTGGGCGCAATCGCTGGACGTTTCGAATTTGGCAGCCGGGCTCTGCGATAGTCACATAGGCATTGTTACATCATAACCAACCAAAGCTCTTGCGGACCGCGAATGTCTGTGCGGCAGCGAATGCAGTTCCAAGGGACAGTGAAAACCAGGTAGACCTTTCAGTGCTGGCAGTATTCGTGTGGGCGCAATCGCTGGACGTTGAGAATTTGGCAGCCGGGCTCTGCCAGAGTCACATAGGCATTGTTGCATCATAACCAACCAAGGCTTTTGCAGAGCGCGAATGTCTGTGCGGCAGCGAATGCAGTTCCAAGGGACAGTGAAAACCAGGTAGAGCTTGCAGTGCTGGCAGCTTTCGTGTGGGCGCAATCGCTGGACGTTGAGAATTTGGCAGCCGGGCTCTGGCAGAGTCACATAGGCATTGTTGCATCATAACCAACCAAGGCATTTTCAGAGCGCGAATGTCTGTGCGGCAGCGAATGCAGTTCCAAGGGACAGTGAAAACCAGGTAGAGCTTGCAGTGCTGGCAGCTGTCGTGTGGGCGCAATCGCTGGACGTTTCAAATTTGGCAGCCCGGCTCTGCGACAGTCACATAGGCATTGTTGCATCATAACCAACCAAGGCATTTGCAGAGCACGAATGTCTGTGCGGCAGCGAATGCAGTTCCAAGGGACAGTGAAAACCAGGTAGACCTCTCAGTGCTGGCAGTATTCGTGTGGGCGCAATCGCTGGACGTTTCGAATTTGGCAGCCGGGCTCTGCCAGAGTCACATAGGCATTGTTGCATCATAACCAACCAAGGCATTTGCAGAGCACGAATGTCTGTGCGGCAGCGAATGCAGTTCCAAGGGACAGTGAAAACCAGGTAGACCTTTCAGTGCTGGCAGCTTTCGTGTGGGCGCAATCGCTGGACGTTGAGAATTTGGCAGCCGGGCTCTGCGACAGTCACATAGGCATTGTTGCATCATAACCAACCAAGGCATTTGCAGAACACGAATGTCTGTGCGGCAGCGAATGCAGTTCCAAGGGACAGTGAAAACCAGGTAGAGCTTGCAGTGCTGGCAGCTTTCGTGTGGGTGCAATCGCTGGACGTTTCGAATTTTGCAGCCGGGCTCTGCGACAGTCACGTAGGCATTGTTGCATCATAACCAACCAAGGCATTTTCAGAGCGCGAATGTCTGTGCGGCAGCGAATGCAGTTCCAAGGGACAGTGAAAACCAGGTAGAGCTTGCAGTGCTGGCAGCTTTCGTGTGGGCGCAATCGCTGGACGTTTCAAATTTGGCAGCCCGGCTCTGCGACAGTCACATAGGCATTGTTGCATCATAACCAACCAAGGCATTTGCAGAGCACGAATGTCTGTGCGGCAGCGAATGCAGTTCCAAGGGACAGTGAAAACCAGGTAGACCTCTCAGTGCTGGCAGCTTTCGTGTGGGCGCAATCGCTGGACGTTGAGAATTTGGCAGCCGGGCTCTGCCAGAGTCACATAGGCATTGTTGCATCATAACCAACCAAGGCTTTTGCAGAGCGCGAATGTCTGTGCGGCAGCGAATGCAGTTCCAAGGGACAGTGAAAACCAGGTAGACCTTTCAGTGCTGGCAGCTTTCGTGTGGGCGCAATCGCTGGACGTTTCGAATTTGGCAGCCGGGCTCTGCCAGAGTCACATAGGCATTGTTGCATCATAACCAACCAAGGCATTTGCAGAGCACGAATGTCTCTGCGGCAGCGAATGCAGTTCCAAGGGACAGTGGAAACCAGGTAGACCTTTCAGTGCTGGCAGTATTCGTGTGGGCGCAATCGCTGGACGTTTCGAATTTGGCAGCCGGGCTCTGCGATAGTCACATAGGCATTGTTACATCATAACCAACCAAAGCTCTTGCGGACCGCGAATGTCTGTGCGGCAGCGAATGCAGTTCCAAGGGACAGTGAAAACCAGGTAGACCTTTCAGTGCTGGCAGTATTCGTGTGGGCGCAATCGCTGGACGTTGAGAATTTGGCAGCCGGGCTCTGCCAGAGTCACATAGGCATTGTTGCATCATAACCAACCAAGGCTTTTGCAGAGCGCGAATGTCTGTGCGGCAGCGAATGCAGTTCCAAGGGACAGTGAAAACCAGGTAGAGCTTGCAGTGCTGGCAGCTTTCGTGTGGGCGCAATCGCTGGACGTTGAGAATTTGGCAGCCGGGCTCTGGCAGAGTCACATAGGCATTGTTGCATCATAACCAACCAAGGCATTTTCAGAGCGCGAATGTCTGTGCGGCAGCGAATGCAGTTCCAAGGGACAGTGAAAACCAGGTAGAGCTTGCAGTGCTGGCAGCTGTCGTGTGGGCGCAATCGCTGGACGTTTCAAATTTGGCAGCCCGGCTCTGCGACAGTCACATAGGCATTGTTGCATCATAACCAACCAAGGCATTTGCAGAGCACGAATGTCTGTGCGGCAGCGAATGCAGTTCCAAGGGACAGTGAAAACCAGGTAGACCTCTCAGTGCTGGCAGTATTCGTGTGGGCGCAATCGCTGGACGTTTCGAATTTGGCAGCCGGGCTCTGCCAGAGTCACATAGGCATTGTTGCATCATAACCAACCAAGGCATTTGCAGAGCGCGAATGTCTGTGCGGCAGCGAATGCAGTTCCAAGGGACAGTGAAAACCAGGTAGAGCTTTCAGTGCTGGCAGCTTTCGTGTGGGCGCAATCGCTGGACGTTGAGAATTTGGCAGCCGGGCTCTGCCAGAGTCACATAGGCATTGTTGCATCATAACCAACCAAGGCATTTTCAGAGCGCGAATGTCTGTGCGGCAGCGAATGCAGTTCCAAGGGACAGTGAAAACCAGGTAGACCTTTCAGTGCTGGCAGCTTTCGTGTGGGCGCAATCGCTGGACGTTGAGAATTTGGCAGCCGGGCTCTGCGACAGTCACATAGGCATTGTTGCATCATAACCAACCAAGGCATTTGCAGAGCACGAATGTCTGTGCGGCAGCGAATGCAGTTCCAAGGGACAGTGAAAACCAGGTAGAGCTTTCAGTGCTGGCAGCTTTCGTGTGGGCGCAATCGCTGGATGTTTCGAATTTGGCAGCCGGGCTCTGCCAGAGTCACATAGGCATTGTTACATCATAACCAACCAGGGCATTTGCAGAGCGCGAATGTCTTTGCGGCAGCGAATGGAGTTCCAAGGGACAGTGAAAACCAGGTAGACCTTTCAGTGCTGGCAGTATTCGTGTGGGCGCAATCGCTGGACGTTGAGAATTTGGCAGCCGGGCTCTGCCAGAGTCACATAGGCATTGTTGCATCATAACCAACCAAGGCTTTTGCAGAGCGCGAATGTCTGTGCGGCAGCGAATGCAGTTCCAAGGGACAGTAAAAACCAGGTAGACCTTTCAGTGCTGGCAGCTTTCGTGTGGGCGCAATCGCTGGACGTTTCGAATTTGGCAGCCGGGCTCTGCCAGAGTCACATAGGCATTGTTGCATCATAACCAAGCAAGGCATTTGCAGAGCACGAATGTCTGTGCGGCAGCGAATGCAGTTCCAAGGGACAGTGAAAACCAGGTAGACCTTTCAGTGCTGGCAGCTTTCGTGTGGGCGCAATCGCTGGACGTTGAGAATTTGGCAGCCGGGCTCTGCGACAGTCACGTAGGCATTGTTGCATCATAACCAACCAAGGCATTTGCAGAGCACGAATGTCTGTGCAGCAGCGAATGCAGTTCCAAGGGACAGTGAAAACCAGGTAGACCTTTCAGTGCTGGCAGCTTTCGTGTGGGCGCAATCGCTGGACGTTTCGAATTTGGCAGCCGGGCTCTGCGACAGTCACATAGGCATTGTTGCATCATAACCAACCAAAGCTCTTGCGGAGCGCGAATGTCTGTGCGGCAGCGAATGCAGTTCCAAGGGACAGTGAAAACCAGGTAGACCTTTCAGTGCTGGCAGCTTTCGTGTGGGCGCAATCGCTGGACGTTTCGAATTTGGCAGCCGGGGTCTGCCAGAGTCACATAGGCATTGTTGCATCATAACCAACCAAGGCTTTTGCAGAGCGCGAATGTCTGTGCGGCAGCGAATGCAGTTCCAAGGGACAGTGAAAACCAGGTAGAGCTTTCAGTGCTGGCAGCTTTCGTGTGGGCGCAATCGCTAGACGTTTCGAATTTGGCAGCCGGGCTCTGCCAGAGTCACATAGGCATTGTTGCATCATAACCAACCAAGGCATTTGAAGAACGCGAATGTCTGTGCGGCAGCGAATGCAGTTCCAAGGGACAGTGAAAACCAGGTAGACCTCTCAGTGCTGGCAGTATTCGTGTGGGCGCAATCGCTGGACGTTGAGAATTTGGCAGCCGGGCTCTGCCAGAGTCACATAGGCATTGTTGCATCATAACCAACCAAGGCATTTTCAGAGCGCGAATGTCTGTGCGGCAGCGAATGCAGTTCCAAGGGACAGTGAAAACCAGGTAGACCTTTCAGTGCTGGCAGCTTTCGTGTGGGCGCAATCGCTGGACTTTTCGAATTTGGCAGCCGGGCTCTGCCAGAGTCACATAGGCATTGTTGCATCATAACCAACCAAGGCATTTGCAGAGCATGAATGTCTGTGCGGCAGCGAATGCAGTTCCAAGGGACAGTGAAAACCAGGTAGACCTTTCAGTGCTGGCAGCTTTCGTGTGGGCGCAATCGCTGGACGTTTCGAATTTGGCAGCCGGGCTCTGCCAGAGTCACATAGGCATTGTTGCATCATAACCAACCAAAGCTCTTGCGGAGCGCGAATGTCTGTGCGGCAGCGAATGCAGTTCCAAGGGACAGTGAAAACCAGGTAGACCTTTCAGTGCTGGCAGCTTTCGTGTGGGCGCAATCGCTGGACGTTTCGAATTTGGCAGCCGGGCTCTGCCAGAGTCACATAGGCATTGTTGCATCATAACCAACCAGGGCATTTGCAGAGCGCGAATGTCTGTGCGGCAGCGAATGGAGTTCCAAGGGACAGTGAAAACCAGGTAGACCTTTCAGTGCTGGCAGTATTCGTGTAGGCGCAATCGCTGGACGTTGAGAATTTGGCAGCCGGGCTCTGCCAGAGTCACATAGGCATTGTTGCATCATAACCAACCAAGGCTTTTGCAGAGCGCGAATGTTTGTGCGGCAGCGAATGCAGTACCAAGGGACAGTGAAAACCCAGTATACCTTTCAGTGCTGGCAGCTTTCGTGTGGGCGCAATCGCTGGACGTTTCGAATTTGGCAGCCGGGCTCTGCGACAGTCACGTAGGCATTGTTGCATCATAACCAACCAAGGCATTTGCAGAGCACGAATGTCTGTGCGGCAGCGAATGCAGTTCCAAGGGACAGTGAAAACCAGGTAGACCTTTCAGTGCTGGCAGCTTTCGTGTGGGCGCAATCGCTGGACGTTGAGAATTTGGCAGCCGGGCTCTGCGACAGTCACATAGGCATTGTTGCATCATAACCAACCAAGGCATTTGCAGAACACGAATGTCTGTGCGGCAGCGAATGCAGTTCCAAGGGACAGTGAAAACCAGGTAGAGCTTGCAGTGCTGGCAGCTTTCGTGTGGGTGCAATCGCTGGACGTTTCGAATTTTGCAGCCGGGCTCTGCGACAGTCACGTAGGCATTGTTGCATCATAACCAACCAAGGCATTTTCAGAGCGCGAATGTCTTTGCGGCAGCGAATGCAGTTCCAAGGGACAGTGAAAACCAGGTAGAGCTTGCAGTGCTGGCAGCTTTCGTGTGGGCGCAATCGCTGGACGTTTCAAATTTGGCAGCCCGGCTCTGCGACAGTCACATAGGCATTGTTGCATCATAACCAACCAAGGCATTTGCAGAGCACGAATGTCTGTGCGGCAGCGAATGCAGTTCCAAGGGACAGTGAAAACCAGGTAGACCTCTCAGTGCTGGCAGCTTTCGTGTGGGCGCAATCGCTGGACGTTGAGAATTTGGCAGCCGGGCTCTGCCAGAGTCACATAGGCATTGTTGCATCATAACCAACCAAGGCTTTTGCAGAGCGCGAATGTCTGTGCGGCAGCGAATGCAGTTCCAAGGGACAGTGAAAACCAGGTAGACCTTTCAGTGCTGGCAGCTTTCGTGTGGGCGCAATCGCTGGACGTTTCGAATTTGGCAGCCGGGCTCTGCCAGAGTCACATAGGCATTGTTGCATCATAACCAACCAAGGCATTTGCAGAGCACGAATGTCTCTGCGGCAGCGAATGCAGTTCCAAGGGACAGTGAAAACCAGGTAGACCTTTCAGTGCTGGCAGTATTCGTGTGGGCGCAATCGCTGGACGTTTCGAATTTGGCAGCCGGGCTCTGCGATAGTCACATAGGCATTGTTACATCATAACCAACCAAAGCTCTTGCGGACCGCGAATGTCTGTGCGGCAGCGAATGCAGTTCCAAGGGACAGTGAAAACCAGGTAGACCTTTCAGTGCTGGCAGTATTCGTGTGGGCGCAATCGCTGGACGTTGAGAATTTGGCAGCCGGGCTCTGCCAGAGTCACATAGGCATTGTTGCATCATAACCAACCAAGGCTTTTGCAGAGCGCGAATGTCTGTGCGGCAGCGAATGCAGTTCCAAGGGACAGTGAAAACCAGGTAGAGCTTGCAGTGCTGGCAGCTTTCGTGTGGGCGCAATCGCTGGACGTTGAGAATTTGGCAGCCGGGCTCTGGCAGAGTCACATAGGCATTGTTGCATCATAACCAACCAAGGCATTTTCAGAGCGCGAATGTCTGTGCGGCAGCGAATGCAGTTCCAAGGGACAGTGAAAACCAGGTAGAGCTTGCAGTGCTGGCAGCTGTCGTGTGGGCGCAATCGCTGGACGTTTCAAATTTGGCAGCCCGGCTCTGCGACAGTCACATAGGCATTGTTGCATCATAACCAACCAAGGCATTTGCAGAGCACGAATGTCTGTGCGGCAGCGAATGCAGTTCCAAGGGACAGTGAAAACCAGGTAGACCTCTCAGTGCTGGCAGTATTCGTGTGGGCGCAATCGCTGGACGTTTCGAATTTGGCAGCCGGGCTCTGCCAGAGTCACATAGGCATTGTTGCATCATAACCAACCAAGGCATTTTCAGAGCGCGAATGTCTGTGCGGCAGCGAATGCAGTTCCAAGGGACAGTGAAAACCAGGTAGACCTTTCAGTGCTGGCAGCTTTCGTGTGGGCGCAATCGCTGGACGTTGAGAATTTGGCAGCCGGGCTCTGCCAGAGTCACATAGGCATTGTTGCATCATAACCAACCAAGGCATTTTCAGAGCGCGAATGTCTGTGCGGCAGCGAATGCAGTTCCAAGGGACAGTGAAAACCAGGTAGAGCTTTCAGTGCTGGCAGCTTTCGTGTGGGCGCAATCGCTGGACGTTTCGAATTTGGCAGCCGGGCTCTGCGACAGTCACATAGGCATTGTTGCATCATAACCAACCAAGGCATTTGCAGAGCGCGAATGTCTGTGCGGCAGCGAATGGAGTTCCAAGGGACAGTGAAAACCAGGTAGACCTTTCAGTGCTGGCAGTATTCGTGTGGGCGCAATCGCTGGACGTTGAGAATTTGGCAGCCGGGCTCTGCCAGAGTCACATAGGCATTGTTGCATCATAACCAACCAAGGCTTTTGCAGAGCGCGAATGTCTGTGCGGCAGCGAATGCAGTTCCAAGGGACAGTAAAAACCAGGTAGACCTTTCAGTGCTGGCAGCTTTCGTGTGGGCGCAATCGCTGGACGTTTCGAATTTGGCAGCCGGGCTCTGCCAGAGTCACATAGGCATTGTTGCATCATAACCAACCAAGGCATTTGCAGAGCACGAATGTCTGTGCGGCAGCGAATGCAGTTCCAAGGGACAGTGAAAACCAGGTAGACCTTTCAGTGCTGGCAGCTTTCGTGTGGGCGCAATCGCTGGACGTTGAGAATTTGGCAGCCGGGCTCTGCGACAGTCACGTAGGCATTGTTGCATCATAACCAACCAAGGCATTTGCAGAGCACGAATGTCTGTGCAGCAGCGAATGCAGTTCCAAGGGACAGTGAAAACCAGGTAGACCTTTCAGTGCTGGCAGCTTTCGTGTGGGCGCAATCGCTGGACGTTTCGAATTTGGCAGCCGGGCTCTGCGACAGTCACATAGGCATTGTTGCATCATAACCAACCAAAGCTCTTGCGGAGCGCGAATGTCTGTGCGGCAGCGAATGCAGTTCCAAGGGACAGTGAAAACCAGGTAGACCTTTCAGTGCTGGCAGCTTTCGTGTGGGCGCAATCGCTGGACGTTTCGAATTTGGCAGCCGGGGTCTGCCAGAGTCACATAGGCATTGTTGCATCATAACCAACCAAGGCTTTTGCAGAGCGCGAATGTCTGTGCGGCAGCGAATGCAGTTCCAAGGGACAGTGAAAACCAGGTAGAGCTTTCAGTGCTGGCAGCTTTCGTGTGGGCGCAATCGCTAGACGTTTCGAATTTGGCAGCCGGGCTCTGCCAGAGTCACATAGGCATTGTTGCATCATAACCAACCAAAGCTCTTGCGGAGCGCGAATGTCTGTGCGGCAGCGAATGCAGTTCCAAGGGACAGTGAAAACCAGGTAGACCTCTCAGTGCTGGCAGTATTCGTGTGGGCGCAATCGCTGGACGTTGAGAATTTGGCAGCCGGGCTCTGCCAGAGTCACATAGGCATTGTTGCATCATAACCAACCAAGGCATTTTCAGAGCGCGAATGTCTGTGCGGCAGCGAATGCAGTTCCAAGGGACAGTGAAAACCAGGTAGACCTTTCAGTGCTGGCAGCTTTCGTGTGGGCGCAATCGCTGGACTTTTCGAATTTGGCAGCCGGGCTCTGCCAGAGTCACATAGGCATTGTTGCATCATAACCAACCAAGGCATTTGCAGAGCATGAATGTCTGTGCGGCAGCGAATGCAGTTCCAAGGGACAGTGAAAACCAGGTAGACCTTTCAGTGCTGGCAGCTTTCGTGTGGGCGCAATCGCTGGACGTTTCGAATTTGGCAGCCGGGCTCTGCCAGAGTCACATAGGCATTGTTGCATCATAACCAACCAAAGCTCTTGCGGAGCGCGAATGTCTGTGCGGCAGCGAATGCAGTTCCAAGGGACAGTGAAAACCAGGTAGACCTTTCAGTGCTGGCAGCTTTCGTGTGGGCGCAATCGCTGGACGTTTCGAATTTGGCAGCCGGGCTCTGCCAGAGTCACATAGGCATTGTTGCATCATAACCAACCAAGGCTTTTGCAGAGCGCGAATGTCTGTGCGGCAGCGAATGCAGTTCCAAGGGACAGTGAAAACCAGGTAGACCTTTCAGTGCTGGCAGCTTTCGTGTGGGCGCAATCGCTGGACGTTGAGAATTTGGCAGCCGGGCTCTGCCAGAGTCACATAGGCATTGTTGCATCATAACCAACCAAGGCATTTTCAGAGCGCGAATGTCTGTGCGGCAGCGAATGCAGTTCCAAGGGACAGTGAAAACCAGGTAGAGCTTTCAGTGCTGGCAGCTTTCGTGTGGGCGCAATCGCTGGACGTTGAGAATTTGGCAGCCGGGCTCTGCGACAGTCACATAGGCATTGTTGCATCATAACCAACCAAGGCATTTGCAGAGCGCGAATGTCTGTGCGGCAGCGAATGCAGTTCCAAGGGACAGTGAAAACCCGGTAGACCTTTCAGTGCTGGCAGCTTTCGTGTGGGCGCAATCGCTGGACGTTGAGAATTTGGCAGCCGGGCTCTGCGACAGTCACGTAGGCATTGTTGCATCATAACCAACCAAGGCTTTTGCAGAGCGCGAATGTCTGTGCGGCAGCGAATGCAGTTCCAAGGGACAGTGAAAACCAGGTAGACCTTTCAGTGCTTGCAGTATTCGTCTGGGCGCAATCGCTGGACGTTTCGAATTTGGCAGCCGGGCTCTGCCAGAGTCACATAGGCATTGTTGCATCATAACCAACCAAGGCTTTTGCAGAGCGCGAATGTCTGTGCGGCAGCGAATGCAGTTCCAAGGGACAGTGAAAACCAGGTAGACCTTTCAGTGCTGGCAGCTTTCGTGTGGGCGCAATCGCTGGACGTTGAGAATTTGGCAGCCGGGCTCTGCCAGAGTCACATAGGCATTGTTGCATCATAACCAACCAAGGCATTTTCAGAGCGCGAATGTCTGTGCGGCAGCGAATGCAGTTCCAAGGGACAGTGAAAACCAGGTAGAGCTTTCAGTGCTGGCAGCTTTCGTGTGGGCGCAATCGCTGGACGTTTCGAATTTGGCAGCCGGGCTCTGCCAGAGTCACATAGGCATTGTTACATCATAACCAACCAGGGCATTTGCAGAGCGCGAATGTCTGTGCGGCAGCGAATGGAGTTCCAAGGGACAGTGAAAACCAGGTAGACCTTTCAGTGCTGGCAGTATTCATGTGGGCGCAATCGCTGGACGTTGAGAATTTGGCAGCCGGGCTCTGCCAGAGTCACATAGGCATTGTTGCATCATAACCAACCAAGGCATTTGCAGAGCACGAATGTCTGTGCAGCAGCGAATGCAGTTCCAAGGGACAGTGAAAACCAGGTAGACCTTTCAGTGCTGGCAGCTTTCGTGTGGGCGCAATCGCTGGACGTTTCGAATTTGGCAGCCGGGCTCTGCGACAGTCACATAGGCATTGTTGCATCATAATCAACCAAAGCTCTTGCGGAGCGCGAATGTCTGTGCGGCAGCGAATGCAGTTCCAAGGGACAGTGAAAACCAGGTAGAGCTTTCAGTGCTGGCAGCTTTCGTGTGGGCGCAATCGCTGGACGTTGAGAATTTGGCAGCCGGGCTCTGCCAGAGTCACATAGGCATTGTTGCATCATAACCAACCAAGGCTTTTGCAGAGCGCGAATGTCTGTGCGGCAGCGAATGCAGTTCCAAGGGACAGTGAAAACCAGGTAGACCTTTCAGTGCTGGCAGCTTTCGTGTGGGCGCAATCGCTGGACGTTTCGAATTTGGCAGCCGGGCTCTGCCAGAGTCACATAGGCATTGTTGCATCATAACCAACCAAAGCTCTTGCGGAGCGCGAATGTCTGTGCGGCAGCGAATGCAGTTCCAAGGGACAGTGAAAACCAGGTAGACCTTTCAGTGCTGGCAGCTTTCGTGTGGGCGCAATCGCTGGACGTTTCGAATTTGGCAGCCGGGCTCTGCCAGAGTCACATAGGCATTGTTGCATCATAACCAACCAAGGCTTTTGCAGAGCGCGAATGTCTGTGCGGCAGCGAATGCAGTTCCAAGGGACAGTGAAAACCAGGTAGACCTTTCAGTGCTGGCAGCTTTCGTGTGGGCGCAATCGCTGGACGTTGAGAATTTGGCAGCCGGGCTCTGCCAGAGTCACATAGGCATTGTTGCATCATAACCAACCAAGGCATTTTCAGAGCGCGAATGTCTGTGCGGCAGCGAATGCAGTTCCAAGGGACAGTGAAAACCAGGTAGAGCTTTCAGTGCTGGCAGCTTTCGTGTGGGCGCAATTGCTGGACGTTGAGAATTTGGCAGCCGGGCTCTGCGACAGTCACATAGGCATTGTTGCATCATAACCAACCAAGGCATTTGCAGAGCGCGAATGTCTGTGCGGCAGCGAATGCAGTTCCAAGGGACAGTGAAAACCCGGTAGACCTTTCAGTGCTGGCAGCTTTCGTGTGGGCGCAATCGCTGGACGTTGAGAATTTGGCAGCCGGGCTCTGCGACAGTCACGTAGGCATTGTTGCATCATAACCAACCAAGGCTTTTGCAGAGCGCGAATGTCTGTGCGGCAGCGAATGCAGTTCCAAGGGACAGTGAAAACCAGGTAGACCTTTCAGTGCTTGCAGTATTCGTCTGGGCGCAATCGCTGGACGTTTCGAATTTGGCAGCCGGGCTCTGCCAGAGTCACATAGGCATTGTTGCATCATAACCAACCAAGGCTTTTGCAGAGCGCGAATGTCTGTGCGGCAGCGAATGCAGTTCCAAGGGACAGTGAAAACCAGGTAGACCTTTCAGTGCTGGCAGCTTTCGTGTGGGCGCAATCGCTGGACGTTGAGAATTTGGCAGCCGGGCTCTGCCAGAGTCACATAGGCATTGTTGCATCATAACCAACCAAGGCATTTTCAGAGCGCGAATGTCTGTGCGGCAGCGAATGCAGTTCCAAGGGACAGTGAAAACCAGGTAGAGCTTTCAGTGCTGGCAGCTTTCGTGTGGGCGCAATCGCTGGACGTTTCGAATTTGGCAGCCGGGCTCTGCCAGAGTCACATAGGCATTGTTACATCATAACCAACCAGGGCATTTGCAGAGCGCGAATGTCTGTGCGGCAGCGAATGGAGTTCCAAGGGACAGTGAAAACCAGGCAGACCTTTCAGTGCTGGCAGTATTCATGTGGGCGCAATCGCTGGACGTTGAGAATTTGGCAGCCGGGCTCTGCCAGAGTCACATAGGCATTGTTGCATCATAACCAACCAAGGCATTTGCAGAGCACGAATGTCTGTGCAGCAGCGAATGCAGTTCCAAGGGACAGTGAAAACCAGGTAGACCTTTCAGTGCTGGCAGCTTTCGTGTGGGCGCAATCGCTGGACGTTTCGAATTTGGCAGCCGGGCTCTGCGACAGTCACATAGGCATTGTTGCATCATAATCAACCAAAGCTCTTGCGGAGCGCGAATGTCTGTGCGGCAGCGAATGCAGTTCCAAGGGACAGTGAAAACCAGGTAGAGCTTTCAGTGCTGGCAGCTTTCGTGTGGGCGCAATCGCTGGACGTTGATAATTTGGCAGCCGGGCTCTGCCAGAGTCACATAGGCATTGTTGCATCATAACCAACCAAGGCTTTTGCAGAGCGCGAATGTCTGTGCGGCAGCGAATGCAGTTCCAAGGGACAGTGAAAACCAGGTAGACCTTTCAGTGCTGGCAGCTTTCGTGTGGGCGCAATCGCTGGACGTTGAGAATTTGGCAGCCGGGCTCTGCCAGAGTCACATAGGCATTGTTGCATCATAACCAACCAAGGCATTTTCAGAGCGCGAATGTCTGTGCGGCAGCGAATGCAGTTCCAAGGGACAGTGAAAACCAGGTAGAGCTTTCAGTGCTGGCAGCTTTCGTGTGGGCGCAATCGCTGGACGTTGAGAATTTGGCAGCCGGGCTCTGCGACAGTCACATAGGCATTGTTGCATCATAACCAACCAAGGCATTTGCAGAGCGCGAATGTCTGTGCGGCAGCGAATGCAGTTCCAAGGGACAGTGAAAACCCGGTAGACCTTTCAGTGCTGGCAGCTTTCGTGTGGGCGCAATCGCTGGACGTTTCGAATTTGGCAGCCGGGCTCTGCGACAGTCACGTAGGCATTGTTGCATCATAACCAACCAAGGCTTTTGCAGAGCGCGAATGTCTGTGCGGCAGCGAATGCAGTTCCAAGGGACAGTGAAAACCAGGTAGACCTTTCAGTGCTTGCAGTATTCGTGTGGGCGCAATCGCTGGACGTTTCGAATTTGGCAGCCGGGCTCTGCCAGAGTCACATAGGCATTGTTGCATCATAACCAACCAAGTCTTTTGCAGAGCGCGAATGTCTGTGCGGCAGCGAATGCAGTTCCAAGGGACAGTGAAAACCAGGTAGAGCTTTCAGTGCTGGCAGCTTTCGTGTGGGCGCAATCGCTAGACGTTTCGAATTTGGCAGCCGGGCTCTGACAGAGTCACATAGGCATTGTTGCATCATAACCAACCAAGGCATTTGAAGAGCGCGAATGTCTGTGCGGCAGCGAATGCAGTTCCAAGGGACAGTGAAAACCAGGTAGACCTCTCAGTGCTGGCAGCTTTCGTGTGGGCGCAATCGCTGGACGTTGAGAATTTGGCAGCCGGGCTCTGCCAGAGTCACATAGGCATTGTTGCATCATAACCAACCAAGGCATTTTCAGAGCGCGAATGTCTGTGCGGCAGCGAATGCAGTTCCAAGGGACAGTGAAAACCAGGTAGACCTTTCAGTGCTGGCAGCTTTCGTGTGGGCGCAATCGCTGGACGTTTCGAATTTGGCAGCCGGGCTCTGCCAGAGTCACATAGGCATTGTTGCATCATAACCAACCAAGGCATTTGCAGAGCATGAATGTCTGTGCGGCAGCGAATGCAGTTCCAAGGGACAGTGAAAACCAGGTAGACCTTTCAGTGCTGGCAGCTTTCGTGTGGGCGCAATCGCTGGACGTTTCGAATTTGGCAGCCGGGCTCTGCCATAGTCACATAGGCATTGTTGCATCATAACCAACCAAAGCTCTTGCGGAGCGTGAATGTCTGTGCGGCAGCGAATGCAGTTCCAAGGGACAGTGAAAACCAGGTAGACCTTTCAGTGCTGGCAGCTTTCGTGTGGGCGCAATCGCTGGACGTTGAGAATTTGGCAGCCGGGCTCTGCCAGAGTCACATAGGCATTGTTGCATCATAACCAACCAAGGCATTTTCAGAGCGCGAATGTCTGTGCGGCAGCGAATGCAGTTCCAAGGGACAGTGAAAACCAGGTAGACCTTTCAGTGCTGGCAGCTTTCGTGTGGGCGCAATCGCTGGACGTTGAGAATTTGGCAGCCGGGCTCTGCCAGAGTCACATAGGCATTGTTGCATCATAACCAACCAAGGCATTTTCAGAGCGCGAATGTCTGTGCGGCAGCGAATGCAGTTCCAAGGGACAGTGAAAACCAGGTAGAGCTTTCAGTGCTGGCAGCTTTCGTGTGGGCGCAATCGCTAGACGTTTCGAATTTGGCAGCCGGGCTCTGCCAGAGTCACATAGGCATTGTTGCATCATAACCAACCAAGGCATTTGAAGAGCGCGAATGTCTGTGCGGCAGCGAATGCAGTTCCAAGGGACAGTGAAAACCCGGTAGACCTTTCAGTGCTGGCAGCTTTCGTGTGGGCGCAATCGCTGGACGTTTCGAATTTGGCAGCCGGGCTCTGCGACAGTCACGTAGGCATTGTTGCATCATAACCAACCAAGGCATTTGCAGAGCACGAATGTCTGTGCGGCAGCGAATGCAGTTCCAAGGGACAGTAAAAACCAGGTAGACCTTTCAGTGCTGGCAGCTTTCGTGTGGGCGCAATCGCTGGACGTTGAGAATTTGGCAGCCGGGCTCTGCCAGAGTCACATAGGCATTGTTGCATCATAACCAACCAAGGCATTTGCAGAGCACGAATGTCTGTGCGGCAGCGAATGCAGTTCCAAGGGACAGTGAAAACCAGGTAGACCTTTCAGTGCTGGCAGTATTCGTGTGGGCGCAATCGCTGGACGTTGAGAATTTGGCAGCCGGGCTCTGCGACAGTCACATAGGCATTGTTGCATCATAACCAACCAAGGCATTTGCAGAACACGAATGTCTGTGCGGCAGCGAATGCAGTTCCAAGGGACAGTGAAAACCAGGTAGAGCTTGCAGTGCTGGCAGCTTTCGTGTGGGTGCAATCGCTGGACGTTTCGAATTTTGCAGCCGGGCTCTGCGACAGTCACGTAGGCATTGTTGCATCATAACCAACCAAGGCATTTTCAGAGCGCGAATGTCTGTGCGGCAGCGAATGCAGTTCCAAGGGACAGTGAAAACCAGGTAGACCTTTCAGTGCTGGCAGCTTTCGTGTGGGCGCAATCGCTGGACGTTTCAAATTTGGCAGCCCGGCTCTGCGACAGTCACATAGGCATTGTTGCATCATAACCAACCAAGGCTTTTGCAGAGCACGAATGTCTGTGCGGCAGCGAATGCAGTTCCAAGGGACAGTGAAAACCAGGTAGACGTCTCAGTGCTGGCAGCTTTCGTGTGGGCGCAATCGCTGGACGTTGAGAATTTGGCAGCCGAGCTCTGCCAGAGTCACATAGGCATTGTTGCATCATAACCAACCAAGGCTTTTGCAGAGCGCGAATGTCTGTGCGGCAGCGAATGCAGTTCCAAGGGACAGTGAAAACCAGGTAGACCTTTCAGTGCTGGCAGCTTTCGTGTGGGCGCAATCGCTGGACGTTTCGAATTTGGCAGCCGGGCTCTGCCAGAGTCACATAGGCATTGTTGCATCATAACCAACCAAGGCATTTGCAGAGCACGAATGTCTCTGCGGCAGCGAATGCAGTTCCAAGGGACAGTGAAAACCAGGTAGACCTTTCAGTGCTGGCAGTATTCGTGTGGGCGCAATCGCTGGACGTTTCGAATTTGGCAGCCGGGCTCTGCGATAGTCACATAGGCATTGTTACATCATAACCAACCAAAGCTCTTGCGGACCGCGAATGTCTGTGCGGCAGCGAATGCAGTTCCAAGGGACAGTGAAAACCAGGTAGACCTTTCAGTGCTTGCAGTATTCGTGTGGGCGCAATCGCTGGACGTTGAGAATTTGGCAGCCGGGCTCTGCCAGAGTCACATAGGCATTGTTGCATCATAACCAACCAAGGCTTTTGCAGAGCGCGAATGTCTGTGCGGCAGCGAATGCAGTTCCAAGGGACAGTGAAAACCAGGTAGAGCTTGCAGTGCTGGCAGCTTTCGTGTGGGCGCAATCGCTGGACGTTGAGAATTTGGCAGCCGGGCTCTGGCAGAGTCACATAGGCATTGTTGCATCATAACCAACCAAGGCATTTTCAGAGCGCGAATGTCTGTGCGGCAGCGAATGCAGTTCCAAGGGACAGTGAAAACCAGGTAGAGCTTGCAGTGCTGGCAGCTTTCGTGTGGGCGCAATCGCTGGACGTTTCAAATTTGGCAGCCCGGCTCTGCGACAGTCACATAGGCATTGTTGCATCATAACCAACCAAGGCATTTGCAGAGCACGAATGTCTGTGCGGCAGCGAATGCAGTTCCAAGGGACAGTGAAAACCAGGTAGACCTCTCAGTGCTGGCAGTATTCGTGTGGGCGCAATCGCTGGACGTTTCGAATTTGGCAGCCGGGCTCTGCCAGAGTCACATAGGCATTGTTGCATCATAACCAACCAAGGCTTTTGCAGAGCGCGAATGTGTGTGCGGCAGCGAATGCAGTTCCAAGGGACAGTGAAAACCAGGTAGACCTTTCAGTGCTGGCAGCTTTCGTGTGGGCGCAATCGCTGGACGTTGAGAATTTGGCAGCCGGGCTCTGCCAGAGTCACATAGGCATTGTTGCATCATAACCAACCAAGGCATTTTCAGAGCGCGAATGTCTGTGCGGCAGCGAATGCAGTTCCAAGGGACAGTGAAAACCAGGTAGAGCTTGCAGTGCTGGCAGCTTTCGTGTGGGCGCAATCGCTGGACGTTGAGAATTTGGCAGCCCGGCTCTGCGACAGTCACATAGGCATTGTTGCATCATAACCAACCAAGGCATTTGCAGAGCACGAATGTCTGTGCGGCAGCGAATGCAGTTCCAAGGGACAGTGAAAACCAGGTAGACCTCTCAGTGCTGGCAGCTTTCGTGTGGGCGCAATCGCTGGACGTTGAGAATTTGGCAGCCGGGCTCTGCCAGAGTCACATAGGCATTGTTGCATCATAACCAACCAAGGCTTTTGCAGAGCGCGAATGTCTGTGCGGCAGCGAATGCAGTTCCAAGGGACAGTGAAAACCAGGTAGACCTTTCAGTGCTGGCAGCTTTCGTGTGGGCGCAATCGCTGGACGTTTCGAATTTGGCAGCCGGGCTCTGCCAGAGTCACATAGGCATTGTTGCATCATAACCAACCAAGGCATTTGCAGAGCACGAATGTCTCTGCGGCAGCGAATGCAGTTCCAAGGGACAGTGAAAACCAGGTAGACCTTTCAGTGCTGGCAGTATTCGTGTGGGCGCAATCGCTGGACGTTTCGAATTTGACAGCCGGGCTCTGCGATAGTCACATAGGCATTGTTACATCATAACCAACCAAAGCTCTTGCGGACCGCGAATGTCTGTGCGGCAGCGAATGCAGTTCCAAGGGACAGTGAAAACCAGGTAGACCTTTCAGTGCTGGCAGCTTTCGTGTGGGCGCAATCGCTGGACGTTTCGAATTTGGCAGCCGGGCTCTGCCAGAGTCACATAGGTATTGTTGCATCATAACCAACCAAGGCTTTTGCAGAGCGCGAATGTCTGTGCGGCAGCGAATGCAGTTCCAAGGGACAGTGAAAACCAGGTAGAGCTTGCAGTGCTGGCAGCTTTCGTGTGGGCGCAATCGCTGGACGTTGAGAATTTGGCAGCCGGGCTCTGGCAGAGTCACATAGGCATTGTTGCATCATAACCAACCAAGGCATTTTCAGAGCGCGAATGTCTGTGCGGCAGCGAATGCAGTTCCAAGGGACAGTGAAAACCAGGTAGAGCTTGCAGTGCTGGCAGCTTTCGTGTGGGCGCAATCGCTGGACGTTGAGAATTTGGCAGCCGGGCTCTGCGACAGTCACATAGGCATTGTTGCATCATAACCAACCAAGGCATTTGCAGAGCACGAATGTCTGTGCGGCAGCGAATGCAGTTCCAAGGGACAGTGAAAACCAGGTAGACCTCTCAGTGCTGGCAGTATTCGTGTGGGCGCAATCGCTGGACGTTTCGAATTTGGCAGCCGGGCTCTGCCAGAGTCACATAGGCATTGTTGCATCATAACCAACCAAGGCTTTTGCAGAGCGCGAATGTCTGTGCGGCAGCGAATGCAGTTCCAAGGGACAGTGAAAACCAGGTAGACCTTTCAGTGCTGGCAGCTTTCGTGTGGGCGCAATCGCTGGACGTTGAGAATTTGGCAGCCGGGCTCTGCCAGAGTCACATAGGCATTGTTGCATCATAACCAACCAAGGCATTTTCAGAGCGCGAATGTCTGTGCGGCAGCGAATGCAGTTCCAAGGGACAGTGAAAACCAGGTAGACCTTTCAGTGCTGGCAGCTTTCGTGTGGGCGCAATCGCTGGACGTTGAGAATTTGGCAGCCGGGCTCTGCGACAGTCACATAGGCATTGTTGCATCATAACCAACCAAGGCATTTGCAGAGCACGAATGTCTGTGCGGCAGCGAATGCAGTTCCAAGGGACAGTGAAAACCAGGTAGAGCTTTCAGTGCTGGCAGCTTTCGTGTGGGCGCAATCGCTGGACGTTTCGAATTTGGCAGCCGGGTTCTGCGACAGTCACATAGGCATTGTTACATCATAACCAACCAGGGCATTTGCAGAGCGCGAATGTCTGTGCGGCAGCGAATGGAGTTCCAAGGGACAGTGAAAACCAGGTAGACCTTTCAGTGCTGGCAGTATTCGTGTGGGCGCAATCGCTGGACGTTGAGAATTTGGCAGCCGGGCTCTGCCAGAGTCACATAGGCATTGTTGCATCATAACCAACCAAGGCTTTTGCAGAGCGCGAATGTCTGTGCGGCAGCGAATGCAGTTCCAAGGGACAGTGAAAACCCGGTAGACCTTTCAGTGCTGGCAGCTTTCGTGTGGGCGCAATCGCTGGACGTTTCGAATTGGGCAGCCGGGCTCTGCGACAGTCACGTAGGCATTGTTGCATCATAACCAACCAAGGCATTTGCAGAGCACGAATGTCTGTGCGGCAGCGAATGCAGTTCCAAGGGACAGTAAAAACCAGGTAGAGCTTTCAGTGCTGGCAGCTTTCGTGTGGGCGCAATCGCTGGACGTTTCGAATTTGGCAGCCGGGCTCTGCCAGAGTCACATAGGTATTGTTGCATCATAACCAACCAAGGCTTTTGCAGAGCGCGAATGTCTGTGCGGCAGCGAATGCAGTTCCAAGGGACAGTGAAAACCAGGTAGAGCTTGCAGTGCTGGCAGCTTTCGTGTGGGCGCAATCGCTGGACGTTGAGAATTTGGCAGCCGGGCTCTGGCAGAGTCACATAGGCATTGTTGCATCATAACCAACCAAGGCATTTTCAGAGCGCGAATGTCTGTGCGGCAGCGAATGCAGTTCCAAGGGACAGTGAAAACCAGGTAGACCTTTCAGTGCTGGCAGCTTTCGTGTGGGCGCAATCGCTGGACGTTGAGAATTTGGCAGCCGGGCTCTGCGACAGTCACATAGGCATTGTTGCATCATAACCAACCAAGGCATTTGCAGAGCACGAATGTCTGTGCGGCAGCGAATGCAGTTCCAAGGGACAGTGAAAACCAGGTAGACCTCTCAGTGCTGGCAGTATTCGTGTGGGCGCAATCGCTGGACGTTTCGAATTTGGCAGCCGGGCTCTGCCAGAGTCACATAGGCATTGTTGCATCATAACCAACCAAGGCTTTTGCAGAGCGCGAATGTCTGTGCGGCAGCGAATGCAGTTCCAAGGGACAGTGAAAACCAGGTAGACCTTTCAGTGCTGGCAGCTTTCGTGTGGGCGCAATCGCTGGACGTTGAGAATTTGGCAGCCGGGCTCTGCCAGAGTCACATAGGCATTGTTGCATCATAACCAACCAAGGCATTTTCAGAGCGCGAATGTCTGTGCGGCAGCGAATGCAGTTCCAAGGGACAGTGAAAACCAGGTAGACCTTTCAGTGCTGGCAGCTTTCGTGTGGGCGCAATCGCTGGACGTTGAGAATTTGGCAGCCGGGCTCTGCGACAGTCACATAGGCATTGTTGCATCATAACCAACCAAGGCATTTGCAGAGCACGAATGTCTGTGCGGCAGCGAATGCAGTTCCAAGGGACAGTGAAAACCAGGTAGAGCTTTCAGTGCTGGCAGCTTTCGTGTGGGCGCAATCGCTGGACGTTTCGAATTTGGCAGCCGGGTTCTGCGACAGTCACATAGGCATTGTTACATCATAACCAACCAGGGCATTTGCAGAGCGCGAATGTCTGTGCGGCAGCGAATGGAGTTCCAAGGGACAGTGAAAACCAGGTAGACCTTTCAGTGCTGGCAGTATTCGTGTGGGCGCAATCGCTGGACGTTGAGAATTTGGCAGCCGGGCTCTGCCAGAGTCACATAGGCATTGTTGCATCATAACCAACCAAGGCTTTTGCAGAGCGCGAATGTCTGTGCGGCAGCGAATGCAGTTCCAAGGGACAGTGAAAACCCGGTAGACCTTTCAGTGCTGGCAGCTTTCGTGTGGGCGCAATCGCTGGACGTTTCGAATTGGGCAGCCGGGCTCTGCGACAGTCACGTAGGCATTGTTGCATCATAACCAACCAAGGCATTTGCAGAGCACGAATGTCTGTGCGGCAGCGAATGCAGTTCCAAGGGACAGTAAAAACCAGGTAGAGCTTTCAGTGCTGGCAGCTTTCGTGTGGGCGCAATCGCTGGACGTTTCGAATTTGGCAGCCTGGCTCTGCCAGAGTCACATAGGTATTGTTGCATCATAACCAACCAAGGCTTTTGCAGAGCGCGAATGTCTGTGCGGCAGCGAATGCAGTTCCAAGGGACAGTGAAAACCAGGTAGAGCTTGCAGTGCTGGCAGCTTTCGTGTGGGCGCAATCGCTGGACGTTGAGAATTTGGCAGCCGGGCTCTGGCAGAGTCACATAGGCATTGTTGCATCATAACCAACCAAGGCATTTTCAGAGCGCGAATGTCTGTGCGGCAGCGAATGCAGTTCCAAGGGACAGTGAAAACCAGGTAGAGCTTGCAGTGCTGGCAGCTTTCGTGTGGGCGCAATCGCTGGACGTTGAGAATTTGGCAGCCGGGCTCTGCGACAGTCACATAGGCATTGTTGCATCATAACCAACCAAGGCATTTGCAGAGCACGAATGTCTGTGCGGCAGCGAATGCAGTTCCAAGGGACAGTGAAAACCAGGTAGACCTCTCAGTGCTGGCAGTATTCGTGTGGGCGCAATCGCTGGACGTTTCGAATTTGGCAGCCGGGCTCTGCCAGAGTCACATAGGCATTGTTGCATCATAACCAACCAAGGCTTTTGCAGAGCGCGAATGTCTGTGCGGCAGCGAATGCAGTTCCAAGGGACAGTGAAAACCAGGTAGACCTTTCAGTGCTGGCAGCTTTCGTGTGGGCGCAATCGCTGGACGTTGAGAATTTGGCAGCCGGGCTCTGCCAGAGTCACATAGGCATTGTTGCATCATAACCAACCAAGGCATTTTCAGAGCGCGAATGTCTGTGCGGCAGCGAATGCAGTTCCAAGGGACAGTGAAAACCAGGTAGACCTTTCAGTGCTGGCAGCTTTCGTGTGGGCGCAATCGCTGGACGTTGAGAATTTGGCAGCCGGGCTCTGCGACAGTCACATAGGCATTGTTGCATCATAACCAACCAAGGCATTTGCAGAGCACGAATGTCTGTGCGGCAGCGAATGCAGTTCCAAGGGACAGTGAAAACCAGGTAGAGCTTTCAGTGCTGGCAGCTTTCGTGTGGGCGCAATCGCTGGACGTTTCGAATTTGGCAGCCGGGTTCTGCGACAGTCACATAGGCATTGTTACATCATAACCAACCAGGGCATTTGCAGAGCGCGAATGTCTGTGCGGCAGCGAATGGAGTTCCAAGGGACAGTGAAAACCAGGTAGACCTTTCAGTGCTGGCAGTATTCGTGTGGGCGCAATCGCTGGACGTTGAGAATTTGGCAGCCGGGCTCTGCCAGAGTCACATAGGCATTGTTGCATCATAACCAACCAAGGCTTTTGCAGAGCGCGAATGTCTGTGCGGCAGCGAATGCAGTTCCAAGGGACAGTGAAAACCCGGTAGACCTTTCAGTGCTGGCAGCTTTCGTGTGGGCGCAATCGCTGGACGTTTCGAATTGGGCAGCCGGGCTCTGCGACAGTCACGTAGGCATTTTTGCATCATAACCAACCAAGGCATTTGCAGAGCACGAATGTCTGTGCGGCAGCGAATGCAGTTCCAAGGGACAGTAAAAACCAGGTAGAGCTTTCAGTGCTGGCAGCTTTCGTGTGGGCGCAATCGCTGGACGTTGAGAATTTGGCAGCCGGGCTCTGCCAGAGTCACATAGGCATTGTTGCATCATAACCAACCAAGGCATTTGCAGAGCACGAATGTCTGTGCGGCAGCGAATGCAGTTCCAAGGGACAGTGAAAACCAGGTAGACCTTTCAGTGCTGGCAGCTTTCGTGTGGGCGCAATCGCTGGACGTTCAGAATTTGGCAGCCGGGCTCTGCGACAGTCACGTAGGCATTGTTGCATCATAACCAACCAAGGCATTTGCAGAGCACGAATGTCTGTGCGGCAGCGAATGCAGTTCCACGGGACAGTGAAAACCAGGTAGACCTCTCAGTGCTGGCAGTATTCGTGTGGGCGCAATCGCTGGACGTTGAGAATTTGGCAGCCGGGCTCTGCCAGAGTCACATAGGCATTGTTGCATCATAACCAACCAAGGCATTTGCAGAGCACGAATGTCTGTGCGGCAGCGAATGCAGTTCCAAGGGACAGTGAAAACCAGGTAGAGCTTTCAGTGCTGGCAGCTTTCGTGTGGGCGCAATCGCTGGACGTTTCGAATTTGGCAGCCGGGCTCTGCGACAGTCACGTAGGCATTGTTGCATCATAACCAACCAAGGCATTTGCAGAGCGCGAATGTCTGTGCGGCAGCGAATGCAGTTCCAAGGGACAGTGAAAACCAGGTAGACCTTTCAGTGCTGGCAGCTTTCGTGTGGGCGCAATCGCTGGACGTTTCGAATTTGGCAGCCGGGCTCTGCGACAGTCACATAGGCATTGTTGCATCATAACCAACCAAAGCTCTTGCGGAGCGCGAATGTCTGTGCGGCAGCGAATGCAGTTCCAAGGGACAGTGAAAACCAGGTAGACCTTTCAGTGCTGGCAGCTTTCGTGTGGGCGCAATCGCTGGACGTTTCGAATTTGGCAGCCGGGGTCTGCCAGAGTCACATAGGCATTGTTGCATCATAACCAACCAAGGCTTTTGCAGAGCGCGAATGTCTGTGCGGCAGCGAATGCAGTTCCAAGGGACAGTGAAAACCAGGTAGAGCTTTCAGTGCTGGCAGCTTTCGTGTGGGCGCAATCGCTAGACGTTTCGAATTTGGCAGCCGGGCTCTGCCAGAGTCACATAGGCATTGTTGCATCATAACCAACCAAAGCTCTTGCGGAGCGCGAATGTCTGTGCGGCAGCGAATGCAGTTCCAAGGGACAGTGAAAACCAGGTAGACCTCTCAGTGCTGGCAGTATTCGTGTGGGCGCAATCGCTGGACGTTTCGAATTTGGCAGCCGGGCTCTGCCAGAGTCACATAGGCATTGTTGCATCATAACCAACCAAGGCTTTTGCAGAGCGCGAATGTCTGTGCGGCAGCGAATGCAGTTCCAAGGGACAGTGAAAACCAGGTAGACCTTTCAGTGCTGGCAGCTTTCGTGTGGGCGCAATCGCTGGACGTTGAGAATTTGGCAGCCGGGCTCTGCCAGAGTCACATAGGCATTGTTGCATCATAACCAACCAAGGCATTTTCAGAGCGCGAATGTCTGTGCGGCAGCGAATGCAGTTCCAAGGGACAGTGAAAACCAGGTAGAGCTTTCAGTGCTGGCAGCTTTCGTGTGGGCGCAATCGCTGGACGTTGAGAATTTGGCAGCCGGGCTCTGCGACAGTCACATAGGCATTGTTGCATCATAACCAACCAAGGCATTTGCAGAGCGCGAATGTCTGTGCGGCAGCGAATGCAGTTCCAAGGGACAGTGAAAACCCGGTAGACCTTTCAGTGCTGGCAGCTTTCGTGTGGGCGCAATCGCTGGACGTTGAGAATTTGGCAGCCGGGCTCTGCGACAGTCACGTAGGCATTGTTGCATCATAACCAACCAAGGCTTTTGCAGAGCGCGAATGTCTGTGCGGCAGCGAATGCAGTTCCAAGGGACAGTGAAAACCAGGTAGACCTTTCAGTGCTTGCAGTATTCGTCTGGGCGCAATCGCTGGACGTTTCGAATTTGGCAGCCGGGCTCTGCCAGAGTCACATAGGCATTGTTGCATCATAACCAACCAAGGCTTTTGCAGAGCGCGAATGTCTGTGCGGCAGCGAATGCAGTTCCAAGGGACAGTGAAAACCAGGTAGACCTTTCAGTGCTGGCAGCTTTCGTGTGGGCGCAATCGCTGGACGTTGAGAATTTGGCAGCCGGGCTCTGCCAGAGTCACATAGGCATTGTTGCATCATAACCAACCAAGGCATTTTCAGAGCGCGAATGTCTGTGCGGCAGCGAATGCAGTTCCAAGGGACAGTGAAAACCAGGTAGACCTCTCAGTGCTGGCAGCTTTCGTGTGGGCGCAATCGCTGGACGTTTCGAATTTGGCAGCCGGGCTCTGCCAGAGTCACATAGGCATTGTTACATCATAACCAACCAGGGCATTTGCAGAGCGCGAATGTCTGTGCGGCAGCGAATGGAGTTCCAAGGGACAGTGAAAACCAGGTAGACCTTTCAGTGCTGGCAGTATTCATGTGGGCGCAATCGCTGGACATTTCGAATTTGGCAGCCGGGCTCTGCCAGAGTCACATAGGCATTGTTGCATCATAACCAACCAAGGCATTTGCAGAGCACGAATGTCTGTGCAGCAGCGAATGCAGTTCCAAGGGACAGTGAAAACCAGGTAGACCTTTCAGTGCTGGCAGCTTTCGTGTGGGCGCAATCGCTGGACGTTTCGAATTTGGCAGCCGGGCTCTGCGACAGTCACATAGGCATTGTTGCATCATAATCAACCAAAGCTCTTGCGGAGCGCGAATGTCTGTGCGGCAGCGAATGCAGTTCCAAGGGACAGTGAAAACCAGGTAGAGCTTTCAGTGCTGGCAGCTTTCGTGTGGGCGCAATCGCTGGACGTTGAGAATTTGGCAGCCGGGCTCTGCCAGAGTCACATAGGCATTGTTGCATCATAACCAACCAAGGCTTTTGCAGAGCGCGAATGTCTGTGCGGCAGCGAATGCAGTTCCAAGGGACAGTGAAAACCAGGTAGACCTTTCAGTGCTGGCAGCTTTCGTGTGGGCGCAATCGCTGGACGTTTCGAATTTGGCAGCCGGGCTCTGCCAGAGTCACATAGGCATTGTTGCATCATAACCAACCAAAGCTCTTGCGGAGCGCGAATGTCTGTGCGGCAGCGAATGCAGTTCCAAGGGACAGTGAAAACCAGGTAGACCTTTCAGTGCTGGCAGCTTTCGTGTGGGCGCAATCGCTGGACGTTTCGAATTTGGCAGCCGGGCTCTGCCAGAGTCACATAGGCATTGTTGCATCATAACCAACCAAGGCTTTTGCAGAGCGCGAATGTCTGTGCGGCAGCGAATGCAGTTCCAAGGGACAGTGAAAACCAGGTAGACCTTTCAGTGCTGGCAGCTTTCGTGTGGGCGCAATCGCTGGACGTTGAGAATTTGGCAGCCGGGCTCTGCCAGAGTCACATAGGCATTGTTGCATCATAACCAACCAAGGCATTTTCAGAGCGCGAATGTCTGTGCGGCAGCGAATGCAGTTCCAAGGGACAGTGAAAACCAGGTAGAGCTTTCAGTGCTGGCAGCTTTCGTGTGGGCGCAATCGCTGGACGTTGAGAATTTGGCAGCCGGGCTCTGCGACAGTCACATAGGCATTGTTGCATCATAACCAACCAAGGCATTTGCAGAGCGCGAATGTCTGTGCGGCAGCGAATGCAGTTCCAAGGGACAGTGAAAACCCGGTAGACCTTTCAGTGCTGGCAGCTTTCGTGTGGGCGCAATCGCTGGACGTTGAGAATTTGGCAGCCGGGCTCTGCGACAGTCACGTAGGCATTGTTGCATCATAACCAACCAAGGCTTTTGCAGAGCGCGAATGTCTGTGCGGCAGCGAATGCAGTTCCAAGGGACAGTGAAAACCAGGTAGACCTTTCAGTGCTTGCAGTATTCGTCTGGGCGCAATCGCTGGACGTTTCGAATTTGGCAGCCGGGCTCTGCCAGAGTCACATAGGCATTGTTGCATCATAACCAACCAAGGCTTTTGCAGAGCGCGAATGTCTGTGCGGCAGCGAATGCAGTTCCAAGGGACAGTGAAAACCAGGTAGACCTTTCAGTGCTGGCAGCTTTCGTGTGGGCGCAATCGCTGGACGTTGAGAATTTGGCAGCCGGGCTCTGCCAGAGTCACATAGGCATTGTTGCATCATAACCAACCAAGGCATTTTCAGAGCGCGAATGTCTGTGCGGCAGCGAATGCAGTTCCAAGGGACAGTGAAAACCAGGTAGAGCTTTCAGTGCTGGCAGCTTTCGTGTGGGCGCAATCGCTGGACGTTTCGAATTTGGCAGCCGGGCTCTTCCAGAGTCACATAGGCATTGTTACATCATAACCAACCAGGGCATTTGCAGAGCGCGAATGTCTGTGCGGCAGCGAATGGAGTTCCAAGGGACAGTGAAAACCAGGTAGACCTTTCAGTGCTGGCAGTATTCATGTGGGCGCAATCGCTGGACGTTGAGAATTTGGCAGCCGGGCTCTGCCAGAGTCACATAGGCATTGTTGCATCATAACCAACCAAGGCATTTGCAGAGCACGAATGTCTGTGCAGCAGCGAATGCAGTTCCAAGGGACAGTGAAAACCAGGTAGACCTTTCAGTGCTGGCAGCTTTCGTGTGGGCGCAATCGCTGGACGTTTCGAATTTGGCAGCCGGGCTCTGCGACAGTCACATAGGCATTGTTGCATCATAATCAACCAAAGCTCTTGCGGAGCGCGAATGTCTGTGCGGCAGCGAATGCAGTTCCAAGGGACAGTGAAAACCAGGTAGAGCTTTCAGTGCTGGCAGCTTTCGTGTGGGCGCAATCGCTGGACGTTGATAATTTGGCAGCCGGGCTCTGCCAGAGTCACATAGGCATTGTTGCATCATAACCAACCAAGGCTTTTGCAGAGCGCGAATGTCTGTGCGGCAGCGAATGCAGTTCCAAGGGACAGTGAAAACCAGGTAGACCTTTCAGTGCTGGCAGCTTTCGTGTGGGCGCAATCGCTGGACGTTGAGAATTTGGCAGCCGGGCTCTGCCAGAGTCACATAGGCATTGTTGCATCATAACCAACCAAGGCATTTTCAGAGCGCGAATGTCTGTGCGGCAGCGAATGCAGTTCCAAGGGACAGTGAAAACCAGGTAGAGCTTTCAGTGCTGGCAGCTTTCGTGTGGGCGCAATCGCTGGACGTTGAGAATTTGGCAGCCGGGCTCTGCGACAGTCACATAGGCATTGTTGCATCATAACCAACCAAGGCATTTGCAGAGCGCGAATGTCTGTGCGGCAGCGAATGCAGTTCCAAGGGACAGTGAAAACCCGGTAGACCTTTCAGTGCTGGCAGCTTTCGTGTGGGCGCAATCGCTGGACGTTTCGAATTTGGCAGCCGGGCTCTGCGACAGTCACGTAGGCATTGTTGCATCATAACCAACCAAGGCTTTTGCAGAGCGCGAATGTCTGTGCGGCAGCGAATGCAGTTCCAAGGGACAGTGAAAACCAGGTAGACCTTTCAGTGCTTGCAGTATTCGTGTGGGCGCAATCGCTGGACGTTTCGAATTTGGCAGCCGGGCTCTGCCAGAGTCACATAGGCATTGTTGCATCATAACCAACCAAGTCTTTTGCAGAGCGCGAATGTCTGTGCGGCAGCGAATGCAGTTCCAAGGGACAGTGAAAACCAGGTAGAGCTTTCAGTGCTGGCAGCTTTCGTGTGGGCGCAATCGCTAGACGTTTCGAATTTGGCAGCCGGGCTCTGACAGAGTCACATAGGCATTGTTGCATCATAACCAACCAAGGCATTTGAAGAGCGCGAATGTCTGTGCGGCAGCGAATGCAGTTCCAAGGGACAGTGAAAACCAGGTAGACCTCTCAGTGCTGGCAGCTTTCGTGTGGGCGCAATCGCTGGACGTTGAGAATTTGGCAGCCGGGCTCTGCCAGAGTCACATAGGCATTGTTGCATCATAACCAACCAAGGCATTTGCAGAGCATGAATGTCTGTGCGGCAGCGAATGCAGTTCCAAGGGACAGTGAAAACCAGGTAGACCTTTCAGTGCTGGCAGCTTTCGTGTGGGCGCAATCGCTGGACGTTTCGAATTTGGCAGCCGGGCTCTGCCATAGTCACATAGGCATTGTTGCATCATAACCAACCAAAGCTCTTGCGGAGCGTGAATGTCTGTGCGGCAGCGAATGCAGTTCCAAGGGACAGTGAAAACCAGGTAGACCTTTCAGTGCTGGCAGCTTTCGTGTGGGCGCAATCGCTGGACGTTGAGAATTTGGCAGCCGGGCTCTGCCAGAGTCACATAGGCATTGTTGCATCATAACCAACCAAGGCATTTTCAGAGCGCGAATGTCTGTGCGGCAGCGAATGCAGTTCCAAGGGACAGTGAAAACCAGGTAGACCTTTCAGTGCTGGCAGCTTTCGTGTGGGCGCAATCGCTGGACGTTGAGAATTTGGCAGCCGGGCTCTGCCAGAGTCACATAGGCATTGTTGCATCATAACCAACCAAGGCATTTTCAGAGCGCGAATGTCTGTGCGGCAGCGAATGCAGTTCCAAGGGACAGTGAAAACCAGGTAGAGCTTTCAGTGCTGGCAGCTTTCGTGTGGGCGCAATCGCTAGACGTTTCGAATTTGGCAGCCGGGCTCTGCCAGAGTCACATAGGCATTGTTGCATCATAACCAACCAAGGCATTTGAAGAGCGCGAATGTCTGTGCGGCAGCGAATGCAGTTCCAAGGGACAGTGAAAACCCGGTAGACCTTTCAGTGCTGGCAGCTTTCGTGTGGGCGCAATCGCTGGACGTTTCGAATTTGGCAGCCGGGCTCTGCGACAGTCACGTAGGCATTGTTGCATCATAACCAACCAAGGCATTTGCAGAGCACGAATGTCTGTGCGGCAGCGAATGCAGTTCCAAGGGACAGTAAAAACCAGGTAGACCTTTCAGTGCTGGCAGCTTTCGTGTGGGCGCAATCGCTGGACGTTGAGAATTTGGCAGCCGGGCTCTGCCAGAGTCACATAGGCATTGTTGCATCATAACCAACCAAGGCATTTGCAGAGCACGAATGTCTGTGCGGCAGCGAATGCAGTTCCAAGGGACAGTGAAAACCAGGTAGACCTTTCAGTGCTGGCAGCTTTCGTGTGGGCGCAATCGCTGGACGTTGAGAATTTGGCAGCCGGGCTCTGCGACAGTCACATAGGCATTGTTGCATCATAACCAACCAAGGCATTTGCAGAACACGAATGTCTGTGCGGCAGCGAATGCAGTTCCAAGGGACAGTGAAAACCAGGTAGAGCTTGCAGTGCTGGCAGCTTTCGTGTGGGTGCAATCGCTGGACGTTTCGAATTTTGCAGCCGGGCTCTGCGACAGTCACGTAGGCATTGTTGCATCATAACCAACCAAGGCATTTTCAGAGCGCGAATGTCTGTGCGGCAGCGAATGCAGTTCCAAGGGACAGTGAAAACCAGGTAGAGCTTGCAGTGCTGGCAGCTTTCGTGTGGGCGCAATCGCTGGACGTTTCAAATTTGGCAGCCCGGCTCTGCGACAGTCACATAGGCATTGTTGCATCATAACCAACCAAGGCTTTTGCAGAGCACGAATGTCTGTGCGGCAGCGAATGCAGTTCCAAGGGACAGTGAAAACCAGGTAGACCTCTCAGTGCTGGCAGCTTTCGTGTGGGCGCAATCGCTGGACGTTGAGAATTTGGCAGCCGAGCTCTGCCAGAGTCACATAGGCATTGTTGCATCATAACCAACCAAGGCTTTTGCAGAGCGCGAATGTCTGTGCGGCAGCGAATGCAGTTCCAAGGGACAGTGAAAACCAGGTAGACCTTTCAGTGCTGGCAGCTTTCGTGTGGGCGCAATCGCTGGACGTTTCGAATTTGGCAGCCGGGCTCTGCCAGAGTCACATAGGCATTGTTGCATCATAACCAACCAAGGCATTTGCAGAGCACGAATGTCTCTGCGGCAGCGAATGCAGTTCCAAGGGACAGTGAAAACCAGGTAGACCTTTCAGTGCTGGCAGTATTCGTGTGGGCGCAATCGCTGGACGTTTCGAATTTGGCAGCCGGGCTCTGCGATAGTCACATAGGCATTGTTACATCATAACCAACCAAAGCTCTTGCGGACCGCGAATGTCTGTGCGGCAGCGAATGCAGTTCCAAGGGACAGTGAAAACCAGGTAGACCTTTCAGTGCTTGCAGTATTCGTGTGGGCGCAATCGCTGGACGTTGAGAATTTGGCAGCCGGGCTCTGCCAGAGTCACATAGGCATTGTTGCATCATAACCAACCAAGGCTTTTGCAGAGCGCGAATGTCTGTGCGGCAGCGAATGCAGTTCCAAGGGACAGTGAAAACCAGGTAGAGCTTGCAGTGCTGGCAGCTTTCGTGTGGGCGCAATCGCTGGACGTTGAGAATTTGGCAGCCGGGCTCTGGCAGAGTCACATAGGCATTGTTGCATCATAACCAACCAAGGCATTTTCAGAGCGCGAATGTCTGTGCGGCAGCGAATGCAGTTCCAAGGGACAGTGAAAACCAGGTAGACCTCTCAGTGCTGGCAGTATTCGTGTGGGCGCAATCGCTGGACGTTTCGAATTTGGCAGCCGGGCTCTGCCAGAGTCACATAGGCATTGTTGCATCATAACCAACCAAGGCTTTTGCAGAGCGCGAATGTGTGTGCGGCAGCGAATGCAGTTCCAAGGGACAGTGAAAACCAGGTAGACCTTTCAGTGCTGGCAGCTTTCGTGTGGGCGCAATCGCTGGACGTTGAGAATTTGGCAGCCGGGCTCTGCCAGAGTCACATAGGCATTGTTGCATCATAACCAACCAAGGCATTTGCAGAGCACGAATGTCTGTGCGGCAGCGAATGCAGTTCCAAGGGACAGTGAAAACCAGGTAGAGCTTGCAGTGCTGGCAGCTTTCGTGTGGGCGCAATCGCTGGACGTTGAGAATTTGGCAGCCCGGCTCTGCGACAGTCACATAGGCATTGTTGCATCATAACCAACCAAGGCATTTGCAGAGCACGAATGTCTGTGCGGCAGCGAATGCAGTTCCAAGGGACAGTGAAAACCAGGTAGACCTCTCAGTGCTGGCAGCTTTCGTGTGGGCGCAATCGCTGGACGTTGAGAATTTGGCAGCCGGGCTCTGCCAGAGTCACATAGGCATTGTTGCATCATAACCAACCAAGGCTTTTGCAGAGCGCGAATGTCTGTGCGGCAGCGAATGCAGTTCCAAGGGACAGTGAAAACCAGGTAGACCTTTCAGTGCTGGCAGCTTTCGTGTGGGCGCAATCGCTGGACGTTTCGAATTTGGCAGCCGGGCTCTGCCAGAGTCACATAGGCATTGTTGCATCATAACCAACCAAGGCATTTGCAGAGCACGAATGTCTCTGCGGCAGCGAATGCAGTTCCAAGGGACAGTAAAAACCAGGTAGACCTTTCAGTGCTGGCAGTATTCGTGTGGGCGCAATCGCTGGACGTTTCGAATTTGACAGCCGGGCTCTGCGATAGTCACATAGGCATTGTTACATCATAACCAACCAAAGCTCTTGCGGACCGCGAATGTCTGTGCGGCAGCGAATGCAGTTCCAAGGGACAGTGAAAACCAGGTAGACCTTTCAGTGCTGGCAGCTTTCGTGTGGGCGCAATCGCTGGACGTTTCGAATTTGGCAGCCGGGCTCTGCCAGAGTCACATAGGTATTGTTGCATCATAACCAACCAAGGCTTTTGCAGAGCGCGAATGTCTGTGCGGCAGCGAATGCAGTTCCAAGGGACAGTGAAAACCAGGTAGAGCTTGCAGTGCTGGCAGCTTTCGTGTGGGCGCAATCGCTGGACGTTGAGAATTTGGCAGCCGGGCTCTGGCAGAGTCACATAGGCATTGTTGCATCATAACCAACCAAGGCATTTTCAGAGCGCGAATGTCTGTGCGGCAGCGAATGCAGTTCCAAGGGACAGTGAAAACCAGGTAGAGCTTGCAGTGCTGGCAGCTTTCGTGTGGGCGCAATCGCTGGACGTTGAGAATTTGGCAGCCGGGCTCTGCGACAGTCACATAGGCATTGTTGCATCATAACCAACCAAGGCATTTGCAGAGCACGAATGTCTGTGCGGCAGCGAATGCAGTTCCAAGGGACAGTGAAAACCAGGTAGACCTCTCAGTGCTGGCAGTATTCGTGTGGGCGCAATCGCTGGACGTTTCGAATTTGGCAGCCGGGCTCTGCCAGAGTCACATAGGCATTGTTGCATCATAACCAACCAAGGCTTTTGCAGAGCGCGAATGTCTGTGCGGCAGCGAATGCAGTTCCAAGGGACAGTGAAAACCAGGTAGACCTTTCAGTGCTGGCAGCTTTCGTGTGGGCGCAATCGCTGGACGTTGAGAATTTGGCAGCCGGGCTCTGCCAGAGTCACATAGGCATTGTTGCATCATAACCAACCAAGGCATTTTCAGAGCGCGAATGTCTGTGCGGCAGCGAATGCAGTTCCAAGGGACAGTGAAAACCAGGTAGACCTTTCAGTGCTGGCAGCTTTCGTGTGGGCGCAATCGCTGGACGTTGAGAATTTGGCAGCCGGGCTCTGCGACAGTCACATAGGCATTGTTGCATCATAACCAACCAAGGCATTTGCAGAGCACGAATGTCTGTGCGGCAGCGAATGCAGTTCCAAGGGACAGTGAAAACCAGGTAGAGCTTTCAGTGCTGGCAGCTTTCGTGTGGGCGCAATCGCTGGACGTTTCGAATTTGGCAGCCGGGTTCTGCGACAGTCACATAGGCATTGTTACATCATAACCAACCAGGGCATTTGCAGAGCGCGAATGTCTGTGCGGCAGCGAATGGAGTTCCAAGGGACAGTGAAAACCAGGTAGACCTTTCAGTGCTGGCAGTATTCGTGTGGGCGCAATCGCTGGACGTTGAGAATTTGGCAGCCGGGCTCTGCCAGAGTCACATAGGCATTGTTGCATCATAACCAACCAAGGCTTTTGCAGAGCGCGAATGTCTGTGCGGCAGCGAATGCAGTTCCAAGGGACAGTGAAAACCCGGTAGACCTTTCAGTGCTGGCAGCTTTCGTGTGGGCGCAATCGCTGGACGTTTCGAATTGGGCAGCCGGGCTCTGCGACAGTCACGTAGGCATTGTTGCATCATAACCAACCAAGGCATTTGCAGAGCACGAATGTCTGTGCGGCAGCGAATGCAGTTCCAAGGGACAGTAAAAACCAGGTAGAGCTTTCAGTGCTGGCAGCTTTCGTGTGGGCGCAATCGCTGGACGTTTCGAATTTGGCAGCCGGGCTCTGCCAGAGTCACATAGGTATTGTTGCATCATAACCAACCAAGGCTTTTGCAGAGCGCGAATGTCTGTGCGGCAGCGAATGCAGTTCCAAGGGACAGTGAAAACCAGGTAGAGCTTGCAGTGCTGGCAGCTTTCGTGTGGGCGCAATCGCTGGACGTTGAGAATTTGGCAGCCGGGCTCTGGCAGAGTCACATAGGCATTGTTGCATCATAACCAACCAAGGCATTTTCAGAGCGCGAATGTCTGTGCGGCAGCGAATGCAGTTCCAAGGGACAGTGAAAACCAGGTAGAGCTTGCAGTGCTGGCAGCTTTCGTGTGGGCGCAATCGCTGGACGTTGAGAATTTGGCAGCCGGGCTCTGCGACAGTCACATAGGCATTGTTGCATCATAACCAACCAAGGCATTTGCAGAGCACGAATGTCTGTGCGGCAGCGAATGCAGTTCCAAGGGACAGTGAAAACCAGGTAGACCTCTCAGTGCTGGCAGTATTCGTGTGGGCGCAATCGCTGGACGTTTCGAATTTGGCAGCCGGGCTCTGCCAGAGTCACATAGGCATTGTTGCATCATAACCAACCAAGGCTTTTGCAGAGCGCGAATGTCTGTGCGGCAGCGAATGCAGTTCCAAGGGACAGTGAAAACCAGGTAGACCTTTCAGTGCTGGCAGCTTTCGTGTGGGCGCAATCGCTGGACGTTGAGAATTTGGCAGCCGGGCTCTGCCAGAGTCACATAGGCATTGTTGCATCATAACCAACCAAGGCATTTTCAGAGCGCGAATGTCTGTGCGGCAGCGAATGCAGTTCCAAGGGACAGTGAAAACCAGGTAGACCTTTCAGTGCTGGCAGCTTTCGTGTGGGCGCAATCGCTGGACGTTGAGAATTTGGCAGCCGGGCTCTGCGACAGTCACATAGGCATTGTTGCATCATAACCAACCAAGGCATTTGCAGAGCACGAATGTCTGTGCGGCAGCGAATGCAGTTCCAAGGGACAGTGAAAACCAGGTAGAGCTTTCAGTGCTGGCAGCTTTCGTGTGGGCGCAATCGCTGGACGTTTCGAATTTGGCAGCCGGGTTCTGCGACAGTCACATAGGCATTGTTACATCATAACCAACCAGGGCATTTGCAGAGCGCGAATGTCTGTGCGGCAGCGAATGGAGTTCCAAGGGACAGTGAAAACCAGGTAGACCTTTCAGTGCTGGCAGTATTCGTGTGGGCGCAATCGCTGGACGTTGAGAATTTGGCAGCCGGGCTCTGCCAGAGTCACATAGGCATTGTTGCATCATAACCAACCAAGGCTTTTGCAGAGCGCGAATGTCTGTGCGGCAGCGAATGCAGTTCCAAGGGACAGTGAAAACCCGGTAGACCTTTCAGTGCTGGCAGCTTTCGTGTGGGCGCAATCGCTGGACGTTTCGAATTGGGCAGCCGGGCTCTGCGACAGTCACGTAGGCATTGTTGCATCATAACCAACCAAGGCATTTGCAGAGCACGAATGTCTGTGCGGCAGCGAATGCAGTTCCAAGGGACAGTAAAAACCAGGTAGAGCTTTCAGTGCTGGCAGCTTTCGTGTGGGCGCAATCGCTGGACGTTTCGAATTTGGCAGCCGGGCTCTGCCAGAGTCACATAGGTATTGTTGCATCATAACCAACCAAGGCTTTTGCAGAGCGCGAATGTCTGTGCGGCAGCGAATGCAGTTCCAAGGGACAGTGAAAACCAGGTAGAGCTTGCAGTGCTGGCAGCTTTCGTGTGGGCGCAATCGCTGGACGTTGAGAATTTGGCAGCCGGGCTCTGGCAGAGTCACATAGGCATTGTTGCATCATAACCAACCAAGGCATTTTCAGAGCGCGAATGTCTGTGCGGCAGCGAATGCAGTTCCAAGGGACAGTGAAAACCAGGTAGAGCTTGCAGTGCTGGCAGCTTTCGTGTGGGCGCAATCGCTGGACGTTGAGAATTTGGCAGCCGGGCTCTGCGACAGTCACATAGGCATTGTTGCATCATAACCAACCAAGGCATTTGCAGAGCACGAATGTCTGTGCGGCAGCGAATGCAGTTCCAAGGGACAGTGAAAACCAGGTAGACCTCTCAGTGCTGGCAGTATTCGTGTGGGCGCAATCGCTGGACGTTTCGAATTTGGCAGCCGGGCTCTGCCAGAGTCACATAGGCATTGTTGCATCATAACCAACCAAGGCTTTTGCAGAGCGCGAATGTCTGTGCGGCAGCGAATGCAGTTCCAAGGGACAGTGAAAACCAGGTAGACCTTTCAGTGCTGGCAGCTTTCGTGTGGGCGCAATCGCTAGACGTTTCGAATTTGGCAGCCGGGCTCTGCCAGAGTCACATAGGCATTGTTGCATCATAACCAACCAAGGCATTTGAAGAGCGCGAATGTCTGTGCGGCAGCGAATGCAGTTCCAAGGGACAGTGAAAACCAGGTAGACCTTTCAGTGCTGGCAGCTTTCGTGTGGGCGCAATCGCTGGACGTTGAGAATTTGGCAGCCGGGCTCTGCGACAGTCACATAGGCATTGTTGCATCATAACCAACCAAGGCATTTGCAGAGCACGAATGTCTGTGCGGCAGCGAATGCAGTTCCAAGGGACAGTGAAAACCAGGTAGAGCTTTCAGTGCTGGCAGCTTTCGTGTGGGCGCAATCGCTGGACGTTTCGAATTTGGCAGCCGGGTTCTGCGACAGTCACATAGGCATTGTTACATCATAACCAACCAGGGCATTTGCAGAGCGCGAATGTCTGTGCGGCAGCGAATGGAGTTCCAAGGGACAGTGAAAACCAGGTAGACCTTTCAGTGCTGGCAGTATTCGTGTGGGCGCAATCGCTGGACGTTGAGAATTTGGCAGCCGGGCTCTGCCAGAGTCACATAGGCATTGTTGCATCATAACCAACCAAGGCTTTTGCAGAGCGCGAATGTCTGTGCGGCAGCGAATGCAGTTCCAAGGGACAGTGAAAACCCGGTAGACCTTTCAGTGCTGGCAGCTTTCGTGTGGGCGCAATCGCTGGACGTTTCGAATTGGGCAGCCGGGCTCTGCGACAGTCACGTAGGCATTTTTGCATCATAACCAACCAAGGCATTTGCAGAGCACGAATGTCTGTGCGGCAGCGAATGCAGTTCCAAGGGACAGTAAAAACCAGGTAGAGCTTTCAGTGCTGGCAGCTTTCGTGTGGGCGCAATCGCTGGACGTTGAGAATTTGGCAGCCGGGCTCTGCCAGAGTCACATAGGCATTGTTGCATCATAACCAACCAAGGCATTTGCAGAGCACGAATGTCTGTGCGGCAGCGAATGCAGTTCCAAGGGACAGTGAAAACCAGGTAGACCTTTCAGTGCTGGCAGCTTTCGTGTGGGCGCAATCGCTGGACGTTCAGAATTTGGCAGCCGGGCTCTGCGACAGTCACGTAGGCATTGTTGCATCATAACCAACCAAGGCATTTGCAGAGCACGAATGTCTGTGCGGCAGCGAATGCAGTTCCACGGGACAGTGAAAACCAGGTAGACCTCTCAGTGCTGGCAGTATTCGTGTGGGCGCAATCGCTGGACGTTGAGAATTTGGCAGCCGGGCTCTGCCAGAGTCACATAGGCATTGTTGCATCATAACCAACCAAGGCATTTGCAGAGCACGAATGTCTGTGCGGCAGCGAATGCAGTTCCAAGGGACAGTGAAAACCAGGTAGAGCTTTCAGTGCTGGCAGCTTTCGTGTGGGCGCAATCGCTGGACGTTTCGAATTTGGCAGCCGGGCTCTGCGACAGTCACGTAGGCATTGTTGCATCATAACCAACCAAGGCATTTGCAGAGCGCGAATGTCTGTGCGGCAGCGAATGCAGTTCCAAGGGACAGTGAAAACCAGGTAGACCTTTCAGTGCTGGCAGCTTTCGTGTGGGCGCAATCGCTGGACGTTTCGAATTTGGCAGCCGGGCTCTGCCAGAGTCACATAGGCATTGTTGCATCATAACCAACCAAGGCTTTTGCAGAGCGCGAATGTCTGTGCGGCAGCGAATGCAGTTCCAAGGGACAGTGAAAACCAGGTAGACCTTTCAGTGCTGGCAGCTTTCGTGTGGGCGCAATCGCTGGACGTTGAGAATTTGGCAGCCGGGCTCTGCCAGAGTCACATAGGCATTGTTGCATCATAACCAACCAAGGCATTTGCAGAGCACGAATGTCTCTGCGGCAGCGAATGCAGTTCCAAGGGACAGTGAAAACCAGGTAGACATTTCAGTGCTGGCAGCTTTCGTGTGGGCGCAATCGCTGGACGTTTCGAATTTGGCAGCCGGGCTCTGCGATAGTCACATAGGCATTGTTACATCATAACCAACCAAAGCTCTTGCGGACCGCGAATGTCTGTGCGGCAGCGAATGCAGTTCCAAGGGACAGTGAAAACCAGGTAGAGCTTGCAGTGCTGGCAGCTTTCGTGTGGGCGCAATCGCTGGACGTTTCGAATTTGGCAGCCGGGCTCTGCCAGAGTCACATAGGCATTGTTGCATCATAACCAACCAGGGCATTTGCAGAGCGTGAATGTCTGTGCGGCAGCGAATGGAGTTCCAAGGGACAGTGAAAACCAGGTAGACCTTTCAGTGCTTGCAGTATTCGTGTGGGCGCAATCGCTGGACGTTGAGAATTTGGCAGCCGGGCTCTGCCAGAGTCACATAGGCATTGTTGCATCATAACCAACCAAGGCTTTTGCAGAGCGCGAATGTCTGTGCGGCAGCGAATGCAGTTCCAAGGGACAGTGAAAACCAGGTAGAGCTTGCAGTGCTGGCAGCTTTCGTGTGGGCGCAATCGCTGGACGTTGAGAATTTGGCAGCCGGGCTCTGCCAGAGTCACATAGGCATTGTTGCATCATAAGCAACCAAGGCATTTTCAGAGCGCGAATGTCTGTGCGGCAGCGAATGCAGTTCCAAGGGACAGTGAAAACCAGGTAGAGCTTGCAGTGCTGGCAGCTTTCGTGTGGGCGCAATCGCTGGACGTTTCAAATTTGGCAGCCCGGCTCTGCGACAGTCACATAGGCATTATTGCATCATAACCAACCAAGGCATTTGCAGAGCACGAATGTCTGTGCGGCAGCGAATGCAGTTCCAAGGGACAGTGAAAACCAGGTAGACCTCTCAGTGCTGGCAGTATTCGTGTGGGCGCAATCGCTGGACGTTTCGAATTTGGCAGCCGGGCTCTGCCAGAGTCACATAGGCATTGTTGCATCATAACCAACCAAGGCTTTTGCAGAGCGCGAATGTCTGTGCGGCAGCGAATGCAGTTCCAAGGGACAGTGAAAACCAGGTAGAGCTTGCAGTGCTGGCAGCTTTCGTGTGGGCGCAATCGCTGGACGTTGAGAATTTGGCAGCCGGGCTCTGCCAGAGTCACATAGGCATTGTTGCATCATAACCAACCAAGGCATTTTCAGAGCGCGAATGTCTGTGCGGCAGCGAATGCAGTTCCAAGGGACAGTGAAAACCAGGTAGAGCTTGCAGTGCTGGCAGCTTTCGTGTGGGCGCAATCGCTGGACGTTTCAAATTTGGCAGCCCGGCTCTGCGACAGTCACATAGGCATTGTTGCATCATAACCAACCAAGGCATTTGCAGAGCACGAATGTCTGTGCGGCAGCGAATGCAGTTCCAAGGGACAGTGAAAACCAGGTAGACCTCTCAGTGCTGGCAGCTTTCGTGTGGGCGCAATCGCTGGACGTTGAGAATTTGGCAGCCGGGCTCTGCCAGAGTCACATAGGCATTGTTGCATCATAACCAACCAAGGCTTTTGCAGAGCGCGAATGTCTGTGCGGCAGCGAATGCAGTTCCAAGGGACAGTGAAAACCAGGTAGACCTTTCAGTGCTGGCAGCTTTCGTGTGGGCGCAATCGCTGGACGTTTCGAATTTGGCAGCCGGGCTCTGCGACAGTCACATAGGCATTGTTGCATCATAACCAACCAAGGCATTTGCAGAGCACGAATGTCTCTGCGGCAGCGAATGCAGTTCCAAGGGACAGTGAAAACCAGGTAGACCTTTCAGTGTTGGCAGTATTCGTGTGGGCGCAATCGCTGGACGTTTCGAATTTGGCAGCCGGGCTCTGCGATAGTCACATAGGCATTGTTACATCATAACCAACCAAAGCTCTTGCGGACCGCGAATGTCTGTGCGGCAGCGAATGCAGTTCCAAGGGACAGTGAAAACCAGGTAGAGCTTGCAGTGCTGGCAGCTTTCGTGTGGGCGCAATCGCTGGACGTTTTGAATTTGGCAGCCGGGCTCTGCCAGAGTCACATAGGCATTGTTGCATCATAACCAACCAAGGCATTTGAAGAGCGCGAATGTCTGTGCGGCAGCGAATGCAGTTCCAAGGGACAGTGAAAACCCGGTAGACCTTTCAGTGCTGGCAGCTTTCGTGTGGGCGCAATCGCTGGACGTTTCGAATTTGGCAGCCGGGCTCTGCGACAGTCACGTAGGCATTGTTGCATCATAACCAACCAAGGCATTTGCAGAGCACGAATGTCTGTGCGGCAGCGAATGCAGTTCCAAGGGACAGTGAAAACCAGGTAGACCTCTCAGTGCTGGCAGTATTCGTGTGGGCGCAATCGCTGGACGTTGAGAATTTGGCAGCCGGGCTCTGCCAGAGTCACATAGGCATTGTTGCATCATAACCAACCAAGGCATTTTCAGAGCGCGAATGTCTGTGCGGCAGCGAATGCAGTTCCAAGGGACAGTGAAAACCAGGTAGACCTTTCAGTGCTGGCAGCTTTCGTGTGGGCGCAATCGCTGGACGTTTCGAATTTGGCAGCCGGGCTCTGCCAGAGTCACATAGGCATTGTTGCATCATAACCAACCAAGGCATTTGCAGAGCATGAATGTCTGTGCGGCAGCGAATGCAGTTCCAAGGGACAGTGAAAACCAGGTAGACCTTTCAGTGCTGGCAGCTTTCGTGTGGGCGCAATCGCTGGACGTTTCGAATTTGGCAGCCGGGCTCTGCCAGAGTCACATAGGCATTGTTGCATCATAACCAACCAAAGCTCTTGCGGAGCGCGAATGTCTGTGCGGCAGCGAATGCAGTTCCAAGGGACAGTGAAAACCAGGTAGACCTTTCAGTGCTGGCAGCTTTCGTGTGGGCGCAATCGCTGGACGTTTCGAATTTGGCAGCCGGGCTCTGCCAGAGTCACATAGGCATTGTTGCATCATAACCAACCAAGGCTTTTGCAGAGCGCGAATGTCTGTGCGGCAGCGAATGCAGTTCCAAGGGACAGTGAAAACCAGGTAGACCTTTCAGTGCTGGCAGCTTTCGTGTGGGCGCAATCGCTGGACGTTGAGAATTTGGCAGCCGGGCTCTGCCAGAGTCACATAGGCATTGTTGCATCATAACCAACCAAGGCATTTGCAGAGCACGAATGTCTGTGCGGCAGCGAATGCAGTTCCAAGGGACAGTGAAAACCAGGTAGACCTTTCAGTGCTGGCAGCTTTCGTGTGGGCGCAATCGCTGGACGTTTCGAATTTGGCAGCCGGGCTCTGCGACAGTCACGTAGGCATTGTTGCATCATAACCAACCAAGGCATTTGCAGAGCGCGAATGTCTGTGCGGCAGCGAATGCAGTTCCAAGGGACAGTGAAAACCAGGTAGACCTTTCAGTGCTGGCAGCTTTCGTGTGGGCGCAATCGCTGGACGTTTCGAATTTGGCAGCCGGGCTCTGCCAGAGTCACATAGGCATTGTTGCATCATAACCAACCAGGGCATTTGCAGAGCGCGAATGTCTGTGCGGCAGCGAATGGAGTTCCAAGGGACAGTGAAAACCAGGTAGACCTTTCAGTGCTGGCAGTATTCGTGTAGGCGCAATCGCTGGACGTTGAGAATTTGGCAGCCGGGCTCTGCCAGAGTCACATAGGCATTGTTGCATCATAACCAACCAAGGCTTTTGCAGAGCGCGAATGTTTGTGCGGCAGCGAATGCAGTACCAAGGGACAGTGAAAACCCAGTATACCTTTCAGTGCTGGCAGCTTTCGTGTGGGCGCAATCGCTGGACGTTTCGAATTTGGCAGCCGGGCTCTGCGACAGTCACGTAGGCATTGTTGCATCATAACCAACCAAGGCATTTGCAGAGCACGAATGTCTGTGCGGCAGCGAATGCAGTTCCAAGGGACAGTAAAAACCAGGTAGAGCTTTCAGTGCTGGCAGCTTTCGTGTGGGCGCAATCGCTGGACGTTGAGAATTTGGCAGCCGGGCTCTGCCAGAGTCACATAGGCATTGTTGCATCATAACCAACCAAGGCATTTGCAGAGCACGAATGTCTGTGCGGCAGCGAATGCAGTTCCAAGGGACAGTGAAAACCAGGTAGACCTTTCAGTGCTTGCAGTATTCGTGTGGGCGCAATCGCTGGACGTTGAGAATTTGGCAGCCGGGCTCTGCGACAGTCACATAGGCATTGTTGCATCATAACCAACCAAGGCATTTGCAGAACACGAATGTCTGTGCGGCAGCGAATGCAGTTCCAAGGGACAGTGAAAACCAGGTAGAGCTTGCAGTGCTGGCAGCTTTCGTGTGGGTGCAATCGCTGGACGTTTCGAATTTTGCAGCCGGGCTCTGCGACAGTCACGTAGGCATTGTTGCATCATAACCAACCAAGGCATTTTCAGAGCGCGAATGTCTGTGCGGCAGCGAATGCAGTTCCAAGGGACAGTGAAAACCAGGTAGAGCTTGCAGTGCTGGCAGCTTTCGTGTGGGCGCAATCGCTGGACGTTTCAAATTTGGCAGCCCGGCTCTGCGACAGTCACATAGGCATTGTTGCATCATAACCAACCAAGGCATTTGCAGAGCACGAATGTCTGTGCGGCAGCGAATGCAGTTCCAAGGGACAGTGAAAACCAGGTAGACCTCTCAGTGCTGGCAGCTTTCGTGTGGGCGCAATCGCTGGACGTTGAGAATTTGGCAGCCGGGCTCTGCCAGAGTCACATAGGCATTGTTGCATCATAACCAACCAAGGCTTTTGCAGAGCGCGAATGTCTGTGCGGCAGCGAATGCAGTTCCAAGGGACAGTGAAAACCAGGTAGACCTTTCAGTGCTGGCAGCTTTCGTGTGGGCGCAATCGCTGGACGTTTCGAATTTGGCAGCCGGGCTCTGCCAGAGTCACATAGGCATTGTTGCATCATAACCAACCAAGGCATTTGCAGAGCACGAATGTCTCTGCGGCAGCGAATGCAGTTCCAAGGGACAGTGAAAACCAGGTAGACCTTTCAGTGCTGGCAGTATTCGTGTGGGCGCAATCGCTGGACGTTTCGAATTTGGCAGCCGGGCTCTGCGATAGTCACATAGGCATTGTTACATCATAACCAACCAAAGCTCTTGCGGACCGCGAATGTCTGTGCGGCAGCGAATGCAGTTCCAAGGGACAGTGAAAACCAGGTAGACCTTTCAGTGCTGGCAGTATTCGTGTGGGCGCAATCGCTGGACGTTGAGAATTTGGCAGCCGGGCTCTGCCAGAGTCACATAGGCATTGTTGCATCATAACCAACCAAGGCTTTTGCAGAGCGCGAATGTCTGTGCGGCAGCGAATGCAGTTCCAAGGGACAGTGAAAACCAGGTAGAGCTTGCAGTGCTGGCAGCTTTCGTGTGGGCGCAATCGCTGGACGTTGAGAATTTGGCAGCCGGGCTCTGGCAGAGTCACATAGGCATTGTTGCATCATAACCAACCAAGGCATTTTCAGAGCGCGAATGTCTGTGCGGCAGCGAATGCAGTTCCAAGGGACAGTGAAAACCAGGTAGAGCTTGCAGTGCTGGCAGCTGTCGTGTGGGCGCAATCGCTGGACGTTTCAAATTTGGCAGCCCGGCTCTGCGACAGTCACATAGGCATTGTTGCATCATAACCAACCAAGGCATTTGCAGAGCACGAATGTCTGTGCGGCAGCGAATGCAGTTCCAAGGGACAGTGAAAACCAGGTAGACCTTTCAGTGCTGGCAGCTTTCGTGTGGGCGCAATCGCTGGACGTTTCGAATTTGGCAGCCGGGCTCTGCCAGAGTCACATAGGCATTGTTGCATCATAACCAACCAAAGCTCTTGCGGAGCGCGAATGTCTGTGCGGCAGCGAATGCAGTTCCAAGGGACAGTGAAAACCAGGTAGACCTTTCAGTGCTGGCAGCTTTCGTGTGGGCGCAATCGCTGGACGTTGAGAATTTGGCAGCCGGGCTCTGCCAGAGTCACATAGGCATTGTTGCATCATAACCAACCAAGGCTTTTGCAGAGCGCGAATGTCTGTGCGGCAGCGAATGCAGTTCCAAGGGACAGTGAAAACCAGGTAGACCTTTCAGTGCTGGCAGCTTTCGTGTGGGCGCAATCGCTGGACGTTGAGAATTTGGCAGCCGGGCTCTGCCAGAGTCACATAGGCATTGTTGCATCATAACCAACCAAGGCATTTGCAGAGCACGAATGTCTGTGCGGCAGCGAATGCAGTTCCAAGGGACAGTGAAAACCAGGTAGACCTTTCAGTGCTGGCAGCTTTCGTGTGGGCGCAATCGCTGGACGTTTCGAATTTGGCAGCCGGGCTCTGCGACAGTCACGTAGGCATTGTTGCATCATAACCAACCAAGGCATTTGCAGAGCGCGAATGTCTGTGCGGCAGCGAATGCAGTTCCAAGGGACAGTGAAAACCAGGTAGACCTTTCAGTGCTGGCAGCTTTCGTGTGGGCGCAATCGCTGGACGTTTCGAATTTGGCAGCCGGGCTCTGCCAGAGTCACATAGGCATTGTTGCATCATAACCAACCAAGGCTTTTGCAGAGCGCGAATGTTTGTGCGGCAGCGAATGCAGTACCAAGGGACAGTGAAAACCCAGTATACCTTTCAGTGCTGGCAGCTTTCGTGTGGGCGCAATCGCTGGACGTTTCGAATTTGGCAGCCGGGCTCTGCGACAGTCACGTAGGCATTGTTGCATCATAACCAACCAAGGCATTTGCAGAGCACGAATGTCTGTGCAGCAGCGAATGCAGTTCCAAGGGACAGTAAAAACCAGGTAGAGCTTTCAGTGCTGGCAGCTTTCGTGTGGGCGCAATCGCTGGACGTTGAGAATTTGGCAGCCGGGCTCTGCCAGAGTCACATAGGCATTGTTGCATCATAACCAACCAAGGCATTTGCAGAGCACGAATGTCTGTGCGGCAGCGAATGCAGTTCCAAGGGACAGTGAAAACCAGGTAGACCTTTCAGTGCTGGCAGCTTTCGTGTGGGCGCAATCGCTGGACGTTGAGAATTTGGCAGCCGGGCTCTGCGACAGTCACATAGGCATTGTTGCATCATAACCAACCAAGGCATTTGCAGAACACGAATGTCTGTGCGGCAGCGAATGCAGTTCCAAGGGACAGTGAAAACCAGGTAGAGCTTGCAGTGCTGGCAGCTTTCGTGTGGGTGCAATCGCTGGACGTTTCGAATTTTGCAGCCGGGCTCTGCGACAGTCACGTAGGCATTGTTGCATCATAACCAACCAAGGCATTTTCAGAGCGCGAATGTCTGTGCGGCAGCGAATGCAGTTCCAAGGGACAGTGAAAACCAGGTAGAGCTTGCAGTGCTGGCAGCTTTCGTGTGGGCGCAATCGCTGGACGTTTCAAATTTGGCAGCCCGGCTCTGCGACAGTCACATAGGCATTGTTGCATCATAACCAACCAAGGCATTTGCAGAGCACGAATGTCTGTGCGGCAGCGAATGCAGTTCCAAGGGACAGTGAAAACCAGGTAGACCTCTCAGTGCTGGCAGCTTTCCTGTGGGCGCAATCGCTGGACGTTGAGAATTTGGCAGCCGGGCTCTGCCAGAGTCACATAGGCATTGTTGCATCATAACCAACCAAGGCTTTTGCAGAGCGCGAATGTCTGTGCGGCAGCGAATGCAGTTCCAAGGGACAGTGAAAACCAGGTAGACCTTTCAGTGCTGGCAGCTTTCGTGTGGGCGCAATCGCTGGACGTTTCGAATTTGGCAGCCGGGCTCTGCCAGAGTCACATAGGCATTGTTGCATCATAACCAACCAAGGCATTTGCAGAGCACGAATGTCTCTGCGGCAGCGAATGCAGTTCCAAGGGACAGTGAAAACCAGGTAGACCTTTCAGTGCTGGCAGTATTCGTGTGGGCGCAATCGCTGGACGTTTCGAATTTGGCAGCCGGGCTCTGCGATAGTCACATAGGCATTGTTACATCATAACCAACCAAAGCTCTTGCGGACCGCGAATGTCTGTGCGGCAGCGAATGCAGTTCCAAGGGACAGTGAAAACCAGGTAGACCTTTCAGTGCTGGCAGTATTCGTGTGGGCGCAATCGCTGGACGTTGAGAATTTGGCAGCCGGGCTCTGCCAGAGTCACATAGGCATTGTTGCATCATAACCAACCAAGGCTTTTGCAGAGCGCGAATGTCTGTGCGGCAGCGAATGCAGTTCCAAGGGACAGTGAAAACCAGGTAGAGCTTGCAGTGCTGGCAGCTTTCGTGTGGGCGCAATCGCTGGACGTTGAGAATTTGGCAGCCGGGCTCTGGCAGAGTCACATAGGCATTGTTGCATCATAACCAACCAAGGCATTTTCAGAGCGCGAATGTCTGTGCGGCAGCGAATGCAGTTCCAAGGGACAGTGAAAACCAGGTAGAGCTTGCAGTGCTGGCAGCTGTCGTGTGGGCGCAATCGCTGGACGTTTCAAATTTGGCAGCCCGGCTCTGCGACAGTCACATAGGCATTGTTGCATCATAACCAACCAAGGCATTTGCAGAGCACGAATGTCTGTGCGGCAGCGAATGCAGTTCCAAGGGACAGTGAAAACCAGGTAGACCTCTCAGTGCTGGCAGTATTCGTGTGGGCGCAATCGCTGGACGTTTCGAATTTGGCAGCCGGGCTCTGCCAGAGTCACATAGGCATTGTTGCATCATAACCAACCAAGGCATTTTCAGAGCGCGAATGTCTGTGCGGCAGCGAATGCAGTTCCAAGGGACAGTGAAAACCAGGTAGAGCTTTCAGTGCTGGCAGCTTTCGTGTGGGCGCAATCGCTGGACGTTGAGAATTTGGCAGCCGGGCTCTGCCAGAGTCACATAGGCATTGTTGCATCATAACCAACCAAGGCATTTTCAGAGCGCGAATGTCTGTGCGGCAGCGAATGCAGTTCCAAGGGACAGTGAAAACCAGGTAGAGCTTTCAGTGCTGGCAGCTTTCGTGTGGGCGCAATCGCTGGACGTTGAGAATTTGGCAGCCGGGCTCTGCGACAGTCACATAGGCATTGTTGCATCATAACCAACCAAGGCATTTGCAGAGCACGAATGTCTGTGCGGCAGCGAATGCAGTTCCAAGGGACAGTGAAAACCAGGTAGAGCTTTCAGTGCTGGCAGCTTTCGTGTGGGCGCAATCGCTGGATGTTTCGAATTTGGCAGCCGGGCTCTGCCAGAGTCACATAGGCATTGTTACATCATAACCAACCAGGGCATTTGCAGAGCGCGAATGTCTGTGCGGCAGCGAATGGAGTTCCAAGGGACAGTGAAAACCAGGTAGACCTTTCAGTGCTGGCAGTATTCGTGTGGGCGCAATCGCTGGACGTTGAGAATTTGGCAGCCGGGCTCTGCCAGAGTCACATAGGCATTGTTGCATCATAACCAACCAAGGCTTTTGCAGAGCGCGAATGTCTGTGCGGCAGCGAATGCAGTTCCAAGGGACAGTAAAAACCAGGTAGACCTTTCAGTGCTGGCAGCTTTCGTGTGGGCGCAATCGCTGGACGTTTCGAATTTGGCAGCCGGGCTCTGCCAGAGTCACATAGGCATTGTTGCATCATAACCAACCAAGGCATTTGCAGAGCACGAATGTCTGTGCGGCAGCGAATGCAGTTCCAAGGGACAGTGAAAACCAGGTAGACCTTTCAGTGCTGGCAGCTTTCGTGTGGGCGCAATCGCTGGACGTTGAGAATTTGGCAGCCGGGCTCTGCGACAGTCACGTAGGCATTGTTGCATCATAACCAACCAAGGCATTTGCAGAGCACGAATGTCTGTGCAGCAGCGAATGCAGTTCCAAGGGACAGTGAAAACCAGGTAGACCTTTCAGTGCTGGCAGCTTTCGTGTGGGCGCAATCGCTGGACGTTTCGAATTTGGCAGCCGGGCTCTGCGACAGTCACATAGGCATTGTTGCATCATAACCAACCAAAGCTCTTGCGGAGCGCGAATGTCTGTGCGGCAGCGAATGCAGTTCCAAGGGACAGTGAAAACCAGGTAGACCTTTCAGTGCTGGCAGCTTTCGTGTGGGCGCAATCGCTGGACGTTTCGAATTTGGCAGCCGGGGTCTGCCAGAGTCACATAGGCATTGTTGCATCATAACCAACCAAGGCTTTTGCAGAGCGCGAATGTCTGTGCGGCAGCGAATGCAGTTCCAAGGGACAGTGAAAACCAGGTAGAGCTTTCAGTGCTGGCAGCTTTCGTGTGGGCGCAATCGCTAGACGTTTCGAATTTGGCAGCCGGGCTCTGCCAGAGTCACATAGGCATTGTTGCATCATAACCAACCAAGGCATTTGAAGAGCGCGAATGTCTGTGCGGCAGCGAATGCAGTTCCAAGGGACAGTGAAAACCAGGTAGACCTTTCAGTGCTTGCAGTATTCGTGTGGGCGCAATCGCTGGACGTTGAGAATTTGGCAGCCGGGCTCTGCCAGAGTCACATAGGCATTGTTGCATCATAACCAACCAAGGCATTTTCAGAGCGCGAATGTCTGTGCGGCAGCGAATGCAGTTCCAAGGGACAGTGAAAACCAGGTAGACCTTTCAGTGCTGGCAGCTTTCGTGTGGGCGCAATCGCTGGACTTTTCGAATTTGGCAGCCGGGCTCTGCCAGAGTCACATAGGCATTGTTGCATCATAACCAACCAAGGCATTTGCAGAGCATGAATGTCTGTGCGGCAGCGAATGCAGTTCCAAGGGACAGTGAAAACCAGGTAGACCTTTCAGTGCTGGCAGCTTTCGTGTGGGCGCAATCGCTGGACGTTTCGAATTTGGCAGCCGGGCTCTGCCAGAGTCACATAGGCATTGTTGCATCATAACCAACCAAAGCTCTTGCGGAGCGCGAATGTCTGTGCGGCAGCGAATGCAGTTCCAAGGGACAGTGAAAACCAGGTAGACCTTTCAGTGCTTGCAGTATTCGTGTGGGCGCAATCGCTGGACGTTTCGAATTTGGCAGCCGGGCTCTGCCAGAGTCACATAGGCATTGTTGCATCATAACCAACCAAGGCTTTTGCAGAGCGCGAATGTCTGTGCGGCAGCGAATGCAGTTCCAAGGGACAGTGAAAACCAGGTAGACCTTTCAGTGCTGGCAGCTTTCGTGTGGGCGCAATCGCTGGACGTTGAGAATTTGGCAGCCGGGCTCTGCCAGAGTCACATAGGCATTGTTGCATCATAACCAACCAAGGCATTTTCAGAGCGCGAATGTCTGTGCGGCAGCGAATGCAGTTCCAAGGGACAGTGAAAACCAGGTAGAGCTTTCAGTGCTGGCAGCTTTCGTGTGGGCGCAATCGCTGGACGTTTCGAATTTGGCAGCCGGGCTCTGCCAGAGTCACATAGGCATTGTTACATCATAACCAACCAGGGCATTTGCAGAGCGCGAATGTCTGTGCGGCAGCGAAGGGAGTTCCAAGGGACAGTGAAAACCAGGTAGACCTTTCAGTGCTGGCAGTATTCGTGTGGGCGCAATCGCTGGACGTTGAGAATTTGGCAGCCGGGCTCTGCCAGAGTCACATAGGCATTGTTGCATCATAACCAACCAAGGCATTTGCAGAGCACGAATGTCTGTGCAGCAGCGAATGCAGTTCCAAGGGACAGTGAAAACCAGGTAGACCTTTCAGTGCTGGCAGCTTTCGTGTGGGCGCAATCGCTGGACGTTTCGAATTTGGCAGCCGGGCTCTGCGACAGTCACATAGGCATTGTTGCATCATAATCAACCAAAGCTCTTGCGGAGCGCGAATGTCTGTGCGGCAGCGAATGCAGTTCCAAGGGACAGTGAAAACCAGGTAGAGCTTTCAGTGCTGGCAGCTTTCGTGTGGGCGCAATCGCTGGACGTTGAGAATTTGGCAGCCGGGCTCTGCCAGAGTCACATAGGCATTGTTGCATCATAACCAACCAAGGCTTTTGCAGAGCGCGAATGTCTGTGCGGCAGCGAATGCAGTTCCAAGGGACAGTGAAAACCAGGTAGACCTTTCAGTGCTGGCAGCTTTCGTGTGGGCGCAATCGCTGGACGTTGAGAATTTGGCAGCCGGGCTCTGCCAGAGTCACATAGGCATTGTTGCATCATAACCAACCAAGGCATTTTCAGAGCGCGAATGTCTGTGCGGCAGCGAATGCAGTTCCAAGGGACAGTGAAAACCAGGTAGAGCTTTCAGTGCTGGCAGCTTTCGTGTGGGCGCAATCGCTGGACGTTGAGAATTTGGCAGCCGGGCTCTGCGACAGTCACATAGGCATTGTTGCATCATAACCAACCAAGGCATTTGCAGAGCACGAATGTCTGTGCGGCAGCGAATGCAGTTCCAAGGGACAGTGAAAACCCGGTAGACCTTTCAGTGCTGGCAGCTTTCGTGTGGGCGCAATCGCTGGACGTTTCGAATTTGGCAGCCGGGCTCTGCGACAGTCACGTAGGCATTGTTGCATCATAACCAACCAAGGCTTTTGCAGAGCGCGAATGTCTGTGCGGCAGCGAATGCAGTTCCAAGGGACAGTGAAAACCAGGTAGAGCTTTCAGTGCTGGCAGCTTTCGTGTGGGCGCAATCGCTAGACGTTTCGAATTTGGCAGCCGGGCTCTGACAGAGTCACATAGGCATTGTTGCATCATAACCAACCAAGGCATTTGAAGAGCGCGAATGTCTGTGCGGCAGCGAATGCAGTTCCAAGGGACAGTGAAAACCAGGTAGACCTCTCAGTGCTGGCAGCTTTCGTGTGGGCGCAATCGCTGGACGTTGAGAATTTGGCAGCCGGGCTCTGGCAGAGTCACATAGGCATTGTTGCATCATAACCAACCAAGGCATTTTCAGAGCGCGAATGTCTGTGCGGCAGCGAATGCAGTTCCAAGGGACAGTGAAAACCAGGTAGACCTTTCAGTGCTGGCAGCTTTCGTGTGGGCGCAATCGCTGGACGTTTCGAATTTGGCAGCCGGGCTCTGCCAGAGTCACATAGGCATTGTTGCATCATAACCAACCAAGGCATTTGCAGAGCATGAATGTCTGTGCGGCAGCGAATGCAGTTCCAAGGGACAGTGAAAACCAGGTAGACCTTTCAGTGCTGGCAGCTTTCGTGTGGGCGCAATCGCTGGACGTTTCGAATTGGGCAGCCGGGCTCTGCGACAGTCACGTAGGCATTTTTGCATCATAACCAACCAAAGCTCTTGTGGAGCGCGAATGTCTGTGCGGCAGCGAATGCAGTTCCAAGGGACAGTGAAAACCAGGTAGACCTTTCAGTGCTGGCAGCTTTCGTGTGGGCACAATCGCTGGACGTTGAGAATTTGGCAGCCGGGCTCTGCCAGAGTCACATAGGCATTGTTGCATCATAACCAACCAAGGCATTTTCAGAGCGCGAATGTCTGTGCGGCAGCGAATGCAGTTCCAAGGGACAGTGAAAACCAGGTAGACCTTTCAGTGCTGGCAGCTTTCGTGTGGGCGCAATCGCTGGACGTTGAGAATTTGGCAGCCGGGCTCTGCCAGAGTCACATAGGCATTGTTGCATCATAACCAACCAAGGCATTTTCAGAGCGCGAATGTCTGTGCGGCAGCGAATGCAGTTCCAAGGGACAGTGAAAACCAGGTAGAGCTTTCAGTGCTGGCAGCTTTCGTGTGGGCGCAATCGCTAGACGTTTCGAATTTGGCAGCCGGGCTCTGCCAGAGTCACATAGGCATTGTTGCATCATAACCAACCAAGGCATTTGAAGAGCGCGAATGTCTGTGCGGCAGCGAATGCAGTTCCAAGGGACAGTGAAAACCCGGTAGACCTTTCAGTGCTGGCAGCTTTCGTGTGGGCGCAATCGCTGGACGTTTCGAATTTGGCAGCCGGGCTCTGCGACAGTCACGTAGGCATTGTTGCATCATAACCAACCAAGGCATTTGCAGAGCACGAATGTCTGTGCGGCAGCGAATGCAGTTCCAAGGGACAGTAAAAACCAGGTAGACCTTTCAGTGCTGGCAGCTTTCGTGTGGGCGCAATCGCTGGACGTTGAGAATTTGGCAGCCGGGCTCTGCCAGAGTCACATAGGCATTGTTGCATCATAACCAACCAAGGCATTTGCAGAGCACGAATGTCTGTGCGGCAGCGAATGCAGTTCCAAGGGACAGTGAAAACCAGGTAGACCTTTCAGTGCTGGCAGCTTTCGTGTGGGCGCAATCGCTGGACGTTGAGAATTTGGCAGCCGGGCTCTGCGACAGTCACATAGGCATTGTTGCATCATAACCAACCAAGGCATTTGCAGAACACGAATGTCTGTGCGGCAGCGAATGCAGTTCCAAGGGACAGTGAAAACCAGGTAGAGCTTGCAGTGCTGGCAGCTTTCGTGTGGGTGCAATCGCTGGACGTTTCGAATTTTGCAGCCGGGCTCTGCGACAGTCACGTAGGCATTGTTGCATCATAACCAACCAAGGCATTTTCAGAGCGCGAATGTCTGTGCGGCAGCGAATGCAGTTCCAAGGGACAGTGAAAACCAGGTAGAGCTTTCAGTGCTGGCAGCTTTCGTGTGGGCGCAATCGCTGGACGTTTCAAATTTGGCAGCCCGGCTCTGCGACAGTCACATAGGCATTGTTGCATCATAACCAACCAAGGCTTTTGCAGAGCACGAATGTCTGTGCGGCAGCGAATGCAGTTCCAAGGGACAGTGAAAACCAGGTAGACCTCTCAGTGCTGGCAGCTTTCGTGTGGGCGCAATCGCTGGACGTTGAGAATTTGGCAGCCGAGCTCTGCCAGAGTCACATAGGCATTGTTGCATCATAACCAACCAAGGCTTTTGCAGAGCGCGAATGTCTGTGCGGCAGCGAATGCAGTTCCAAGGGACAGTGAAAACCAGGTAGACCTTTCAGTGCTGGCAGCTTTCGTGTGGGCGCAATCGCTGGACGTTTCGAATTTGGCAGCCGGGCTCTGCCAGAGTCACATAGGCATTGTTGCATCATAACCAACCAAGGCATTTGCAGAGCACGAATGTCTCTGCGGCAGCGAATGCAGTTCCAAGGGACAGTGAAAACCAGGTAGACCTTTCAGTGCTGGCAGTATTCGTGTGGGCGCAATCGCTGGACGTTTCGAATTTGGCAGCCGGGCTCTGCGATAGTCACATAGGCATTGTTACATCATAACCAACCAAAGCTCTTGCGGACCGCGAATGTCTGTGCGGCAGCGAATGCAGTTCCAAGGGACAGTGAAAACCAGGTAGACCTTTCAGTGCTTGCAGTATTCGTGTGGGCGCAATCGCTGGACGTTGAGAATTTGGCAGCCGGGCTCTGCCAGAGTCACATAGGCATTGTTGCATCATAACCAACCAAGGCATTTGCAGAGCATGAATGTCTGTGCGGCAGCGAATGCAGTTCCAAGGGACAGTGAAAACCAGGTAGACCTTTCAGTGCTGGCAGCTTTCGTGTGGGCGCAATCGCTGGACGTTTCGAATTTGGCAGCCGGGCTCTGCCAGAGTCACATAGGCATTGTTGCATCATAACCAACCAAAGCTCTTGCGGAGCGCGAATGTCTGTGCGGCAGCGAATGCAGTTCCAAGGGACAGTGAAAACCAGGTAGACCTTTCAGTGCTGGCAGCTTTCGTGTGGGCGCAATCGCTGGACGTTGAGAATTTGGCAGCCGGGCTCTGCCAGAGTCACATAGGCATTGTTGCATCATAACCAACCAAGGCATTTTCAGAGCGCGAATGTCTGTGCGGCAGCGAATGCAGTTCCAAGGGACAGTGAAAACCAGGTAGACCTTTCAGTGCTGGCAGCTTTCGTGTGGGCGCAATCGCTGGACGTTGAGAATTTGGCAGCCGGGCTCTGCCAGAGTCACATAGGCATTGTTGCATCATAACCAACCAAGGCATTTTCAGAGCGCGAATGTCTGTGCGGCAGCGAATGCAGTTCCAAGGGACAGTGAAAACCAGGTAGACCTTTCAGTGCTGGCAGCTTTCGTGTGGGCGCAATCGCTAGACGTTTCGAATTTGGCAGCCGGGCTCTGCCAGAGTCACATAGGCATTGTTGCATCATAACCAACCAAGGCATTTGAAGAGCGCGAAAGTCTGTGCGGCAGCGAATGCAGTTCCAAGGGACAGTGAAAACCCGGTAGACCTTTCAGTGCTGGCAGCTTTCGTGTGGGCGCAATCGCTGGACGTTTCGAATTTGGCAGCCGGGCTCTGCGACAGTCACGTAGGCATTGTTGCATCATAACCAACCAAGGCATTTGCAGAGCACGAATGTTTGTGCGGCAGCGAATGCAGTTCCAAGGGACAGTAAAAACCAGGTAGACCTTTCAGTGCTGGCAGCTTTCGTGTGGGCGCAATCGCTGGACGTTGAGAATTTGGCAGCCGGGCTCTGCCAGAGTCACATAGGCATTGTTGCATCATAACCAACCAAGGCATTTGCAGAGCACGAATGTCTGTGCGGCAGCGAATGCAGTTCCAAGGGACAGTGAAAACCAGGTAGACCTTTCAGTGCTGGCAGCTTTCGTGTGGGCGCAATCGCTGGACGTTGAGAATTTGGCAGCCGGGCTCTGCGACAGTCACATAGGCATTGTTGCATCATAACCAACCAAGGCATTTGCAGAACACGAATGTCTGTGCGGCAGCGAATGCAGTTCCAAGGGACAGTGAAAACCAGGTAGAGCTTGCAGTGCTGGCAGCTTTCGTGTGGGTGCAATCGCTGGACGTTTCGAATTTTGCAGCCGGGCTCTGCGACAGTCACGTAGGCATTGTTGCATCATAACCAACCAAGGCATTTTCAGAGCGCGAATGTCTGTGCGGCAGCGAATGCAGTTCCAAGGGACAGTGAAAACCAGGTAGAGCTTGCAGTGCTGGCAGCTTTCGTGTGGGCGCAATCGCTGGACGTTTCAAATTTGGCAGCCCGGCTCTGCGACAGTCACATAGGCATTGTTGCATCATAACCAACCAAGGCTTTTGCAGAGCACGAATGTCTGTGCGGCAGCGAATGCAGTTCCAAGGGACAGTGAAAACCAGGTAGACCTCTCAGTGCTGGCAGCTTTCGTGTGGGCGCAATCGCTGGACGTTGAGAATTTGGCAGCCGAGCTCTGCCAGAGTCACATAGGCATTGTTGCATCATAACCAACCAAGGCTTTTGCAGAGCGCGAATGTCTGTGCGGCAGCGAATGCAGTTCCAAGGGACAGTGAAAACCAGGTAGACCTTTCAGTGCTGGCAGCTTTCGTGTGGGCGCAATCGCTGGACGTTTCGAATTTGGCAGCCGGGCTCTGCCAGAGTCACATAGGCATTGTTGCATCATAACCAGCCAAGGCATTTGCAGAGCACGAATGTCTCTGCGGCAGCGAATGCAGTTCCAAGGGACAGTGAAAACCAGGTAGACCTTTCAGTGCTGGCAGTATTCGTGTGGGCGCAATCGCTGGACGTTTCGAATTTGGCAGCCGGGCTCTGCGATAGTCACATAGGCATTGTTACATCATAACCAACCAAAGCTCTTGCGGACCGCGAATGTCTGTGCGGCAGCGAATGCAGTTCCAAGGGACAGTGAAAACCAGGTAGACCTTTCAGTGCTTGCAGTATTCGTGTGGGCGCAATCGCTGGACGTTGAGAATTTGGCAGCCGGGCTCTGGCAGAGTCACATAGGCATTGTTGCATCATAACCAACCAAGGCATTTGCAGAGCGCGAATGTCTGTGCGGCAGCGAATGCAGTTCCAAGGGACAGTGAAAACCAGGTAGAGCTTGCAGTGCTGGCAGCTTTCGTGTGGGCGCAATCGCTGGACGTTTCAAATTTGGCAGCCCGGCTCTGCGACAGTCACATAGGCATTGTTGCATCATAACCAACCAAGGCATTTGCAGAGCACGAATGTCTGTGCGGCAGCGAATGCAGTTCCAAGGGACAGTGAAAACCAGGTAGACCTCTCAGTGCTGGCAGTATTCGTGTGGGCGCAATCGCTGGACGTTTCGAATTTGGCAGCCGGGCTCTGCCAGAGTCACATAGGCATTGTTGCATCATAACCAACCAAGGCTTTTGCAGAGCGCGAATGTGTGTGCGGCAGCGAATGCAGTTCCAAGGGACAGTGAAAACCAGGTAGACCTTTCAGTGCTGGCAGCTTTCGTGTGGGCGCAATCGCTGGACGTTGAGAATTTGGCAGCCGGGCTCTGCCAGAGTCACATAGGCATTGTTGCATCATAACCAACCAAGGCATTTTCAGAGCGCGAATGTCTGTGCGGCAGCGAATGCAGTTCCAAGGGACAGTGAAAACCAGGTAGAGCTTGCAGTGCTGGCAGCTTTCGTGTGGGCGCAATCGCTGGACGTTGAGAATTTGGCAGCCCGGCTCTGCGACAGTCACATAGGCATTGTTGCATCATAACCAACCAAGGCATTTGCAGAGCACGAATGTCTGTGCGGCAGCGAATGCAGTTCCAAGGGACAGTGAAAACCAGGTAGACCTCTCAGTGCTGGCAGCTTTCGTGTGGGCGCAATCGCTGGACGTTGAGAATTTGGCAGCCGGGCTCTGCCAGAGTCACATAGGCATTGTTGCATCATAACCAACCAAGGCTTTTGCAGAGCGCGAATGTCTGTGCGGCAGCGAATGCAGTTCCAAGGGACAGTGAAAACCAGGTAGACCTTTCAGTGCTGGCAGCTTTCGTGTGGGCGCAATCGCTGGACGTTTCGAATTTGGCAGCCGGGCTCTGCCAGAGTCACATAGGCATTGTTGCATCATAACCAACCAAGGCATTTGCAGAGCACGAATGTCTCTGCGGCAGCGAATGCAGTTCCAAGGGACAGTGAAAACCAGGTAGACCTTTCAGTGCTGGCAGTATTCGTGTGGGCGCAATCGCTGGACGTTTCGAATTTGACAGCCGGGCTCTGCGATAGTCACATAGGCATTGTTACATCATAACCAACCAAAGCTCTTGCGGACCGCGAATGTCTGTGCGGCAGCGAATGCAGTTCCAAGGGACAGTGAAAACCAGGTAGACCTTTCAGTGCTGGCAGCTTTCGTGTGGGCGCAATCGCTGGACGTTTCGAATTTGGCAGCCGGGCTCTGCCAGAGTCACATAGGTATTGTTGCATCATAACCAACCAAGGCTTTTGCAGAGCGCGAATGTCTGTGCGGCAGCGAATGCAGTTCCAAGGGACAGTGAAAACCAGGTAGAGCTTGCAGTGCTGGCAGCTTTCGTGTGGGCGCAATCGCTGGACGTTGAGAATTTGGCAGCCGGGCTCTGCCAGAGTCACATAGGCATTGTTGCATCATAACCAACCAAGGCATTTTCAGAGCGCGAATGTCTGTGCGGCAGCGAATGCAGTTCCAAGGGACAGTGAAAACCAGGTAGAGCTTGCAGTGCTGGCAGCTTTCGTGTGGGCGCAATCGCTGGACGTTGAGAATTTGGCAGCCGGGCTCTGCGACAGTCACATAGGCATTGTTGCATCATAACCAACCAAGGCATTTGCAGAGCACGAATGTCTGTGCGGCAGCGAATGCAGTTCCAAGGGACAGTGAAAACCAGGTAGACCTCTCAGTGCTGGCAGTATTCGTGTGGGCGCAATCGCTGGACGTTTCGAATTTGGCAGCCGGGCTCTGCCAGAGTCACATAGGCATTGTTGCATCATAACCAACCAAGGCTTTTGCAGAGCGCGAATGTCTGTGCGGCAGCGAATGCAGTTCCAAGGGACAGTGAAAACCAGGTAGACCTTTCAGTGCTGGCAGCTTTCGTGTGGGCGCAATCGCTGGACGTTGAGAATTTGGCAGCCGGGCTCTGCCAGAGTCACATAGGCATTGTTGCATCATAACCAACCAAGGCATTTTCAGAGCGCGAATGTCTGTGCGGCAGCGAATGCAGTTCCAAGGGACAGTGAAAACCAGGTAGACCTTTCAGTGCTGGCAGCTTTCGTGTGGGCGCAATCGCTGGACGTTGAGAATTTGGCAGCCGGGCTCTGCGACAGTCACATAGGCATTGTTGCATCATAACCAACCAAGGCATTTGCAGAGCACGAATGTCTGTGCGGCAGCGAATGCAGTTCCAAGGGACAGTGAAAACCAGGTAGAGCTTTCAGTGCTGGCAGCTTTCGTGTGGGCGCAATCGCTGGACGTTTCGAATTTGGCAGCCGGGTTCTGCGACAGTCACATAGGCATTGTTACATCATAACCAACCAGGGCATTTGCAGAGCGCGAATGTCTGTGCGGCAGCGAATGGAGTTCCAAGGGACAGTGAAAACCAGGTAGACCTTTCAGTGCTGGCAGTATTCGTGTGGGCGCAATCGCTGGACGTTGAGAATTTGGCAGCCGGGCTCTGCCAGAGTCACATAGGCATTGTTGCATCATAACCAACCAAGGCTTTTGCAGAGCGCGAATGTCTGTGCGGCAGCGAATGCAGTTCCAAGGGACAGTGAAAACCCGGTAGACCTTTCAGTGCTGGCAGCTTTCGTGTGGGCGCAATCGCTGGACGTTTCGAATTGGGCAGCCGGGCTCTGCGACAGTCACGTAGGCATTTTTGCATCATAACCAACCAAGGCATTTGCAGAGCACGAATGTCTGTGCGGCAGCGAATGCAGTTCCAAGGGACAGTAAAAACCAGGTAGAGCTTTCAGTGCTGGCAGCTTTCGTGTGGGCGCAATCGCTGGACGTTTCGAATTTGGCAGCCGGGCTCTGCCAGAGTCACATAGGCATTGTTGCATCATAACCAACCAAGGCATTTGCAGAGCACGAATGTCTGTGCGGCAGCGAATGCAGTTCCAAGGGACAGTGAAAACCAGGTAGACCTTTCAGTGCTGGCAGCTTTCGTGTGGGCGCAATCGCTGGACGTTCAGAATTTGGCAGCCGGGCTCTGCGACAGTCACGTAGGCATTGTTGCATCATAACCAACCAAGGCATTTGCAGAGCACGAATGTCTGTGCGGCAGCGAATGCAGTTCCAAGGGACAGTGAAAACCAGGTAGACCTCTCAGTGCTGGCAGTATTCGTGTGGGCGCAATCGCTGGACGTTGAGAATTTGGCAGCCGGGCTCTGCCAGAGTCACATAGGTATTGTTGCATCATAACCAACCAAGGCATTTGCAGAGCACGAATGTCTGTGCGGCAGCGAATGCAGTTCCAAGGGACAGTGAAAACCAGGTAGAGCTTTCAGTGCTGGCAGCTTTCGTGTGGGCGCAATCGCTGGACGTTTCGAATTTGGCAGCCGGGCTCTGCGACAGTCACGTAGGCATTGTTGCATCATAACCAACCAAGGCATTTGCAGAGCGCGAATGTCTGTGCGGCAGCGAATGCAGTTCCAAGGGACAGTGAAAACCAGGTAGACCTTTCAGTGCTGGCAGCTTTCGTGTGGGCGCAATCGCTGGACGTTTCGAATTTGGCAGCCGGGCTCTGCCAGAGTCACATAGGCATTGTTGCATCATAACCAACCAGGGCATTTGCAGAGCGCGAATGTATGTGCGGCAGCGAATGGAGTTCCAAGGGACAGTGAAAACCAGGTAGACCTTTCAGTGCTGGCAGTATTCGTGTAGGCGCAATCGCTGGACGTTTCGAATTTGGCAGCCGGGCTCTGCGACAGTCACATAGGCATTGTTGCATCATAACCAACCAAGGCTTTTGCAGAGCGCGAATGTTTGTGCGGCAGCGAATGCAGTACCAAGGGACAGTGAAAACCCAGTATACCTTTCAGTGCTGGCAGCTTTCGTGTGGGCGCAATCGCTGGACGTTTCGAATTTGGCAGCCGGGCTCTGCGACAGTCACGTAGGCATTGTTGCATCATAACCAACCAAGGCATTTGCAGAGCACGAATGTCTGTGCGGCAGCGAATGCAGTTCCAAGGGACAGTGAAAACCAGGTAGAGCTTGCAGTGCTGGCAGCTTTCGTGTGGGTGCAATCGCTGGACGTTTCGAATTTTGCAGCCGGGCTCTGCGACAGTCACGTAGGCATTGTTGCATCATAACCAACCAAGGCATTTTCAGAGCGCGAATGTCTGTGCGGCAGCAAATGCAGTTCCAAGGGACAGTGAAAACCAGGTAGAGCTTTCAGTGCTGGCAGTATTCGTGTGGGCGCAATCGCTGGACGTTGAGAATTTGGCAGCCGGGCTCTGCCAGAGTCACATAGGCATTGTTGCATCATAACCAACCAAGGCTTTTGCAGAGCGCGAATGTCTGTGCGGCAGCGAATGCAGTTCCAAGGGACAGTGAAAACCAGGTAGACCTTTCAGTGCTGGCAGCTTTCGTGTGGGCGCAATCGCTGGACGTTGAGAATTTGGCAGCCGGGCTCTGCCAGAGTCACATAGGCATTGTTGCATCATAACCAACCAAGGCATTTGCAGAGCACGAATGTCTCTGCGGCAGCGAATGCAGTTCCAAGGGACAGTGAAAACCAGGTAGACATTTCAGTGCTGGCAGCTTTCGTGTGGGCGCAATCGCTGGACGTTTCGAATTTGGCAGCCGGGCTCTGCGATAGTCACATAGGCATTGTTACATCATAACCAACCAAAGCTCTTGCGGACCGCGAATGTCTGTGCGGCAGCGAATGCAGTTCCAAGGGACAGTGAAAACCAGGTAGACCTTTCAGTGCTTGCAGTATTCGTGTGGGCGCAATCGCTGGACGTTGAGAATTTGGCAGCCGGGCTCTGCCAGAGTCACATAGGCATTGTTGCATCATAACCAACCAAGGCTTTTGCAGAGCGCGAATGTCTGTGCGGCAGCGAATGCAGTTCCAAGGGACAGTGAAAACCAGGTAGAGCTTGCAGTGCTGGCAGCTTTCGTGTGGGCGCAATCGCTGGACGTTGAGAATTTGGCAGCCGGGCTCTGCCAGAGTCACATAGGCATTGTTGCATCATAACCAACCAAGGCATTTTCAGAGCGCGAATGTCTGTGCGGCAGCGAATGCAGTTCCAAGGGACAGTGAAAACCAGGTAGAGCTTGCAGTGCTGGCAGCTTTCGTGTGGGCGCAATCGCTGGACGTTTCAAATTTGGCAGCCCGGCTCTGCGACAGTCACATAGGCATTGTTGCATCATAACCAACCAAGGCATTTGCAGAGCACGAATGTCTGTGCGGCAGCGAATGCAGTTCCAAGGGACAGTGAAAACCAGGTAGACCTCTCAGTGCTGGCAGTATTCGTGTGGGCGCAATCGCTGGACGTTTCGAATTTGGCAGCCGGGCTCTGCCAGAGTCACATAGGCATTGTTGCATCATAACCAACCAAGGCTTTTGCAGAGCGCGAATGTCTGTGCGGCAGCGAATGCAGTTCCAAGGGACAGTGAAAACCAGGTAGACCTTTCAGTGCTGGCAGCTTTCGTGTGGGCGCAATCGCTGGACGTTGAGAATTTGGCAGCCGGGCTCTGCCAGAGTCACATAGGCATTGTTGCATCATAACCAACCAAGGCATTTTCAGAGCGCGAATGTCTGTGCGGCAGCGAATGCAGTTCCAAGGGACAGTGAAAACCAGGTAGAGCTTGCAGTGCTGGCAGCTTTCGTGTGGGCGCAATCGCTGGACGTTTCAAATTTGGCAGCCCGGCTCTGCGACAGTCACATAGGCATTGTTGCATCATAACCAACCAAGGCATTTGCAGAGCACGAATGTCTGTGCGGCAGCGAATGCAGTTCCAAGGGACAGTGAAAACCAGGTAGACCTCTCAGTGCTGGCAGCTTTCGTGTGGGCGCAATCGCTGGACGTTGAGAATTTGGCAGCCGGGCTCTGCCAGAGTCACATAGGCATTGTTGCATCATAACCAACCAAGGCTTTTGCAGAGCGCGAATGTCTGTGCGGCAGCGAATGCAGTTCCAAGGGACAGTGAAAACCAGGTAGACCTTTCAGTGCTGGCAGCTTTCGTGTGGGCGCAATCGCTGGACGTTTCGAATTTGGCAGCCGGGCTCTGCCAGAGTCACATAGGCATTGTTGCATCATAACCAACCAAGGCATTTGCAGAGCACGAATGTCTCTGCGGCAGCGAATGCAGTTCCAAGGGACAGTGAAAACCAGGTAGACCTTTCAGTGTTGGCAGTATTCGTGTGGGCGCAATCGCTGGACGTTTCGAATTTGGCAGACGGGCTCTGCCAGAGTCACATAGGCATTGTTACATCATAACCAACCAAAGCTCTTGCGGACCGCGAATGTCTGTGCGGCAGCGAATGCAGTTCCAAGGGACAGTGAAAACCAGGTAGAGCTTGCAGTGCTGGCAGCTTTCGTGTGGGCGCAATCGCTGGACGTTGAGAATTTGGCAGCCGGGCTCTGCCAGAGTCACATAGGCATTGTTGCATCATAACCAACCAAGGCATTTTCAGAGCGCGAATGTCTGTGCGGCAGCGAATGCAGTTCCAAGGGACAGTGAAAACCAGGTAGAGCTTGCAGTGCTGGCAGCTTTCGTGTGGGCGCAATCGCTGGACGTTTCAAATTTGGCAGCCCGGCTCTGCGACAGTCACATAGGCATTGTTGCATCATAACCAACCAAGGCATTTGCAGAGCACGAATGTCTGTGCGGCAGCGAATGCAGTTCCAAGGGACAGTGAAAACCAGGTAGACCTCTCAGTGCTGGCAGTATTCGTGTGGGCGCAATCGCTGGACGTTGAGAATTTGGCAGCCGGGCTCTGCCAGAGTCACATAGGCATTGTTGCATCATAACCAACCAAGGATTTTGCAGAGCGCGAATGTCTGTGCGGCAGCGAATGCAGTTCCAAGGGACAGTGAAAACCAGGTAGACCTTTCAGTGCTGGCAGCTTTCGTGTGGGCGCAATCGCTGGACGTTGAGAATTTGGCAGCCGGGCTCTGCCAGAGTCACATAGGCATTGTTGCATCATAACCAACCAAGGCATTTTCAGAGCGCGAATGTCTGTGCGGCAGCGAATGCAGTTCCAAGGGACAGTGAAAACCAGGTAGACCTTTCAGTGCTGGCAGCTTTCGTGTGGGCGCAATCGCTGGACGTTGAGAATTTGGCAGCCGGGCTCTGCGACAGTCACATAGGCATTGTTGCATCATAACCAACCAAGGCATTTGCAGAGCACGAATGTCTGTGCGGCAGCGAATGCAGTTCCAAGGGACAGTGAAAACCAGGTAGAGCTTTCAGTGCTGGCAGCTTTCGTGTGGGCGCAATCGCTGGACGTTTCGAATTTGGCAGCCGGGCTCTGCCAGAGTCACATAGGCATTGTTACATCATAACCAACCAGGGCATTTGCAGAGCGCGAATGTCTGTGCGGCAGCGAATGGAGTTCCAAGGGACAGTGAAAACCAGGTAGACCTTTCAGTGCTGGCAGTATTCGTGTGGGCGCAATCGCTGGACGTTGAGAATTTGGCAGCCGGGCTCTGCCAGAGTCACATAGGCATTGTTGCATCATAACCAACCAAGGCTTTTGCAGAGCGCGAATGTCTGTGCGGCAGCGAATGCAGTTCCAAGGGACAGTGAAAACCCGGTAGACCTTTCAGTGCTGGCAGCTTTCGTGTGGGCGCAATCGCTGGACGTTTCGAATTGGGCAGCCGGGCTCTGCGACAGTCACGTAGGCATTTTTGCATCATAACCAACCAAGGCATTTGCAGAGCACGAATGTCTGTGCGGCAGCGAATGCAGTTCCAAGGGACAGTAAAAACCAGGTAGAGCTTTCAGTGCTTGCAGCTTTCGTGTGGGCGCAATCGCTGGACGTTTCGAATTTGGCAGCCGGGCTCTGCCAGAGTCACATAGGCATTGTTGCATCATAACCAACCAAGGCATTTGCAGAGCACGAATGTCTGTGCGGCAGCGAATGCAGTTCCAAGGGACAGTGAAAACCAGGTAGACCTTTCAGTGCTGGCAGCTTTCGTGTGGGCGCAATCGCTGGACGTTGAGAATTTTGCAGCCGGGCACTGCGACAGTCACGTAGGCATTGTTGCATCATAACCAACCAAGGCATTTGCAGAGCACGAATGTCTGTGCAGCAGCGAATGCAGTTTCAAGGGACAGTGAAAACCAGGTAGAGCTTGCAGTGCTGGCAGCTTTCGTGTGGGCGCAATCGCTGGACGTTTCAAATTTGGCAGCCCGGCTCTGCGACAGTCACATAGGCATTGTTGCATCATAACCAACCAAGGCATTTGCAGAGCACGAATGTCTGTGCGGCAGCGAATGCAGTTCCAAGGGACAGTGAAAACCAGGTAGAGCTTGCAGTGCTGGCAGCTTTCGTGTGGGTGCAATCGCTGGACGTTTCGAATTTTGCAGCCGGGCTCTGCGACAGTCACGTAGGCATTGTTGCATCATAACCAACCAAGGCATTTTCAGAGCGCGAATGTCTGTGCGGCAGCGAATGCAGTTCCAAGGGACAGTGAAAACCAGGTAGAGCTTGCAGTGCTGGCAGCTTTCGTGTGGGCGCAATCGCTGGACGTTTCAAATTTGGCAGCCCGGCTCTGCGACAGTCACATAGGCATTGTTGCATCATAACCAACCAAGGCATTTGCAGAGCACGAATGTCTGTGCGGCAGCGAATGCAGTTCCAAGGGACAGTGAAAACCAGGTAGACCTTTCAGTGCTGGCAGCTTTCGTGTGGGCGCAATCGCTGGACGTTGAGAATTTGGCAGCCGGGCTCTGCGACAGTCACATAGGCATTGTTGCATCATAACCAACCAAGGCATTTGCAGAGCACGAATGTCTGTGCGGCAGCGAATGCAGTTCCAAGGGACAGTGAAAACCAGGTAGAGCTTTCAGTGCTGGCAGCTTTCGTGTGGGCGCAATCGCTGGACGTTTCGAATTTGGCAGCCGGGCTCTGCCAGAGTCACATAGGCATTGTTACATCATAACCAACCAGGGCATTTGCAGAGCGCGAATGTCTGTGCGGCAGCGAATGGAGTTCCAAGGGACAGTGAAAACCAGGTAGACCTTTCAGTGCTGGCAGTATTCGTGTGGGCGCAATCGCTGGACGTTGAGAATTTGGCAGCCGGGCTCTGCCAGAGTCACATAGGCATTGTTGCATCATAACCAACCAAGGCTTTTGCAGAGCGCGAATGTCTGTGCGGCAGCGAATGCAGTTCCAAGGGACAGTGAAAACCCGGTAGACCTTTCAGTGCTGGCAGCTTTCGTGTGGGCGCAATCGCTGGACGTTTCGAATTGGGCAGCCGGGCTCTGCGACAGTCACGTAGGCATTTTTGCATCATAACCAACCAAGGCATTTGCAGAGCACGAATGTCTGTGCGGCAGCGAATGCAGTTCCAAGGGACAGTAAAAACCAGGTAGAGCTTTCAGTGCTTGCAGCTTTCGTGTGGGCGCAATCGCTGGACGTTTCGAATTTGGCAGCCGGGCTCTGCCAGAGTCACATAGGCATTGTTGCATCATAACCAACCAAGGCATTTGCAGAGCACGAATGTCTGTGCGGCAGCGAATGCAGTTCCAAGGGACAGTGAAAACCAGGTAGACCTTTCAGTGCTGGCAGCTTTCGTGTGGGCGCAATCGCTGGACGTTGAGAATTTTGCAGCCGGGCACTGCGACAGTCACGTAGGCATTGTTGCATCATAACCAACCAAGGCATTTGCAGAGCACGAATGTCTGTGCAGCAGCGAATGCAGTTTCAAGGGACAGTGAAAACCAGGTAGAGCTTGCAGTGCTGGCAGCTTTCGTGTGGGCGCAATCGCTGGACGTTTCAAATTTGGCAGCCCGGCTCTGCGACAGTCACATAGGCATTGTTGCATCATAACCAACCAAGGCATTTGCAGAGCACGAATGTCTGTGCGGCAGCGAATGCAGTTCCAAGGGACAGTGAAAACCAGGTAGACCTCTCAGTGCTGGCAGTATTCGTGTGGGCGCAATCGCTGGACGTTGAGAATTTGGCAGCCGGGCTCTGCCAGAGTCACATAGGCATTGTTGCATCATAACCAACCAAGGCTTTTGCAGAGCGCGAATGTCTGTGCGGCAGCGAATGCAGTTCCAAGGGACAGTGAAAACCAGGTAGACCTTTCAGTGCTGGCAGCTTTCGTGTGGGCGCAATCGCTGGACGTTGAGAATTTGGCAGCCGGGCTCTGCCAGAGTCACATAGGCATTGTTGCATCATAACCAACCAAGGCATTTGCAGAGCACGAATGTCTCTGCGGCAGCGAATGCAGTTCCAAGGGACAGTGAAAACCAGGTAGACATTTCAGTGCTGGCAGCTTTCGTGTGGGCGCAATCGCTGGACGTTTCGAATTTGGCAGCCGGGCTCTGCGATAGTCACATAGGCATTGTTACATCATAACCAACCAAAGCTCTTGCGGACCGCGAATGTCTGTGCGGCAGCGAATGCAGTTCCAAGGGACAGTGAAAACCAGGTAGACCTTTCAGTGCTTGCAGTATTCGTGTGGGCGCAATCGCTGGACGTTGAGAATTTGGCAGCCGGGCTCTGCCAGAGTCACATAGGCATTGTTGCATCATAACCAACCAAGGCTTTTGCAGAGCGCGAATGTCTGTGCGGCAGCGAATGCAGTTCCAAGGGACAGTGAAAACCAGGTAGAGCTTGCAGTGCTGGCAGCTTTCGTGTGGGCGCAATCGCTGGACGTTGAGAATTTGGCAGCCGGGCTCTGCCAGAGTCACATAGGCATTGTTGCATCATAACCAACCAAGGCATTTTCAGAGCGCGAATGTCTGTGCGGCAGCGAATGCAGTTCCAAGGGACAGTGAAAACCAGGTAGAGCTTGCAGTGCTGGCAGCTTTCGTGTGGGCGCAATCGCTGGACGTTTCAAATTTGGCAGCCCGGCTCTGCGACAGTCACATAGGCATTGTTGCATCATAACCAACCAAGGCATTTGCAGAGCACGAATGTCTGTGCGGCAGCGAATGCAGTTCCAAGGGACAGTGAAAACCAGGTAGACCTCTCAGTGCTGGCAGTATTCGTGTGGGCGCAATCGCTGGACGTTTCGAATTTGGCAGCCGGGCTCTGCCAGAGTCACATAGGCATTGTTGCATCATAACCAACCAAGGCTTTTGCAGAGCGCGAATGTCTGTGCGGCAGCGAATGCAGTTCCAAGGGACAGTGAAAACCAGGTAGACCTTTCAGTGCTGGCAGCTTTCGTGTGGGCGCAATCGCTGGACGTTGAGAATTTGGCAGCCGGGCTCTGCCAGAGTCACATAGGCATTGTTGCATCATAACCAACCAAGGCATTTTCAGAGCGCGAATGTCTGTGCGGCAGCGAATGCAGTTCCAAGGGACAGTGAAAACCAGTTAGAGCTTGCAGTGCTGGCAGCTTTCGTGTGGGCGCAATCGCTGGACGTTTCAAATTTGGCAGCCCGGCTCTGCGACAGTCACATAGGCATTGTTGCATCATAACCAACCAAGGCATTTGCAGAGCACGAATGTCTGTGCGGCAGCGAATGCAGTTCCAAGGGACAGTGAAAACCAGGTAGACCTCTCAGTGCTGGCAGCTTTCGTGTGGGCGCAATCGCTGGACGTTGAGAATTTGGCAGCCGGGCTCTGCCAGAGTCACATAGGCATTGTTGCATCATAACCAACCAAGGCTTTTGCAGAGCGCGAATGTCTGTGCGGCAGCGAATGCAGTTCCAAGGGACAGTGAAAACCAGGTAGACCTTTCAGTGCTGGCAGCTTTCGTGTGGGCGCAATCGCTGGACGTTTCGAATTTGGCAGCCGGGCTCTGCCAGAGTCACATAGGCATTGTTGCATCATAACCAACCAAGGCATTTGCAGAGCACGAATGTCTCTGCGGCAGCGAATGCAGTTCCAAGGGACAGTGAAAACCAGGTAGACCTTTCAGTGTTGGCAGTATTCGTGTGGGCGCAATCGCTGGACGTTTCGAATTTGGCAGCCGGGCTCTGCGATAGTCACATAGGCATTGTTACATCATAACCAACCAAAGCTCTTGCGGACCGCGAATGTCTGTGCGGCAGCGAATGCAGTTCCAAGGGACAGTGAAAACCAGGTAGAGCTTGCAGTGCTGGCAGCTTTCGTGTGGGCGCAATCGCTGGACGTTGAGAATTTGGCAGCCGGGCTCTGCCAGAGTCACATAGGCATTGTTGCATCATAACCAACCAAGGCATTTTCAGAGCGCGAATGTCTGTGCGGCAGCGAATGCAGTTCCAAGGGACAGTGAAAACCAGGTAGAGCTTGCAGTGCTGGCAGCTTTCGTGTGGGCGCAATCGCTGGACGTTTCAAATTTGGCAGCCCGGCTCTGCGACAGTCACATAGGCATTGTTGCATCATAACCAACCAAGGCATTTGCAGAGCACGAATGTCTGTGCGGCAGCGAATGCAGTTCCAAGGGACAGTGAAAACCAGGTAGACCTCTCAGTGCTGGCAGTATTCGTGTGGGCGCAATCGCTGGACGTTGAGAATTTGGCAGCCGGGCTCTGCCAGAGTCACATAGGCATTGTTGCATCATAACCAACCAAGGATTTTGCAGAGCGCGAATGTCTGTGCGGCAGCGAATGCAGTTCCAAGGGACAGTGAAAACCAGGTAGACCTTTCAGTGCTGGCAGCTTTCGTGTGGGCGCAATCGCTGGACGTTGAGAATTTGGCAGCCGGGCTCTGCCAGAGTCACATAGGCATTGTTGCATCATAACCAACCAAGGCATTTTCAGAGCGCGAATGTCTGTGCGGCAGCGAATGCAGTTCCAAGGGACAGTGAAAACCAGGTAGACCTTTCAGTGCTGGCAGCTTTCGTGTGGGCGCAATCGCTGGACGTTGAGAATTTGGCAGCCGGGCTCTGCGACAGTCACATAGGCATTGTTGCATCATAACCAACCAAGGCATTTGCAGAGCACGAATGTCTGTGCGGCAGCGAATGCAGTTCCAAGGGACAGTGAAAACCAGGTAGAGCTTTCAGTGCTGGCAGCTTTCGTGTGGGCGCAATCGCTGGACGTTTCGAATTTGGCAGCCGGGCTCTGCCAGAGTCACATAGGCATTGTTACATCATAACCAACCAGGGCATTTGCAGAGCGCGAATGTCTGTGCGGCAGCGAATGGAGTTCCAAGGGACAGTGAAAACCAGGTAGACCTTTCAGTGCTGGCAGTATTCGTGTGGGCGCAATCGCTGGACGTTGAGAATTTGGCAGCCGGGCTCTGCCAGAGTCACATAGGCATTGTTGCATCATAACCAACCAAGGCTTTTGCAGAGCGCGAATGTCTGTGCGGCAGCGAATGCAGTTCCAAGGGACAGTGAAAACCCGGTAGACCTTTCAGTGCTGGCAGCTTTCGTGTGGGCGCAATCGCTGGACGTTTCGAATTGGGCAGCCGGGCTCTGCGACAGTCACGTAGGCATTTTTGCATCATAACCAACCAAGGCATTTGCAGAGCACGAATGTCTGTGCGGCAGCGAATGCAGTTCCAAGGGACAGTAAAAACCAGGTAGAGCTTTCAGTGCTTGCAGCTTTCGTGTGGGCGCAATCGCTGGACGTTTCGAATTTGGCAGCCGGGCTCTGCCAGAGTCACATAGGCATTGTTGCATCATAACCAACCAAGGCATTTGCAGAGCACGAATGTCTGTGCGGCAGCGAATGCAGTTCCAAGGGACAGTGAAAACCAGGTAGACCTTTCAGTGCTGGCAGCTTTCGTGTGGGCGCAATCGCTGGACGTTGAGAATTTTGCAGCCGGGCACTGCGACAGTCACGTAGGCATTGTTGCATCATAACCAACCAAGGCATTTGCAGAGCACGAATGTCTGTGCAGCAGCGAATGCAGTTTCAAGGGACAGTGAAAACCAGGTAGAGCTTGCAGTGCTGGCAGCTTTCGTGTGGGCGCAATCGCTGGACGTTTCAAATTTGGCAGCCCGGCTCTGCGACAGTCACATAGGCATTGTTGCATCATAACCAACCAAGGCATTTGCAGAGCACGAATGTCTGTGCGGCAGCGAATGCAGTTCCAAGGGACAGTGAAAACCAGGTAGACCTCTCAGTGCTGGCAGCTTTCGTGTGGGCGCAATCGCTGGACGTTGAGAATTTGGCAGCCGGGCTCTGCCAGAGTCACATAGGCATTGTTGCATCATAACCAACCAAGGCATTTGCAGAGCACGAATGTCTGTGCGGCAGCGAATGCAGTTCCAAGGGACAGTGAAAACCAGGTAGACCTTTCAGTGCTGGCAGCTTTCGTGTGGGCGCAATCGCTGGACGTTTCGAATTTGGCAGCCGGGCTCTGCGACAGTCACGTAGGCATTGTTGCATCATAACCAACCAAGGCATTTGCAGAGCGCGAATGTCTGTGCGGCAGCGAATGCAGTTCCAAGGGACAGTGAAAACCAGGTAGACCTTTCAGTGCTGGCAGCTTTCGTGTGGGCGCAATCGCTGGACGTTTCGAATTTGGCAGCCGGGCTCTGCCAGAGTCACATAGGCATTGTTGCATCATAACCAACCAGGGCATTTGCAGAGCGCGAATGTCTGTGCGGCAGCGAATGGAGTTCCAAGGGACAGTGAAAACCAGGTAGACCTTTCAGTGCTGGCAGTATTCGTGTAGGCGCAATCGCTGGACGTTGAGAATTTGGCAGCCGGGCTCTGCCAGAGTCACATAGGCATTGTTGCATCATAACCAACCAAGGCTTTTGCAGAGCGCGAATGTTTGTGCGGCAGCGAATGCAGTACCAAGGGACAGTGAAAACCCAGTATACCTTTCAGTGCTGGCAGCTTTCGTGTGGGCGCAATCGCTGGACGTTTCGAATTTGGCAGCCGGGCTCTGCGACAGTCACGTAGGCATTGTTGCATCATAACCAACCAAGGCATTTGCAGAGCACGAATGTCTGTGCGGCAGCGAATGCAGTTCCAAGGGACAGTGAAAACCAGGTAGAGCTTTCAGTGCTGGCAGCTTTCGTGTGGGCGCAATCGCTGGACGTTTCGAATTTGGCAGCCGGGCTCTGCGACAGTCACGTAGGCATTGTTGCATCATAACCAACCAAGGCATTTGCAGAGCGCGAATGTCTGTGCGGCAGCGAATGCAGTTCCAAGGGACAGTGAAAACCAGGTAGACCTTTCAGTGTTGGCAGTATTCGTGTGGGCGCAATCGCTGGACGTTTCAAATTTGGCAGCCCGGCTCTGCGACAGTCACATAGGCATTGTTGCATCATAACCAACCAAGGCATTTGCAGAGCACGAATGTCTGTGCGGCAGCGAATGCAGTTCCAAGGGACAGTGAAAACCAGGTAGACCTCTCAGTGCTGGCAGCTTTCGTGTGGGCGCAATCGCTGGACGTTGAGAATTTGGCAGCCGGGCTCTGCCAGAGTCACATAGGCATTGTTGCATCATAACCAACCAAGGCTTTTGCAGAGCGCGAATGTCTGTGCGGCAGCGAATGCAGTTCCAAGGGACAGTGAAAACCAGGTAGACCTTTCAGTGCTGGCAGCTTTCGTGTGGGCGCAATCGCTGGACGTTTCGAATTTGGCAGCCGGGCTCTGCCAGAGTCACATAGGCATTGTTGCATCATAACCAACCAAGGCATTTGCAGAGCACGAATGTCTCTGCGGCAGCGAATGCAGTTCCAAGGGACAGTGAAAACCAGGTAGACCTTTCAGTGCTGGCAGTATTCGTGTGGGCGCAATCGCTGGACGTTTCGAATTTGGCAGCCGGGCTCTGCGATAGTCACAAAGGCATTGTTACATCATAACCAACCAAAGCTCTTGCGGACCGCGAATGTCTGTGCGGCAGCGAATGCAGTTCCAAGGGACAGTGAAAACCAGGTAGACCTTTCAGTGCTTGCAGTATTCGTGTGGGCGCAATCGCTGGACGTTCAGAATTTGGCAGCCGGGCTCTGCCAGAGTCACATAGGCATTGTTGCATCATAACCAACCAAGGCTTTTGCAGAGCGCGAATGTCTGTGCGGCAGCGAATGCAGTTCCAAGGGACAGTGAAAACCAGGTAGAGCTTGCAGTGCTGGCAGCTTTCGTGTGGGCGCAATCGCTGGACGTTGAGAATTTGGCAGCCGGGCTCTGGCAGAGTCACATAGGCATTGTTGCATCATAACCAACCAAGGCATTTTCAGAGCGCGAATGTCTGTGCGGCAGCGAATGCAGTTCCAAGGGACAGTGAAAACCAGGTAGAGCTTGCAGTGCTGGCAGCTTTCGTGTGGGCGCAATCGCTAGACGTTTCGAATTTGGCAGCCCGGCTCTGCGACAGTCACATAGGCATTGTTGCATCATAACCAACCAAGGCATTTGCAGAGCACAAATGTCTGTGCGGCAGCGAATGCAGTTCCAAGGGACAGTGAAAACCAGGTAGACCTCTCAGTGCTGGCAGTATTCGTGTGGGCGCAATCGCTGGACGTTTCGAATTTGGCAGCCGGGCTCTGCCAGAGTCACATAGGCATTGTTGCATCATAACCAACCAAGGCTTTTGCAGAGCGCGAATGTCTGTGCGGCAGCGAATGCAGTTCCAAGGGACAGTGAAAACCAGGTAGACCTTTCAGTGCTGGCAGCTTTCGTGTGGGCGCAATCGCTGGACGTTGAGAATTTGGCAGCCGGGCTCTGCCAGAGTCACATAGGCATTGTTGCATCATAACCAACCAAGGCTTTTGCAGAGCGCGAATGTCTGTGCGGCAGCGAATGCAGTTCCAAGGGACAGTGAAAACCAGGTAGAGCTTTCAGTGCTGGCAGCTTTCGTGTGGGCGCAATCGCTGGACGTTTCGAATTTGGCAGCCGGGCTCTGCCAGAGTCACATAGGCATTGTTCCATCATAACCAACCAAGGCATTTGCAGAGCGCGAATGTCTGTGCGGCAGCGAATGCAGTTCCAAGGGACAGTGAAAACCAGGTAGAGCTTTCAGTGCTGGCAGCTTTCGTGTGGGCGCAATTGCTGGACGTTGAGAATTTGGCAGCCGGGCTCTGCGACAGTCACATAGGCATTGTTGCATCATAACCAACCAAGGCATTTGCAGAGCGCGAATGTCTGTGCGGCAGCGAATGCAGTTCCAAGGGACAGTGAAAAACCGGTAGACCTTTCAGTGCTGGCAGCTTTCGTGTGGGCGCAATTGCTGGACGTTGAGAATTTGGCAGCCGGGCTCTGCGACAGTCACGTAGGCATTGTTGCATCATAACCAACCAAGGCTTTTGCAGAGCGCGAATGTCTGTGCGGCAGCGAATGCAGTTCCAAGGGACAGTGAAAACCAGGTAGACCTTTCAGTGCTTGCAGTATTCGTGTGGGCGCAATCGCTGGACGTTTCGAATTTGGCAGCCGGGCTCTGCGACAGTCACATAGGCATTGTTGCATCATAACCAACCAAGGCATTTGCAGAGCACGAATGTCTGTGCGGCAGTGAATGCAGTTCCAAGGGACAGTGAAAACCAGGTAGACCTTTCAGTGTTGGCAGATTTCGTGTGGGCGCAATCGCTGGACGTTGAGGATTTGGCAGCCGGGCTCTGCCAGAGTCACATAGGCATTGTTGCATCATAACCAACCAAGGCATTTGCAGAGCGCGAATGTCTGTGCGGCAGCGAATGCAGTTCCAAGGGACAGTGAAAACCAGGTAGACCTTTCAGTCATGGCAGCTTTCGTGTGGGCGCAATCGCTGGACGTTTCGAATTTGGCAGCCGGGCTCTGCGACAGTCACATAGGCATTGTTGCATCATAACCAACCAAGGCATTTGCAGTGCACGAATGTCTGTGCGGCAGCGAATGCAGTTCCAAGGGACAGTGAAAACCAGGTAGAGCTTGCAGTGCTGGCAGCTTTCGTGTGGGCGCAATCGCTGGACGTTGAGAATTTGGCAGCCGGGCTCTGCCAGAGTCACATAGGCATTGTTGCATCATAACCAACCAAGGCTTTTGCAGAGCGCGAATGTCTGTGCGGCAGCGAATGCAGTTCCAAGGGACAGTGACAACCAGGTAGAGCTTTCAGTGCTGGCAGCTTTCGTGTGGGCGCAATCGCTGGACGTTTCGAATTTGGCAGCCGGGCTCTGCCAGAGTCACATAGGCATTGTTGCATCATAACCAACCAAGGCATTTGCAGAGCGCGAATGTCTGTGCGGCAGCGAATGCAGTTCCAAGGGACAGTGAAAACCAGGTAGACCTTTCCGTGCTGGCAGTATTCGTGTGGGCGCAATCGCTGGACGTTTCGAATTTGGCAGCCGGGCTCTGCGATAGCCACATAGGCATTGGTACATCATAACCAACCAAAGCTCATGCGGAGCGCGAATGTCTGTGCGGCAGCGAATGCAGTTCCAAGGGACAGTGAAAACCAGGTAGACCTCTCAGTGCTTGCAGTATTCGTGTGGGCGCAATCGCTGGACGTTGAGAATTTGGCAGCCGGGCTCTGCCAGAGTCACATAGGCATTGTTGCATCATAACCAACCAAGGCTTTTGCAGAGCGCGAATGTCTGTGCGGCAGCGAATGCAGTTCCAAGGGACAGTGAAAACCAGGTAGAGCTTGCAGTGCTGGCAGCTTTCGTGTGGGCGCAATCGCTGGACGTTTCAAATTTGGCAGCCCGGCTCTGCGACAGTCACATAGGCATTGTTGCATCATAACCAACCAAGGCATTTGCAGAGCACGAATGTCTGTGCGGCAGCGAATGCAGTTCCAAGGGACAGTGAAAACCAGGTAGACCTCTCAGTGCTTGCAGTATTCGTGTGGGCGCAATCGCTGGACGTTTAGAATTTGGCAGCCGGGCTCTGCCAGAGTCACATAGGCATTGTTGCATCATAACCAACCAAGGCTTTTGCAGAGCGCGAATGTCTGTGCGGCAGCGAATGCAGTTCCAAGGGACAGTGAAAACCAGGTAGACCTTTCAGTGCTGGCAGCTTTCGTGTGGGCGCAATCGCTGGACGTTGAGAATTTGGCAGCCGGGCTCTGCCAGAGTCACATAGGCATTGTTGCATCATAACCAACCAAGGCATTTGCAGAGCACGAATGTCTGTGCAGCAGCGAATGCAGTTCCAAGGGACAGTGAAAACCAGGTAGACCTTTCAGTGCTGGCAGCTTTCGTGTGGGCGCAATCGCTGGACGTTTCGAATTTGGCAGCCGGGCTCTGCGACAGTCACGTAGGCATTGTTGCATCATAACCAACCAAGGCATTTGCAGAGCGCGAATGTCTGTGCGGCAGCGAATGCAGTTCCAAGGGACAGTGAAAACCAGGTAGAGCTTTCAGTGCTGGCAGCTTTCGTGTGGGCGCAATCGCTGGACGTTTCGAATTTGGCAGCCGGGCTCTGCCAGAGTCACATAGGCATTGTTGCATCATAACCAACCAGGGCATTTGCAGAGCGCGAATGTCTGTGCGGCAGCGAATGGAGTTCCAAGGGACAGTGAAAACCAGGTAGACCTTTCAGTGCTGGCAGTATTCGTGTAGGCGCAATCGCTGGACGTTGAGAATTTGGCAGCCGGGCTCTGCCAGAGTCACATAGGCATTGTTGCATCATAACCAACCAAGGCTTTTGCAGAGCGCGAATGTTTGTGCGGCAGCGAATGCAGTACCAAGGGACAGTGAAAACCCAGTATACCTTTCAGTGCTGGCAGCTTTCGTGTGGGCGCAATCGCTGGACGTTTCGAATTTGGCAGCCGGGCTCTGCGACAGTCACGTAGGCATTGTTGCATCATAACCAACCAAGGCATTTGCAGAGCACGAATGTCTGTGCGGCAGCGAATGCAGTTCCAAGGGACAGTGAAAACCAGGTAGAGCTTTCAGTGCTGGCAGCTTTCGTGTGGGCGCAATCGCTGGACGTTTCGAATTTGGCAGCCGGGCTCTGCGACAGTCACGTAGGCATTGTTGCATCATAACCAACCAAGGCATTTGCAGAGCGCGAATGTCTGTGCGGCAGCGAATGCAGTTCCAAGGGACAGTGAAAACCAGGTAGACCTTTCAGTGTTGGCAGTATTCGTGTGGGCGCAATCGCTGGACGTTTCAAATTTGGCAGCCCGGCTCTGCGACAGTCACATAGGCATTGTTGCATCATAACCAACCAAGGCATTTGCAGAGCACGAATGTCTGTGCGGCAGCGAATGCAGTTCCAAGGGACAGTGAAAACCAGGTAGACCTCTCAGTGCTGGCAGCTTTCGTGTGGGCGCAATCGCTGGACGTTGAGAATTTGGCAGCCGGGCTCTGCCAGAGTCACATAGGCATTGTTGCATCATAACCAACCAAGGCTTTTGCAGAGCGCGAATGTCTGTGCGGCAGCGAATGCAGTTCCAAGGGACAGTGAAAACCAGGTAGACCTTTCAGTGCTGGCAGCTTTCGTGTGGGCGCAATCGCTGGACGTTTCGAATTTGGCAGCCGGGCTCTGCCAGAGTCACATAGGCATTGTTGCATCATAACCAACCAAGGCATTTGCAGAGCACGAATGTCTCTGCGGCAGCGAATGCAGTTCCAAGGGACAGTGAAAACCAGGTAGACCTTTCAGTGCTGGCAGTATTCGTGTGGGCGCAATCGCTGGACGTTTCGAATTTGGCAGCCGGGCTCTGCGATAGTCACAAAGGCATTGTTACATCATAACCAACCAAAGCTCTTGCGGACCGCGAATGTCTGTGCGGCAGCGAATGCAGTTCCAAGGGACAGTGAAAACCAGGTAGACCTTTCAGTGCTTGCAGTATTCGTGTGGGCGCAATCGCTGGACGTTCAGAATTTGGCAGCCGGGCTCTGCCAGAGTCACATAGGCATTGTTGCATCATAACCAACCAAGGCTTTTGCAGAGCGCGAATGTCTGTGCGGCAGCGAATGCAGTTCCAAGGGACAGTGAAAACCAGGTAGAGCTTGCAGTGCTGGCAGCTTTCGTGTGGGCGCAATCGCTGGACGTTGAGAATTTGGCAGCCGGGCTCTGGCAGAGTCACATAGGCATTGTTGCATCATAACCAACCAAGGCATTTTCAGAGCGCGAATGTCTGTGCGGCAGCGAATGCAGTTCCAAGGGACAGTGAAAACCAGGTAGAGCTTGCAGTGCTGGCAGCTTTCGTGTGGGCGCAATCGCTAGACGTTTCGAATTTGGCAGCCCGGCTCTGCGACAGTCACATAGGCATTGTTGCATCATAACCAACCAAGGCATTTGCAGAGCACAAATGTCTGTGCGGCAGCGAATGCAGTTCCAAGGGACAGTGAAAACCAGGTAGACCTCTCAGTGCTGGCAGTATTCGTGTGGGCGCAATCGCTGGACGTTTCGAATTTGGCAGCCGGGCTCTGCCAGAGTCACATAGGCATTGTTGCATCATAACCAACCAAGGCTTTTGCAGAGCGCGAATGTCTGTGCGGCAGCGAATGCAGTTCCAAGGGACAGTGAAAACCAGGTAGACCTTTCAGTGCTGGCAGCTTTCGTGTGGGCGCAATCGCTGGACGTTGAGAATTTGGCAGCCGGGCTCTGCCAGAGTCACATAGGCATTGTTGCATCATAACCAACCAAGGCTTTTGCAGAGCGCGAATGTCTGTGCGGCAGCGAATGCAGTTCCAAGGGACAGTGAAAACCAGGTAGAGCTTTCAGTGCTGGCAGCTTTCGTGTGGGCGCAATCGCTGGACGTTTCGAATTTGGCAGCCGGGCTCTGCCAGAGTCACATAGGCATTGTTCCATCATAACCAACCAAGGCATTTGCAGAGCGCGAATGTCTGTGCGGCAGCGAATGCAGTTCCAAGGGACAGTGAAAACCAGGTAGAGCTTTCAGTGCTGGCAGCTTTCGTGTGGGCGCAATTGCTGGACGTTGAGAATTTGGCAGCCGGGCTCTGCGACAGTCACATAGGCATTGTTGCATCATAACCAACCAAGGCATTTGCAGAGCGCGAATGTCTGTGCGGCAGCGAATGCAGTTCCAAGGGACAGTGAAAAACCGGTAGACCTTTCAGTGCTGGCAGCTTTCGTGTGGGCGCAATTGCTGGACGTTGAGAATTTGGCAGCCGGGCTCTGCGACAGTCACGTAGGCATTGTTGCATCATAACCAACCAAGGCTTTTGCAGAGCGCGAATGTCTGTGCGGCAGCGAATGCAGTTCCAAGGGACAGTGAAAACCAGGTAGACCTTTCAGTGCTTGCAGTATTCGTGTGGGCGCAATCGCTGGACGTTTCGAATTTGGCAGCCGGGCTCTGCGACAGTCACATAGGCATTGTTGCATCATAACCAACCAAGGCATTTGCAGAGCACGAATGTCTGTGCGGCAGTGAATGCAGTTCCAAGGGACAGTGAAAACCAGGTAGACCTTTCAGTGTTGGCAGATTTCGTGTGGGCGCAATCGCTGGACGTTGAGGATTTGGCAGCCGGGCTCTGCCAGAGTCACATAGGCATTGTTGCATCATAACCAACCAAGGCATTTGCAGAGCGCGAATGTCTGTGCGGCAGCGAATGCAGTTCCAAGGGACAGTGAAAACCAGGTAGACCTTTCAGTCATGGCAGCTTTCGTGTGGGCGCAATCGCTGGACGTTTCGAATTTGGCAGCCGGGCTCTGCGACAGTCACATAGGCATTGTTGCATCATAACCAACCAAGGCATTTGCAGTGCACGAATGTCTGTGCGGCAGCGAATGCAGTTCCAAGGGACAGTGAAAACCAGGTAGAGCTTGCAGTGCTGGCAGCTTTCGTGTGGGCGCAATCGCTGGACGTTGAGAATTTGGCAGCCGGGCTCTGCCAGAGTCACATAGGCATTGTTGCATCATAACCAACCAAGGCTTTTGCAGAGCGCGAATGTCTGTGCGGCAGCGAATGCAGTTCCAAGGGACAGTGACAACCAGGTAGAGCTTTCAGTGCTGGCAGCTTTCGTGTGGGCGCAATCGCTGGACGTTTCGAATTTGGCAGCCGGGCTCTGCCAGAGTCACATAGGCATTGTTGCATCATAACCAACCAAGGCATTTGCAGAGCGCGAATGTCTGTGCGGCAGCGAATGCAGTTCCAAGGGACAGTGAAAACCAGGTAGACCTTTCCGTGCTGGCAGTATTCGTGTGGGCGCAATCGCTGGACGTTTCGAATTTGGCAGCCGGGCTCTGCGATAGCCACATAGGCATTGGTACATCATAACCAACCAAAGCTCATGCGGAGCGCGAATGTCTGTGCGGCAGCGAATGCAGTTCCAAGGGACAGTGAAAACCAGGTAGACCTCTCAGTGCTTGCAGTATTCGTGTGGGCGCAATCGCTGGACGTTGAGAATTTGGCAGCCGGGCTCTGCCAGAGTCACATAGGCATTGTTGCATCATAACCAACCAAGGCTTTTGCAGAGCGCGAATGTCTGTGCGGCAGCGAATGCAGTTCCAAGGGACAGTGAAAACCAGGTAGAGCTTGCAGTGCTGGCAGCTTTCGTGTGGGCGCAATCGCTGGACGTTTCAAATTTGGCAGCCCGGCTCTGCGACAGTCACATAGGCATTGTTGCATCATAACCAACCAAGGCATTTGCAGAGCACGAATGTCTGTGCGGCAGCGAATGCAGTTCCAAGGGACAGTGAAAACCAGGTAGACCTCTCAGTGCTTGCAGTATTCGTGTGGGCGCAATCGCTGGACGTTGAGAATTTGGCAGCCGGGCTCTGCCAGAGTCACATAGGCATTGTTGCATCATAACCAACCAAGGCTTTTGCAGAGCGCGAATGTCTGTGCGGCAGCGAATGCAGTTCCAAGGGACAGTGAAAACCAGGTAGACCTTTCAGTGCTGGCAGCTTTCGTGTGGGCGCAATCGCTGGACGTTGAGAATTTGGCAGCCGGGCTCTGCCAGAGTCACATAGGCATTGTTGCATCATAACCAACCAAGGCATTTGCAGAGCACGAATGTCTGTGCGGCAGCGAATGCAGTTCCAAGGGACAGTGAAAACCAGGTAGACCTTTCAGTGCTGGCAGCTTTCGTGTGGGCGCAATCGCTGGACGTTTCGAATTTGGCAGCCGGGCTCTGCGACAGTCACGTAGGCATTGTTGCATCATAACCAACCAAGGCATTTGCAGAGCGCGAATGTCTGTGCGGCAGCGAATGCAGTTCCAAGGGACAGTGAAAACCAGGTAGACCTTTCAGTGCTGGCAGCTTTCGTGTGGGCGCAATCGCTGGACGTTTCGAATTTGGCAGCCGGGCTCTGCCAGAGTCACATAGGCATTGTTGCATCATAACCAACCAGGGCATTTGCAGAGCGCGAATGTCTGTGCGGCAGCGAATGGAGTTCCAAGGGACAGTGAAAACCAGGTAGACCTTTCAGTGCTGGCAGTATTCGTGTAGGCGCAATCGCTGGACGTTGAGAATTTGGCAGCCGGGCTCTGCCAGAGTCACATAGGCATTGTTGCATCATAACCAACCAAGGCTTTTGCAGAGCGCGAATGTTTGTGCGGCAGCGAATGCAGTACCAAGGGACAGTGAAAACCCAGTATACCTTTCAGTGCTGGCAGCTTTCGTGTGGGCGCAATCGCTGGACGTTTCGAATTTGGCAGCCGGGCTCTGCGACAGTCACGTAGGCATTGTTGCATCATAACCAACCAAGGCATTTGCAGAGCACGAATGTCTGTGCGGCAGCGAATGCAGTTCCAAGGGACAGTAAAAACCAGGTAGAGCTTTCAGTGCTGGCAGCTTTCGTGTGGGCGCAATCGCTGGACGTTGAGAATTTGGCAGCCGGGCTCTGCCAGAGTCACATAGGCATTGTTGCATCATAACCAACCAAGGCATTTGCAGAGCACGAATGTCTGTGCGGCAGCGAATGCAGTTCCAAGGGACAGTGAAAACCAGGTAGACCTTTCAGTGCTGGCAGCTTTCGTGTGGGCGCAATCGCTGGACGTTGAGAATTTGGCAGCCGGGCTCTGCGACAGTCACATAGGCATTGTTGCATCATAACCAACCAAGGCATTTGCAGAACACGAATGTCTGTGCGGCAGCGAATGCAGTTCCAAGGGACAGTGAAAACCAGGTAGAGCTTGCAGTGCTGGCAGCTTTCGTGTGGGTGCAATCGCTGGACGTTTCGAATTTTGCAGCCGGGCTCTGCGACAGTCACGTAGGCATTGTTGCATCATAACCAACCAAGGCATTTTCAGAGCGCGAATGTCTGTGCGGCAGCAAATGCAGTTCCAAGGGACAGTGAAAACCAGGTAGAGCTTGCAGTGCTGGCAGCTTTCGTGTGGGCGCAATCGCTGGACGTTTCAAATTTGGCAGCCCGGCTCTGCGACAGTCACATAGGCATTGTTGCATCATAACCAACCAGGCATTTGCAGAGCACGAATGTCTGTGCGGCAGCGAATGCAGTTCCAAGGGACAGTGAAAACCAGGTAGACCTTTCAGTGCTGGCAGCTTTCGTGTGGGCGCAATCGCTGGACGTTTCGAATTTGGCAGCCGGGCTCTGCCAGAGTCACATAGGCATTGTTGCATCATAACCAACCAAGGCATTTGCAGAGCACGAATGTCTCTGCGGCAGCGAATGCAGTTCCAAGGGACAGTGAAAACCAGGTAGACCTTTCAGTGCTGGCAGTATTCGTGTGGGCGCAATCGCTGGACGTTTCGAATTTGGCAGCCGGGCTCTGCGATAGTCACATAGGCATTGTTACATCATAACCAACCAAAGCTCTTGCGGAGCGCGAATGTCTGTGCGGCAGCGAATGCAGTTCCAAGGGACAGTGAAAACCAGGTAGACCTTTCAGTGCTTGCAGTATTCGTGTGGGCGCAATCGCTGGACGTTTCGAATTTGGCAGCCGGGCTCTGCCAGAGTCACATAGGCATTGTTGCATCATAACCAACCAAGGCTTTTGCAGAGCGCGAATGTCTGTGCGGCAGCGAATGCAGTTCCAAGGGACAGTGAAAACCAGGTAGAGCTTGCAGTGCTGGCAACTTTCGTGTGGGCGCAATCGCTGGACGTTGAGAATTTGGCAGCCGGGCTCTGGCAGAGTCACATAGGCATTGTTGCATCATAACCAACCAAGGCATTTTCAGAGCGCGAATGTCTGTGCGGCAGCGAATGCAGTTCCAAGGGACAGTGAAAACCAGGTAGAGTTTGCAGTGCTGGCAGCTTTCGTGTGGGCGCAATCGCTGGACGTTTCAAATTTGGCAGCCCGGCTCTGCGACAGTCACATAGGCATTGTTGCATCATAACCAACCAAGGAATTTGCAGAGCACAAATGTCTGTGCGGCAGCGAATGCAGTTCCAAGGGACAGTGAAAACCAGGTAGACCTCTCAGTGCTGGCAGTATTCGTGTGGGCGCAATCGCTGGACGTTTCGAATTTGGCAGCCGGGCTCTGCCAGAGTCACATAGGCATTGTTGCATCATAACCAACCAAGGCTTTTGCAGAGCGCGAATGTCTGTGCGGCAGCGAATGCAGTTCCAAGGGACAGTGAAAACCAGGTAGACCTTTCAGTGCTGGCAGCTTTCGTGTGGGCGCAATCGCTGGACGTTGAGAATTTGGCAGCCGGGCTCTGCCAGAGTCACATAGGCATTGTTGCATCATAACCAACCAAGGCTTTTGCAGAGCGCGAATGTCTGTGCGGCAGCGAATGCAGTTCCAAGGGACAGTGAAAACCAGGTAGAGCTTTCAGTGCTGGCAGCTTTCGTGTGGGCGCAATCGCTGGACGTTGAGAATTTGGCAGCCGGGCTCTGCCAGAGTCACATAGGCATTGTTGCATCATAACCAACCAAGGCATTTGCAGAGCGCGAATGTCTGTGCGGCAGCGAATGCAGTTCCAAGGGACAGTGAAAACCAGGTAGACCTTTCAGTCATGGCAGCTTTCGTGTGGGCGCAATCGCTGGACGTTGAGAATTTGGCAGCCGGGCTCTGCGACAGTCACATAGGCATTGTTGCATCATAACCAACCAAGGCATTTGCAGTGATCGAATGTCTGTGCGGCAGCGAATGCAGTTCCAAGGGACAGTGAAAACCAGGTAGACCTTTCAGTGCTGGCAGCTTTCGTGTGGGCGCAATCGCTGGACGTTGAGAATTTGGCAGCCGGGCTCTGCCAGAGTCACATAGGCATTGTTGCATCATAACCAACCAAGGCTTTTGCAGAGCGCGAATGTGTGTGCGGCAGCGAATGCAGTTCCAAGGGACAGTGAAAACCAGGTAGACCTTTCAGTGCTGGCAGTATTCGTGTGGGCGCAATCGCTGGACGTTTCGAATTTGGCAGCCGGGCTCTGCCAGAGTCACATAGGCATTGTTGCATCATAACCAACCAAGGCTTTTGCAGAGCGCGAATGTCTGTGCGGCAGCGAATGCAGTTCCAAGGGACAGTGAAAACCCGGTAGACCTTTCAGTGCTGGCAGCTTTCGTGTGGGCGCAATCGCTGGACGTTTCGAATTTGGCAGCCGGGCTCTGCGACAGTCACGTAGGCATTGTTGCATCATAACCAACCAAGGCATTTGCAGAGCGCGAATGTCTGTGCGGCAGCGAATGCAGTTCCAAGGGACAGTGAAAACCAGGTAGACCTTTCAGTGCTGGCAGCTTTCGTGTGGGCGCAATCGCTGGACGTTTCGAATTTGGCAGCCGGGCTCTGCCAGAGTCACATAGGCATTGTTGCATCATAACCAACCAAGGCATTTGCAGAGCGCGAATGTCTGTGCGGCAGCGAATGCAGTTCCAAGGGACAGTGAAAACCAGGTAGAGCTTTCCGTGCTGGCAGCTTTCGTGTGGGCGCAATCGCTGGACGTTGAGAACTTGGCAGCCGGGTTCTGCCAGAGTCACGTAGGCATTGTTGCATCATAACCAACCAAGGCTTTTGCAGAGCGCGAATGTCTGTGCGGCAGCGAATGCAGTTCCAAGGGACAGTGACAACCAGGTAGAGCTTTCAGTGCTGGCAGCTTTCGTGTGGGCGCAATCGCTGGACGTTTCGAATTTGGCAGCCGGGCTCTGCCAGAGTCACATAGGCATTGTTACATCATAACCAACCAAGGCTTTTGCAGAGCGCGAATGTCTGTGCGGCAGCGAATGCAGTTCCAAGGGACAGTGAAAACCAGGTAGACCTTTCCGTGCTGGCAGTATTCGTGTGGGCGCAATCGCTGGACGTTTCGAATTTGGCAGCCGGGCTCTGCGATAGCCACATAGGCATTGGTACATCATAACCAACCAAAGCTCATGCGGAGCGCGAATGTCTGTGCGGCAGCGAATGCAGTTCCAAGGGACAGTGAAAACCAGGTAGACCTTTCAGTGCTTGCAGTATTCGTGTGGGCGCAATCGCTGGACGTTGAGAATTTGGCAGCCGGGCTCTGCCAGAGTTACATAGGCATTGTTGCATCATAACCAACCAAGGCTTTTGCAGAGCGCGAATGTCTGTGCGGCAGCGAATGCAGTTCCAAGGGACAGTGAAAACCAGGTAGAGCTTTCAGTGCTGGCAGCTTTCGTGTGGGCGCAATCGCTAGACGTTTCGAATTTGGCAGCCGGGCTCTGCCAGAGTCACATAGGCATTGTTGCATCATAACCAACCAAGGCATTTGAAGAGCGCGAATGTCTGTGCGGCAGCGAATGCAGTTCCAAGGGACAGTGAAAACCAGGTAGACCTTTCAGTGCTGGCAGTATTCGTGTGGGCGCAATCGCTGGACGTTGAGAATTTGGCAGCCGGGCTCTGCCAGAGTCACATAGGCATTGTTGCATCATAACCAACCAAGGCTTTTGCAGAGCGCGAATGTCTGTGCGGCAGCGAATGCAGTTCCAAGGGACAGTGAAAACCAGGTAGAGCTTGCAGTGCTGGCAGCTTTCGTGTGGGCGCAATCGCTGGACGTTTCAAATTTGGCAGCCCGGCTCTGCGACAGTCACATAGGCATTGTTGCATCATAACCAACCAAGGCATTTGCAGAGCACGAATGTCTGTGCGGCAGCGAATGCAGTTCCAAGGGACAGTGAAAACCAGGTAGACCTCTCAGTGCTTGCAGTATTCGTGTGGGCGCAATCGCTGGACGTTGAGAATTTGGCAGCCGGGCTCTGCCAGAGTCACATAGGCATTGTTGCATCATAACCAACCAAGGCTTTTGCAGAGCGCGAATGTCTGTGCGGCAGCGAATGCAGTTCCAAGGGACAGTGAAAACCAGGTAGACCTTTCAGTGCTGGCAGCTTTCGTGTGGGCGCAATCGCTGGACGTTGAGAATTTGGCAGCCGGGCTCTGCCAGAGTCACATAGGCATTGTTGCATCATAACCAACCAAGGCATTTGCAGAGCACGAATGTCTGTGCGGCAGCGAATGCAGTTCCAAGGGACAGTGAAAACCAGGTAGACCTTTCAGTGCTGGCAGCTTTCGTGTGGGCGCAATCGCTGGACGTTTCGAATTTGGCAGCCGGGCTCTGCGACAGTCACGTAGGCATTGTTGCATCATAACCAACCAAGGCATTTGCAGAGCGCGAATGTCTGTGCGGCAGCGAATGCAGTTCCAAGGGACAGTGAAAACCAGGTAGACCTTTCAGTGCTGGCAGCTTTCGTGTGGGCGCAATCGCTGGACGTTTCGAATTTGGCAGCCGGGCTCTGCCAGAGTCACATAGGCATTGTTGCATCATAACCAACCAAGGCATTTGCAGAGCACGAATGTCTCTGCGGCAGCGAATGCAGTTCCAAGGGACAGTGAAAACCAGGTAGACCTTTCAGTGCTGGCAGCTTTCGTGTGGGCGCAATCGCTGGACGTTTCGAATTTGGCAGCCGGGCTCTGCCAGAGTCACATAGGCATTGTTGCATCATAACCAACCAAGGCTTTTGCAGAGCGCGAATGTCTGTGCGGCAGCGAATGCAGTTCCAAGGGACAGTGAAAACCAGGTAGACCTTTCAGTGCTGGCAGCTTTCGTGTGGGCGCAATCGCTGGACGTTGAGAATTTGGCAGCCGGGCTCTGCCAGAGTCACATAGGCATTGTTGCATCATAACCAACCAAGGCTTTTGCAGAGCGCGAATGTCTGTGCGGCAGCGAATGCAGTTCCAAGGGACAGTGAAAACCCGGTAGACCTTTCAGTGCTGGCAGCTTTCGTGTGGGCGCAATCGCTGGACGTTGAGAATTTGGCAGCCGGGCTCTGCCAGAGTCACATAGGCATTGTTGCATCATAACCAACCAAGGCATTTGCAGAGCGCGAATGTCTGTGCGGCAGCGAATGCAGTTCCAAGGGACAGTGAAAACCAGGTAGAGCTTTCAGTGCTGGCAGCTTTCGTGTGGGCGCAATTGCTGGACGTTGAGAATTTGGCAGCCGGGCTGTGCGAGAGTCACATAGGCATTGTTGCATCATAACCAACCAAGGCATTTGCAGAGCGCGAATGTCTGTGCGGCAGCGAATGCAGTTCCAAGGGACAGTGAAAACCAGGTAGACCTTTCAGTGCTTGCAGTATTCGTGTGGGCGCAATCGCTGGACGTTTCGAATTTGGCAGCCGGGCTCTGCGACAGTCACATAGGCATTGTTGCATCATAACCAACCAAGGCATTTGCAGAGCACGAATGTCTGTGCGGCAGTGAATGCAGTTCCAAGGGACAGTGAAAACCAGGTAGACCTTTCAGTGTTGGCAGATTTCGTGTGGGCGCAATCGCTGGACGTTGAGAATTTGGCAGCCGGGCTCTGCCAGAGTCACATAGGCATTGTTGCATCATAACCAACCAAGGCATTTGCAGAGCGCGAATGTCTGTGCGGCAGCGAATGCAGTTCCAAGGGACAGTGAAAACCAGGTAGACCTTTCAGTCATGGCAGCTTTCGTGTGGGCGCAATCGCTGGACGTTTCGAATTTGGCAGCCGGGCTCTGCGACAGTCACATAGGCATTGTTGCATCATAACCAACCAAGGCATTTGCAGTGCACGAATGTCTGTGCGGCAGCGAATGCAGTTCCAAGGGACAGTGAAAACCAGGTAGACCTTTCAGTGCTGGCAGCTTTCGTGTGGGCGCAATCGCTGGACGTTGAGAATTTGGCAGCCGGGCTCTGCCAGAGTCACATAGGCATTGTTGCATCATAACCAACCAAGGCTTTTGCAGAGCGCGAATGTCTGTGCGGCAGCGAATGCAGTTCCAAGGGACAGTGACAACCAGGTAGAGCTTTCAGTGCTGGCAGCTTTCGTGTGGGCGCAATCGCTGGACGTTTCGAATTTGGCAGCCGGGCTCTGCCAGAGTCACATAGGCATTGTTGCATCATAACCAACCAAGGCATTTGCAGAGCGCGAATGTCTGTGCGGCAGCGAATGCAGTTCCAAGGGACAGTGAAAACCAGGTAGACCTTTCCGTGCTGGCAGTATTCGTGTGGGCGCAATCGCTGGACGTTTCGAATTTGGCAGCCGGGCTCTGCGATAGCCACATAGGCATTGGTACATCATAACCAACCAAAGCTCATGCGGAGCGCGAATGTCTGTGCGGCAGCGAATGCAGTTCCAAGGGACAGTGAAAACCAGGTAGACCTTTCAGTGCTTGCAGTATTCGTGTGGGCGCAATCGCTGGACGTTTCGAATTTGGCAGCCGGGCTCTGCCAGAGTCACATAGGCATTGTTGCATCATAACCAACCAAGGCTTTTGCAGAGCGCGAATGTCTGTGCGGCAGCGAATGCAGTTCCAAGGGACAGTGAAAACCAGGTAGAGCTTGCAGTGCTGGCAGCTTTCGTGTGGGCGCAATCGCTGGACGTTTCAAATTTGGCAGCCCGGCTCTGCGACAGTCACATAGGCATTGTTGCATCATAACCAACCAAGGCATTTGCAGAGCACGAATGTCTGTGCGGCAGCGAATGCAGTTCCAAGGGACAGTGAAAACCAGGTAGACCTCTCAGTGCTTGCAGTATTCGTGTGGGCGCAATCGCTGGACGTTGAGAATTTGGCAGCCGGGCTCTGCCAGAGTCACATAGGCATTGTTGCATCATAACCAACCAAGGCTTTTGCAGAGCGCGAATGTCTGTGCGGCAGCGAATGCAGTTCCAAGGGACAGTGAAAACCAGGTAGACCTTTCAGTGCTGGCAGCTTTCGTGTGGGCGCAATCGCTGGACGTTGAGAATTTGGCAGCCGGGCTCTGCCAGAGTCACATAGGCATTGTTGCATCATAACCAACCAAGGCATTTGCAGAGCACGAATGTCTCTGCGGCAGCGAATGCAGTTCCAAGGGACAGTGAAAACCAGGTAGACCTTTCAGTGCTGGCAGCTTTCGTGTGGGCGCAATCGCTGGACGTTTCGAATTTGGCAGCCGGGCTCTGCGACACTCACGTAGGCATTGTTGCATCATAACCAACCAAGGCATTTGCAGAGCGCGAATGTCTGTGCGGCAGCGAATGCAGTTCCAAGGGACAGTGAAAACCAGGTAGACCTTTCAGTGCTGGCAGCTTTCGTGTGGGCGCAATCGCTGGACGTTTCGAATTTGGCAGCCGGGATCTGCCAGAATCACATAGGCATTGTTGCATCATAACCAACCAGGGCATTTGCAGATCGCGAATGTCTGTGCGGCAGCGAATGGAGTTCCAAGGGACAGTGAAAACCAGGTAGACCTTTCAGTGCTGGCAGTATTCGTGTAGGCGCAATCGCTGGACGTTGAGAATTTGGCAGCCGGGCTCTGCCAGAGTCACATAGGCATTGTTGCATCATAACCAACCAAGGCTTTTGCAGAGCGCGAATGTTTGTGCGGCAGCGAATGCAGTACCAAGGGACAGTGAAAACCCAGTATACCTTTCAGTGCTGGCAGCTTTCGTGTGGGCGCAATCGCTGGACGTTTCGAATTTGGCAGCCGGGCTCTGCGACAGTCACGTAGGCATTGTTGCATCATAACCAACCAAGGCATTTGCAGAGCACGAATGTCTGTGCGGCAGCGAATGCAGTTCCAAGGGACAGTAAAAACCAGGTAGAGCTTTCAGTGCTGGCAGCTTTCGTGTGGGCGCAATCGCTGGACGTTGAGAATTTGGCAGCCGGGCTCTGCCAGAGTCACATAGGCATTGTTGCATCATAACCAACCAAGGCATTTGCAGAGCACGAATGTCTGTGCGGCAGCGAATGCAGTTCCAAGGGACAGTGAAAACCAGGTAGACCTTTCAGTGCTGGCAGCTTTCGTGTGGGCGCAATCGCTGGACGTTGAGAATTTGGCAGCCGGGCTCTGCGACAGTCACATAGGCATTGTTGCATCATAACCAACCAAGGCATTTGCAGAACACGAATGTCTGTGCGGCAGCGAATGCAGTTCCAAGGGACAGTGAAAACCAGGTAGAGCTTGCAGTGCTGGCAGCTTTCGTGTGGGTGCAATCGCTGGACGTTTCGAATTTTGCAGCCGGGCTCTGCGACAGTCACGTAGGCATTGTTGCATCATAACCAACCAAGGCATTTTCAGAGCGCGAATGTCTGTGCGGCAGCAAATGCAGTTCCAAGGGACAGTGAAAACCAGGTAGAGCTTGCAGTGCTGGCAGCTTTCGTGTGGGCGCAATCGCTGGACGTTTCAAATTTGGCAGCCCGGCTCTGCGACAGTCACATAGGCATTGTTGCATCATAACCAACCAGGCATTTGCAGAGCACGAATGTCTGTGCGGCAGCGAATGCAGTTCCAAGGGACAGTGAAAACCAGGTAGACCTTTCAGTGCTGGCAGCTTTCGTGTGGGCGCAATCGCTGGACGTTGAGAATTTGGCAGCCGGGCTCTGCCAGAGTCACATAGGCATTGTTGCATCATAACCAACCAAGGCTTTTGCAGAGCGCGAATGTCTGTGCGGCAGCGAATGCAGTTCCAAGGGACAGTGAAAACCAGGTAGAGCTTGCAGTGCTGGCAGCTTTCGTGTGGGCGCAATCGCTGGACGTTGAGAATTTGGCAGCCGGGCTCTGCCAGAGTCACATAGGCATTGTTGCATCATAACCAACCAAGGCATTTGCAGAGCGCGAATGTCTGTGCGGCAGCGAATGCAGTTCCAAGGGACAGTGAAAACCAGGTAGAGCTTTCAGTGCTGGCAGCTTTCGTGTGGGCGCAATTGCTGGACGTTGAGAATTTGGCAGCCGGGCTGTGCGAGAGTCACATAGGCATTGTTGCATCATAACCAACCAAGGCATTTGCAGAGCGCGAATGTCTGTGCGGCAGCGAATGCAGTTCCAAGGGACAGTGAAAAACCGGTAGACCTTTCAGTGCTGGCAGCTTTCGTGTGGGCGCAATCGCTGGACGTTTCGAATTTGGCAGCCGGGCTCTGCGACAGTCACGTAGGCATTGTTGCATCATAACCAACCAAGGCTTTTGCAGAGCGCGAATGTCTGTGCGGCAGCGAATGCAGTTCCAAGGGACAGTGAAAACCAGGTAGACCTTTCAGTGCTTGCAGTATTCGTGTGGGCGCAATCGCTGGACGTTTCGAATTTGGCAGCCGGGCTCTGCGACAGTCACATAGGCATTGTTGCATCATAACCAACCAAGGCATTTGCAGAGCACGAATGTCTGTGCGGCAGTGAATGCAGTTCCAAGGGACAGTGAAAACCAGGTAGACCTTTCAGTGTTGGCAGATTTCGTGTGGGCGCAATCGCTGGACGTTGAGAATTTGGCAGCCGGGCTCTGCCAGAGTCACATTGGCATTGTTGCATCATAACCAACCAAGGCATTTGCAGAGCGCGAATGTCTGTGCGGCAGCGAATGCAGTTCCAAGGGACAGTGAAAACCAGGTAGACCTTTCAGTCATGGCAGCTTTCGTGTGGGCGCAATCGCTGGACGTTTCGAATTTGGCAGCCGGGCTCTGCGACAGTCACATAGGCATTGTTGCATCATAACCAACCAAGGCATTTGCAGTGCACGAATGTCTGTGCGGCAGCGAATGCAGTTCCAAGGGACAGTGAAAACCAGGTAGACCTTTCAGTGCTGGCAGCTTTCGTGTGGGCGCAATCGCTGGACGTTGAGAATTTGGCAGCCGGGCTCTGCCAGAGTCACATAGGCATTGTTGCATCATAACCAACCAAGGCTTTTGCAGAGCGCGAATGTCTGTGCGGCAGCGAATGCAGTTCCAAGGGACAGTGACAACCAGGTAGAGCTTTCAGTGCTGGCAGCTTTCGTGTGGGCGCAATCGCTGGACGTTTCGAATTTGGCAGCCGGGCTCTGCCAGAGTCACATAGGCATTGTTGCATCATAACCAACCAAGGCATTTGCAGAGCGCGAATGTCTGTGCGGCAGCGAATGCAGTTCCAAGGGACAGTGAAAACCAGGTAGACCTTTCCGTGCTGGCAGTATTCGTGTGAGCGCAATCGCTGGACGTTTCGAATTTGGCAGCCGGGCTCTGCGATAGCCACATAGGCATTGGTACATCATAACCAACCAAAGCTCATGCGGAGCGCGAATGTCTGTGCGGCAGCGAATGCAGTTCCAAGGGACAGTGAAAACCAGGTAGACCTTTCAGTGCTTGCAGTATTCGTGTGGGCGCAATCGCTGGACGTTTCGAATTTGGCAGCCGGGCTCTGCCAGAGTCACATAGGCATTGTTGCATCATAACCAACCAAGGCTTTTGCAGAGCGCGAATGTCTGTGCGGCAGCGAATGCAGTTCCAAGGGACAGTGAAAACCAGGTAGAGCTTGCAGTGCTGGCAGCTTTCGTGTGGGCGCAATCGCTGGACGTTTCAAATTTGGCAGCCCGGCTCTGCGACAGTCACATAGGCATTGTTGCATCATAACCAACCAAGGCATTTGCAGAGCACGAATGTCTGTGCGGCAGCGAATGCAGTTCCAAGGGACAGTGAAAACCAGGTAGACCTCTCAGTGCTTGCAGTATTCGTGTGGGCGCAATCGCTGGACGTTGAGAATTTGGCAGCCGGGCTCTGCCAGAGTCACATAGGCATTGTTGCATCATAACCAACCAAGGCTTTTGCAGAGCGCGAATGTCTGTGCGGCAGCGAATGCAGTTCCAAGGGACAGTGAAAACCAGGTAGACCTTTCAGTGCTGGCAGCTTTCGTGTGGGCGCAATCGCTGGACGTTGAGAATTTGGCAGCCGGGCTCTGCCAGAGTCACATAGGCATTGTTGCATCATAACCAACCAAGGCATTTGCAGAGCACGAATGTCTCTGCGGCAGCGAATGCAGTTCCAAGGGACAGTGAAAACCAGGTAGACCTTTCAGTGCTGGCAGCTTTCGTGTGGGCGCAATCGCTGGACGTTTCGAATTTGGCAGCCGGGCTCTGCGACACTCACGTAGGCATTGTTGCATCATAACCAACCAAGGCATTTGCAGAGCGCGAATGTCTGTGCGGCAGCGAATGCAGTTCCAAGGGACAGTGAAAACCAGGTAGACCTTTCAGTGCTGGCAGCTTTCGTGTGGGCGCAATCGCTGGACGTTTCGAATTTGGCAGCCGGGCTCTGCCAGAGTCACATAGGCATTGTTGCATCATAACCAACCAGGGCATTTGCAGAGCGCGAATGTCTGTGCGGCAGCGAATGGAGTTCCAAGGGACAGTGAAAACCAGGTAGACCTTTCAGTGCTGGCAGTATTCGTGTAGGCGCAATCGCTGGACGTTGAGAATTTGGCAGCCGGGCTCTGCCAGAGTCACATAGGCATTGTTGCATCATAACCAACCAAGGCTTTTGCAGAGCGCGAATGTTTGTGCGGCAGCGAATGCAGTACCAAGGGACAGTGAAAACCCAGTATACCTTTCAGTGCTGGCAGCTTTCGTGTGGGCGCAATCGCTGGACGTTTCGAATTTGGCAGCCGGGCTCTGCGACAGTCACGTAGGCATTGTTGCATCATAACCAACCAAGGCATTTGCAGAGCACGAATGTCTGTGCGGCAGCGAATGCAGTTCCAAGGGACAGTAAAAACCAGGTAGAGCTTGCAGTGCTGGCAGCTTTCGTGTGGGCGCAATCGCTGGACGTTGAGAATTTGGCAGCCGGGCTCTGGCAGAGTCACATAGGCATTGTTGCATCATAACCAACCAAGGCATTTGCAGAGCACGAATGTCTGTGCGGCAGCGAATGCAGTTCCAAGGGACAGTGAAAACCAGGTAGACCTTTCAGTGCTGGCAGCTTTCGTGTGGGCGCAATCGCTGGACGTTGAGAATTTGGCAGCCGGGCTCTGCGACAGTCACATAGGCATTGTTGCATCATAACCAACCAAGGCATTTGCAGAACACGAATGTCTGTGCGGCAGCGAATGCAGTTCCAAGGGACAGTGAAAACCAGGTAGAGCTTGCAGTGCTGGCAGCTTTCGTGTGGGTGCAATCGCTGGACGTTTCGAATTTTGCAGCCGGGCTCTGCGACAGTCACGTAGGCATTGTTGCATCATAACCAACCAAGGCATTTTCAGAGCGCGAATGTCTGTGCGGCAGCAAATGCAGTTCCAAGGGACAGTGAAAACCAGGTAGAGCTTGCAGTGCTGGCAGCTTTCGTGTGGGCGCAATCGCTGGACGTTTCAAATTTGGCAGCCCGGCTCTGCGACAGTCACATAGGCATTGTTGCATCATAACCAACCAGGCATTTGCAGAGCACGAATGTCTGTGCGGCAGCGAATGCAGTTCCAAGGGACAGTGAAAACCAGGTAGACCTTTCAGTGCTGGCAGCTTTCGTGTGGGCGCAATCGCTGGACGTTTCGAATTTGGCAGCCGGGCTCTGCCAGAGTCACATAGGCATTGTTGCATCATAACCAACCAAGGCATTTGCAGAGCACGAATGTCTCTGCGGCAGCGAATGCAGTTCCAAGGGACAGTGAAAACCAGGTAGACCTTTCAGTGCTGGCAGTATTCGTGTGGGCGCAATCGCTGGACGTTTCGAATTTGGCAGCCGGGCTCTGCGATAGTTACATAGGCATTGTTACATCATAACCAACCAAAGCTCTTGCGGAGCGCGAATGTCTGTGCGGCAGCGAATGCAGTTCCAAGGGACAGTGAAAACCAGGTAGACCTTTCAGTGCTTGCAGTATTCGTGTGGGCGCAATCGCTGGACGTTTCGAATTTGGCAGCCGGGCTCTGCCAGAGTCACATAGGCATTGTTGCATCATAACCAACCAAGGCTTTTGCAGAGCGCGAATGTCTGTGCGGCAGCGAATGCAGTTCCAAGGGACAGTGAAAACCAGGTAGAGCTTGCAGTGCTGGCAGCTTTCGTGTGGGCGCAATCGCTGGACGTTGAGAATTTGGCAGCCGGGCTCTGGCAGAGTCACATAGGCATTGTTGCATCATAACCAACCAAGGCATTTTCAGAGCGCGAATGTCTGTGCGGCAGCGAATGCAGTTCCAAGGGACAGTGAAAACCAGGTAGAGCTTGCAGTGCTGGCAGCTTTCGTGTGGGCGCAATCGCTGGACGTTTCAAATTTGGCAGCCCGGCTCTGCGACAGTCACATAGGCATTGTTGCATCATAACCAACCAAGGAATTTGCAGAGCACAAATGTCTGTGCGGCAGCGAATGCAGTTCCAAGGGACAGTGAAAACCAGGTAGACCTCTCAGTGCTGGCAGTATTCGTGTGGGCGCAATCGCTGGACGTTTCGAATTTGGCAGCCGGGCTCTGCCAGAGTCACATAGGCATTGTTGCATCATAACCAACCAAGGCTTTTGCAGAGCGCGAATGTCTGTGCGGCAGCGAATGCAGTTCCAAGGGACAGTGAAAACCAGGTAGACCTTTCAGTGCTGGCAGCTTTCGTGTGGGCGCAATCGCTGGACGTTGAGAATTTGGCAGCCGGGCTCTGCCAGAGTCACATAGGCATTGTTGCATCATAACCAACCAAGGCTTTTGCAGAGCGCGAATGTCTGTGCGGCAGCGAATGCAGTTCCAAGGGACAGTGAAAACCAGGTAGAGCTTTCAGTGCTGGCAGCTTTCGTGTGGGCGCAATCGCTGGACGTTGAGAATTTGGCAGCCGGGCTCTGCCAGAGTCACATAGGCATTGTTGCATCATAACCAACCAAGGCATTTGCAGAGCGCGAATGTCTGTGCGGCAGCGAATGCAGTTCCAAGGGACAGTGAAAACCAGGTAGACCTTTCAGTCATGGCAGCTTTCGTGTGGGCGCAATCGCTGGACGTTGAGAATTTGGCAGCCGGGCTCTGCGACAGTCACATAGGCATTGTTGCATCATAACCAACCAAGGCATTTGCAGTGCACGAATGTCTGTGCGGCAGCGAATGCAGTTCCAAGGGACAGTGAAAACCAGGTAGACCTTTCAGTGCTGGCAGCTTTCGTGTGGGCGCAATCGCTGGACGTTGAGAATTTGGCAGCCGGGCTCTGCCAGAGTCACATAGGCATTGTTGCATCATAACCAACCAAGGCTTTTGCAGAGCGCGAATGTGTGTGCGGCAGCGAATGGAGTTCCAAGGGACAGTGAAAACCAGGTAGACCTTTCAGTGCTGGCAGTATTCGTGTGGGCGCAATCGCTGGACGTTTCGAATTTGGCAGCCGGGCTCTGCCAGAGTCACATAGGCATTGTTGCATCATAACCAACCAAGGCTTTTGCAGAGCGCGAATGTCTGTGCGGCAGCGAATGCAGTTCCAAGGGACAGTGAAAACCCGGTAGACCTTTCAGTGCTGGCAGCTTTCGTGTGGGCGCAATCGCTGGACGTTTCGAATTTGGCAGCCGGGCTCTGCGACAGTCACGTAGGCATTGTTGCATCATAACCAACCAAGGCATTTGCAGAGCGCGAATGTCTGTGCGGCAGCGAATGCAGTTCCAAGGGACAGTGAAAACCAGGTAGACCTTTCAGTGCTGGCAGCTTTCGTGTGGGCGCAATCGCTGGACGTTTCGAATTTGGCAGCCGGGCTCTGCCAGAGTCACATAGGCATTGTTGCATCATAACCAACCAAGGCATTTGCAGAGCGCGAATGTCTGTGCGGCAGCGAATGCAGTTCCAAGGGACAGTGAAAACCAGGTAGAGCTTTCCGTGCTGGCAGCTTTCGTGTGGGCGCAATCGCTGGACGTTGAGAACTTGGCAGCCGGGCTCTGCCAGAGTCACGTAGGCATTGTTGCATCATAACCAACCAAGGCTTTTGCAGAGCGCGAATGTCTGTGCGGCAGCGAATGCAGTTCCAAGGGACAGTGACAACCAGGTAGAGCTTTCAGTGCTGGCAGCTTTCGTGTGGGCGCAATCGCTGGACGTTTCGAATTTGGCAGCCGGGCTCTGCCAGAGTCACATAGGCATTGTTACATCATAACCAACCAAGGCTTTTGCAGAGCGCGAATGTCTGTGCGGCAGCGAATGCAGTTCCAAGGGACAGTGAAAACCAGGTAGACCTTTCCGTGCTGGCAGTATTCGTGTGGGCGCAATCGCTGGACGTTTCGAATTTGGCAGCCGGGCTCTGCGATAGCCACATAGGCATTGGTACATCATAACCAACCAAAGCTCATGCGGAGCGCGAATGTCTGTGCGGCAGCGAATGCAGTTCCAAGGGACAGTGAAAACCAGGTAGACCTTTCAGTGCTTGCAGTATTCGTGTGGGCGCAATCGCTGGACGTTGAGAATTTGGCAGCCGGGCTCTGCCAGAGTCACATAGGCATTGTTGCATCATAACCAACCAAGGCTTTTGCAGAGCGCGAATGTCTGTGCGGCAGCGAATGCAGTTCCAAGGGACAGTGAAAACCAGGTAGAGCTTTCAGTGCTGGCAGCTTTCGTGTGGGCGCAATCGCTAGACGTTTCGAATTTGGCAGCCGGGCTCTGCCAGAGTCACATAGGCATTGTTGCATCATAACCAACCAAGGCATTTGAAGAGCGCGAATGTCTGTGCGGCAGCGAATGCAGTTCCAAGGGACAGTGAAAACCAGGTAGACCTTTCAGTGCTGGCAGTATTCGTGTGGGCGCAATCGCTGGACGTTGAGAATTTGGCAGCCGGGCTCTGCCAGAGTCACATAGGCATTGTTGCATCATAACCAACCAAGGCTTTTGCAGAGCGCGAATGTCTGTGCGGCAGCGAATGCAGTTCCAAGGGACAGTGAAAACCAGGTAGAGCTTGCAGTGCTGGCAGCTTTCGTGTGGGCGCAATCGCTGGACGTTTCAAATTTGGCAGCCCGGCTCTGCGACAGTCACATAGGCATTGTTGCATCATAACCAACCAAGGCATTTGCAGAGCACGAATGTCTGTGCGGCAGCGAATGCAGTTCCAAGGGACAGTGAAAACCAGGTAGACCTCTCAGTGCTTGCAGTATTCGTGTGGGCGCAATCGCTGGACGTTGAGAATTTGGCAGCCGGGCTCTGCCAGAGTCACATAGGCATTGTTGCATCATAACCAACCAAGGCTTTTGCAGAGCGCGAATGTCTGTGCGGCAGCGAATGCAGTTCCAAGGGACAGTGAAAACCAGGTAGACCTTTCAGTGCTGGCAGCTTTCGTGTGGGCGCAATCGCTGGACGTTGAGAATTTGGCAGCCGGGCTCTGCCAGAGTCACATAGGCATTGTTGCATCATAACCAACCAAGGCATTTGCAGAGCACGAATGTCTGTGCGGCAGCGAATGCAGTTCCAAGGGACAGTGAAAACCAGGTAGACCTTTCAGTGCTGGCAGCTTTCGTGTGGGCGCAATCGCTGGACGTTTCGAATTTGGCAGCCGGGCTCTGCGACAGTCACGTAGGCATTGTTGCATCATAACCAACCAAGGCATTTGCAGAGCGCGAATGTCTGTGCGGCAGCGAATGCAGTTCCAAGGGACAGTGAAAACCAGGTAGACCTTTCAGTGCTGGCAGCTTTCGTGTGGGCGCAATCGCTGGACGTTGAGAATTTGGCAGCCGGGCTCTGCCAGAGTCACATAGGCATTGTTGCATCATAACCAACCAAGGCATTTGCAGAGCACGAATGTCTCTGCGGCAGCGAATGCAGTTCCAAGGGACAGTGAAAACCAGGTAGACCTTTCAGTGCTGGCAGTATTCGTGTGGGCGCAATCGCTGGACGTTTCGAATTTGGCAGCCGGGCTCTGCGATAGTCACATAGGCATTGTTACATCATAACCAACCAAAGCTCTTGCGGACCGCGAATGTCTGTGCGGCAGCGAATGCAGTTCCAAGGGACAGTGAAAACCAGGTAGACCTTTCAGTGCTTGCAGTATTCGTGTGGGCGCAATCGCTGGACGTTGAGAATTTGGCAGCCGGGCTCTGCCAGAGTCACATAGGCATTGTTGCATCATAACCAACCAAGGCTTTTGCAGAGCGCGAATGTCTGTGCGGCAGCGAATGCAGTTCCAAGGGACAGTGAAAACCAGGTAGAGCTTGCAGTGCTGGCAGCTTTCGTGTGGGCGCAATCGCTGGACGTTGAGAATTTGGCAGCCGGGCTCTGGCAGAGTCACATAGGCATTGTTGCATCATAACCAACCAAGGCATTTGCAGAGCACGAATGTCTGTGCGGCAGCGAATGCAGTTCCAAGGGACAGTGAAAACCAGGTAGACCTCTCAGTGCTTGCAGTATTCGTGTGGGCGCAATCGCTGGACGTTGAGAATTTGGCAGCCGGGCTCTGCCAGAGTCACATAGGCATTGTTGCATCATAACCAACCAAGGCTTTTGCAGAGCGCGAATGTCTGTGCGGCAGCGAATGCAGTTCCAAGGGACAGTGAAAACCAGGTAGAGCTTGCAGTGCTGGCAGCTTTCGTGTGGGCGCAATCGCTGGACGTTTCAAATTTGGCAGCCCGGCTCTGCGACAGTCACATAGGCATTGTTGCATCATAACCAACCAAGGCATTTGCAGAGCACGAATGTCTGTGCGGCAGCGAATGCAGTTCCAAGGGACAGTGAAAACCAGGTAGACCTCTCAGTGCTTGCAGTATTCGTGTGGGCGCAATCGCTGGACGTTGAGAATTTGGCAGCCGGGCTCTGCCAGAGTCACATAGGCATTGTTGCATCATAACCAACCAAGGCTTTTGCAGAGCGCGAATGTCTGTGCGGCAGCGAATGCAGTTCCAAGGGACAGTGAAAACCAGGTAGACCTTTCAGTGCTGGCAGCTTTCGTGTGGGCGCAATCGCTGGACGTTGAGAATTTGGCAGCCGGGCTCTGCCAGAGTCACATAGGCATTGTTGCATCATAACCAACCAAGGCATTTGCAGAGCACGAATGTCTGTGCGGCAGCAAATGCAGTTCCAAGGGACAGTAAAAACCAGGTAGAGCTTTCAGTGCTGGCAGCTTTCGTGTGGGCGCAATCGCTGGACGTTGAGAATTTGGCAGCCGGGCTCTGCCAGAGTCACATAGGCATTGTTGCATCATAACCAACCAAGGCATTTGCAGAGCACGAATGTCTGTGCGGCAGCGAATGCAGTTCCAAGGGACAGTGAAAACCAGGTAGACCTTTCAGTGCTGGCAGCTTTCGTGTGGGCGCAATCGCTGGACGTTGAGAATTTGGCAGCCGGGCTCTGCGACAGTCACATAGGCATTGTTGCATCATAACCAACCAAGGCATTTGCAGAACACGAATGTCTGTGCGGCAGCGAATGCAGTTCCAAGGGACAGTGAAAACCAGGTAGAGCTTGCAGTGCTGGCAGCTTTCGTGTGGGTGCAATCGCTGGACGTTTCGAATTTTGCAGCCGGGCTCTGCGACAGTCACGTAGGCATTGTTGCATCATAACCAACCAAGGCATTTTCAGAGCGCGAATGTCTGTGCGGCAGCAAATGCAGTTCCAAGGGACAGTGAAAACCAGGTAGAGCTTGCAGTGCTGGCAGCTTTCGTGTGGGCGCAATCGCTGGACGTTTCAAATTTGGCAGCCGGGCTCTGCCAGAGTCACATAGGCATTGTTGCATCATAACCAACCAAGGCATTTGCAGAGCACGAATGTCTGTGCGGCAGCGAATGCAGTTCCAAGGGACAGTGAAAACCAGGTAGACCTTTCAGTGCTGGCAGCTTTCGTGTGGGCGCAATCGCTGGACGTTGAGAATTTGGCAGCCGGGCTCTGCCAGAGTCACATAGGCATTGTTGCATCATAACCAACCAAGGCATTTGCAGAGCACGAATGTCTCTGCGGCAGCGAATGCAGTTCCAAGGGACAGTGAAAACCAGGTAGACCTTTCAGTGCTGGCAGTATTCGTGTGGGCGCAATCGCTGGACGTTTCGAATTTGGCAGCCGGGCTCTGCCAGAGTCACATAGGCATTGTTACATCATAACCAACCAAAGCTCTTGCGGACCGCGAATGTCTGTGCGGCAGCGAATGCAGTTCCAAGGGACAGTGAAAACCAGGTAGACCTTTCCGTGCTGGCAGTATTCGTGTGGGCGCAATCGCTGGACGTTTCGAATTTGGCAGCCGGGCTCTGCGATAGCCACATAGGCATTGGTACATCATAACCAACCAAAGCTCATGCGGAGCGCGAATGTCTGTGCGGCAGCGAATGCAGTTCCAAGGGACAGTGAAAACCAGGTAGACCTTTCAGTGCTGGCAGTATTCGTGTGGGCGCAATCGCTGGACGTTGAGAATTTGGCAGCCGGGCTCTGCCAGAGTCACATAGGCATTGTTGCATCATAACCAACCAAGGCTTTTGCAGAGCACGAATGTCTGTGCGGCAGCGAATGCAGTTCCAAGGGACAGTGAAAACCAGGTAGAGCTTGCAGTGCTGGCAGCTTTCGTGTGGGCGCAATCGCTGGACGTTTCAAATTTGGCAGCCCGGCTCTGCGACAGTCACATAGGCATTGTTGCATCATAACCAACCAAGGCATTTGCAGAGCACGAATGTCTGTGCGGCAGCGAATGCAGTTCCAAGGGACAGTGAAAACCAGGTAGACCTCTCAGTGCTTGCAGTATTCGTGTGGGCGCAATCGCTGGACGTTGAGAATTTGGCAGCCGGGCTCTGCCAGAGTCACATAGGCATTGTTGCATCATAACCAACCAAGGCTTTTGCAGAGCGCGAATGTCTGTGCGGCAGCGAATGCAGTTCCAAGGGACAGTGAAAACCAGGTAGACCTTTCAGTGCTGGCAGCTTTCGTGTGGGCGCAATCGCTGGACGTTGAGAATTTGGCAGCCGGGCTCTGCCAGAGTCACATAGGCATTGTTGCATCATAACCAACCAAGGCATTTGCAGAGCACGAATGTCTGTGCGGCAGCGAATGCAGTTCCAAGGGACAGTGAAAACCAGGTAGACCTTTCAGTGCTGGCAGCTTTCGTGTGGGCGCAATCGCTGGACGTTTCGAATTTGGCAGCCGGGCTCTGCGACAGTCACGTAGGCATTGTTGCATCATAACCAACCAAGGCATTTTCAGAGCGCGAATGTCTGTGCGGCAGCGAATGCAGTTCCAAGGGACAGTGAAAACCAGGTAGACCTTTCAGTGCTGGCAGCTTTCGTGTGGGCGCAATCGCTGGACGTTGAGAATTTGGCAGCCGGGCTCTGCGACAGTCACATAGGCATTGTTGCATCATAACCAACCAAGGCATTTGCAGAGCACGAATGTCTGTGCGGCAGCGAATGCAGTTCCAAGGGACAGTGAAAACCAGGTAGAGCTTTCAGTGCTGGCAGCTTTCGTGTGGGCGCAATCGCTGGACGTTTCGAATTTGGCACCCGGGCTCTGCGATAGTCACATAGGCATTGTTACATCATAACCAACCAAAGCTCTTGCGGACCGCGAATGTCTGTGCGGCAGCGAATGCAGTTCCAAGGGACAGTGAAAACCAGGTAGACCTTTCAGTGCTTGCAGTATTCGTGTGGGCGCAATCGCTGGACGTTGAGAATTTGGCAGCCGGGCTCTGCCAGAGTCACATAGGCATTGTTGCATCATAACCAACCAAGGCTTTTGCAGAGCGCGAATGTCTGTGCGGCAGCGAATGCAGTTCCAAGGGACAGTGAAAACCAGGTAGAGCTTGCAGTGCTGGCAGCTTTCGTGTGGGCGCAATCGCTGGACGTTGAGAATTTGGCAGCCGGGCTCTGGCAGAGTCACATAGGCATTGTTGCATCATAACCAACCAAGGCATTTGCAGAGCACGAATGTCTGTGCAGCAGCGAATGCAGTTCCAAGGGACAGTGAAAACCAGGTAGACCTCTCAGTGCTTGCAGTATTCGTGTGGGCGCAATCGCTGGACGTTGAGAATTTGGCAGCCGGGCTCTGCCAGAGTCACATAGGCATTGTTGCATCATAACCAACCAAGGCTTTTGCAGAGCGCGAATGTCTGTGCGGCAGCGAATGCAGTTCCAAGGGACAGTGAAAACCAGGTAGAGCTTGCAGTGCTGGCAGCTTTCGTGTGGGCGCAATCGCTGGACGTTTCAAATTTGGCAGCCCGGCTCTGCGACAGTCACATAGGCATTGTTGCATCATAACCAACCAAGGCATTTGCAGAGCACGAATGTCTGTGCGGCAGCGAATGCAGTTCCAAGGGACAGTGAAAACCAGGTAGACCTCTCAGTGCTTGCAGTATTCGTGTGGGCGCAATCGCTGGACGTTGAGAATTTGGCAGCCGGGCTCTGCCAGAGTCACATAGGCATTGTTGCATCATAACCAACCAAGGCTTTTGCAGAGCGCGAATGTCTGTGCGGCAGCGAATGCAGTTCCAAGGGACAGTGAAAACCAGGTAGACCTTTCAGTGCTGGCAGCTTTCGTGTGGGCGCAATCGCTGGACGTTTCGAATTTGGCAGCCGGGCTCTGCCAGAGTCACATAGGCATTGTTGCATCATAACCAACCAAGGCATTTGCAGAGCACGAATGTCTCTGCGGCAGCGAATGCAGTTCCAAGGGACAGTAAAAACCAGGTAGAGCTTTCAGTGCTGGCAGCTTTCGTGTGGGCGCAATCGCTGGACGTTTCGAATTTGGCAGCCGGGCTCTGCCAGAGTCACATAGGCATTGTTGCATCATAACCAACCAAGGCATTTGCAGAGCACGAATGTCTGTGCGGCAGCGAATGCAGTTCCAAGGGACAGTGAAAACCAGGTAGACCTTTCAGTGCTGGCAGCTTTCGTGTGGGCGCAATCGCTGGACGTTGAGAATTTGGCAGCCGGGCTCTGCGACAGTCACATAGGCATTGTTGCATCATAACCAACCAAGGCATTTGCAGAACACGAATGTCTGTGCGGCAGCGAATGCAGTTCCAAGGGACAGTGAAAACCAGGTAGAGCTTGCAGTGCTGGCAGCTTTCGTGTGGGTGCAATCGCTGGACGTTTCGAATTTTGCAGCCGGGCTCTGCGACAGTCACGTAGGCATTGTTGCATCATAACCAACCAAGGCATTTTCAGAGCGCGAATGTCTGTGCGGCAGCAAATGCAGTTCCAAGGGACAGTGAAAACCAGGTAGAGCTTGCAGTGCTGGCAGCTTTCGTGTGGGCGCAATCGCTGGACGTTGAGAATTTGGCAGCCGGGCTCTGCCAGAGTCACATAGGCATTGTTGCATCATAACCAACCAAGGCATTTGCAGAGCACGAATGTCTGTGCGGCAGCGAATGCAGTTCCAAGGGACAGTGAAAACCAGGTAGACCTTTCAGTGCTGGCAGTATTCGTGTGGGCGCAATCGCTGGACGTTTCGAATTTGGCAGCCGGGCTCTGCCAGAGTCACATAGGCATTGTTACATCATAACCAACCAAAGCTCTTGCGGACCGCGAATGTCTGTGCGGCAGCGAATGCAGTTCCAAGGGACAGTGAAAACCAGGTAGACCTTTCAGTGCTTGCAGTATTCGTGTGGGCGCAATCGCTGGACGTTTCGAATTTGGCAGCCGGGCTCTGCCAGAGTCACATAGGCATTGTTGCATCATAACCAACCAAGGCTTTTGCAGAGCGCGAATGTCTGTGCGGCAGCGAATGCAGTTCCAAGGGACAGTGAAAACCAGGTAGAGCTTGCAGTGCTGGCAGCTTTCGTGTGGGCGCAATCGCTGGACGTTGAGAATTTGGCAGCCGGGCTCTGGCAGAGTCACATAGGCATTGTTGCATCATAACCAACCAAGGCATTTTCAGAGCGCGAATGTCTGTGCGGCAGCGAATGCAGTTCCAAGGGACAGTGAAAACCAGGTAGAGCTTGCAGTGCTGGCAGCTTTCGTGTGGGCGCAATCGCTGGACGTTTCAAATTTGGCAGCCCGGCTCTGCGACAGTCACATAGGCATTGTTGCATCATAACCAACCAAGGAATTTGCAGAGCACAAATGTCTGTGCGGCAGCGAATGCAGTTCCAAGGCACAGTGAAAACCAGGTAGACCTCTCAGTGCTCGCAGTAATCGTGTGGGCGCAATCGCTGGACGTTTCGAATTTGGCAGCCGGGCTCTGCCAGAGTCACATAGGCATTGTTGCATCATAACCAACCAAGGCTTTTGCAGAGCGCGAATGTCTGTGCGGCAGCGAATGCAGTTCCAAGGGACAGTGAAAACCAGGTAGACCTTTCAGTGCTGGCAGCTTTCGTGTGGGCGCAATCGCTGGACGTTGAGAATTTGGCAGCCGGGCTCTGCCAGAGTCACATAGGCATTGTTGCATCATAACCAACCAAGGCTTTTGCAGAGCGCGAATGTCTGTGCGGCAGCGAATGCAGTTCCAAGGGACAGTGAAAACCAGGTAGACCTTTCAGTGCTGGCAGCTTTCGTGTGGGCGCAATCGCTGGACGTTGAGAATTTGGCAGCCGGGCTCTGCCAGAGTCACATAGGCATTGTTGCATCATAACCAACCAAGGCATTTGCAGAGCGCGAATGTCTGTGCGGCAGCGAATGCAGTTCCAAGGGACAGTGAAAACCAGGTAGAGCTTTCAGTGCTGGCAGCTTTCGTGTGGGCGCAATCGCTGGACGTTGAGAATTTGGCAGCCGGGCTCTGCCAGAGTCACATAGGCATTGTTGCATCATAACCAACCAAGGCATTTGCAGAGCGCGAATGTCTGTGCGGCAGCGAATGCAGTTCCAAGGGACAGTGAAAACCCGGTAGACCTTTCAGTGCTGGCAGCTTTCGTGTGGGCGCAATCGCTGGACGTTTCGAATTTGGCAGCCGGGCTCTGCCAGAGTCACATAGGCATTGTTGCATCATAACCAACCAAGGCTTTTGCAGAGCGCGAATGTCTGTGCGGCAGCGAATGCAGTTCCAAGGGACAGTGAAAACCAGGTAGACCTTTCAGTGCTGGCAGCTTTCGTGTGGGCGCAATCGCTGGACGTTGAGAATTTGGCAGCCGGGCTCTGCGACAGTCACATAGGCATTGTTGCATCATAACCAACCAAGGCATTTGCAGAACACGAATGTCTGTGCGGCAGCGAATGCAGTTCCAAGGGACAGTGAAAACCAGGTAGAGCTTGCAGTGCTGGCAGCTTTCGTGTGGGTGCAATCGCTGGACGTTTCGAATTTTGCAGCCGGGCTCTGCGACAGTCACGTAGGCATTGTTGCATCATAACCAACCAAGGCATTTTCAGAGCGCGAATGTCTGTGCGGCAGCAAATGCAGTTCCAAGGGACAGTGAAAACCAGGTAGAGCTTGCAGTGCTGGCAGCTTTCGTGTGGGCGCAATCGCTGGACGTTTCAAATTTGGCAGCCGGGCTCTGCCAGAGTCACATAGGCATTGTTGCATCATAACCAACCAAGGCATTTGCAGAGCACGAATGTCTGTGCGGCAGCGAATGCAGTTCCAAGGGACAGTGAAAACCAGGTAGACCTTTCAGTGCTGGCAGCTTTCGTGTGGGCGCAATCGCTGGACGTTGAGAATTTGGCAGCCGGGCTCTGCCAGAGTCACATAGGCATTGTTGCATCATAACCAACCAAGGCATTTGCAGAGCACGAATGTCTCTGCGGCAGCGAATGCAGTTCCAAGGGACAGTGAAAACCAGGTAGACCTTTCAGTGCTGGCAGTATTCGTGTGGGCGCAATCGCTGGACGTTTCGAATTTGGCAGCCGGGCTCTGCCAGAGTCACATAGGCATTGTTACATCATAACCAACCAAAGCTCTTGCGGACCGCGAATGTCTGTGCGGCAGCGAATGCAGTTCCAAGGGACAGTGAAAACCAGGTAGACCTTTCCGTGCTGGCAGTATTCGTGTGGGCGCAATCGCTGGACGTTTCGAATTTGGCAGCCGGGCTCTGCGATAGCCACATAGGCATTGGTACATCATAACCAACCAAAGCTCATGCGGAGCGCGAATGTCTGTGCGGCAGCGAATGCAGTTCCAAGGGACAGTGAAAACCAGGTAGACCTTTCAGTGCTGGCAGTATTCGTGTGGGCGCAATCGCTGGACGTTGAGAATTTGGCAGCCGGGCTCTGCCAGAGTCACATAGGCATTGTTGCATCATAACCAACCAAGGCTTTTGCAGAGCACGAATGTCTGTGCGGCAGCGAATGCAGTTCCAAGGGACAGTGAAAACCAGGTAGAGCTTGCAGTGCTGGCAGCTTTCGTGTGGGCGCAATCGCTGGACGTTTCAAATTTGGCAGCCCGGCTCTGCGACAGTCACATAGGCATTGTTGCATCATAACCAACCAAGGCATTTGCAGAGCACGAATGTCTGTGCGGCAGCGAATGCAGTTCCAAGGGACAGTGAAAACCAGGTAGACCTCTCAGTGCTTGCAGTATTCGTGTGGGCGCAATCGCTGGACGTTGAGAATTTGGCAGCCGGGCTCTGCCAGAGTCACATAGGCATTGTTGCATCGTAACCAACCAAGGCTTTTGCAGAGCGCGAATGTCTGTGCGGCAGCGAATGCAGTTCCAAGGGACAGTGAAAACCAGGTAGACCTTTCAGTGCTGGCAGCTTTCGTGTGGGCGCAATCGCTGGACGTTGAGAATTTGGCAGCCGGGCTCTGCCAGAGTCACATAGGCATTGTTGCATCATAACCAACCAAGGCATTTGCAGAGCACGAATGTCTGTGCGGCAGCGAATGCAGTTCCAAGGGACAGTGAAAACCAGGTAGACCTTTCAGTGCTGGCAGCTTTCGTGTGGGCGCAATCGCTGGACGTTTCGAATTTGGCAGCCGGGCTCTGCGACAGTCACGTAGGCATTGTTGCATCATAACCAACCAAGGCATTTTCAGAGCGCGAATGTCTGTGCGGCAGCGAATGCAGTTCCAAGGGACAGTGAAAACCAGGTAGACCTTTCAGTGCTGGCAGCTTTCGTGTGGGCGCAATCGCTGGACGTTGAGAATTTGGCAGCCGGGCTCTGCGACAGTCACATAGGCATTGTTGCATCATAACCAACCAAGGCATTTGCAGAGCACGAATGTCTGTGCGGCAGCGAATGCAGTTCCAAGGGACAGTGAAAACCAGGTAGAGCTTTCAGTGCTGGCAGCTTTCGTGTGGGCGCAATCGCTGGACGTTTCGAATTTGGCACCCGGGCTCTGCGATAGTCACATAGGCATTGTTACATCATAACCAACCAAAGCTCTTGCGGACCGCGAATGTCTGTGCGGCAGCGAATGCAGTTCCAAGGGACAGTGAAAACCAGGTAGACCTTTCAGTGCTTGCAGTATTCGTGTGGGCGCAATCGCTGGACGTTGAGAATTTGGCAGCCGGGCTCTGCCAGAGTCACATAGGCATTGTTGCATCATAACCAACCAAGGCTTTTGCAGAGCGCGAATGTCTGTGCGGCAGCGAATGCAGTTCCAAGGGACAGTGAAAACCAGGTAGAGCTTGCAGTGCTGGCAGCTTTCGTGTGGGCGCAATCGCTGGACGTTGAGAATTTGGCAGCCGGGCTCTGCCAGAGTCACATAGGCATTGTTGCATCATAACCAACCAAGGCATTTGCAGAGCACGAATGTCTGTGCAGCAGCGAATGCAGTTCCAAGGGACAGTGAAAACCAGGTAGACCTCTCAGTGCTTGCAGTATTCGTGTGGGCGCAATCGCTGGACGTTGAGAATTTGGCAGCCGGGCTCTGCCAGAGTCACATAGGCATTGTTGCATCATAACCAACCAAGGCTTTTGCAGAGCGCGAATGTCTGTGCGGCAGCGAATGCAGTTCCAAGGGACAGTGAAAACCAGGTAGAGCTTGCAGTGCTGGCAGCTTTCGTGTGGGCGCAATCGCTGGACGTTTCAAATTTGGCAGCCCGGCTCTGCGACAGTCACATAGGCATTGTTGCATCATAACCAACCAAGGCATTTGCAGAGCACGAATGTCTGTGCGGCAGCGAATGCAGTTCCAAGGGACAGTGAAAACCAGGTAGACCTCTCAGTGCTTGCAGTATTCGTGTGGGCGCAATCGCTGGACGTTGAGAATTTGGCAGCCGGGCTCTGCCAGAGTCACATAGGCATTGTTGCATCATAACCAACCAAGGCTTTTGCAGAGCGCGAATGTCTGTGCGGCAGCGAATGCAGTTCCAAGGGACAGTGAAAACCAGGTAGACCTTTCAGTGCTGGCAGCTTTCGTGTGGGCGCAATCGCTGGACGTTTCGAATTTGGCAGCCGGGCTCTGCCAGAGTCACATAGGCATTGTTGCATCATAACCAACCAAGGCATTTGCAGAGCACGAATGTCTCTGCGGCAGCGAATGCAGTTCCAAGGGACAGTAAAAACCAGGTAGAGCTTTCAGTGCTGGCAGCTTTCGTGTGGGCGCAATCGCTGGACGTTTCGAATTTGGCAGCCGGGCTCTGCCAGAGTCACATAGGCATTGTTGCATCATAACCAACCAAGGCATTTGCAGAGCACGAATGTCTGTGCGGCAGCGAATGCAGTTCCAAGGGACAGTGAAAACCAGGTAGACCTTTCAGTGCTGGCAGCTTTCGTGTGGGCGCAATCGCTGGACGTTGAGAATTTGGCAGCCGGGCTCTGCGACAGTCACATAGGCATTGTTGCATCATAACCAACCAAGGCATTTGCAGAACACGAATGTCTGTGCGGCAGCGAATGCAGTTCCAAGGGACAGTGAAAACCAGGTAGAGCTTGCAGTGCTGGCAGCTTTCGTGTGGGTGCAATCGCTGGACGTTTCGAATTTTGCAGCCGGGCTCTGCGACAGTCACGTAGGCATTGTTGCATCATAACCAACCAAGGCATTTTCAGAGCGCGAATGTCTGTGCGGCAGCAAATGCAGTTCCAAGGGACAGTGAAAACCAGGTAGAGCTTGCAGTGCTGGCAGCTTTCGTGTGGGCGCAATCGCTGGACGTTGAGAATTTGGCAGCCGGGCTCTGCCAGAGTCACATAGGCATTGTTGCATCATAACCAACCAAGGCATTTGCAGAGCACGAATGTCTGTGCGGCAGCGAATGCAGTTCCAAGGGACAGTGAAAACCAGGTAGACCTTTCAGTGCTGGCAGTATTCGTGTGGGCGCAATCGCTGGACGTTTCGAATTTGGCAGCCGGGCTCTGCCAGAGTCACATAGGCATTGTTACATCATAACCAACCAAAGCTCTTGCGGACCGCGAATGTCTGTGCGGCAGCGAATGCAGTTCCAAGGGACAGTGAAAACCAGGTAGACCTTTCAGTGCTTGCAGTATTCGTGTGGGCGCAATCGCTGGACGTTTCGAATTTGGCAGCCGGGCTCTGCCAGAGTCACATAGGCATTGTTGCATCATAACCAACCAAGGCTTTTGCAGAGCGCGAATGTCTGTGCGGCAGCGAATGCAGTTCCAAGGGACAGTGAAAACCAGGTAGAGCTTGCAGTGCTGGCAGCTTTCGTGTGGGCGCAATCGCTGGACGTTGAGAATTTGGCAGCCGGGCTCTGGCAGAGTCACATAGGCATTGTTGCATCATAACCAACCAAGGCATTTTCAGAGCGCGAATGTCTGTGCGGCAGCGAATGCAGTTCCAAGGGACAGTGAAAACCAGGTAGAGCTTGCAGTGCTGGCAGCTTTCGTGTGGGCGCAATCGCTGGACGTTTCAAATTTGGCAGCCCGGCTCTGCGACAGTCACATAGGCATTGTTGCATCATAACCAACCAAGGAATTTGCAGAGCACAAATGTCTGTGCGGCAGCGAATGCAGTTCCAAGGCACAGTGAAAACCAGGTAGACCTCTCAGTGCTCGCAGTAATCGTGTGGGCGCAATCGCTGGACGTTTCGAATTTGGCAGCCGGGCTCTGCCAGAGTCACATAGGCATTGTTGCATCATAACCAACCAAGGCTTTTGCAGAGCGCGAATGTCTGTGCGGCAGCGAATGCAGTTCCAAGGGACAGTGAAAACCAGGTAGACCTTTCAGTGCTGGCAGCTTTCGTGTGGGCGCAATCGCTGGACGTTGAGAATTTGGCAGCCGGGCTCTGCCAGAGTCACATAGGCATTGTTGCATCATAACCAACCAAGGCTTTTGCAGAGCGCGAATGTCTGTGCGGCAGCGAATGCAGTTCCAAGGGACAGTGAAAACCAGGTAGACCTTTCAGTGCTGGCAGCTTTCGTGTGGGCGCAATCGCTGGACGTTGAGAATTTGGCAGCCGGGCTCTGCCAGAGTCACATAGGCATTGTTGCATCATAACCAACCAAGGCATTTGCAGAGCGCGAATGTCTGTGCGGCAGCGAATGCAGTTCCAAGGGACAGTGAAAACCAGGTAGAGCTTTCAGTGCTGGCAGCTTTCGTGTGGGCGCAATCGCTGGACGTTGAGAATTTGGCAGCCGGGCTCTGCCAGAGTCACATAGGCATTGTTGCATCATAACCAACCAAGGCATTTGCAGAGCGCGAATGTCTGTGCGGCAGCGAATGCAGTTCCAAGGGACAGTGAAAACCCGGTAGACCTTTCAGTGCTGGCAGCTTTCGTGTGGGCGCAATCGCTGGACGTTTCGAATTTGGCAGCCGGGCTCTGCCAGAGTCACATAGGCATTGTTGCATCATAACCAACCAAGGCTTTTGCAGAGCGCGAATGTCTGTGCGGCAGCGAATGCAGTTCCAAGGGACAGTGAAAACCAGGTAGACCTTTCAGTGCTGGCAGTATTCGTGTGGGCGCAATCGCTGGACGTTTCGAATTTGGCAGCCGGGCTCTGCGACAGTCACATAGGTATTGTTGCATCATAACCAACCAAGGCATTTGCAGAGCACGAATGTCTGTGCGGCAGCGAATGCAGTTCCAAGGGACAGTGAAAACCAGGTAGACCTTTCAGTGCTGGCAGCTTTCGTGTGGGCGCAATCGCTGGACGTTTCGAATTTGGCAGCCGGGCTCTGCGACAGTCACGTAGGCATTGTTGCATCATAACCAACCAAGGCATTTTCAGAGCGCGAATGTGTGTGCGGCAGCGAATGCAGTTCCAAGGGACAGTGAAAACCAGGTAGACCTTTCAGTGCTGGCAGTATTCGTGTGGGCGCAATCGCTGGACGTTGAGAATTTGGCAGCCGGGCTCTGCCAGAGTCACATAGGCATTGTTGCATCATAACCAACCAAGGCTTTTGCAGAGCGCGAATGTCTGTGCGGCAGCGAATGCAGTTCCAAGGGACAGTGAAAACCCGGTAGACCTTTCAGTGCTGGCAGCTTTCGTGTGGGCGCAATCGCTGGACGTTTCGAATTTGGCAGCCGGGCTCTGCGACAGTCACGTAGGCATTGTTGCATCATAACCAACCAAGGCATTTGCAGAGCGCGAATGTCTGTGCGGCAGCGAATGCAGTTCCAAGGGACAGTGAAAACCAGGTAGAGCTTTCCGTGCTGGCAGCTTTCGTGTGGGCGCAATCGCTGGACGTTGAGAACTTGGCAGCCGGGCTCTGCCAGAGTCACGTAGGCATTGTTGCATCATAACCAACCAAGGCATTTGCAGAGCGCGAATGTCTGTGCGGCAGCGAATGCAGTTCCAAGGGACAGTGAAAACCAGGTAGACCTTTCCGTGCTGGCAGTATTCGTGTGGGCGCAATCGCTGGACGTTTCGAATTTGGCAGCCGGGCTCTGAGATAGCCACATAGGCATTGGTACATCATAACCAACCAAAGCTCATGCGGAGCGCGAATGTCTGTGCGGCAGCGAATGCAGTTCCAAGGGACAGTGAAAACCAGGTAGACCTTTCAGTGCTTGCAGTATTCGTGTGGGCGCAATCGCTGGACGTTGAGAATTTGGCAGCCGGGCTCTGCCAGAGTCACATAGGCATTGTTGCATCATAACCAACCAAGGCTTTTGCAGAGCGCGAATGTCTGTGCGGCAGCGAATGCAGTTCCAAGGGACAGTGAAAACCAGGTAGAGCTTTCAGTGCTGGCAGCTTTCGTGTGGGCGCAATCGCTAGACGTTTCGAACTTGGCAGCCGGGCTCTGCCAGAGTCACATAGGCATTGTTGCATCATAACCAACCAAGGCATTTGAAGAGCGCGAATGTCTGTGCGGCAGCGAATGCAGTTCCAAGGGACAGTGAAAACCAGGTAGACCTTTCAGTGCTGGCAGTATTCGTGTGGGCGCAATCGCTGGACGTTGAGAATTTGGCAGCCGGGCTCTGCCAGAGTCACATAGGCATTGTTGCATCATAACCAACCAAGGCTTTTGCAGAGCGCGAATGTCTGTGCGGCAGCGAATGCAGTTCCAAGGGACAGTGAAAACCCGGTAGACCTTTCAGTGCTGGCAGCTTTCGTGTGGGCGCAATCGCTAGACGTTTCAAATTTGGCAGCCGGGCTCTGCGACAGTCACATAGGCATTGTTGCATCATAACCAACCAAGGCATTTGCAGAGCACGAATGTCTGTGCGGCAGCGAATGCAGTTCCAAGGGACAGTGAAAACCAGGTAGACCTCTCAGTGCTTGCAGTATTCGTGTGGGCGCAATCGCTGGACGTTGAGAATTTGGCAGCCGGGCTCTGCCAGAGTCACATAGGCATTGTTGCATCATAACCAACCAAGGCTTTTGCAGAGCGCGAATGTCTGTGCGGCAGCGAATGCAGTTCCAAGGGACAGTGAAAACCAGGTAGAGCTTTCAGTGCTGGCAGCTTTCGTGTGGGCGCAATCGCTGGACGTTGAGAATTTGGCAGCCGGGCTCTGCCAGAGTCACATAGGCATTGTTGCATCATAACCAACCAAGGCATTTGCAGAGCACGAATGTCTGTGCGGCAGCGAATGCAGTTCCAAGGGACAGTGAAAACCAGGTAGACCTTTCAGTGCTGGCAGCTTTCGTGTGGGCGCAATCGCTGGACGTTTCGAATTTGGCAGCCGGGCTCTGCGACAGTCACGTAGGCATTGTTGCATCATAACCAACCAAGGCATTTGCAGAGCACGAATGTCTCTGCGGCAGCGAATGCAGTTCCAAGGGACAGTGAAAACCAGGTAGACCTTTCAGTGCTGGCAGTATTCGTGTGGGCGCAATCACTGGACGTTGAGAATTTGGCAGCCGGGCTCTGCGACAGTCACATAGGCATTGTTGCATCATAACCAACCAAGGCTTTTGCAGAGCGCGAATGTCTGTGCGGCAGCGAATGCAGTTCCAAGGGACAGTGAAAACCAGGTAGAGCTTGCAGTGCTGGCAGCTTTCGTGTGGGCGCAATCGCTGGACGTTGAGAATTTGGCAGCCGGGCTCTGGCAGAGTCACATAGGCATTGTTGCATCATAACCAACCAAGGCATATGCAGAGCACGAATGTCTGTGCGGCAGCGAATGCAGTTCCAAGGGACAGTGAAAACCAGGTAGACCTCTCAGTGCTTGCAGTATTCGTGTGGGCGCAATCGCTGGACGTTGAGAATTTGGCAGCCGGGCTCTGCCAGAGTCACATAGGCATTGTTGCATCATAACCAACCAAGGCATTTTCAGAGCGCGAATGTCTGTGCGGCAGCGAATGCAGTTCCAAGGGACAGTGAAAACCAGGTAGAGCTTGCAGTGCTGGCAGCTTTCGTGTGGGCGCAATCGCTGGACGTTTCAAATTTGGAAGCCCGGCTCTGTGACAGTCACATAGGCATTGTTGCATCATAACCAACCAAGGCATTTGCAGAGCACAAATGTCTGTGCGGCAGCGAATGCAGTTCCAAGGGACAGTGAAAACCAGGTAGACCTCTCAGTGCTGGCAGTATTCGTGTGGGCGCAATCGCTGGACGTTTCGAATTTGGCAGCCGGGCTCTGCCAGAGTCACATAGGCATTGTTGCATCATAACCAACCAAGGCTTTTGCAGAGCGCGAATGTCTGTGCGGCAGCGAATGCAGTTCCAAGGGACAGTGAAAACCAGGTAGACCTTTCAGTGCTGGCAGCTTTCGTGTGGGCGCAATCGCTGGACGTTGAGAATTTGGCAGCCGGGCTCTGCCAGAGTCACATAGGCATTGTTGCATCATAACCAACCAAGGCATTTTCAGAGCGCGAATGTCTGTGCGGCAGCGAATGCAGTTCCAAGGGACAGTGAAAACCAGGTAGACCTTTCAGTGCTGGCAGCTTTCGTGTGGGCGCAATCGCTGGACGTTGAGAATTTGGCAGCCGGGCTCTGCGACAGTCACATAGGCATTGTTGCATCATAACCAACCAAGGCATTTGCAGAGCACGAATGTCTGTGCGGCAGCGAATGCAGTTCCAAGGGACAGTGAAAACCAGGTAGAGCTTTCAGTGCTGGCAGCTTTCGTGTGGGCGCAATCGCTGGACGTTTCGAATTTGGCAGCCGGGCTCTGCCAGAGTCACATAGGCATTGTTACATCATAACCAACCAGGGCATTTGCAGAGCGCGAATGTCTGTGCGGCAGCGAATGGAGTTCCAAGGGACAGTGAAAACCAGGTAGACCTTTCAGTGCTGGCAGTATTCGTGTGGGCGCAATCGCTGGACGTTGAGAATTTGGCAGCCGGGCTCTGCCAGAGTCACATAGGCATTGTTGCATCATAACCAACCAAGGCTTTTGCAGAGCGCGAATGTCTGTGCGGCAGCGAATGCAGTTCCAAGGGACAGTAAAAACCAGGTAGAGCTTTCAGTGCTGGCAGCTTTCGTGTGGGCGCAATCGCTGGACGTTTCGAATTTGGCAGCCGGGCTCTGCCAGAGTCACATAGGCATTGTTGCATCATAACCAACCAAGCCATTTGCAGAGCACGAATGTCTGTGCGGCAGCGAATGCAGTTCCAAGGGACAGTGAAAACCAGGTAGACCTTTCAGTGCTGGCAGCTTTCGTGTGGGCGCAATCGCTGGACGTTGAGAATTTGGCAGCCGGGCTCTGCGACAGTCACGTAGGCATTGTTGCATCATAACCAACCAAGGCATTTGCAGAGCACGAATGTCTGTGCAGCAGCGAATGCAGTTCCAAGGGACAGTGAAAACCAGGTAGAGCTTGCAGTGCTGGCAGCTTTCGTGTGGGCGCAATCGCTGGACGTTGAGAATTTGGCAGCCGGGCTCTGGCAGAGTCACATAGGCATTGTTGCATCATAACCAACCAAGGCATTTTCAGAGCGCGAATGTCTGTGCGGCAGCGAATGCAGTTCCAAGGGACAGTGAAAACCAGGTAGACCTTTCAGTGCTGGCAGCTTTCGTGTGGGCGCAATCGCTGGACGTTTCGAATTTGGCAGCCGGGCTCTGCCAGAGTCACATAGGCATTGTTGCATCATAACCAACCAAGGCATTTGCAGAGCATGAATGTCTGTGCGATAGCGAATGCAGTTCCAAGGGACAGTGAAAACCAGGTAGACCTTTCAGTGCTGGCAGCTTTCGTGTGGGCGCAATCGCTGGACGTTTCGAATTTGGCAGCCGGGCTCTGCCAGAGTCACATAGGCATTGTTGCATCATAACCAACCAAAGCTCTTGCGGAGCGCGAATGTCTGTGCGGCAGCGAATGCAGTTCCAAGGGACAGTGAAAACCAGGTAGACCTTTCAGTGCTGGCAGCTTTCGTGTGGGCGCAATCGCTGGACGTTGAGAATTTGGCAGCCGGGCTCTGCCAGAGTCACATAGGCATTGTTGCATCATAACCAACCAAGGCTTTTGCAGAGCGCGAATGTCTGTGCGGCAGCGAATGCAGTTCCAAGGGACAGTGAAAACCAGGTAGACCTTTCAGTGCTGGCAGCTTTCGTGTGGGCGCAATCGCTGGACGTTGAGAATTTGGCAGCCGGGCTCTGCGACAGTCACATAGGCATTGTTGCATCATAACCAACCAAGGCATTTGCAGAGCGCGAATGTCTGTGCGGCAGCGAATGCAGTTCCAAGGGACAGTGAAAACCCGGTAGACCTTTCAGTGCTGGCAGCTTTCGTGTGGGCGCAATCGCTGGACGTTTCGAATTTGGCAGCCGGGCTCTGCGACAGTCACGTAGGCATTGTTGCATCATAACCAACCAAGGCTTTTGCAGAGCGCGAATGTCTGTGCGGCAGCGAATGCAGTTCCAAGGGACAGTGAAAACCAGGTAGACCTTTCAGTGCTTGCAGTATTCGTGTGGGCGCAATCGCTGGACGTTGAGAATTTGGCAGCCGGGCTCTGCCAGAGTCACATAGGCATTGTTGCATCATAACCAACCAAGGCTTTTGCAGAGCGCGAATGTCTGTGCGGCAGCGAATGCAGTTCCAAGGGACAGTGAAAACCAGGTAGAGCTTTCAGTGCTGGCAGCTTTCGTGTGGGCGCAATCGCTAGACGTTTCGAATTTGGCAGCCGGGCTCTGCCAGAGTCACATAGGCATTGTTGCATCATAACCAACCAAGGCATTTGAAGAGCGCGAATGTCTGTGCGGCAGCGAATGCAGTTCCAAGGGACAGTGAAAACCCGGTAGACCTTTCAGTGCTGGCAGCTTTCGTGTGGGCGCAATCGCTGGACGTTTCGAATTTGGCAGCCGGGCTCTGCGACAGTCACGTAGGCATTGTTGCATCATAACCAACCAAGGCATTTGCAGAGCACGAATGTCTGTGCGGCAGCGAATGCAGTTCCAAGGGACAGTGAAAACCAGGTAGACCTCTCAGTGCTGGCAGTATTCGTGTGGGCGCAATCGCTGGACGTTGAGAATTTGGCAGCCGGGCTCTGCCAGAGTCACATAGGCATTGTTGCATCATAACCAACCAAGGCATTTTCAGAGCGCGAATGTCTGTGCGGCAGCGAATGCAGTTCCAAGGGACAGTGAAAACCAGGTAGACCTTTCAGTGCTGGCAGCTTTCGTGTGGGCGCAATCGCTGGACGTTTCGAATTTGGCAGCCGGGCTCTGCCAGAGTCACATAGGCATTGTTGCATCATAACCAACCAAGGCATTTGCAGAGCATGAATGTCTGTGCGGCAGCGAATGCAGTTCCAAGGGACAGTGAAAACCAGGTAGACCTTTCAGTGCTGGCAGCTTTCGTGTGGGCGCAATTGCTGGACGTTGAGAATTTGGCAGCCGGGCTCTGCCAGAGTCACATAGGCATTGTTGCATCATAACCAACCAAAGCTCTTGCGGAGCGCGAATGTCTGTGCGGCAGCGAATGCAGTTCCAAGGGACAGTGAAAACCAGGTAGACCTTTCAGTGCTGGCAGCTTTCGTGTGGGCGCAATCGCTGGACGTTGAGAATTTGGCAGCCGGGCTCTGCCAGAGTCACATAGGCATTGTTGCATCATAACCAACCAAGGCTTTTGCAGAGCGCGAATGTCTGTGCGGCAGCGAATGCAGTTCCAAGGGACAGTGAAAACCAGGTAGACCTTTCAGTGCTGGCAGCTTTCGTGTGGGCGCAATCGCTGGACGTTGAGAATTTGGCAGCCGGGCTCTGCCAGAGTCACATAGGCATTGTTGCATCATAACCAACCAAGGCATTTTCAGAGCGCGAATGTCTGTGCGGCAGCGAATGCAGTTCCAAGGGACAGTGAAAACCAGGTAGAGCTTTCAGTGCTGGCAGCTTTCGTGTGGGCGCAATCGCTGGACGTTGAGAATTTGGCAGCCGGGCTCTGCGACAGTCACGTAGGCATTGTTGCATCATAACCAACCAAGGCATTTGCAGAGCACGAATGTCTGTGCGGCAGCGAATGCAGTTCCAAGGGACAGTAAAACCAGGTAGACCTTTCAGTGCTGGCAGCTTTCGTGTGGGCGCAATCGCTGGACGTTGAGAATTTGGCAGCCGGCTCTGCCAGAGTCACATAGGCATTGTTGCATCATAACCAACCAAGGCATTTGCAGAGCACGAATGTCTGTGCGGCAGCGAATGGAGTTCCAAGGGACAGTGAAAACCAGGTAGACCTTTCAGTGCTGGCAGCTTTCGTGTGGGCGCAATCGCTGGACGTTGAGAATTTGGCAGCCGGGCTCTGCGACAGTCACATAGGCATTGTTGCATCATAACCAACCAAGGCATTTGCAGAACACGAATGTCTGTGCGGCAGCGAATGCAGTTCCAAGGGACAGTGAAAACCAGGTAGAGCTTGCAGTGCTGGCAGCTTTCGTGTGGGTGCAATCGCTGGACGTTTCGAATTTTGCAGCCGGGCTCTGGCAGAGTCACATAGGCATTGTTGCATCATAACCAACCAAGGCATTTTCAGAGCGCGAATGTCTGTGCGGCAGCGAATGCAGTTCCAAGGGACAGTGAAAACCAGGTAGAGCTTGCAGTGCTGGCAGCTTTCGTGTGGGCGCAATCGCTGGACGTTTCAAATTTGGCAGCCCGGCTCTGCGACAGTCACATAGGCATTGTTGCATCATAACCAACCAAGGCATTTGCAGAGCACGAATGTCTGTGCGGCAGCGAATGCAGTTCCAAGGGACAGTGAAAACCAGGTAGACCTCTCAGTGCTGGCAGCTTTCGTGTGGGCGCAATCGCTGGACGTTTCGAATTTGGCAGCCGGGCTCTGCCAGAGTCACATAGGCATTGTTGCATCATAACCAACCAAGGCATTTGCAGAGCACGAATGTCTCTGCGGCAGCGAATGCAGTTCCAAGGGACAGTGAAAACCAGGTAGACCTTTCAGTGCTGGCAGTATTCGTGTGGGCGCAATCGCTGGACGTTTCGAATTTGGCAGCCGGGCTCTGCGATAGTCACATAGGCATTGTTACATCATAACCTACCAAAGCTCTTGCGGACCGCGAATGTCTGTGCGGCAGCGAATGCAGTTCCAAGGGACAGTGAAAATCAGGTAGACCTTTCAGTGCTTGCAGTATTCGTGTGGGCGCAATCGCTGGACGTTGAGAATTTGGCAGCCGGGCTCTGCCAGAGTCACATAGGCATTGTTGCATCATAACCAACCAAGGCTTTTGCAGAGCGCGAATGTCTGTGCGGCAGCGAATGCAGTTCCAAGGGACAGTGAAAACCAGGTAGAGCTTGCAGTGCTGGCAGCTTTCGTGTGGGCGCAATCGCTGGACGTTGAGAATTTGGCAGCCGGGCTCTGCCAGAGTCACATAGGCATTGTTGCATCATAACCAACCAAGGCATTTTCAGAGCGCGAATGTCTGTGCGGCAGCGAATGCAGTTCCAAGGGACAGTGAAAACCAGGTAGAGCTTGCAGTGCTGGCAGCTTTCGTGTGGGCGCAATCGCTGGACGTTTCAAATTTGGCAGCCCGGCTCTGCGACAGTCACATAGGCATTGTTGCATCATAACCAACCAAGGCATTTGCAGAGCACGAATGTCTGTGCGGCAGCGAATGCAGTTCCAAGGGACAGTGAAAACCAGGTAGACCTTTCCGTGCTGGCAGTATTCGTGTGGGCGCAATCGCTGGACGTTTCGAATTTGGCAGCCGGGCTCTGCCAGAGTCACATAGGCATTGTTGCATCATAACCAACCAAGGCTTTTGCAGAGCGCGAATGTCTGTGCGGCAGCGAATGCAGTTCCAAGGGACAGTGAAAACCAGGTAGACCTTTCAGTGCTGGCAGCTTTCGTGTGGGCGCAATCGCTGGACGTTTCGAATTTGGCAGCCGGGCTCTGCCAGAGTCACATAGGCATTGTTGCATCATAACCAACCAAGGCATTTTCAGAGCGCGAATGTCTGTGCGGCAGCGAATGCAGTTCCAAGGGACAGTGAAAACCAGGTAGACCTTTCAGTGCTGGCAGCTTTCGTGTGGGCGCAATCGCTGGACGTTGAGAATTTGGCAGCCGGGCTCTGCGACAGTCACATAGGCATTGTTGCATCATAACCAACCAAGGCATTTGCAGAGCACGAATGTCTGTGCGGCAGCGAATGCAGTTCCAAGGGACAGTGAAAACCAGGTAGAGCTTTCAGTGCTGGCAGCTTTCGTGTGGGCGCAATCGCTGGACGTTTCGAATTTGGCAGCCGGGCTCTGCCAGAGTCACATAGGCATTGTTACATCATAACCAACCAGGGCATTTGCAGAGCGCGAATGTCTGTGCGGCAGCGAATGGAGTTCCAAGGGACAGTGAAAACCAGGTAGACCTTTCAGTGCTGGCAGTATTCGTGTGGGCGCAATCGCTGGACGTTTCGAATTTGGCAGCCGGGCTCTGCCAGAGTCACATAGGCATTGTTGCATCATAACCAACCAAGGCTTTTGCAGAGCGCGAATGTCTGTGCGGCAGCGAATGCAGTTCCAAGGGACAGTGAAAACCCGGTAGACCTTTCAGTGCTGGCAGCTTTCGTGTGGGCGCAATCGCTGGACGTTGAGAATTTGGCAGCCGGGCTCTGCGACAGTCACGTAGGCATTGTTGCATCATAACCAACCAAGGCATTTACAGAGCACGAATGTCTGTGCAGCAGCGAATGCAGTTCCAAGGGACAGTGAAAACCAGGTAGAGCTTGCAGTGCTGGCAGCTTTCGTGTGGGCGCAATCGCTGGACGTTGAGAATTTGGCAGCCGGGCTCTGGCAGAGTCACATAGGCATTGTTGCATCATAACCAACCAAGGCATTTTCAGAGCGCGAATGTCTGTGCGGCAGCGAATGCAGTTCCAAGGGACAGTGAAAACCAGGTAGAGCTTTCAGTGCTGGCAGCTTTCGTGTGGGCGCAATCGCTGGACGTTTCGAATTTGGCAGCCCGGCTCTGCGACAGTCACATAGGCATTGTTGCATCATAACCAACCAAGGCTTTTGCAGAGCGCGAATGTCTGTGCGGCAGCGAATGCAGTTCCAAGGGACAGTAAAAACCAGGTAGAGCTTTCAGTGCTGGCAGCTTTCGTGTGGGCGCAATCGCTGGACGTTTCGAATTTGGCAGCCGGGCTCTGCCAGAGTCACATAGGCATTGTTGCATCATAACCAACCAAGCCATTTGCAGAGCACGAATGTCTGTGCGGCAGCGAATGCAGTTCCAAGGGACAGTGAAAACCAGGTAGACCTTTCAGTGCTGGCAGCTTTCGTGTGGGCGCAATCGCTGGACGTTGAGAATTTGGCAGCCGGGCTCTGCGACAGTCACGTAGGCATTGTTGCATCATAACCAACCAAGGCATTTGCAGAGCACGAATGTCTGTGCAGCAGCGAATGCAGTTCCAAGGGACAGTGAAAACCAGGTAGAGCTTGCAGTGCTGGCAGCTTTCGTGTGGGCGCAATCGCTGGACGTTGAGAATTTGGCAGCCGGGCTCTGGCAGAGTCACATAGGCATTGTTGCATCATAACCAACCAAGGCATTTTCAGAGCGCGAATGTCTGTGCGGCAGCGAATGCAGTTCCAAGGGACAGTGAAAACCAGGTAGACCTTTCAGTGCTGGCAGCTTTCGTGTGGGCGCAATCGCTGGACGTTTCGAATTTGGCAGCCGGGCTCTGCCAGAGTCACATAGGCATTGTTGCATCATAACCAACCAAGGCATTTGCAGAGCATGAATGTCTGTGCGATAGCGAATGCAGTTCCAAGGGACAGTGAAAACCAGGTAGACCTTTCAGTGCTGGCAGCTTTCGTGTGGGCGCAATCGCTGGACGTTTCGAATTTGGCAGCCGGGCTCTGCCAGAGTCACATAGGCATTGTTGCATCATAACCAACCAAAGCTCTTGCGGAGCGCGAATGTCTGTGCGGCAGCGAATGCAGTTCCAAGGGACAGTGAAAACCAGGTAGACCTTTCAGTGCTGGCAGCTTTCGTGTGGGCGCAATCGCTGGACGTTGAGAATTTGGCAGCCGGGCTCTGCCAGAGTCACATAGGCATTGTTGCATCATAACCAACCAAGGCTTTTGCAGAGCGCGAATGTCTGTGCGGCAGCGAATGCAGTTCCAAGGGACAGTGAAAACCAGGTAGACCTTTCAGTGCTGGCAGCTTTCGTGTGGGCGCAATCGCTGGACGTTGAGAATTTGGCAGCCGGGCTCTGCGACAGTCACATAGGCATTGTTGCATCATAACCAACCAAGGCATTTGCAGAGCGCGAATGTCTGTGCGGCAGCGAATGCAGTTCCAAGGGACAGTGAAAACCCGGTAGACCTTTCAGTGCTGGCAGCTTTCGTGTGGGCGCAATCGCTGGACGTTTCGAATTTGGCAGCCGGGCTCTGCGACAGTCACGTAGGCATTGTTGCATCATAACCAACCAAGGCATTTGCAGAGCGCGAATGTCTGTGCGGCAGCGAATGCAGTTCCAATGGACAGTGAAAACCAGGTAGACCTTTCAGTGCTTGCAGTATTCGTGTGGGCGCAATCGCTGGACGTTGAGAATTTGGCAGCCGGGCTCTGCCAGAGTCACATAGGCATTGTTGCATCATAACCAACCAAGGCTTTTGCAGAGCGCGAATGTCTGTGCGGCAGCGAATGCAGTTCCAAGGGACAGTGAAAACCAGGTAGAGCTTTCAGTGCTGGCAGCTTTCGTGTGGGCGCAATCGCTAGACGTTTCGAATTTGGCAGCCGGGCTCTGCCAGAGTCACATAGGCATTGTTGCATCATAACCAACCAAGGCATTTGAAGAGCGCGAATGTCTGTGCGGCAGCGAATGCAGTTCCAAGGGACAGTGAAAACCCGGTAGACCTTTCAGTGCTGGCAGCTTTCGTGTGGGCGCAATCGCTGGACGTTTCGAATTTGGCAGCCGGGCTCTGCGACAGTCACGTAGGCATTGTTGCATCATAACCAACCAAGGCATTTGCAGAGCACGAATGTCTGTGCGGCAGCGAATGCAGTTCCAAGGGACAGTGAAAACCAGGTAGACCTCTCAGTGCTGGCAGTATTCGTGTGGGCGCAATCGCTGGACGTTGAGAATTTGGCAGCCGGGCTCTGCCAGAGTCACATAGGCATTGTTGCATCATAACCAACCAAGGCATTTTCAGAGCGCGAATGTCTGTGCGGCAGCGAATGCAGTTCCAAGGGACAGTGAAAACCAGGTAGACCTTTCAGTGCTGGCAGCTTTCGTGTGGGCGCAATCGCTGGACGTTTCGAATTTGGCAGCCGGGCTCTGCCAGAGTCACATAGGCATTGTTGCATCATAACCAACCAAGGCATTTGCAGAGCATGAATGTCTGTGCGGCAGCGAATGCAGTTCCAAGGGACAGTGAAAACCAGGTAGACCTTTCAGTGCTGGCAGCTTTCGTGTGGGCGCAATCGCTGGACGTTGAGAATTTGGCAGCCGGGCTCTGCCAGAGTCACATAGGCATTGTTGCATCATAACCAACCAAAGCTCTTGCGGAGCGCGAATGTCTGTGCGGCAGCGAATGCAGTTCCAAGGGACAGTGAAAACCAGGTAGACCTTTCAGTGCTGGCAGCTTTCGTGTGGGCGCAATCGCTGGACGTTGAGAATTTGGCAGCCGGGCTCTGCCAGAGTCACATAGGCATTGTTGCATCATAACCAACCAAGGCTTTTGCAGAGCGCGAATGTCTGTGCGGCAGCGAATGCAGTTCCAAGGGACAGTGAAAACCAGGTAGACCTTTCAGTGCTGGCAGCTTTCGTGTGGGCGCAATCGCTGGACGTTGAGAATTTGGCAGCCGGGCTCTGCCAGAGTCACATAGGCATTGTTGCATCATAACCAACCAAGGCATTTTCAGAGCGCGAATGTCTGTGCGGCAGCGAATGCAGTTCCAAGGGACAGTGAAAACCAGGTAGAGCTTTCAGTGCTGGCAGCTTTCGTGTGGGCGCAATCGCTGGACGTTGAGAATTTGGCAGCCGGGCTCTGCGACAGTCACGTAGGCATTGTTGCATCATAACCAACCAAGGCATTTGCAGAGCACGAATGTCTGTGCGGCAGCGAATGCAGTTCCAAGGGACAGTAAAAACCAGGTAGACCTTTCAGTGCTGGCAGCTTTCGTGTGGGCGCAATCGCTGGACGTTGAGAATTTGGCAGCCGGCTCTGCCAGAGTCACATAGGCATTGTTGCATCATAACCAACCAAGGCATTTGCAGAGCACGAATGTCTGTGCGGCAGCGAATGGAGTTCCAAGGGACAGTGAAAACCAGGTAGACCTTTCAGTGCTGGCAGCTTTCGTGTGGGCGCAATCGCTGGACGTTGAGAATTTGGCAGCCGGGCTCTGCGACAGTCACATAGGCATTGTTGCATCATAACCAACCAAGGCATTTGCAGAACACGAATGTCTGTGCGGCAGCGAATGCAGTTCCAAGGGACAGTGAAAACCAGGTAGAGCTTGCAGTGCTGGCAGCTTTCGTGTGGGTGCAATCGCTGGACGTTTCGAATTTTGCAGCCGGGCTCTGGCAGAGTCACATAGGCATTGTTGCATCATAACCAACCAAGGCATTTTCAGAGCGCGAATGTCTGTGCGGCAGCGAATGCAGTTCCAAGGGACAGTGAAAACCAGGTAGAGCTTGCAGTGCTGGCAGCTTTCGTGTGGGCGCAATCGCTGGACGTTTCAAATTTGGCAGCCCGGCTCTGCGACAGTCACATAGGCATTGTTGCATCATAACCAACCAAGGCATTTGCAGAGCACGAATGTCTGTGCGGCAGCGAATGCAGTTCCAAGGGACAGTGAAAACCAGGTAGACCTCTCAGTGCTGGCAGCTTTCGTGTGGGCGCAATCGCTGGACGTTTCGAATTTGGCAGCCGGGCTCTGCCAGAGTCACATAGGCATTGTTGCATCATAACCAACCAAGGCATTTGCAGAGCACGAATGTCTCTGCGGCAGCGAATGCAGTTCCAAGGGACAGTGAAAACCAGGTAGACCTTTCAGTGCTGGCAGTATTCGTGTGGGCGCAATCGCTGGACGTTTCGAATTTGGCAGCCGGGCTCTGCGATAGTCACATAGGCATTGTTACATCATAACCTACCAAAGCTCTTGCGGACCGCGAATGTCTGTGCGGCAGCGAATGCAGTTCCAAGGGACAGTGAAAATCAGGTAGACCTTTCAGTGCTTGCAGTATTCGTGTGGGCGCAATCGCTGGACGTTGAGAATTTGGCAGCCGGGCTCTGCCAGAGTCACATAGGCATTGTTGCATCATAACCAACCAAGGCTTTTGCAGAGCGCGAATGTCTGTGCGGCAGCGAATGCAGTTCCAAGGGACAGTGAAAACCAGGTAGAGCTTGCAGTGCTGGCAGCTTTCGTGTGGGCGCAATCGCTGGACGTTGAGAATTTGGCAGCCGGGCTCTGCCAGAGTCACATAGGCATTGTTGCATCATAACCAACCAAGGCATTTTCAGAGCGCGAATGTCTGTGCGGCAGCGAATGCAGTTCCAAGGGACAGTGAAAACCAGGTAGAGCTTGCAGTGCTGGCAGCTTTCGTGTGGGCGCAATCGCTGGACGTTTCAAATTTGGCAGCCCGGCTCTGCGACAGTCACATAGGCATTGTTGCATCATAACCAACCAAGGCATTTGCAGAGCACGAATGTCTGTGCGGCAGCGAATGCAGTTCCAAGGGACAGTGAAAACCAGGTAGACCTTTCCGTGCTGGCAGTATTCGTGTGGGCGCAATCGCTGGACGTTTCGAATTTGGCAGCCGGGCTCTGCCAGAGTCACATAGGCATTGTTGCATCATAACCAACCAAGGCTTTTGCAGAGCGCGAATGTCTGTGCGGCAGCGAATGCAGTTCCAAGGGACAGTGAAAACCAGGTAGACCTTTCAGTGCTGGCAGCTTTCGTGTGGGCGCAATCGCTGGACGTTTCGAATTTGGCAGCCGGGCTCTGCCAGAGTCACATAGGCATTGTTGCATCATAACCAACCAAGGCATTTTCAGAGCGCGAATGTCTGTGCGGCAGCGAATGCAGTTCCAAGGGACAGTGAAAACCAGGTAGACCTTTCAGTGCTGGCAGCTTTCGTGTGGGCGCAATCGCTGGACGTTGAGAATTTGGCAGCCGGGCTCTGCGACAGTCACATAGGCATTGTTGCATCATAACCAACCAAGGCATTTGCAGAGCACGAATGTCTGTGCGGCAGCGAATGCAGTTCCAAGGGACAGTGAAAACCAGGTAGAGCTTTCAGTGCTGGCAGCTTTCGTGTGGGCGCAATCGCTGGACGTTTCGAATTTGGCAGCCGGGCTCTGCCAGAGTCACATAGGCATTGTTACATCATAACCAACCAGGGCATTTGCAGAGCGCGAATGTCTGTGCGGCAGCGAATGGAGTTCCAAGGGACAGTGAAAACCAGGTAGACCTTTCAGTGCTGGCAGTATTCGTGTGGGCGCAATCGCTGGACGTTTCGAATTTGGCAGCCGGGCTCTGCCAGAGTCACATAGGCATTGTTGCATCATAACCAACCAAGGCTTTTGCAGAGCGCGAATGTCTGTGCGGCAGCGAATGCAGTTCCAAGGGACAGTGAAAACCCGGTAGACCTTTCAGTGCTGGCAGCTTTCGTGTGGGCGCAATCGCTGGACGTTGAGAATTTGGCAGCCGGGCTCTGCGACAGTCACGTAGGCATTGTTGCATCATAACCAACCAAGGCATTTACAGAGCACGAATGTCTGTGCAGCAGCGAATGCAGTTCCAAGGGACAGTGAAAACCAGGTAGAGCTTGCAGTGCTGGCAGCTTTCGTGTGGGCGCAATCGCTGGACGTTGAGAATTTGGCAGCCGGGCTCTGGCAGAGTCACATAGGCATTGTTGCATCATAACCAACCAAGGCATTTTCAGAGCGCGAATGTCTGTGCGGCAGCGAATGCAGTTCCAAGGGACAGTGAAAACCAGGTAGAGCTTTCAGTGCTGGCAGCTTTCGTGTGGGCGCAATCGCTGGACGTTTCGAATTTGGCAGCCCGGCTCTGCGACAGTCACATAGGCATTGTTGCATCATAACCAACCAAGGCATTTGCAGAGCACGAATGTCTGTGCGGCAGCGAATGCAGTTCCAAGGGACAGTGAAAACCAGGTAGACCTCTCAGTGCTGGCAGTATTCGTGTGGGCGCAATCGCTGGACGTTGAGAATTTGGCAGCCGGGCTCTGCCAGAGTCACATAGGCATTGTTGCATCATAACCAACCAAGGCTTTTGCAGAGCGCGAATGTCTGTGCGGCAGCGAATGCAGTTCCAAGGGACAGTGAAAACCAGGTAGACCTTTCAGTGCTGGCAGCTTTCGTGTGGGCGCAATCGCTGGACGTTTCGAATTTGGCAGCCGGGCTCTGCCAGAGTCACATAGGCATTGTTGCATCATAACCAACCAAGGCATTTGCAGAGCATGAATGTCTGTGCGGCAGCGAATGCAGTTCCAAGGGACAGTGAAAACCAGGTAGACCTTTCAGTGCTGGCAGCTTTCGTGTGGGCGCAATCGCTGGACGTTGAGAATTTGGCAGCCGGGCTCTGCCAGAGTCACATAGGCATTGTTGCATCATAACCAACCAAAGCTCTTGCGGAGCGCGAATGTCTGTGCGGCAGCGAATGCAGTTCCAAGGGACAGTGAAAACCAGGTAGACCTTTCAGTGCTGGCAGCTTTCGTGTGGGCGCAATCGCTGGACGTTGAGAATTTGGCAGCCGGGCTCTGCCAGAGTCACATAGGCATTGTTGCATCATAACCAACCAAGGCATTTTCAGAGCGCGAATGTCTGTGCGGCAGCGAATGCAGTTCCAAGGGACAGTGAAAACCAGGTAGAGCTTTCAGTGCTGGCAGCTTTCGTGTGGGCGCAATCGCTGGACGTTGAGAATTTGGCAGCCGGGCTCTGCGACAGTCACATAGGCATGGTTGCATCATAACCAACCAAGGCATTTGCAGAGCGCGAATGTCTGTGCGGCAGCGAATGCACTTCCAAGGGACAGTGAAAACCCGGTAGACCTTTCAGTGCTGGCAGCTTTCGTGTGGGCGCAATCGCTGGACGTTTCGAATTTGGCAGCCGGGCTCTGCGACAGTCACGTAGGCATTGTTGCATCATAACCAACCAAGGCTTTTGCAGAGCGCGAATGTCTGTGCGGCAGCGAATGCAGTTCCAAGGGACAGTGAAAACCAGGTAGACCTTTCAGTGCTTGCAGTATTCGTGTGGGCGCAATCGCTGGACGTTTCGAATTTGGCAGCCGGGCTCTGCCAGAGTCACATAGGCATTGTTGCATCATAACCAACCAAGGCTTTTGCAGAGCGCGAATGTCTGTGCGGCAGCGAATGCAGTTCCAAGGGACAGTGAAAACCAGGTAGAGCTTTCAGTGCTGGCAGCTTTCGTGTGGGCGCAATCGCTAGACGTTTCGAATTTGGCAGCCGGGCTCTGCCAGAGTCACATAGGCATTGTTGCATCATAACCAACCAAGGCATTTGCAGAGCGCGAATGTCTGTGCGGCAGCGAATGCAGTTCCAAGGGACAGTGAAAACCAGGTAGACCTTTCAGTCATGGCAGCTTTCGTGTGGGCGCAATCGCTGGACGTTGAGAATTTGGCAGCCGGGCTCTGCGACAGTCACATAGGCATTGTTGCATCATAACCAACCAAGGCATTTGCAGAGCACGAATGTCTGTGCGGCAGCGAATGCAGTTCCAAGGGACAGTGAAAACCAGGTAGAGCTTTCAGTGCTGGCAGCTTTCGTGTGGGCGCAATCGCTGGACGTTTCAAATTTGGCAGCCGGGCTCTGCGACAGTCACATAGGCATTGTTACATCATAACCAACCAAGGCATTTGCAGAGCGCGAATGTGTGTGCGGCAGCGAATGCAGTTCCAAGGGACAGTGAAAACCAGGTAGACCTTTCAGTGCTGGCAGTATTCGTGTGGGCGCAATCGCTGGACGTTGAGAATTTGGCAGCCGGGCTCTGCCAGAGTCACATAGGCATTGTTGCATCATAACCAACCAAGGCATTTGCAGTGCACGAATGTCTGTGCGGCAGCGAATGCAGTTCCAAGGGACAGTGAAAACCCGGTAGACCTTTCAGTGCTGGCAGCTTTCGTGTGGGCGCAATCGCTGGACGTTTCGAATTTGGCAGCCGGGCTCTGCGACAGTCACGTAGGCATTGTTGCATCATAACCAACCAAGGCATTTGCAGAGCGCGAATGTCTGTGCGGCAGCGAATGCAGTTCCAAGGGACAGTGAAAACCAGGTAGACCTTTCAGTGCTGGCAGCTTTCGTGTGGGCGCAATCGCTGGACGTTTCGAATTTGGCAGCCGGGCTCTGCCAGAGTCACATAGGCATTGTTGCATCATAACCAACCAAGGCATTTGCAGAGCGCGAATGTCTGTGCGGCAGCGAATGCAGTTCCAAGGGACAGTGAAAACCAGGTAGAGCTTTCCGTGCTGGCAGCTTTCGTGTGGGCGCAATCGCTGGACGTTGAGAACTTGGCAGCCGGGCTCTGCCAGAGTCACGTAGGCATTGTTGCATCATAACCAACCAAGGCTTTTGCAGAGCGCGAATGTCTGTGCGGCAGCGAATGCAGTTCCAAGGGACAGTGAAAACCAGGTAGAGCTTTCAGTGCTGGCAGTATTCGTGTGGGCGCAATCGCTGGACGTTTCGAATTTGGCAGCCGGGCTCTGCCAGAGTCACATAGGCATTGTTGCATCATAACCAACCAAGGCATTTGCAGAGCGCGAATGTCTGTGCGGCAGCGAATGCAGTTCCAAGGGACAGTGAAAACCAGGTAGACCTTTCAGTCATGGCAGCTTTCGTGTGGGCGCAATCGCTGGACGTTGAGAATTTGGCAGCCGGGCTCTGCGATAGCCACATAGGCATTGGTACATCATAACCAACCAAAGCTCATGCGGAGCGCGAATGTCTGTGCGGCAGCGAATGCAGTTCCAAGGGACAGTGAAAACCAGGTAGACCTTTCAGTGCTTGCAGTATTCGTGTGGGCGCAATCGCTGGACGTTTCGAATTTGGCAGCCGGGCTCTGCCAGAGTCACATAGGCATTGTTGCATCATAACCAACCAAGGCTTTTGCAGAGCGCGAATGTCTGTGCGGCAGCGAATGCAGTTCCAAGGGACAGTGAAAACCAGGTAGAGCTTTCAGTGCTGGCAGCTTTCGTGTGGGCGCAATCGCTAGACGTTTCGAATTTGGCAGCCGGGCTCTGCCAGAGTCACATAGGCATTGTTGCATCATAACCAACCAAGGCTTTTGCAGAGCGCGAATGTGTGTGCGGCAGCGAATGCAGTTCCAAGGGACAGTGAAAACCAGGTAGACCTTTCAGTGCTGGCAGCTTTTGTGTGGGCGCAATCGCTGGACGTTTCGAATTTGGCAGCCGCGCTCTGCGACAGTCATATAGGCATTGTTGCATCATAACCAACCAAGGCATTTGCAGAGCACGAATGTCTGTGCGGCAGCGAATGCAGTTCCAAGGGACAGTGAAAACCAGGTAGACCTTTCAGTGTTGGCAGTATTCGTGTGGGCGCAATCGCTGGACGTTGAGAATTTGGCAGCCGGGCTCTGCCAGAGTCACATAGGCATTGTTGCATCATAACCAACCAAGGCATTTGCAGAGCGCGAATGTCTGTGCGGCAGCGAATGCAGTTCCAAGGGACAGTGAAAACCAGGTAGAGCTTGCAGTGCTGGCAGCTTTCGTGTGGGTGCAATCGCTGGACGTTTCGAATTTTGCAGCCGGGCTCTGCGACAGTCACGTAGGCATTGTTGCATCATAACCAGCAAGGCATTTTCAGAGCGCGAATGTCTGTGTGGCAGCGAATGCAGTTCCAAGGGACAGTGAAAACCAGGTAGAGCTTTCAGTGCTGGCAGCTTTCGTGTGGGCGCAATCGCTGGACGTTTCGAATTTGGCAGCCGGGCTCTGCGACAGTCACATAGGCATTGTTGCATCATAACCAACCAAGGCATTTGCAGAGCACGAATGTCTGTGCGGCAGCGAATGCAGTTCCAAGGGACAGTGAAAACCAGGTAGAGCTTTCAGTGCTGGCAGCTTTCGTGTGGGCGCAATCGCTGGACGTTTCAAATTTGGCAGCCGGGCTCTGCGACAGTCACATAGGCATTGTTACATCATAACCAACCAAAGCTCTTGCGAAGCGAGAATGTCTGTGCGGCAGCGAATGCAGTTCCAAGGGACAGTGAAAACCAGGTAGACCTTTCAGTGCTGGCAGTATTCGTGTTGGCGCAATCGCTGGACGTTTCGAATTTGGCAGCCGGGCTCTGCCAGAGTCACATAGGCATTGTTGCATCATAACCAACGAGGGCTTTTGCAGAGCGCGAATGTCTGTGCGGCAGCGAATGCAGTTCCAAGGGACAGTGAAAACCAGGTAGACCTTTCCGTGCTGGCAGTATTCGTGTGGGCGCAATCGCTGGACATTTCGAATTTGGCAGCCGGGCTCTGCCAGAGTCACATAGGCATTGTTGCATCATAACCAACCAAGGATTTTGCAGAGCGCGAATGTCTGTGCGGCAGCGAATGCAGTTCCAAGGGACAGTGAAAACCAGGTAGAGCTTTCAGTGCTGGCAGCTTTCGTGTGGGTGCAATCGCTGGACGTTTCGAATTTGGCAGCCGGGTCTGCGACAGTCACATAGGCATTGTTGCATCATAACCAACCAAGGCATTTGCAGAGCGCGAATGTCTGTGCGGCAGCGAATGCAGTTCCAAGGGACAGTGAAAACCAGGTAGAGCTTTCAGTGCTGGCAGCTTTCGTGTGGGCGCAATCGCTGGACGTTAAGAATTTGGCAGCCGGGCTCTGCGACAGTTACATAGGCATTGTTGCATCATAACCAACCAAGGCATTTGCAGAGCGCGAATGTCTGTGCGGCAGCGAATGCAGTTCCAAGGGACAGTGAAAACCAGGTAGAGCTTGCAGTGCTGGCAGCTTTCGTGTGGGCGCAATCACTGGACGTTTCGAATTTGGCAGCCGGGCTCTGCCAGAGTCACATAGGCATTGTTACATCATAACCAACCAAAACCCTTGCGGAGCGCGAATGTCTGTGCGGCAGCGAATGCAATTCCAAGGGACAGTGAAAACCAGGTAGACCTTTCAATCATGGCAGCTTTCGTGTGGGCGCAATCGCTGGACGTTTCGAATTGGGCAGCCGGGCTCTGCCAGAGTCACATAGGCATTGTTGCATCATAACCAACCAAAGCTTTTGCAGAGCGCGAATGTCTGTGCGGCAGCGAATGCAGTTCCAAGGGACAGTGAAAACCAGGTAGACCTTTCAGTGCTGGCAGTATTCGTGTGGGCGCAATCGCTGGACGTTTCGAATTTGGCAGCCGGGCTCTGCCAGAGTCACATAGGCATTGTTGCATCATAACCAACCAAGGATTTTGCAGAGCGCGAATGTCTGTGCGGCAGCGAATGCAGTTCCAAGGGACAGTGAAAACCAGGTAGACCTTTCAGTGCTGGCGGCTTTCGTGTGGGCGCAATCGCTGGACGTTTCGAATTTGGCAGCCGGGCTCCGCCAGAGTCACATAGGCATTGTTGCATCATAACCAACCAAGGCATTTTCAGAGCGCGAATGTCTGTGCGGCAGCGAATGCAGTTCCAAGGGACAGTGAAAACCAGGTAGACCTTTCAGTGCTGGCAGCTTTCGTGTGGGCGCAATCGCTGGACGTTTCGAATTTGGCAGCCGGGCTCTGCGACAGTCACATAGGCATTGTTGCATCATAACCAACCAAGGCTTTTGCAGAGCACGAATGTCTGTGCGGCAGCGAATGCAGTTCCAAGGGACAGTGAAAACCAGGTAGAGCTTGCAGTGCTGGCAGCTTTCGTGTGGGCGCAATCGCTGGACGTTGAGAATTTGGCAGCCGGGCTCTGCCAGAGTCACATAGGCATTGTTGCATCATAACCAACCAAGGCATTTGCAGAGCGCGAATGTGTGTGCGGCAGCGAATGCAGTTCCAAGGGACAGTGAAAACCAGGTAGACCTTTCAGTGCTGGCAGTATTCGTGTGGGCGCAATCGCTGGACGTTGAGAATTTGGCAGCCGGGCTCTGCCAGAGTCACATAGGCATTGTTGCATCATAACCAACCAAGGCTTTTGCAGAGCGCGAATGTCTGTGCGGCAGCGAATGCAGTTCCAAGGGACAGTGAAAACCCGGTAGACCTTTCAGTGCTGGCAGCTTTCGTGTGGGCGCAATCGCTGGACGTTTCGAATTTGGCAGCCGGGCTCTGCGACAGTCACGTAGGCATTGTTGCATCATAACCAACCAAGGCATTTGCAGAGCACGAATGTCTGTGCGGCAGCGAATGCAGTTCCAAGGGACAGTGAAAACCAGGTAGACCTTTCAGTGCTGGCAGCTTTCGTGTGGGCGCAATCGCTGGACGTTTCGAATTTGGCAGCCGGGCTCTGCCAGAGTCACATAGGCATTGTTGCATCATAACCAACCAAGGCATTTGCAGAGCGCGAATGTCTGTGCGGCAGCGAATGCAGTTCCAATGGACAGTGAAAACCAGGTAGACCTTTCAGTGCTGGCAGCTTTCGTGTGGGCGCAATCGCTGGACGTTTCGAATTTGGCAGCCGGGCTCTGCGACAGTCACATAGGCATTGTTGCATCATAACCAACCAAGGCTTTTGCAGAGCGCGAATGTCTGTGCGGCAGCGAATGCAGTTCCAAGGGACAGTGAAAACCAGGTAGAGCTTTCCGTGCTGGCAGCTTTCGTGTGGGCGCAATCGCTGGACGTTGAGAACTTGGCAGCCGGGCTCTGCCAGAGTCACGTAGGCATTGTTGCATCATAACCAACCAAGGCTTTTGCAGAGCGCGAATGTCTGTGCGGCAGCGAATGCAGTTCCAAGGGACAGTGAAAACCAGGTAGACCTTTCAGTGCTGGCAGCTTTCGTGTGGGCGCAATCGCTGGACGTTTCGAATTTGGCAGCCGGGCTCTGCCAGAGTCACATAGGCATTGTTGCATCATAACCAACCAAGGCATTTGCAGAGCGCGAATGTCTGTGCGGCAGCGAATGCAGTTCCAAGGGACAGTGAAAACCAGGTAGACCTTTCAGTCATGGCAGCTTTCGTGTGGGCGCAATCGCTGGACGTTTCGAATTTGGCAGCCGGGCTCTGCGACAGTCACATAGGCATTGTTGCATCATAACCAACCAAGGCATTTGCAGAGCACGAATGTCTGTGTGGCAGCGAATGCAGTTCCAAGGGACAGTGAAAACCAGGTAGACCTTTCAGTGCTGGCAGTATTCGTGTGGGTGCAATCGCTGGACGTTGAGAATTTGGCAGCCGGGCTCTGCCAGAGTCACATAGGCATTGTTGCATCATAACCAACCAAGGCTTTTGCAGAGCGCGAATGTCTGTGCGGCAGCGAATGCAGTTCCAAGGGACAGTGAAAACCAGGTAGACCTTGCAGTGCTGGCAGCTTTCGTGTGGGCGCAATCGCTGGACGTTTCGAATTTGGCAGCCGGGCTCTGCGACAGCCACATAGGCATTGTTGCATCATAACCAACCAAGGCATTTGCAGAGCACGAATGTCTGTGCGGCAGCGAATGCAGTTCCAAGGGACAGTGAAAACCAGGTAGACCTTTCAGTGCTGGCAGTATTCATGTGGGCGCAATCGCTGGACATTTCGAATTTGGCAGCCGGGCTCTGCCAGAGTCACATAGGCATTGTTGCATCATAACCAACCAAGGCATTTGCAGAGCGCGAATGTCTGTGCGGCAGCGAATGCAGTTCCAAGGGACAGTGAAAACCAGGTAGACCTTTCAGTGCTGGCAGTATTCGTGTGGGCGCAATCACTGGACGTTGAGAATTTGGCAGCCGGGCTCTGCGACAGTCACATAGGCATTGTTGCATCATAACCAACCAAAGCTCTTGCGGAGCGCGAATGTCTGTGCGGCAGCGAATGCAGTTCCAAGGGACAGTGAAAACCAGGTAGACCTCTCAGTGCTGGCAGTATTCGTGTGGGCGCAATCGCTGGACGTTTTGAATTTGGCAGCCGGGCTCTGCGACAGTCACATAGGCATTGTTGCATCATAACCAACCAAGGCATTTGCAGAGCACGAATGTCTGTGCGGCAGCGAATGCAGTTCCAAGGGACAGTGAAAACCAGGTAGAGCTTTCAGTGCTGGCAGCTTTCGTGTGGGCGCAATCGCTGGACGTTTCGAATTTGGCATCCGGGCTCTGCCAGAGTCACATAGGCATTGTTGCATCATAACCAACCAGGGCATTTGCAGAGCGCGAATGTCTGTGTGGCAGCGAATGCAGTTCCAAGGGACAGTGAAAACCAGGTAGAGCTTTCAGTGCTGGCAGTATTCGTGTGGGCGCAATCGCTGGACGTTTCGAATTTGGCAGCCGGGCTCTGCGATAGTCACATAGGCATTGTTGCATCATAACCAACCAAGGCTTTTGCAGAGCGCGAATGTCTGTGCGGCAGCGAATGCAGTTCCAAGGGACAGTGAAAACCAGGTAGACCTTTCAGTGCTGGCAGCTTTCGTGTGGGCGCAATCGCTGGACGTTGAGAATTTGGCAGCCGGGCTCTGCCAGAGTCACATAGGCATTGTTGCATCATAACCAACCAAGGCATTTGCAGAGCACGAATGTCTGTGCGGCAGCGAATGCAGTTCCAAGGGACAGTGAAAACCAGGTAGAGCTATCAGTACTGGCAGTATTCGTGTGGGCGCAATCGCTGGACGTTTCGAATTTGGCAGCCGGGCTCTGCCAGAGTCACATAGGCATTGTTGCATCATAACCAACCAAGGCTTTTGCAGAGCGCGAATGTCTGTGCGGCAGCGAATGCAGTTCCAAGGGACAGTGAAAACCAGGTAGACCTTTCAGTGCTGGCAGCTTTCGTGTGGGCGCAATCGCTGGACGTTTCGAATTTGGCAGCCGGGCTCTGCGACAGTCACGTAGGCATTGTTGCATCATCATAACCAACCAAAGCTCTTGCGGAGCGCGAATGTCTGTGCGGCAGCGAATGCAGTTCCAAGGGACAGTGAAAACCAGGTAGACCTTTCAGTGCTGGCAGCTTTCGTGTGGGCGCAATCGCTGGACGTTGAGAATTTGGCAGCCGGGCTCTGCCAGAGTCACATAGGCATTGTTGCATCATAACCAACCAAGGCTTTTGCAGAGCGCGAATGTCTGTGCGGCAGCGAATGCAGTTCCAAGGGACAGTGAAAACCAGGTAGACCTTTCAGTGCTGGCAGCTTTCGTGTGGGCGCAATCGCTGGACGTTTCGAATTTGGCAGCCGGGCTCTGCGACAGTCACGTAGGCATTGTTGCATCATAACCAACCAAGGCTTTTGCAGAGCGCGAATGTCTATGCGGCAGCGAATGCAGTTCCAAGGGACAGTGAAAACCAGGTAGACCTTTCAGTGCTGGCAGTATTCGTGTGGGCGCAATCGCTGGACGTTTCGAATTTGGCAGCCGGGCTCTGCGACAGTCACATAGGCATTGTTGCATCATAACCAACCAAGGCATTTGCAGAGCACGAATGTCTGTGCGGCAGTGAATGCAGTTCCAAGGGACAGTGAAAACCAGGTAGACCTTTCAGTCATGGCAGTATTCGTGTGGGCGCAATCGCTGGACGTTGAGAATTTGGCCGCCGGGCTCTGCCAGAGTCACATAGGCATTGTTGCATCATAACCAACCAAGGCATTTGCAGAGCGCGAATGTCTGTGCGGCAGCGAATGCAGTTCCAAGGGACAGTGAAAACCAGGTAGACCTTTCAGTCATGGCAGCTTTCGTGTGGGCGCAATCGCTGGACGTTGAGAATTTGGCAGCCGGGCTCTGCGACAGTCACATAGGCATTGTTGCATCATAACCAACCAAGGCATTTGCAGAGCGCGAATGTCTGTGCGGCAGCGAATGCAGTTCCAAGGGACAGTGAAAACCAGGTAGACCTTTCAGTGCTGGCAGCTTTCGTGTGGGCGCAATCGCTGGACGTTGAGAATTTGGCAGCCGGGCTCTGCCAGAGTCACATAGGCATTGTTGCATCATAACCAACCAAGGCTTTTGCAGAGCGCGAATGTGTGTGCGGCAGCGAATGCAGTTCCAAGGGACAGTGAAAACCAGGTAGACCTTTCAGTGCTGGCAGTATTCGTGTGGGCGCAATCGCTGGACATTGAGAATTTGGCAGCCGGGCTCTGCCAGAGTCACATAGGCATTGTTGCATCATAACCAACCAAGGCTTTTGCAGAGCGCGAATGTCTGTGCGGCAGCGAATGCAGTTCCAAGGGACAGTGAAAACCAGGTAGACCTTTCAGTGCTGGCAGCTTTCGTGTGGGCGCAATCGCTGGACGTTTCGAATTTGGCAGCCGGGCTCTGCGACAGTCACGTAGGCATTGTTGCATCATAACCAACCAAGGCATTTGCAGAGCGCGAATGTCTGTGCGGCAGCGAATGCAGTTCCAAGGGACAGTGAAAACCAGGTAGACCTTTCATTGCTGGCAGCTTTCGTGTGGGCGCAATCGCTGGACGTTTCGAATTTGGCAGCCGGGCTCTGCCAGAGTCACATAGGCATTGTTGCATCATAACCAACCAAGGCATTTGCAGAGCGCGAATGTCTGTGCGGCAGCGAATGCAGTTCCAAGGGACAGTGAAAACCAGGTAGAGCTTTCCGTGCTGTCAGCTTTCGTGTGGGCGCAATCGCTGGACGTTGAGAACTTGGCAGCCGGGCTCTGCCAGAGTCACGTAGGCATTGTTGCATCATAACCAACCAAGGCTTTTGCAGAGCGCGAATGTCTGTGCGGCAGCGAATGCAGTTCCAAGGGACAGTGAAAACCAGGTAGAGCTTTCAGTGCTGGCAGCTTTCGTGTGGGCGCAATCGCTGGACGTTGAGAATTTGGCAGCCGGGCTCTGCCAGAGTCACATAGGCATTGTTGCATCATAACCAACCAAGGCATTTGCAGAGCGCGAATGTCTGTGCGGCAGCGAATGCAGTTCCAAGGGACAGTGAAAACCAGGTAGACCTTTCTGTGCTGGCAGTATTCGTGTGGGCGCAATCGCTGGACGTTTCGAATTTGGCAGCCGGGCTCTGCGATAGCCACATAGGCATTGGTACATCATAACCATCCAAAGCTCATGCGGAGCGCGAATGTCTGTGCGGCAGCGAATGCAGTTCCAAGGGACAGTGAAAACCAGGTAGACCTTTCAGTGCTTGCAGTATTCGTGTGGGCGCAATCTCTGGACGTTTCGAATTTGGCAGCCGGGCTCTGCCAGAGTCACATAGGCATTGTTGCATCATAACCAACCAAGGCTTTTGCAGAGCGCGAATGTCTGTGCGGCAGCGAATGCAGTTCCAAGGGACAGTGAAAACCAGGTAGAGCTTTCAGTGCTGGCAGCTTTCGTGTGGGCGCAATCGCTAGACGTTTCGAATTTGGCAGCCGGGCTCTGCCAGAGTCACATAGGCATTGTTGCATCATAACCAACCAAGGCATCTGAAGAGCGCGAATGTCTGTGCGGCAGCGAATGCAGTTCCAAGGGACAGTGAAAACCAGGTAGAGCTTGCAGTGCTGGCAGCTTTCGTGTGGGCGCAATCGCTGGACGTTTCGAATTTGGCAGCCGGGCTCTGCCAGAGTCACATAGGCATTGTTGCATCATAACCAACCAAGGCATTTTCAGAGCGCGAATGTCTGTGCGGCAGCGAATGCAGTTCCAAGGGACAGTGAAAACCAGGTAGACCTCTCAGTGCTGGCAGCTTTCGTGTGGGCGCAATCGCTGGACGTTGAGAATTTGGCAGCCGGGCTCTGCGACAGTCACATAGGCATTGTTGCATCATAACCAACCAAGGCATTTGCAGAGCACGAATGTCTGTGCGGCAGCGAATGCAGTTCCAAGGGACAGTGAAAACCAGGTAGAGCTTTCAGTGCTGGCAGCTTTCGTGTGGGCGCAATCGCTGGACGTTTCGAATTTGGCAGCCGGGCTCTGCCAGAGTCACATAGGCATTGTTACATCATAACCAACCAGGGCATTTGCAGAGCGCGAATGTCTGTGCGGCAGCGAATGCAGTTCCAAGGGACAGTGAAAACCAGGTAGACCTCTCAGTGCTGGCAGCTTTCGTGTGGGCGCAATCGCTGGACGTTGAGAATTTGGCAGCCGGGCTCTGCCAGAGTCACATAGGCATTGTTGCATCATAACCAACCAAGGCTTTTGCAGAGCGCGAATGTTTGTGCGGCAGCGAATGCAGTACCAAGGGACAGTGAAAACCCAGTATACCTTTCAGTGCTGGCAGCTTTCGTGTGGGCGCAATCGCTGGACGTTTCGAATTTGGCAGCCGGGCTCTGCGACAGTCACATAGGCATTGTTGCATCATAACCAACCAAGGCATTTGCAGAGCACGAATGTCTGTGCGGCAGCGAATGCAGTTCCAAGGGACAGTAAAAACCAGGTAGAGCTTTCAGTGCTGGCAGCTTTCGTGTGGGCGCAATCGCTGGACGTTTCGAATTTGGCAGCCGGGCTCTGCCAGAGTCACATAGGCATTGTTGCATCATAACCAACCAAGGCATTTGCAGAGCACGAATGTCTGTGCGGCAGCGAATGCAGTTCCAAGGGACAGTGAAAACCAGGTAGACCTTTCAGTGCTGGCAGCTTTCGTGTGGGCGCAATCGCTGGACGTTGAGAATTTGGCAGCCGGGCTCTGCGACAGTCACATAGGCATTGTTGCATCATAACCAACCAAGGCATTTGCAGAACACGAATGTCTGTGCGGCAGCGAATGCAGTTCCAAGGGACAGTGAAAACCAGGTAGAGCTTGCAGTGCTGGCAGCTTTCGTGTGGGTGCAATCGCTGGACGTTTCGAATTTTGCAGCCGGGCTCTGCGACAGTCACGTAGGCATTGTTGCATCATAACCAACCAAGGCATTTTCAGAGCGCGAATGTCTGTGCGGCAGCGAATGCAGTTCCAAGGGACAGTGAAAACCAGGTAGAGCTTGCAGTGCTGGCAGCTTTCGTGTGGGCGCAATCGCTGGACGTTTCAAATTTGGCAGCCCGGCTCTGCGACAGTCACATAGGCATTGTTGCATCATAACCAACCAAGGCATTTTCAGAGCGCGAATGTCTGTGCGGCAGCGAATGCAGTTCCAAGGGACAGTGAAAACCAGGTAGACCTCTCAGTGCTGGCAGCTTTCGTGTGGGCGCAATCGCTGGACGTTTCGAATTTGGCAGCCGGGCTCTGCCAGAGTCACATAGGCATTGTTGCATCATAACCAACCAAGGCATTTGCAGAGCACGAATGTCTGTGCGGCAGCGAATGCAGTTCCAAGGGACAGTGAAAACCAGGTAGACCTTTCAGTGCTGGCAGTATTCGTGTGGGCGCAATCGCTGGACGTTTCGAATTTGGCAGCCGGGCTCTGCGATAGTCACATAGGCATTGTTACATCATAACCAACCAAAGCTCTTGCGGACCGCGAATGTCTGTGCGGCAGCGAATGCAGTTCCAAGGGACAGTGAAAACCAGGTAGACCTTTCAGTGCTTGCAGTATTCGTGTGGGCGCAATCGCTGGACGTTGAGAATTTGGCAGCCGGGCTCTGCCAGAGTCACATAGGCATTGTTGCATCATAACCAACCAAGGCTTTTGCAGAGCGCGAATGTCTGTGCGGCAGCGAATGCAGTTCCAAGGGACAGTGAAAACCAGGTAGAGCTTGCAGTGCTGGCAGCTTTCGTGTGGGCGCAATCGCTGGACGTTGAGAATTTGGCAGCCGGGCTCTGGCAGAGTCACATAGGCATTCTTGCATCATAACCAACCAAGGCATTTTCAGAGCGCGAATGTCTGTGCGGCAGCGAATGCAGTTCCAAGGGACAGTGAAAACCAGGTAGAGCTTGCAGTGCTGGCAGCTTTCGTGTGGGCGCAATCGCTGGACGTTTCAAATTTGGCAGCCCGGCTCTGCGACAGTCACATAGGCATTGTTGCATCATAACCAACCAAGGCATTTGCAGAGCACGAATGTCTGTGCGGCAGCGAATGCAGTTCCAAGGGACAGTGAAATCCAGGTAGACCTCTCAGTGCTGGCAGTATTCGTGTGGGCGCAATCGCTGGACGTTTCGAATTTGGCAGCCGGGCTCTGCCAGAGTCACATAGGCATTGTTGCATCATAACCAACCAAGGCTTTTGCAGAGCGCGAATGTCTGTGCGGCAGCGAATGCAGTTCCAAGGGACAGTGAAAACCAGGTAGACCTTTCAGTGCTGGCAGCTTTCGTGTGGGCGCAATCGCTGGACGTTGAGAATTTGGCAGCCGGGCTCTGGCAGAGTCACATAGGCATTGTTGCATCATAACCAACCAAGGCTTTTGCAGAGCGCGAATGTCTGTGCGGCAGCGAATGCAGTTCCAAGGGACAGTGAAAACCAGGTAGACCTTTCAGTGCTGGCAGCTTTCGTGTGGGCGCAATCGCTGGACGTTGAGAATTTGGCAGCCGGGCTCTGCGACAGTCACATAGGCATTGTTGCATCATAACCAACCAAGGCATTTGCAGAGCACGAATGTCTGTGCGGCAGCGAATGCAGTTCCAAGGGACAGTGAAAACCAGGTAGAGCTTTCAGTGCTGGCAGCTTTCGTGTGGGCGCAATCGCTGGACGTTTCGAATTTGGCAGTCGGGCTCTGCCAGAGTCACATAGGCATTGTTACATCATAACCAACCAAGGCATTTGCAGAGCGCGAATGTCTGTGCGGCAGCGAATGGAGTTCCAAGGGACAGTGAAAACCAGGTAGACCTTTCAGTGCTGGCAGTATTCGTGTGGGCGCAATCGCTGGACGTTGAGAATTTGGCAGCCGGGCTCTGCCAGAGTCACATAGGCATTGTTGCATCATAACCAACCAAGGCTTTTGCAGAGCGCGAATGTCTGTGCGGCAGCGAATGCAGTTCCAAGGGACAGTGAAAACCCGGTAGACCTTTCAGTGCTGGCAGCTTTCGTGTGGGTGCAATCGCTGGACGTTTCGAATTGGGCAGCCGGGCTCTGCGACAGTCACGTAGGCATTTTTGCATCATAACCAACCAAGGCATTTTCAGAGCGCGAATGTCTGTGCGGCAGCGAATGCAGTTCCAAGGGACAGTGAAAACCAGGTAGAGCTTGCAGTGCTGGCAGCTTTCGTGTGGGCGCAATCGCTGGACGTTTCAAATTTGGCAGCCCGGCTCTGCGACAGTCACATAGGCATTGTTGCATCATAACCAACCAAGGCATTTGCAGAGCACGAATGTCTGTGCGGCAGCGAATGCAGTTCCAAGGGACAGTGAAAACCAGGTAGACCTCTCAGTGCTGGCAGTATTCGTGTGGGCGCAATCGCTGGACGTTGAGAATTTGGCAGCCGGGCTCTGCCAGAGTCACATAGGCATTGTTGCATCATAACCAACCAAGGCATTTTCAGAGCGCGAATGTCTGTGCGGCAGCGAATGCAGTTCCAAGGGACAGTGAAAACCAGGTAGACCTTTCAGTGCTGGCAGCTTTCGTGTGGGCGCAATCGCTGGACGTTTCGAATTTGGCAGCCGGGCTCTGCCAGAGTCACATAGGCATTGTTGCATCATAACCAACCAAGGCATTTGCAGAGCATGAATGTCTGTGCGGCAGCGAATGCAGTTCCAAGGGACAGTGAAAACCAGGTAGAGCTTTCAGTGCTGGCAGCTTTCGTGTGGGCGCAATCGCTGGACGTTTCGAATTTGGCAGCCGGGCTCTGCCAGAGTCACATAGGCATTGTTGCATCATAACCAACCAAAGCTCTTGCGGAGCGCGAATGTCTGTGCGGCAGCGAATGCAGTTCCAAGGGACAGTGAAAACCAGGTAGACCTTTCAGTGCTGGCAGCTTTCGTGTGGGCGCAATCGCTGGACGTTGAGAATTTGGCAGCCGGGCTCTGCCAGAGTCACATAGGCATTGTTGCATCATAAACAACCAAGGCTTTTGCAGAGCGCGAATATCTGTGCGGCAGCGAATGCAGTTCCAAGGGACAGTGAAAACCAGGTAGACCTTTCAGTGCTGGCAGCTTTCGTGTGGGCGCAATCGCTGGACGTTGAGAATTTGGCAGCCGGGCTCTGCCAGAGTCACATAGGCATTGTTGCATCATAACCAACCAAGGCATTTGCAGAGCGCGAATGTCTGTGCGGCAGCGAATGCAGTTCCAAGGGACAGTGAAAACCAGGTAGACCTTTCAGTGCTGGCAGCTTTCGTGTGGGCGCAATCGCTGGACGTTGAGAATTTGGCAGCCGGGCTCTGCGACAGTCACATAGGCATTGTTGCATCATAACCAACCAAGGCATTTGCAGAGCGCGAATGTCTGTGCGGCAGCGAATGCAGTTCCAAGGGACAGTGAAAACCCGGTAGACCTTTCAGTGCTGGCAGCTTTCGTGTGGGCGCAATCGCTGGACGTTTCGAATTTGGCAGCCGGGCTCTGCGACAGTCACGTAGGCATTGTTGCATCATAACCAACCAAGGCTTTTGCAGAGCGCGAATGTCTATGCGGCAGCGAATGCAGTTCCAAGGGACAGTGAAAACCAGGTAGACCTTTCAGTGCTTGCAGTATTCGTGTGGGCGCAATCGCTGGACGTTTCGAATTTGGCAGCCGGGCTCTGCGACAGTCACATAGGCATTGTTGCATCATAACCAACCAAGGCATTTGCAGAGCACGAATGTCTGCGCGGCAGTGAATGCAGTTCCAAGGGACAGTGAAAACCAGGTAGAGCTTTCAGTGCTGGCAGCTTTCGTGTGGGCGCAATCGCTGGACGTTGAGAATTTGGCCGCCGGGCTCTGCCAGAGTCACATAGGCATTGTTGCATCATAACCAACCAAGGCATTTGCAGAGCGCGAATGTCTGTGCGGCAGCGAATGCAGTTCCAAGGGACAGTGAAAACCAGGTAGACCTTTCAGTCATGGCAGCTTTCGTGTGGGCGCAATCGCTGGACGTTGAGAATTTGGCAGCCGGGCTCTGCGACAGTCACATAGGCATTGTTGCATCATAACCAACCAAGGCATTTGCAGAGCGCGAATGTCTGTGCGGCAGCGAATGCAGTTCCAAGGGACAGTGAAAACCAGGTAGACCTTTCAGTGCTGGCAGCTTTCGTGTGGGCGCAATCGCTGGACGTTGAGAATTTGGCAGCCGGGCTCTGCCAGAGTCACATAGGCATTGTTGCATCATAACCAACCAAGGCTTTTGCAGAGCGCGAATGTGTGTGCGGCAGCGAATGCAGTTCCAAGGGACAGTGAAAACCAGGTAGACCTTTCAGTGCTGGCAGTATTCGTGTGGGCGCAATCGCTGGACATTGAGAATTTGGCAGCCGGGCTCTGCCAGAGTCACATAGGCATTGTTGCATCATAACCAACCAAGGCTTTTGCAGAGCGCGAATGTCTGTGCGGCAGCGAATGCAGTTCCAAGGGACAGTGAAAACCAGGTAGAGCTTTCAGTGCTGGCAGCTTTCGTGTGGGCGCAATCGCTGGACGTTTCGAATTTGGCAGCCGGGCTCTGCGACAGTCACGTAGGCATTGTTGCATCATAACCAACCAAGGCATTTGCAGAGCGCGAATGTCTGTGCGGCAGCGAATGCAGTTCCAAGGGACAGTGAAAACCAGGTAGACCTTTCATTGCTGGCAGCTTTCGTGTGGGCGCAATCGCTGGACGTTTCGAATTTGGCAGCCGGGCTCTGCCAGAGTCACATAGGCATTGTTGCATCATAACCAACCAAGGCATTTGCAGAGCGCGAATGTCTGTGCGGCAGCGAATGCAGTTCCAAGGGACAGTGAAAACCAGGTAGAGCTTTCCGTGCTGTCAGCTTTCGTGTGGGCGCAATCGCTGGACGTTGAGAACTTGGCAGCCGGGCTCTGCCAGAGTCACGTAGGCATTGTTGCATCATAACCAACCAAGGCTTTTGCAGAGCGCGAATGTCTGTGCGGCAGCGAATGCAGTTCCAAGGGACAGTGAAAACCAGGTAGAGCTTTCAGTGCTGGCAGCTTTCGTGTGGGCGCAATCGCTGGACGTTGAGAATTTGGCAGCCGGGCTCTGCCAGAGTCACATAGGCATTGTTGCATCATAACCAACCAAGGCATTTGCAGAGCGCGAATGTCTGTGCGGCAGCGAATGCAGTTCCAAGGGACAGTGAAAACCAGGTAGACCTTTCTGTGCTGGCAGTATTCGTGTGGGCGCAATCGCTGGACGTTTCGAATTTGGCAGCCGGGCTCTGCGATAGCCACATACGCATTGGTACATCATAACCAACCAAAGCTCATGCGGAGCGCGAATGTCTGTGCGGCAGCGAATGCAGTTCCAAGGGACAGTGAAAACCAGGTAGACCTTTCAGTGCTGGCAGTATTCGTGTGGGCGCAATCTCTGGACGTTTCGAATTTGGCAGCCGGGCTCTGCCAGAGTCACATAGGCATTGTTGCATCATAACCAACCAAGGCTTTTGCAGAGCGCGAATGTCTGTGCGGCAGCGAATGCAGTTCCAAGGGACAGTGAAAACCAGGTAGAGCTTTCAGTGCTGGCAGCTTTCGTGTGGGCGCAATCGCTAGACGTTTCGAATTTGGCAGCCGGGCTCTGCCAGAGTCACATAGGCATTGTTGCATCATAACCAACCAAGGCATTTGAAGAGCGCGAATGTCTGTGCGGCAGCGAATGCAGTTCCAAGGGACAGTGAAAACCAGGTAGAGCTTGCAGTGCTGGCAGCTTTCGTGTGGGCGCAATTGCTGGACGTTGAGAATTTGGCAGCCGGGCTCTGCCAGAGTCACATAGGCATTGTTGCATCATAACCAACCAAGGCATTTTCAGAGCGCGAATGTCTGTGCGGCAGCGAATGCAGTTCCAAGGGACAGTGAAAACCAGGTAGACCTTTCAGTGCTGGCAGCTTTCGTGTGGGCGCAATCGCTGGACGTTGAGAATTTGGCAGCCGGGCTCTGCGACAGTCACATAGGCATTGTTGCATCATTACCAACCAAGGCATTTGCAGAGCACGAATGTCTGTGCGGCAGCGAATGCAGTTCCAAGGGACAGTGAAAACCAGGTAGAGCTTTCAGTGCTGGCAGCTTTCGTGTGGGCGCAATCGCTGGACGTTTCGAATTTGGCAGCCGGGCTCTGCCAGAGTCACATAGGCATTGTTACATCATAACCAACCAGGGCATTTGCAGAGCGCGAATGTCTGTGCGGCAGCGAATGGAGTTCCAAGGGACAGTGAAAACCAGGTAGACCTCTCAGTGCTGGCAGCTTTCGTGTGGGCGCAATCGCTGGACGTTGAGAATTTGGCAGCCGGGCTCTGCCAGAGTCACATAGGCATTGTTGCATCATAACCAACCAAGGCTTTTGCAGAGCGCGAATGTTTGTGCGGCAGCGAATGCAGTACCAAGGGACAGTGAAAACCCAGTATACCTTTCAGTGCTGGCAGCTTTCGTGTGGGCGCAATCGCTGGACGTTTCGAATTTGGCAGCCGGGCTCTGCGACAGTCACATAGGCATTGTTGCATCATAACCAACCAAGGCATTTGCAGAGCACGAATGTCTGTGCGGCAGCGAATGCAGTTCCAAGGGACAGTAAAAACCAGGTAGAGCTTTCAGTGCTGGCAGCTTTCGTGTGGGCGCAATCGCTGGACGTTGAGAATTTGGCAGCCGGGCTCTGCCAGAGTCACATAGGCATTGTTGCATCATAACCAACCAAGGCATTTGCAGAGCACGAATGTCTGTGCGGCAGCGAATGCAGTTCCAAGGGACAGTGAAAACCAGGTAGACCTTTCAGTGCTGGCAGCTTTCGTGTGGGCGCAATCGCTGGACGTTGAGAATTTGGCAGCCGGGCTCTGCGACAGTCACATAGGCATTGTTGCATCATAACCAACCAAGGCATTTGCAGAACACGAATGTCTGTGCGGCAGCGAATGCAGTTCCAAGGGACAGTGAAAACCAGGTAGAGCTTGCAGTGCTGGCAGCTTTCGTGTGGGTGCAATCGCTGGACGTTTCGAATTTTGCAGCCGGGCTCTGCGACAGTCACGTAGGCATTGTTGCATCATAACCAACCAAGGCATTTTCAGAGCGCGAATGTCTGTGCGGCAGCAAATGCAGTTCCAAGGGACAGTGAAAACCAGGTAGAGCTTGCAGTGCTGGCAGCTTTCGTGTGGGCGCAATCGCTGGACGTTTCAAATTTGGCAGCCCGGCTCTGCGACAGTCACATAGGCATTGTTGCATCATAACCAACCAAGGCATTTGCAGAGCACGAATGTCTGTGCGGCAGCGAATGCAGTTCCAAGGGACAGTGAAAACCAGGTAGACCTCTCAGTGCTGGCAGCTTTCGTGTGGGCGCAATCGCTGGACGTTGAGAATTTGGCAGCTGGGCTCTGCCAGAGTCAAATAGGCATTGTTGCATCATAACCAACCAAGGCTTTTGCAGAGCGCGAATGTCTGTGCGGCAGCGAATGCAGTTCCAAGGGACAGTGAAAACCAGGTAGACCTTTCAGTGCTGGCAGCTTTCGTGTGGGCGCAATCGCTGGACGTTTCGAATTTGGCAGCCGGGCTCTGCCAGAGTCACATAGGCATTGTTGCATCATAACCAACCAAGGCATTTGCAGAGCACGAATGTCTGTGCGGCAGCGAATGCAGTTCCAAGGGACAGTGAAAACCAGGTAGACCTTTCAGTGCTGGCAGTATTCGTGTGGGCGCAATCGCTGGACGTTTCGAATTTGGCAGCCGGGCTCTGCGATAGTCACATAGGCATTGTTACATCATAACCAACCAAAGCTCTTGCAGAGCACGAATGTCTGTGCGGCAGCGAATGCAGTTCCAAGGGACAGTGAAAACCCGGTAGACCTTTCAGTGCTTGCAGTATTCGTGTGGGCGCAATCGCTGGACGTTGAGAATTTGGCAGCCGGGCTCTGCCAGAGTCACATAGGCATTGTTGCATCATAACAAACCAAGGCATTTGCAAAGCGCGAATGTCTGTGCGGCAGCGAATGCAGTTCCAAGGGACAGTGAAAACCAGGTAGAGCTTGCAGTGCTGGCAGCTTTCGTGTGGGCGCAATCGCTGGACGTTGAGAATTTGGCAGCCGGGCTCTGCCAGAGTCACATAGGCATTGTTGCATCATAACCAACCAAGGCATTTTCAGAGCGCGAATGTCTGTGCGGCAGCGAATGCAGTTCCAAGGGACAGTGAAAACCAGGTAGAGCTTTCAGTGCTGGCAGCTTTCGTGTGGGCGCAATCGCTGGACGTTTCGAATTTGGCAGCCGGGCTCTGCCAGAGTCACATAGGCATTGTTACATCATAACCAACCAGGGCATTTGCAGAGCGCGAATGTCTGTGCGGCAGCGAATGGAGTTCCAAGGGACAGTGAAAACCAGGTAGACCTTTCAGTGCTGGCAGTATTCGTGTGGGCGCAATCGCTGGACGTTGAGAATTTGGCAGCCGGGCTCTGCCAGAGTCACATAGGCATTGTTGCATCATAACCAACCAAGGCTTTTGCAGAGCGCGAATGTCTGTGCGGCAGCGAATGCAGTTCCAAGGGACAGTAAAAACCAGGTAGAGCTTTCAGTGCTGGCAGCTTTCGTGTGGGCGCAATCGCTGGACGTTTCGAATTTGGCAGCCGGGCTCTGCCAGAGTCACATAGGCATTGTTGCATCATAACCAACCAAGGCATTTGCAGAGCACGAATGTCTGTGCGGCAGCGAATGCAGTTCCAAGGGACAGTGAAAACCAGGTAGACCTTTCAGTGCTGGCAGCTTTCGTGTGGGCGCAATCGCTGGACGTTGAGAATTTGGCAGCCGGGCTCTGCGACAGTCACGTAGGCATTGTTGCATCATAACCAACCAAGGCATTTGCAGAGCACGAATGTCTGTGCAGCAGCGAATGCAGTTCCAAGGGACAGTGAAAACCAGGTAGAGCTTGCAGTGCTGGCAGCTTTCGTGTGGGCGCAATCGCTGGACGTTGAGAATTTGGCAGCCGGGCTCTGGCAGAGTCACATAGGCATTGTTGCATCATAACCAACCAAGGCATTTGCAGAGCGCGAATGTCTGTGCGGCAGCGAATGCAGTTCCAAGGGACAGTGAAAACCAGGTAGAGCTTGCAGTGCTGGCAGCTTTCGTGTGGGCGCAATCGCTGGACGTTTCAAATTTGGCAGCCCGGCTCTGCGACAGTCACATAGGCATTGTTGCATCATAACCAACCAAGGCATTTGCAGAGCACGAATGTCTGTGCGGCAGCGAATGCAGTTCCAAGGGACAGTGAAAACCAGGTAGACCTCTCAGTGCTGGCAGTATTCGTGTGGGCGCAATCGCTGGACTTTGAGAATTTGGCAGCCGGGCTCTGCCAGAGTCACATAGGCATTGTTGCATCATAACCAACCAAGGCATTTTCAGAGCGCGAATGTCTGTGCGGCAGCGAATGCAGTTCCAAGGGACAGTGAAAACCAGGTAGACCTTTCAGTGCTGGCAGCTTTCGTGTGGGCGCAATCGCTGGACTTTTCGAATTTGGCAGCCGGGCTCTGCCAGAGTCACATAGGAATTGTTGCATCATAACCAACCAAGGCATTTGCAGAGCATGAATGTCTGTGCGGCAGCGAATGCAGTTCCAAGGGACAGTGAAAACCAGGTAGACCTTTCAGTGCTGGCAGCTTTCGTGTGGGCGCAATCGCTGGACGTTTCGAATTTGGCAGCCGGGCTCTGCCAGAGTCACATAGGCATTGTTGCATCATAACCAACCAAAGCTCTTGCGGAGCGCGAATGTCTGTGCGGCAGCGAATGCAGTTCCAAGGGACAGTGAAAACCAGGTAGACCTTTCAGTGCTGGCAGCTTTCGTGTGGGCGCAATTGCTGGACGTTGAGAATTTGGCAGCCGGGCTCTGCCAGAGTCACATAGGCATTGTTGCATCATAACCAACCAAGGCTTTTGCAGAGCGCGAATGTCTGTGCGGCAGCGAATGCAGTTCCAAGGGACAGTGAAAACCAGGTAGACCTTTCAGTGCTGGCAGCTTTCGTGTGGGCGCAATCGCTGGACGTTGAGAATTTGGCAGCCGGGCTCTGCCAGAGTCACATAGGCATTGTTGCATCATAACCAACCAAGGCATTTTCAGAGCGCGAATGTCTGTGCGGCAGCGAATGCAGTTCCAAGGGACAGTGAAAACCAGGTAGACCTTTCAGTGCTGGCAGCTTTCGTGTGGGCGCAATCGCTGGACGTTGAGAATTTGGCAGCCGGGCTCTGCGACAGTCACATAGGCATTGTTGCATCATAACCAACCAAGGCATTTGCAGAGCGCGAATGTCTGTGCGGCAGCGAATGCAGTTCCAAGGGACAGTGAAAACCCGGTAGACCTTTCAGTGCTGGCAGCTTTCGTGTGGGCGCAATCGCTGGACGTTTCGAATTTGGCAGCCGGGCTCTGCCAGAGTCACATAGGCATTGTTGCATCATAACCAACCAAGGCATTTGCAGAGCACGAATGTCTGTGCGGCAGCGAATGCAGTTCCAAGGGACAGTGAAAACCAGGTAGAGCTTTCAGTGCTGGCAGCTTTCGTGTGGGCGCAATCGCTGGACGTTTCGAATTTGGCAGCCGGGCTCTGCCAGAGTCACATAGGCATTGTTACATCATAACCAACCAGGGCATTTGCAGAGCACGAATGTCTGTGCGGCAGCGAATGGAGTTCCAAGGGACAGTGAAAACCAGGTAGACCTTTCAGTGCTGGCAGTATTCGTGTAGGCGCAATCGCTGGACGTTGAGAATTTGGCAGCCGGGCTCTGCCAGAGTCACATAGGCATTGTTGCATCATAACCAACCAAGGCTTTTGCAGAGCGCGAATGTTTGTGCGGCAGCGAATGCAGTACCAAGGGACAGTGAAAACCCAGTATACCTTTCAGTGCTGGCAGCTTTCGTGTGGGCGCAATCGCTGGACGTTTCGAATTTGGCAGCCGGGCTCTGCGACAGTCACGTAGGCATTGTTGCATCATAACCAACCAAGGCATTTGCAGAGCACGAATGTCTGTGCGGCAGCGAATGCAGTTCCAAGGGACAGTAAAAACCAGGTAGAGCTTTCAGTGCTGGCAGCTTTCGTGTGGGCGCAATCGCTGCACGTTGAGAATTTGGCAGCCGGGCTCTGCCAGAGTCACATAGGCATTGTTGCATCATAACCAACCAAGGCATTTGCAGAGCACGAATGTCTGTGCGGCAGCGAATGCAGTTCCAAGGGACAGTGAAAACCAGGTAGACCTTTCAGTGCTGGCAGCTTTCGTGTGGGCGCAATCGCTGGACGTTGAGAATTTGGCAGCCGGGCTCTGCGACAGTCACATAGGCATTGTTGCATCATAACCAACCAAGGCATTTGCAGAACACGAATGTCTTTGCGGCAGCGAATGCAGTTCCAAGGGACAGTGAAAACCAGGTAGAGCTTGCAGTGCTGGCAGCTTTCGTGTGGGTGCAATCGCTGGACGTTTCGAATTTTGCAGCCGGGCTCTGCGACAGTCACGTAGGCATTGTTGCATCATAACCAACCAAGGCATTTGCAGAGCGCGAATGTCTGTGCGGCAGCAAATGCAGTTCCAAGGGACAGTGAAAACCAGGTAGAGCTTGCAGTGCTGGCAGCTTTCGTGTGGGCGCAATCGCTGGACGTTTCAAATTTGGCAGCCCGGCTCTGCGACAGTCACATAGGCATTGTTGCATCATAACCAACCAAGGCATTTGCAGAGCACGAATGTCTGTGCGGCAGCGAATGCAGTTCCAAGGGACAGTGAAAACCAGGTAGACCTTTCATTGCTGGCAGCTTTCGTGTGGGCGCAATCGCTGGACGTTTCGAATTTGGCAGCCGGGCTCTGCCAGAGTCACATAGGCATTGTTGCATCATAACCAACCAAGGCTTTTGCAGAGCGCGAATGTCTGTGCGGCAGCGAATGCAGTTCCAAGGGACAGTGAAAACCAGGTAGACCTTTCAGTGCTGGCAGCTTTCGTGTGGGCGCAATCGCTGGACGTTTCGAATTTGGCAGCCGGGCTCTGCCAGAGTCACATAGGCATTGTTGCATCATAACCAACCAAGGCATTTGCAGAGCACGAATGTCTGTGCGGCAGCGAATGCAGTTCCAAGGGACAGTGAAAACCAGGTAGACCTTTCAGTGCTGGCAGTATTCGTGTGGGCGCAATCGCTGGACGTTTCGAATTTGGCAGCCGGGCTCTGCGATAGTCACATAGGCATTGTTGCATCATAACCAACCAAGGCATTTGCAGAGCACGAATGTCTGTGCGGCAGCGAATGCAGTTCCAAGGGACAGTGAAAACCAGGTAGAGCTTTCAGTGCTGGCAGCTTTCGTGTGGGCGCAATCGCTGGACGTTTCGAATTTGGCAGCCGGGCTCTGCCAGAGTCACATAGGCATTGTTACATCATAACCAACCAGGGCATTTGCAGAGCACGAATGTCTGTGCGGCAGCGAATGGAGTTCCAAGGGACAGTGAAAACCAGGTAGACCTTTCAGTGCTGGCAGTATTCGTGTAGGCGCAATCGCTGGACGTTGAGAATTTGGCAGCCGGGCTCTGCCAGAGTCACATAGGCATTGTTGCATCATAACCAACCAAGGCTTTTGCAGAGCGCGAATGTTTGTGCGGCAGCGAATGCAGTACCAAGGGACAGTGAAAACCCAGTATACCTTTCAGTGCTGGCAGCTTTCGTGTGGGCGCAATCGCTGGACGTTTCGAATTTGGCAGCCGGGCTCTGCGACAGTCACGTAGGCATTGTTGCATCATAACCAACCAAGGCATTTGCAGAGCACGAATGTCTGTGCGGCAGCGAATGCAGTTCCAAGGGACAGTAAAAACCAGGTAGAGCTTTCAGTGCTGGCAGCTTTCGTGTGGGCGCAATCGCTGCACGTTGAGAATTTGGCAGCCGGGCTCTGCCAGAGTCACATAGGCATTGTTGCATCATAACCAACCAAGGCATTTGCAGAGCACGAATGTCTGTGCGGCAGCGAATGCAGTTCCAAGGGACAGTGAAAACCAGGTAGACCTTTCAGTGCTGGCAGCTTTCGTGTGGGCGCAATCGCTGGACGTTGAGAATTTGGCAGCCGGGCTCTGCGACAGTCACATAGGCATTGTTGCATCATAACCAACCAAGGCATTTGCAGAACACGAATGTCTGTGCGGCAGCGAATGCAGTTCCAAGGGACAGTGAAAACCAGGTAGAGCTTGCAGTGCTGGCAGCTTTCGTGTGGGTGCAATCGCTGGACGTTTCGAATTTTGCAGCCGGGCTCTGCGACAGTCACGTAGGCATTGTTGCATCATAACCAACCAAGGCATTTGCAGAGCGCGAATGTCTGTGCGGCAGCAAATGCAGTTCCAAGGGACAGTGAAAACCAGGTAGAGCTTGCAGTGCTGGCAGCTTTCGTGTGGGCGCAATCGCTGGACGTTTCAAATTTGGCAGCCCGGCTCTGCGACAGTCACATAGGCATTGTTGCATCATAACCAACCAAGGCATTTGCAGAGCACGAATGTCTGTGCGGCAGCGAATGCAGTTCCAAGGGACAGTGAAAACCAGGTAGACCTTTCATTGCTGGCAGCTTTCGTGTGGGCGCAATCGCTGGACGTTTCGAATTTGGCAGCCGGGCTCTGCCAGAGTCACATAGGCATTGTTGCATCATAACCAACCAAGGCTTTTGCAGAGCGCGAATGTCTGTGCGGCAGCGAATGCAGTTCCAAGGGACAGTGAAAACCAGGTAGACCTTTCAGTGCTGGCAGCTTTCGTGTGGGCGCAATCGCTGGACGTTTCGAATTTGGCAGCCGGGCTCTGCCAGAGTCACATAGGCATTGTTGCATCATAACCAACCAAGGCATTTGCAGAGCACGAATGTCTGTGCGGCAGCGAATGCAGTTCCAAGGGACAGTGAAAACCAGGTAGACCTTTCAGTGCTGGCAGTATTCGTGTGGGCGCAATCGCTGGACGTTTCGAATTTGGCAGCCGGGCTCTGCGATAGTCACATAGGCATTGTTACATCATAACCAACCAAAGCTCTTGCGGACCGCGAATGTCTGTGCGGCAGCGAATGCAGTTCCAAGGGACAGTGAAAACCAGGTAGACCTTTCAGTGCTGGCAGCTTTCGTGTGGGCGCAATCGCTGGACGTTGAGAATTTGGCAGCCGGGCTCTGCGACAGTCACATAGGCATTGTTGCATCATAACCAACCAAGGCATTTGCAGAACACGAATGTCTGTGCGGCAGCGAATGCAGTTCCAAGGGACAGTGAAAACCAGGTAGAGCTTGCAGTGCTGGCAGCTTTCGTGTGGGTGCAATCGCTGGACGTTTCGAATTTTGCAGCCGGGCTCTGCGACAGTCACGTAGGCATTGTTGCATCATAACCAACCAAGGCATTTTCAGAGCGCGAATGTCTGTGCGGCAGCAAATGCAGTTCCAAGGGACAGTGAAAACCAGGTAGAGCTTGCAGTGCTGGCAGCTTTCGTGTGGGCGCAATCGCTGGACGTTTCAAATTTGGCAGCCCGGCTCTGCGACAGTCACATAGGCATTGTTGCATCATAACCAACCAAGGCATTTGCAGAGCACGAATGTCTGTGCGGCAGCGAATGCAGTTCCAAGGGACAGTGAAAACCAGGTAGACCTCTCAGTGCTGGCAGTATTCGTGTGGGCGCAATCGCTGGACGTTGAGAATTTGGCAGCCGGGCTCTGCCAGAGTCAAATAGGCATTGTTGCATCATAACCAACCAAGGCTTTTGCAGAGCGCGAATGTCTGTGCGGCAGCGAATGCAGTTCCAAGGGACAGTGAAAACCAGGTAGACCTTTCAGTGCTGGCAGCTTTCGTGTGGGCGCAATCGCTGGACGTTTCGAATTTGGCAGCCGGGCTCTGCCAGAGTCACATAGGCATTGTTGCATCATAACCAACCAAGGCATTTGCAGAGCACGAATGTCTGTGCGGCAGCGAATGCAGTTCCAAGGGACAGTGAAAACCAGGTAGACCTTTCAGTGCTGGCAGTATTCGTGTGGGCGCAATCGCTGGACGTTTCGAATTTGGCAGCCGGGCTCTGCGATAGTCACATAGGCATTGTTACATCATAACCAACCAAAGCTCTTGCGGACCGCGAATGTCTGTGCGGCAGCGAATGCAGTTCCAAGGGACAGTGAAAACCCGGTAGACCTTTCAGTGCTTGCAGTATTCGTGTGGGCGCAATCGCTGGACGTTGAGAATTTGGCAGCCGGGCTCTGCCAGAGTCACATAGGCATTGTTGCATCATAACCAACCAAGGCTTTTGCAGAGCGCGAATGTCTGTGCGGCAGCGAATGCAGTTCCAAGGGACAGTGAAAACCAGGTAGAGCTTGCAGTGCTGGCAGCTTTCGTGTGGGCGCAATCGCTGGACGTTGAGAATTTGGCAGCCGGGCTCTGCCAGAGTCACATAGGCATTGTTGCATCATAACCAACCAAGGCATTTTCAGAGCGCGAATGTCTGTGCGGCAGCGAATGCAGTTCCAAGGGACAGTGAAAACCAGGTAGAGCTTTCAGTGCTGGCAGCTTTCGTGTGGGCGCAATCGCTGGACGTTTCGAATTTGGCAGCCGGGCTCTGCCAGAGTCACATAGGCATTGTTACATCATAACCAACCAGGGCATTTGCAGAGCACGAATGTCTGTGCGGCAGCGAATGGAGTTCCAAGGGACAGTGAAAACCAGGTAGACCTTTCAGTGCTGGCAGTATTCGTGTAGGCGCAATCGCTGGACGTTGAGAATTTGGCAGCCGGGCTCTGCCAGAGTCACATAGGCATTGTTGCATCATAACCAACCAAGGCTTTTGCAGAGCGCGAATGTTTGTGCGGCAGCGAATGCAGTACCAAGGGACAGTGAAAACCCAGTATACCTTTCAGTGCTGGCAGCTTTCGTGTGGGCGCAATCGCTGGACGTTTCGAATTTGGCAGCCGGGCTCTGCGACAGTCACGTAGGCATTGTTGCATCATAACCAACCAAGGCATTTGCAGAGCACGAATGTCTGTGCGGCAGCGAATGCAGTTCCAAGGGACAGTAAAAACCAGGTAGAGCTTTCAGTGCTGGCAGCTTTCGTGTGGGCGCAATCGCTGCACGTTGAGAATTTGGCAGCCGGGCTCTGCCAGAGTCACATAGGCATTGTTGCATCATAACCAACCAAGGCATTTGCAGAGCACGAATGTCTGTGCGGCAGCGAATGCAGTTCCAAGGGACAGTGAAAACCAGGTAGACCTTTCAGTGCTGGCAGCTTTCGTGTGGGCGCAATCGCTGGACGTTGAGAATTTGGCAGCCGGGCTCTGCGACAGTCACATAGGCATTGTTGCATCATAACCAACCAAGGCATTTGCAGAACACGAATGTCTGTGCGGCAGCGAATGCAGTTCCAAGGGACAGTGAAAACCAGGTAGAGCTTGCAGTGCTGGCAGCTTTCGTGTGGGTGCAATCGCTGGACGTTTCGAATTTTGCAGCCGGGCTCTGCGACAGTCACGTAGGCATTGTTGCATCATAACCAACCAAGGCATTTGCAGAGCGCGAATGTCTGTGCGGCAGCGAATGCAGTTCCAAGGGACAGTGAAAACCAGGTAGACCTTTCAGTGCTGGCAGCTTTCGTGTGGGCGCAATCGCTGGACGTTTCGAATTTGGCAGCCGGGCTCTGCCAGAGTCACATAGGCATTGTTGCATCATAACCAACCAAGGCATTTGCAGAGCACGAATGTCTCTGCGGCAGCGAATGCAGTTCCAAGGGACAGTGAAAACCAGGTAGACCTTTCAGTGCTGGCAGTATTCGTGTGGGCGCAATCGCTGGACGTTTCGAATTTGGCAGCCGGGCTCTGCGATAGTCACATAGGCATTGTTACATCATAACCAACCAAAGCTCTTGCGGACCGCGAATGTCTGTGCGGCAGCGAATGCAGTTCCAAGGGACAGTGAAAACCAGGTAGACCTTTCAGTGCTTGCAGTATTCGTGTGGGCGCAATCGCTGGACGTTTCGAATTTGGCAGCCGGGCTCTGCCAGAGTCACATAGGTATTGTTGCATCATAACCAACCAAGGCTTTTGCAGAGCGCGAATGTCTGTGCGGCAGCGAATGCAGTTCCAAGGGACAGTGAAAACCAGGTAGAGCTTTCAGTGCTGGCAGCTTTCGTGTGGGCGCAATCGCTGGACGTTGAGAATTTGGCAGCCGGGCTCTGCCAGAGTCACATAGGCATTGTTGCATCATAACCAACCAAGGCATTTTCAGAGTGCGAATGTCTGTGCGGCAGCGAATGCAGTTCCAAGGGACAGTGAAAACCAGGTAGAGCTTGCAGTGCTGGCAGCTTTCGTGTGGGCGCAATCGCTGGACGTTTCAAATTTGGCAGCCCGGCTCTGCGACAGTCACATAGGCATTGTTGCATCATAACCAACCAAGGCATTTGCAGAGCACGAATGTCTGTGCGGCAGCGAATGCAGTTCCAAGGGACAGTGAAAACCAGGTAGACCTCTCAGTGCTGGCAGTATTCGTGTGGGCGCAATCGCTGGACGTTTCGAATTTGGCAGCCGGGCTCTGCCAGAGTCACATAGGCATTGTTGCATCATAACCAACCAAGGCTTTTGCAGAGCGCGAATGTCTGTGCGGCAGCGAATGCAGTTCCAAGGGACAGTGAAAACCAGGTAGACCTTTCAGTGCTGGCAGCTTTCGTGTGGGCGCAATCGCTGGACGTTGAGAATTTGGCAGCCGGGCTCTGCCAGAGTCACATCGGCATTGTTGCATCATAACCAACCAAGGCATTTTCAGAGCGCGAATGTCTGTGCGGCAGCGAATGCAGTTCCAAGGGACAGTGAAAACCAGGTAGAGCTTGCAGTGCTGGCAGCTTTCGTGTGGGCGCAATCGCTGGACGTTTCAAATTTGGCAGCCCGGCTCTGCGACAGTCACATAGGCATTGTTGCATCATAACCAACCAAGGCATTTGCAGAGCACGAATGTCTGTGCGGCAGCGAATGCAGTTCCAAGGGACAGTGAAAACCAGGTAGACCTCTCAGTGCTGGCAGCTTTCGTGTGGGCGCAATCGCTGGACGTTGAGAATTTGGCAGCCGGGCTCTGCCAGAGTCACATAGGCATTGTTGCATCATAACCAACCAAGGCTTTTGCAGAGCGCGAATGTCTGTGCGGCAGCGAATGCAGTTCCAAGGGACAGTGAAAACCAGGTAGACCTTTCAGTGCTGGCAGCTTTCGTGTGGGCGCAATCGCTGGACGTTTCGAATTTGGCAGCCGGGCTCTGCCAGAGTCACATAGGCATTGTTGCATCATAACCAACCAAGGCGTTTGCAGAGCACGAATGTCTCTGCGGCAGCGAATGCAGTTCCAAGGGACAGTGAAAACCAGGTAGACCTTTCAGTGCTGGCAGTATTCGTGTGGGCGCAATCGCTGGACGTTTCGAATTTGGCAGCCGGGCTCTGCGATAGTCACATAGGCATTGTTACATCATAACCAACCAAAGCTCTTGCGGACCGCGAATGTCTGTGCGGCAGCGAATGCAGTTCCAAGGGACAGTGAAAACCAGGTAGACCTTTCAGTGCTGGCAGCTTTCGTGTGGGCGCAATCGCTGGACGTTTCGAATTTGGCAGCCGGGCTCTGCCAGAGTCACATAGGTATTGTTGCATCATAACCAACCAAGGCTTTTGCAGAGCGCGAATGTCTGTGCGGCAGCGAATGCAGTTCCAAGGGACAGTGAAAACCAGGTAGAGCTTGCAGTGCTGGCAGCTTTCGTGTGGGCGCAATCGCTGGACGTTGAGAATTTGGCAGCCGGGCTCTGGCAGAGTCACATAGGCATTGTTGCATCATAACCAACCAAGGCATTTTCAGAGCGCGAATGTCTGTGCGGCAGCGAATGCAGTTCCAAGGGACAGTGAAAACCAGGTAGAGCTTGCAGTGCTGGCAGCTTTCGTGTGGGCGCAATCGCTGGACGTTTCAAATTTGGCAGCCCGGCTCTGCGACAGTCACATAGGCATTGTTGCATCATAACCAACCAAGGCATTTGCAGAGCACGAATGTCTGTGCGGCAGCGAATGCAGTTCCAAGGGACAGTGAAAACCAGGTAGACCTCTCAGTGCTGGCAGTATTCGTGTGGGCGCAATCGCTGGACGTTTCGAATTTGGCAGCCGGGCTCTGCCAGAGTCACATAGGCATTGTTGCATCATAACCAACCAAGGCTTTTGCAGAGCGCGAATGTCTGTGCGGCAGCGAATGCAGTTCCAAGGGACAGTGAAAACCAGGTAGACCTTTCAGTGCTGGCAGCTTTCGTGTGGGCGCAATCGCTGGACGTTGAGAATTTGGCAGCCGGGCTCTGCCAGAGTCACATAGGCATTGTTGCATCATAACCAACCAAGGCATTTTCAGAGCGTGAATGTCTGTGCGGCAGCGAATGCAGTTCCAAGGGACAGTGAAAACCAGGTAGACCTTTCAGTGCTGGCAGCTTTCGTGTGGGCGCAATCGCTGGACGTTTCGAATTTGGCAGCCGGGCTCTGCCAGAGTCACATAGGCATTGTTACATCATAACCAACCAGGGCATTTGCAGAGCACGAATGTCTGTGCGGCAGCGAATGGAGTTCCAAGGGACAGTGAAAACCAGGTAGACCTTTCAGTGCTGGCAGCTTTCGTGTGGGCGCAATCGCTGGACGTTGAGAATTTGGCAGCCGGGCTCTGCCAGAGTCACATAGGCATTGTTGCATCATAACCAACCAAGGCTTTTGCAGAGCGCGAATGTTTGTGCGGCAGCGAATGCAGTACCAAGGGACAGTGAAAACCCAGTATACCTTTCAGTGCTGGCAGCTTTCGTGTGGGCGCAATCGCTGGACGTTTCGAATTTGGCAGCCGGGCTCTGCGACAGTCACGTAGGCATTGTTGCATCATAACCAACCAAGGCATTTGCAGAGCACGAATGTCTGTGCGGCAGCGAATGCAGTTCCAAGGGACAGTAAAAACCAGGTAGAGCTTTCAGTGCTGGCAGCTTTCGTGTGGGCGCAATCGCTGCACGTTGAGAATTTGGCAGCCGGGCTCTGCCAGAGTCACATAGGCATTGTTGCATCATAACCAACCAAGGCATTTTCAGAGCGCGAATGTCTGTGCGGCAGCGAATGCAGTTCCAAGGGACAGTGAAAACCAGGTAGAGCTTGCAGTGCTGGCAGCTTTCGTGTGGGCGCAATCGCTGGACGTTTCAAATTTGGCAGCCCGGCTCTGCGACAGTCACATAGGCATTGTTGCATCATAACCAACCAAGGCATTTGCAGAGCACGAATGTCTGTGCGGCAGCGAATGCAGTTCCAAGGGACAGTGAAAACCAGGTAGACCTCTCAGTGCTGGCAGTATTCGTGTGGGCGCAATCGCTGGACGTTTCGAATTTGGCAGCCGGGCTCTGCCAGAGTCACATAGGCATTGTTGCATCATAACCAACCAAGGCTTTTGCAGAGCGCGAATGTCTGTGCGGCAGCGAATGCAGTTCCAAGGGACAGTGAAAACCAGGTAGACCTTTCAGTGCTGGCAGCTTTCGTGTGGGCGCAATCGCTGGACGTTGAGAATTTGGCAGCCGGGCTCTGCCAGAGTCACATAGGCATTGTTGCATCATAACCAACCAAGGCATTTTCAGAGCGCGAATGTCTGTGCGGCAGCGAATGCAGTTCCAAGGGACAGTGAAAACCAGGTAGACCTTTCAGTGCTGGCAGCTTTCGTGTGGGCGCAATCGCTGGACGTTGAGAATTTGGCAGCCGGGCTCTGCTACAGTCACATAGGCATTGTTGCATCATAACCAACCAAGGCATTTGCAGAGCACGAATGTCTGTGCGGCAGCGAATGCAGTTCCAAGGGACAGTGAAAACCAGGTAGAGCTTTCAGTGCTGGCAGCTTTCGTGTGGGCGCAATCGCTGGACGTTTCGAATTTGGCAGCCGGGTTCTGCGACAGTCACATAGGCATTGTTACATCATAACCAACCAGGGCATTTGCAGAGCGCGAATGTCTGTGCGGCAGCGAATGGAGTTCCAAGGGACAGTGAAAACCAGGTAGACCTTTCAGTGCTGGCAGTATTCGTGTGGGCGCAATCGCTGGACGTTGAGAATTTGGCAGCCGGGCTCTGCCAGAGTCACATAGGCATTGTTGCATCATAACCAACCAAGGCTTTTGCAGAGCGCGAATGTCTGTGCGGCAGCGAATGCAGTTCCAAGGGACAGTGAAAACCCGGTAGACCTTTCAGTGCTGGCAGCTTTCGTGTGGGCGCAATCGCTGGACGTTTCGAATTGGGCAGCCGGGCTCTGCGACAGTCACGTAGGCATTTTTGCATCATAACCAACCAAGGCATTTGCAGAGCACGAATGTCTGTGCGGCAGCGAATGCAGTTCCAAGGGACAGTAAAAACCAGGTAGAGCTTTCAGTGCTGGCAGTTTTCGTGTGGGCGCAATCGCTGGACGTTTCGAATTTGGCAGCCGGGCTCTGCCAGAGTCACATAGGCATTGTTGCATCATAACCAACCAAGGCATTTGCAGAGCACGAATGTCTGTGCGGCAGCGAATGGAGTTCCAAGGGACAGTGAAAACCAGGTAGACCTTTCAGTGCTGGCAGCTTTCGTGTGGGCGCAATCGCTGGACGTTGAGAATTTGGCAGCCGGGCTCTGCGACAGTCACGTAGGCATTGTTGCATCATAACCAACCAAGGCATTTGCAGAGCACGAATGTCTGTGCGGCAGCGAATGCAGTTCCAAGGGACAGTGAAAACCAGGTAGACCTCTCAGTGCTGGCAGTATTCGTGTGGGCGCAATCGCTGGACGTTGAGAATTTGGCAGCCGGGCTCTGCCAGAGTCACATAGGTATTGTTGCATCATAACCAACCAAGGCATTTGCAGAGCACGAATGTCTGTGCGGCAGCGAATGCAGTTCCAAGGGACAGTGAAAACCAGGTAGAGCTTTCAGTGCTGGCAGCTTTCGTGTGGGCGCAATCGCTGGACGTTTCGAATTTGGCAGCCGGGCTCTGCGACAGTCACGTAGGCATTGTTGCATCATAACCAACCAAGGCATTTGCAGAGCGCGAATGTCTGTGCGGCAGCGAATGCAGTTCCAAGGGACAGTGAAAACCAGGTAGACCTTTCAGTGCTGGCAGCTTTCGTGTGGGCGCAATCGCTGGACGTTTCGAATTTGGCAGCCGGGCTCTGCCAGAGTCACATAGGCATTGTTGCATCATAACCAACCAGGGCATTTGCAGAGCGCGAATGTCTGTGCGGCAGCGAATGCAGTACCAAGGGACAGTGAAAACCCAGTATACCTTTCAGTGCTGGCAGCTTTCGTGTGGGCGCAATCGCTGGACGTTTCGAACTTGGCAGCCGGGCTCTGCGACAGTCACGTAGGCATTGTTGCATCATAACCAACCAAGGCATTTGCAGAGCACGAATGTCTGTGCGGCAGCGAATGCAGTTCCAAGGGACAGTGAAAACCAGGTAGAGCTTGCAGTGCTGGCAGCTTTCGTGTGGGTGCAATCGCTGGACGTTTCGAATTTTGCAGCCGGGCTCTGCGACAGTCACGTTGCATCATAACCAACCAAGGCATTTTCAGAGCACGAATGTCTGTGCGGCAGCAAATGCAGTTCCAAGGGACAGTGAAAACCAGGTAGAGCTTTCAGTGCTGGCAGTATTCGTGTGGGCGCAATCGCTGGACGTTGAGAATTTGGCAGCCGGGCTCTGCCAGAGTCACATAGGCATTGTTGCATCATAACCAACCAAGGCTTTTGCAGAGCGCGAATGTCTGTGCGGCAGCGAATGCAGTTCCAAGGGACAGTGAAAACCAGGTAGACCTTTCAGTGCTGGCAGCTTTCGTGTGGGCGCAATCGCTGGACGTTTCGAATTTGGCAGCCGGGCTCTGCCAGAGTCACATAGGCATTGTTGCATCATAACCAACCAAGGCATTTGCAGAGCACGAATGTCTCTGCGGCAGCGAATGCAGTTCCAAGGGACAGTGAAAACCAGGTAGACCTTTCAGTGCTGGCAGCTTTCGTGTGGGCGCAATCGCTGGACGTTTCGAATTTGGCAGCCGGGCTCTGCGATAGTCACATAGGCATTGTTACATCATAACCAACCAAAGCTCTTGCGGACCGCGAATGTCTGTGCGGCAGCGAATGCAGTTCCAAGGGACAGTGAAAACCAGGTAGACCTTTCAGTGCTGGCAGTATTCGTGTGGGCGCAATCGCTGGACGTTGAGAATTTGGCAGCCGGGCTCTGCCAGAGTCACATAGGCATTGTTGCATCATAACCAACCAAGGCTTTTGCAGAGCGCGAATGTCTGTGCGGCAGCGAATGCAGTTCCAAGGGACAGTGAAAACCAGGTAGAGCTTGCAGTGCTGGCAGCTTTCGTGTGGGCGCAATCGCTGGACGTTGAGAATTTGGCAGCCGGGCTCTGCCAGAGTCACATAGGCATTGTTGCATCATAACCAACCAAGGCATTTTCAGAGCGCGAATGTCTGTGCGGCAGCGAATGCAGTTCCAAGGGACAGTGAAAACCAGGTAGAGCTTGCAGTGCTGGCAGCTTTCGTGTGGGCGCAATCGCTGGACGTTTCAAATTTGGCAGCCCGGCTCTGCGACAGTCACATAGGCATTGTTGCATCATAACCAACCAAGGCATTTGCAGAGCACGAATGTCTGTGCGGCAGCGAATGCAGTTCCAAGGGACAGTGAAAACCAGGTAGACCTCTCAGTGCTGGCAGTATTCGTGTGGGCGCAATCGCTGGACGTTTCGAATTTGGCAGCCGGGCTCTGCCAGAGTCACATAGGCATTGTTGCATCATAACCAACCAAGGCTTTTGCAGAGCGCGAATGTCTGTGCGGCAGCGAATGCAGTTCCAAGGGACAGTGAAAACCAGGTAGACCTTTCAGTGCTGGCAGCTTTCGTGTGGGCGCAATCGCTGGACGTTGAGAATTTGGCAGCCGGGCTCTGCCAGAGTCACATAGGCATTGTTGCATCATAACCAACCAAGGCATTTTCAGAGCGCGAATGTCTGTGCGGCAGCGAATGCAGTTCCAAGGGACAGTGAAAACCAGGTAGAGCTTGCAGTGCTGGCAGCTTTCGTGTGGGCGCAATCGCTGGACTTTTCAAATTTGGCAGCCCGGCTCTGCGACAGTCACATAGGCATTGTTGCATCATAACCAACCAAGGCATTTGCAGAGCACGAATGTCTGTGCGGCAGCGAATGCAGTTCCAAGGGACAGTGAAAACCAGGTAGACCTCTCAGTGCTGGCAGCTTTCGTGTGGGCGCAATCGCTGGACGTTGAGAATTTGGCAGCCGGGCTCTGCCAGAGTCACATAGGCATTGTTGCATCATAACCAACCAAGGCTTTTGCAGAGCGCGAATGTCTGTGCGGCAGCGAATGCAGTTCCAAGGGACAGTGAAAACCAGGTAGACCTTTCAGTGCTGGCAGCTTTCGTGTGGGCGCAATCGCTGGACGTTTCGAATTTGGCAGCCGGGCTCTGCCAGAGTCACATAGGCATTGTTGCATCATAACCAACCAAGGCATTTGCAGAGCACGAATGTCTCTGCGGCAGCGAATGCAGTTCCAAGGGACAGTGAAAACCAGGTAGACCTTTCAGTGCTGGCAGTATTCGTGTGGGCGCAATCGCTGGACGTTTCGAATTTGGCAGCCGGGCTCTGCGATAGTCACATAGGCATTGTTACATCATAACCAACCAAAGCTCTTGCGGACCGCGAATGTCTGTGCGGCAGCGAATGCAGTTCCAAGGGACAGTGAAAACCAGGTAGACCTTTCAGTGCTTGCAGTATTCGTGTGGGCGCAATCGCTGGACGTTGAGAATTTGGCAGCCGGGCTCTGCCAGAGTCACATAGGCATTGTTGCATCATAACCAACCAAGGCTTTTGCAGAGCGCGAATGTCTGTGCGGCAGCGAATGCAGTTCCAAGGGACAGTGAAAACCAGGTAGAGCTTGCAGTGCTGGCAGCTTTCGTGTGGGCGCAATCGCTGGACGTTGAGAATTTGGCAGCCGGGCTCTGGCAGAGTCACATAGGCATTGTTGCATCATAACCAACCAAGGCATTTTCAGAGCGCGAATGTCTGTGCGGCAGCGAATGCAGTTCCAAGGGACAGTGAAAACCAGGTAGAGCTTGCAGTGCTGGCAGCTTTCGTGTGGGCGCAATCGCTGGACGTTTCAAATTTGGCAGCCCGGCTCTGCGACAGTCACATAGGCATTGTTGCATCATAACCAACCAAGGCATTTGCAGAGCACGAATGTCTGTGCGGCAGCGAATGCAGTTCCAAGGGACAGTGAAAACCAGGTAGACCTCTCAGTGCTGGCAGTATTCGTGTGGGCGCAATCGCTGGACGTTGAGAATTTGGCAGCCGGGCTCTGCCAGAGTCACATAGGCATTGTTGCATCATAACCAACGAAGGATTTTGCAGAGCGCGAATGTCTGTGCGGCAGCGAATGCAGTTCCAAGGGACAGTGAAAACCAGGTAGACCTTTCAGTGCTGGCAGCTTTCGTGTGGGCGCAATCGCTGGACGTTGAGAATTTGGCAGCCGGGCTCTGCGACAGTCACATAGGCATTGTTGCATCATAACCAACCAAGGCATTTGCAGAGCACGAATGTCTGTGCGGCAGCGAATGCAGTTCCAAGGGACAGTGAAAACCAGGTAGAGCTTTCAGTGCTGGCAGCTTTCGTGTGGGCGCAATCGCTGGACGTTTCGAATTTGGCAGCCGGGCTCTGCCAGAGTCACATAGGCATTGTTACATCATAACCAACCAGGGCATTTGCAGAGCGCGAATGTCTGTGCGGCAGCGAATGGAGTTCCAAGGGACAGTGAAAACCAGGTAGACCTTTCAGTGCTGGCAGTATTCGTGTGGGCGCAATCGCTGGACGTTGAGAATTTGGCAGCCGGGCTCTGCCAGAGTCACATAGGCATTGTTGCATCATAACCAACCAAGGCTTTTGCAGAGCGCGAATGTCTGTGCGGCAGCGAATGCAGTTCCAAGGGACAGTGAAAACCCGGTAGACCTTTCAGTGCTGGCAGCTTTCGTGTGGGCGCAATCGCTGGACGTTTCGAATTGGGCAGCCGGGCTCTGCGACAGTCACGTAGGCATTTTTGCATCATAACCAACCAAGGCATTTGCAGAGCACGAATGTCTGTGCGGCAGCGAATGCAGTTCCAAGGGACAGTAAAAACCAGGTAGAGCTTTCAGTGCTTGCAGCTTTCGTGTGGGCGCAATCGCTGGACGTTTCGAATTTGGCAGCCGGGCTCTGCCAGAGTCACATAGGCATTGTTGCATCATAACCAACCAAGGCATTTGCAGAGCACGAATGTCTGTGCGGCAGCGAATGCAGTTCCAAGGGACAGTGAAAACCAGGTAGACCTTTCAGTGCTGGCAGCTTTCGTGTGGGCGCAATCGCTGGACGTTGAGAATTTTGCAGCCGGGCACTGCGACAGTCACGTAGGCATTGTTGCATCATAACCAACCAAGGCATTTGCAGAGCACGAATGTCTGTGCAGCAGCGAATGCAGTTCCAAGGGACAGTGAAAACCAGGTAGAGCTTGCAGTGCTGGCAGCTTTCGTGTGGGCGCAATCGCTGGACGTTTCAAATTTGGCAGCCCGGCTCTGCGACAGTCACATAGGCATTGTTGCATCATAACCAACCAAGGCATTTGCAGAGCACGAATGTCTGTGCGGCAGCGAATGCAGTTCCAAGGGACAGTGAAAACCAGGTAGACCTCTCAGTGCTGGCAGCTTTCGTGTGGGCGCAATCGCTGGACGTTGAGAATTTGGCAGCCGGGCTCTGCCAGAGTCACATAGGCATTGTTGCATCATAACCAACCAAGGCATTTGCAGAGCACGAATGTCTGTGCGGCAGCGAATGCAGTTCCAAGGGACAGTGAAAACCAGGTAGACCTTTCAGTGCTGGCAGCTTTCGTGTGGGCGCAATCGCTGGACGTTTCGAATTTGGCAGCCGGGCTCTGCGACAGTCACGTAGGCATTGTTGCATCATAACCAACCAAGGCATTTGCAGAGCGCGAATGTCTGTGCGGCAGCGAATGCAGTTCCAAGGGACAGTGAAAACCAGGTAGACCTTTCAGTGCTGGCAGCTTTCGTGTGGGCGCAATCGCTGGACGTTTCGAATTTGGCAGCCGGGCTCTGCCAGAGTCACATAGGCATTGTTGCATCATAACCAACCAGGGCATTTGCAGAGCGCGAATGTCTGTGCGGCAGCGAATGGAGTTCCAAGGGACAGTGAAAACCAGGTAGACCTTTCAGTGCTGGCAGTATTCGTGTAGGCGCAATCGCTGGACGTTGAGAATTTGGCAGCCGGGCTCTGCCAGAGTCACATAGGCATTGTTGCGTCATAACCAACCAAGGCTTTTGCAGAGCGCGAATGTTTGTGCGGCAGCGAATGCAGTACCAAGGGACAGTGAAAACCCAGTATATCTTTCAGTGCTGGCAGCTTTCGTGTGGGCGCAATCGCTGGACGTTTCGAATTTGGCAGCCGGGCTCTGCGACAGTCACGTAGGCATTGTTGCATCATAACCAACCAAGGCATTTGCAGAGCACGAATGTCTGTGCGGCAGCGAATGCAGTTCCAAGGGACAGTGAAAACCAGGTAGAGCTTTCAGTGCTGGCAGCTTTCGTGTGGGCGCAATCGCTGGACGTTTCGAATTTGGCAGCCGGGCTCTGCGACAGTCACGTAGGCATTGTTGCATCATAACCAACCAAGGCATTTGCAGAGCGCGAATGTCTGTGCGGCAGCGAATGCAGTTCCAAGGGACAGTGAAAACCAGGTAGACCTTTCAGTGCTGGCAGCTTTCGTGTGGGCGCAATCGCTGGACGTTTCAAATTTGGCAGCCCGGCTCTGCGACAGTCACATAGGCATTGTTGCATCATAACCAACCAAGGCATTTGCAGAGCACGAATGTCTGTGCGGCAGCGAATGCAGTTCCAAGGGACAGTGAAAACCAGGTAGACCTCTCAGTGCTGGCAGCTTTCGTGTGGGCGCAATCGCTGGACGTTGAGAATTTGGCAGCCGGGCTCTGCCAGAGTCACATAGGCATTGTTGCATCATAACCAACCAAGGCTTTTGCAGAGCGCGAATGTCTGTGCGGCAGCGAATGCAGTTCCAAGGGACAGTGAAAACCAGGTAGACCTTTCAGTGCTGGCAGCTTTCGTGTGGGCGCAATCGCTGGACGTTTCGAATTTGGCAGCCGGGCTCTGCCAGAGTCACATAGGCATTGTTGCATCATAACCAACCAAGGCATTTGCAGAGCACGAATGTCTCTGCGGCAGCGAATGCAGTTCCAAGGGACAGTGAAAACCAGGTAGACCTTTCAGTGCTGGCAGTATTCGTGTGGGCGCAATCGCTGGACGTTTCGAATTTGGCAGCCGGGCTCTGCGATAGTCACATAGGCATTGTTACATCATAACCAACCAAAGCTCTTGCGGACCGCGAATGTCTGTGCGGCAGCGAATGCAGTTCCAAGGGACAGTGAAAACCAGGTAGACCTTTCAGTGCTTGCAGTATTCGTGTGGGCGCAATCGCTGGACGTTCAGAATTTGGCAGCCGGGCTCTGCCAGAGTCACATAGGCATTGTTGCATCATAACCAAGCAAGGCTTTTGCAGAGCGCGAATGTCTGTGCGGCAGCGAATGCAGTTCCAAGGGACAGTGAAAACCAGGTAGAGCTTGCAGTGCTGGCAGCTTTCGTGTGGGCGCAATCGCTGGACGTTGAGAATTTGGCAGCCGGGCTCTGGCAGAGTCACATAGGCATTGTTGCATCATAACCAACCAAGGCATTTTCAGAGCGCGAATGTCTGTGCGGCAGCGAATGCAGTTCCAAGGGACAGTGAAAACCAGGTAGAGCTTGCAGTGCTGGCAGCTTTCGTGTGGGCGCAATCGCTAGACGTTTCGAATTTGGCAGCCCGGCTCTGCGACAGTCACATAGGCATTGTTGCATCATAACCAACCAAGGCATTTGCAGAGCACAAATGTCTGTGCGGCAGCGAATGCAGTTCCAAGGGACAGTGAAAACCAGGTAGACCTCTCAGTGCTGGCAGTATTCGTGTGGGCGCAATCGCTGGACGTTTCGAATTTGGCAGCCGGGCTCTGCCAGAGTCACATAGGCATTGTTGCATCATAACCAACCAAGGCTTTTGCAGAGCGCGAATGTCTGTGCGGCAGCGAATGCAGTTCCAAGGGACAGTGAAAACCAGGTAGACCTTTCAGTGCTGGCAGCTTTCGTGTGGGCGCAATCGCTGGACGTTGAGAATTTGGCAGCCGGGCTCTGCCAGAGTCACATAGGCATTGTTGCATCATAACCAACCAAGGCTTTTGCAGAGCGCGAATGTCTGTGCGGCAGCGAATGCAGTTCCAAGGGACAGTGAAAACCAGGTAGAGCTTTCAGTGCTGGCAGCTTTCGTGTGGGCGCAATCGCTGGACGTTGAGAATTTGGCAGCCGGGCTCTGCCAGAGTCACATAGGCATTGTTCCATCATAACCAACCAAGGCATTTTCAGAGCGCGAATGTCTGTGCGGCAGCGAATGCAGTTCCAAGGGACAGTGAAAACCAGGTAGAGCTTTCAGTGCTGGCAGCTTTCGTGTGGGCGCAATTGCTGGACGTTGAGAATTTGGCAGCCGGGCTCTGCGACAGTCACATAGGCATTGTTGCATCATAACCAACCAAGGCATTTGCAGAGCGCGAATGTCTGTGCGGCAGCGAATGCAGTTCCAAGGGACAGTGAAAACCCGGTAGACCTTTCAGTGCTGGCAGCTTTCGTGTGGGCGCAATCGCTGGACGTTTCGAATTTGGCAGCCGGGCTCTGCGACAGTCACGTAGGCATTGTTGCATCATAACCAACCAAGGCTTTTGCAGAGCGCGAATGTCTGTGCGGCAGCGAATGAAGTTCCAAGGGACAGTGAAAACCAGGTAGACCTTTCAGTGCTTGCAGTATTCGTGTGGGCGCAATCGCTGGACGTTTCGAATTTGGCAGCCGGGCTCTGCCAGAGTCACATAGGCATTGTTGCATCATAACCAACCAAGGCATTTGCAGAGCGCGAATGTCTGTGCGGCAGCGAATGCAGTTCCAAGGGACAGTGAAAACCCGGTAGACCTTTCAGTGCTGGCAGCTTTCGTGTGGGCGCAATCGCTGGACGTTTCGAATTTGGCAGCCGGGCTCTGCGACAGTCACGTAGGCATTGTTGCATCATAACCAACCAAGGCTTTTGCAGAGCGCGAATGTCTGTGCGGCAGCGAATGAAGTTCCAAGGGACAGTGAAAACCAGGTAGACCTTTCAGTGCTTGCAGTATTCGTGTGGGCGCAATCGCTGGACGTTTCGAATTTGGCAGCCGGGCTCTGCCAGAGTCACATAGGCATTGTTGCATCATAACCAACCAAGGCATTTGCAGAGCACGAATGTCTGTGCGGCAGTGAATGCAGTTCCAAGGGACAGTGAAAACCAGGTAGACCTTTCAGTGCTTGCAGTATTCGTGTGGGCGCAATCGCTGGACGTTGAGAATTTGGCAGCCGGGCTCTGCCAGAGTCACATAGGCATTGTTGCATCATAACCAACCAAGGCATTTGCAGAGCGCGAATGTCTGTGCGGCAGCGAATGCAGTTCCAAGGGACAGTGAAAACCAGGTAGACCTTTCAGTCATGGCAGCTTTCGTGTGGGCGCAGTCGCTGGACGTTTCGAATTTGGCAGCCGGGCTCTGCGACAGTCACATAGGCATTGTTGCATCATAACCAACCAAGGCATTTGCAGTGCACGAATGTCTGTGCGGCAGCGAATGCAGTTCCAAGGGACAGTGAAAACCAGGTAGACCTTTCAGTGCTGGCAGCTTTCGTGTGGGCGCAATCGCTGGACGTTGAGAATTTGGCAGCCGGGCTCTGCCAGAGTCACATAGGCATTGTTGCATCATAACCAACCAAGGCTTTTGCAGAGCGCGAATGTGTGTGCGGCAGCGAATGCAGTTCCAAGGGACAGTGACAACCAGGTAGAGCTTTCAGTGCTGGCAGCTTTCGTGTGGGCGCAATCGCTGGACGTTTCGAATTTGGCAGCCGGGCTCTGCCAGAGTCACATAGGCATTGTTGCATCATAACCAACCAAGGCATTTGCAGAGCGCGAATGTCTGTGCGGCAGCGAATGCAGTTCCAAGGGACAGTGAAAACCAGGTAGACCTTTCCGTGCTGGCAGTATTCGTGTGGGCGCAATCGCTGGACGTTTCGAATTTGGCAGCCGGGCTCTGCGATAGCCACATAGGCATTGGTACATCATAACCAACCAAAGCTCATGCGGAGCGCGAATGTCTGTGCGGCAGCGAATGCAGTTCCAAGGGACAGTGAAAACCAGGTAGACCTCTCAGTGCTTGCAGTATTCGTGTGGGCGCAATCGCTGGACGTTTCGAATTTGGCAGCCGGGCTCTGCCAGAGTCACATAGGCATTGTTGCATCATAACCAACCAAGGCTTTTGCAGAGCGCGAATGTCTGTGCGGCAGCGAATGCAGTTCCAAGGGACAGTGAAAACCAGGTAGAGCTTGCAGTGCTGGCAGCTTTCGTGTGGGCGCAATCGCTGGACGTTGAGAATTTGGCAGCCGGGCTCTGCCAGAGTCACATAGGCATTGTTGCATCATAACCAACCAAGGCTTTTGCAGAGCGCGAATGTCTGTGCGGCAGCGAATGCAGTTCCAAGGGACAGTGAAAACCAGGTAGACCTTTCAGTGCTGGCAGCTTTCGTGTGGGCGCAATCGCTGGACGTTGAGAATTTGGCAGCCGGGCTCTGCCAGAGTCACATAGGCATTGTTGCATCATAACCAACCAAGGCATTTGCAGAGCACGAATGTCTGTGCGGCAGCGAATGCAGTTCCAAGGGACAGTGAAAACCAGGTAGAGCTTTCAGTGCTGGCAGCTTTCGTGTGGGCGCAATCGCTGGACGTTTCGAATTTGGCAGCCGGGCTCTGCGACAGTCACGTAGGCATTGTTGCATCATAACCAACCAAGGCATTTGCAGAGCACGAATGTCTGTGCGGCAGCGAATGCAGTTCCAAGGGACAGTAAAAACCAGGTAGAGCTTTCAGTGCTGGCAGCTTTCGTGTGGGCGCAATCGCTGGACGTTGAGAATTTGGCAGCCGGGCTCTGCCAGAGTCACATAGGCATTGTTGCATCATAACCAACCAAGGCATTTGCAGAGCACGAATGTCTGTGCGGCAGCGAATGGAGTTCCAAGGGACAGTGAAAACCAGGTAGACCTTTCAGTGCTGGCAGTATTCGTGTAGGCGCAATCGCTGGACGTTGAGAATTTGGCAGCCGGGCTCTGCCAGAGTCACATAGGCATTGTTGCATCATAACCAACCAAGGCTTTTGCAGAGCGCGAATGTTTGTGCGGCAGCGAATGCAGTACCAAGGGACAGTGAAAACCCAGTATACCTTTCAGTGCTGGCAGCTTTCGTGTGGGCGCAATCGCTGGACGTTTCGAATTTGGCAGCCGGGCTCTGCGACAGTCACGTAGGCATTGTTGCATCATAACCAACCAAGGCATTTGCAGAGCACGAATGTCTGTGCGGCAGCGAATGCAGTTCCAAGGGACAGTAAAAACCAGGTAGAGCTTTCAGTGCTGGCAGCTTTCATGTGGGCGCAATCGCTGGACGTTGAGAATTTGGCAGCCGGGCTCTGCCAGAGTCACATAGGCATTGTTGCATCATAACCAACCAAGGCATTTGCAGAGCACGAATGTCTGTGCGGCAGCGAATGCAGTTCCAAGGGACAGTGAAAACCAGGTAGACCTTTCAGTGCTGGCAGCTTTCGTGTGGGCGCAATCGCTGGACGTTGAGAATTTGGCAGCCGGGCTCTGCGACAGTCACATAGGCATTGTTGCATCATAACCAACCAAGGCATTTGCAGAACACGAATGTCTGTGCGGCAGCGAATGCAGTTCCAAGGGACAGTGAAAACCAGGTAGAGCTTGCAGTGCTGGCAGCTTTCGTGTGGGTGCAATCGCTGGACGTTTCGAATTTTGCAGCCGGGCTCTGCGACAGTCACGTAGGCATTGTTGCATCATAACCAACCAAGGCATTTTCAGAGCGCGAATGTCTGTGCGGCAGCAAATGCAGTTCCAAGGGACAGTGAAAACCAGGTAGAGCTTGCAGTGCTGGCAGCTTTCGTGTGGGCGCAATCGCTGGACGTTTCAAATTTGGCAGCCGGGCTCTGCCAGAGTCACATAGGCATTGTTGCATCATAACCAACCAAGGCTTTTGCAGAGCGCGAATGTCTGTGCGGCAGCGAATGCAGTTCCAAGGGACAGTGAAAACCAGGTAGACCTTTCAGTGCTGGCAGCTTTCGTGTGGGCGCAATCGCTGGACGTTTCGAATTTGGCAGCCGGGCTCTGCCAGAGTCACATAGGCATTGTTGCATCATAACCAACCAAGGCATTTGCAGAGCACGAATGTCTCTGCGGCAGCGAATGCAGTTCCAAGGGACAGTGAAAACCAGGTAGACCTTTCAGTGCTGGCAGTATTCGTGTGGGCGCAATCGCTGGACGTTTCGAATTTGGCAGCCGGGCTCTGCGATAGTCACATAGGCATTGTTACATCATAACCAACCAAAGCTCTTGCGGACCGCGAATGTCTGTGCGGCAGCGAATGCAGTTCCAAGGGACAGTGAAAACCAGGTAGACCTTTCAGTGCTTGCAGTATTCGTGTGGGTGCAATCGCTGGACGTTCAGAATTTGGCAGCCGGGCTCTGCCAGAGTCACATAGGCATTGTTGCATCATAACCAACCAAGGCTTTTGCAGAGCGCGAATGTCTGTGCGGCAGCGAATGCAGTTCCAAGGGACAGTGAAAACCAGGTAGAGCTTGCAGTGCTGGCAGCTTTCGTGTGGGCGCAATCGCTGGACGTTGAGAATTTGGCAGCCGGGCTCTGGCAGAGTCACATAGGCATTGTTGCATCATAACCAACCAAGGCATTTTCAGAGCGCGAATGTCTGTGCGGCAGCGAATGCAGTTCCAAGGGACAGTGAAAACCAGGTAGAGCTTGCAGTGCTGGCAGCTTTCGTGTGGGCGCAATCGCTAGACGTTTCGAATTTGGCAGCCCGGCTCTGCGACAGTCACATAGGCATTGTTGCATCATAACCAACCAAGGCATTTGCAGAGCACAAATGTCTGTGCGGCAGCGAATGCAGTTCCAAGGGACAGTGAAAACCAGGTAGACCTCTCAGTGCTGGCAGTATTCGTGTGGGCGCAATCGCTGGACGTTTCGAATTTGGCAGCCGGGCTCTGCCAGAGTCACATAGGCATTGTTGCATCATAACCAACCAAGGCTTTTGCAGAGCGCGAATGTCTGTGCGGCAGCGAATGCAGTTCCAAGGGACAGTGAAAACCAGGTAGACCTTTCAGTGCTGGCAGCTTTCGTGTGGGCGCAATCGCTGGACGTTGAGAATTTGGCAGCCGGGCTCTGCCAGAGTCACATAGGCATTGTTGCATCATAACCAACCAAGGCTTTTGCAGAGCGCGAATGTCTGTGCGGCAGCGAATGCAGTTCCAAGGGACAGTGAAAACCAGGTAGAGCTTTCAGTGCTGGCAGCTTTCGTGTGGGCGCAATCGCTGGACGTTGAGAATTTGGCAGCCGGGCTCTGCCAGAGTCACATAGGCATTGTTCCATCATAACCAACCAAGGCATTTTCAGAGCGCGAATGTCTGTGCGGCAGCGAATGCAGTTCCAAGGGACAGTGAAAACCAGGTAGAGCTTTCAGTGCTGGCAGCTTTCGTGTGGGCGCAATTGCTGGACGTTGAGAATTTGGCAGCCGGGCTCTGCGACAGTCACATAGGCATTGTTGCATCATAACCAACCAAGGCATTTGCAGAGCGCGAATGTCTGTGCGGCAGCGAATGCAGTTCCAAGGGACAGTGAAAACCCGGTAGACCTTTCAGTGCTGGCAGCTTTCGTGTGGGCGCAATCGCTGGACGTTTCGAATTTGGCAGCCGGGCTCTGCGACAGTCACGTAGGCATTGTTGCATCATAACCAACCAAGGCTTTTGCAGAGCGCGAATGTCTGTGCGGCAGCGAATGAAGTTCCAAGGGACAGTGAAAACCAGGTAGACCTTTCAGTGCTTGCAGTATTCGTGTGGGCGCAATCGCTGGACGTTTCGAATTTGGCAGCCGGGCTCTGCCAGAGTCACATAGGCATTGTTGCATCATAACCAACCAAGGCATTTGCAGAGCACGAATGTCTGTGCGGCAGTGAATGCAGTTCCAAGGGACAGTGAAAACCAGGTAGACCTTTCAGTGCTTGCAGTATTCGTGTGGGCGCAATCGCTGGACGTTGAGAATTTGGCAGCCGGGCTCTGCCAGAGTCACATAGGCATTGTTGCATCATAACCAACCAAGGCATTTGCAGAGCGCGAATGTCTGTGCGGCAGCGAATGCAGTTCCAAGGGACAGTGAAAACCAGGTAGACCTTTCAGTGCTGGCAGTATTCGTGTGGGCGCAATCGCTGGACGTTTCGAATTTGGCAGCCGGGCTCTGCGATAGTCACATAGGCATTGTTACATCATAACCAACCAAAGCTCTTGCGGACCGCGAATGTCTGTGCGGCAGCGAATGCAGTTCCAAGGGACAGTGAAAACCAGGTAGACCTTTCAGTGCTTGCAGTATTCGTGTGGGCGCAATCGCTGGACGTTCAGAATTTGGCAGCCGGGCTCTGCCAGAGTCACATAGGCATTGTTGCATCATAACCAACCAAGGCTTTTGCAGAGCGCGAATGTCTGTGCGGCAGCGAATGCAGTTCCAAGGGACAGTGAAAACCAGGTAGAGCTTGCAGTGCTGGCAGCTTTCGTGTGGGCGCAATCGCTGGACGTTGAGAATTTGGCAGCCGGGCTCTGGCAGAGTCACATAGGCATTGTTGCATCATAACCAACCAAGGCATTTTCAGAGCGCGAATGTCTGTGCGGCAGCGAATGCAGTTCCAAGGGACAGTGAAAACCAGGTAGAGCTTGCAGTGCTGGCAGCTTTCGTGTGGGCGCAATCGCTAGACGTTTCGAATTTGGCAGCCCGGCTCTGCGACAGTCACATAGGCATTGTTGCATCATAACCAACCAAGGCATTTGCAGAGCACAAATGTCTGTGCGGCAGCGAATGCAGTTCCAAGGGACAGTGAAAACCAGGTAGACCTCTCAGTGCTGGCAGTATTCGTGTGGGCGCAATCGCTGGACGTTTCGAATTTGGCAGCCGGGCTCTGCCAGAGTCACATAGGCATTGTTGCATCATAACCAACCAAGGCTTTTGCAGAGCGCGAATGTCTGTGCGGCAGCGAATGCAGTTCCAAGGGACAGTGAAAACCAGGTAGACCTTTCAGTGCTGGCAGCTTTCGTGTGGGCGCAATCGCTGGACGTTGAGAATTTGGCAGCCGGGCTCTGCCAGAGTCACATAGGCATTGTTGCATCATAACCAACCAAGGCTTTTGCAGAGCGCGAATGTCTGTGCGGCAGCGAATGCAGTTCCAAGGGACAGTGAAAACCAGGTAGAGCTTTCAGTGCTGGCAGCTTTCGTGTGGGCGCAATCGCTGGACGTTGAGAATTTGGCAGCCGGGCTCTGCCAGAGTCACATAGGCATTGTTCCATCATAACCAACCAAGGCATTTTCAGAGCGCGAATGTCTGTGCGGCAGCGAATGCAGTTCCAAGGGACAGTGAAAACCAGGTAGAGCTTTCAGTGCTGGCAGCTTTCGTGTGGGCGCAATTGCTGGACGTTGAGAATTTGGCAGCCGGGCTCTGCGACAGTCACATAGGCATTGTTGCATCATAACCAACCAAGGCATTTGCAGAGCGCGAAGGTCTGTGCGGCAGCGAATGCAGTTCCAAGGGACAGTGAAAACCCGGTAGACCTTTCAGTGCTGGCAGCTTTCGTGTGGGCGCAATCGCTGGACGTTTCGAATTTGGCAGCCGGGCTCTGCGACAGTCACGTAGGCATTGTTGCATCATAACCAACCAAGGCTTTTGCAGAGCGCGAATGTCTGTGCGGCAGCGAATGAAGTTCCAAGGGACAGTGAAAACCAGGTAGACCTTTCAGTGCTTGCAGTATTCGTGTGGGCGCAATCGCTGGACGTTTCGAATTTGGCAGCCGGGCTCTGCCAGAGTCACATAGGCATTGTTGCATCATAACCAACCAAGGCATTTGCAGAGCACGAATGTCTGTGCGGCAGTGAATGCAGTTCCAAGGGACAGTGAAAACCAGGTAGACCTTTCAGTGCTTGCAGTATTCGTGTGGGCGCAATCGCTGGACGTTGAGAATTTGGCAGCCGGGCTCTGCCAGAGTCACATAGGCATTGTTGCATCATAACCAACCAAGGCATTTGCAGAGCGCGAATGTCTGTGCGGCAGCGAATGCAGTTCCAAGGGACAGTGAAAACCAGGTAGACCTTTCAGTCATGGCAGCTTTCGTGTGGGCGCAGTCGCTGGACGTTTCGAATTTGGCAGCCGGGCTCTGCGACAGTCACATAGGCATTGTTGCATCATAACCAACCAAGGCATTTGCAGTGCACGAATGTCTGTGCGGCAGCGAATGCAGTTCCAAGGGACAGTGAAAACCAGGTAGACCTTTCAGTGCTGGCAGCTTTCGTGTGGGCGCAATCGCTGGACGTTGAGAATTTGGCAGCCGGGCTCTGCCAGAGTCACATAGGCATTGTTGCATCATAACCAACCAAGGCTTTTGCAGAGCGCGAATGTGTGTGCGGCAGCGAATGCAGTTCCAAGGGACAGTGACAACCAGGTAGAGCTTTCAGTGCTGGCAGCTTTCGTGTGGGCGCAATCGCTGGACGTTTCGAATTTGGCAGCCGGGCTCTGCCAGAGTCACATAGGCATTGTTGCATCATAACCAACCAAGGCATTTGCAGAGCGCGAATGTCTGTGCGGCAGCGAATGCAGTTCCAAGGGACAGTGAAAACCAGGTAGACCTTTCCGTGCTGGCAGTATTCGTGTGGGCGCAATCGCTGGACGTTTCGAATTTGGCAGCCGGGCTCTGCGATAGCCACATAGGCATTGGTACATCATAACCAACCAAAGCTCATGCGGAGCGCGAATGTCTGTGCGGCAGCGAATGCAGTTCCAAGGGACAGTGAAAACCAGGTAGACCTCTCAGTGCTTGCAGTATTCGTGTGGGCGCAATCGCTGGACGTTTCGAATTTGGCAGCCGGGCTCTGCCAGAGTCACATAGGCATTGTTGCATCATAACCAACCAAGGCTTTTGCAGAGCGCGAATGTCTGTGCGGCAGCGAATGCAGTTCCAAGGGACAGTGAAAACCAGGTAGAGCTTGCAGTGCTGGCAGCTTTCGTGTGGGCGCAATCGCTGGACGTTGAGAATTTGGCAGCCGGGCTCTGCCAGAGTCACATAGGCATTGTTGCATCATAACCAACCAAGGCTTTTGCAGAGCGCGAATGTCTGTGCGGCAGCGAATGCAGTTCCAAGGGACAGTGAAAACCAGGTAGACCTTTCAGTGCTGGCAGCTTTCGTGTGGGCGCAATCGCTGGACGTTGAGAATTTGGCAGCCGGGCTCTGCCAGAGTCACATAGGCATTGTTGCATCATAACCAACCAAGGCATTTGCAGAGCACGAATGTCTGTGCGGCAGCGAATGCAGTTCCAAGGGACAGTGAAAACCAGGTAGAGCTTTCAGTGCTGGCAGCTTTCGTGTGGGCGCAATCGCTGGACGTTTCGAATTTGGCAGCCGGGCTCTGCGACAGTCACGTAGGCATTGTTGCATCATAACCAACCAAGGCATTTGCAGAGCACGAATGTCTGTGCGGCAGCGAATGCAGTTCCAAGGGACAGTAAAAACCAGGTAGAGCTTTCAGTGCTGGCAGCTTTCGTGTGGGCGCAATCGCTGGACGTTGAGAATTTGGCAGCCGGGCTCTGCCAGAGTCACATAGGCATTGTTGCATCATAACCAACCAAGGCATTTGCAGAGCACGAATGTCTGTGCGGCAGCGAATGGAGTTCCAAGGGACAGTGAAAACCAGGTAGACCTTTCAGTGCTGGCAGTATTCGTGTAGGCGCAATCGCTGGACGTTGAGAATTTGGCAGCCGGGCTCTGCCAGAGTCACATAGGCATTGTTGCATCATAACCAACCAAGGCTTTTGCAGAGCGCGAATGTTTGTGCGGCAGCGAATGCAGTACCAAGGGACAGTGAAAACCCAGTATACCTTTCAGTGCTGGCAGCTTTCGTGTGGGCGCAATCGCTGGACGTTTCGAATTTGGCAGCCGGGCTCTGCGACAGTCACGTAGGCATTGTTGCATCATAACCAACCAAGGCATTTGCAGAGCACGAATGTCTGTGCGGCAGCGAATGCAGTTCCAAGGGACAGTAAAAACCAGGTAGAGCTTTCAGTGCTGGCAGCTTTCATGTGGGCGCAATCGCTGGACGTTGAGAATTTGGCAGCCGGGCTCTGCCAGAGTCACATAGGCATTGTTGCATCATAACCAACCAAGGCATTTGCAGAGCACGAATGTCTGTGCGGCAGCGAATGCAGTTCCAAGGGACAGTGAAAACCAGGTAGACCTTTCAGTGCTGGCAGCTTTCGTGTGGGCGCAATCGCTGGACGTTGAGAATTTGGCAGCCGGGCTCTGCGACAGTCACATAGGCATTGTTGCATCATAACCAACCAAGGCATTTGCAGAACACGAATGTCTGTGCGGCAGCGAATGCAGTTCCAAGGGACAGTGAAAACCAGGTAGAGCTTGCAGTGCTGGCAGCTTTCGTGTGGGTGCAATCGCTGGACGTTTCGAATTTTGCAGCCGGGCTCTGCGACAGTCACGTAGGCATTGTTGCATCATAACCAACCAAGGCATTTTCAGAGCGCGAATGTCTGTGCGGCAGCAAATGCAGTTCCAAGGGACAGTGAAAACCAGGTAGAGCTTGCAGTGCTGGCAGCTTTCGTGTGGGCGCAATCGCTGGACGTTTCAAATTTGGCAGCCCGGCTCTGCGACAGTCACATAGGCATTGTTGCATCATAACCAACCAGGCATTTGCAGAGCACGAATGTCTGTGCGGCAGCGAATGCAGTTCCAAGGGACAGTGAAAACCAGGTAGACCTTTCAGTGCTGGCAGCTTTCGTGTGGGCGCAATCGCTGGACGTTGAGAATTTGGCAGCCGGGCTCTGCCAGAGTCACATAGGCATTGTTGCATCATAACCAACCAAGGCATTTGCAGAGCACGAATGTCTCTGCGGCAGCGAATGCAGTTCCAAGGGACAGTGAAAACCAGGTAGACCTTTCAGTGCTGGCAGTATTCGTGTGGGCGCAATCGCTGGACGTTTCGAATTTGGCAGCCGGGCTCTGCGATAGTCACATAGGCATTGTTACATCATAACCAACCAAAGCTCTTGCGGACCGCGAATGTCTGTGCGGCAGCGAATGCAGTTCCAAGGGACAGTGAAAACCAGGTAGACCTTTCAGTGCTTGCAGTATTCGTGTGGGCGCAATCGCTGGACGTTGAGAATTTGGCAGCCGGGCTCTGCCAGAGTCACATAGGCATTGTTGCATCATAACCAACCAAGGCTTTTGCAGAGCGCGAATGTCTGTGCGGCAGCGAATGCAGTTCCAAGGGACAGTGAAAACCAGGTAGAGCTTGCAGTGCTGGCAGCTTTCGTGTGGGCGCAATCGCTGGACGTTGAGAATTTGGCAGCCGGGCTCTGGCAGAGTCACATAGGCATTGTTGCATCATAACCAACCAAGGCATTTTCAGAGCGCGAATGTCTGTGCGGCAGCGAATGCAGTTCCAAGGGACAGTGAAAACCAGGTAGAGCTTGCAGTGCTGGCAGCTTTCGTGTGGGCGCAATCGCTGGACGTTTCAAATTTGGCAGCCCGGCTCTGCGACAGTCACATAGGCATTGTTGCATCATAACCAACCAAGGAATTTGCAGAGCACAAATGTCTGTGCGGCAGCGAATGCAGTTCCAAGGGACAGTGAAAACCAGGTAGACCTCTCAGTGCTGGCAGTATTCGTGTGGGCGCAATCGCTGGACGTTTCGAATTTGGCAGCCGGGCTCTGCCAGAGTCACATAGGCATTGTTGCATCATAACCAACCAAGGCTTTTGCAGAGCGCGAATGTCTGTGCGGCAGCGAATGCAGTTCCAAGGGACAGTGAAAACCAGGTAGACCTTTCAGTGCTGGCAGCTTTCATGTGGGCGCAATCGCTGGACGTTGAGAATTTGGCAGCCGGGCTCTGCCAGAGTCACATAGGCATTGTTGCATCATAACCAACCAAGGCTTTTGCAGAGCGCGAATGTCTGTGCGGCAGCGAATGCAGTTCCAAGGGACAGTGAAAACCAGGTAGAGCTTTCAGTGCTGGCAGCTTTCGTGTGGGCGCAATCGCTGGACGTTGAGAATTTGGCAGCCGGGCTCTGCCAGAGTCACATAGGCATTGTTGCATCATAACCAACCAAGGCATTTGCAGAGCGCGAATGTCTGTGCGGCAGCGAATGCAGTTCCAAGGGACAGTGAAAACCAGGTAGACCTTTCAGTGCTGGCAGCTTTCGTGTGGGCGCAATCGCTGGACGTTTCGAATTTGGCAGCCGGGCTCTGCGACAGTCACGTAGGCATTGTTGCATCATAACCAACCAAGGCATTTGCAGAGCGCGAATGTCTGTGCGGCAGCGAATGCAGTTCCAAGGGACAGTGAAAACCCGGTAGACCTTTCAGTGCTGGCAGCTTTCGTGTGGGCGCAATCGCTGGACGTTTCGAATTTGGCAGCCGGGCTCTGCGACAGTCACGTAGGCATTGTTGCATCATAACCAACCAGGGCATTTGCAGAGCGCGAATGTCTGTGCGGCAGCGAATGGAGTTCCAAGGGACAGTGAAAACCAGGTAGACCTTTCAGTGCTGGCAGTATTCGTGTAGGCGCAATCGCTGGACGTTGAGAATTTGGCAGCCGGGCTCTGCCAGAGTCACATAGGCATTGTTGCATCATAACCAACCAAGGCTTTTGCAGAGCGCGAATGTTTGTGCGGCAGCGAATGCAGTACCAAGGGACAGTGAAAACCCAGTATACCTTTCAGTGCTGGCAGCTTTCGTGTGGGCGCAATCGCTGGACGTTTCGAATTTGGCAGCCGGGCTCTGCGACAGTCACGTAGGCATTGTTGCATCATAACCAACCAAGGCATTTGCAGAGCACGAATGTCTGTGCGGCAGCGAATGCAGTTCCAAGGGACAGTAAAAACCAGGTAGAGCTTTCAGTGCTGGCAGCTTTCGTGTGGGCGCAATCGCTGGACGTTGAGAATTTGGCAGCCGGGCTCTGCCAGAGTCACATAGGCATTGTTGCATCATAACCAACCAAGGCATTTGCAGAGCACGAATGTCTGTGCGGCAGCGAATGCAGTTCCAAGGGACAGTGAAAACCAGGTAGACCTTTCAGTGCTGGCAGCTTTCGTGTGGGCGCAATCGCTGGACGTTGAGAATTTGGCAGCCGGGCTCTGCGACAGTCACATAGGCATTGTTGCATCATAACCAACCAAGGCATTTGCAGAACACGAATGTCTGTGCGGCAGCGAATGCAGTTCCAAGGGACAGTGAAAACCAGGTAGAGCTTGCAGTGCTGGCAGCTTTCGTGTGGGCGCAATCGCTGGACGTTTCAAATTTGGCAGCCCGGCTCTGCGACAGTCACATAGGCATTGTTGCATCATAACCAACCAGGCATTTGCAGAGCACGAATGTCTGTGCGGCAGCGAATGCAGTTCCAAGGGACAGTGAAAACCAGGTAGACCTTTCAGTGCTGGCAGCTTTCGTGTGGGCGCAATCGCTGGACGTTTCGAATTTGGCAGCCGGGCTCTGCCAGAGTCACATAGGCATTGTTGCATCATAACCAACCAAGGCATTTGCAGAGCACGAATGTCTCTGCGGCAGCGAATGCAGTTCCAAGGGACAGTGAAAACCAGGTAGACCTTTCAGTGCTGGCAGTATTCGTGTGGGCGCAATCGCTGGACGTTTCGAATTTGGCAGCCGGGCTCTGCGATAGTCACATAGGCATTGTTACATCATAACCAACCAAAGCTCTTGCGGACCGCGAATGTCTGTGCGGCAGCGAATGCAGTTCCAAGGGACAGTGAAAACCAGGTAGACCTTTCAGTGCTTGCAGTATTTGTGTGGGCGCAATCGCTGGACGTTTCGAATTTGGCAGCCGGGCTCTGCCAGAGTCACATAGGCATTGTTGCATCATAACCAACCAAGGCTTTTGCAGAGCGCGAATGTCTGTGCGGCAGCGAATGCAGTTCCAAGGGACAGTGAAAACCAGGTAGAGCTTGCAGTGCTGGCAGCTTTCGTGTGGGCGCAATCGCTGGACGTTGAGAATTTGGTAGCCGGGCTCTGGCAGAGTCACATAGGCATTGTTGCATCATAACCAACCAAGGCATTTTCAGAGCGCGAATGTCTGTGCGGCAGCGAATGCAGTTCCAAGGGACAGTGAAAACCAGGTAGAGCTTGCAGTGCTGGCAGCTTTCGTGTGGGCGCAATCGCTGGACGTTTCAAATTTGGCAGCCCGGCTCTGCGACAGTCACATAGGCATTGTTGCATCATAACCAACCAAGGAATTTGCAGAGCACAAATGTCTGTGCGGCAGCGAATGCAGTTCCAAGGGACAGTGAAAACCAGGTAGACCTCTCAGTGCTGGCAGTATTCGTGTGGGCGCAATCGCTGGACGTTTCGAATTTGGCAGCCGGGCTCTGCCAGAGTCACATAGGCATTGTTGCATCATAACCAACCAAGGCTTTTGCAGAGCGCGAATGTCTGTGCGGCAGCGAATGCAGTTCCAAGGGACAGTGAAAACCAGGTAGACCTTTCAGTGCTGGCAGCTTTCGTGTGGGCGCAATCGCTGGACGTTTCGAATTTGGCAGCCGGGCTCTGCCAGAGTCACATAGGCATTGTTGCATCATAACCAACCAAGGCTTTTGCAGAGCGCGAATGTCTGTGCGGCAGCGAATGCAGTTCCAAGGGACAGTGAAAACCAGGTAGAGCTTTCAGTGCTGGCAGCTTTCGTGTGGGCGCAATCGCTGGACGTTGAGAATTTGGCAGCCGGGCTCTGCCAGAGTCACATAGGCATTGTTGCATCATAACCAACCAAGGCATTTGCAGAGCGCGAATGTCTGTGCGGCAGCGAATGCAGTTCCAAGGGACAGTGAAAACCAGGTAGACCTTTCAGTGCTGGCAGCTTTCGTGTGGGCGCAATCGCTGGACGTTGAGAATTTGGCAGCCGGGCTCTGCGACAGTCACATAGGCATTGTTGCATCATAACCAACCAAGGCATTTGCAGAGCGCGAATGTCTGTGCGGCAGCGAATGCAGTTCTAAGGGACAGTGAAAACCCGGTAGACCTTTCAGTGCTGGCAGCTTTCGTGTGGGCGCAATCGCTGGACGTTTCGAATTTGGCAGCCGGGCTCTGCGACAGTCACGTAGGCATTGTTGCATCATAACCAACCAAGGCTTTTGCAGAGCGCGAATGTCTGTGCGGCAGCGAATGCAGTTCCAAGGGACAGTGAAAACCAGGTAGACCTTTCAGTGCTTGCAGTATTCGTGTGGGCGCAATCGCTGGACGTTTCGAATTTGGCAGCCGGGCTCTGCGACAGTCACATAGGCATTGTTGCATCATAACCAACCAAGGCATTTGCAGAGCACGAATGTCTGTGCGGCAGTGAATGCAGTTCCAAGGGACAGTGAAAACCAGGTAGACCTTTCAGTGTTGGCAGATTTCGTGTGGGCGCAATCGCTGGACGTTTCGAATTTTGCAGCCGGGCTCTGCCAGAGTCACATAGGCATTGTTGCATCATAACCAACCAAGGCATTTGCAGAGCGCGAATGTCTGTGCGGCAGCGAATGCAGTTCCAAGGGACAGTGAAAACCAGGTAGACCTTTCAGTCATGGCAGCTTTCGTGTGGGCGCAATCGCTGGACGTTGAGAATTTGGCAGCCGGGCTCTGCGACAGTCACATAGGCATTGTTGCATCATAACCAACCAAGGCATTTGCAGTGATCGAATGTCTGTGTGGCAGCGAATGCAGTTCCAAGGGACAGTGAAAACCAGGTAGACCTTTCAGTGCTGGCAGCTTTCGTGTGGGCGCAATCGCTGGACGTTTCGAATTTGGCAGCCGGGCTCTGCCAGAGTCACATAGGCATTGTTGCATCATAACCAACCAAGGCTTTTGCAGAGCGCGAATGTCTGTGCGGCAGCGAATGCAGTTCCAAGGGACAGTGAAAACCAGGTAGACCTTTCAGTGCTGGCAGTATTCGTGTGGGCGCAATCGCTGGACGTTGAGAATTTGGCAGCCGGGCTCTGCCAGAGTCACATAGGCATTGTTGCATCATAAACAACCAAGGCTTTTGCAGAGCGCGAATGTCTGTGCGGCAGCGAATGCAGTTCCAAGGGACAGTGAAAACCCGGTAGACCTTTCAGTGCTGGCAGCTTTCGTGTGGGCGCAATCGCTGGACGTTTCGAATTTGGCAGCCGGGCTCTGCGACAGTCACGTAGGCATTGTTGCATCATAACCAACCAAGGCATTTGCACAGCGCGAATGTCTGTGCGGCAGCGAATGCAGTTCCAAGGGACAGTGAAAACCAGGTAGACCTTTCAGTGCTGGCAGCTTTCGTGTGGGCGCAATCGCTGGACGTTGAGAATTTGGCAGCCGGGCTCTGCCAGAGTCACATAGGCATTGTTGCATCATAACCAACCAAGGCATTTGCAGAGCGCGAATGTCTGTGCGGCAGCGAATGCAGTTCCAAGGGACAGTGAAAACCAGGTAGAGCTTTCCGTGCTGGCAGCTTTCGTGTGGGCGCAATCGCTGGACGTTGAGAACTTGGCAGCCGGGCTCTGCCAGAGTCACGTAGGCATTGTTGCATCATAACCAACCAAGGCTTTTGCAGAGCGCGAATGTCTGTGCGGCAGCGAATGCAGTTCCAAGGGACAGTGACAACCAGGTAGAGCTTTCAGTGCTGGCAGCTTTCGTGTGGGCGCAATCGCTGGACGTTTCGAATTTGGCAGCCGGGCTCTGCCAGAGTCACATAGGCATTGTTGCATCATAACCAACCAAGGCTTTTGCAGAGCGCGAATGTCTGTGCGGCAGCGAATGCAGTTCCAAGGGACAGTGAAAACCAGGTAGACCTTTCCGTGCTGGCAGTATTCGTGTGGGCGCAATCGCTGGACGTTTCGAATTTGGCAGCCGGGCTCTGCGATAGCCACATAGGCATTGGTACATCATAACCAACCAAAGCTCATGCGGAGCGCGAATGTCTGTGCGGCAGCGAATGCAGTTCCAAGGGACAGTGAAAACCAGGTAGACCTTTCAGTGCTTGCAGTATTCGTGTGGGCGCAATCGCTGGACGTTGAGAATTTGGCAGCCGGGCTCTGCCAGAGTCACATAGGCATTGTTGCATCATAACCAACCAAGGCTTTTGCAGAGCGCGAATGTCTGTGCGGCAGCGAATGCAGTTCCAAGGGACAGTGAAAACCAGGTAGAGCTTGCAGTGCTGGCAGTATTCGTGTGGGCGCAATCGCTGGACGTTGAGAATTTGGCAGCCGGGCTCTGGCAGAGTCACATAGGCATTGTTGCATCATAACCAACCAAGGCATTTGCAGAGCGCGAATGTCTGTGCGGCAGCGAATGCAGTTCCAAGGGACAGTGAAAACCAGGTAGACCTCTCAGTGCTTGCAGTATTCGTGTGGGCGCAATCGCTGGACGTTGAGAATTTGGCAGCCGGGCTCTGGCAGAGTCACATAGGCATTGTTGCATCATAACCAACCAAGGCTTTTGCAGAGCGCGAATGTCTGTGCGGCAGCGAATGCAGTTCCAAGGGACAGTGAAAACCAGGTAGAGCTTGCAGTGCTGGCAGCTTTCGTGTGGGCGCAATCGCTGGACGTTTCAAATTTGGCAGCCCGGCTCTGCGACAGTCACATAGGCATTGTTGCATCATAACCAACCAAGGCATTTGCAGAGCACGAATGTCTGTGCGGCAGCGAATGCAGTTCCAAGGGACAGTGAAAACCAGGTAGACCTCTCAGTGCTTGCAGTATTCGTGTGGGCGCAATCGCTGGACGTTGAGAATTTGGCAGCCGGGCTCTGCCAGAGTCACATAGGCATTGTTGCATCATAACCAACCAAGGCTTTTGCAGAGCGCGAATGTCTGTGCGGCAGCGAATGCAGTTCCAAGGGACAGTGAAAACCAGGTAGACCTTTCAGTGCTGGCAGCTTTCGTGTGGGCGCAATCGCTGGACGTTGAGAATTTGGCAGCCGGGCTCTGCCAGAGTCACATAGGCATTGTTGCATCATAACCAACCAAGGCATTTGCAGAGCACGAATGTCTGTGCGGCAGCGAATGCAGTTCCAAGGGACAGTGAAAACCAGGTAGACCTTTCAGTGCTGGCAGCTTTCGTGTGGGCGCAATCGCTGGACGTTTCGAATTTGGCAGCCGGGCTCTGCGACAGTCACGTAGGCATTGTTGCATCATAACCAACCAAGGCATTTGCAGAGCGCGAATGTCTGTGCGGCAGCGAATGCAGTTCCAAGGGACAGTGAAAACCAGGTAGAGCTTTCAGTGCTGGCAGCTTTCGTGTGGGCGCAATCGCTGGACGTTTCGAATTTGGCAGCCGGGCTCTGCCAGAGTCACATAGGCATTGTTGCATCATAACCAACCAGGGCATTTGCAGAGCGCGAATGTCTGTGCGGCAGCGAATGGAGTTCCAAGGGACAGTGAAAACCAGGTAGACCTTTCAGTGCTGGCAGTATTTGTGTAGGCGCAATCGCTGGACGTTGAGAATTTGGCAGCCGGGCTCTGCCAGAGTCACATAGGCATTGTTGCATCATAACCAACCAAGGCTTTTGCAGAGCGCGAATGTTTGTGCGGCAGCGAATGCAGTACCAAGGGACAGTGAAAACCCAGTATACCTTTCAGTGCTGGCAGCTTTCGTGTGGGCGCAATCGCTGGACGTTTCGAATTTGGCAGCCGGGCTCTGCGACAGTCACGTAGGCATTGTTGCATCATAACCAACCAAGGCATTTGCAGAGCACGAATGTCTGTGCGGCAGCGAATGCAGTTCCAAGGGACAGTAAAAACCAGGTAGAGCTTTCAGTGCTGGCAGCTTTCGTGTGGGCGCAATCGCTGGACGTTGAGAATTTGGCAGCCGGGCTCTGCCAGAGTCACATAGGCATTGTTGCATCATAACCAACCAAGGCATTTGCAGAGCACGAATGTCTGTGCGGCAGCGAATGCAGTTCCAAGGGACAGTGAAAACCAGGTAGACCTTTCAGTGCTGGCAGCTTTCGTGTGGGCGCAATCGCTGGACGTTGAGAATTTGGCAGCCGGGCTCTGCGACAGTCACATAGGCATTGTTGCATCATAACCAACCAAGGCATTTGCAGAACACGAATGTCTGTGCGGCAGCGAATGCAGTTCCAAGGGACAGTGAAAACCAGGTAGAGCTTGCAGTGCTGGCAGCTTTCGTGTGGGCGCAATCGCTGGACGTTTCAAATTTGGCAGCCCGGCTCTGCGACAGTCACATAGGCATTGTTGCATCATAACCAACCAAGGCATTTGCAGAGCACGAATGTCTCTGCGGCAGCGAATGCAGTTCCAAGGGACAGTGAAAACCAGGTAGACCTTTCAGTGCTGGCAGTATTCGTGTGGGCACAATCGCTGGACGTTTCGAATTTGGCAGCCGGGCTCTGCCAGAGTCACATAGGCATTGTTACATCATAACCAACCAAAGCTCTTGCGGACCGCGAATGTCTGTGCGGCAGCGAATGCAGTTCCAAGGGACAGTGAAAACCAGGTAGACCTTTCAGTGCTTGCAGTATTCGTGTGGGCGCAATCGCTGGACGTTGAGAATTTGGCAGCCGGGCTCTGCCAGAGTCACATAGGCATTGTTGCATCATAACCAACCAAGGCATTTTCAGAGCGCGAATGTCTGTGCGGCAGCGAATGCAGTTCCAAGGGACAGTGAAAACCAGGTAGAGCTTGCAGTGCTGGCAGCTTTCGTGTGGGCGCAATCGCTGGACGTTTCAAATTTGGCAGCCCGGCTCTGCGACAGTCACATAGGCATTGTTGCATCATAACCAACCAAGGCATTTGCAGAGCGCGAATGTCTGTGCGGCAGCGAATGCAGTTCCAAGGGACAGTGAAAACCAGGTAGAGCTTGCAGTGCTGGCAGCTTTCGTGTGGGCGCAATCGCTGGACGTTTCAAATTTGGCAGCCCGGCTCTGCGACAGTCACATAGGCATTGTTGCATCATAACCAACCAAGGAATTTGCAGAGCACAAATGTCTGTGCGGCAGCGAATGCAGTTCCAAGGCACAGTGAAAACCAGGTAGACCTCTCAGTGCTGGCAGTATTCGTGTGGGCGCAATCGCTGGACGTTTCGAATTTGGCAGCCGGGCTCTGCCAGAGTCACATAGGCATTGTTGCATCATAACCAACCAAGGCTTTTGCAGAGCGCGAATGTCTGTGCGGCAGCGAATGCAGTTCCAAGGGACAGTGAAAACCAGGTAGACCTTTCAGTGCTGGCAGCTTTCGTGTGGGCGCAATCGCTGGACGTTGAGAATTTGGCAGCCGGGCTCTGCCAGAGTCACATAGGCATTGTTGCATCATAACCAACCAAGGCTTTTGCAGAGCGCGAATGTCTGTGCGGCAGCGAATGCAGTTCCAAGGGACAGTGAAAACCAGGTAGACCTTTCAGTGCTGGCAGCTTTCGTGTGGGCGCAATCGCTGGACGTTGAGAATTTGGCAGCCGGGCTCTGCCAGAGTCACATAGGCATTGTTGCATCATAACCAACCAAGGCATTTGCAGAGCGCGAATGTCTGTGCGGCAGCGAATGCAGTTCCAAGGGACAGTGAAAACCAGGTAGAGCTTTCAGTGCTGGCAGCTTTCGTGTGGGCGCAATCGCTGGACGTTGAGAATTTGGCAGCCGGGCTCTGCGACAGTCACATAGGCATTGTTGCATCATAACCAACCAAGGCATTTGCAGAGCGCGAATGTCTGTGCGGCAGCGAATGCAGTTCCAAGGGACAGTGAAAACCCGGTAGACCTTTCAGTGCTGGCAGCTTTCGTGTGGGCGCAATCGCTGGACGTTTCGAATTTGGCAGCCGGGCTCTGCCAGAGTCACATAGGCATTGTTGCATCATAACCAACCAAGGCTTTTGCAGAGCGCTAATGTCTGTGCGGCAGCGAATGCAGTTCCAAGGGACAGTGAAAACCAGGTAGACCTTTCAGTGCTTGCAGTATTCGTGTGGGCGCAATCGCTGGACGTTTCGAATTTGGCAGCCGGGCTCTGCGACAGTCACATAGGTATTGTTGCATCATAACCAACCAAGGCATTTGCAGAGCACGAATGTCTGTGCGGCAGTGAATGCAGTTCCAAGGGACAGTGAAAACCAGGTAGACCTTTCAGTGTTGGCAGATTTCGTGTGGGCGCAATCGCTGGACGTTGAGAATTTGGCAGCCGGGCTCTGCCAGAGTCACATAGGCATTGTTGCATCATAACCAACCAAGGCTTTTGCAGAGCGCGAATGTCTGTGCGGCAGCGAATGCAGTTCCAAGGGACAGTGAAAACCAGGTAGAGCTTGCAGTGCTGGCAGCTTTCGTGTGGGCGCAATCGCTGGACGTTTCAAATTTGGCAGCCCGGCTCTGCGACAGTCACATAGGCATTGTTGCATCATAACCAACCAAGGCATTTGCAGAGCACGAATGTCTGTGCGGCAGCGAATGCAGTTCCAAGGGACAGTGAAAACCAGGTAGACCTCTCAGTGCTTGCAGTATTCGTGTGGGCGCAATCGCTGGACGTTGAGAATTTGGCAGCCGGGCTCTGCCAGAGTCACATAGGCATTGTTGCATCATAACCAACCAAGGCTTTTGCAGAGCGCGAATGTCTGTGCGGCAGCGAATGCAGTTCCAAGGGACAGTGAAAACCAGGTAGACCTTTCAGTGCTGGCAGCTTTCGTGTGGGCGCAATCGCTGGACGTTGAGAATTTGGCAGCCGGGCTCTGCCAGAGTCACATAGGCATTGTTGCATCATAACCAACCAAGGCATTTGCAGAGCACGAATGTCTGTGCGGCAGCGAATGCAGTTCCAAGGGACAGTGAAAACCAGGTAGACCTTTCAGTGCTGGCAGCTTTCGTGTGGGCGCAATCGCTGGACGTTTCGAATTTGGCAGCCGGGCTCTGCGACAGTCACGTAGGCATTGTTGCATCATAACCAACCAAGGCATTTGCAGAGCGCGAATGTCTGTGCGGCAGCGAATGCAGTTCCAAGGGACAGTGAAAACCAGGTAGAACTTTCAGTGCTGGCAGCTTTCGTGTGGGCGCAATCGCTGGACGTTTCGAATTTGGCAGCCGGGCTCTGCCAGAGTCACATAGGCATTGTTGCATCATAACCAACCAAGGCATTTGCAGAGCACGAATGTCTCTGCGGCAGCGAATGCAGTTCCAAGGGACAGTGAAAACCAGGTAGACCTTTCAGTGCTGGCAGTATTCGTGTGGGCGCAATCGCTGGACGTTTCGAATTTGGCAGCCGGGCTCTGCGATAGTCACATAGGCATTGTTACATCATAACCAACCAAAGCTCTTGCGGACCGCGAATGTCTGTGCGGCAGCGAATGCAGTTCCAAGGGACAGTGAAAACCAGGTAGACCTTTCAGTGCTTGCAGTATTCGTGTGGGCGCAATCGCTGGACGTTGAGAATTTGGCAGCCGGGCTCTGCCAGAGTCACATAGGCATTGTTGCATCATAACCAACCAAGGCTTTTGCAGAGCGCGAATGTCTGTGCGGCAGCGAATGCAGTTCCAAGGGACAGTGAAAACCAGGTAGAGCTTGCAGTGCTGGCAGTATTCGTGTGGGCGCAATCGCTGGACGTTGAGAATTTGGCAGCCGGGCTCTGGCAGAGTCACATAGGCATTGTTGCATCATAACCAACCAAGGCATTTGCAGAGCACGAATGTCTGTGCGGCAGCGAATGCAGTTCCAAGGGACAGTGAAAACCAGGTAGACCTCTCAGTGCTTGCAGTATTCGTGTGGGCGCAATCGCTGGACGTTGAGAATTTGGCAGCCGGGCTCTGGCAGAGTCACATAGGCATTGTTGCATCATAACCAACCAAGGCTTTTGCAGAGCGCGAATGTCTGTGCGGCAGCGAATGCAGTTCCAAGGGACAGTGAAAACCAGGTAGAGCTTGCAGTGCTGGCAGCTTTCGTGTGGGCGCAATCGCTGGACGTTTCAAATTTGGCAGCCCGGCTCTGCGACAGTCACATAGGCATTGTTGCATCATAACCAACCAAGGCATTTGCAGAGCACGAATGTCTGTGCGGCAGCGAATGCAGTTCCAAGGGACAGTGAAAACCAGGTAGACCTCTCAGTGCTTGCAGTATTCGTGTGGGCGCAATCGCTGGACGTTGAGAATTTGGCAGCCGGGCTCTGCCAGAGTCACATAGGCATTGTTGCATCATAACCAACCAAGGCTTTTGCAGAGCGCGAATGTCTGTGCGGCAGCGAATGCAGTTCCAAGGGACAGTGAAAACCAGGTAGACCTTTCAGTGCTGGCAGCTTTCGTGTGGGCGCAATCGCTGGACGTTGAGAATTTGGCAGCCGGGCTCTGCCAGAGTCACATAGGCATTGTTGCATCATAACCAACCAAGGCATTTGCAGAGCACGAATGTCTGTGCGGCAGCGAATGCAGTTCCAAGGGACAGTGAAAACCAGGTAGACCTTTCAGTGCTGGCAGCTTTCGTGTGGGCGCAATCGCTGGACGTTTCGAATTTGGCAGCCGGGCTCTGCGACAGTCACGTAGGCATTGTTGCATCATAACCAACCAAGGCATTTGCAGAGCGCGAATGTCTGTGCGGCAGCGAATGCAGTTCCAAGGGACAGTGAAAACCAGGTAGAGCTTTCAGTGCTGGCAGCTTTCGTGTGGGCGCAATCGCTGGACGTTTCGAATTTGGCAGCCGGGCTCTGCCAGAGTCACATAGGCATTGTTGCATCATAACCAACCAGGGCATTTGCAGAGCGCGAATGTCTGTGCGGCAGCGAATGGAGTTCCAAGGGACAGTGAAAACCAGGTAGACCTTTCAGTGCTGGCAGTATTCGTGTAGGCGCAATCGCTGGACGTTGAGAATTTGGCAGCCGGGCTCTGCCAGAGTCACATAGGCATTGTTGCATCATAACCAACCAAGGCTTTTGCAGAGCGCGAATGTTTGTGCGGCAGCGAATGCAGTACCAAGGGACAGTGAAAACCCAGTATACCTTTCAGTGCTGGCAGCTTTCGTGTGGGCGCAATCGCTGGACGTTTCGAATTTGGCAGCCGGGCTCTGCGACAGTCACGTAGGCATTGTTGCATCATAACCAACCAAGGCATTTGCAGAGCACGAATGTCTGTGCGGCAGCGAATGCAGTTCCAAGGGACAGTAAAAACCAGGTAGAGCTTTCAGTGCTGGCAGCTTTCGTGTGGGCGCAATCGCTGGACGTTGAGAATTTGGCAGCCGGGCTCTGCCAGAGTCACATAGGCATTGTTGCATCATAACCAACCAAGGCATTTGCAGAGCACGAATGTCTGTGCGGCAGCGAATGCAGTTCCAAGGGACAGTGAAAACCAGGTAGACCTTTCAGTGCTGGCAGCTTTCGTGTGGGCGCAATCGCTGGACGTTGAGAATTTGGCAGCCGGGCTCTGCGACAGTCACATAGGCATTGTTGCATCATAACCAACCAAGGCATTTGCAGAACACGAATGTCTGTGCGGCAGCGAATGCAGTTCCAAGGGACAGTGAAAAACAGGTAGAGCTTGCAGTGCTGGCAGCTTTCGTGTGGGTGCAATCGCTGGACGTTTCGAATTTTGCAGCCGGGCTCTGCGACAGTCACGTAGGCATTGTTGCATCATAACCAACCAAGGCATTTTCAGAGCGCGAATGTCTGTGCGGCAGCAAATGCAGTTCCAAGGGACAGTGAAAACCAGGTAGAGCTTGCAGTGCTGGCAGCTTTCGTGTGGGCGCAATCGCTGGACGTTTCAAATTTGGCAGCCCGGCTCTGCGACAGTCACATAGGCATTGTTGCATCATAACCAACCAAGGCATTTGCAGAGCACGAATGTCGGTGCGGCAGCGAATGCAGTTCCAAGGGACAGTGAAAACCAGGTAGACCTTTCAGTGCTGGCAGCTTTCGTGTGGGCGCAATCGCTGGACGTTTCGAATTTGGCAGCCGGGCTCTGCCAGAGTCACATAGGCATTGTTGCATCATAACCAACCAAGGCATTTGCAGAGCACGAATGTCTCTGCGGCAGCGAATGCAGTTCCAAGGGACAGTGAAAACCAGGTAGACCTTTCAGTGCTTGCAGTATTCGTGTGGGCGCAATCGCTGGACGTTTCGAATTTGGCAGCCGGGCTCTGCCAGAGTCACATAGGCATTGTTACATCATAACCAACCAAGGCTTTTGCAGAGCGCGAATGTCTGTGCGGCAGCGAATGCAGTTCCAAGGGACAGTGAAAACCAGGTAGAGCTTGCAGTGCTGGCAGCTTTCGTGTGGGCGCAATCGCTGGACGTTTCAAATTTGGCAGCCCGGCTCTGCGACAGTCACATAGGCATTGTTGCATCATAACCAACCAAGGCATTTGCAGAGCACGAATGTCTGTGCGGCAGCGAATGCAGTTCCAAGGGACAGTGAAAACCAGGTAGACCTCTCAGTGCTTGCAGTATTCGTGTGGGCGCAATCGCTGGACGTTGAGAATTTGGCAGCCGGGCTCTGCCAGAGTCACATAGGCATTGTTGCATCATAACCAACCAAGGCTTTTGCAGAGCGCGAATGTCTGTGCGGCAGCGAATGCAGTTCCAAGGGACAGTGAAAACCAGGTAGACCTTTCAGTGCTGGCAGCTTTCGTGTGGGCGAAATCGCTGGACGTTGAGAATTTGGCAGCCGGGCTCTGCCAGAGTCACATAGGCATTGTTGCATCATAACCAACCAAGGCATTTGCAGAGCACGAATGTCTGTGCGGCAGCGAATGCAGTTCCAAGGGACAGTGAAAACCAGGTAGACCTTTCATTGCTGGCAGCTTTCGTGTGGGCGCAATCGCTGGACGTTGAGAATTTGGCAGCCGGGCTCTGCGACAGTCACGTAGGCATTGTTGCATCATAACCAACCAAGGCATTTGCAGAGCGCGAATGTCTGTGCGGCAGCGAATGCAGTTCCAAGGGACAGTGAAAACCAGGTAGAGCTTTCAGTGCTGGCAGCTTTCGTGTGGGCGCAATCGCTGGACGTTTCGAATTTGGCAGCCGGGCTCTGCCAGAGTCACATAGGCATTGTTGCATCATAACCAACCAGGGCATTTGCAGAGCGCGAATGTCTGTGCGGCAGCGAATGGAGTTCCAAGGGACAGTGAAAACCAGGTAGACCTTTCAGTGCTGGCAGTATTCGTGTAGGCGCAATCGCTGGACGTTGAGAATTTGGCAGCCGGGCTCTGCCAGAGTCACATAGGCATTGTTGCATCATAACCAACCAAGGCTTTTGCAGAGCGCGAATGTTTGTGCGGCAGCGAATGCAGTACCAAGGGACAGTGAAAACCCAGTATACCTTTCAGTGCTGGCAGCTTTCGTGTGGGCGCAATCGCTGGACGTTTCGAATTTGGCAGCCGGGCTCTGCGACAGTCACGTAGGCATTGTTGCATCATAACCAACCAAGGCATTTGCAGAGCACGAATGTCTGTGCGGCAGCGAATGCAGTTCCAAGGGACAGTAAAAACCAGGTAGAGCTTTCAGTGCTGGCAGCTTTCGTGTGGGCGCAATCGCTGGACGTTGAGAATTTGGCAGCCGGGCTCTGCCAGAGTCACATAGGCATTGTTGCATCATAACCAACCAAGGCATTTGCAGAGCACGAATGTCTGTGCGGCAGCGAATGCAGTTCCAAGGGACAGTGAAAACCAGGTAGACCTTTCAGTGCTGGCAGCTTTCGTGTGGGCGCAATCGCTGGACGTTTCAAATTTGGCAGCCCGGCTCTGCGACAGTCACATAGGCATTGTTGCATCATAACCAACCAAGGCATTTGCAGAGCACGAATGTCGGTGCGGCAGCGAATGCAGTTCCAAGGGACAGTGAAAACCAGGTAGACCTTTCAGTGCTGGCAGCTTTCGTGTGGGCGCAATCGCTGGACGTTGAGAATTTGGCAGCCGGGCTCTGCCAGAGTCACATAGGCATTGTTGCATCATAACCAACCAAGGCATTTGCAGAGCACGAATGTCTGTGCGGCAGCGAATGCAGTTCCAAGGGACAGTGAAAACCAGGTAGACCTTTCAGTGCTGGCAGTATTCGTGTGGGCGCAATCGCTGGACGTTTCGAATTTGGCAGCCGGGCTCTGCCAGAGTCACATAGGCATTGTTACATCATAACCAACCAAAGCTCTTGCGGACCGCGAATGTCTGTGCGGCAGCGAATGCAGTTCCAAGGGACAGTGAAAACCAGGTAGACCTTTCAGTGCTTGCAGTATTCGTGTGGGCGCAATCGCTGGACGTTGAGAATTTGGCAGCCGGGCTCTGCCAGAGTCACATAGGCATTGTTGCATCATAACCAACCAAGGCTTTTGCAGAGCGCGAATGTCTGTGCGGCAGCGAATGCAGTTCCAAGGGACAGTGAAAACCAGGTAGAGCTTGCAGTGCTGGCAGCTTTCGTGTGGGCGCAATCGCTGGACGTTGAGAATTTGGCAGCCGGGCTCTGGCAGAGTCACATAGGCATTGTTGCATCATAACCAACCAAGGCATTTTCAGAGCGCGAATGTCTGTGCGGCAGCGAATGCAGTTCCAAGGGACAGTGAAAACCAGGTAGAGCTTGCAGTGCTGGCAGCTTTCGTGTGGGCGCAATCGCTGGACGTTTCAAATTTGGCAGCCCGGCTCTGCGACAGTCACATAGGCATTGTTGCATCATAACCAACCAAGGAATTTGCAGAGCACAAATGTCTGTGCGGCAGCGAATGCAGTTCCAAGGCACAGTGAAAACCAGGTAGACCTCTCAGTGCTGGCAGTATTCGTGTGGGCGCAATCGCTGGACGTTTCGAATTTGGCAGCCGGGCTCTGCCAGAGTCACATAGGCATTGTTGCATCATAACCAACCAAGGCTTTTGCAGAGCGCGAATGTCTGTGCGGCAGCGAATGCAGTTCCAAGGGACAGTGAAAACCAGGTAGACCTTTCAGTGCTGGCAGCTTTCGTGTGGGCGCAATCGCTGGACGTTGAGAATTTGGCAGCCGGGCTCTGCCAGAGTCACATAGGCATTGTTGCATCATAACCAACCAAGGCTTTTGCAGAGCGCGAATGTCTGTGCGGCAGCGAATGCAGTTCCAAGGGACAGTGAAAACCAGGTAGACCTTTCAGTGCTGGCAGCTTTCGTGTGGGCGCAATCGCTGGACGTTGAGAATTTGGCAGCCGGGCTCTGCCAGAGTCACATAGGCATTGTTGCATCATAACCAACCAAGGCATTTGCAGAGCGCGAATGTCTGTGCGGCAGCGAATGCAGTTCCAAGGGACAGTGAAAACCAGGTAGAGCTTTCAGTGCTGGCAGCTTTCGTGTGGGCGCAATCGCTGGACGTTGAGAATTTGGCAGCCGGGCTCTGCGACAGTCACATAGGCATTGTTGCATCATAACCAACCAAGGCATTTGCAGAGCGCGAATGTCTGTGCGGCAGCGAATGCAGTTCCAAGGGACAGTGAAAACCCGGTAGACCTTTCAGTGCTGGCAGCTTTCGTGTGGGCGCAATCGCTGGACGTTTCGAATTTGGCAGCCGGGCTCTGCCAGAGTCACATAGGCATTGTTGCATCATAACCAACCAAGGCTTTTGCAGAGCGCGAATGTCTGTGCGGCAGCGAATGCAGTTCCAAGGGACAGTGAAAACCAGGTAGACCTTTCAGTGCTTGCAGTATTCGTGTGGGCCCAATCGCTGGACGTTTCAAATTTGGCAGCCCGGCTCTGCGACAGTCACATAGGCATTGTTGCATCATAACCAACCAAGGCATTTGCAGAGCACGAATGTCTGTGCGGCAGCGAATGCAGTTCCAAGGGACAGTGAAAACCAGGTAGACCTCTCAGTGCTTGCAGTATTCGTGTGGGCGCAATCGCTGGACGTTGAGAATTTGGCAGCCGGGCTCTGCCAGAGTCACATAGGCATTGTTGCATCATAACCAACCAAGGCTTTTGCAGAGCGCGAATGTCTGTGCGGCAGCGAATGCAGTTCCAAGGGACAGTGAAAACCAGGTAGACCTTTCAGTGCTGGCAGCTTTCGTGTGGGCGCAATCGCTGGACGTTGAGAATTTGGCAGCCGGGCTCTGCCAGAGTCACATAGGCATTGTTGCATCATAACCAACCAAGGCATTTGCAGAGCACGAATGTCTGTGCGGCAGCGAATGCAGTTCCAAGGGACAGTGAAAACCAGGTAGACCTTTCAGTGCTGGCAGCTTTCGTGTGGGCGCAATCGCTGGACGTTTCGAATTTGGCAGCCGGGCTCTGCGACAGTCACGTAGGCATTGTTGCATCATAACCAACCAAGGCATTTGCAGAGCGCGAATGTCTGTGCGGCAGCGAATGCAGTTCCAAGGGACAGTGAAAACCAGGTAGACCTTTCAGTGCAGGCAGCTTTCGTGTGGGCGCAATCGCTGGACGTTTCGAATTTGGCAGCCGGGCTCTGCCAGAGTCACATAGGCATTGTTGCATCATAACCAACCAAGGCATTTGCAGAGCACGAATGTCTCTGCGGCAGCGAATGCAGTTCCAAGGGACAGTGAAAACCAGGTAGACCTTTCAGTGCTGGCAGTATTCGTGTGGGCGCAATCGCTGGACGTTGAGAATTTGGCAGCCGGGCTCTGCGACAGTCACATAGGCATTGTTGCATCATAACCAACCAAGGCTTTTGCAGAGCGCGAATGTCTGTGCGGCAGCGAATGCAGTTCCAAGGGACAGTGAAAACCAGGTAGAGCTTGCAGTGCTGGCAGCTTTCGTGTGGGCGCAATCGCTGGACGTTGAGAATTTGGCAGCCGGGCTCTGGCAGAGTCACATAGGCATTGTTGCATCATAACCAACCAAGGCATTTGCAGAGCACGAATGTCTGTGCGGCAGCGAATGCAGTTCCAAGGGACAGTGAAAACCAGGTAGACCTCTCAGTGCTTGCAGTATTCGTGTGGGCGCAATCGCTGGACGTTGAGAATTTGGCAGCCGGGCTCTGCCAGAGTCACATAGGCATTGTTGCATCATAACCAACCAAGGCTTTTGCAGAGCGCGAATGTCTGTGCGGCAGCGAATGCAGTTCCAAGGGACAGTGAAAACCAGGTAGAGCTTGCAGTGCTGGCAGCTTTCGTGTGGGCGCAATCGCTGGACGTTTCAAATTTGGCAGCCCGGCTCTGCGACAGTCACATAGGCATTGTTACATCATAACCAACCAGGGCATTTGCAGAGCGCGAATGTCTGTGCGGCAGCGAATGGAGTTCCAAGGGACAGTGAAAACCAGGTAGACCTTTCAGTGCTGGCAGTATTCGTGTGGGCGCAATCGCTGGACGTTGAGAATTTGGCAGCCGGGCTCTGCCAGAGTCACATAGGCATTGTTGCATCATAACCAACCAAGGCTTTTGCAGAGCGCGAATGTCTGTGCGGCAGCGAATGCAGTTCCAAGGGACAGTAAAAACCAGGTAGAGCTTTCAGTGCTGGCAGCTTTCGTGTGGGCGCAATCGCTGGACGTTTCGAATTTGGCAGCCGGGCTCTGCCAGAGTCACATAGGCATTGTTGCATCATAACCAACCAAGGCATTTGCAGAGCACGAATGTCTGTGCGGCAGCGAATGCAGTTCCAAGGGACAGTGAAAACCAGGTAGACCTTTCAGTGCTGGCAGCTTTCGTGTGGGCGCAATCGTTGGACGTTGAGAATTTGGCAGCCGGGCTCTGCGACAGTCACGTAGGCATTGTTGCATCATAACCAACCAAGGCATTTGCAGAGCACGAATGTCTGTGCAGCAGCGAATGCAGTTCCAAGGGACAGTGAAAACCAGGTAGAGCTTGCAGTGCTGGCAGCTTTCGTGTGGGCGCAATCGCTGGACGTTGAGAATTTGGCAGCCGGGCTCTGCCAGAGTCACATAGGCATTGTTGCATCATAACCAACCAAGGCATTTTCAGAGCGCGAATGTCTGTGCGGCAGCGAATGCAGTTCCAAGGGACAGTGAAAACCAGGTAGACCTTTCAGTGCTGGCAGCTTTCGTGTGGGCGCAATCGCTGGACGTTTCGAATTTGGCAGCCGGGCTCTGCCAGAGTCACATAGGCATTGTTGCATCATAACCAACCAAGGCATTTGCAGAGCATGAATGTCTGTGCGGCAGCGAATGCAGTTCCAAGGGACAGTGAAAACCAGGTAGACCTTTCAGTGCTGGCAGCTTTCGTGTGGGCGCAATCGCTGGACGTTTCGAATTTGGCAGCCGGGTTCTGCCAGAGTCACATAGGCATTGTTGCATCATAACCAACCAAAGCTCTTGCGGAGCGCGAATGTCTGTGCGGCAGCGAATGCAGTTCCAAGGGACAGTGAAAACCAGGTAGACCTCTCAGTGCTTGCAGTATTCGTGTGGGCGCAATCGCTGGACGTTGAGAATTTGGCAGCCTTTCAGTGTTGGCTGCCTTTCAGTGCTGGCAGCTTTCGTGTGGGCGCAATCGCTGGACGTTTCGAATTTGGCAGCCGGGCTCTGCCAGAGTCACATAGGCATTGTTGCATCATAACCAACCAAGGCTTTTGCAGAGCGCGAATGTCTGTGCGGCAGCGAATGCAGTTCCAAGGGACAGTGAAAACCAGGTAGACCTTTCAGTGCTGGCAGCTTTCGTGTGGGCGCAATCGCTGGACGTTGAGAATTTGGCAGCCGGGCTCTGCCAGAGTCACATAGGCATTGTTGCATCATAACCAACCAAGGCATTTTCAGAGCGCGAATGTCTGTGCGGCAGCGAATGCAGTTCCAAGGGACAGTGAAAACCAGGTAGAGCTTTCAGTGCTGGCAGCTTTCGTGTGGGCGCAATCGCTGGACGTTGAGAATTTGGCAGCCGGGCTCTGCGACAGTCACATAGGCATTGTTGCATCATAACCAACCAAGGCATTTGCAGAGCGCGAATGTCTGTGCGGCAGCGAATGCAGTTCCAAGGGACAGTGAAAACCCGGTAGACCTTTCAGTGCTGGCAGCTTTCGTGTGGGCGCAATCGCTGGACGTTTCGAATTTGGCAGCCGGGCTCTGCGACAGTCACGTAGGCATTGTTGCATCATAACCAACCAAGGCTTTTGCAGAGCGCGAATGTCTGTGCGGCAGCGAATGCAGTTCCAAGGGACAGTGAAAACCAGGTAGAGCTTTCCGTGCTGGCAGCTTTCGTGTGGGCGCAATCGCTGGACGTTGAGAACTTGGCAGCCGGGCTCTGCCAGAGTCACGTAGGCATTGTTGCATCATAACCAACCAAGGCTTTTGCAGAGCGCGAATGTCTGTGCGGCAGCGAATGCAGTTCCAAGGGACAGTGACAACCAGGTAGAGCTTTCAGTGCTGGCAGCTTTCGTGTGGGCGCAATCGCTGGACGTTTCGAATTTGGCAGCCGGGCTCTGCCAGAGTCACATAGGCATTGTTGCATCATAACCAACCAAGGCATTTGCAGAGCGCGAATGTCTGTGCGGCAGCGAATGCAGTTCCAAGGGACAGTGAAAACCAGGTAGAGCTTTCAGTGCTGGCAGCTTTCGTGTGGGCGCAATCGCTAGACGTTTCGAATTTGGCAGCCGGGCTCTGCCAGAGTCACATAGGCATTGTTGCATCATAACCAACCAAGGCATTTGAAGAGCGCGAATGTCTGTGCGGCAGCGAATGGAGTTCCAAGGGACAGTGAAAACCAGGTAGACCTTTCAGTGCTGGCAGTATTCGTGTGGGCGCAATCGCTGGACGTTGAGAATTTGGCAGCCGGGCTCTGCCAGAGTCACATAGGCATTGTTGCATCATAACCAACCAAGGCTTTTGCAGAGCGCGAATGTCTGTGCGGCAGCGAATGCAGTTCCAAGGGACAGTGAAAACCAGGTAGAGCTTGCAGTGCTGGCAGCTTTCGTGTGGGCGCAATCGCTGGACGTTTCAAATTTGGCAGCCCGGCTCTGCGACAGTCACATAGGCATTGTTGCATCATAACCAACCAAGGCATTTGCAGAGCACGAATGTCTGTGCGGCAGCGAATGCAGTTCCAAGGGACAGTGAAAACCAGGTAGACCTCTCAGTGCTTGCAGTATTCGTGTGGGCGCAATCGCTGGACGTTGAGAATTTGGCAGCCGGGCTCTGCCAGAGTCACATAGGCATTGTTGCATCATAACCAACTAAGGCTTTTGCAGAGCGCGAATGTCTGTGCGGCAGCGAATGCAGTTCCAAGGGACAGTGAAAACCAGGTAGACCTTTCAGTGCTGGCAGCTTTCGTGTGGGCGCAATCGCTGGACGTTGAGAATTTGGCAGCCGGGCTCTGCCAGAGTCACATAGGCATTGTTGCATCATAACCAACCAAGGCATTTGCAGAGCACGAATGTCTGTGCGGCAGCGAATGCAGTTCCAAGGGACAGTGAAAACCAGGTAGAGCTTTCAGTGCTGGCAGCTTTCGTGTGGGCGCAATCGCTGGACGTTGAGAATTTGGCAGCCGGGCTCTGCGACAGTCACGTAGGCATTGTTGCATCATAACCAACCAAGGCATTTGCAGAGCGCGAATGTCTGTGCGGCAGCGAATGCAGTTCCAAGGGACAGTGAAAACCAGGTAGACCTTTCAGTGCAGGCAGCTTTCGTGTGGGCGCAATCGCTGGACGTTGAGAATTTGGCAGCCGGGCTCTGCCAGAGTCACATAGGCATTGTTGCATCATAACCAACCAAGGCATTTGCAGAGCACGAATGTCTCTGCGGCAGCGAATGCAGTTCCAAGGGACAGTGAAAACCAGGTAGACCTTTCAGTGCTGGCAGCTTTCGTGTGGGCGCAATCGCTGGACGTTGAGAATTTGGCAGCCGGGCTCTGCGACAGTCACATAGGCATTGTTGCATCATAACCAACCAAGGCTTTTGCAGAGCGCGAATGTCTGTGCGGCAGCGAATGCAGTTCCAAGGGACAGTGAAAACCAGGTAGAGCTTGCAGTGCTGGCAGCTTTCGTGTGGGCGCAATCGCTGGACGTTGAGAATTTGGCAGCCGGGCTCTGGCAGAGTCACATAGGCATTGTTGCATCATAACCAACCAAGGCATTTGCAGAGCACGAATGTCTGTGCGGCAGCGAATGCAGTTCCAAGGGACAGTGAAAACCAGGTAGACCTCTCAGTGCTTGCAGTATTCGTGTGGGCGCAATCGCTGGACGTTTCGAATTTGGCAGCCGGGCTCTGCCAGAGTCACATAGGCATTGTTGCATCATAACCAACCAAGGCATTTTCAGAGCGCGAATGTCTGTGCGGCAGCGAATGCAGTTCCAAGGGACAGTGAAAACCAGGTAGAGCTTGCAGTGCTGGCAGCTTTCGTGTGGGCGCAATCGCTGGACGTTTCAAATTTGGCAGCCCGGCTCTGCGACAGTCACATAGGCATTGTTACATCATAACCAACCAGGGCATTTGCAGAGCGCGAATGTCTGTGCGGCAGCGAATGGAGTTCCAAGGGACAGTGAAAACCAGGTAGACCTTTCAGTGCTGGCAGTATTCGTGTGGGCGCAATCGCTGGACGTTGAGAATTTGGCAGCCGGGCTCTGCCAGAGTCACATAGGCATTGTTGCATCATAACCAACCAAGGCTTTTGCAGAGCGCGAATGTCTGTGCGGCAGCGAATGCAGTTCCAAGGGACAGTAAAAACCAGGTAGAGCTTTCAGTGCTGGCAGCTTTCGTGTGGGCGCAATCGCTGGACGTTTCGAATTTGGCAGCCGGGCTCTGCCAGAGTCACATAGGCATTGTTGCATCATAACCAACCAAGGCATTTGCAGAGCACGAATGTCTGTGCGGCAGCGAATGCAGTTCCAAGGGACAGTGAAAACCAGGTAGACCTTTCAGTGCTGGCAGCTTTCGTGTGGGCGCAATCGCTGGACGTTGAGAATTTGGCAGCCGGGCTCTGCGACAGTCACGTAGGCATTGTTGCATCATAACCAACCAAGGCATTTGCAGAGCACGAATGTCTGTGCAGCAGCGAATGCAGTTCCAAGGGACAGTGAAAACCAGGTAGAGCTTGCAGTGCTGGCAGCTTTCGTGTGGGCGCAATCGCTGGACGTTGAGAATTTGGCAGCCGGGCTCTGGCAGAGTCACATAGGCATTGTTGCATCATAACCAACCAAGGCATTTTCAGAGCGCGAATGTCTGTGCGGCAGCGAATGCAGTTCCAAGGGACAGTGAAAACCAGGTAGACCTTTCAGTGCTGGCAGCTTTCGTGTGGGCGCAATCGCTGGACGTTTCGAATTTGGCAGCCGGGCTCTGCCAGAGTCACATAGGCATTGTTGCATCATAACCAACCAAGGCATTTGCAGAGCATGAATGTCTGTGCGGCAGCGAATGCAGTTCCAAGGGACAGTGAAAACCAGGTAGACCTTTCAGTGCTGGCAGCTTTCGTGTGGGCGCAATCGCTGGACGTTTCGAATTTGGCAGCCGGGTTCTGCCAGAGTCACATAGGCATTGTTGCATCATAACCAACCAAAGCTCTTGCGGAGCGCGAATGTCTGTGCGGCAGCGAATGCAGTTCCAAGGGACAGTGAAAACCAGGTAGACCTTTCAGTGCTGGCAGCTTTCGTGTGGGCGCAATCGCTGGACGTTTCGAATTTGGCAGCCGGGCTCTGCCAGAGTCACATAGGCATTGTTGCATCATAACCAACCAAGGCTTTTGCAGAGCGCGAATGTCTGTGCGGCAGCGAATGCAGTTCCAAGGGACAGTGAAAACCAGGTAGACCTTTCAGTGCTGGCAGCTTTCGTGTGGGCGCAATCGCTGGACGTTGAGAATTTGGCAGCCGGGCTCTGCCAGAGTCACATAGGCATTGTTGCATCATAACCAACCAAGGCATTTTCAGAGCGCGAATGTCTGTGCGGCAGCGAATGCAGTTCCAAGGGACAGTGAAAACCAGGTAGAGCTTTCAGTGCTGGCAGCTTTCGTGTGGGCGCAATCGCTGGACGTTGAGAATTTGGCAGCCGGGCTCTGCGACAGTCACATAGGCATTGTTGCATCATAACCAACCAAGGCATTTGCAGAGCGCGAATGTCTGTGCGGCAGCGAATGCAGTTCCAAGGGACAGTGAAAACCCGGTAGACCTTTCAGTGCTGGCAGCTTTCGTGTGGGCGCAATCGCTGGACGTTTCGAATTTGGCAGCCGGGCTCTGCGACAGTCACGTAGGCATTGTTGCATCATAACCAACCAAGGCTTTTGCAGAGCGCGAATGTCTGTGCGGCAGCGAATGCAGTTCCAAGGGACAGTGAAAACCAGGTAGACCTTTCAGTGCTTGCAGTATTCGTGTGGGCGCAATCGCTGGACGTTGAGAATTTGGCAGCCGGGCTCTGCCAGAGTCACATAGGCATTGTTGCATCATAACCAACCAAGGCTTTTGCAGAGCGCGAATGTCTGTGCGGCAGCGAATGCAGTTCCAAGGGACAGTGAAAACCAGGTAGAGCTTTCAGTGCTGGCAGCTTTCGTGTGGGCGCAATCGCTAGACGTTTCGAATTTGGCAGCCGGGCTCTGCCAGAGTCACATAGGCATTGTTGCATCATAACCAACCAAGGCATTTGAAGAGCGCGAATGTCTGTGCGGCAGCGAATGCAGTTCCAAGGGACAGTGAAAACCCGGTAGACCTTTCAGTGCTGGCAGCTTTCGTGTGGGCGCAATCGCTGGACGTTTCGAATTTGGCAGCCGGGCTCTGCGACAGTCACGTAGGCATTGTTGCATCATAACCAACCAAGGCATTTGCAGAGCACGAATGTCTGTGCGGCAGCGAATGCAGTTCCAAGGGACAGTGAAAACCAGGTAGACCTTTCAGTGCTGGCAGCTTTCGTGTGGGCGCAATCGCTGGACGTTTCGAATTTGGCAGCCGGGCTCTGCCAGAGTCACATAGGCATTGTTGCATCATAACCAACCAAGGCATTTGCAGAGCATGAATGTCTGTGCGGCAGCGAATGCAGTTCCAAGGGACAGTGAAAACCAGGTAGACCTTTCAGTGCTGGCAGCTTTCGTGTGGGCGCAATCGCTGGACGTTTCGAATTTGGCAGCCGGGCTCTGCCAGAGTCACATAGGCATTGTTGCATCATAACCAACCAAAGCTCTTGCGGAGCGCGAATGTCTGTGCGGCAGCGAATGCAGTTCCAAGGGACAGTGAAAACCAGGTAGACCTTTCAGTGCTGGCAGCTTTCGTGTGGGCGCAATCGCTGGACGTTGAGAATTTGGCAGCCGGGCTCTGCCAGAGTCACATAGGCATTGTTGCATCATAACCAACCAAGGCTTTTGCAGAGCGCGAATGTCTGTGCGGCAGCGAATGCAGTTCCAAGGGACAGTGAAAACCAGGTAGACCTTTCAGTGCTGGCAGCTTTCGTGTGGGCGCAATCGCTGGACGTTGAGAATTTGGCAGCCGGGCTCTGCCAGAGTCACATACGCATTGTTGCATCATAACCAACCAAGGCATTTTCAGAGCGCGAATGTCTGTGCGGCAGCGAATGCAGTTCCAAGGGACAGTGAAAACCAGGTAGAGCTTTCAGTGCTGGCAGCTTTCGTGTGGGCGCAATCGCTGGACGTTGAGAATTTGGCAGCCGGGCTCTGCGACAGTCACGTAGGCATTGTTGCATCATAACCAACCAAGGCATTTGCAGAGCACGAATGTCTGTGCGGCAGCGAATGCAGTTCCAAGGGACAGTAAAAACCAGGTAGACCTTTCAGTGCTGGCAGCTTTCGTGTGGGCGCAATCGCTGGACGTTGAGAATTTGGCAGCCGGGCTCTGCCAGAGTCACATAGGCATTGTTGCATCATAACCAACCAAGGCATTTGCAGAGCACGAATGTCTGTGCGGCAGCGAATGGAGTTCCAAGGGACAGTGAAAACCAGGTAGACCTTTCAGTGCTGGCAGCTTTCGTGTGGGCGCAATCGCTGGACGTTTCGAATTTGGCAGCCGGGCTCTGCCAGAGTCACATAGGCATTGTTGCATCATAACCAACCAAGGCATTTGCAGAACACGAATGTCTGTGCGGCAGCGAATGCAGTTCCAAGGGACAGTGAAAACCAGGTAGAGCTTGCAGTGCTGGCAGCTTTCGTGTGGGTGCAATCGCTGGACGTTTCGAATTTTGCAGCCGGGCTCTGGCAGAGTCACATAGGCATTGTTGCATCATAACCAACCAAGGCATTTTCAGAGCGCGAATGTCTGTGCGGCAGCGAATGCAGTTCCAAGGGACAGTGAAAACCAGGTAGAGCTTGCAGTGCTGGCAGCTTTCGTGTGGGCGCAATCGCTGGACGTTTCAAATTTGGCAGCCCGGCTCTGCGACAGTCACATAGGCATTGTTGCATCATAACCAACCAAGGCATTTGCAGAGCACGAATGTCTGTGCGGCAGCGAATGCAGTTCCAAGGGACAGTGAAAACCAGGTAGACCTCTCAGTGCTGGCAGCTTTCGTGTGGGCGCAATCGCTGGACGTTTCGAATTTGGCAGCCGGGCTCTGCCAGAGTCACATAGGCATTGTTGCATCATAACCAACCAAGGCATTTGCAGAGCACGAATGTCTCTGCGGCAGCGAATGCAGTTCCAAGGGACAGTGAAAACCAGGTAGACCTTTCAGTGCTGGCAGTATTCGTGTGGGCGCAATCGCTGGACGTTTCGAATTTGGCAGCCGGGCTCTGCGATAGTCACATAGGCATTGTTACATCATAACCAACCAAAGCTCTTGCGGACCGCGAATGTCTGTGCGGCAGCGAATGCAGTTCCAAGGGACAGTGAAAATCAGGTAGACCTTTCAGTGCTTGCAGTATTCGTGTGGGCGCAATCGCTGGACGTTGAGAATTTGGCAGCCGGGCTCTGCCAGAGTCACATAGGCATTGTTGCATCATAACCAACCAAGGCTTTTGCAGAGCGCGAATGTCTGTGCGGCAGCGAATGCAGTTCCAAGGGACAGTGAAAACCAGGTAGAGCTTGCAGTGCTGGCAGCTTTCGTGTGGGCGCAATCGCTGGACGTTGAGAATTTGGCAGCCGGGCTCTGGCAGAGTCACATAGGCATTGTTGCATCATAACCAACCAAGGCATTTTCAGAGCGCGAATGTCTGTGCGGCAGCGAATGCAGTTCCAAGGGACAGTGAAAACCAGGTAGAGCTTGCAGTGCTGGCAGCTTTCGTGTGGGCGCAATCGCTGGACGTTTCAAATTTGGCAGCCCGGCTCTGCGACAGTCACATAGGCATTGTTGCATCATAACCAACCAAGGCATTTGCAGAGCACGAATGTCTGTGCGGCAGCGAATGCAGTTCCAAGGGACAGTGAAAACCAGGTAGACCTTTCCGTGCTGGCGGTATTCGTGTGGGCGCAATCGCTGGACGTTTCGAATTTGGCAGCCGGGCTCTGCCAGAGTCACATAGGCATTGTTGCATCATAACCAACCAAGGCTTTTGCAGAGCGCGAATGTCTGTGCGGCAGCGAATGCAGTTCCAAGGGACAGTGAAAACCAGGTAGACCTTTCAGTGCTGGCAGCTTTCGTGTGGGCGCAATCGCTGGACGTTGAGAATTTGGCAGCCGGGCTCTGCCAGAGTCACATAGGCATTGTTGCATCATAACCAACCAAGGCATTTTCAGAGCGCGAATGTCTGTGCGGCAGCGAATGCAGTTCCAAGGGACAGTGAAAACCAGGTAGACCTTTCAGTGCTGGCAGCTTTCGTGTGGGCGCAATCGCTGGACGTTGAGAATTTGGCAGCCGGGCTCTGCGACAGTCACATAGGCATTGTTGCATCATAACCAACCAAGGCATTTGCAGAGCACGAATGTCTGTGCGGCAGCGAATGCAGTTCCAAGGGACAGTAAAAACCAGGTAGAGCTTTCAGTGCTGGCAGCTTTCGTGTGGGCGCAATCGCTGGACGTTTCGAATTTGGCAGCCGGGCTCTGCCAGAGTCACATAGGCATTGTTACATCATAACCAACCAGGGCATTTGCAGAGCGCGAATGTCTGTGCGGCAGCGAATGGAGTTCCAAGGGACAGTGAAAACCAGGTAGACCTTTCAGTGCTGGCAGTATTCGTGTGGGCGCAATCGCTGGACGTTGAGAATTTGGCAGCCGGGCTCTGCCAGAGTCACATAGGCATTGTTGCATCATAACCAACCAAGGCTTTTGCAGAGCGCGAATGTCTGTGCGGCAGCGAATGCAGTTCCAAGGGACAGTGAAAACCCGGTAGACCTTTCAGTGCTGGCAGCTTTCGTGTGGGCGCAATCGCTGGACGTTGAGAATTTAGCAGCCGGGCTCTGCGACAGTCACGTAGGCATTGTTGCATCATAACCAACCAAGGCATTTGCAGAGCACGAATGTCTGTGCAGCAGCGAATGCAGTTCCAAGGGACAGTGAAAACCAGGTAGAGCTTGCAGTGCTGGCAGCTTTCGTGTGGGCGCAATCGCTGGACGTTGAGAATTTGGCAGCCGGGCTCTGGCAGAGTCACATAGGCATTGTTGCATCATAACCAACCAAGGCATTTTCAGAGCGCGAATGTCTGTGCGGCAGCGAATGCAGTTCCAAGGGACAGTGAAAACCAGGTAGAGCTTTCAGTGCTGGCAGCTTTCGTGTGGGCGCAATCGCTGGACGTTTCGAATTTGGCAGCCCGGCTCTGCGACAGTCACATAGGCATTGTTGCATCATAACCAACCAAGGCATTTGCAGAGCACGAATGTCTGTGCGGCAGCGAATGCAGTTCCAAGGGACAGTGAAAACCAGGTAGACCTCTCAGTGCTGGCAGTATTCGTGTGGGCGCAATCGCTGGACGTTGAGAATTTGGCAGCCGGGCTCTGCCAGAGTCACATAGGCATTGTTGCATCATAACCAACCAAGGCTTTTGCAGAGCGCGAATGTCTGTGCGGCAGCGAATGCAGTTCCAAGGGACAGTGAAAACCAGGTAGACCTTTCAGTGCTGGCAGCTTTCGTGTGGGCGCAATCACTGGACGTTGAGAATTTGGCAGCCGGGCTCTGCCAGAGTCACATAGGCATTGTTGCATCATAACCAACCAAGGCATTTTCAGAGCGCGAATGTCTGTGCGGCAGCGAATGCAGTTCCAAGGGACAGTGAAAACCAGGTAGAGCTTTCAGTGCTGGCAGCTTTCGTGTGGGCGCAATCGCTGGACGTTGAGAATTTGGCAGCCGGGCTCTGCGACAGTCACATAGGCATTGTTGCATCATAACCAACCAAGGCATTTGCAGAGCGCGAATGTCTGTGCGGCAGCGAATGCACTTCCAAGGGACAGTGAAAACCAGGTAGACCTTTCAGTGCTGGCAGCTTTCGTGTGGGCGCAATCGCTGGACGTTTCGAATTTGGCAGCCGGGCTCTGCGACAGTCACGTAGGCATTGTTGCATCATAACCAACCAAGGCTTTTGCAGAGCGCGAATGACTGTGCGGCAGCGAATGCAGTTCCAAGGGACAGTGAAAACCAGGTAGACCTTTCAGTGCTTGCAGTATTCGTGTGGGCGCAATCGCTGGACGTTTCGAATTTGGCAGCCGGGCTCTGCCAGAGTCACATAGGCATTGTTGCATCATAACCAACCAAGGCTTTTGCAGAGCGCGAATGTCTGTGCGGCAGCGAATGCAGTTCCAAGGGACAGTGAAAACCAGGTAGAGCTTTCAGTGCTGGCAGCTTTCGTGTGGGCGCAATCGCTAGACGTTTCGAATTTGGCAGCCGGGCTCTGCCAGAGTCACATAGGCATTGTTGCATCATAACCAACCAAGGCATTTGAAGAGCGCGAATGTCTGTGCGGCAGCGAATGCAGTTCCAAGGGACAGTGAAAACCAGGTAGAGCTTGCAGTGCTGGCAGCTTTCGTGTGGGCGCAATCGCTGGACGTTGAGAATTTGGCAGCCGGGCTCTGCCAGAGTCACATAGGCATTGTTGCATCATAACCAACCAAGGCATTTGCAGAGCGCGAATGTCTGTGCGGCAGCGAATGCAGTTCCAAGGGACAGTGAAAACCAGGTAGAGCTTGCAGTCATGGCAGCTTTCGTGTGGGCGCAATCGCTGGACGTTGAGAATTTGGCAGCCGGGCTCTGCGACAGTCACATAGGCATTGTTGCATCATAACCAACCAAGGCATTTGCAGAGCACGAATGTCTGTGCGGCAGCGAATGCAGTTCCAAGGGACAGTGAAAACCAGGTAGACCTTTCAGTGCTGGCAGCTTTCGTGTGGGCGCAATCGCTGGACGTTGAGAATTTGGCAGCCGGGCTCTGCCAGAGTCACATAGGCATTGTTGCATCATAACCAACCAAGGCATTTGCAGAGCGCGAATGTGTGTGCGGCAGCGAATGCAGTTCCAAGGGACAGTGAAAACCAGGTAGACCTTTCAGTGCTGGCAGTATTCGTGTGGGCGCAATCGCTGGACGTTGAGAATTTGGCAGCCGGGCTCTGCCAGAGTCACATAGGCATTGTTGCATCATAACCAACCAAGGCATTTGCAGTGCACGAATGTCTGTGCGGCAGCGAATGCAGTTCCAAGGGACAGTGAAAACCCGGTAGACCTTTCAGTGCTGGCAGCTTTCGTGTGGGCGCAATCGCTGGACGTTTCGAATTTGGCAGCCGGGCTCTGCGACAGTCACGTTGGCATTGTTGCATCATAACCAACCAAGGCATTTGCAGAGTGCGAATGTCTGTGCGGCAGCGAATGCAGTTCCAAGGGACAGTGAAAACCAGGTAGACCTTTCAGTGCTGGCAGCTTTCGTGTGGGCGCAATCGCTGGACGTTGAGAATTTGGCAGCTGGGCTCTGCCAGAGTCACATAGGCATTGTTGCATCATAACCAACCAAGGCATTTGCAGAGCGCGAATGTGTGTGCGGCAGCGAATGCAGTTCCAAGGGACAGTGAAAACCAGGTAGACCTTTCAGTGCTGGCAGTATTCGTGTGGGCGCAATCGCTGGACGTTGAGAATTTGGCAGCCGGGCTCTGCCAGAGTCACATAGGCATTGTTGCATCATAACCAACCAAGGCATTTGCAGTGCACGAATGTCTGTGCGGCAGCGAATGCAGTTCCAAGGGACAGTGAAAACCCGGTAGACCTTTCAGTGCTGGCAGCTTTCGTGTGGGCGCAATCGCTGGACGTTTCGAATTTGGCAGCCGGGCTCTGCGACAGTCACGTTGGCATTGTTGCATCATAACCAACCAAGGCATTTGCAGAGCGCGAATGTCTGTGCGGCAGCGAATGCAGTTCCAAGGGACAGTGAAAACCAGGTAGAGCTTTCAGTGCTGGCAGCTTTCGTGTGGGCGCAATCGCTGGACGTTGAGAATTTGGCAGCCGGGCTCTGCCAGAGTCACATAGGCATTGTTGCATCATAACCAACCAAGGCATTTGCAGAGCGCGAATGTCTGTGCGGCAGCGAATGCAGTTCCAAGGGACAGTGAAAACCAGGTAGAGCTTTCCGTGCTGGCAGCTTTCGTGTGGGCGCAATCGCTGGACGTTGAGAACTTGGCAGCCGGGCTCTGCCAGAGTCACGTAGGCATTGTTGCATCATAACCAACCAAGGCTTTTGCAGAGCGCGAATGTCTGTGCGGCAGCGAATGCAGTTCCAAGGGACAGTGAAAACCAGGTAGAGCTTTCAGTGCTGGCAGCTTTCGTGTGGGCGCAATCGCTGGACGTTTCGAATTTGGCAGCCGGGCTCTGCCAGAGTCACATAGGCATTGTTGCATCATAACCAACCAAGGCATTTGCAGAGCGCGAATGTCTGTGCGGCAGCGAATGCAGTTCCAAGGGACAGTGAAAACCAGGTAGACCTTTCAGTCATGGCAGCTTTCGTGTGGGCGCAATCGCTGGACGTTGAGAATTTGGAAGCCGGGCTCTGCGATAGCCACATAGGCATTGGTACATCATAACCAACCAAAGCTCATGCGGAGCGCGAATGTCTGTGCGGCAGCGAATGCAGTTCCAAGGGACAGTGAAAACCAGGTAGACCTTTCAGTGCTTGCAGTATTCGTGTGGGCGCAATCGCTGGACGTTTCGAATTTGGCAGCCGGGCTCTGCCAGAGTCACATAGGCATTGTTGCATCATAACCAACCAAGGCTTTTGCAGAGCGCGAATGTCTGTGCGGCAGCGAATGCAGTTCCAAGGGACAGTGAAAACCAGGTAGAGCTTTCAGTGCTGGCAGCTTTCGTGTGGGCGCAATCGCTAGACGTTTCGAATTTGGCAGCCGGGCTCTGCCAGAGTCACATAGGCATTGTTGCATCATAACCAACCAAGGCATTTGCAGAGCGCGAATGTCTGTGCGGCAGCGAATGCAGTTCCAAGGGACAGTGAAAACCAGGTAGACCTTTCAGTGCTGGCAGCTTTTGTGTGGGTGCAATCGCTGGACGTTTCGAATTTGGCAGCCGCGCTCTGCGACAGTCATATAGGCATTGTTGCATCATAACCAACCAAGGCATTTGCAGAGCACGAATGTCTGTGCGGCAGCGAATGCAGTTCCAAGGGACAGTGAAAACCAGGTAGACCTCTCAGTGCTGGCAGCTTTCGTGTGGGCGCAATCGCTGGACGTTTCGAATTTGGCAGCCGGGCTCTGCCAGAGTCACATAGGCATTGTTGCATCATAACCAACCAAGGCATTTGCAGAGCACGAATGTCTCTGCGGCAGCGAATGCAGTTCCAAGGGACAGTGAAAACCAGGTAGACCTTTCAGTGCTGGCAGTATTCGTGTGGGCGCAATCGCTGGACGTTTCGAATTTGGCAGCCGGGCTCTGCGATAGTCACATAGGCATTGTTACATCATAACCAACCAAAGCTCTTGCGGACCGCGAATGTCTGTGCGGCAGCGAATGCAGTTCCAAGGGACAGTGAAAATCAGGTAGACCTTTCAGTGCTTGCAGTATTCGTGTGGGCGCAATCGCTGGACGTTGAGAATTTGGCAGCCGGGCTCTGCCAGAGTCACATAGGCATTGTTGCATCATAACCAACCAAGGCTTTTGCAGAGCGCGAATGTCTGTGCGGCAGCGAATGCAGTTCCAAGGGACAGTGAAAACCAGGTAGAGCTTGCAGTGCTGGCAGCTTTCGTGTGGGCGCAATCGCTGGACGTTGAGAATTTGGCAGCCGGGCTCTGGCAGAGTCACATAGGCATTGTTGCATCATAACCAACCAAGGCATTTTCAGAGCGCGAATGTCTGTGCGGCAGCGAATGCAGTTCCAAGGGACAGTGAAAACCAGGTAGAGCTTGCAGTGCTGGCAGCTTTCGTGTGGGCGCAATCGCTGGACGTTTCAAATTTGGCAGCCCGGCTCTGCGACAGTCACATAGGCATTGTTGCATCATAACCAACCAAGGCATTTGCAGAGCACGAATGTCTGTGCGGCAGCGAATGCAGTTCCAAGGGACAGTGAAAACCAGGTAGACCTTTCCGTGCTGGCGGTATTCGTGTGGGCGCAATCGCTGGACGTTTCGAATTTGGCAGCCGGGCTCTGCCAGAGTCACATAGGCATTGTTGCATCATAACCAACCAAGGCTTTTGCAGAGCGCGAATGTCTGTGCGGCAGCGAATGCAGTTCCAAGGGACAGTGAAAACCAGGTAGACCTTTCAGTGCTGGCAGCTTTCGTGTGGGCGCAATCGCTGGACGTTGAGAATTTGGCAGCCGGGCTCTGCCAGAGTCACATAGGCATTGTTGCATCATAACCAACCAAGGCATTTTCAGAGCGCGAATGTCTGTGCGGCAGCGAATGCAGTTCCAAGGGACAGTGAAAACCAGGTAGACCTTTCAGTGCTGGCAGCTTTCGTGTGGGCGCAATCGCTGGACGTTGAGAATTTGGCAGCCGGGCTCTGCGACAGTCACATAGGCATTGTTGCATCATAACCAACCAAGGCATTTGCAGAGCACGAATGTCTGTGCGGCAGCGAATGCAGTTCCAAGGGACAGTAAAAACCAGGTAGAGCTTTCAGTGCTGGCAGCTTTCGTGTGGGCGCAATCGCTGGACGTTTCGAATTTGGCAGCCGGGCTCTGCCAGAGTCACATAGGCATTGTTACATCATAACCAACCAGGGCATTTGCAGAGCGCGAATGTCTGTGCGGCAGCGAATGGAGTTCCAAGGGACAGTGAAAACCAGGTAGACCTTTCAGTGCTGGCAGTATTCGTGTGGGCGCAATCGCTGGACGTTGAGAATTTGGCAGCCGGGCTCTGCCAGAGTCACATAGGCATTGTTGCATCATAACCAACCAAGGCTTTTGCAGAGCGCGAATGTCTGTGCGGCAGCGAATGCAGTTCCAAGGGACAGTGAAAACCCGGTAGACCTTTCAGTGCTGGCAGCTTTCGTGTGGGCGCAATCGCTGGACGTTGAGAATTTAGCAGCCGGGCTCTGCGACAGTCACGTAGGCATTGTTGCATCATAACCAACCAAGGCATTTGCAGAGCACGAATGTCTGTGCAGCAGCGAATGCAGTTCCAAGGGACAGTGAAAACCAGGTAGAGCTTGCAGTGCTGGCAGCTTTCGTGTGGGCGCAATCGCTGGACGTTGAGAATTTGGCAGCCGGGCTCTGGCAGAGTCACATAGGCATTGTTGCATCATAACCAACCAAGGCATTTTCAGAGCGCGAATGTCTGTGCGGCAGCGAATGCAGTTCCAAGGGACAGTGAAAACCAGGTAGAGCTTTCAGTGCTGGCAGCTTTCGTGTGGGCGCAATCGCTGGACGTTTCGAATTTGGCAGCCTGGCTCTGCGACAGTCACATAGGCATTGTTGCATCATAACCAACCAAGGCATTTGCAGAGCACGAATGTCTGTGCGGCAGCGAATGCAGTTCCAAGGGACAGTGAAAACCAGGTAGACCTCTCAGTGCTGGCAGTATTCGTGTGGGCGCAATCGCTGGACGTTGAGAATTTGGCAGCCGGGCTCTGCCAGAGTCACATAGGCATTGTTGCATCATAACCAACCAAGGCTTTTGCAGAGCGCGAATGTCTGTGCGGCAGCGAATGCAGTTCCAAGGGACAGTGAAAACCAGGTAGACCTTTCAGTGCTGGCAGCTTTCGTGTGGGCGCAATCACTGGACGTTGAGAATTTGGCAGCCGGGCTCTGCCAGAGTCACATAGGCATTGTTGCATCATAACCAACCAAGGCATTTTCAGAGCGCGAATGTCTGTGCGGCAGCGAATGCAGTTCCAAGGGACAGTGAAAACCAGGTAGAGCTTTCAGTGCTGGCAGCTTTCGTGTGGGCGCAATCGCTGGACGTTGAGAATTTGGCAGCCGGGCTCTGCGACAGTCACATAGGCATTGTTGCATCATAACCAACCAAGGCATTTGCAGAGCGCGAATGTCTGTGCGGCAGCGAATGCACTTCCAAGGGACAGTGAAAACCAGGTAGACCTTTCAGTGCTGGCAGCTTTCGTGTGGGCGCAATCGCTGGACGTTTCGAATTTGGCAGCCGGGCTCTGCGACAGTCACGTAGGCATTGTTGCATCATAACCAACCAAGGCTTTTGCAGAGCGCGAATGACTGTGCGGCAGCGAATGCAGTTCCAAGGGACAGTGAAAACCAGGTAGACCTTTCAGTGCTTGCAGTATTCGTGTGGGCGCAATCGCTGGACGTTTCGAATTTGGCAGCCGGGCTCTGCCAGAGTCACATAGGCATTGTTGCATCATAACCAACCAAGGCTTTTGCAGAGCGCGAATGTCTGTGCGGCAGCGAATGCAGTTCCAAGGGACAGTGAAAACCAGGTAGAGCTTTCAGTGCTGGCAGCTTTCGTGTGGGCGCAATCGCTAGACGTTTCGAATTTGGCAGCCGGGCTCTGCCAGAGTCACATAGGCATTGTTGCATCATAACCAACCAAGGCATTTGAAGAGCGCGAATGTCTGTGCGGCAGCGAATGCAGTTCCAAGGGACAGTGAAAACCAGGTAGAGCTTGCAGTGCTGGCAGCTTTCGTGTGGGCGCAATCGCTGGACGTTGAGAATTTGGCAGCCGGGCTCTGCCAGAGTCACATAGGCATTGTTGCATCATAACCAACCAAGGCATTTGCAGAGCGCGAATGTCTGTGCGGCAGCGAATGCAGTTCCAAGGGACAGTGAAAACCAGGTAGAGCTTGCAGTCATGGCAGCTTTCGTGTGGGCGCAATCGCTGGACGTTGAGAATTTGGCAGCCGGGCTCTGCGACAGTCACATAGGCATTGTTGCATCATAACCAACCAAGGCATTTGCAGAGCACGAATGTCTGTGCGGCAGCGAATGCAGTTCCAAGGGACAGTGAAAACCAGGTAGACCTTTCAGTGCTGGCAGCTTTCGTGTGGGCGCAATCGCTGGACGTTGAGAATTTGGCAGCCGGGCTCTGCCAGAGTCACATAGGCATTGTTGCATCATAACCAACCAAGGCATTTGCAGAGCGCGAATGTGTGTGCGGCAGCGAATGCAGTTCCAAGGGACAGTGAAAACCAGGTAGACCTTTCAGTGCTGGCAGTATTCGTGTGGGCGCAATCGCTGGACGTTGAGAATTTGGCAGCCGGGCTCTGCCAGAGTCACATAGGCATTGTTGCATCATAACCAACCAAGGCATTTGCAGTGCACGAATGTCTGTGCGGCAGCGAATGCAGTTCCAAGGGACAGTGAAAACCCGGTAGACCTTTCAGTGCTGGCAGCTTTCGTGTGGGCGCAATCGCTGGACGTTTCGAATTTGGCAGCCGGGCTCTGCGACAGTCACGTTGGCATTGTTGCATCATAACCAACCAAGGCATTTGCAGAGTGCGAATGTCTGTGCGGCAGCGAATGCAGTTCCAAGGGACAGTGAAAACCAGGTAGACCTTTCAGTGCTGGCAGCTTTCGTGTGGGCGCAATCGCTGGACGTTGAGAATTTGGCAGCTGGGCTCTGCCAGAGTCACATAGGCATTGTTGCATCATAACCAACCAAGGCATTTGCAGAGCGCGAATGTGTGTGCGGCAGCGAATGCAGTTCCAAGGGACAGTGAAAACCAGGTAGACCTTTCAGTGCTGGCAGTATTCGTGTGGGCGCAATCGCTGGACGTTGAGAATTTGGCAGCCGGGCTCTGCCAGAGTCACATAGGCATTGTTGCATCATAACCAACCAAGGCATTTGCAGTGCACGAATGTCTGTGCGGCAGCGAATGCAGTTCCAAGGGACAGTGAAAACCCGGTAGACCTTTCAGTGCTGGCAGCTTTCGTGTGGGCGCAATCGCTGGACGTTTCGAATTTGGCAGCCGGGCTCTGCGACAGTCACGTTGGCATTGTTGCATCATAACCAACCAAGGCATTTGCAGAGCGCGAATGTCTGTGCGGCAGCGAATGCAGTTCCAAGGGACAGTGAAAACCAGGTAGAGCTTTCAGTGCTGGCAGCTTTCGTGTGGGCGCAATCGCTGGACGTTGAGAATTTGGCAGCCGGGCTCTGCCAGAGTCACATAGGCATTGTTGCATCATAACCAACCAAGGCATTTGCAGAGCGCGAATGTCTGTGCGGCAGCGAATGCAGTTCCAAGGGACAGTGAAAACCAGGTAGAGCTTTCCGTGCTGGCAGCTTTCGTGTGGGCGCAATCGCTGGACGTTGAGAACTTGGCAGCCGGGCTCTGCCAGAGTCACGTAGGCATTGTTGCATCATAACCAACCAAGGCTTTTGCAGAGCGCGAATGTCTGTGCGGCAGCGAATGCAGTTCCAAGGGACAGTGAAAACCAGGTAGAGCTTTCAGTGCTGGCAGCTTTCGTGTGGGCGCAATCGCTGGACGTTTCGAATTTGGCAGCCGGGCTCTGCCAGAGTCACATAGGCATTGTTGCATCATAACCAACCAAGGCATTTGCAGAGCGCGAATGTCTGTGCGGCAGCGAATGCAGTTCCAAGGGACAGTGAAAACCAGGTAGACCTTTCAGTCATGGCAGCTTTCGTGTGGGCGCAATCGCTGGACGTTGAGAATTTGGAAGCCGGGCTCTGCGATAGCCACATAGGCATTGGTACATCATAACCAACCAAAGCTCATGCGGAGCGCGAATGTCTGTGCGGCAGCGAATGCAGTTCCAAGGGACAGTGAAAACCAGGTAGACCTTTCAGTGCTTGCAGTATTCGTGTGGGCGCAATCGCTGGACGTTTCGAATTTGGCAGCCGGGCTCTGCCAGAGTCACATAGGCATTGTTGCATCATAACCAACCAAGGCTTTTGCAGAGCGCGAATGTCTGTGCGGCAGCGAATGCAGTTCCAAGGGACAGTGAAAACCAGGTAGAGCTTTCAGTGCTGGCAGCTTTCGTGTGGGCGCAATCGCTAGACGTTTCGAATTTGGCAGCCGGGCTCTGCCAGAGTCACATAGGCATTGTTGCATCATAACCAACCAAGGCATTTGCAGAGCGCGAATGTCTGTGCGGCAGCGAATGCAGTTCCAAGGGACAGTGAAAACCAGGTAGACCTTTCAGTGCTGGCAGCTTTTGTGTGGGTGCAATCGCTGGACGTTTCGAATTTGGCAGCCGCGCTCTGCGACAGTCATATAGGCATTGTTGCATCATAACCAACCAAGGCATTTGCAGAGCACGAATGTCTGTGCGGCAGCGAATGCAGTTCCAAGGGACAGTGAAAACCAGGTAGACCTTTCAGTGTTGGCAGTATTCGTGTGGGCGCAATCGCTGGACGTTGAGAATTTGGCAGCCGGGCTCTGCCAGAGTCACATAGGCATTGTTGCATCATAACCAACCAAGGCATTTGCAGAGCGCGAATGTCTGTGCGGCAGCGAATGCAGTTCCAAGGGACAGTGAAAACCAGGTAGAGCTTGCAGTGCTGGCAGCTTTCGTGTGGGTGCAATCGCTGGACGTTTCGAATTTTGCAGCCGGGCTCTGCGACAGTCACGTAGGCATTGTTGCATCATAACCAACCAAGGCATTTTCAGAGCGCGAATGTCTGTGTGGCAGCGAATGCAGTTCCAAGGGACAGTGAAAACCAGGTAGAGCTTTCACTGCTGGCAGCTTTCGTGTGGGCGCAATCGCTGGACGTTTCGAATTTGGCAGCCGGGCTCTGCGACAGTCACATAGGCATTGTTGCATCATAACCAACCAAGGCATTTGCAGAGCACGAATGTCTGTGCGGCAGCGAATGCAGTTCCAAGGGACAGTGAAAACCAGGTAGAGCTTTCAGTGCTGGCAGCTTTCGTGTGGGCGCAATCGCTGGACGTTTCGAATTTGGCAGCCGGGCTCTGCGACAGTCACATAGGCATTGTTACATCATAACCAACCAAAGCTCTTGCGAAGCGAGAATGTCTGTGCGGCAGCGAATGCAGTTCCAAGGGACAGTGAAAACCAGGTAGACCTTTCAGTGCTGGCAGTATTCGTGTTGGCGCAATCGCTGGACGTTTCGAATTTGGCAGCCGGGCTCTGCCAGAGTCACATAGGCATTGTTGCATCATAACCAACGAGGGCTTTTGCAGAGCGCGAATGTCTGTGCGGCAGCGAATGCAGTTCCAAGGGACAGTGAAAACCAGGTAGACCTTTCCGTGCTGGCAGTATTCGTGTGGGCGCAATCGCTGGACATTTCGAATTTGGCAGCCGGGCTCTGCCAGAGTCACATAGGCATTGTTGCATCATAACCAACCAAGGATTTTGCAGAGCGCGAATGTCTGTGCGGCAGCGAATGCAGTTCCAAGGGACAGTGAAAACCAGGTAGAGCTTTCAGTGCTGGCAGCTTTCGTGTGGGTGCAATCGCTGGACGTTTCGAATTTGGCAGCCGGGTCTGCGACAGTCACATAGGCATTGTTGCATCATAACCAACCAAGGCATTTGCAGAGCGCGAATGTCTGTGCGGCAGCGAATGCAGTTCCAAGGGACAGTGAAAACCAGGTAGACCTTTCAATCATGGCAGCTTTCGTGTGGGCGCAATCGCTGGACGTTTCGAATTGGGCAGCCGGGCTCTGCCAGAGTCACATAGGCATTGTTGCATCATAACCAACCAAGGCTTTTGCAGAGCGCGAATGTCTGTGCGGCAGCGAATGCAGTTCCAAGGGACAGTGAAAACCAGGTAGAGCTTGCAGTGCTGGCAGCTTTCGTGTGGGCGCAATCGCTGGACGTTTCGAATTTGGCAGCCGGGCTCTGCCAGAGTCACATAGGCATTGTTGCATCATAACCAACCAAGGCATTTGCAGAGCGCGAATGTCTGTGCGGCAGCGAATGCAGTTCCAAGGGACAGTGAAAACCAGGTAGACCTTTCAGTGCTGGCAGTATTCGTGTGGGCGCAATCGCTGGACGTTGAGAATTTGGCAGCCGGGCTCTGCCAGAGTCACATAGGCATTGTTGCATCATAACCAACCAAGGCTTTTGCAGAGCGCGAATGTCTGTGCGGCAGCGAATGCAGTTCCAAGGGACAGTGAAAACCAGGTAGACCTTTCAGTGCTGGCAGCTTTCGTGTGGGCGCAATCGCTGGACGTTTCGAATTTGGCAGCCGGGCTCTGCGACAGTCACATAGGCATTGTTGCATCATAACCAACCAAGGCTTTTGCAGAGCACGAATGTCTGTGCGGCAGCGAATGCAGTTCCAAGGGACAGTGAAAACCAGGTAGACCTTTCAGTGCTGGCAGCTTTCGTGTGGGCGCAATCGCTGGACGTTGAGAATTTGGCAGCCGGGCTCTGCCAGAGTCACATAGGCATTGTTGCATCATAACCAACCAAGGCATTTGCAGAGCGCGAATGTGTGTGCGGCAGCGAATGCAGTTCCAAGGGACAGTGAAAACCAGGTAGACCTTTCAGTGCTGGCAGTATTCGTGTGGGCGCAATCGCTGGACGTTGAGAATTTGGCAGCCGGGCTCTGCCAGAGTCACATAGGCATTGTTGCATCATAACCAACCAAGGCTTTTGCAGAGCGCGAATGTCTGTGCGGCAGCGAATGCAGTTCCAAGGGACAGTGAAAACCCGGTAGACCTTTCAGTGCTGGCAGCTTTCGTGTGGGCGCAATCGCTGGACGTTTCGAATTTGGCAGCCGGGCTCTGCGACAGTCACGTAGGCATTGTTGCATCATAACCAACCAAGGCATTTGCAGAGCACGAATGTCTGTGCGGCAGCGAATGCAGTTCCAAGGGACAGTGAAAACCAGGTAGACCTTTCAGTGCTGGCAGCTTTCGTGTGGGCGCAATCGCTGGACGTTTCGAATTTGGCAGCCGGGCTCTGCCAGAGTCACATAGGCATTGTTGCATCATAACCAACCAAGGCATTTGCAGAGCGCGAATGTCTGTGCGGCAGCGAATGCAGTTCCAAGGGACAGTGAAAACCAGGTAGAGCTTGCAGTGCTGGCAGCTTTCGTGTGGGCGCAATCGCTGGACGTTGAGAATTTGGCAGCCGGGCTCTGCGACAGTCACATAGGCATTGTTGCATCATAACCAACCAAGGCTTTTGCAGAGCGCGAATGTCTGTGCGGCAGCGAATGCAGTTCCAAGGGACAGTGAAAACCAGGTAGAGCTTTCCGTGCTGGCAGCTTTCGTGTGGGCGCAATCGCTGGACGTTGAGAACTTGGCAGCCGGGCTCTGCCAGAGTCACGTAGGCATTGTTGCATCATAACCAACCAAGGCTTTTGCAGAGCGCGAATGTCTGTGCGGCAGCGAATGCAGTTCCAAGGGACAGTGAAAACCAGGTAGAGCTTTCAGTGCTGGCAGCTTTCGTGTGGGCGCAATCGCTGGACGTTTCGAATTTGGCAGCCGGGCTCTTCCAGAGTCACATAGGCATTGTTGCATCATAACCAACCAAGGCATTTGCAGAGCGCGAATGTCTGTGCGGCAGCGAATGCAGTTCCAAGGGACAGTGAAAACCAGGTAGACCTTTCCGTGCTGGCAGTATTCGTGTGGGCGCAATCGCTGGACGTTTCAAATTTGGCAGCCGGGCTCTGCCAGAGTCACATAGGCATTGTTGCATCATAACCAACCAAGGCATTTGCAGAGCGCGAATGTCTGTGCGGCAGCGAATGCAGTTCCAAGGGACAGTGAAAACCAGGTAGACCTTTCAGTCATGGCAGCTTTCGTGTGGGCGCAATCACTGGACGTTGAGAATTTGGCAGCCGGGCTCTGCGACAGTCACATAGGCATTGTTGCATCATAACCAACCAAAGCTCTTGCGGAGCGCGAATGTCTGTGCGGCAGCGAATGCAGTTCCAAGGGACAGTGAAAACCAGGTAGACCTCTCAGTGCTGGCAGTATTCGTGTGGGCGCAATCGCTGGACGTTTTGAATTTGGCAGCCGGGCTCTGCGACAGTCACATAGGCATTGTTGCATCATAACCAACCAAGGCTTTTGCAGAGCGCGAATGTCTGTGTGGCAGCGAATGCAGTTCCAAGGGACAGTGAAAACCAGGTAGAGCTTTCAGTGCTGGCAGCTTTCGTGTGGGTGCAATCGCTGGACGTTGAGAATTTGGCAGCCGGGCTCTGCCAGAGTCACATAGGCATTGTTGCATCATAACCAACCAAGGCATTTGCAGAGCGCGAATGTCTGTGCGGCAGCGAATGCAGTTCCAAGGGACAGTGAAAACCAGGTAGAGCTTTCAGTGCTGGCAGCTTTCGTGTGGGCGCAATCGCTGGACGTTTTGAATTTGGCAGCCGGGCTCTGCGACAGTCACATAGGCATTGTTGCATCATAACCAACCAAGGCTTTTGCAGAGCGCGAATGTCTGTGCGGCAGCGAATGCAGTTCCAAGGGACAGTGAAAACCAGGTAGACCTTTCAGTGCTGGCAGCTTTCGTGTGGGCGCAATCGCTGGACGTTGAGAATTTGGCAGCCGGGCTCTGCCAGAGTCACATAGGCATTGTTGCATCATAACCAACCAAGGCATTTGCAGAGCACGAATGTCTGTGCGGCAGCGAATGCAGTTCCAAGGGACAGTGAAAACCAGGTAGAGCTATCAGTACTGGCAGTATTCGTGTGGGCGCAATCGCTGGACGTTTCGAATTTGGCAGCCGGGCTCTGCCAGAGTCACATAGGCATTGTTGCATCATAACCAACCAAGGCTTTTGCAGAGCGCGAATGTCTGTGCGGCAGTGAATGCAGTTCCAAGGGACAGTGAAAACCAGGTAGACCTTTCAGTGCTGGCAGCTTTCGTGTGGGCGCAATCGCTGGACGTTTCGAATTTGGCAGCCGGGCTCTGCGACAGTCACGTAGGCATTGTTGCATCATAACCAACCAAGGCATTTGCAGAGCACGAATGTCTGTGCGGCAGCGAATGCAGTTCCAAGGGACAGTAAAAACCAGGTAGAGCTTTCAGTGCTGGCAGCTTTCGTGTGGGCGCAATCGCTGGACGTTGAGAATTTGGCAGCCGGGCTCTGCCAGAGTCACATAGGCATTGTTGCATCATAACCAACCAAGGCTTTTGCAGAGCACGAATGTCTGTGCGGCAGCGAATGCAGTTCCAAGGGACAGTGAAAACCAGGTAGACCTTTCAGTGCTGGCAGCTTTCGTGTGGGCGCAATCGCTGGACGTTGAGAATTTGGCAGCCGGGCTCTGCGACAGTCACATAGGCATTGTTGCATCATAACCAACCAAGGCATTTGCAGAACACGAATGTCTGTGCGGCAGCGAATGCAGTTCCAAGGGACAGTGAAAACCAGGTAGAGCTTGCAGTGCTGGCAGCTTTCGTGTGGGTGCAATCGCTGGACGTTTCGAATTTTGCAGCCGGGCTCTGCGACAGTCACGTAGGCATTGTTGCATCATAACCAACCAAGGCATTTTCAGAGCGCGAATGTCTGTGCGGCAGCGAATGCAGTTCCAAGGGACAGTGAAAACCAGGTAGAGCTTGCAGTGCTGGCAGCTTTCGTGTGGGCGCAATCGCTGGACGTTTCAAATTTGGCAGCCCGGCTCTGCGACAGTCACATAGGCATTGTTGCATCATAACCAACCAAGGCATTTTCAGAGCGCGAATGTCTGTGCGGCAGCGAATGCAGTTCCAAGGGACAGTGAAAACCAGGTAGACCTCTCAGTGCTGGCAGCTTTCGTGTGGGCGCAATCGCTGGACGTTGAGAATTTGGCAGCCGGGCTCTGCCAGAGTCACATAGGCATTGTTGCATCATAACCAACCAAGGCATTTGCAGAGCACGAATGTCTGTGCGGCAGCGAATGCAGTTCCAAGGGACAGTGAAAACCAGGTAGACCTTTCAGTGCTGGCAGTATTCGTGTGGGCGCAATCGCTGGACGTTTCGAATTTGGCAGCCGGGCTCTGCGATAGTCACATAGGCATTGTTACATCATAACCAACCAAAGCTCTTGCGGACCGCGAATGTCTGTGCGGCAGCGAATGCAGTTCCAAGGGACAGTGAAAACCAGGTAGACCTTTCAGTGCTTGCAGTATTCGTGTGGGCGCAATCGCTGGACGTTGAGAATTTGGCAGCCGGGCTCTGCCAGAGTCACATAGGCATTGTTGCATCATAACCAACCAAGGCTTTTGCAGAGCGCGAATGTCTGTGCGGCAGCGAATGCAGTTCCAAGGGACAGTGAAAACCAGGTAGAGCTTGCAGTGCTGGCAGCTTTCGTGTGGGCGCAATCGCTGGACGTTTCGAATTTGGCAGCCGGGCTCTGGCAGAGTCACATAGGCATTCTTGCATCATAACCAACCAAGGCATTTTCAGAGCGCGAATGTCTGTGCGGCAGCGAATGCAGTTCCAAGGGACAGTGAAAACCAGGTAGAGCTTGCAGTGCTGGCAGCTTTCGTGTGGGCGCAATCGCTGGACGTTTCAAATTTGGCAGCCCGGCTCTGCGACAGTCACATAGGCATTGTTGCATCATAACCAACCAAGGCATTTGCAGAGCACGAATGTCTGTGCGGCAGCGAATGCAGTTCCAAGGGACAGTGAAAACCAGGTAGACCTCTCAGTGCTGGCAGTATTCGTGTGGGCGCAATCGCTGGACGTTTCGAATTTGGCAGCCGGGCTCTGCCAGAGTCACATAGGCATTGTTACATCATAACCAACCAAGGCTTTTGCAGAGCGCGAATGTCTGTGCGGCAGCGAATGCAGTTCCAAGGGACAGTGAAAACCAGGTAGACCTTTCAGTGCTGGCAGCTTTCGTGTGGGCGCAATCGCTGGACGTTGAGAATTTGGCAGCCGGGCTCTGCCAGAGTCACATAGGCATTGTTGCATCATAACCAACCAAGGCATTTTCAGAGCGCGAATGTCTGTGCGGCAGCGAATGCAGTTCCAAGGGACAGTGAAAACCAGGTAGACCTTTCAGTGCTGGCAGCTTTCGTGTGGGCGCAATCGCTGGACGTTGAGAATTTGGCAGCCGGGCTCTGCGACAGTCACATAGGCATTGTTGCATCATAACCAACCAAGGCATTTGCAGAGCACGAATGTCTGTGCGGCAGCGAATGCAGTTCCAAGGGACAGTGAAAACCAGGTAGAGCTTTCAGTGCTGGCAGCTTTCGTGTGGGCGCAATCGCTGGACGTTTCGAATTTGGCAGCCGGGCTCTGCCAGAGTCACATAGGCATTGTTACATCATAACCAACCAGGGCATTTGCAGAGCGCGAATGTCTGTGCGGCAGCGAATGGAGTTCCAAGGGACAGTGAAAACCAGGTAGACCTTTCAGTGCTGGCAGTATTCGTGTGGGCGCAATCGCTGGACGTTGAGAATTTGGCAGCCGGGCTCTGCCAGAGTCACATAGGCATTGTTGCATCATAACCAACCAAGGCTTTTGCAGAGCGCGAATGTCTGTGCGGCAGCGAATGCAGTTCCAAGGGACAGTGAAAACCCGGTAGACCTTTCAGTGCTGGCAGCTTTCGTGTGGGTGCAATCGCTGGACGTTTCGAATTGGGCAGCCGGGCTCTGCGACAGTCACGTAGGCATTTTTGCATCATAACCAACCAAGGCATTTTCAGAGCGCGAATGTCTGTGCGGCAGCGAATGCAGTTCCAAGGGACAGTGAAAACCAGGTAGAGCTTGCAGTGCTGGCAGCTTTCGTGTGGGCGCAATCGCTGGACGTTTCAAATTTGGCAGCCCGGCTCTGCGACAGTCACATAGGCATTGTTGCATCATAACCAACCAAGGCATTTGCAGAGCACGAATGTCTGTGCGGCAGCGAATGCAGTTCCAAGGGACAGTGAAAACCAGGTAGACCTCTCAGTGCTGGCAGTATTCGTGTGGGCGCAATCGCTGGACGTTTTGAATTTGGCAGCCGGGCTCTGCGACAGTCACATAGGCATTGTTGCATCATAACCAACCAAGGCTTTTGCAGAGCGCGAATGTCTGTGTGGCAGCGAATGCAGTTCCAAGGGACAGTGAAAACCAGGTAGAGCTTTCAGTGCTGGCAGCTTTCGTGTGGGTGCAATCGCTGGACGTTGAGAATTTGGCAGCCGGGCTCTGCCAGAGTCACATAGGCATTGTTGCATCATAACCAACCAAGGCATTTGCAGAGCGCGAATGTCTGTGCGGCAGCGAATGCAGTTCCAAGGGACAGTGAAAACCAGGTAGAGCTTTCAGTGCTGGCAGCTTTCGTGTGGGCGCAATCGCTGGACGTTTCGAATTTGGCAGCCGGGCTCTGCCAGAGTCACATAGGCATTGTTGCATCATAACCAACCAAAGCTCTTGCGGAGCGCGAATGTCTGTGCGGCAGCGAATGCAGTTCCAAGGGACAGTGAAAACCAGGTAGACCTTTCAGTGCTGGCAGCTTTCGTGTGGGCGCAATCGCTGGACGTTGAGAATTTGGCAGCCGGGCTCTGCCAGAGTCACATAGGCATTGTTGCATCATAACCAACCAAGGCTTTTGCAGAGCGCGAATGTCTGTGCGGCAGCGAATGCAGTTCCAAGGGACAGTGAAAACCAGGTAGAGCTTTCAGTGCTGGCAGCTTTCGTGTGGGCGCAATCGCTGGACGTTGAGAATTTGGCAGCCGGGCTCTGCCAGAGTCACATAGGCATTGTTGCATCATAACCAACCAAGGCATTTTCAGAGTGCGAATGTCTGTGCGGCAGCGAATGCAGTTCCAAGGGACAGTGAAAACCAGGTAGACCTTTCAGTGCTTGCAGTATTCGTGTGGGCGCAATCGCTGGACGTTTCGAATTTGGCAGCCGGGCTCTGCGACAGTCACATAGGCATTGTTGCATCATAACCAACCAAGGCATTTGCAGAGCACGAATGTCTGTGCGGCAGTGAATGCAGTTCCAAGGGACAGTGAAAACCAGGTAGACCTTTCAGTCATGGCAGTATTCGTGTGGGCGCAATCGCTGGACGTTGAGAATTTGGCCGCCGGGCTCTGCCAGAGTCACATAGGCATTGTTGCATCATAACCAACCAAGGCATTTGCAGAGCGCGAATGTCTGTGCGGCAGCGAATGCAGTTCCAAGGGACAGTGAAAACCAGGTAGACCTTTCAGTCATGGCAGCTTTCGTGTGGGCGCAATCGCTGGACGTTGAGAATTTGGCAGCCGGGCTCTGCGACAGTCACATAGGCATTGTTGCATCATAACCAACCAAGGCATTTGCAGAGCGCGAATGTCTGTGCGGCAGCGAATGCAGTTCCAAGGGACAGTGAAAACCAGGTAGACCTTTCAGTGCTGGCAGCTTTCGTGTGGGCGCAATCGCTGGACGTTGAGAATTTGGCAGCCGGGCTCTGCCAGAGTCACATAGGCATTGTTGCATCATAACCAACCAAGGCTTTTGCAGAGCGCGAATGTGTGTGCGGCAGCGAATGCAGTTCCAAGGGACAGTGAAAACCAGGTAGACCTTTCAGTGCTGGCAGTATTCGTGTGGGCGCAATCGCTGGACATTGAGAATTTGGCAGCCGGGCTCTGCCAGAGTCACATAGGCATTGTTGCATCATAACCAACCAAGGCTTTTGCAGAGCGCGAATGTCTGTGCGGCAGCGAATGCAGTTCCAAGGGACAGTGAAAACCAGGTAGAGCTTGCAGTGCTGGCAGCTTTCGTGTGGGCGCAATCGCTGGACGTTTCGAATTTGGCAGCCGGGCTCTGCGACAGTCACGTAGGCATTGTTGCATTATAACCAACCAAGGCATTTGCAGAGCGCGAATGTCTGTGCGGCAGCGAATGCAGTTCCAAGGGACAGTGAAAACCAGGTAGACCTTTCATTGCTGGCAGCTTTCGTGTGGGCGCAATCGCTGGACGTTTCGAATTTGGCAGCCGGGCTCTGCCAGAGTCACATAGGCATTGTTGCATCATAACCAACCAAGGCATTTGCAGAGCGCGAATGTCTGTGCGGCAGCGAATGCAGTTCCAAGGGACAGTGAAAACCAGGTAGAGCTTTCCGTGCTGGCAGCTTTCGTGTGGGCGCAATCGCTGGACGTTGAGAACTTGGCAGCCGGGCTCTGCCAGAGTCACGTAGGCATTGTTGCATCATAACCAACCAAGGCTTTTGCAGAGCGCGAATGTCTGTGCGGCAGCGAATGCAGTTCCAAGGGACAGTGAAAACCAGGTAGAGCTTTCAGTGCTGGCAGCTTTCGTGTGGGCGCAATCGCTGGACGTTGAGAATTTGGCAGCCGGGCTCTGCCAGAGTCACAGGCATTGTTGCATCATAACCAACCAAGGCATTTGCAGAGCGCGAATGTCTGTGCGGCAGCGAATGCAGTTCCAAGGGACAGTGAAAACCAGGTAGACCTTTCTGTGCTGGCAGTATTCGTGTGGGCGCAATCGCTGGACGTTTCGAATTTGGCAGCCGGGCTCTGCGATAGCCACATAGGCATTGGTACATCATAACCAACCAAAGCTCATGCGGAGCGCGAATGTCTGTGCGGCAGCGAATGCAGTTCCAAGGGACAGTGAAAACCAGGTAGACCTTTCAGTGCTTGCAGTATTCGTGTGGGCGCAATCTCTGGACGTTTCGAATTTGGCAGCCGGGCTCTGCCAGAGTCACATAGGCATTGTTGCATCATAACCAACCAAGGCTTTTGCAGAGCGCGAATGTCTGTGCGGCAGCGAATGCAGTTCCAAGGGACAGTGAAAACCAGGTAGAGCTTTCAGTGCTGGCAGCTTTCGTGTGGGCGCAATCGCTAGACGTTTCGAATTTGGCAGCCGGGCTCTGCCAGACTCACATAGGCATTGTTGCATCATAACCAACCAAGGCATTTGAAGAGCGCGAATGTCTGTGCGGCAGCGAATGCAGTTCCAAGGGACAGTGAAAACCAGGTAGAGCTTGCAGTGCTGGCAGCTTTCGTGTGGGCGCAATCGCTGGACGTTGAGAATTTGGCAGCCGGGCTCTGCCAGAGTCACATAGGCATTGTTGCATCATAACCAACCAAGGCATTTTCAGAGCGCGAATGTCTGTGCGGCAGCGAATGCAGTTCCAAGGGACAGTGAAAACCAGGTAGACCTCTCAGTGCTGGCAGCTTTCGTGTGGGCGCAATCGCTGGACGTTGAGAATTTGGCAGCCGGGCTCTGCGACAGTCACATAGGCATTGTTGCATCATAACCAACCAAGGCATTTGCAGAGCACGAATGTCTGTGCGGCAGCGAATGCAGTTCCAAGGGACAGTGAAAACCAGGTAGAGCTTTCAGTGCTGGCAGCTTTCGTGTGGGCGCAATCGCTGGACGTTTCGAATTTGGCAGCCGGGCTCTGCCAGAGTCACATAGGCATTGTTACATCATAACCAACCAGGGCATTTGCAGAGCGCGAATGTCTGTGCGGCAGCGAATGGAGTTCCAAGGGACAGTGAAAACCAGGTAGACCTCTCAGTGCTGGCAGCTTTCGTGTGGGCGCAATCGCTGGACGTTGAGAATTTGGCAGCCGGGCTCTGCCAGAGTCACATAGGCATTGTTGCATCATAACCAACCAAGGCTTTTGCAGAGCGCGAATGTTTGTGCGGCAGCGAATGCAGTACCAAGGGACAGTGAAAACCCAGTATACCTTTCAGTGCTGGCAGCTTTCGTGTGGGCGCAATCGCTGGACGTTTCGAATTTGGCAGCCGGGCTCTGCGACAGTCACATAGGCATTGTTGCATCATAACCAACCAAGGCATTTGCAGAGCACGAATGTCTGTGCGGCAGCGAATGCAGTTCCAAGGGACAGTAAAAACCAGGTAGAGCTTTCAGTGCTGGCAGCTTTCGTGTGGGCGCAATCGCTGGACGTTGAGAATTTGGCAGCCGGGCTCTGCCAGAGTCACATAGGCATTGTTGCATCATAACCAACCAAGGCATTTGCAGAGCACGAATGTCTGTGCGGCAGCGAATGCAGTTCCAAGGGACAGTGAAAACCAGGTAGACCTTTCAGTGCTGGCAGCTTTCGTGTGGGCGCAATCGCTGGACGTTGAGAATTTGGCAGCCGGGCTCTGCGACAGTCACATAGGCATTGTTGCATCATAACCAACCAAGGCATTTGCAGAACACGAATGTCTGTGCGGCAGCGAATGCAGTTCCAAGGGACAGTGAAAACCAGGTAGAGCTTGCAGTGCTGGCAGCTTTCGTGTGGGTGCAATCGCTGGACGTTTCGAATTTTGCAGCCGGGCTCTGCGACAGTCACGTAGGCATTGTTGCATCATAACCAACCAAGGCATTTTCAGAGCGCGAATGTCTGTGCGGCAGCAAATGCAGTTCCAAGGGACAGTGAAAACCAGGTAGAGCTTGCAGTGCTGGCAGCTTTCGTGTGGGCGCAATCGCTGGACGTTTCAAATTTGGCAGCCCGGCTCTGCGACAGTCACATAGGCATTGTTGCATCATAACCAACCAAGGCATTTGCAGAGCACGAATGTCTGTGCGGCAGCGAATGCAGTTCCAAGGGACAGTGAAAACCAGGTAGACCTCTCAGTGCTGGCAGCTTTCGTGTGGGCGCAATCGCTGGACGTTGAGAATTTGGCAGCCGGACTCTGCCAGAGTCAAATAGGCATTGTTGCATCATAACCAACCAAGGCTTTTGCAGAGCGCGAATGTCTGTGCGGCAGCGAATGCAGTTCCAAGGGACAGTGAAAACCAGGTAGACCTTTCAGTGCTGGCAGCTTTCGTGTGGGCGCAATCGCTGGACGTTTCGAATTTGGCAGCCGGGCTCTGCCAGAGTCACATAGGCATTGTTGCATCATAACCAACCAAGGCATTTGCAGAGCACGAATGTCTGTGCGGCAGCGAATGCAGTTCCAAGGGACAGTGAAAACCAGGTAGACCTTTCAGTGCTGGCAGTATTCGTGTGGGCGCAATCGCTGGACGTTTCGAATTTGGCAGCCGGGCTCTGCGATAGTCACATAGGCATTGTTACATCATAACCAACCAAAGCTCTTGCGGACCGCGAATGTCTGTGCGGCAGCGAATGCAGTTCCAAGGGACAGTGAAAACCCGGTAGACCTTTCAGTGCTTGCAGTATTCGTGTGGGCGCAATCGCTGGACGTTGAGACTTTGGCAGCCGGGCTCTGCCAGAGTCACATAGGCATTGTTGCATCATAACCAACCAAGGCATTTGCAGAGCACGAATGTCTGTGCGGCAGCGAATGCAGTTCCAAGGGACAGTGAAAACCAGGTAGAGCTTTCAGTGCTGGCAGCTTTCGTGTGGGCGCAATCGCTGGACGTTTCGAATTTGGCAGCCGGGCTCTGCCAGAGTCACATAGGCATTGTTACATCATAACCAACCAGGGCATTTGCAGAGCGCGAATGTCTGTGCGGCAGCGAATGGAGTTCCAAGGGACAGTGAAAACCAGGTAGACCTCTCAGTGCTGGCAGCTTTCGTGTGGGCGCAATCGCTGGACGTTGAGAATTTGGCAGCCGGGCTCTGCCAGAGTCACATAGGCATTGTTGCATCATAACCAACCAAGGCTTTTGCAGAGCGCGAATGTTTGTGCGGCAGCGAATGCAGTACCAAGGGACAGTGAAAACCCAGTATACCTTTCAGTGCTGGCAGCTTTCGTGTGGGCGCAATCGCTGGACGTTTCGAATTTGGCAGCCGGGCTCTGCGACAGTCACATAGGCATTGTTGCATCATAACCAACCAAGGCATTTGCAGAGCACGAATGTCTGTGCGGCAGCGAATGCAGTTCCAAGGGACAGTAAAAACCAGGTAGAGCTTTCAGTGCTGGCAGCTTTCGTGTGGGCGCAATCGCTGGACGTTGAGAATTTGGCAGCCGGGCTCTGCCAGAGTCACATAGGCATTGTTGCATCATAACCAACCAAGGCATTTGCAGAGCACGAATGTCTGTGCGGCAGCGAATGCAGTTCCAAGGGACAGTGAAAACCAGGTAGACCTTTCAGTGCTGGCAGCTTTCGTGTGGGCGCAATCGCTGGACGTTGAGAATTTGGCAGCCGGGCTCTGCGACAGTCACATAGGCATTGTTGCATCATAACCAACCAAGGCATTTGCAGAACACGAATGTCTGTGCGGCAGCGAATGCAGTTCCAAGGGACAGTGAAAACCAGGTAGAGCTTGCAGTGCTGGCAGCTTTCGTGTGGGTGCAATCGCTGGACGTTTCGAATTTTGCAGCCGGGCTCTACGACAGTCACGTAGGCATTGTTGCATCATAACCAACCAAGGCATTTTCAGAGCGCGAATGTCTGTGCGGCAGCAAATGCAGTTCCAAGGGACAGTGAAAACCAGGTAGAGCTTGCAGTGCTGGCAGCTTTCGTGTGGGCGCAATCGCTGGACGTTTCAAATTTGGCAGCCCGGCTCTGCGACAGTCACATAGGCATTGTTGCATCATAACCAACCAAGGCATTTGCAGAGCACGAATGTCTGTGCGGCAGCGAATGCAGTTCCAAGGGACAGTGAAAACCAGGTAGACCTCTCAGTGCTGGCAGCTTTCGTGTGGGCGCAATCGCTGGACGTTGAGAATTTGGCAGCCGGGCTCTGCCAGAGTCAAATAGGCATTGTTGCATCATAACCAACCAAGGCTTTTGCAGAGCGCGAATGTCTGTGCGGCAGCGAATGCAGTTCCAAGGGACAGTGAAAACCAGGTAGACCTTTCAGTGCTGGCAGCTTTCGTGTGGGCGCAATCGCTGGACGTTTCGAATTTGGCAGCCGGGCTCTGCCAGAGTCACATAGGCATTGTTGCATCATAACCAACCAAGGCATTTGCAGAGCACGAATGTCTGTGCGGCAGCGAATGCAGTTCCAAGGGACAGTGAAAACCAGGTAGACCTTTCAGTGCTGGCAGTATTCGTGTGGGCGCAATCGCTGGACGTTTCGAATTTGGCAGCCGGGCTCTGCGATAGTCACATAGGCATTGTTACATCATAACCAACCAAAGCTCTTGCGGACCGCGAATGTCTGTGTGGCAGCGAATGCAGTTCCAAGGGACAGTGAAAACCCGGTAGACCTTTCAGTGCTTGCAGTATTCGTGTGGGCGCAATCGCTGGACGTTGAGAATTTGGCAGCCGGGCTCTGCCAGAGTCACATAGGCATTGTTGCATCATAACCAACCAAGGCTTTTGCAGAGCGCGAATGTTTGTGCGGCAGCGAATGCAGTACCAAGGGACAGTGAAAACCCAGTATACCTTTCAGTGCTGGCAGCTTTCGTGTGGGCGCAATCGCTGGACGTTTCGAATTTGGCAGCCGGGCTCTGCGACAGTCACATAGGCATTGTTGCATCATAACCAACCAAGGCATTTGCAGAGCACGAATGTCTGTGCGGCAGCGAATGCAGTTCCAAGGGACAGTAAAAACCAGGTAGAGCTTTCAGTGCTGGCAGCTTTCGTGTGGGCGCAATCGCTGGACGTTGAGAATTTGGCAGCCGGGCTCTGCGACAGTCACATAGGCATTGTTGCATCATAACCAACCAAGGCATTTGCAGAACACGAATGTCTGTGCGGCAGCGAATGCAGTTCCAAGGGACAGTGAAAACCAGGTAGAGCTTGCAGTGCTGGCAGCTTTCGTGTGGGTGCAATCGCTGGACGTTTCGAATTTTGCAGCCGGGCTCTGCGACAGTCACGTAGGCATTGTTGCATCATAACCAACCAAGGCATTTTCAGAGCGCGAATGTCTGTGCGGCATCAAATGCAGTTCCAAGGGACAGTGAAAACCAGGTAGAGCTTGCAGTGCTGGCAGCTTTCGTGTGGGCGCAATCGCTGGACGTTTCAAATTTGGCAGCCCGGCTCTGCGACAGTCACATAGGCATTGTTGCATCATAACCAACCAAGGCATTTGCAGAGCACGAATGTCTGTGCGGCAGCGAATGCAGTTCCAAGGGACAGTGAAAACCAGGTAGACCTCTCAGTGCTGGCAGCTTTCGTGTGGGCGCAATCGCTGGACGTTGAGAATTTGGCAGCCGGGCTCTGCCAGAGTCAAATAGGCATTGTTGCATCATAACCAACCAAGGCTTTTGCAGAGCGCGAATGTCTGTGCGGCAGCGAATGCAGTTCCAAGGGACAGTGAAAACCAGGTAGACCTTTCAGTGCTGGCAGCTTTCGTGTGGGCGCAATCGCTGGACGTTGAGAATTTGGCAGCCGGGCTCTGCCAGAGTCACATAGGCATTGTTGCATCATAACCAACCAAGGCATTTGCAGAGCACGAATGTCTGTGCGGCAGCGAATGCAGTTCCAAGGGACAGTGAAAACCAGGTAGACCTTTCAGTGCTGGCAGTATTCGTGTGGGCGCAATCGCTGGACGTTTCGAATTTGGCAGCCGGGCTCTGCGATAGTCACATAGGCATTGTTACATCATAACCAACCAAAGCTCTTGCGGACCGCGAATGTCTGTGCGGCAGCGAATGCAGTTCCAAGGGACAGTGAAAACCCGGTAGACCTTTCAGTGCTTGCAGTATTCGTGTGGGCGCAATCGCTGGACGTTGAGAATTTGGCAGCCGGGCTCTGCCAGAGTCACATAGGCATTGTTGCATCATAACCAACCAAGGCTTTTGCAGAGCGCGAATGTCTGTGCGGCAGCGAATGCAGTTCCAAGGGACAGTGAAAACCAGGTAGAGCTTGCAGTGCTGGCAGCTTTCGTGTGGGCGCAATCGCTGGACGTTGAGAATTTGGCAGCCGGGCTCTGCCAGAGTCACATAGGCATTGTTGCATCATAACCAACCAAGGCATTTTCAGAGCGCGAATGTCTGTGCGGCAGCGAATGCAGTTCCAAGGGACAGTGAAAACCAGGTAGAGCTTTCAGTGCTGGCAGCTTTCGTGTGGGCGCAATCGCTGGACGTTTCGAATTTGGCAGCCGGGCTCTGCCAGAGTCACATAGGCATTGTTGCATCATAACCAACCAAGGCATTTTCAGAGCGCGAATGTCTGTGCGGCAGCGAATGCAGTTCCAAGGGACAGTGAAAACCAGGTAGACCTCTCAGTGCTGGCAGCTTTCGTGTGGGCGCAATCGCTGGACGTTGAGAATTTGGCAGCCGGGCTCTGCGACAGTCACATAGGCATTGTTGCATCATAACCAACCAAGGCATTTGCAGAGCACGAATGTCTGTGCGGCAGCGAATGCAGTTCCAAGGGACAGTGAAAACCAGGTAGAGCTTTCAGTGCTGGCAGCTTTCGTGTGGGCGCAATCGCTGGACGTTTCGAATTTGGCAGCCGGGCTCTGCCAGAGTCACATAGGCATTGTTACATCATAACCAACCAGGGCATTTGCAGAGCGCGAATGTCTGTGCGGCAGCGAATGGAGTTCCAAGGGACAGTGAAAACCAGGTAGACCTCTCAGTGCTGGCAGCTTTCGTGTGGGCGCAATCGCTGGACGTTGAGAATTTGGCAGCCGGGCTCTGCCAGAGTCACATAGGCATTGTTGCATCATAACCAACCAAGGCTTTTGCAGAGCGCGAATGTTTGTGCGGCAGCGAATGCAGTACCAAGGGACAGTGAAAACCCAGTATACCTTTCAGTGCTGGCAGCTTTCGTGTGGGCGCAATCGCTGGACGTTTCGAATTTGGCAGCCGGGCTCTGCGACAGTCACATAGGCATTGTTGCATCATAACCAACCAAGGCATTTGCAGAGCACGAATGTCTGTGCGGCAGCGAATGCAGTTCCAAGGGACAGTAAAAACCAGGTAGAGCTTTCAGTGCTGGCAGCTTTCGTGTGGGCGCAATCGCTGGACGTTGAGAATTTGGCAGCCGGGCTCTGCCAGAGTCACATAGGCATTGTTGCATCATAACCAACCAAGGCATTTGCAGAGCACGAATGTCTGTGCGGCAGCGAATGCAGTTCCAAGGGACAGTGAAAACCAGGTAGACCTTTCAGTGCTGGCAGCTTTCGTGTGGGCGCAATCGCTGGACGTTGAGAATTTGGCAGCCGGGCTCTGCGACAGTCACATAGGCATTGTTGCATCATAACCAACCAAGGCATTTGCAGAACACGAATGTCTGTGCGGCAGCGAATGCAGTTCCAAGGGACAGTGAAAACCAGGTAGAGCTTGCAGTGCTGGCAGCTTTCGTGTGGGTGCAATCGCTGGACGTTTCGAATTTTGCAGCCGGGCTCTGCGACAGTCACGTAGGCATTGTTGCATCATAACCAACCAAGGCATTTTCAGAGCGCGAATGTCTGTGCGGCAGCAAATGCAGTTCCAAGGGACAGTGAAAACCAGGTAGAGCTTGCAGTGCTGGCAGCTTTCGTGTGGGCGCAATCGCTGGACGTTTCAAATTTGGCAGCCCGGCTCTGCGACAGTCACATAGGCATTGTTGCATCATAACCAACCAAGGCATTTGCAGAGCACGAATGTCTGTGCGGCAGCGAATGCAGTTCCAAGGGACAGTGAAAACCAGGTAGACCTCTCAGTGCTGGCAGCTTTCGTGTGGGCGCAATCGCTGGACGTTGAGAATTTGGCAGCCGGGCTCTGCCAGAGTCAAATAGGCATTGTTGCATCATAACCAACCAAGGCTTTTGCAGAGCGCGAATGTCTGTGCGGCAGCGAATGCAGTTCCAAGGGACAGTGAAAACCAGGTAGACCTTTCAGTGCTGGCAGCTTTCGTGTGGGCGCAATCGCTGGACGTTTCGAATTTGGCAGCCGGGCTCTGCCAGAGTCACATAGGCATTGTTGCATCATAACCAACCAAGGCATTTGCAGAGCACGAATGTCTGTGCGGCAGCGAATGCAGTTCCAAGGGACAGTGAAAACCAGGTAGACCTTTCAGTGCTGGCAGTATTCGTGTGGGCGCAATCGCTGGACGTTTCGAATTTGGCAGCCGGGCTCTGCGATAGTCACATAGGCATTGTTGCATCATAACCAACCAAAGCTCTTGCGGACCGCGAATGTCTGTGCGGCAGCGAATGCAGTTCCAAGGGACAGTGAAAACCCGGTAGACCTTTCAGTGCTTGCAGTATTCATGTGGGCGCAATCGCTGGACGTTGAGAATTTGGCAGCCGGGCTCTGCCAGAGTCACATAGGCATTGTTGCATCATAACCAACCAAGGCTTTTGCAGAGCGCGAATGTCTGTGCGGCAGCGAATGCAGTTCCAAGGGACAGTGAAAACCAGGTAGAGCTTGCAGTGCTGGCAGCTTTCGTGTGGGCGCAATCGCTGGACGTTGAGAATTTGGCAGCCGGGCTCTGCCAGAGTCACATAGGCATTGTTGCATCATAACCAACCAAGGCATTTTCAGAGCGCGAATGTCTGTGCGGCAGCGAATGCAGTTCCAAGGGACAGTGAAAACCAGGTAGAGCTTTCAGTGCTGGCAGCTTTCGTGTGGGCGCAATCGCTGGACGTTTCGAATTTGGCAGCCGGGCTCTGCCAGAGTCACATAGGCATTGTTACATCATAACCAACCAGGGCATTTGCAGAGCGCGAATGTCTGTGCGGCAGCGAATGGAGTTCCAAGGGACAGTGAAAACCAGGTAGACCTTTCAGTGCTGGCAGTATTCGTGTGGGCGCAATCGCTGGACGTTGAGAATTTGGCAGCCGGGCTCTGCCAGAGTCACATAGGCATTGTTGCATCATAACCAACCAAGGCTTTTGCAGAGCGCGAATGTCTGTGCGGCAGCGAATGCAGTTCCAAGGGACAGTAAAAACCAGGTAGAGCTTTCAGTGCTGGCAGCTTTCGTGTGGGCGCAATCGCTGGACGTTGAGAATTTGGCAGCCGGGCTCTGCCAGAGTCACATAGGCATTGTTGCATCATAACCAACCAAGGCATTTGCAGAGCACGAATGTCTGTGCGGCAGCGAATGCAGTTCCAAGGGACAGTGAAAACCAGGTAGACCTTTCAGTGCTGGCAGCTTTCGTGTGGGCGCAATCGCTGGACGTTGAGAATTTGGCAGCCGGGCTCTGCGACAGTCACGTAGGCATTGTTGCATCATAACCAACCAAGGCATTTGCAGAGCACGAATGTCTGTGCAGCAGCGAATGCAGTTCCAAGGGACAGTGAAAACCAGGTAGAGCTTGCAGTGCTGGCAGCTTTCGTGTGGGCGCAATCGCTGGACGTTGAGAATTTGGCAGCCGGGCTCTGGCAGAGTCACATAGGCATTGTTGCATCATAACCAACCAAGGCATTTTCAGAGCGCGAATGTCTGTGCGGCAGCGAATGCAGTTCCAAGGGACAGTGAAAACCAGGTAGAGCTTGCAGTGCTGGCAGCTTTCGTGTGGGCGCAATCGCTGGACGTTTCAAATTTGGCAGCCCGGCTCTGCGACAGTCACATAGGCATTGTTGCATCATAACCAACCAAGGCATTTGCAGAGCACGAATGTCTGTGCGGCAGCGAATGCAGTTCCAAGGGACAGTGAAAACCAGGTAGACCTCTCAGTGCTGGCAGTATTCGTGTGGGCGCAATCGCTGGACTTTGAGAATTTGGCAGCCGGGCTCTGCCAGAGTCACATAGGCATTGTTGCATCATAACCAACCAAGGCATTTTCAGAGCGCGAATGTCTGTGCGGCAGCGAATGCAGTTCCAAGGGACAGTGAAAACCAGGTAGACCTTTCAGTGCTGGCCGCTTTCGTGTGGGCGCAATCGCTGGACGTTTCGAATTTGGCAGCCGGGCTCTGCCAGAGTCACATAGGCATTGTTGCATCATAACCAACCAAGGCATTTGCAGAGCATGAATGTCTGTGCGGCAGCGAATGCAGTTCCAAGGGACAGTGAAAACCAGGTAGACCTTTCAGTGCTGGCAGCTTTCGTGTGGGCGCAATCGCTGGACGTTGAGAATTTGGCAGCCGGGCTCTGCCAGAGTCACATAGGCATTGTTGCATCATAACCAACCAAGGCTTTTGCAGAGCGCGAATGTCTGTGCGGCAGCGAATGCAGTTCCAAGGGACAGTGAAAACCAGGTAGAGCTTTCAGTGCTGGCAGCTTTCGTGTGGGCGCAATCGCTGGACGTTGAGAATTTGGCAGCCGGGCTCTGCCAGAGTCACATAGGCATTGTTCCATCATAACCAACCAAGGCATTTTCAGAGCGCGAATGTCTGTGCGGCAGCGAATGCAGTTCCAAGGGACAGTGAAAACCAGGTAGAGCTTTCAGTGCTGGCAGCTTTCGTGTGGGCGCAATTGCTGGACGTTGAGAATTTGGCAGCCGGGCTCTGCGACAGTCACATAGGCATTGTTGCATCATAACCAACCAAGGCATTTGCAGAGCGCGAATGTCTGTGCGGCAGCGAATGCAGTTCCAAGGGACAGTGAAAACCCGGTAGACCTTTCAGTGCTGGCAGCTTTCGTGTGGGCGCAATCGCTGGACGTTTCGAATTTGGCAGCCGGGCTCTGCGACAGTCACGTAGGCATTGTTGCATCATAACCAACCAAGGCTTTTGCAGAGCGCGAATGTCTGTGCGGCAGCGAATGAAGTTCCAAGGGACAGTGAAAACCAGGTAGACCTTTCAGTGCTTGCAGTATTCGTGTGGGCGCAATCGCTGGACGTTTCGAATTTGGCAGCCGGGCTCTGCCAGAGTCACATAGGCATTGTTGCATCATAACCAACCAAGGCATTTGCAGAGCGCGAATGTCTGTGCGGCAGCGAATGCAGTTCCAAGGGACAGTGAAAACCCGGTAGACCTTTCAGTGCTGGCAGCTTTCGTGTGGGCGCAATCGCTGGACGTTTCGAATTTGGCAGCCGGGCTCTGCGACAGTCACGTAGGCATTGTTGCATCATAACCAACCAAGGCTTTTGCAGAGCGCGAATGTCTGTGCGGCAGCGAATGAAGTTCCAAGGGACAGTGAAAACCAGGTAGACCTTTCAGTGCTTGCAGTATTCGTGTGGGCGCAATCGCTGGACGTTTCGAATTTGGCAGCCGGGCTCTGCCAGAGTCACATAGGCATTGTTGCATCATAACCAACCAAGGCATTTGCAGAGCACGAATGTCTGTGCGGCAGTGAATGCAGTTCCAAGGGACAGTGAAAACCAGGTAGACCTTTCAGTGCTTGCAGTATTCGTGTGGGCGCAATCGCTGGACGTTGAGAATTTGGCAGCCGGGCTCTGCCAGAGTCACATAGGCATTGTTGCATCATAACCAACCAAGGCATTTGCAGAGCGCGAATGTCTGTGCGGCAGCGAATGCAGTTCCAAGGGACAGTGAAAACCAGGTAGACCTTTCAGTCATGGCAGCTTTCGTGTGGGCGCAGTCGCTGGACGTTTCGAATTTGGCAGCCGGGCTCTGCGACAGTCACATAGGCATTGTTGCATCATAACCAACCAAGGCATTTGCAGTGCACGAATGTCTGTGCGGCAGCGAATGCAGTTCCAAGGGACAGTGAAAACCAGGTAGACCTTTCAGTGCTGGCAGCTTTCGTGTGGGCGCAATCGCTGGACGTTGAGAATTTGGCAGCCGGGCTCTGCCAGAGTCACATAGGCATTGTTGCATCATAACCAACCAAGGCTTTTGCAGAGCGCGAATGTGTGTGCGGCAGCGAATGCAGTTCCAAGGGACAGTGACAACCAGGTAGAGCTTTCAGTGCTGGCAGCTTTCGTGTGGGCGCAATCGCTGGACGTTTCGAATTTGGCAGCCGGGCTCTGCCAGAGTCACATAGGCATTGTTGCATCATAACCAACCAAGGCATTTGCAGAGCGCGAATGTCTGTGCGGCAGCGAATGCAGTTCCAAGGGACAGTGAAAACCAGGTAGACCTTTCCGTGCTGGCAGTATTCGTGTGGGCGCAATCGCTGGACGTTTCGAATTTGGCAGCCGGGCTCTGCGATAGCCACATAGGCATTGGTACATCATAACCAACCAAAGCTCATGCGGAGCGCGAATGTCTGTGCGGCAGCGAATGCAGTTCCAAGGGACAGTGAAAACCAGGTAGACCTCTCAGTGCTTGCAGTATTCGTGTGGGCGCAATCGCTGGACGTTTCGAATTTGGCAGCCGGGCTCTGCCAGAGTCACATAGGCATTGTTGCATCATAACCAACCAAGGCTTTTGCAGAGCGCGAATGTCTGTGCGGCAGCGAATGCAGTTCCAAGGGACAGTGAAAACCAGGTAGAGCTTGCAGTGCTGGCAGCTTTCGTGTGGGCGCAATCGCTGGACGTTGAGAATTTGGCAGCCGGGCTCTGCCAGAGTCACATAGGCATTGTTGCATCATAACCAACCAAGGCTTTTGCAGAGCGCGAATGTCTGTGCGGCAGCGAATGCAGTTCCAAGGGACAGTGAAAACCAGGTAGACCTTTCAGTGCTGGCAGCTTTCGTGTGGGCGCAATCGCTGGACGTTGAGAATTTGGCAGCCGGGCTCTGCCAGAGTCACATAGGCATTGTTGCATCATAACCAACCAAGGCATTTGCAGAGCACGAATGTCTGTGCGGCAGCGAATGCAGTTCCAAGGGACAGTGAAAACCAGGTAGAGCTTTCAGTGCTGGCAGCTTTCGTGTGGGCGCAATCGCTGGACGTTTCGAATTTGGCAGCCGGGCTCTGCGACAGTCACGTAGGCATTGTTGCATCATAACCAACCAAGGCATTTGCAGAGCACGAATGTCTGTGCGGCAGCGAATGCAGTTCCAAGGGACAGTAAAAACCAGGTAGAGCTTTCAGTGCTGGCAGCTTTCGTGTGGGCGCAATCGCTGGACGTTGAGAATTTGGCAGCCGGGCTCTGCCAGAGTCACATAGGCATTGTTGCATCATAACCAACCAAGGCATTTGCAGAGCACGAATGTCTGTGCGGCAGCGAATGGAGTTCCAAGGGACAGTGAAAACCAGGTAGACCTTTCAGTGCTGGCAGTATTCGTGTAGGCGCAATCGCTGGACGTTGAGAATTTGGCAGCCGGGCTCTGCCAGAGTCACATAGGCATTGTTGCATCATAACCAACCAAGGCTTTTGCAGAGCGCGAATGTTTGTGCGGCAGCGAATGCAGTACCAAGGGACAGTGAAAACCCAGTATACCTTTCAGTGCTGGCAGCTTTCGTGTGGGCGCAATCGCTGGACGTTTCGAATTTGGCAGCCGGGCTCTGCGACAGTCACGTAGGCATTGTTGCATCATAACCAACCAAGGCATTTGCAGAGCACGAATGTCTGTGCGGCAGCGAATGCAGTTCCAAGGGACAGTAAAAACCAGGTAGAGCTTTCAGTGCTGGCAGCTTTCATGTGGGCGCAATCGCTGGACGTTGAGAATTTGGCAGCCGGGCTCTGCCAGAGTCACATAGGCATTGTTGCATCATAACCAACCAAGGCATTTGCAGAGCACGAATGTCTGTGCGGCAGCGAATGCAGTTCCAAGGGACAGTGAAAACCAGGTAGACCTTTCAGTGCTGGCAGCTTTCGTGTGGGCGCAATCGCTGGACGTTGAGAATTTGGCAGCCGGGCTCTGCGACAGTCACATAGGCATTGTTGCATCATAACCAACCAAGGCATTTGCAGAACACGAATGTCTGTGCGGCAGCGAATGCAGTTCCAAGGGACAGTGAAAACCAGGTAGAGCTTGCAGTGCTGGCAGCTTTCGTGTGGGTGCAATCGCTGGACGTTTCGAATTTTGCAGCCGGGCTCTGCGACAGTCACGTAGGCATTGTTGCATCATAACCAACCAAGGCATTTTCAGAGCGCGAATGTCTGTGCGGCAGCAAATGCAGTTCCAAGGGACAGTGAAAACCAGGTAGAGCTTGCAGTGCTGGCAGCTTTCGTGTGGGCGCAATCGCTGGACGTTTCAAATTTGGCAGCCGGGCTCTGCCAGAGTCACATAGGCATTGTTGCATCATAACCAACCAAGGCTTTTGCAGAGCGCGAATGTCTGTGCGGCAGCGAATGCAGTTCCAAGGGACAGTGAAAACCAGGTAGACCTTTCAGTGCTGGCAGCTTTCGTGTGGGCGCAATCGCTGGACGTTTCGAATTTGGCAGCCGGGCTCTGCCAGAGTCACATAGGCATTGTTGCATCATAACCAACCAAGGCATTTGCAGAGCACGAATGTCTCTGCGGCAGCGAATGCAGTTCCAAGGGACAGTGAAAACCAGGTAGACCTTTCAGTGCTGGCAGTATTCGTGTGGGCGCAATCGCTGGACGTTTCGAATTTGGCAGCCGGGCTCTGCGATAGTCACATAGGCATTGTTACATCATAACCAACCAAAGCTCTTGCGGACCGCGAATGTCTGTGCGGCAGCGAATGCAGTTCCAAGGGACAGTGAAAACCAGGTAGACCTTTCAGTGCTTGCAGTATTCGTGTGGGCGCAATCGCTGGACGTTCAGAATTTGGCAGCCGGGCTCTGCCAGAGTCACATAGGCATTGTTGCATCATAACCAACCAAGGCTTTTGCAGAGCGCGAATGTCTGTGCGGCAGCGAATGCAGTTCCAAGGGACAGTGAAAACCAGGTAGAGCTTGCAGTGCTGGCAGCTTTCGTGTGGGCGCAATCGCTGGACGTTGAGAATTTGGCAGCCGGGCTCTGGCAGAGTCACATAGGCATTGTTGCATCATAACCAACCAAGGCATTTTCAGAGCGCGAATGTCTGTGCGGCAGCGAATGCAGTTCCAAGGGACAGTGAAAACCAGGTAGAGCTTGCAGTGCTGGCAGCTTTCGTGTGGGCGCAATCGCTAGACGTTTCGAATTTGGCAGCCCGGCTCTGCGACAGTCACATAGGCATTGTTGCATCATAACCAACCAAGGCATTTGCAGAGCACAAATGTCTGTGCGGCAGCGAATGCAGTTCCAAGGGACAGTGAAAACCAGGTAGACCTCTCAGTGCTGGCAGTATTCGTGTGGGCGCAATCGCTGGACGTTTCGAATTTGGCAGCCGGGCTCTGCCAGAGTCACATAGGCATTGTTGCATCATAACCAACCAAGGCTTTTGCAGAGCGCGAATGTCTGTGCGGCAGCGAATGCAGTTCCAAGGGACAGTGAAAACCAGGTAGACCTTTCAGTGCTGGCAGCTTTCGTGTGGGCGCAATCGCTGGACGTTGAGAATTTGGCAGCCGGGCTCTGCCAGAGTCACATAGGCATTGTTGCATCATAACCAACCAAGGCTTTTGCAGAGCGCGAATGTCTGTGCGGCAGCGAATGCAGTTCCAAGGGACAGTGAAAACCAGGTAGAGCTTTCAGTGCTGGCAGCTTTCGTGTGGGCGCAATCGCTGGACGTTGAGAATTTGGCAGCCGGGCTCTGCCAGAGTCACATAGGCATTGTTCCATCATAACCAACCAAGGCATTTTCAGAGCGCGAATGTCTGTGCGGCAGCGAATGCAGTTCCAAGGGACAGTGAAAACCAGGTAGAGCTTTCAGTGCTGGCAGCTTTCGTGTGGGCGCAATTGCTGGACGTTGAGAATTTGGCAGCCGGGCTCTGCGACAGTCACATAGGCATTGTTGCATCATAACCAACCAAGGCATTTGCAGAGCGCGAATGTCTGTGCGGCAGCGAATGCAGTTCCAAGGGACAGTGAAAACCCGGTAGACCTTTCAGTGCTGGCAGCTTTCGTGTGGGCGCAATCGCTGGACGTTTCGAATTTGGCAGCCGGGCTCTGCGACAGTCACGTAGGCATTGTTGCATCATAACCAACCAAGGCTTTTGCAGAGCGCGAATGTCTGTGCGGCAGCGAATGAAGTTCCAAGGGACAGTGAAAACCAGGTAGACCTTTCAGTGCTTGCAGTATTCGTGTGGGCGCAATCGCTGGACGTTTCGAATTTGGCAGCCGGGCTCTGCCAGAGTCACATAGGCATTGTTGCATCATAACCAACCAAGGCATTTGCAGAGCACGAATGTCTGTGCGGCAGTGAATGCAGTTCCAAGGGACAGTGAAAACCAGGTAGACCTTTCAGTGCTTGCAGTATTCGTGTGGGCGCAATCGCTGGACGTTGAGAATTTGGCAGCCGGGCTCTGCCAGAGTCACATAGGCATTGTTGCATCATAACCAACCAAGGCATTTGCAGAGCGCGAATGTCTGTGCGGCAGCGAATGCAGTTCCAAGGGACAGTGAAAACCAGGTAGACCTTTCAGTCATGGCAGCTTTCGTGTGGGCGCAGTCGCTGGACGTTTCGAATTTGGCAGCCGGGCTCTGCGACAGTCACATAGGCATTGTTGCATCATAACCAACCAAGGCATTTGCAGTGCACGAATGTCTGTGCGGCAGCGAATGCAGTTCCAAGGGACAGTGAAAACCAGGTAGACCTTTCAGTGCTGGCAGCTTTCGTGTGGGCGCAATCGCTGGACGTTTCGAATTTGGCAGCCGGGCTCTGCCAGAGTCACATAGGCATTGTTGCATCATAACCAACCAAGGCATTTGCAGAGCACGAATGTCTCTGCGGCAGCGAATGCAGTTCCAAGGGACAGTGAAAACCAGGTAGACCTTTCAGTGCTGGCAGTATTCGTGTGGGCGCAATCGCTGGACGTTTCGAATTTGGCAGCCGGGCTCTGCGATAGTCACATAGGCATTGTTACATCATAACCAACCAAAGCTCTTGCGGACCGCGAATGTCTGTGCGGCAGCGAATGCAGTTCCAAGGGACAGTGAAAACCAGGTAGACCTTTCAGTGCTTGCAGTATTCGTGTGGGCGCAATCGCTGGACGTTCAGAATTTGGCAGCCGGGCTCTGCCAGAGTCACATAGGCATTGTTGCATCATAACCAACCAAGGCTTTTGCAGAGCGCGAATGTCTGTGCGGCAGCGAATGCAGTTCCAAGGGACAGTGAAAACCAGGTAGAGCTTGCAGTGCTGGCAGCTTTCGTGTGGGCGCAATCGCTGGACGTTGAGAATTTGGCAGCCGGGCTCTGGCAGAGTCACATAGGCATTGTTGCATCATAACCAACCAAGGCATTTTCAGAGCGCGAATGTCTGTGCGGCAGCGAATGCAGTTCCAAGGGACAGTGAAAACCAGGTAGAGCTTGCAGTGCTGGCAGCTTTCGTGTGGGCGCAATCGCTAGACGTTTCGAATTTGGCAGCCCGGCTCTGCGACAGTCACATAGGCATTGTTGCATCATAACCAACCAAGGCATTTGCAGAGCACAAATGTCTGTGCGGCAGCGAATGCAGTTCCAAGGGACAGTGAAAACCAGGTAGACCTCTCAGTGCTGGCAGTATTCGTGTGGGCGCAATCGCTGGACGTTTCGAATTTGGCAGCCGGGCTCTGCCAGAGTCACATAGGCATTGTTGCATCATAACCAACCAAGGCTTTTGCAGAGCGCGAATGTCTGTGCGGCAGCGAATGCAGTTCCAAGGGACAGTGAAAACCAGGTAGACCTTTCAGTGCTGGCAGCTTTCGTGTGGGCGCAATCGCTGGACGTTGAGAATTTGGCAGCCGGGCTCTGCCAGAGTCACATAGGCATTGTTGCATCATAACCAACCAAGGCTTTTGCAGAGCGCGAATGTCTGTGCGGCAGCGAATGCAGTTCCAAGGGACAGTGAAAACCAGGTAGAGCTTTCAGTGCTGGCAGCTTTCGTGTGGGCGCAATCGCTGGACGTTGAGAATTTGGCAGCCGGGCTCTGCCAGAGTCACATAGGCATTGTTCCATCATAACCAACCAAGGCATTTTCAGAGCGCGAATGTCTGTGCGGCAGCGAATGCAGTTCCAAGGGACAGTGAAAACCAGGTAGAGCTTTCAGTGCTGGCAGCTTTCGTGTGGGCGCAATTGCTGGACGTTGAGAATTTGGCAGCCGGGCTCTGCGACAGTCACATAGGCATTGTTGCATCATAACCAACCAAGGCATTTGCAGAGCGCGAATGTCTGTGCGGCAGCGAATGCAGTTCCAAGGGACAGTGAAAACCCGGTAGACCTTTCAGTGCTGGCAGCTTTCGTGTGGGCGCAATCGCTGGACGTTTCGAATTTGGCAGCCGGGCTCTGCGACAGTCACGTAGGCATTGTTGCATCATAACCAACCAAGGCTTTTGCAGAGCGCGAATGTCTGTGCGGCAGCGAATGAAGTTCCAAGGGACAGTGAAAACCAGGTAGACCTTTCAGTGCTTGCAGTATTCGTGTGGGCGCAATCGCTGGACGTTTCGAATTTGGCAGCCGGGCTCTGCCAGAGTCACATAGGCATTGTTGCATCATAACCAACCAAGGCATTTGCAGAGCACGAATGTCTGTGCGGCAGTGAATGCAGTTCCAAGGGACAGTGAAAACCAGGTAGACCTTTCAGTGCTTGCAGTATTCGTGTGGGCGCAATCGCTGGACGTTGAGAATTTGGCAGCCGGGCTCTGCCAGAGTCACATAGGCATTGTTGCATCATAACCAACCAAGGCATTTGCAGAGCGCGAATGTCTGTGCGGCAGCGAATGCAGTTCCAAGGGACAGTGAAAACCAGGTAGACCTTTCAGTCATGGCAGCTTTCGTGTGGGCGCAGTCGCTGGACGTTTCGAATTTGGCAGCCGGGCTCTGCGACAGTCACATAGGCATTGTTGCATCATAACCAACCAAGGCATTTGCAGTGCACGAATGTCTGTGCGGCAGCGAATGCAGTTCCAAGGGACAGTGAAAACCAGGTAGACCTTTCAGTGCTGGCAGCTTTCGTGTGGGCGCAATCGCTGGACGTTGAGAATTTGGCAGCCGGGCTCTGCCAGAGTCACATAGGCATTGTTGCATCATAACCAACCAAGGCTTTTGCAGAGCGCGAATGTGTGTGCGGCAGCGAATGCAGTTCCAAGGGACAGTGACAACCAGGTAGAGCTTTCAGTGCTGGCAGCTTTCGTGTGGGCGCAATCGCTGGACGTTTCGAATTTGGCAGCCGGGCTCTGCCAGAGTCACATAGGCATTGTTGCATCATAACCAACCAAGGCATTTGCAGAGCGCGAATGTCTGTGCGGCAGCGAATGCAGTTCCAAGGGACAGTGAAAACCAGGTAGACCTTTCCGTGCTGGCAGTATTCGTGTGGGCGCAATCGCTGGACGTTTCGAATTTGGCAGCCGGGCTCTGCGATAGCCACATAGGCATTGGTACATCATAACCAACCAAAGCTCATGCGGAGCGCGAATGTCTGTGCGGCAGCGAATGCAGTTCCAAGGGACAGTGAAAACCAGGTAGACCTCTCAGTGCTTGCAGTATTCGTGTGGGCGCAATCGCTGGACGTTTCGAATTTGGCAGCCGGGCTCTGCCAGAGTCACATAGGCATTGTTGCATCATAACCAACCAAGGCTTTTGCAGAGCGCGAATGTCTGTGCGGCAGCGAATGCAGTTCCAAGGGACAGTGAAAACCAGGTAGAGCTTGCAGTGCTGGCAGCTTTCGTGTGGGCGCAATCGCTGGACGTTGAGAATTTGGCAGCCGGGCTCTGCCAGAGTCACATAGGCATTGTTGCATCATAACCAACCAAGGCTTTTGCAGAGCGCGAATGTCTGTGCGGCAGCGAATGCAGTTCCAAGGGACAGTGAAAACCAGGTAGACCTTTCAGTGCTGGCAGCTTTCGTGTGGGCGCAATCGCTGGACGTTGAGAATTTGGCAGCCGGGCTCTGCCAGAGTCACATAGGCATTGTTGCATCATAACCAACCAAGGCATTTGCAGAGCACGAATGTCTGTGCGGCAGCGAATGCAGTTCCAAGGGACAGTGAAAACCAGGTAGAGCTTTCAGTGCTGGCAGCTTTCGTGTGGGCGCAATCGCTGGACGTTTCGAATTTGGCAGCCGGGCTCTGCGACAGTCACGTAGGCATTGTTGCATCATAACCAACCAAGGCATTTGCAGAGCACGAATGTCTGTGCGGCAGCGAATGCAGTTCCAAGGGACAGTAAAAACCAGGTAGAGCTTTCAGTGCTGGCAGCTTTCGTGTGGGCGCAATCGCTGGACGTTGAGAATTTGGCAGCCGGGCTCTGCCAGAGTCACATAGGCATTGTTGCATCATAACCAACCAAGGCATTTGCAGAGCACGAATGTCTGTGCGGCAGCGAATGGAGTTCCAAGGGACAGTGAAAACCAGGTAGACCTTTCAGTGCTGGCAGTATTCGTGTAGGCGCAATCGCTGGACGTTGAGAATTTGGCAGCCGGGCTCTGCCAGAGTCACATAGGCATTGTTGCATCATAACCAACCAAGGCTTTTGCAGAGCGCGAATGTTTGTGCGGCAGCGAATGCAGTACCAAGGGACAGTGAAAACCCAGTATACCTTTCAGTGCTGGCAGCTTTCGTGTGGGCGCAATCGCTGGACGTTTCGAATTTGGCAGCCGGGCTCTGCGACAGTCACGTAGGCATTGTTGCATCATAACCAACCAAGGCATTTGCAGAGCACGAATGTCTGTGCGGCAGCGAATGCAGTTCCAAGGGACAGTAAAAACCAGGTAGAGCTTTCAGTGCTGGCAGCTTTCATGTGGGCGCAATCGCTGGACGTTGAGAATTTGGCAGCCGGGCTCTGCCAGAGTCACATAGGCATTGTTGCATCATAACCAACCAAGGCATTTGCAGAGCACGAATGTCTGTGCGGCAGCGAATGCAGTTCCAAGGGACAGTGAAAACCAGGTAGACCTTTCAGTGCTGGCAGCTTTCGTGTGGGCGCAATCGCTGGACGTTGAGAATTTGGCAGCCGGGCTCTGCGACAGTCACATAGGCATTGTTGCATCATAACCAACCAAGGCATTTGCAGAACACGAATGTCTGTGCGGCAGCGAATGCAGTTCCAAGGGACAGTGAAAACCAGGTAGAGCTTGCAGTGCTGGCAGCTTTCGTGTGGGTGCAATCGCTGGACGTTTCGAATTTTGCAGCCGGGCTCTGCGACAGTCACGTAGGCATTGTTGCATCATAACCAACCAAGGCATTTTCAGAGCGCGAATGTCTGTGCGGCAGCAAATGCAGTTCCAAGGGACAGTGAAAACCAGGTAGAGCTTGCAGTGCTGGCAGCTTTCGTGTGGGCGCAATCGCTGGACGTTTCAAATTTGGCAGCCCGGCTCTGCGACAGTCACATAGGCATTGTTGCATCATAACCAACCAGGCATTTGCAGAGCACGAATGTCTGTGCGGCAGCGAATGCAGTTCCAAGGGACAGTGAAAACCAGGTAGACCTTTCAGTGCTGGCAGCTTTCGTGTGGGCGCAATCGCTGGACGTTGAGAATTTGGCAGCCGGGCTCTGCCAGAGTCACATAGGCATTGTTGCATCATAACCAACCAAGGCATTTGCAGAGCACGAATGTCTCTGCGGCAGCGAATGCAGTTCCAAGGGACAGTGAAAACCAGGTAGACCTTTCAGTGCTGGCAGTATTCGTGTGGGCGCAATCGCTGGACGTTTCGAATTTGGCAGCCGGGCTCTGCGATAGTCACATAGGCATTGTTACATCATAACCAACCAAAGCTCTTGCGGACCGCGAATGTCTGTGCGGCAGCGAATGCAGTTCCAAGGGACAGTGAAAACCAGGTAGACCTTTCAGTGCTTGCAGTATTCGTGTGGGCGCAATCGCTGGACGTTGAGAATTTGGCAGCCGGGCTCTGCCAGAGTCACATAGGCATTGTTGCATCATAACCAACCAAGGCTTTTGCAGAGCGCGAATGTCTGTGCGGCAGCGAATGCAGTTCCAAGGGACAGTGAAAACCAGGTAGAGCTTGCAGTGCTGGCAGCTTTCGTGTGGGCGCAATCGCTGGACGTTGAGAATTTGGCAGCCGGGCTCTGGCAGAGTCACATAGGCATTGTTGCATCATAACCAACCAAGGCATTTTCAGAGCGCGAATGTCTGTGCGGCAGCGAATGCAGTTCCAAGGGACAGTGAAAACCAGGTAGAGCTTGCAGTGCTGGCAGCTTTCGTGTGGGCGCAATCGCTGGACGTTTCAAATTTGGCAGCCCGGCTCTGCGACAGTCACATAGGCATTGTTGCATCATAACCAACCAAGGAATTTGCAGAGCACAAATGTCTGTGCGGCAGCGAATGCAGTTCCAAGGGACAGTGAAAACCAGGTAGACCTCTCAGTGCTGGCAGTATTCGTGTGGGCGCAATCGCTGGACGTTTCGAATTTGGCAGCCGGGCTCTGCCAGAGTCACATAGGCATTGTTGCATCATAACCAACCAAGGCTTTTGCAGAGCGCGAATGTCTGTGCGGCAGCGAATGCAGTTCCAAGGGACAGTGAAAACCAGGTAGACCTTTCAGTGCTGGCAGCTTTCATGTGGGCGCAATCGCTGGACGTTGAGAATTTGGCAGCCGGGCTCTGCCAGAGTCACATAGGCATTGTTGCATCATAACCAACCAAGGCTTTTGCAGAGCGCGAATGTCTGTGCGGCAGCGAATGCAGTTCCAAGGGACAGTGAAAACCAGGTAGAGCTTTCAGTGCTGGCAGCTTTCGTGTGGGCGCAATCGCTGGACGTTGAGAATTTGGCAGCCGGGCTCTGCCAGAGTCACATAGGCATTGTTGCATCATAACCAACCAAGGCATTTGCAGAGCGCGAATGTCTGTGCGGCAGCGAATGCAGTTCCAAGGGACAGTGAAAACCAGGTAGACCTTTCAGTGCTGGCAGCTTTCGTGTGGGCGCAATCGCTGGACGTTTCGAATTTGGCAGCCGGGCTCTGCGACAGTCACGTAGGCATTGTTGCATCATAACCAACCAAGGCATTTGCAGAGCGCGAATGTCTGTGCGGCAGCGAATGCAGTTCCAAGGGACAGTGAAAACCCGGTAGACCTTTCAGTGCTGGCAGCTTTCGTGTGGGCGCAATCGCTGGACGTTTCGAATTTGGCAGCCGGGCTCTGCGACAGTCACGTAGGCATTGTTGCATCATAACCAACCAGGGCATTTGCAGAGCGCGAATGTCTGTGCGGCAGCGAATGGAGTTCCAAGGGACAGTGAAAACCAGGTAGACCTTTCAGTGCTGGCAGTATTCGTGTAGGCGCAATCGCTGGACGTTGAGAATTTGGCAGCCGGGCTCTGCCAGAGTCACATAGGCATTGTTGCATCATAACCAACCAAGGCTTTTGCAGAGCGCGAATGTTTGTGCGGCAGCGAATGCAGTACCAAGGGACAGTGAAAACCCAGTATACCTTTCAGTGCTGGCAGCTTTCGTGTGGGCGCAATCGCTGGACGTTTCGAATTTGGCAGCCGGGCTCTGCGACAGTCACGTAGGCATTGTTGCATCATAACCAACCAAGGCATTTGCAGAGCACGAATGTCTGTGCGGCAGCGAATGCAGTTCCAAGGGACAGTAAAAACCAGGTAGAGCTTTCAGTGCTGGCAGCTTTCGTGTGGGCGCAATCGCTGGACGTTGAGAATTTGGCAGCCGGGCTCTGCCAGAGTCACATAGGCATTGTTGCATCATAACCAACCAAGGCATTTGCAGAGCACGAATGTCTGTGCGGCAGCGAATGCAGTTCCAAGGGACAGTGAAAACCAGGTAGACCTTTCAGTGCTGGCAGCTTTCGTGTGGGCGCAATCGCTGGACGTTGAGAATTTGGCAGCCGGGCTCTGCGACAGTCACATAGGCATTGTTGCATCATAACCAACCAAGGCATTTGCAGAACACGAATGTCTGTGCGGCAGCGAATGCAGTTCCAAGGGACAGTGAAAACCAGGTAGAGCTTGCAGTGCTGGCAGCTTTCGTGTGGGCGCAATCGCTGGACGTTTCAAATTTGGCAGCTGGGCTCTGCCAGAGTCACATAGGCATTGTTGCATCATAACCAACCAGGCATTTGCAGAGCACGAATGTCTGTGCGGCAGCGAATGCAGTTCCAAGGGACAGTGAAAACCAGGTAGACCTTTCAGTGCTGGCAGCTTTCGTGTGGGCGCAATCGCTGGACGTTTCGAATTTGGCAGCCGGGCTCTGCCAGAGTCACATAGGCATTGTTGCATCATAACCAACCAAGGCATTTGCAGAGCACGAATGTCTCTGCGGCAGCGAATGCAGTTCCAAGGGACAGTGAAAACCAGGTAGACCTTTCAGTGCTGGCAGTATTCGTGTGGGCGCAATCGCTGGACGTTTCGAATTTGGCAGCCGGGCTCTGCGATAGTCACATAGGCATTGTTACATCATAACCAACCAAAGCTCTTGCGGACCGCGAATGTCTGTGCGGCAGCGAATGCAGTTCCAAGGGACAGTGAAAACCAGGTAGACCTTTCAGTGCTTGCAGTATTTGTGTGGGCGCAATCGCTGGACGTTTCGAATTTGGCAGCCGGGCTCTGCCAGAGTCACATAGGCATTGTTGCATCATAACCAACCAAGGCTTTTGCAGAGCGCGAATGTCTGTGCGGCAGCGAATGCAGTTCCAAGGGACAGTGAAAACCAGGTAGAGCTTGCAGTGCTGGCAGCTTTCGTGTGGGCGCAATCGCTGGACGTTAAGAATTTGGTAGCCGGGCTCTGGCAGAGTCACATAGGCATTGTTGCATCATAACCAACCAAGGCATTTTCAGAGCGCGAATGTCTGTGCGGCAGCGAATGCAGTTCCAAGGGACAGTGAAAACCAGGTAGAGCTTGCAGTGCTGGCAGCTTTCGTGTGGGCGCAATCGCTGGACGTTTCAAATTTGGCAGCCCGGCTCTGCGACAGTCACATAGGCATTGTTGCATCATAACCAACCAAGGAATTTGCAGAGCACAAATGTCTGTGCGGCAGCGAATGCAGTTCCAAGGGACAGTGAAAACCAGGTAGACCTCTCAGTGCTGGCAGTATTCGTGTGGGCGCAATCGCTGGACGTTTCGAATTTGGCAGCCGGGCTCTGCCAGAGTCACATAGGCATTGTTGCATCATAACCAACCAAGGCTTTTGCAGAGCGCGAATGTCTGTGCGGCAGCGAATGCAGTTCCAAGGGACAGTGAAAACCAGGTAGACCTTTCAGTGCTGGCAGCTTTCGTGTGGGCGCAATCGCTGGACGTTTCGAATTTGGCAGCCGGGCTCTGCCAGAGTCACATAGGCATTGTTGCATCATAACCAACCAAGGCTTTTGCAGAGCGCGAATGTCTGTGCGGCAGCGAATGCAGTTCCAAGGGACAGTGAAAACCAGGTAGAGCTTTCAGTGCTGGCAGCTTTCGTGTGGGCGCAATCGCTGGACGTTGAGAATTTGGCAGCCGGGCTCTGCCAGAGTCACATAGGCATTGTTGCATCATAACCAACCAAGGCATTTGCAGAGCGCGAATGTCTGTGCGGCAGCGAATGCAGTTCCAAGGGACAGTGAAAACCAGGTAGACCTTTCAGTGCTGGCAGCTTTCGTGTGGGCGCAATCGCTGGACGTTGAGAATTTGGCAGCCGGGCTCTGCGACAGTCACATAGGCATTGTTGCATCATAACCAACCAAGGCATTTGCAGAGCGCGAATGTCTGTGCGGCAGCGAATGCAGTTCTAAGGGACAGTGAAAACCCGGTAGACCTTTCAGTGCTGGCAGCTTTCGTGTGGGCGCAATCGCTGGACGTTTCGAATTTGGCAGCCGGGCTCTGCGACAGTCACGTAGGCATTGTTGCATCATAACCAACCAAGGCTTTTGCAGAGCGCGAATGTCTGTGCGGCAGCGAATGCAGTTCCAAGGGACAGTGAAAACCAGGTAGACCTTTCAGTGCTTGCAGTATTCGTGTGGGCGCAATCGCTGGACGTTTCGAATTTGGCAGCCGGGCTCTGCGACAGTCACATAGGCATTGTTGCATCATAACCAACCAAGGCATTTGCAGAGCACGAATGTCTGTGCGGCAGTGAATGCAGTTCCAAGGGACAGTGAAAACCAGGTAGACCTTTCAGTGTTGGCAGATTTCGTGTGGGCGCAATCGCTGGACGTTTCGAATTTTGCAGCCGGGCTCTGCCAGAGTCACATAGGCATTGTTGCATCATAACCAACCAAGGCATTTGCAGAGCGCGAATGTCTGTGCGGCAGCGAATGCAGTTCCAAGGGACAGTGAAAACCAGGTAGACCTTTCAGTCATGGCAGCTTTCGTGTGGGCGCAATCGCTGGACGTTGAGAATTTGGCAGCCGGGCTCTGCGACAGTCACATAGGCATTGTTGCATCATAACCAACCAAGGCATTTGCAGTGATCGAATGTCTGTGTGGCAGCGAATGCAGTTCCAAGGGACAGTGAAAACCAGGTAGACCTTTCAGTGCTGGCAGCTTTCGTGTGGGCGCAATCGCTGGACGTTTCGAATTTGGCAGCCGGGCTCTGCCAGAGTCACATAGGCATTGTTGCATCATAACCAACCAAGGCTTTTGCAGAGCGCGAATGTCTGTGCGGCAGCGAATGCAGTTCCAAGGGACAGTGAAAACCAGGTAGACCTTTCAGTGCTGGCAGTATTCGTGTGGGCGCAATCGCTGGACGTTGAGAATTTGGCAGCCGGGCTCTGCCAGAGTCACATAGGCATTGTTGCATCATAAACAACCAAGGCTTTTGCAGAGCGCGAATGTCTGTGCGGCAGCGAATGCAGTTCCAAGGGACAGTGAAAACCCGGTAGACCTTTCAGTGCTGGCAGCTTTCGTGTGGGCGCAATCGCTGGACGTTTCGAATTTGGCAGCCGGGCTCTGCGACAGTCACGTAGGCATTGTTGCATCATAACCAACCAAGGCATTTGCACAGCGCGAATGTCTGTGCGGCAGCGAATGCAGTTCCAAGGGACAGTGAAAACCAGGTAGACCTTTCAGTGCTGGCAGCTTTCGTGTGGGCGCAATCGCTGGACGTTGAGAATTTGGCAGCCGGGCTCTGCCAGAGTCACATAGGCATTGTTGCATCATAACCAACCAAGGCATTTGCAGAGCGCGAATGTCTGTGCGGCAGCGAATGCAGTTCCAAGGGACAGTGAAAACCAGGTAGAGCTTTCCGTGCTGGCAGCTTTCGTGTGGGCGCAATCGCTGGACGTTGAGAACTTGGCAGCCGGGCTCTGCCAGAGTCACGTAGGCATTGTTGCATCATAACCAACCAAGGCTTTTGCAGAGCGCGAATGTCTGTGCGGCAGCGAATGCAGTTCCAAGGGACAGTGACAACCAGGTAGAGCTTTCAGTGCTGGCAGCTTTCGTGTGGGCGCAATCGCTGGACGTTTCGAATTTGGCAGCCGGGCTCTGCCAGAGTCACATAGGCATTGTTGCATCATAACCAACCAAGGCTTTTGCAGAGCGCGAATGTCTGTGCGGCAGCGAATGCAGTTCCAAGGGACAGTGAAAACCAGGTAGACCTTTCCGTGCTGGCAGTATTCGTGTGGGCGCAATCGCTGGACGTTTCGAATTTGGCAGCCGGGCTCTGCGATAGCCACATAGGCATTGGTACATCATAACCAACCAAAGCTCATGCGGAGCGCGAATGTCTGTGCGGCAGCGAATGCAGTTCCAAGGGACAGTGAAAACCAGGTAGACCTTTCAGTGCTTGCAGTATTCGTGTGGGCGCAATCGCTGGACGTTGAGAATTTGGCAGCCGGGCTCTGCCAGAGTCACATAGGCATTGTTGCATCATAACCAACCAAGGCTTTTGCAGAGCGCGAATGTCTGTGCGGCAGCGAATGCAGTTCCAAGGGACAGTGAAAACCAGGTAGAGCTTGCAGTGCTGGCAGTATTCGTGTGGGCGCAATCGCTGGACGTTGAGAATTTGGCAGCCGGGCTCTGGCAGAGTCACATAGGCATTGTTGCATCATAACCAACCAAGGCATTTGCAGAGCGCGAATGTCTGTGCGGCAGCGAATGCAGTTCCAAGGGACAGTGAAAACCAGGTAGACCTCTCAGTGCTTGCAGTATTCGTGTGGGCGCAATCGCTGGACGTTGAGAATTTGGCAGCCGGGCTCTGGCAGAGTCACATAGGCATTGTTGCATCATAACCAACCAAGGCTTTTGCAGAGCGCGAATGTCTGTGCGGCAGCGAATGCAGTTCCAAGGGACAGTGAAAACCAGGTAGAGCTTGCAGTGCTGGCAGCTTTCGTGTGGGCGCAATCGCTGGACGTTTCAAATTTGGCAGCCCGGCTCTGCGACAGTCACATAGGCATTGTTGCATCATAACCAACCAAGGCATTTGCAGAGCACGAATGTCTGTGCGGCAGCGAATGCAGTTCCAAGGGACAGTGAAAACCAGGTAGACCTCTCAGTGCTTGCAGTATTCGTGTGGGCGCAATCGCTGGACGTTGAGAATTTGGCAGCCGGGCTCTGCCAGAGTCACATAGGCATTGTTGCATCATAACCAACCAAGGCTTTTGCAGAGCGCGAATGTCTGTGCGGCAGCGAATGCAGTTCCAAGGGACAGTGAAAACCAGGTAGACCTTTCAGTGCTGGCAGCTTTCGTGTGGGCGCAATCGCTGGACGTTGAGAATTTGGCAGCCGGGCTCTGCCAGAGTCACATAGGCATTGTTGCATCATAACCAACCAAGGCATTTGCAGAGCACGAATGTCTGTGCGGCAGCGAATGCAGTTCCAAGGGACAGTGAAAACCAGGTAGACCTTTCAGTGCTGGCAGCTTTCGTGTGGGCGCAATCGCTGGACGTTTCGAATTTGGCAGCCGGGCTCTGCGACAGTCACGTAGGCATTGTTGCATCATAACCAACCAAGGCATTTGCAGAGCGCGAATGTCTGTGCGGCAGCGAATGCAGTTCCAAGGGACAGTGAAAACCAGGTAGAGCTTTCAGTGCTGGCAGCTTTCGTGTGGGCGCAATCGCTGGACGTTTCGAATTTGGCAGCCGGGCTCTGCCAGAGTCACATAGGCATTGTTGCATCATAACCAACCAGGGCATTTGCAGAGCGCGAATGTCTGTGCGGCAGCGAATGCAGTTCCAAGGGACAGTGAAAACCAGGTAGACCTTTCAGTGCTGGCAGTATTTGTGTAGGCGCAATCGCTGGACGTTGAGAATTTGGCAGCCGGGCTCTGCCAGAGTCACATAGGCATTGTTGCATCATAACCAACCAAGGCTTTTGCAGAGCGCGAATGTTTGTGCGGCAGCGAATGCAGTACCAAGGGACAGTGAAAACCCAGTATACCTTTCAGTGCTGGCAGCTTTCGTGTGGGCGCAATCGCTGGACGTTTCGAATTTGGCAGCCGGGCTCTGCGACAGTCACGTAGGCATTGTTGCATCATAACCAACCAAGGCATTTGCAGAGCACGAATGTCTGTGCGGCAGCGAATGCAGTTCCAAGGGACAGTAAAAACCAGGTAGAGCTTTCAGTGCTGGCAGCTTTCGTGTGGGCGCAATCGCTGGACGTTGAGAATTTGGCAGCCGGGCTCTGCCAGAGTCACATAGGCATTGTTGCATCATAACCAACCAAGGCATTTGCAGAGCACGAATGTCTGTGCGGCAGCGAATGCAGTTCCAAGGGACAGTGAAAACCAGGTAGACCTTTCAGTGCTGGCAGCTTTCGTGTGGGCGCAATCGCTGGACGTTGAGAATTTGGCAGCCGGGCTCTGCGACAGTCACATAGGCATTGTTGCATCATAACCAACCAAGGCATTTGCAGAACACGAATGTCTGTGCGGCAGCGAATGCAGTTCCAAGGGACAGTGAAAACCAGGTAGAGCTTGCAGTGCTGGCAGCTTTCGTGTGGGTGCAATCGCTGGACGTTTCGAATTTTGCAGCCGGGCTCTGCGACAGTCACGTAGGCATTGTTGCATCATAACCAACCAAGGCATTTTCAGAGCGCGAATGTCTGTGCGGCAGCAAATGCAGTTCCAAGGGACAGTGAAAACCAGGTAGAGCTTGCAGTGCTGGCAGCTTTCGTGTGGGCGCAATCGCTGGACGTTTCAAATTTGGCAGCCCGGCTCTGCGACAGTCACATAGGCATTGTTGCATCATAACCAACCAAGGCATTTGCAGAGCACGAATGTCGGTGCGGCAGCGAATGCAGTTCCAAGGGACAGTGAAAACCAGGTAGACCTTTCAGTGCTGGCAGCTTTCGTGTGGGCGCAATCGCTGGACGTTTCGAATTTGGCAGCCGGGCTCTGCCAGAGTCACATAGGCATTGTTGCATCATAACCAACCAAGGCATTTGCAGAGCACGAATGTCTCTGCGGCAGCGAATGCAGTTCCAAGGGACAGTGAAAACCAGGTAGACCTTTCAGTGCTGGCAGTATTCGTGTGGGCACAATCGCTGGACGTTTCGAATTTGGCAGCCGGGCTCTGCCAGAGTCACATAGGCATTGTTACATCATAACCAACCAAAGCTCTTGCGGACCGCGAATGTCTGTGCGGCAGCGAATGCAGTTCCAAGGGACAGTGAAAACCAGGTAGACCTTTCAGTGCTTGCAGTATTCGTGTGGGCGCAATCGCTGGACGTTGAGAATTTGGCAGCCGGGCTCTGCCAGAGTCACATAGGCATTGTTGCATCATAACCAACCAAGGCATTTTCAGAGCGCGAATGTCTGTGCGGCAGCGAATGCAGTTCCAAGGGACAGTGAAAACCAGGTAGAGCTTGCAGTGCTGGCAGCTTTCGTGTGGGCGCAATCGCTGGACGTTTCAAATTTGGCAGCCCGGCTCTGCGACAGTCACATAGGCATTGTTGCATCATAACCAACCAAGGCATTTGCAGAGCGCGAATGTCTGTGCGGCAGCGAATGCAGTTCCAAGGGACAGTGAAAACCAGGTAGAGCTTGCAGTGCTGGCAGCTTTCGTGTGGGCGCAATCGCTGGACGTTTCAAATTTGGCAGCCCGGCTCTGCGACAGTCACATAGGCATTGTTGCATCATAACCAACCAAGGAATTTGCAGAGCACAAATGTCTGTGCGGCAGCGAATGCAGTTCCAAGGCACAGTGAAAACCAGGTAGACCTCTCAGTGCTGGCAGTATTCGTGTGGGCGCAATCGCTGGACGTTTCGAATTTGGCAGCCGGGCTCTGCCAGAGTCACATAGGCATTGTTGCATCATAACCAACCAAGGCTTTTGCAGAGCGCGAATGTCTGTGCGGCAGCGAATGCAGTTCCAAGGGACAGTGAAAACCAGGTAGACCTTTCAGTGCTGGCAGCTTTCGTGTGGGCGCAATCGCTGGACGTTGAGAATTTGGCAGCCGGGCTCTGCCAGAGTCACATAGGCATTGTTGCATCATAACCAACCAAGGCTTTTGCAGAGCGCGAATGTCTGTGCGGCAGCGAATGCAGTTCCAAGGGACAGTGAAAACCAGGTAGACCTTTCAGTGCTGGCAGCTTTCGTGTGGGCGCAATCGCTGGACGTTGAGAATTTGGCAGCCGGGCTCTGCCAGAGTCACATAGGCATTGTTGCATCATAACCAACCAAGGCATTTGCAGAGCGCGAATGTCTGTGCGGCAGCGAATGCAGTTCCAAGGGACAGTGAAAACCAGGTAGAGCTTTCAGTGCTGGCAGCTTTCGTGTGGGCGCAATCGCTGGACGTTGAGAATTTGGCAGCCGGGCTCTGCGACAGTCACATAGGCATTGTTGCATCATAACCAACCAAGGCATTTGCAGAGCGCGAATGTCTGTGCGGCAGCGAATGCAGTTCCAAGGGACAGTGAAAACCCGGTAGACCTTTCAGTGCTGGCAGCTTTCGTGTGGGCGCAATCGCTGGACGTTTCGAATTTGGCAGCCGGGCTCTGCCAGAGTCACATAGGCATTGTTGCATCATAACCAACCAAGGCTTTTGCAGAGCGCTAATGTCTGTGCGGCAGCGAATGCAGTTCCAAGGGACAGTGAAAACCAGGTAGACCTTTCAGTGCTTGCAGTATTCGTGTGGGCGCAATCGCTGGACGTTTCGAATTTGGCAGCCGGGCTCTGCGACAGTCACATAGGTATTGTTGCATCATAACCAACCAAGGCATTTGCAGAGCACGAATGTCTGTGCGGCAGTGAATGCAGTTCCAAGGGACAGTGAAAACCAGGTAGACCTTTCAGTGTTGGCAGATTTCGTGTGGGCGCAATCGCTGGACGTTGAGAATTTGGCAGCCGGGCTCTGCCAGAGTCACATAGGCATTGTTGCATCATAACCAACCAAGGCTTTTGCAGAGCGCGAATGTCTGTGCGGCAGCGAATGCAGTTCCAAGGGACAGTGAAAACCAGGTAGAGCTTGCAGTGCTGGCAGCTTTCGTGTGGGCGCAATCGCTGGACGTTTCAAATTTGGCAGCCCGGCTCTGCGACAGTCACATAGGCATTGTTGCATCATAACCAACCAAGGCATTTGCAGAGCACGAATGTCTGTGCGGCAGCGAATGCAGTTCCAAGGGACAGTGAAAACCAGGTAGACCTCTCAGTGCTTGCAGTATTCGTGTGGGCGCAATCGCTGGACGTTGAGAATTTGGCAGCCGGGCTCTGCCAGAGTCACATAGGCATTGTTGCATCATAACCAACCAAGGCTTTTGCAGAGCGCGAATGTCTGTGCGGCAGCGAATGCAGTTCCAAGGGACAGTGAAAACCAGGTAGACCTTTCAGTGCTGGCAGCTTTCGTGTGGGCGCAATCGCTGGACGTTGAGAATTTGGCAGCCGGGCTCTGCCAGAGTCACATAGGCATTGTTGCATCATAACCAACCAAGGCATTTGCAGAGCACGAATGTCTGTGCGGCAGCGAATGCAGTTCCAAGGGACAGTGAAAACCAGGTAGACCTTTCAGTGCTGGCAGCTTTCGTGTGGGCGCAATCGCTGGACGTTTCGAATTTGGCAGCCGGGCTCTGCGACAGTCACGTAGGCATTGTTGCATCATAACCAACCAAGGCATTTGCAGAGCGCGAATGTCTGTGCGGCAGCGAATGCAGTTCCAAGGGACAGTGAAAACCAGGTAGAACTTTCAGTGCTGGCAGCTTTCGTGTGGGCGCAATCGCTGGACGTTTCGAATTTGGCAGCCGGGCTCTGCCAGAGTCACATAGGCATTGTTGCATCATAACCAACCAAGGCATTTGCAGAGCACGAATGTCTCTGCGGCAGCGAATGCAGTTCCAAGGGACAGTGAAAACCAGGTAGACCTTTCAGTGCTGGCAGTATTCGTGTGGGCGCAATCGCTGGACGTTTCGAATTTGGCAGCCGGGCTCTGCGATAGTCACATAGGCATTGTTACATCATAACCAACCAAAGCTCTTGCGGACCGCGAATGTCTGTGCGGCAGCGAATGCAGTTCCAAGGGACAGTGAAAACCAGGTAGACCTTTCAGTGCTTGCAGTATTCGTGTGGGCGCAATCGCTGGACGTTGAGAATTTGGCAGCCGGGCTCTGCCAGAGTCACATAGGCATTGTTGCATCATAACCAACCAAGGCTTTTGCAGAGCGCGAATGTCTGTGCGGCAGCGAATGCAGTTCCAAGGGACAGTGAAAACCAGGTAGAGCTTGCAGTGCTGGCAGTATTCGTGTGGGCGCAATCGCTGGACGTTGAGAATTTGGCAGCCGGGCTCTGGCAGAGTCACATAGGCATTGTTGCATCATAACCAACCAAGGCATTTGCAGAGCACGAATGTCTGTGCGGCAGCGAATGCAGTTCCAAGGGACAGTGAAAACCAGGTAGACCTCTCAGTGCTTGCAGTATTCGTGTGGGCGCAATCGCTGGACGTTGAGAATTTGGCAGCCGGGCTCTGGCAGAGTCACATAGGCATTGTTGCATCATAACCAACCAAGGCTTTTGCAGAGCGCGAATGTCTGTGCGGCAGCGAATGCAGTTCCAAGGGACAGTGAAAACCAGGTAGAGCTTGCAGTGCTGGCAGCTTTCGTGTGGGCGCAATCGCTGGACGTTTCAAATTTGGCAGCCCGGCTCTGCGACAGTCACATAGGCATTGTTGCATCATAACCAACCAAGGCATTTGCAGAGCACGAATGTCTGTGCGGCAGCGAATGCAGTTCCAAGGGACAGTGAAAACCAGGTAGACCTCTCAGTGCTTGCAGTATTCGTGTGGGCGCAATCGCTGGACGTTGAGAATTTGGCAGCCGGGCTCTGCCAGAGTCACATAGGCATTGTTGCATCATAACCAACCAAGGCTTTTGCAGAGCGCGAATGTCTGTGCGGCAGCGAATGCAGTTCCAAGGGACAGTGAAAACCAGGTAGACCTTTCAGTGCTGGCAGCTTTCGTGTGGGCGCAATCGCTGGACGTTGAGAATTTGGCAGCCGGGCTCTGCCAGAGTCACATAGGCATTGTTGCATCATAACCAACCAAGGCATTTGCAGAGCACGAATGTCTGTGCGGCAGCGAATGCAGTTCCAAGGGACAGTGAAAACCAGGTAGACCTTTCAGTGCTGGCAGCTTTCGTGTGGGCGCAATCGCTGGACGTTTCGAATTTGGCAGCCGGGCTCTGCGACAGTCACGTAGGCATTGTTGCATCATAACCAACCAAGGCATTTGCAGAGCGCGAATGTCTGTGCGGCAGCGAATGCAGTTCCAAGGGACAGTGAAAACCAGGTAGAGCTTTCAGTGCTGGCAGCTTTCGTGTGGGCGCAATCGCTGGACGTTTCGAATTTGGCAGCCGGGCTCTGCCAGAGTCACATAGGCATTGTTGCATCATAACCAACCAGGGCATTTGCAGAGCGCGAATGTCTGTGCGGCAGCGAATGGAGTTCCAAGGGACAGTGAAAACCAGGTAGACCTTTCAGTGCTGGCAGTATTCGTGTAGGCGCAATCGCTGGACGTTGAGAATTTGGCAGCCGGGCTCTGCCAGAGTCACATAGGCATTGTTGCATCATAACCAACCAAGGCTTTTGCAGAGCGCGAATGTTTGTGCGGCAGCGAATGCAGTACCAAGGGACAGTGAAAACCCAGTATACCTTTCAGTGCTGGCAGCTTTCGTGTGGGCGCAATCGCTGGACGTTTCGAATTTGGCAGCCGGGCTCTGCGACAGTCACGTAGGCATTGTTGCATCATAACCAACCAAGGCATTTGCAGAGCACGAATGTCTGTGCGGCAGCGAATGCAGTTCCAAGGGACAGTAAAAACCAGGTAGAGCTTTCAGTGCTGGCAGCTTTCGTGTGGGCGCAATCGCTGGACGTTGAGAATTTGGCAGCCGGGCTCTGCCAGAGTCACATAGGCATTGTTGCATCATAACCAACCAAGGCATTTGCAGAGCACGAATGTCTGTGCGGCAGCGAATGCAGTTCCAAGGGACAGTGAAAACCAGGTAGACCTTTCAGTGCTGGCAGCTTTCGTGTGGGCGCAATCGCTGGACGTTGAGAATTTGGCAGCCGGGCTCTGCGACAGTCACATAGGCATTGTTGCATCATAACCAACCAAGGCATTTGCAGAACACGAATGTCTGTGCGGCAGCGAATGCAGTTCCAAGGGACAGTGAAAAACAGGTAGAGCTTGCAGTGCTGGCAGCTTTCGTGTGGGTGCAATCGCTGGACGTTTCGAATTTTGCAGCCGGGCTCTGCGACAGTCACGTAGGCATTGTTGCATCATAACCAACCAAGGCATTTTCAGAGCGCGAATGTCTGTGCGGCAGCAAATGCAGTTCCAAGGGACAGTGAAAACCAGGTAGAGCTTGCAGTGCTGGCAGCTTTCGTGTGGGCGCAATCGCTGGACGTTTCAAATTTGGCAGCCCGGCTCTGCGACAGTCACATAGGCATTGTTGCATCATAACCAACCAAGGCATTTGCAGAGCACGAATGTCGGTGCGGCAGCGAATGCAGTTCCAAGGGACAGTGAAAACCAGGTAGACCTTTCAGTGCTGGCAGCTTTCGTGTGGGCGCAATCGCTGGACGTTTCGAATTTGGCAGCCGGGCTCTGCCAGAGTCACATAGGCATTGTTGCATCATAACCAACCAAGGCATTTGCAGAGCACGAATGTCTCTGCGGCAGCGAATGCAGTTCCAAGGGACAGTGAAAACCAGGTAGACCTTTCAGTGCTTGCAGTATTCGTGTGGGCGCAATCGCTGGACGTTTCGAATTTGGCAGCCGGGCTCTGCCAGAGTCACATAGGCATTGTTACATCATAACCAACCAAGGCTTTTGCAGAGCGCGAATGTCTGTGCGGCAGCGAATGCAGTTCCAAGGGACAGTGAAAACCAGGTAGAGCTTGCAGTGCTGGCAGCTTTCGTGTGGGCGCAATCGCTGGACGTTTCAAATTTGGCAGCCCGGCTCTGCGACAGTCACATAGGCATTGTTGCATCATAACCAACCAAGGCATTTGCAGAGCACGAATGTCTGTGCGGCAGCGAATGCAGTTCCAAGGGACAGTGAAAACCAGGTAGACCTCTCAGTGCTTGCAGTATTCGTGTGGGCGCAATCGCTGGACGTTGAGAATTTGGCAGCCGGGCTCTGCCAGAGTCACATAGGCATTGTTGCATCATAACCAACCAAGGCTTTTGCAGAGCGCGAATGTCTGTGCGGCAGCGAATGCAGTTCCAAGGGACAGTGAAAACCAGGTAGACCTTTCAGTGCTGGCAGCTTTCGTGTGGGCGCAATCGCTGGACGTTGAGAATTTGGCAGCCGGGCTCTGCCAGAGTCACATAGGCATTGTTGCATCATAACCAACCAAGGCATTTGCAGAGCACGAATGTCTGTGCGGCAGCGAATGCAGTTCCAAGGGACAGTGAAAACCAGGTAGACCTTTCATTGCTGGCAGCTTTCGTGTGGGCGCAATCGCTGGACGTTGAGAATTTGGCAGCCGGGCTCTGCGACAGTCACGTAGGCATTGTTGCATCATAACCAACCAAGGCATTTGCAGAGCGCGAATGTCTGTGCGGCAGCGAATGCAGTTCCAAGGGACAGTGAAAACCAGGTAGAGCTTTCAGTGCTGGCAGCTTTCGTGTGGGCGCAATCGCTGGACGTTTCGAATTTGGCAGCCGGGCTCTGCCAGAGTCACATAGGCATTGTTGCATCATAACCAACCAGGGCATTTGCAGAGCGCGAATGTCTGTGCGGCAGCGAATGGAGTTCCAAGGGACAGTGAAAACCAGGTAGACCTTTCAGTGCTGGCAGTATTCGTGTAGGCGCAATCGCTGGACGTTGAGAATTTGGCAGCCGGGCTCTGCCAGAGTCACATAGGCATTGTTGCATCATAACCAACCAAGGCTTTTGCAGAGCGCGAATGTTTGTGCGGCAGCGAATGCAGTACCAAGGGACAGTGAAAACCCAGTATACCTTTCAGTGCTGGCAGCTTTCGTGTGGGCGCAATCGCTGGACGTTTCGAATTTGGCAGCCGGGCTCTGCGACAGTCACGTAGGCATTGTTGCATCATAACCAACCAAGGCATTTGCAGAGCACGAATGTCTGTGCGGCAGCGAATGCAGTTCCAAGGGACAGTAAAAACCAGGTAGAGCTTTCAGTGCTGGCAGCTTTCGTGTGGGCGCAATCGCTGGACGTTGAGAATTTGGCAGCCGGGCTCTGCCAGAGTCACATAGGCATTGTTGCATCATAACCAACCAAGGCATTTGCAGAGCACGAATGTCTGTGCGGCAGCGAATGCAGTTCCAAGGGACAGTGAAAACCAGGTAGACCTTTCAGTGCTGGCAGCTTTCGTGTGGGCGCAATCGCTGGACGTTTCAAATTTGGCAGCCCGGCTCTGCGACAGTCACATAGGCATTGTTGCATCATAACCAACCAAGGCATTTGCAGAGCACGAATGTCGGTGCGGCAGCGAATGCAGTTCCAAGGGACAGTGAAAACCAGGTAGACCTTTCAGTGCTGGCAGCTTTCGTGTGGGCGCAATCGCTGGACGTTGAGAATTTGGCAGCCGGGCTCTGCCAGAGTCACATAGGCATTGTTGCATCATAACCAACCAAGGCATTTGCAGAGCACGAATGTCTGTGCGGCAGCGAATGCAGTTCCAAGGGACAGTGAAAACCAGGTAGACCTTTCAGTGCTGGCAGTATTCGTGTGGGCGCAATCGCTGGACGTTTCGAATTTGGCAGCCGGGCTCTGCCAGAGTCACATAGGCATTGTTACATCATAACCAACCAAAGCTCTTGCGGACCGCGAATGTCTGTGCGGCAGCGAATGCAGTTCCAAGGGACAGTGAAAACCAGGTAGACCTTTCAGTGCTTGCAGTATTCGTGTGGGCGCAATCGCTGGACGTTGAGAATTTGGCAGCCGGGCTCTGCCAGAGTCACATAGGCATTGTTGCATCATAACCAACCAAGGCTTTTGCAGAGCGCGAATGTCTGTGCGGCAGCGAATGCAGTTCCAAGGGACAGTGAAAACCAGGTAGAGCTTGCAGTGCTGGCAGCTTTCGTGTGGGCGCAATCGCTGGACGTTGAGAATTTGGCAGCCGGGCTCTGCCAGAGTCACATAGGCATTGTTGCATCATAACCAACCAAGGCATTTTCAGAGCGCGAATGTCTGTGCGGCAGCGAATGCAGTTCCAAGGGACAGTGAAAACCAGGTAGACCTTTCAGTGCTGGCAGCTTTCGTGTGGGCGCAATCGCTGGACGTTTCGAATTTGGCAGCCGGGCTCTGCCAGAGTCACATAGGCATTGTTGCATCATAACCAACCAAGGCATTTGCAGAGCATGAATGTCTGTGCGGCAGCGAATGCAGTTCCAAGGGACAGTGAAAACCAGGTAGACCTTTCAGTGCTGGCAGCTTTCGTGTGGGCGCAATCGCTGGACGTTTCGAATTTGGCAGCCGGGTTCTGCCAGAGTCACATAGGCATTGTTGCATCATAACCAACCAAAGCTCTTGCGGAGCGCGAATGTCTGTGCGGCAGCGAATGCAGTTCCAAGGGACAGTGAAAACCAGGTAGACCTCTCAGTGCTTGCAGTATTCGTGTGGGCGCAATCGCTGGACGTTGAGAATTTGGCAGCCTTTCAGTGTTGGCTGCCTTTCAGTGCTGGCAGCTTTCGTGTGGGCGCAATCGCTGGACGTTTCGAATTTGGCAGCCGGGCTCTGCCAGAGTCACATAGGCATTGTTGCATCATAACCAACCAAGGCTTTTGCAGAGCGCGAATGTCTGTGCGGCAGCGAATGCAGTTCCAAGGGACAGTGAAAACCAGGTAGACCTTTCAGTGCTGGCAGCTTTCGTGTGGGCGCAATCGCTGGACGTTGAGAATTTGGCAGCCGGGCTCTGCCAGAGTCACATAGGCATTGTTGCATCATAACCAACCAAGGCATTTTCAGAGCGCGAATGTCTGTGCGGCAGCGAATGCAGTTCCAAGGGACAGTGAAAACCAGGTAGAGCTTTCAGTGCTGGCAGCTTTCGTGTGGGCGCAATCGCTGGACGTTGAGAATTTGGCAGCCGGGCTCTGCGACAGTCACATAGGCATTGTTGCATCATAACCAACCAAGGCATTTGCAGAGCGCGAATGTCTGTGCGGCAGCGAATGCAGTTCCAAGGGACAGTGAAAACCCGGTAGACCTTTCAGTGCTGGCAGCTTTCGTGTGGGCGCAATCGCTGGACGTTTCGAATTTGGCAGCCGGGCTCTGCGACAGTCACGTAGGCATTGTTGCATCATAACCAACCAAGGCTTTTGCAGAGCGCGAATGTCTGTGCGGCAGCGAATGCAGTTCCAAGGGACAGTGAAAACCAGGTAGAGCTTTCCGTGCTGGCAGCTTTCGTGTGGGCGCAATCGCTGGACGTTGAGAACTTGGCAGCCGGGCTCTGCCAGAGTCACGTAGGCATTGTTGCATCATAACCAACCAAGGCTTTTGCAGAGCGCGAATGTCTGTGCGGCAGCGAATGCAGTTCCAAGGGACAGTGACAACCAGGTAGAGCTTTCAGTGCTGGCAGCTTTCGTGTGGGCGCAATCGCTGGACGTTTCGAATTTGGCAGCCGGGCTCTGCCAGAGTCACATAGGCATTGTTGCATCATAACCAACCAAGGCATTTGCAGAGCGCGAATGTCTGTGCGGCAGCGAATGCAGTTCCAAGGGACAGTGAAAACCAGGTAGAGCTTTCAGTGCTGGCAGCTTTCGTGTGGGCGCAATCGCTAGACGTTTCGAATTTGGCAGCCGGGCTCTGCCAGAGTCACATAGGCATTGTTGCATCATAACCAACCAAGGCATTTGAAGAGCGCGAATGTCTGTGCGGCAGCGAATGGAGTTCCAAGGGACAGTGAAAACCAGGTAGACCTTTCAGTGCTGGCAGTATTCGTGTGGGCGCAATCGCTGGACGTTGAGAATTTGGCAGCCGGGCTCTGCCAGAGTCACATAGGCATTGTTGCATCATAACCAACCAAGGCTTTTGCAGAGCGCGAATGTCTGTGCGGCAGCGAATGCAGTTCCAAGGGACAGTGAAAACCAGGTAGAGCTTGCAGTGCTGGCAGCTTTCGTGTGGGCGCAATCGCTGGACGTTTCAAATTTGGCAGCCCGGCTCTGCGACAGTCACATAGGCATTGTTGCATCATAACCAACCAAGGCATTTGCAGAGCACGAATGTCTGTGCGGCAGCGAATGCAGTTCCAAGGGACAGTGAAAACCAGGTAGACCTCTCAGTGCTTGCAGTATTCGTGTGGGCGCAATCGCTGGACGTTGAGAATTTGGCAGCCGGGCTCTGCCAGAGTCACATAGGCATTGTTGCATCATAACCAACTAAGGCTTTTGCAGAGCGCGAATGTCTGTGCGGCAGCGAATGCAGTTCCAAGGGACAGTGAAAACCAGGTAGACCTTTCAGTGCTGGCAGCTTTCGTGTGGGCGCAATCGCTGGACGTTGAGAATTTGGCAGCCGGGCTCTGCCAGAGTCACATAGGCATTGTTGCATCATAACCAACCAAGGCATTTGCAGAGCACGAATGTCTGTGCGGCAGCGAATGCAGTTCCAAGGGACAGTGAAAACCAGGTAGACCTTTCAGTGCTGGCAGCTTTCGTGTGGGCGCAATCGCTGGACGTTGAGAATTTGGCAGCCGGGCTCTGCGACAGTCACGTAGGCATTGTTGCATCATAACCAACCAAGGCATTTGCAGAGCGCGAATGTCTGTGCGGCAGCGAATGCAGTTCCAAGGGACAGTGAAAACCAGGTAGACCTTTCAGTGCAGGCAGCTTTCGTGTGGGCGCAATCGCTGGACGTTGAGAATTTGGCAGCCGGGCTCTGCCAGAGTCACATAGGCATTGTTGCATCATAACCAACCAAGGCATTTGCAGAGCACGAATGTCTCTGCGGCAGCGAATGCAGTTCCAAGGGACAGTGAAAACCAGGTAGACCTTTCAGTGCTGGCAGCTTTCGTGTGGGCGCAATCGCTGGACGTTGAGAATTTGGCAGCCGGGCTCTGCGACAGTCACATAGGCATTGTTGCATCATAACCAACCAAGGCTTTTGCAGAGCGCGAATGTCTGTGCGGCAGCGAATGCAGTTCCAAGGGACAGTGAAAACCAGGTAGAGCTTGCAGTGCTGGCAGCTTTCGTGTGGGCGCAATCGCTGGACGTTGAGAATTTGGCAGCCGGGCTCTGGCAGAGTCACATAGGCATTGTTGCATCATAACCAACCAAGGCATTTGCAGAGCACGAATGTCTGTGCGGCAGCGAATGCAGTTCCAAGGGACAGTGAAAACCAGGTAGACCTCTCAGTGCTTGCAGTATTCGTGTGGGCGCAATCGCTGGACGTTTCGAATTTGGCAGCCGGGCTCTGCCAGAGTCACATAGGCATTGTTGCATCATAACCAACCAAGGCATTTTCAGAGCGCGAATGTCTGTGCGGCAGCGAATGCAGTTCCAAGGGACAGTGAAAACCAGGTAGAGCTTGCAGTGCTGGCAGCTTTCGTGTGGGCGCAATCGCTGGACGTTTCAAATTTGGCAGCCCGGCTCTGCGACAGTCACATAGGCATTGTTACATCATAACCAACCAGGGCATTTGCAGAGCGCGAATGTCTGTGCGGCAGCGAATGGAGTTCCAAGGGACAGTGAAAACCAGGTAGACCTTTCAGTGCTGGCAGTATTCGTGTGGGCGCAATCGCTGGACGTTGAGAATTTGGCAGCCGGGCTCTGCCAGAGTCACATAGGCATTGTTGCATCATAACCAACCAAGGCTTTTGCAGAGCGCGAATGTCTGTGCGGCAGCGAATGCAGTTCCAAGGGACAGTAAAAACCAGGTAGAGCTTTCAGTGCTGGCAGCTTTCGTGTGGGCGCAATCGCTGGACGTTTCGAATTTGGCAGCCGGGCTCTGCCAGAGTCACATAGGCATTGTTGCATCATAACCAACCAAGGCATTTGCAGAGCACGAATGTCTGTGCGGCAGCGAATGCAGTTCCAAGGGACAGTGAAAACCAGGTAGACCTTTCAGTGCTGGCAGCTTTCGTGTGGGCGCAATCGCTGGACGTTGAGAATTTGGCAGCCGGGCTCTGCGACAGTCACGTAGGCATTGTTGCATCATAACCAACCAAGGCATTTGCAGAGCACGAATGTCTGTGCAGCAGCGAATGCAGTTCCAAGGGACAGTGAAAACCAGGTAGAGCTTGCAGTGCTGGCAGCTTTCGTGTGGGCGCAATCGCTGGACGTTGAGAATTTGGCAGCCGGGCTCTGGCAGAGTCACATAGGCATTGTTGCATCATAACCAACCAAGGCATTTTCAGAGCGCGAATGTCTGTGCGGCAGCGAATGCAGTTCCAAGGGACAGTGAAAACCAGGTAGACCTTTCAGTGCTGGCAGCTTTCGTGTGGGCGCAATCGCTGGACGTTTCGAATTTGGCAGCCGGGCTCTGCCAGAGTCACATAGGCATTGTTGCATCATAACCAACCAAGGCATTTGCAGAGCATGAATGTCTGTGCGGCAGCGAATGCAGTTCCAAGGGACAGTGACAACCAGGTAGACCTTTCAGTGCTGGCAGCTTTCGTGTGGGCGCAATCGCTGGACGTTTCGAATTTGGCAGCCGGGTTCTGCCAGAGTCACATAGGCATTGTTGCATCATAACCAACCAAAGCTCTTGCGGAGCGCGAATGTCTGTGCGGCAGCGAATGCAGTTCCAAGGGACAGTGAAAACCAGGTAGACCTTTCAGTGCTGGCAGCTTTCGTGTGGGCGCAATCGCTGGACGTTTCGAATTTGGCAGCCGGGCTCTGCCAGAGTCACATAGGCATTGTTGCATCATAACCAACCAAGGCTTTTGCAGAGCGCGAATGTCTGTGCGGCAGCGAATGCAGTTCCAAGGGACAGTGAAAACCAGGTAGACCTTTCAGTGCTGGCAGCTTTCGTGTGGGCGCAATCGCTGGACGTTGAGAATTTGGCAGCCGGGCTCTGCCAGAGTCACATAGGCATTGTTGCATCATAACCAACCAAGGCATTTTCAGAGCGCGAATGTCTGTGCGGCAGCGAATGCAGTTCCAAGGGACAGTGAAAACCAGGTAGAGCTTGCAGTGCTGGCAGCTTTCGTGTGGGCGCAATCGCTGGACGTTGAGAATTTGGCAGCCGGGCTCTGCGACAGTCACATAGGCATTGTTGCATCATAACCAACCAAGGCATTTGCAGAGCGCGAATGTCTGTGCGGCAGCGAATGCAGTTCCAAGGGACAGTGAAAACCCGGTAGACCTTTCAGTGCTGGCAGCTTTCGTGTGGGCGCAATCGCTGGACGTTTCGAATTTGGCAGCCGGGCTCTGCGACAGTCACGTAGGCATTGTTGCATCATAACCAACCAAGGCTTTTGCAGAGCGCGAATGTCTGTGCGGCAGCGAATGCAGTTCCAAGGGACAGTGAAAACCAGGTAGACCTTTCAGTGCTTGCAGTATTCGTGTGGGCGCAATCGCTGGACGTTGAGAATTTGGCAGCCGGGCTCTGCCAGAGTCACATAGGCATTGTTGCATCATAACCAACCAAGGCTTTTGCAGAGCGCGAATGTCTGTGCGGCAGCGAATGCAGTTCCAAGGGACAGTGAAAACCAGGTAGAGCTTTCAGTGCTGGCAGCTTTCGTGTGGGCGCAATCGCTAGACGTTTCGAATTTGGCAGCCGGGCTCTGCCAGAGTCACATAGGCATTGTTGCATCATAACCAACCAAGGCATTTGAAGAGCGCGAATGTCTGTGCGGCAGCGAATGCAGTTCCAAGGGACAGTGAAAACCCGGTAGACCTTTCAGTGCTGGCAGCTTTCGTGTGGGCGCAATCGCTGGACGTTTCGAATTTGGCAGCCGGGCTCTGCGACAGTCACGTAGGCATTGTTGCATCATAACCAACCAAGGCATTTGCAGAGCACGAATGTCTGTGCGGCAGCGAATGCAGTTCCAAGGGACAGTGAAAACCAGGTAGACCTTTCAGTGCTGGCAGCTTTCGTGTGGGCGCAATCGCTGGACGTTTCGAATTTGGCAGCCGGGCTCTGCCAGAGTCACATAGGCATTGTTGCATCATAACCAACCAAGGCATTTGCAGAGCATGAATGTCTGTGCGGCAGCGAATGCAGTTCCAAGGGACAGTGAAAACCAGGTAGACCTTTCAGTGCTGGCAGCTTTCGTGTGGGCGCAATCGCTGGACGTTTCGAATTTGGCAGCCGGGCTCTGCCAGAGTCACATAGGCATTGTTGCATCATAACCAACCAAAGCTCTTGCGGAGCGCGAATGTCTGTGCGGCAGCGAATGCAGTTCCAAGGGACAGTGAAAACCAGGTAGACCTTTCAGTGCTGGCAGCTTTCGTGTGGGCGCAATCGCTGGACGTTGAGAATTTGGCAGCCGGGCTCTGCCAGAGTCACATAGGCATTGTTGCATCATAACCAACCAAGGCTTTTGCAGAGCGCGAATGTCTGTGCGGCAGCGAATGCAGTTCCAAGGGACAGTGAAAACCAGGTAGACCTTTCAGTGCTGGCAGCTTTCGTGTGGGCGCAATCGCTGGACGTTGAGAATTTGGCAGCCGGGCTCTGCCAGAGTCACATACGCATTGTTGCATCATAACCAACCAAGGCATTTTCAGAGCGCGAATGTCTGTGCGGCAGCGAATGCAGTTCCAAGGGACAGTGAAAACCAGGTAGAGCTTTCAGTGCTGGCAGCTTTCGTGTGGGCGCAATCGCTGGACGTTGAGAATTTGGCAGCCGGGCTCTGCGACAGTCACGTAGGCATTGTTGCATCATAACCAACCAAGGCATTTGCAGAGCACGAATGTCTGTGCGGCAGCGAATGCAGTTCCAAGGGACAGTAAAAACCAGGTAGACCTTTCAGTGCTGGCAGCTTTCGTGTGGGCGCAATCGCTGGACGTTGAGAATTTGGCAGCCGGGCTCTGCCAGAGTCACATAGGCATTGTTGCATCATAACCAACCAAGGCATTTGCAGAGCACGAATGTCTGTGCGGCAGCGAATGGAGTTCCAAGGGACAGTGAAAACCAGGTAGACCTTTCAGTGCTGGCAGCTTTCGTGTGGGCGCAATCGCTGGACGTTTCGAATTTGGCAGCCGGGCTCTGCCAGAGTCACATAGGCATTGTTGCATCATAACCAACCAAGGCATTTGCAGAACACGAATGTCTGTGCGGCAGCGAATGCAGTTCCAAGGGACAGTGAAAACCAGGTAGAGCTTGCAGTGCTGGCAGCTTTCGTGTGGGTGCAATCGCTGGACGTTTCGAATTTTGCAGCCGGGCTCTGGCAGAGTCACATAGGCATTGTTGCATCATAACCAACCAAGGCATTTTCAGAGCGCGAATGTCTGTGCGGCAGCGAATGCAGTTCCAAGGGACAGTGAAAACCAGGTAGAGCTTGCAGTGCTGGCAGCTTTCGTGTGGGCGCAATCGCTGGACGTTTCAAATTTGGCAGCCCGGCTCTGCGACAGTCACATAGGCATTGTTGCATCATAACCAACCAAGGCATTTGCAGAGCACGAATGTCTGTGCGGCAGCGAATGCAGTTCCAAGGGACAGTGAAAACCAGGTAGACCTCTCAGTGCTGGCAGCTTTCGTGTGGGCGCAATCGCTGGACGTTTCGAATTTGGCAGCCGGGCTCTGCCAGAGTCACATAGGCATTGTTGCATCATAACCAACCAAGGCATTTGCAGAGCACGAATGTCTCTGCGGCAGCGAATGCAGTTCCAAGGGACAGTGAAAACCAGGTAGACCTTTCAGTGCTGGCAGTATTCGTGTGGGCGCAATCGCTGGACGTTTCGAATTTGGCAGCCGGGCTCTGCGATAGTCACATAGGCATTGTTACATCATAACCAACCAAAGCTCTTGCGGACCGCGAATGTCTGTGCGGCAGCGAATGCAGTTCCAAGGGACAGTGAAAATCAGGTAGACCTTTCAGTGCTTGCAGTATTCGTGTGGGCGCAATCGCTGGACGTTGAGAATTTGGCAGCCGGGCTCTGCCAGAGTCACATAGGCATTGTTGCATCATAACCAACCAAGGCTTTTGCAGAGCGCGAATGTCTGTGCGGCAGCGAATGCAGTTCCAAGGGACAGTGAAAACCAGGTAGAGCTTGCAGTGCTGGCAGCTTTCGTGTGGGCGCAATCGCTGGACGTTGAGAATTTGGCAGCCAGGCTCTGGCAGAGTCACATAGGCATTGTTGCATCATAACCAACCAAGGCATTTTCAGAGCGCGAATGTCTGTGCGGCAGCGAATGCAGTTCCAAGGGACAGTGAAAACCAGGTAGAGCTTGCAGTGCTGGCAGCTTTCGTGTGGGCGCAATCGCTGGACGTTTCAAATTTGGCAGCCCGGCTCTGCGACAGTCACATAGGCATTGTTGCATCATAACCAACCAAGGCATTTGCAGAGCACGAATGTCTGTGCGGCAGCGAATGCAGTTCCAAGGGACAGTGAAAACCAGGTAGACCTTTCCGTGCTGGCGGTATTCGTGTGGGCGCAATCGCTGGACGTTTCGAATTTGGCAGCCGGGCTCTGCCAGAGTCACATAGGCATTGTTGCATCATAACCAACCAAGGCTTTTGCAGAGCGCGAATGTCTGTGCGGCAGCGAATGCAGTTCCAAGGGACAGTGAAAACCAGGTAGACCTTTCAGTGCTGGCAGCTTTCGTGTGGGCGCAATCGCTGGACGTTGAGAATTTGGCAGCCGGGCTCTGCCAGAGTCACATAGGCATTGTTGCATCATAACCAACCAAGGCATTTTCAGAGCGCGAATGTCTGTGCGGCAGCGAATGCAGTTCCAAGGGACAGTGAAAACCAGGTAGACCTTTCAGTGCTGGCAGCTTTCGTGTGGGCGCAATCGCTGGACGTTGAGAATTTGGCAGCCGGGCTCTGCGACAGTCACATAGGCATTGTTGCATCATAACCAACCAAGGCATTTGCAGAGCACGAATGTCTGTGCGGCAGCGAATGCAGTTCCAAGGGACAGTAAAAACCAGGTAGAGCTTTCAGTGCTGGCAGCTTTCGTGTGGGCGCAATCGCTGGACGTTTCGAATTTGGCAGCCGGGCTCTGCCAGAGTCACATAGGCATTGTTACATCATAACCAACCAGGGCATTTGCAGAGCGCGAATGTCTGTGCGGCAGCGAATGGAGTTCCAAGGGACAGTGAAAACCAGGTAGACCTTTCAGTGCTGGCAGTATTCGTGTGGGCGCAATCGCTGGACGTTGAGAATTTGGCAGCCGGGCTCTGCCAGAGTCACATAGGCATTGTTGCATCATAACCAACCAAGGCTTTTGCAGAGCGCGAATGTCTGTGCGGCAGCGAATGCAGTTCCAAGGGACAGTGAAAACCCGGTAGACCTTTCAGTGCTGGCAGCTTTCGTGTGGGCGCAATCGCTGGACGTTGAGAATTTAGCAGCCGGGCTCTGCGACAGTCACGTAGGCATTGTTGCATCATAACCAACCAAGGCATTTGCAGAGCACGAATGTCTGTGCAGCAGCGAATGCAGTTCCAAGGGACAGTGAAAACCAGGTAGAGCTTGCAGTGCTGGCAGCTTTCGTGTGGGCGCAATCGCTGGACGTTGAGAATTTGGCAGCCGGGCTCTGGCAGAGTCACATAGGCATTGTTGCATCATAACCAACCAAGGCATTTTCAGAGCGCGAATGTCTGTGCGGCAGCGAATGCAGTTCCAAGGGACAGTGAAAACCAGGTAGAGCTTTCAGTGCTGGCAGCTTTCGTGTGGGCGCAATCGCTGGACGTTTCGAATTTGGCAGCCCGGCTCTGCGACAGTCACATAGGCATTGTTGCATCATAACCAACCAAGGCATTTGCAGAGCACGAATGTCTGTGCGGCAGCGAATGCAGTTCCAAGGGACAGTGAAAACCAGGTAGACCTCTCAGTGCTGGCAGTATTCGTGTGGGCGCAATCGCTGGACGTTGAGAATTTGGCAGCCGGGCTCTGCCAGAGTCACATAGGCATTGTTGCATCATAACCAACCAAGGCTTTTGCAGAGCGCGAATGTCTGTGCGGCAGCGAATGCAGTTCCAAGGGACAGTGAAAACCAGGTAGACCTTTCAGTGCTGGCAGCTTTCGTGTGGGCGCAATCACTGGACGTTGAGAATTTGGCAGCCGGGCTCTGCCAGAGTCACATAGGCATTGTTGCATCATAACCAACCAAGGCATTTTCAGAGCGCGAATGTCTGTGCGGCAGCGAATGCAGTTCCAAGGGACAGTGAAAACCAGGTAGAGCTTTCAGTGCTGGCAGCTTTCGTGTGGGCGCAATCGCTGGACGTTGAGAATTTGGCAGCCGGGCTCTGCGACAGTCACATAGGCATTGTTGCATCATAACCAACCAAGGCATTTGCAGAGCGCGAATGTCTGTGCGGCAGCGAATGCACTTCCAAGGGACAGTGAAAACCAGGTAGACCTTTCAGTGCTGGCAGCTTTCGTGTGGGCGCAATCGCTGGACGTTTCGAATTTGGCAGCCGGGCTCTGCGACAGTCACGTAGGCATTGTTGCATCATAACCAACCAAGGCTTTTGCAGAGCGCGAATGACTGTGCGGCAGCGAATGCAGTTCCAAGGGACAGTGAAAACCAGGTAGACCTTTCAGTGCTTGCAGTATTCGTGTGGGCGCAATCGCTGGACGTTTCGAATTTGGCAGCCGGGCTCTGCCAGAGTCACATAGGCATTGTTGCATCATAACCAACCAAGGCTTTTGCAGAGCGCGAATGTCTGTGCGGCAGCGAATGCAGTTCCAAGGGACAGTGAAAACCAGGTAGAGCTTTCAGTGCTGGCAGCTTTCGTGTGGGCGCAATCGCTAGACGTTTCGAATTTGGCAGCCGGGCTCTGCCAGAGTCACATAGGCATTGTTGCATCATAACCAACCAAGGCATTTGAAGAGCGCGAATGTCTGTGCGGCAGCGAATGCAGTTCCAAGGGACAGTGAAAACCAGGTAGAGCTTGCAGTGCTGGCAGCTTTCGTGTGGGCGCAATCGCTGGACGTTGAGAATTTGGCAGCCGGGCTCTGCCAGAGTCACATAGGCATTGTTGCATCATAACCAACCAAGGCATTTGCAGAGCGCGAATGTCTGTGCGGCAGCGAATGCAGTTCCAAGGGACAGTGAAAACCAGGTAGAGCTTGCAGTCATGGCAGCTTTCGTGTGGGCGCAATCGCTGGACGTTGAGAATTTGGCAGCCGGGCTCTGCGACAGTCACATAGGCATTGTTGCATCATAACCAACCAAGGCATTTGCAGAGCACGAATGTCTGTGCGGCAGCGAATGCAGTTCCAAGGGACAGTGAAAACCAGGTAGACCTTTCAGTGCTGGCAGCTTTCGTGTGGGCGCAATCGCTGGACGTTGAGAATTTGGCAGCCGGGCTCTGCCAGAGTCACATAGGCATTGTTGCATCATAACCAACCAAGGCATTTGCAGAGCGCGAATGTGTGTGCGGCAGCGAATGCAGTTCCAAGGGACAGTGAAAACCAGGTAGACCTTTCAGTGCTGGCAGTATTCGTGTGGGCGCAATCGCTGGACGTTGAGAATTTGGCAGCCGGGCTCTGCCAGAGTCACATAGGCATTGTTGCATCATAACCAACCAAGGCATTTGCAGTGCACGAATGTCTGTGCGGCAGCGAATGCAGTTCCAAGGGACAGTGAAAACCCGGTAGACCTTTCAGTGCTGGCAGCTTTCGTGTGGGCGCAATCGCTGGACGTTTCGAATTTGGCAGCCGGGCTCTGCGACAGTCACGTTGGCATTGTTGCATCATAACCAACCAAGGCATTTGCAGAGTGCGAATGTCTGTGCGGCAGCGAATGCAGTTCCAAGGGACAGTGAAAACCAGGTAGACCTTTCAGTGCTGGCAGCTTTCGTGTGGGCGCAATCGCTGGACGTTGAGAATTTGGCAGCTGGGCTCTGCCAGAGTCACATAGGCATTGTTGCATCATAACCAACCAAGGCATTTGCAGAGCGCGAATGTGTGTGCGGCAGCGAATGCAGTTCCAAGGGACAGTGAAAACCAGGTAGACCTTTCAGTGCTGGCAGTATTCGTGTGGGCGCAATCGCTGGACGTTGAGAATTTGGCAGCCGGGCTCTGCCAGAGTCACATAGGCATTGTTGCATCATAACCAACCAAGGCATTTGCAGTGCACGAATGTCTGTGCGGCAGCGAATGCAGTTCCAAGGGACAGTGAAAACCCGGTAGACCTTTCAGTGCTGGCAGCTTTCGTGTGGGCGCAATCGCTGGACGTTTCGAATTTGGCAGCCGGGCTCTGCGACAGTCACGTTGGCATTGTTGCATCATAACCAACCAAGGCATTTGCAGAGCGCGAATGTCTGTGCGGCAGCGAATGCAGTTCCAAGGGACAGTGAAAACCAGGTAGAGCTTTCAGTGCTGGCAGCTTTCGTGTGGGCGCAATCGCTGGACGTTGAGAATTTGGCAGCCGGGCTCTGCCAGAGTCACATAGGCATTGTTGCATCATAACCAACCAAGGCATTTGCAGAGCGCGAATGTCTGTGCGGCAGCGAATGCAGTTCCAAGGGACAGTGAAAACCAGGTAGAGCTTTCCGTGCTGGCAGCTTTCGTGTGGGCGCAATCGCTGGACGTTGAGAACTTGGCAGCCGGGCTCTGCCAGAGTCACGTAGGCATTGTTGCATCATAACCAACCAAGGCTTTTGCAGAGCGCGAATGTCTGTGCGGCAGCGAATGCAGTTCCAAGGGACAGTGAAAACCAGGTAGAGCTTTCAGTGCTGGCAGCTTTCGTGTGGGCGCAATCGCTGGACGTTTCGAATTTGGCAGCCGGGCTCTGCCAGAGTCACATAGGCATTGTTGCATCATAACCAACCAAGGCATTTGCAGAGCGCGAATGTCTGTGCGGCAGCGAATGCAGTTCCAAGGGACAGTGAAAACCAGGTAGACCTTTCAGTCATGGCAGCTTTCGTGTGGGCGCAATCGCTGGACGTTGAGAATTTGGAAGCCGGGCTCTGCGATAGCCACATAGGCATTGGTACATCATAACCAACCAAAGCTCATGCGGAGCGCGAATGTCTGTGCGGCAGCGAATGCAGTTCCAAGGGACAGTGAAAACCAGGTAGACCTTTCAGTGCTTGCAGTATTCGTGTGGGCGCAATCGCTGGACGTTTCGAATTTGGCAGCCGGGCTCTGCCAGAGTCACATAGGCATTGTTGCATCATAACCAACCAAGGCTTTTGCAGAGCGCGAATGTCTGTGCGGCAGCGAATGCAGTTCCAAGGGACAGTGAAAACCAGGTAGAGCTTTCAGTGCTGGCAGCTTTCGTGTGGGCGCAATCGCTAGACGTTTCGAATTTGGCAGCCGGGCTCTGCCAGAGTCACATAGGCATTGTTGCATCATAACCAACCAAGGCATTTGCAGAGCGCGAATGTCTGTGCGGCAGCGAATGCAGTTCCAAGGGACAGTGAAAACCAGGTAGACCTTTCAGTGCTGGCAGCTTTTGTGTGGGTGCAATCGCTGGACGTTTCGAATTTGGCAGCCGCGCTCTGCGACAGTCATATAGGCATTGTTGCATCATAACCAACCAAGGCATTTGCAGAGCACGAATGTCTGTGCGGCAGCGAATGCAGTTCCAAGGGACAGTGAAAACCAGGTAGACCTTTCAGTGTTGGCAGTATTCGTGTGGGCGCAATCGCTGGACGTTGAGAATTTGGCAGCCGGGCTCTGCCAGAGTCACATAGGCATTGTTGCATCATAACCAACCAAGGCATTTGCAGAGCGCGAATGTCTGTGCGGCAGCGAATGCAGTTCCAAGGGACAGTGAAAACCAGGTAGAGCTTGCAGTGCTGGCAGCTTTCGTGTGGGTGCAATCGCTGGACGTTTCGAATTTTGCAGCCGGGCTCTGCGACAGTCACGTAGGCATTGTTGCATCATAACCAACCAAGGCATTTTCAGAGCGCGAATGTCTGTGTGGCAGCGAATGCAGTTCCAAGGGACAGTGAAAACCAGGTAGAGCTTTCACTGCTGGCAGCTTTCGTGTGGGCGCAATCGCTGGACGTTTCGAATTTGGCAGCCGGGCTCTGCGACAGTCACATAGGCATTGTTGCATCATAACCAACCAAGGCATTTGCAGAGCACGAATGTCTGTGCGGCAGCGAATGCAGTTCCAAGGGACAGTGAAAACCAGGTAGAGCTTTCAGTGCTGGCAGCTTTCGTGTGGGCGCAATCGCTGGACGTTTCGAATTTGGCAGCCGGGCTCTGCGACAGTCACATAGGCATTGTTACATCATAACCAACCAAAGCTCTTGCGAAGCGAGAATGTCTGTGCGGCAGCGAATGCAGTTCCAAGGGACAGTGAAAACCAGGTAGACCTTTCAGTGCTGGCAGTATTCGTGTTGGCGCAATCGCTGGACGTTTCGAATTTGGCAGCCGGGCTCTGCCAGAGTCACATAGGCATTGTTGCATCATAACCAACGAGGGCTTTTGCAGAGCGCGAATGTCTGTGCGGCAGCGAATGCAGTTCCAAGGGACAGTGAAAACCAGGTAGACCTTTCCGTGCTGGCAGTATTCGTGTGGGCGCAATCGCTGGACATTTCGAATTTGGCAGCCGGGCTCTGCCAGAGTCACATAGGCATTGTTGCATCATAACCAACCAAGGATTTTGCAGAGCGCGAATGTCTGTGCGGCAGCGAATGCAGTTCCAAGGGACAGTGAAAACCAGGTAGAGCTTTCAGTGCTGGCAGCTTTCGTGTGGGTGCAATCGCTGGACGTTTCGAATTTGGCAGCCGGGTCTGCGACAGTCACATAGGCATTGTTGCATCATAACCAACCAAGGCATTTGCAGAGCGCGAATGTCTGTGCGGCAGCGAATGCAGTTCCAAGGGACAGTGAAAACCAGGTAGACCTTTCAATCATGGCAGCTTTCGTGTGGGCGCAATCGCTGGACGTTTCGAATTGGGCAGCCGGGCTCTGCCAGAGTCACATAGGCATTGTTGCATCATAACCAACCAAGGCTTTTGCAGAGCGCGAATGTCTGTGCGGCAGCGAATGCAGTTCCAAGGGACAGTGAAAACCAGGTAGAGCTTGCAGTGCTGGCAGCTTTCGTGTGGGCGCAATCGCTGGACGTTTCGAATTTGGCAGCCGGGCTCTGCCAGAGTCACATAGGCATTGTTGCATCATAACCAACCAAGGCATTTGCAGAGCGCGAATGTCTGTGCGGCAGCGAATGCAGTTCCAAGGGACAGTGAAAACCAGGTAGACCTTTCAGTGCTGGCAGTATTCGTGTGGGCGCAATCGCTGGACGTTGAGAATTTGGCAGCCGGGCTCTGCCAGAGTCACATAGGCATTGTTGCATCATAACCAACCAAGGCTTTTGCAGAGCGCGAATGTCTGTGCGGCAGCGAATGCAGTTCCAAGGGACAGTGAAAACCAGGTAGACCTTTCAGTGCTGGCAGCTTTCGTGTGGGCGCAATCGCTGGACGTTTCGAATTTGGCAGCCGGGCTCTGCGACAGTCACATAGGCATTGTTGCATCATAACCAACCAAGGCTTTTGCAGAGCACGAATGTCTGTGCGGCAGCGAATGCAGTTCCAAGGGACAGTGAAAACCAGGTAGACCTTTCAGTGCTGGCAGCTTTCGTGTGGGCGCAATCGCTGGACGTTGAGAATTTGGCAGCCGGGCTCTGCCAGAGTCACATAGGCATTGTTGCATCATAACCAACCAAGGCATTTGCAGAGCGCGAATGTGTGTGCGGCAGCGAATGCAGTTCCAAGGGACAGTGAAAACCAGGTAGACCTTTCAGTGCTGGCAGTATTCGTGTGGGCGCAATCGCTGGACGTTGAGAATTTGGCAGCCGGGCTCTGCCAGAGTCACATAGGCATTGTTGCATCATAACCAACCAAGGCTTTTGCAGAGCGCGAATGTCTGTGCGGCAGCGAATGCAGTTCCAAGGGACAGTGAAAACCCGGTAGACCTTTCAGTGCTGGCAGCTTTCGTGTGGGCGCAATCGCTGGACGTTTCGAATTTGGCAGCCGGGCTCTGCGACAGTCACGTAGGCATTGTTGCATCATAACCAACCAAGGCATTTGCAGAGCACGAATGTCTGTGCGGCAGCGAATGCAGTTCCAAGGGACAGTGAAAACCAGGTAGACCTTTCAGTGCTGGCAGCTTTCGTGTGGGCGCAATCGCTGGACGTTTCGAATTTGGCAGCCGGGCTCTGCCAGAGTCACATAGGCATTGTTGCATCATAACCAACCAAGGCATTTGCAGAGCGCGAATGTCTGTGCGGCAGCGAATGCAGTTCCAAGGGACAGTGAAAACCAGGTAGAGCTTGCAGTGCTGGCAGCTTTCGTGTGGGCGCAATCGCTGGACGTTGAGAATTTGGCAGCCGGGCTCTGCGACAGTCACATAGGCATTGTTGCATCATAACCAACCAAGGCTTTTGCAGAGCGCGAATGTCTGTGCGGCAGCGAATGCAGTTCCAAGGGACAGTGAAAACCAGGTAGAGCTTTCCGTGCTGGCAGCTTTCGTGTGGGCGCAATCGCTGGACGTTGAGAACTTGGCAGCCGGGCTCTGCCAGAGTCACGTAGGCATTGTTGCATCATAACCAACCAAGGCTTTTGCAGAGCGCGAATGTCTGTGCGGCAGCGAATGCAGTTCCAAGGGACAGTGAAAACCAGGTAGAGCTTTCAGTGCTGGCAGCTTTCGTGTGGGCGCAATCGCTGGACGTTTCGAATTTGGCAGCCGGGCTCTTCCAGAGTCACATAGGCATTGTTGCATCATAACCAACCAAGGCATTTGCAGAGCGCGAATGTCTGTGCGGCAGCGAATGCAGTTCCAAGGGACAGTGAAAACCAGGTAGACCTTTCCGTGCTGGCAGTATTCGTGTGGGCGCAATCGCTGGACGTTTCAAATTTGGCAGCCGGGCTCTGCCAGAGTCACATAGGCATTGTTGCATCATAACCAACCAAGGCATTTGCAGAGCGCGAATGTCTGTGCGGCAGCGAATGCAGTTCCAAGGGACAGTGAAAACCAGGTAGACCTTTCAGTCATGGCAGCTTTCGTGTGGGCGCAATCACTGGACGTTGAGAATTTGGCAGCCGGGCTCTGCGACAGTCACATAGGCATTGTTGCATCATAACCAACCAAAGCTCTTGCGGAGCGCGAATGTCTGTGCGGCAGCGAATGCAGTTCCAAGGGACAGTGAAAACCAGGTAGACCTCTCAGTGCTGGCAGTATTCGTGTGGGCGCAATCGCTGGACGTTTTGAATTTGGCAGCCGGGCTCTGCGACAGTCACATAGGCATTGTTGCATCATAACCAACCAAGGCTTTTGCAGAGCGCGAATGTCTGTGTGGCAGCGAATGCAGTTCCAAGGGACAGTGAAAACCAGGTAGAGCTTTCAGTGCTGGCAGCTTTCGTGTGGGTGCAATCGCTGGACGTTGAGAATTTGGCAGCCGGGCTCTGCCAGAGTCACATAGGCATTGTTGCATCATAACCAACCAAGGCATTTGCAGAGCGCGAATGTCTGTGCGGCAGCGAATGCAGTTCCAAGGGACAGTGAAAACCAGGTAGAGCTTTCAGTGCTGGCAGCTTTCGTGTGGGCGCAATCGCTGGACGTTTTGAATTTGGCAGCCGGGCTCTGCGACAGTCACATAGGCATTGTTGCATCATAACCAACCAAGGCTTTTGCAGAGCGCGAATGTCTGTGCGGCAGCGAATGCAGTTCCAAGGGACAGTGAAAACCAGGTAGACCTTTCAGTGCTGGCAGCTTTCGTGTGGGCGCAATCGCTGGACGTTGAGAATTTGGCAGCCGGGCTCTGCCAGAGTCACATAGGCATTGTTGCATCATAACCAACCAAGGCATTTGCAGAGCACGAATGTCTGTGCGGCAGCGAATGCAGTTCCAAGGGACAGTGAAAACCAGGTAGAGCTATCAGTACTGGCAGTATTCGTGTGGGCGCAATCGCTGGACGTTTCGAATTTGGCAGCCGGGCTCTGCCAGAGTCACATAGGCATTGTTGCATCATAACCAACCAAGGCTTTTGCAGAGCGCGAATGTCTGTGCGGCAGTGAATGCAGTTCCAAGGGACAGTGAAAACCAGGTAGACCTTTCAGTGCTGGCAGCTTTCGTGTGGGCGCAATCGCTGGACGTTTCGAATTTGGCAGCCGGGCTCTGCGACAGTCACGTAGGCATTGTTGCATCATAACCAACCAAGGCATTTGCAGAGCACGAATGTCTGTGCGGCAGCGAATGCAGTTCCAAGGGACAGTAAAAACCAGGTAGAGCTTTCAGTGCTGGCAGCTTTCGTGTGGGCGCAATCGCTGGACGTTGAGAATTTGGCAGCCGGGCTCTGCCAGAGTCACATAGGCATTGTTGCATCATAACCAACCAAGGCTTTTGCAGAGCACGAATGTCTGTGCGGCAGCGAATGCAGTTCCAAGGGACAGTGAAAACCAGGTAGACCTTTCAGTGCTGGCAGCTTTCGTGTGGGCGCAATCGCTGGACGTTGAGAATTTGGCAGCCGGGCTCTGCGACAGTCACATAGGCATTGTTGCATCATAACCAACCAAGGCATTTGCAGAACACGAATGTCTGTGCGGCAGCGAATGCAGTTCCAAGGGACAGTGAAAACCAGGTAGAGCTTGCAGTGCTGGCAGCTTTCGTGTGGGTGCAATCGCTGGACGTTTCGAATTTTGCAGCCGGGCTCTGCGACAGTCACGTAGGCATTGTTGCATCATAACCAACCAAGGCATTTTCAGAGCGCGAATGTCTGTGCGGCAGCGAATGCAGTTCCAAGGGACAGTGAAAACCAGGTAGAGCTTGCAGTGCTGGCAGCTTTCGTGTGGGCGCAATCGCTGGACGTTTCAAATTTGGCAGCCCGGCTCTGCGACAGTCACATAGGCATTGTTGCATCATAACCAACCAAGGCATTTTCAGAGCGCGAATGTCTGTGCGGCAGCGAATGCAGTTCCAAGGGACAGTGAAAACCAGGTAGACCTCTCAGTGCTGGCAGCTTTCGTGTGGGCGCAATCGCTGGACGTTGAGAATTTGGCAGCCGGGCTCTGCCAGAGTCACATAGGCATTGTTGCATCATAACCAACCAAGGCATTTGCAGAGCACGAATGTCTGTGCGGCAGCGAATGCAGTTCCAAGGGACAGTGAAAACCAGGTAGACCTTTCAGTGCTGGCAGTATTCGTGTGGGCGCAATCGCTGGACGTTTCGAATTTGGCAGCCGGGCTCTGCGATAGTCACATAGGCATTGTTACATCATAACCAACCAAAGCTCTTGCGGACCGCGAATGTCTGTGCGGCAGCGAATGCAGTTCCAAGGGACAGTGAAAACCAGGTAGACCTTTCAGTGCTTGCAGTATTCGTGTGGGCGCAATCGCTGGACGTTGAGAATTTGGCAGCCGGGCTCTGCCAGAGTCACATAGGCATTGTTGCATCATAACCAACCAAGGCTTTTGCAGAGCGCGAATGTCTGTGCGGCAGCGAATGCAGTTCCAAGGGACAGTGAAAACCAGGTAGAGCTTGCAGTGCTGGCAGCTTTCGTGTGGGCGCAATCGCTGGACGTTTCGAATTTGGCAGCCGGGCTCTGGCAGAGTCACATAGGCATTCTTGCATCATAACCAACCAAGGCATTTTCAGAGCGCGAATGTCTGTGCGGCAGCGAATGCAGTTCCAAGGGACAGTGAAAACCAGGTAGAGCTTGCAGTGCTGGCAGCTTTCGTGTGGGCGCAATCGCTGGACGTTTCAAATTTGGCAGCCCGGCTCTGCGACAGTCACATAGGCATTGTTGCATCATAACCAACCAAGGCATTTGCAGAGCACGAATGTCTGTGCGGCAGCGAATGCAGTTCCAAGGGACAGTGAAAACCAGGTAGACCTCTCAGTGCTGGCAGTATTCGTGTGGGCGCAATCGCTGGACGTTTCGAATTTGGCAGCCGGGCTCTGCCAGAGTCACATAGGCATTGTTACATCATAACCAACCAAGGCTTTTGCAGAGCGCGAATGTCTGTGCGGCAGCGAATGCAGTTCCAAGGGACAGTGAAAACCAGGTAGACCTTTCAGTGCTGGCAGCTTTCGTGTGGGCGCAATCGCTGGACGTTGAGAATTTGGCAGCCGGGCTCTGCCAGAGTCACATAGGCATTGTTGCATCATAACCAACCAAGGCATTTTCAGAGCGCGAATGTCTGTGCGGCAGCGAATGCAGTTCCAAGGGACAGTGAAAACCAGGTAGACCTTTCAGTGCTGGCAGCTTTCGTGTGGGCGCAATCGCTGGACGTTGAGAATTTGGCAGCCGGGCTCTGCGACAGTCATATAGGCATTGTTGCATCATAACCAACCAAGGCATTTGCAGAGCACGAATGTCTGTGCGGCAGCGAATGCAGTTCCAAGGGACAGTGAAAACCAGGTAGAGCTTTCAGTGCTGGCAGCTTTCGTGTGGGCGCAATCGCTGGACGTTTCGAATTTGGCAGCCGGGCTCTGCCAGAGTCACATAGGCATTGTTACATCATAACCAACCAGGGCATTTGCAGAGCGCGAATGTCTGTGCGGCAGCGAATGGAGTTCCAAGGGACAGTGAAAACCAGGTAGACCTTTCAGTGCTGGCAGTATTCGTGTGGGCGCAATCGCTGGACGTTGAGAATTTGGCAGCCGGGCTCTGCCAGAGTCACATAGGCATTGTTGCATCATAACCAACCAAGGCTTTTGCAAAGCGCGAATGTCTGTGCGGCAGCGAATGCAGTTCCAAGGGACAGTGAAAACCCGGTAGACCTTTCAGTGCTGGCAGCTTTCGTGTGGGTGCAATCGCTGGACGTTTCGAATTGGGCAGCCGGGCTCTGCGACAGTCACGTAGGCATTTTTGCATCATAACCAACCAAGGCATTTTCAGAGCGCGAATGTCTGTGCGGCAGCGAATGCAGTTCCAAGGGACAGTGAAAACCAGGTAGAGCTTGCAGTGCTGGCAGCTTTCGTGTGGGCGCAATCGCTGGACGTTTCAAATTTGGCAGCCCGGCTCTGCGACAGTCACATAGGCATTGTTGCATCATAACCAACCAAGGCATTTGCAGAGCACGAATGTCTGTGCGGCAGCGAATGCAGTTCCAAGGGACAGTGAAAACCAGGTAGACCTCTCAGTGCTGGCAGTATTCGTGTGGGCGCAATCGCTGGACGTTTTGAATTTGGCAGCCGGGCTCTGCGACAGTCACATAGGCATTGTTGCATCATAACCAACCAAGGCTTTTGCAGAGCGCGAATGTCTGTGTGGCAGCGAATGCAGTTCCAAGGGACAGTGAAAACCAGGTAGAGCTTTCAGTGCTGGCAGCTTTCGTGTGGGTGCAATCGCTGGACGTTGAGAATTTGGCAGCCGGGCTCTGCCAGAGTCACATAGGCATTGTTGCATCATAACCAACCAAGGCATTTGCAGAGCGCGAATGTCTGTGCGGCAGCGAATGCAGTTCCAAGGGACAGTGAAAACCAGGTAGAGCTTTCAGTGCTGGCAGCTTTCGTGTGGGCGCAATCGCTGGACGTTTCGAATTTGGCAGCCGGGCTCTGCCAGAGTCACATAGGCATTGTTGCATCATAACCAACCAAAGCTCTTGCGGAGCGCGAATGTCTGTGCGGCAGCGAATGCAGTTCCAAGGGACAGTGAAAACCAGGTAGACCTTTCAGTGCTGGCAGCTTTCGTGTGGGCGCAATCGCTGGACGTTGAGAATTTGGCAGCCGGGCTCTGCCAGAGTCACATAGGCATTGTTGCATCATAACCAACCAAGGCTTTTGCAGAGCGCGAATGTCTGTGCGGCAGCGAATGCAGTTCCAAGGGACAGTGAAAACCAGGTAGAGCTTTCAGTGCTGGCAGCTTTCGTGTGGGCGCAATCGCTGGACGTTGAGAATTTGGCAGCCGGGCTCTGCCAGAGTCACATAGGCATTGTTGCATCATAACCAACCAAGGCATTTTCAGAGTGCGAATGTCTGTGCGGCAGCGAATGCAGTTCCAAGGGACAGTGAAAACCAGGTAGACCTTTCAGTGCTTGCAGTATTCGTGTGGGCGCAATCGCTGGACGTTTCGAATTTGGCAGCCGGGCTCTGCGACAGTCACATAGGCATTGTTGCATCATAACCAACCAAGGCATTTGCAGAGCACGAATGTCTGTGCGGCAGTGAATGCAGTTCCAAGGGACAGTGAAAACCAGGTAGACCTTTCAGTCATGGCAGTATTCGTGTGGGCGCAATCGCTGGACGTTGAGAATTTGGCCGCCGGGCTCTGCCAGAGTCACATAGGCATTGTTGCATCATAACCAACCAAGGCATTTGCAGAGCGCGAATGTCTGTGCGGCAGCGAATGCAGTTCCAAGGGACAGTGAAAACCAGGTAGACCTTTCAGTCATGGCAGCTTTCGTGTGGGCGCAATCGCTGGACGTTGAGAATTTGGCAGCCGGGCTCTGCGACAGTCACATAGGCATTGTTGCATCATAACCAACCAAGGCATTTGCAGAGCGCGAATGTCTGTGCGGCAGCGAATGCAGTTCCAAGGGACAGTGAAAACCAGGTAGACCTTTCAGTGCTGGCAGCTTTCGTGTGGGCGCAATCGCTGGACGTTGAGAATTTGGCAGCCGGGCTCTGCCAGAGTCACATAGGCATTGTTGCATCATAACCAACCAAGGCTTTTGCAGAGCGCGAATGTGTGTGCGGCAGCGAATGCAGTTCCAAGGGACAGTGAAAACCAGGTAGACCTTTCAGTGCTGGCAGTATTCGTGTGGGCGCAATCGCTGGACATTGAGAATTTGGCAGCCGGGCTCTGCCAGAGTCACATAGGCATTGTTGCATCATAACCAACCAAGGCTTTTGCAGAGCGCGAATGTCTGTGCGGCAGCGAATGCAGTTCCAAGGGACAGTGAAAACCAGGTAGAGCTTGCAGTGCTGGCAGCTTTCGTGTGGGCGCAATCGCTGGACGTTTCGAATTTGGCAGCCGGGCTCTGCGACAGTCACGTAGGCATTGTTGCATTATAACCAACCAAGGCATTTGCAGAGCGCGAATGTCTGTGCGGCAGCGAATGCAGTTCCAAGGGACAGTGAAAACCAGGTAGACCTTTCATTGCTGGCAGCTTTCGTGTGGGCGCAATCGCTGGACGTTTCGAATTTGGCAGCCTGGCTCTGCCAGAGTCACATAGGCATTGTTGCATCATAACCAACCAAGGCATTTGCAGAGCGCGAATGTCTGTGCGGCAGCGAATGCAGTTCCAAGGGACAGTGAAAACCAGGTAGAGCTTTCCGTGCTGGCAGCTTTCGTGTGGGCGCAATCGCTGGACGTTGAGAACTTGGCAGCCGGGCTCTGCCAGAGTCACGTAGGCATTGTTGCATCATAACCAACCAAGGCTTTTGCAGAGCGCGAATGTCTGTGCGGCAGCGAATGCAGTTCCAAGGGACAGTGAAAACCAGGTAGAGCTTTCAGTGCTGGCAGCTTTCGTGTGGGCGCAATCGCTGGACGTTGAGAATTTGGCAGCCGGGCTCTGCCAGAGTCACAGGCATTGTTGCATCATAACCAACCAAGGCATTTGCAGAGCGCGAATGTCTGTGCGGCAGCGAATGCAGTTCCAAGGGACAGTGAAAACCAGGTAGACCTTTCTGTGCTGGCAGTATTCGTGTGGGCGCAATCGCTGGACGTTTCGAATTTGGCAGCCGGGCTCTGCGATAGCCACATAGGCATTGGTACATCATAACCAACCAAAGCTCATGCGGAGCGCGAATGTCTGTGCGGCAGCGAATGCAGTTCCAAGGGACAGTGAAAACCAGGTAGACCTTTCAGTGCTTGCAGTATTCGTGTGGGCGCAATCTCTGGACGTTTCGAATTTGGCAGCCGGGCTCTGCCAGAGTCACATAGGCATTGTTGCATCATAACCAACCAAGGCTTTTGCAGAGCGCGAATGTCTGTGCGGCAGCGAATGCAGTTCCAAGGGACAGTGAAAACCAGGTAGAGCTTTCAGTGCTGGCAGCTTTCGTGTGGGCGCAATCGCTAGACGTTTCGAATTTGGCAGCCGGGCTCTGCCAGACTCACATAGGCATTGTTGCATCATAACCAACCAAGGCATTTGAAGAGCGCGAATGTCTGTGCGGCAGCGAATGCAGTTCCAAGGGACAGTGAAAACCAGGTAGAGCTTGCAGTGCTGGCAGCTTTCGTGTGGGCGCAATCGCTGGACGTTGAGAATTTGGCAGCCGGGCTCTGCCAGAGTCACATAGGCATTGTTGCATCATAACCAACCAAGGCATTTTCAGAGCGCGAATGTCTGTGCGGCAGCGAATGCAGTTCCAAGGGACAGTGAAAACCAGGTAGACCTCTCAGTGCTGGCAGCTTTCGTGTGGGCGCAATCGCTGGACGTTGAGAATTTGGCAGCCGGGCTCTGCGACAGTCACATAGGCATTGTTGCATCATAACCAACCAAGGCATTTGCAGAGCACGAATGTCTGTGCGGCAGCGAATGCAGTTCCAAGGGACAGTGAAAACCAGGTAGAGCTTTCAGTGCTGGCAGCTTTCGTGTGGGCGCAATCGCTGGACGTTTCGAATTTGGCAGCCGGGCTCTGCCAGAGTCACATAGGCATTGTTACATCATAACCAACCAGGGCATTTGCAGAGCGCGAATGTCTGTGCGGCAGCGAATGGAGTTCCAAGGGACAGTGAAAACCAGGTAGACCTCTCAGTGCTGGCAGCTTTCGTGTGGGCGCAATCGCTGGACGTTGAGAATTTGGCAGCCGGGCTCTGCCAGAGTCACATAGGCATTGTTGCATCATAACCAACCAAGGCTTTTGCAGAGCGCGAATGTTTGTGCGGCAGCGAATGCAGTACCAAGGGACAGTGAAAACCCAGTATACCTTTCAGTGCTGGCAGCTTTCGTGTGGGCGCAATCGCTGGACGTTTCGAATTTGGCAGCCGGGCTCTGCGACAGTCACATAGGCATTGTTGCATCATAACCAACCAAGGCATTTGCAGAGCACGAATGTCTGTGCGGCAGCGAATGCAGTTCCAAGGGACAGTAAAAACCAGGTAGAGCTTTCAGTGCTGGCAGCTTTCGTGTGGGCGCAATCGCTGGACGTTGAGAATTTGGCAGCCGGGCTCTGCCAGAGTCACATAGGCATTGTTGCATCATAACCAACCAAGGCATTTGCAGAGCACGAATGTCTGTGCGGCAGCGAATGCAGTTCCAAGGGACAGTGAAAACCAGGTAGACCTTTCAGTGCTGGCAGCTTTCGTGTGGGCGCAATCGCTGGACGTTGAGAATTTGGCAGCCGGGCTCTGCGACAGTCACATAGGCATTGTTGCATCATAACCAACCAAGGCATTTGCAGAACACGAATGTCTGTGCGGCAGCGAATGCAGTTCCAAGGGACAGTGAAAACCAGGTAGAGCTTGCAGTGCTGGCAGCTTTCGTGTGGGTGCAATCGCTGGACGTTTCGAATTTTGCAGCCGGGCTCTGCGACAGTCACGTAGGCATTGTTGCATCATAACCAACCAAGGCATTTTCAGAGCGCGAATGTCTGTGCGGCAGCAAATGCAGTTCCAAGGGACAGTGAAAACCAGGTAGAGCTTGCAGTGCTGGCAGCTTTCGTGTGGGCGCAATCGCTGGACGTTTCAAATTTGGCAGCCCGGCTCTGCGACAGTCACATAGGCATTGTTGCATCATAACCAACCAAGGCATTTGCAGAGCACGAATGTCTGTGCGGCAGCGAATGCAGTTCCAAGGGACAGTGAAAACCAGGTAGACCTCTCAGTGCTGGCAGCTTTCGTGTGGGCGCAATCGCTGGACGTTGAGAATTTGGCAGCCGGACTCTGCCAGAGTCAAATAGGCATTGTTGCATCATAACCAACCAAGGCTTTTGCAGAGCGCGAATGTCTGTGCGGCAGCGAATGCAGTTCCAAGGGACAGTGAAAACCAGGTAGACCTTTCAGTGCTGGCAGCTTTCGTGTGGGCGCAATCGCTGGACGTTTCGAATTTGGCAGCCGGGCTCTGCCAGAGTCACATAGGCATTGTTGCATCATAACCAACCAAGGCATTTGCAGAGCACGAATGTCTGTGCGGCAGCGAATGCAGTTCCAAGGGACAGTGAAAACCAGGTAGACCTTTCAGTGCTGGCAGTATTCGTGTGGGCGCAATCGCTGGACGTTTCGAATTTGGCAGCCGGGCTCTGCGATAGTCACATAGGCATTGTTACATCATAACCAACCAAAGCTCTTGCGGACCGCGAATGTCTGTGCGGCAGCGAATGCAGTTCCAAGGGACAGTGAAAACCCGGTAGACCTTTCAGTGCTTGCAGTATTCGTGTGGGCGCAATCGCTGGACGTTGAGACTTTGGCAGCCGGGCTCTGCCAGAGTCACATAGGCATTGTTGCATCATAACCAACCAAGGCATTTGCAGAGCACGAATGTCTGTGCGGCAGCGAATGCAGTTCCAAGGGACAGTGAAAACCAGGTAGAGCTTTCAGTGCTGGCAGCTTTCGTGTGGGCGCAATCGCTGGACGTTTCGAATTTGGCAGCCGGGCTCTGCCAGAGTCACATAGGCATTGTTACATCATAACCAACCAGGGCATTTGCAGAGCGCGAATGTCTGTGCGGCAGCGAATGGAGTTCCAAGGGACAGTGAAAACCAGGTAGACCTCTCAGTGCTGGCAGCTTTCGTGTGGGCGCAATCGCTGGACGTTGAGAATTTGGCAGCCGGGCTCTGCCAGAGTCACATAGGCATTGTTGCATCATAACCAACCAAGGCTTTTGCAGAGCGCGAATGTTTGTGCGGCAGCGAATGCAGTACCAAGGGACAGTGAAAACCCAGTATACCTTTCAGTGCTGGCAGCTTTCGTGTGGGCGCAATCGCTGGACGTTTCGAATTTGGCAGCCGGGCTCTGCGACAGTCACATAGGCATTGTTGCATCATAACCAACCAAGGCATTTGCAGAGCACGAATGTCTGTGCGGCAGCGAATGCAGTTCCAAGGGACAGTAAAAACCAGGTAGAGCTTTCAGTGCTGGCAGCTTTCGTGTGGGCGCAATCGCTGGACGTTGAGAATTTGGCAGCCGGGCTCTGCCAGAGTCACATAGGCATTGTTGCATCATAACCAACCAAGGCATTTGCAGAGCACGAATGTCTGTGCGGCAGCGAATGCAGTTCCAAGGGACAGTGAAAACCAGGTAGACCTTTCAGTGCTGGCAGCTTTCGTGTGGGCGCAATCGCTGGACGTTGAGAATTTGGCAGCCGGGCTCTGCGACAGTCACATAGGCATTGTTGCATCATAACCAACCAAGGCATTTGCAGAACACGAATGTCTGTGCGGCAGCGAATGCAGTTCCAAGGGACAGTGAAAACCAGGTAGAGCTTGCAGTGCTGGCAGCTTTCGTGTGGGTGCAATCGCTGGACGTTTCGAATTTTGCAGCCGGGCTCTGCGACAGTCACGTAGGCATTGTTGCATCATAACCAACCAAGGCATTTTCAGAGCGCGAATGTCTGTGCGGCAGCAAATGCAGTTCCAAGGGACAGTGAAAACCAGGTAGAGCTTGCAGTGCTGGCAGCTTTCGTGTGGGCGCAATCGCTGGACGTTTCAAATTTGGCAGCCCGGCTCTGCGACAGTCACATAGGCATTGTTGCATCATAACCAACCAAGGCATTTGCAGAGCACGAATGTCTGTGCGGCAGCGAATGCAGTTCCAAGGGACAGTGAAAACCAGGTAGACCTCTCAGTGCTGGCAGCTTTCGTGTGGGCGCAATCGCTGGACGTTGAGAATTTGGCAGCCGGGCTCTGCCAGAGTCAAATAGGCATTGTTGCATCATAACCAACCAAGGCTTTTGCAGAGCGCGAATGTCTGTGCGGCAGCGAATGCAGTTCCAAGGGACAGTGAAAACCAGGTAGACCTTTCAGTGCTGGCAGCTTTCGTGTGGGCGCAATCGCTGGACGTTTCGAATTTGGCAGCCGGGCTCTGCCAGAGTCACATAGGCATTGTTGCATCATAACCAACCAAGGCATTTGCAGAGCACGAATGTCTGTGCGGCAGCGAATGCAGTTCCAAGGGACAGTGAAAACCAGGTAGACCTTTCAGTGCTGGCAGTATTCGTGTGGGCGCAATCGCTGGACGTTTCGAATTTGGCAGCCGGGCTCTGCGATAGTCACATAGGCATTGTTACATCATAACCAACCAAAGCTCTTGCGGACCGCGAATGTCTGTGTGGCAGCGAATGCAGTTCCAAGGGACAGTGAAAACCCGGTAGACCTTTCAGTGCTTGCAGTATTCGTGTGGGCGCAATCGCTGGACGTTGAGAATTTGGCAGCCGGGCTCTGCCAGAGTCACATAGGCATTGTTGCATCATAACCAACCAAGGCTTTTGCAGAGCGCGAATGTTTGTGCGGCAGCGAATGCAGTACCAAGGGACAGTGAAAACCCAGTATACCTTTCAGTGCTGGCAGCTTTCGTGTGGGCGCAATCGCTGGACGTTTCGAATTTGGCAGCCGGGCTCTGCGACAGTCACATAGGCATTGTTGCATCATAACCAACCAAGGCATTTGCAGAGCACGAATGTCTGTGCGGCAGCGAATGCAGTTCCAAGGGACAGTAAAAACCAGGTAGAGCTTTCAGTGCTGGCAGCTTTCGTGTGGGCGCAATCGCTGGACGTTGAGAATTTGGCAGCCGGGCTCTGCGACAGTCACATAGGCATTGTTGCATCATAACCAACCAAGGCATTTGCAGAACACGAATGTCTGTGCGGCAGCGAATGCAGTTCCAAGGGACAGTGAAAACCAGGTAGAGCTTGCAGTGCTGGCAGCTTTCGTGTGGGTGCAATCGCTGGACGTTTCGAATTTTGCAGCCGGGCTCTGCGACAGTCACGTAGGCATTGTTGCATCATAACCAACCAAGGCATTTGCAGAGCGCGAATGTCTGTGCGGCATCAAATGCAGTTCCAAGGGACAGTGAAAACCAGGTAGAGCTTGCAGTGCTGGCAGCTTTCGTGTGGGCGCAATCGCTGGACGTTTCAAATTTGGCAGCCCGGCTCTGCGACAGTCACATAGGCATTGTTGCATCATAACCAACCAAGGCATTTGCAGAGCACGAATGTCTGTGCGGCAGCGAATGCAGTTCCAAGGGACAGTGAAAACCAGGTAGACCTCTCAGTGCTGGCAGCTTTCGTGTGGGCGCAATCGCTGGACGTTGAGAATTTGGCAGCCGGGCTCTGCCAGAGTCAAATAGGCATTGTTGCATCATAACCAACCAAGGCTTTTGCAGAGCGCGAATGTCTGTGCGGCAGCGAATGCAGTTCCAAGGGACAGTGAAAACCAGGTAGACCTTTCAGTGCTGGCAGCTTTCGTGTGGGCGCAATCGCTGGACGTTGAGAATTTGGCAGCCGGGCTCTGCCAGAGTCACATAGGCATTGTTGCATCATAACCAACCAAGGCATTTGCAGAGCACGAATGTCTGTGCGGCAGCGAATGCAGTTCCAAGGGACAGTGAAAACCAGGTAGACCTTTCAGTGCTGGCAGTATTCGTGTGGGCGCAATCGCTGGACGTTTCGAATTTGGCAGCCGGGCTCTGCGATAGTCACATAGGCATTGTTACATCATAACCAACCAAAGCTCTTGCGGACCGCGAATGTCTGTGCGGCAGCGAATGCAGTTCCAAGGGACAGTGAAAACCCGGTAGACCTTTCAGTGCTTGCAGTATTCGTGTGGGCGCAATCGCTGGACGTTGAGAATTTGGCAGCCGGGCTCTGCCAGAGTCACATAGGCATTGTTGCATCATAACCAACCAAGGCTTTTGCAGAGCGCGAATGTCTGTGCGGCAGCGAATGCAGTTCCAAGGGACAGTGAAAACCAGGTAGAGCTTGCAGTGCTGGCAGCTTTCGTGTGGGCGCAATCGCTGGACGTTGAGAATTTGGCAGCCGGGCTCTGCCAGAGTCACATAGGCATTGTTGCATCATAACCAACCAAGGCATTTTCAGAGCGCGAATGTCTGTGCGGCAGCGAATGCAGTTCCAAGGGACAGTGAAAACCAGGTAGAGCTTTCAGTGCTGGCAGCTTTCGTGTGGGCGCAATCGCTGGACGTTTCGAATTTGGCAGCCGGGCTCTGCCAGAGTCACATAGGCATTGTTGCATCATAACCAACCAAGGCATTTTCAGAGCGCGAATGTCTGTGCGGCAGCGAATGCAGTTCCAAGGGACAGTGAAAACCAGGTAGACCTCTCAGTGCTGGCAGCTTTCGTGTGGGCGCAATCGCTGGACGTTGAGAATTTGGCAGCCGGGCTCTGCGACAGTCACATAGGCATTGTTGCATCATAACCAACCAAGGCATTTGCAGAGCACGAATGTCTGTGCGGCAGCGAATGCAGTTCCAAGGGACAGTGAAAACCAGGTAGAGCTTTCAGTGCTGGCAGCTTTCGTGTGGGCGCAATCGCTGGACGTTTCGAATTTGGCAGCCGGGCTCTGCCAGAGTCACATAGGCATTGTTACATCATAACCAACCAGGGCATTTGCAGAGCGCGAATGTCTGTGCGGCAGCGAATGCAGTTCCAAGGGACAGTAAAAACCAGGTAGAGCTTTCAGTGCTGGCAGCTTTCGTGTGGGCGCAATCGCTGGACGTTGAGAATTTGGCAGCCGGGCTCTGCCAGAGTCACATAGGCATTGTTGCATCATAACCAACCAAGGCATTTGCAGAGCACGAATGTCTGTGCGGCAGCGAATGCAGTTCCAAGGGACAGTGAAAACCAGGTAGACCTTTCAGTGCTGGCAGCTTTCGTGTGGGCGCAATCGCTGGACGTTGAGAATTTGGCAGCCGGGCTCTGCGACAGTCACATAGGCATTGTTGCATCATAACCAACCAAGGCATTTGCAGAACACGAATGTCTGTGCGGCAGCGAATGCAGTTCCAAGGGACAGTGAAAACCAGGTAGAGCTTGCAGTGCTGGCAGCTTTCGTGTGGGTGCAATCGCTGGACGTTGAGAATTTTGCAGCCGGGCTCTGCGACAGTCACGTAGGCATTGTTGCATCATAACCAACCAAGGCATTTGCAGAGCGCGAATGTCTGTGCGGCAGCAAATGCAGTTCCAAGGGACAGTGAAAACCAGGTAGAGCTTGCAGTGCTGGCAGCTTTCGTGTGGGCGCAATCGCTGGACGTTTCAAATTTGGCAGCCCGGCTCTGCGACAGTCACATAGGCATTGTTGCATCATAACCAACCAAGGCATTTGCAGAGCACGAATGTCTGTGCGGCAGCGAATGCAGTTCCAAGGGACAGTGAAAACCAGGTAGACCTCTCAGTGCTGGCAGCTTTCGTGTGGGCGCAATCGCTGGACGTTGAGAATTTGGCAGCCGGGCTCTGCCAGAGTCAAATAGGCATTGTTGCATCATAACCAACCAAGGCTTTTGCAGAGCGCGAATGTCTGTGCGGCAGCGAATGCAGTTCCAAGGGACAGTGAAAACCAGGTAGACCTTTCAGTGCTGGCAGCTTTCGTGTGGGCGCAATCGCTGGACGTTTCGAATTTGGCAGCCGGGCTCTGCCAGAGTCACATAGGCATTGTTGCATCATAACCAACCAAGGCATTTGCAGAGCACGAATGTCTGTGCGGCAGCGAATGCAGTTCCAAGGGACAGTGAAAACCAGGTAGACCTTTCAGTGCTGGCAGTATTCGTGTGGGCGCAATCGCTGGACGTTTCGAATTTGGCAGCCGGGCTCTGCGATAGTCACATAGGCATTGTTGCATCATAACCAACCAAAGCTCTTGCGGACCGCGAATGTCTGTGCGGCAGCGAATGCAGTTCCAAGGGACAGTGAAAACCCGGTAGACCTTTCAGTGCTTGCAGTATTCATGTGGGCGCAATCGCTGGACGTTGAGAATTTGGCAGCCGGGCTCTGCCAGAGTCACATAGGCATTGTTGCATCATAACCAACCAAGGCTTTTGCAGAGCGCGAATGTCTGTGCGGCAGCGAATGCAGTTCCAAGGGACAGTGAAAACCAGGTAGAGCTTGCAGTGCTGGCAGCTTTCGTGTGGGCGCAATCGCTGGACGTTGAGAATTTGGCAGCCGGGCTCTGCCAGAGTCACATAGGCATTGTTGCATCATAACCAACCAAGGCATTTTCAGAGCGCGAATGTCTGTGCGGCAGCGAATGCAGTTCCAAGGGACAGTGAAAACCAGGTAGAGCTTTCAGTGCTGGCAGCTTTCGTGTGGGCGCAATCGCTGGACGTTTCGAATTTGGCAGCCGGGCTCTGCCAGAGTCACATAGGCATTGTTACATCATAACCAACCAGGGCATTTGCAGAGCGCGAATGTCTGTGCGGCAGCGAATGGAGTTCCAAGGGACAGTGAAAACCAGGTAGACCTTTCAGTGCTGGCAGTATTCGTGTGGGCGCAATCGCTGGACGTTGAGAATTTGGCAGCCGGGCTCTGCCAGAGTCACATAGGCATTGTTGCATCATAACCAACCAAGGCTTTTGCAGAGCGCGAATGTCTGTGCGGCAGCGAATGCAGTTCCAAGGGACAGTAAAAACCAGGTAGAGCTTTCAGTGCTGGCAGCTTTCGTGTGGGCGCAATCGCTGGACGTTGAGAATTTGGCAGCCGGGCTCTGCCAGAGTCACATAGGCATTGTTGCATCATAACCAACCAAGGCATTTGCAGAGCACGAATGTCTGTGCGGCAGCGAATGCAGTTCCAAGGGACAGTGAAAACCAGGTAGACCTTTCAGTGCTGGCAGCTTTCGTGTGGGCGCAATCGCTGGACGTTGAGAATTTGGCAGCCGGGCTCTGCGACAGTCACGTAGGCATTGTTGCATCATAACCAACCAAGGCATTTGCAGAGCACGAATGTCTGTGCAGCAGCGAATGCAGTTCCAAGGGACAGTGAAAACCAGGTAGAGCTTGCAGTGCTGGCAGCTTTCGTGTGGGCGCAATCGCTGGACGTTGAGAATTTGGCAGCCGGGCTCTGGCAGAGTCACATAGGCATTGTTGCATCATAACCAACCAAGGCATTTTCAGAGCGCGAATGTCTGTGCGGCAGCGAATGCAGTTCCAAGGGACAGTGAAAACCAGGTAGAGCTTGCAGTGCTGGCAGCTTTCGTGTGGGCGCAATCGCTGGACGTTTCAAATTTGGCAGCCCGGCTCTGCGACAGTCACATAGGCATTGTTGCATCATAACCAACCAAGGCATTTGCAGAGCACGAATGTCTGTGCGGCAGCGAATGCAGTTCCAAGGGACAGTGAAAACCAGGTAGACCTCTCAGTGCTGGCAGTATTCGTGTGGGCGCAATCGCTGGACTTTGAGAATTTGGCAGCCGGGCTCTGCCAGAGTCACATAGGCATTGTTGCATCATAACCAACCAAGGCATTTTCAGAGCGCGAATGTCTGTGCGGCAGCGAATGCAGTTCCAAGGGACAGTGAAAACCAGGTAGACCTTTCAGTGCTGGCCGCTTTCGTGTGGGCGCAATCGCTGGACGTTTCGAATTTGGCAGCCGGGCTCTGCCAGAGTCACATAGGCATTGTTGCATCATAACCAACCAAGGCATTTGCAGAGCATGAATGTCTGTGCGGCAGCGAATGCAGTTCCAAGGGACAGTGAAAACCAGGTAGACCTTTCAGTGCTGGCAGCTTTCGTGTGGGCGCAATCGCTGGACGTTTCGAATTTGGCAGCCGGGCTCTGCCAGAGTCACATAGGCATTGTTGCATCATAACCAACCAAAGCTCTTGCGGAGCGCGAATGTCTGTGCGGCAGCGAATGCAGTTCCAAGGGACAGTGAAAACCAGGTAGACCTTTCAGTGCTGGCAGCTTTCGTGTGGGCGCAATCGCTGGACGTTGAGAATTTGGCAGCCGGGCTCTGCCAGAGTCACATAGGCATTGTTGCATCATAACCAACCAAGGCTTTTGCAGAGCGCGAATGTCTGTGCGGCAGCGAATGCAGTTCCAAGGGACAGTGAAAACCAGGTAGACCTTTCAGTGCTGGCAGCTTTCGTGTGGGCGCAATCGCTGGACGTTGAGAATTTGGCAGCCGGGCTCTGCCAGAGTCACATAGGCATTGTTGCATCATAACCAACCAAGGCATTTTCAGAGCGCGAATGTCTGTGCGGCAGCGAATGCAGTTCCAAGGGACAGTGAAAACCCAGTATACCTTTCAGTGCTGGCAGCTTTCGTGTGGGCGCAATCGCTGGACGTTGAGAATTTGGCAGCCGGGCTCTGCGACAGTCACATAGGCATTGTTGCATCATAACCAACCAAGGCATTTGCAGAGCGCGAATGTCTGTGCGGCAGCGAATGCAGTTCCAAGGGACAGTGAAAACCCGGTAGAGCTTTCAGTGCTGGCAGCTTTCGTGTGGGCGCAATCGCTGGACGTTTCGAATTTGGCAGCCGGGCTCTGCCAGAGTCACATAGGCATTGTTGCATCATAACCAACCAAGGCATTTGCAGAGCACGAATGTCTGTGCGGCAGCGAATGCAGTTCCAAGGGACAGTGAAAACCAGGTAGACCTTTCAGTGCTGGCAGCTTTCGTGTGGGCGCAATCGCTGGACGTTTCGAATTTGGCAGCCGGGCTCTGCCAGAGTCACATAGGCATTGTTGCATCATAACCAACCAGGGCATTTGCAGAGCACGAATGTCTGTGCGGCAGCGAATGGAGTTCCAAGGGACAGTGAAAACCAGGTAGACCTTTCAGTGCTGGCAGTATTCGTGTAGGCGCAATCGCTGGACGTTGAGAATTTGGCAGCCGGGCTCTGCCAGAGTCACATAGGCATTGTTGCATCATAACCAACCAAGGCTTTTGCAGAGCGCGAATGTTTGTGCGGCAGCGAATGCAGTACCAAGGGACAGTGAAAACCCAGTATACCTTTCAGTGCTGGCAGCTTTCGTGTGGGCGCAATCGCTGGACGTTTCGAATTTGGCAGCCGGGCTCTGCGACAGTCACGTAGGCATTGTTGCATCATAACCAACCAAGGCATTTGCAGAGCACGAATGTCTGTGCGGCAGCGAATGCAGTTCCAAGGGACAGTAAAAACCAGGTAGAGCTTTCAGTGCTGGCAGCTTTCGTGTGGGCGCAATCGCTGGACGTTTCGAATTTGGCAGCCGGGCTCTGCCAGAGTCACATAGGCATTGTTGCATCATAACCAACCAAGGCATTTGCAGAGCACGAATGTCTCTGCGGCAGCGAATGCAGTTCCAAGGGACAGTGAAAACCAGGTAGACCTTTCAGTGCTGGCAGCTTTCGTGTGGGCGCAATCGCTGGACGTTGAGAATTTGGCAGCCGGGCTCTGCGACAGTCACATAGGCATTGTTGCATCATAACCAACCAAGGCATTTGCAGAACACGAATGTCTGTGCGGCAGCGAATGCAGTTCCAAGGGACAGTGAAAACCAGGTAGAGCTTGCAGTGCTGGCAGCTTTCGTGTGGGTGCAATCGCTGGACGTTTCGAATTTTGCAGCCGGGCTCTGCGACAGTCACGTAGGCATTGTTGCATCATAACCAACCAAGGCATTTGCAGAGCGCGAATGTCTGTGCGGCAGCAAATGCAGTTCCAAGGGACAGTGAAAACCAGGTAGAGCTTGCAGTGCTGGCAGCTTTCGTGTGGGCGCAATCGCTGGACGTTTCAAATTTGGCAGCCCGGCTCTGCGACAGTCACATAGGCATTGTTGCATCATAACCAACCAAGGCATTTGCAGAGCACGAATGTCTGTGCGGCAGCGAATGCAGTTCCAAGGGACAGTGAAAACCAGGTAGACCTCTCAGTGCTGGCAGCTTTCGTGTGGGCGCAATCGCTGGACGTTGAGAATTTGGCAGCCGAGCTCTGCCAGAGTCACATAGGCATTGTTGCATCATAATCAACCAAGGCTTTTGCAGAGCGCGAATGTCTGTGCGGCAGCGAATGCAGTTCCAAGGGACAGTGAAAACCAGGTAGACCTTTCAGTGCTGGCAGCTTTCGTGTGGGCGCAATCGCTGGACGTTTCGAATTTGGCAGCCGGGCTCTGCCAGAGTCACATAGACATTGTTGCATCATAACCAACCAAGGCATTTGCAGAGCACGAATGTCTGTGCGGCAGCGAATGCAGTTCCAAGGGACAGTGAAAACCAGGTAGACCTTTCAGTGCTGGCAGTATTCGTGTGGGCGCAATCGCTGGACGTTTCGAATTTGGCAGCCGGGCTCTGCGATAGTCACATAGGCATTGTTACATCATAACCAACCAAAGCTCTTGCGGACCGCGAATGTCTGTGCGGCAGCGAATGCAGTTCCAAGGGACAGTGAAAACCAGGTAGACCTCTCAGTGCTGGCAGCTTTCGTGTGGGCGCAATCGCTGGACGTTGAGAATTTGGCAGCCGAGCTCTGCCAGAGTCACATAGGCATTGTTGCATCATAATCAACCAAGGCTTTTGCAGAGCGCGAATGTCTGTGCGGCAGCGAATGCAGTTCCAAGGGACAGTGAAAACCAGGTAGACCTTTCAGTGCTGGCAGCTTTCGTGTGGGCGCAATCGCTGGACGTTTCGAATTTGGCAGCCGGGCTCTGCCAGAGTCACATAGGCATTGTTGCATCATAACCAACCAAGGCATTTGCAGAGCACGAATGTCTGTGCGGCAGCGAATGCAGTTCCAAGGGACAGTGAAAACCAGGTAGACCTTTCAGTGCTGGCAGTATTCGTGTGGGCGCAATCGCTGGACGTTTCGAATTTGGCAGCCGGGCTCTGCGATAGTCACATAGGCATTGTTACATCATAACCAACCAAAGCTCTTGCGGACCGCGAATGTCTGTGCGGCAGCGAATGCAGTTCCAAGGGACAGTGAAAACCCGGTAGACCTTTCAGTGCTTGCAGTATTCGTGTGGGCGCAATCGCTGGACGTTGAGAATTTGGCAGCCGGGCTCTGCCAGAGTCACATAGGCATTGTTGCATCATAACCAACCAAGGCTTTTGCAGAGCGCGAATGTCTGTGCGGCAGCGAATGCAGTTCCAAGGGACAGTGAAAACCAGGTAGAGCTTGCAGTGCTGGCAGCTTTCGTGTGGGCGCAATCGCTGGACGTTGAGAATTTGGCAGCCGGGCTCTGCCAGAGTCACATAGGCATTGTTGCATCATAACCAACCAAGGCATTTTCAGAGCGCGAATGTCTGTGCGGCAGCGAATGCAGTTCCAAGGGACAGTGAAAACCAGGTAGAGCTTTCAGTGCTGGCAGCTTTCGTGTGGGCGCAATCGCTGGACGTTTCGAATTTGGCAGCCGGGCTCTGCCAGAGTCACATAGGCATTGTTGCATCATAACCAACCAAGGCATTTTCAGAGCGCGAATGTCTGTGCGGCAGCGAATGCAGTTCCAAGGGACAGTGAAAACCAGGTAGACCTCTCAGTGCTGGCAGCTTTCGTGTGGGCGCAATCGCTGGACGTTGAGAATTTGGCAGCCGGGCTCTGCGACAGTCACATAGGCATTGTTGCATCATAACCAACCAAGGCATTTGCAGAGCACGAATGTCTGTGCGGCAGCGAATGCAGTTCCAAGGGACAGTGAAAACCAGGTAGAGCTTTCAGTGCTGGCAGCTTTCGTGTGGGCGCAATCGCTGGACGTTTCGAATTTGGCAGCCGGGCTCTGCCAGAGTCACATAGGCATTGTTACATCATAACCAACCAGGGCATTTGCAGAGCGCGAATGTCTGTGCGGCAGCGAATGGAGTTCCAAGGGACAGTGAAAACCAGGTAGACCTCTCAGTGCTGGCAGCTTTCGTGTGGGCGCAATCGCTGGACGTTGAGAATTTGGCAGCCGGCTCTGCCAGAGTCACATAGGCATAGTTGCATCATAACCAACCAAGGCTTTTGCAGAGCGCGAATGTTTGTGCGGCAGCGAATGCAGTACCAAGGGACAGTGAAAACCCAGTATACCTTTCAGTGCTGGCAGCTTTCGTGTGGGCGCAATCGCTGGACGTTTCGAATTTGGCAGCCGGGCTCTGCGACAGTCACATAGGCATTGTTGCATCATAACCAACCAAGGCATTTGCAGAGCACGAATGTCTGTGCGGCAGCGAATGCAGTTCCAAGGGACAGTAAAAACCAGGTAGAGCTTTCAGTGCTGGCAGCTTTCGTGTGGGCGCAATCGCTGGACGTTGAGAATTTGGCAGCCGGGCTCTGCCAGAGTCACATAGGCATTGTTGCATCATAACCAACCAAGGCATTTGCAGAGCACGAATGTCTGTGCGGCAGCGAATGCAGTTCCAAGGGACAGTGAAAACCAGGTAGACCTTTCAGTGCTGGCAGCTTTCGTGTGGGCGCAATCGCTGGACGTTGAGAATTTGGCAGCCGGGCTCTGCGACAGTCACATAGGCATTGTTGCATCATAACCAACCAAGGCATTTGCAGAACACGAATGTCTGTGCGGCAGCGAATGCAGTTCCAAGGGACAGTGAAAACCAGGTAGAGCTTGCAGTGCTGGCAGCTTTCGTGTGGGTGCAATCGCTGGACGTTTCGAATTTTGCAGCCGGGCTCTGCGACAGTCACGTAGGCATTGTTGCATCATAACCAACCAAGGCATTTTCAGAGCGCGAATGTCTGTGCGGCAGCAAATGCAGTTCCAAGGGACAGTGAAAACCAGGTAGAGCTTGCAGTGCTGGCAGCTTTCGTGTGGGCGCAATCGCTGGACGTTTCAAATTTGGCAGCCCGGCTCTGCGACAGTCACATAGGCATTGTTGCATCATAACCAACCAAGGCATTTGCAGAGCACGAATGTCTGTGCGGCAGCGAATGCAGTTCCAAGGGACAGTGAAAACCAGGTAGACCTCTCAGTGCTGGCAGCTTTCGTGTGGGCGCAATCGCTGGACGTTGAGAATTTGGCAGCCGGGCTCTGCCAGAGTCAAATAGGCATTGTTGCATCATAACCAACCAAGGCTTTTGCAGAGCGCGAATGTCTGTGCGGCAGCGAATGCAGTTCCAAGGGACAGTGAAAACCAGGTAGACCTTTCAGTGCTGGCAGCTTTCGTGTGGGCGCAATCGCTGGACGTTTCGAATTTGGCAGCCGGGCTCTGCCAGAGTCACATAGGCATTGTTGCATCATAACCAACCAAGGCATTTGCAGAGCACGAATGTCTGTGCGGCAGCGAATGCAGTTCCAAGGGACAGTGAAAACCAGGTAGACCTTTCAGTGCTGGCAGTATTCGTGTGGGCGCAATCGCTGGACGTTTCGAATTTGGCAGCCGGGCTCTGCGATAGTCACATAGGTATTGTTACATCATAACCAACCAAAGCTCTTGCGGACCGCGAATGTCTGTGCGGCAGCGAATGCAGTTCCAAGGGACAGTGAAAACCCGGTAGACCTTTCAGTGCTTGCAGTATTCGTGTGGGCGCAATCGCTGGACGTTGAGAATTTGGCAGCCGGGCTCTGCCAGAGTCACATAGGCATTGTTGCATCATAACCAACCAAGGCTTTTGCAGAGCGCGAATGTCTGTGCGGCAGCGAATGCAGTTCCAAGGGACAGTGAAAACCAGGTAGAGCTTGCAGTGCTGGCAGCTTTCGTGTGGGCGCAATCGCTGGACGTTGAGAATTTGGCAGCCGGGCTCTGCCAGAGTCACATAGGCATTGTTGCATCATAACCAACCAAGGCATTTTCAGAGCGCGAATGTCTGTGCGGCAGCGAATGCAGTTCCAAGGGACAGTGAAAACCAGGTAGAGCTTTCAGTGCTGGCAGCTTTCGTGTGGGCGCAATCGCTGGACGTTTCAAATTTGGCAGCCGGGCTCTGCCAGAGTCACATAGGCATTGTTACATCATAACCAACCAGGGCATTTGCAGAGCGCGAATGTCTGTGCGGCAGCGAATGGAGTTCCAAGGGACAGTGAAAACCAGGTAGACCTTTCAGTGCTGGCAGTATTCGTGTGGGCGCAATCGCTGGACGTTGAGAATTTGGCAGCCGGGCTCTGCCAGAGTCACATAGGCATTGTTGCATCATAACCAACCAAGGCTTTTGCAGAGCGCGAATGTCTGTGCGGCAGCGAATGCAGTTCCAAGGGACAGTAAAAACCAGGTAGAGCTTTCAGTGCTGGCAGCTTTCGTGTGGGCGCAATCGCTGGACGTTTCGAATTTGGCAGCCGGGCTCTGCCAGAGTCACATAGGCATTGTTGCATCATAACCAACCAAGGCATTTGCAGAGCACGAATGTCTGTGCGGCAGCGAATGCAGTTCCAAGGGACAGTGAAAACCAGGTAGACCTTTCAGTGCTGGCAGCTTTCGTGTGGGCGCAATCGCTGGACGTTGAGAATTTGGCAGCCGGGCTCTGCGACAGTCACGTAGGCATTGTTGCATCATAACCAAACAAGGCATTTGCAGAGCACGAATGTCTGTGCAGCAGCGAATGCAGTTCCAAGGGACAGTGAAAACCAGGTAGAGCTTGCAGTGCTGGCAGCTTTCGTGTGGGCGCAATCGCTGGACGTTGAGAATTTGGCAGCCGGGCTCTGGCAGAGTCACATAGGCATTGTTGCATCATAACCAACCAAGGCATTTTCAGAGCGCGAATGTCTGTGCGGCAGCGAATGCAGTTCCAAGGGACAGTGAAAACCAGGTAGAGCTTGCAGTGCTGGCAGCTTTCGTGTGGGCGCAATCGCTGGACGTTTCAAATTTGGCAGCCCGGCTCTGCGACAGTCACATAGGCATTGTTGCATCATAACCAACCAAGGCATTTGCAGAGCACGAATGTCTGTGCGGCAGCGAATGCAGTTCCAAGGGACAGTGAAAACCAGGTAGACCTCTCAGTGCTGGCAGCTTTCGTGTGGGCGCAATCGCTGGACTTTGAGAATTTGGCAGCCGGGCTCTGCCAGAGTCACATAGGCATTGTTGCATCATAACCAACCAAGGCATTTTCAGAGCGCGAATGTCTGTGCGGCAGCGAATGCAGTTCCAAGGGACAGTGAAAACCAGGTAGACCTTACAGTGCTGGCAGCTTTCGTGTGGGCGCAATCGCTGGACGTTTCGAATTTGGCAGCCGGGCTCTGCCAGAGTCACATAGGCATTGTTGCATCATAACCAACCAAGGCATTTGCAGAGCATGAATGTCTGTGCGGCAGCGAATGCAGTTCCAAGGGACAGTGAAAACCAGGTAGACCTTTCAGTGCTGGCAGCTTTCGTGTGGGCGCAATCGCTGGACGTTTCGAATTTGGCAGCCGGGCTCTGCCAGAGTCACATAGGCATTGTTGCATCATAACCAACCAAAGCTCTTGCGGAGCGCGAATGTCTGTGCGGCAGCGAATGCAGTTCCAAGGGACAGTGAAAACCAGGTAGACCTTTCAGTGCTGGCAGCTTTCGTGTGGGCGCAATCGCTGGACGTTGAGAATGTGGCAGCCGGGCTCTGCCAGAGTCACATAGGCATTGTTGCATCATAACCAACCAAGGCTTTTGCAGAGCGCGAATGTCTGTGCGGCAGCGAATGCAGTTCCAAGGGACAGTGAAAACCAGGTAGACCTTTCAGTGCTGGCAGCTTTCGTGTGGGCGCAATCGCTGGACGTTGAGAATTTGGCAGCCGGGCTCTGCCAGAGTCACATAGGCATTGTTGCATCATAACCAACCAAGGCATTTTCAGAGCGCGAATGTCTGTGCGGCAGCGAATGCAGTTCCAAGGGACAGTGAAAACCAGGTAGACCTTTCAGTGCTGGCAGCTTTCGTGTGGGCGCAATCGCTGGACGTTGAGAATTTGGCAGCCGGGCTCTGCGACAGTCACATAGGCATTGTTGCATCATAACCAACCAAGGCATTTGCAGAGCGCGAATGTCTGTGCGGCAGCGAATGCAGTTCCAAGGGACAGTGAAAACCCGGTAGACCTTTCAGTGCTGGCAGCTTTCGTGTGGGCGCAATCGCTGGACGTTTCGAATTTGGCAGCCGGGCTCTGCCAGAGTCACATAGGCATTGTTGCATCATAACCAACCAAGGCATTTGCAGAGCACGAATGTCTGTGCGGCAGCGAATGCAGTTCCAAGGGACAGTGAAAACCAGGTAGAGCTTTCAGTGCTGGCAGCTTTCGTGTGGGCGCAATCGCTGGACGTTTCGAATTTGGCAGCCGGGCTCTGCCAGAGTCACATAGGCATTGTTACATCATAACCAACCAGGGCATTTGCAGAGCACGAATGTCTGTGCGGCAGCGAATGGAGTTCCAAGGGACAGTGAAAACCAGGTAGACCTTTCAGTGCTGGCAGTATTCGTGTAGGCGCAATCGCTGGACGTTGAGAATTTGGCAGCCGGGCTCTGCCAGAGTCACATAGGCATTGTTGCATCATAACCAACCAAGGCTTTTGCAGAGCGCGAATGTTTGTGCGGCAGCGAATGCAGTACCAAGGGACAGTGAAAACCCAGTATACCTTTCAGTGCTGGCAGCTTTCGTGTGGGCGCAATCGCTGGACGTTTCGAATTTGGCAGCCGGGCTCTGCGACAGTCACGTAGGCATTGTTGCATCATAACCAACCAAGGCATTTGCAGAGCACGAATGTCTGTGCGGCAGCGAATGCAGTTCCAAGGGACAGTAAAAACCAGGTAGAGCTTTCAGTGCTGGCAGCTTTCGTGTGGGCGCAATCGCTGGACGTTTCGAATTTGGCAGCCGGGCTCTGCCAGAGTCACATAGGCATTGTTGCATCATAACCAACCAAGGCATTTGCAGAGCACGAATGTCTGTGCGGCAGCGAATGCAGTTCCAAGGGACAGTGAAAACCAGGTAGACCTTTCAGTGCTGGCAGCTTTCGTGTGGGCGCAATCGCTGGACGTTGAGAATTTGGCAGCCGGGCTCTGCGACAGTCACATAGGCATTGTTGCATCATAACCAACCAAGGCATTTGCAGAACACGAATGTCTGTGCGGCAGCGAATGCAGTTCCAAGGGACAGTGAAAACCAGGTAGAGCTTGCAGTGCTGGCAGCTTTCGTGTGGGTGCAATCGCTGGACGTTTCGAATTTTGCAGCCGGGCTCTGCGACAGTCACGTAGGCATTGTTGCATCATAACCAACCAAGGCATTTGCAGAGCGCGAATGTCTGTGCGGCAGCAAATGCAGTTCCAAGGGACAGTGAAAACCAGGTAGAGCTTGCAGTGCTGGCAGCTTTCGTGTGGGCGCAATCGCTGGACGTTGAGAATTTGGCAGCCCGGCTCTGCGACAGTCACATAGGCATTGTTGCATCATAACCAACCAAGGCATTTGCAGAGCACGAATGTCTGTGCGGCAGCGAATGCAGTTCCAAGGGACAGTGAAAACCAGGTAGACCTCTCAGTGCTGGCAGCTTTCGTGTGGGCGCAATCGCTGGACGTTGAGAATTTGTCAGCCGAGCTCTGCCAGAGTCACATAGGCATTGTTGCATCATAATCAACCAAGGCTTTTGCAGAGCGCGAATGTCTGTGCGGCAGCGAATGCAGTTCCAAGGGACAGTGAAAACCAGGTAGACCTTTCAGTGCTGGCAGCTTTCGTGTGGGCGCAATCGCTGGACGTTTCGAATTTGGCAGCCGGGCTCTGCCAGAGTCACATAGGCATTGTTGCATCATAACCAACCAAGGCATTTGCAGAGCACGAATGTCTGTGCGGCAGCGAATGCAGTTCCAAGGGACAGTGAAAACCAGGTAGACCTTTCAGTGCTGGCAGTATTCGTGTGGGCGCAATCGCTGGACGTTTCGAATTTGGCAGCCGGGCTCTGCGATAGTCACATAGGCATTGTTACATCATAACCAACCAAAGCTCTTGCGGACCGCGAATGTCTGTGCGGCAGCGAATGCAGTTCCAAGGGACAGTGAAAACCAGGTAGACCTTTCAGTGCTGGCAGTATTCGTGTGGGCGCAATCGCTGGACGTTGAGAATTTGGCAGCCGGGCTCTGCGACAGTCACATAGGCATTGTTGCATCATAACCAACCAAGGCATTTGCAGAACACGAATGTCTGTGCGGCAGCGAATGCAGTTCCAAGGGACAGTGAAAACCAGGTAGAGCTTGCAGTGCTGGCAGCTTTCGTGTGGGTGCAATCGCTGGACGTTTCGAATTTTGCAGCCGGGCTCTGCGACAGTCACGTAGGCATTGTTGCATCATAACCAACCAAGGCATTTTCAGAGCGCGAATGCCTGTGCGGCAGCAAATGCAGTTCCAAGGGACAGTGAAAACCAGGTAGAGCTTGCAGTGCTGGCAGCTTTCGTGTGGGCGCAATCGCTGGACGTTTCAAATTTGGCAGCCCGGCTCTGCGACAGTCACATAGGCATTGTTGCATCATAACCAACCAAGGCATTTGCAGAGCACGAATGTCTGTGCGGCAGCGAATGCAGTTCCAAGGGACAGTGAAAACCAGGTAGACCTCTCAGTGCTGGCAGCTTTCGTGTGGGCGCAATCGCTGGACGTTGAGAATTTGGCAGCCGGGCTCTGCCAGAGTCAAATAGGCATTGTTGCATCATAACCAACCAAGGCTTTTGCAGAGCGCGAATGTCTGTGCGGCAGCGAATGCAGTTCCAAGGGACAGTGAAAACCAGGTAGACCTTTCAGTGCTGGCAGCTTTCGTGTGGGCGCAATCGCTGGACGTTTCGAATTTGGCAGCCGGGCTCTGCCAGAGTCACATAGGCATTGTTGCATCATAACCAACCAAGGCATTTGCAGAGCACGAATGTCTGTGCGGCAGCGAATGCAGTTCCAAGGGACAGTGAAAACCAGGTAGACCTTTCAGTGCTGGCAGTATTCGTGTGGGCGCAATCGCTGGACGTTTCGAATTTGGCAGCCGGGCTCTGCGATAGTCACATAGGCATTGTTACATCATAACCAACCAAAGCTCTTGCGGACCGCGAATGTCTGTGCGGCAGCGAATGCAGTTCCAAGGGACAGTGAAAACCAGGTAGACCTCTCAGTGCTGGCAGCTTTCGTGTGGGCGCAATCGCTGGACGTTGAGAATTTGGCAGCCGAGCTCTGCCAGAGTCACATAGGCATTGTTGCATCATAATCAACCAAGGCTTTTGCAGAGCGCGAATGTCTGTGCGGCAGCGAATGCAGTTCCAAGGGACAGTGAAAACCAGGTAGAGCTTGCAGTGCTGGCAGCTTTCGTGTGGGCGCAATCGCTGGACGTTGAGAATTTGGCAGCCGGGCTCTGCCAGAGTCACATAGGCATTGTTGCATCATAACCAACCAAGGCATTTGCAGAGCACGAATGTCTGTGCGGCAGCGAATGCAGTTCCAAGGGACAGTGAAAACCAGGTAGACCTTTCAGTGCTGGCAGTATTCGTGTGGGCGCAATCGCTGGACGTTTCGAATTTGGCAGCCGGGCTCTGCGATAGTCACATAGGCATTGTTACATCATAACCAACCAAAGCTCTTGCGGACCGCGAATGTCTGTGCGGCAGCGAATGCAGTTCCAAGGGACAGTGAAAACCAGGTAGACCTTTCAGTGCTGGCAGTATTCGTGTGGGCGCAATCGCTGGACGTTGAGAATTTGGCAGCCGGGCTCTGCGACAGTCACATAGGCATTGTTGCATCATAACCAACCAAGGCATTTGCAGAACACGAATGTCTGTGCGGCAGCGAATGCAGTTCCAAGGGACAGTGAAAACCAGGTAGAGCTTGCAGTGCTGGCAGCTTTCGTGTGGGTGCAATCGCTGGACGTTTCGAATTTTGCAGCCGGGCTCTGCGACAGTCACGTAGGCATTGTTGCATCATAACCAACCAAGGCATTTTCAGAGCGCGAATGTCTGTGCGGCAGCAAATGCAGTTCCAAGGGACAGTGAAAACCAGGTAGAGCTTGCAGTGCTGGCAGCTTTCGTGTGGGCGCAATCGCTGGACGTTTCAAATTTGGCAGCCCGGCTCTGCGACAGTCACATAGGCATTGTTGCATCATAACCAACCAAGGCATTTGCAGAGCACGAATGTCTGTGCGGCAGCGAATGCAGTTCCAAGGGACAGTGAAAACCAGGTAGACCTCTCAGTGCTGGCAGCTTTCGTGTGGGCGCAATCGCTGGACGTTGAGAATTTGGCAGCCGGGCTCTGCCAGAGTCAAATAGGCATTGTTGCATCATAACCAACCAAGGCTTTTGCAGAGCGCGAATGTCTGTGCGGCAGCGAATGCAGTTCCAAGGGACAGTGAAAACCAGGTAGACCTTTCAGTGCTGGCAGCTTTCGTGTGGGCGCAATCGCTGGACGTTTCGAATTTGGCAGCCGGGCTCTGCCAGAGTCACATAGGCATTGTTGCATCATAACCAACCAAGGCATTTGCAGAGCACGAATGTCTGTGCGGCAGCGAATGCAGTTCCAAGGGACAGTGAAAACCAGGTAGACCTTTCAGTGCTGGCAGTATTCGTGTGGGCGCAATCGCTGGACGTTTCGAATTTGGCAGCCGGGCTCTGCGATAGTCACATAGGCATTGTTACATCATAACCAACCAAAGCTCTTGCGGACCGCGAATGTCTGTGCGGCAGCGAATGCAGTTCCAAGGGACAGTGAAAACCCGGTAGACCTTTCAGTGCTTGCAGTATTCGTGTGGGCGCAATCGCTGGACGTTGAGAATTTGGCAGCCGGGCTCTGCCAGAGTCACATAGGCATTGTTGCATCATAACCAACCAAGGCTTTTGCAGAGCGCGAATGTCTGTGCGGCAGCGAATGCAGTTCCAAGGGACAGTGAAAACCAGGTAGAGCTTGCAGTGCTGGCAGCTTTCGTGTGGGCGCAATCGCTGGACGTTGAGAATTTGGCAGCCGGGCTCTGCCAGAGTCACATAGGCATTGTTGCATCATAACCAACCAAGGCATTTTCAGAGCGCGAATGTCTGTGCGGCAGCGAATGCAGTTCCAAGGGACAGTGTAAACCAGGTAGAGCTTTCAGTGCTGGCAGCTTTCGTGTGGGCGCAATCGCTGGACGTTTCGAATTTGGCAGCCGGGCTCTGCCAGAGTCACATAGGCATTGTTACATCATAACCAACCAGGGCATTTGCAGAGCACGAATGTCTGTGCGGCAGCGAATGGAGTTCCAAGGGACAGTGAAAACCAGGTAGACCTTTCAGTGCTGGCAGTATTCGTGTAGGCGCAATCGCTGGACGTTGAGAATTTGGCAGCCGGGCTCTGCCAGAGTCACATAGGCATTGTTGCATCATAACCAACCAAGGCTTTTGCAGAGCGCGAATGTTTGTGCGGCAGCGAATGCAGTACCAAGGGACAGTGAAAACCCAGTATACCTTTCAGTGCTGGCAGCTTTCGTGTGGGCGCAATCGCTGGACGTTTCGAATTTGGCAGCCGGGCTCTGCGACAGTCACGTAGGCATTGTTGCATCATAACCAACCAAGGCATTTGCAGAGCACGAATGTCTGTGCGGCAGCGAATGCAGTTCCAAGGGACAGTAAAAACCAGGTAGAGCTTTCAGTGCTGGCAGCTTTCGTGTGGGCGCAATCGCTGCACGTTGAGAATTTGGCAGCCGGGCTCTGCCAGAGTCACATAGGCATTGTTGCATCATAACCAACCAAGGCATTTGCAGAGCACGAATGTCTGTGCGGCAGCGAATGCAGTTCCAAGGGACAGTGAAAACCAGGTAGACCTTTCAGTGCTGGCAGCTTTCGTGTGGGCGCAATCGCTGGACGTTGAGAATTTGGCAGCCGGGCTCTGCGACAGTCACATAGGCATTGTTGCATCATAACCAACCAAGGCATTTGCAGAACACGAATGTCTGTGCGGCAGCGAATGCAGTTCCAAGGGACAGTGAAAATCAGGTAGAGCTTGCAGTGCTGGCAGCTTTCGTGTGGGTGCAATCGCTGGACGTTTCGAATTTTGCAGCCGGGCTCTGCGACAGTCACGTAGGCATTGTTGCATCATAACCAACCAAGGCATTTGCAGAGCGCGAATGTCTGTGCGGCAGCGAATGCAGTTCCAAGGGACAGTGAAAACCAGGTAGAGCTTGCAGTGCTGGCAGCTTTCGTGTGGGCGCAATCGCTGGACGTTTCAAATTTGGCAGCCCGGCTCTGCGACAGTCACATAGGCATTGTTGCATCATAACCAACCAAGGCATTTGCAGAGCACGAATGTCTGTGCGGCAGCGAATGCAGTTCCAAGGGACAGTGAAAACCAGGTAGACCTCTCAGTGCTGGCAGCTTTCGTGTGGGCGCAATCGCTGGACGTTGAGAATTTGGCAGCCGGGCTCTGCCAGAGTCACATAGGCATTGTTGCATCATAACCAACCAAGGCTTTTGCAGAGCGCGAATGTCTGTGCGGCAGCGAATGCAGTTCCAAGGGACAGTGAAAACCAGGTAGACCTTTCAGTGCTGGCAGCTTTCGTGTGGGCGCAATCGCTGGACGTTTCGAATTTGGCAGCCGGGCTCTGCCAGAGTCACATAGGCATTGTTGCATCATAACCAACCAAGGCATTTGCAGAGCACGAATGTCTGTGCGGCAGCGAATGCAGTTCCAAGGGACAGTGAAAACCAGGTAGACCTTTCAGTGCTGGCAGTATTCGTGTGGGCGCAATCGCTGGACGTTTCGAATTTGGCAGCCGGGCTCTGCGATAGTCACATAGGCATTGTTACATCATAACCAACCAAAGCTCTTGCGGACCGCGAATGTCTGTGCGGCAGCGAATGCAGTTCCAAGGGACAGTGAAAACCAGGTAGACCTTTCAGTGCTGGCAGCTTTCGTGTGGGCGCAATCGCTGGACGTTGAGAATTTGGCAGCCGGGCTCTGCGACAGTCACATAGGCATTGTTGCATCATAACCAACCAAGGCATTTGCAGAACACGAATGTCTGTGCGGCAGCGAATGCAGTTCCAAGGGACAGTGAAAACCAGGTAGACCTTTCAGTGCTGGCAGCTTTCGTGTGGGCGCAATCGCTGGACGTTGAGAATTTGGCAGCCGGGCTCTGCCAGAGTCACATAGGCATTGTTGCATCATAACCAACCAAGGCATTTTCAGAGCGCGAATGTCTGTGCGGCAGCGAATGCAGTTCCAAGGGACAGTGAAAACCAGGTAGAGCTTTCAGTGCTGGCAGCTTTCGTGTGGGCGCAATCGCTGGACGTTGAGAATTTGGCAGCCGGGCTCTGCGACAGTCACATAGGCATTGTTGCATCATAACCAACCAAGGCATTTGCAGAGCGCGAATGTCTGTGCGGCAGCAAATGCAGTTCCAAGGGACAGTGAAAACCCGGTAGACCTTTCAGTGCTGGCAGCTTTCGTGTGGGCGCAATCGCTGGACGTTTCGAATTTGGCAGCCGGGCTCTGCCAGAGTCACATAGGCATTGTTGCATCATAACCAACCAAGGCATTTGCAGAGCACGAATGTCTGTGCGGCAGCGAATGCAGTTCCAAGGGACAGTGAAAACCAGGTAGAGCTTTCAGTGCTGGCAGCTTTCGTGTGGGCGCAATCGCTGGACGTTTCGAATTTGGTAGCCGGGCTCTGCCAGAGTCACATAGGCATTGTTACATCATAACCAACCAGGGCATTTGCAGAGCACGAATGTCTGTGCGGCAGCGAATGGAGTTCCAAGGGACAGTGAAAACCAGGTAGACCTTTCAGTGCTGGCAGTATTCGTGTAGGCGCAATCGCTGGACGTTTTGAATTTGGCAGCCGGGCTCTGCCAGAGTCACATAGGCATTGTTGCATCATAACCAACCAAGGCTTTTGCAGAGCGCGAATGTTTGTGCGGCAGCGAATGCAGTACCAAGGGACAGTGAAAACCCAGTATACCTTTCAGTGCTGGCAGCTTTCGTGTGGGCGCAATCGCTGGACGTTTCGAATTTGGCAGCCGGGCTCTGCGACAGTCACGTAGGCATTGTTGCATCATAACCAAGCAAGGCATTTGCAGAGCACGAATGTCTGTGCGGCAGCGAATGCAGTTCCAAGGGACAGTAAAAACCAGGCAGAGCTTTCAGTGCTGGCAGCTTTCGTGTGGGCGCAATCGCTGCACGTTGAGAATTTGGCAGCCGGGCTCTGCCAGAGTCACATAGGCATTGTTGCATCATAACCAACCAAGGCATTTGCAGAGCACGAATGTCTGTGCGGCAGCGAATGCAGTTCCAAGGGACAGTGAAAACCAGGTAGACCTTTCAGTGCTGGCAGCTTTCGTGTGGGCGCAATCGCTGGACGTTGAGAATTTGGCAGCCGGGCTCTGCGACAGTCACATAGGCATTGTTGCATCATAACCAACCAAGGCATTTGCAGAACACGAATGTCTGTGCGGCAGCGAATGCAGTTCCAAGGGACAGTGAAAACCAGGTAGAGCTTGCAGTGCTGGCAGCTTTCGTGTGGGTGCAATCGCTGGACGTTTCGAATTTTGCAGCCGGGCTCTGCGACAGTCACGTAGGCATTGTTGCATCATAACCAACCAAGGCATTTGCAGAGCGCGAATGTCTGTGCGGCAGCAAATGCAGTTCCAAGGGACAGTGAAAACCAGGTAGAGCTTGCAGTGCTGGCAGCTTTCGTGTGGGCGCAATCGCTGGACGTTTCAAATTTGGCAGCCCGGCTCTGCGACAGTCACATAGGCATTGTTGCATCATAACCAACCAAGGCATTTGCAGAGCACGAATGTCTGTGCGGCAGCGAATGCAGTTCCAAGGGACAGTGAAAACCAGGTAGACCTCTCAGTGCTGGCAGTATTCGTGTGGGCGCAATCGCTGGACGTTGAGAATTTGGCAGCCGGGCTCTGCCAGAGTCACATAGGCATTGTTGCATCATAACCAACCAAGGCATTTTCAGAGCGCGAATGTCTGTGCGGCAGCGAATGCAGTTCCAAGGGACAGTGAAAACCAGGTAGACCTTTCAGTGCTGGCAGCTTTCGTGTGGGCGCAATCGCTGGACGTTTCGAATTTGGCAGCCGGGCTCTGCCAGAGTCACATAGGCATTGTTGCATCATAACCAACCAAGGCATTTGCAGAGCATGAATGTCTGTGCGGCAGCGAATGCAGTTCCAAGGGACAGTGAAAACCAGGTAGACCTTTCAGTGCTGGCAGCTTTCGTGTGGGCGCAATCGCTGGACGTTTCGAATTTGGCAGCCGGGCTCTGCCAGAGTCACATAGGCATTGTTGCATCATAACCAACCAAAGCTCTTGCGGAGCGCGAATGTCTGTGCGGCAGCGAATGCAGTTCCAAGGGACAGTGAAAACCAGGTAGACCTTTCAGTGCTGGCAGCTTTCGTGTGCGCGCAATCGCTGGACGTTGAGAATTTGGCAGCCGGGCTCTGCCAGAGTCACATAGGCATTGTTGCATCATAACCAACCAAGGCTTTTGCAGAGCGCGAATGTCTGTGCGGCAGCGAATGCAGTTCCAAGGGACAGTGAAAACCAGGTAGACCTTTCAGTGCTGGCAGCTTTCGTGTGGGCGCAATCGCTGGACGTTGAGAATTTGGCAGCCGGGCTCTGCCAGAGTCACATAGGCATTGTTGCATCATAACCAACCAAGGCATTTTCAGAGCGCGAATGTCTGTGCGGCAGCGAATGCAGTTCCAAGGGACAGTGAAAACCAGGTAGAGCTTTCAGTGCTGGCAGCTTTCGTGTGGGCGCAATCGCTGGACGTTGAGAATTTGGCAGCCGGGCTCTGCGACAGTCACATAGGCATTGTTGCATCATAACCAACCAAGGCATTTGCAGAGCGCGAATGTCTGTGCGGCAGCGAATGCAGTTCCAAGGGACAGTGAAAACCCGGTAGACCTTTCAGTGCTGGCAGCTTTCGTGTGGGCGCAATCGCTGGACGTTTCGAATTTGGCAGCCGGGCTCTGCGACAGTCACGTAGGCATTGTTGCATCATAACCAACCAAGGCTTTTGCAGAGCGCGAATGTCTGTGCGGCAGCGAATGCAGTTCCAAGGGACAGTGAAAACCAGGTAGACCTTTCAGTGCTTGCAGTATTCGTGTGGTCGCAATCGCTGGACGTTTCGAATTTGGCAGCCGGGCTCTGCCAGAGTCACATAGGCATTGTTGCATCATAACCAACCAAGGCTTTTGCAGAGCGCGAATGTCTGTGCGGCAGCGAATGCAGTTCCAAGGGACAGTGAAAACCAGGTAGAGCTTTCAGTGCTGGCAGCTTTCGTGTGGGCGCAATCGCTGGACGTTTCGAATTTGGCAGCCGGGCTCTGCCAGAGTCACATAGGCATTGTTGCATCATAACCAACCAAGGCATTTGAAGAGCGCGAATGTCTGTGCGGCAGCGAATGCAGTTCCAAGGGACAGTGAAAACCCGGTAGACCTTTCAGTGCTGGCAGCTTTCGTGTGGGCGCAATCGCTGGACGTTTCGAATTTGGCAGCCGGGCTCTGCGACAGTCACGTAGGCATTGTTGCATCATAACCAACCAAGGCATTTGCAGAGCACGAATGTCTGTGCGGCAGCGAATGCAGTTCCAAGGGACAGTAAAAACCAGGTAGACCTTTCAGTGCTGGCAGCTTTCGTGTGGGCGCAATCGCTGGACGTTTCGAATTTGGCAGCCGGGCTCTGCCAGAGTCACATAGGCATTGTTGCATCATAACCAACCAAGGCATTTGCAGAGCACGAATGTCTGTGCGGCAGCGAATGCAGTTCCAAGGGACAGTGAAAACCAGGTAGAGCTTGCAGTGCTGGCAGCTTTCGTGTGGGCGCAATCGCTGGACGTTGAGAATTTGGCAGCCGGGCTCTGGCAGAGTCACATAGGCATTGTTGCATCATAACCAACCAAGGCATTTTCAGAGCGCGAATGTCTGTGCGGCAGCGAATGCAGTTCCAAGGGACAGTGAAAACCAGGTAGAGCTTGCAGTGCTGGCAGCTTTCGTGTGGGCGCAATCGCTGGACGTTTCAAATTTGGCAGCCCGGCTCTGCGACAGTCACATAGGCATTGTTGCATCATAACCAACCAAGGCATTTGCAGAGCACGAATGTCTGTGCGGCAGCGAATGCAGTTCCAAGGGACAGTGAAAACCAGGTAGACCTCTCAGTGCTGGCAGTATTCGTGTGGGCGCAATCGCTGGACGTTTCGAATTTGGCAGCCGGGCTCTGCCAGAGTCACATAGGCATTGTTGCATCATAACCAACCAAGGCTTTTGCAGAGCGCGAATGTCTGTGCGGCAGCGAATGCAGTTCCAAGGGACAGTGAAAACCAGGTAGACCTTTCAGTGCTGGCAGCTTTCGTGTGGGCGCAATCGCTGGACGTTGAGAATTTGGCAGCCGGGCTCTGCCAGAGTCACATAGGCATTGTTGCATCATAACCAACCAAGGCATTTTCAGAGCGCGAATGTCTGTGCGGCAGCGAATGCAGTTCCAAGGGACAGTGAAAACCAGGTAGACCTTTCAGTGCTGGCAGCTTTCGTGTGGGCGCAATCGCTGGACGTTGAGAATTTGGCAGCCGGGCTCTGCGACAGTCACATAGGCATTGTTGCATCATAACCAACCAAGGCATTTGCAGAGCACGAATGTCTGTGCGGCAGCGAATGCAGTTCCAAGGGACAGTGAAAACCAGGTAGACCTTTCAGTGCTGGCAGCTTTCGTGTGGGCGCAATCGCTGGACGTTTCGAATTTGGCAGCCGGGCTCTGCGATAGTCACATAGGCATTGTTACATCATAACCAACCAAAGCTCTTGCGGACCGCGAATGTCTGTGCGGCAGCGAATGCAGTTCCAAGGGACAGTGAAAACCAGGTAGACCTTTCAGTGCTTGCAGTATTCGTGTGGGCGCAATCGCTGGACGTTGAGAATTTGGCAGCCGGGCTCTGCCAGAGTCACATAGGCATTGTTGCATCATAACCAACCAAGGCTTTTGCAGAGCGCGAATGTCTGTGCGGCAGCGAATGCAGTTCCAAGGGACAGTGAAAACCAGGTAGAGCTTGCAGTGCTGGCAGCTTTCGTGTGGGCGCAATCGCTGGACGTTGAGAATTTGGCAGCCGGGCTCTGCCAGAGTCACATAGGCATTGTTGCATCATAACCAACCAAGGCATTTTCAGAGCGCGAATGTCTGTGCGGCAGCGAATGCAGTTCCAAGGGACAGTGAAAACCAGGTAGAGCTTGCAGTGCTGGCAGCTTTCGTGTGGGCGCAATCGCTGGACGTTTCAAATTTGGCAGCCCGGCTCTGCGACAGTCACATAGGCATTGTTGCATCATAACCAACCAAGGCATTTGCAGAGCACGAATGTCTGTGCGGCAGCGAATGCAGTTCCAAGGGACAGTGAAAACCAGGTAGACCTCTCAGTGCTGGCAGTATTCGTGTGGGCGCAATCGCTGGACGTTGAGAATTTGGCAGCCGGGCTCTGCCAGAGTCACATAGGCATTGTTGCATCATAACCAACCAAGGCTTTTGCAGAGCGCGAATGTCTGTGCGGCAGCGAATGCAGTTCCAAGGGACAGTGAAAACCAGGTAGACCTTTCAGTGCTGGCAGCTTTCGTGTGGGCGCAATCGCTGGACGTTGAGAATTTGGCAGCCGGGCTCTGCCAGAGTCACATAGGCATTGTTGCATCATAACCAACCAAGGCATTTTCAGAGCGCGAATGTCTGTGCGGCAGCGAATGCAGTTCCAAGGGACAGTGAAAACCAGGTAGACCTTTCAGTGCTGGCAGCTTTCGTGTGGGCGCAATCGCTGGACGTTGAGAATTTGGCAGCCGGGCTCTGCGACAGTCACATAGGCATTGTTGCATCATAACCAACCAAGGCATTTGCAGAGCACGAATGTCTGTGCGGCAGCGAATGCAGTTCCAAGGGACAGTGAAAACGAGGTAGACCTTTCAGTGCTGGCAGCTTTCGTGTGGGCGCAATCGCTGGACGTTTCGAATTTGGCAGCCGGGCTCTGCCAGAGTCACATAGGCATTGTTACATCATAACCAACCAGGGCATTTGCAGAGCGCGAATGTCTGTGCGGCAGCGAATGGAGTTCCAAGGGACAGTGAAAACCAGGTAGACCTCTCAGTGCTGGCAGTATTCGTGTGGGCGCAATCGCTGGACGTTGAGAATTTGGCAGCCGGGCTCTGCCAGAGTCACATAGGCATTGTTGCATCATAACCAACCAAGGCTTTTGCAGAGCGCGAATGTCTGTGCGGCAGCGAATGCAGTTCCAAGGGACAGTAAAAACCAGGTAGAGCTTTCAGTGCTGGCAGCTTTCGTGTGGGCGCAATCGCTGGACGTTTCGAATTTGGCAGCCGGGCTCTGCCAGAGTCACGTAGGCATTGTTGCATCATAACCAACCAAGGCATTTGCAGAGCACGAATGTCTGTGCAGCAGCGAATGCAGTTCCAAGGGACAGTGAAAACCAGGTAGAGCTTGCAGTGCTGGCAGCTTTCGTGTGGGCGCAATCGCTGGACGTTTCAAATTTGGCAGCCCGGCTCTGCGACAGTCACATAGGCATTGTTGCATCATAACCAACCAAGGCATTTGCAGAGCACGAATGTCTGTGCGGCAGCGAATGCAGTTCCAAGGGACAGTGAAAACCAGGTAGACCTCTCAGTGCTGGCAGTATTCGTGTGGGCGCAATCGCTGGACGTTGAGAATTTGGCAGCCGGGCTCTGCCAGAGTCACATAGGCATTGTTGCATCATAACCAACCAAGGCATTTTCAGAGCGCGAATGTCTGTGCGGCAGCGAATGCAGTTCCAAGGGACAGTGAAAACCAGGTAGACCTTTCAGTGCTGGCAGCTTTCGTGTGGGCGCAATCGCTGGACGTTTCGAATTTGGCAGCCGGGCTCTGCCAGAGTCACATAGGCATTGTTGCATCATAACCAACCAAGGCATTTGCAGAGCATGAATGTCTGTGCGGCAGCGAATGCAGTTCCAAGGGACAGTGAAAACCAGGTAGACCTTTCAGTGCTGGCAGCTTTCGTGTGGGCGCAATCGCTGGACGTTTCGAATTTGGCAGCCGGGCTCTGCCAGAGTCACATAGGCATTGTTGCATCATAACCAACCAAAGCTCTTGCGGAGCGCGAATGTCTGTGCGGCAGCGAATGCAGTTCCAAGGGACAGTGAAAACCAGGTAGACCTTTCAGTGCTGGCAGCTTTCGTGTGGGCGCAATCGCTGGACGTTGAGAATTTGGCAGCCGGGCTCTGCCAGAGTCACATAGGCATTGTTGCATCATAACCAACCAAGGCTTTTGCAGAGCGCGAATGTCTGTGCGGCAGCGAATGCAGTTCCAAGGGACAGTGAAAACCAGGTAGACCTTTCAGTGCTGGCAGCTTTCGTGTGGGCGCAATCGCTGGACGTTGAGAATTTGGCAGCCGGGCTCTGCCAGAGTCACATAGGCATTGTTGCATCATAACCAACCAAGGCATTTTCAGAGCGCGAATGTCTGTGCGGCAGCGAATGCAGTTCCAAGGGACAGTGAAAACCAGGTAGAGCTTTCAGTGCTGGCAGCTTTCGTGTGGGCGCAATCGCTGGACGTTGAGAATTTGGCAGCCGGGCTCTGCGACAGTCACATAGGCATTGTTGCATCATAACCAACCAAGGCATTTGCAGAGCGCGAATGTCTGTGCGGCAGCGAATGCAGTTCCAAGGGACAGTGAAAACCCGGTAGACCTTTCAGTGCTGGCAGCTTTCGTGTGGGCGCAATCGCTGGACGTTTCGAATTTGGCAGCCGGGCTCTGCCAGAGTCACATAGGCATTGTTGCATCATAACCAACCAAGGCTTTTGCAGAGCGCGAATGTCTGTGCGGCAGCGAATGCAGTTCCAAGGGACAGTGAAAACCAGGTAGAGCTTTCAGTGCTGGCAGCTTTCGTGTGGGCGCAATCGCTAGACGTTTCGAATTTGGCAGCCGGGCTCTGCCAGAGTCACATAGGCATTGTTGCATCATAACCAACCAAGGCATTTGAAGAGCGCGAATGACTGTGCGGCAGCGAATGCAGTTCCAAGGGACAGTGAAAACCCGGTAGACCTTTCAGTGCTGGCAGCTTTCGTGTGGGCGCAATCGCTGGACGTTTCGAATTTGGCAGCCGGGCTCTGCGACAGTCACGTAGGCATTGTTGCATCATAACCAACCAAGGCATTTGCAGAGCACGAATGTCTGTGCGGCAGCGAATGCAGTTCCAAGGGACAGTAAAAACCAGGTAGACCTTTCAGTGCTGGCAGCTTTCGTGTGGGCGCAATCGCTGGACGTTTCGAATTTGGCAGCCGGGCTCTGCCAGAGTCACATAGGCATTGTTGCATCATAACCAACCAAGGCATTTGCAGAGCACGAATGTCTGTGCGGCAGCGAATGCAGTTCCAAGGGACAGTGAAAACCAGGTAGAGCTTGCAGTGCTGGCAGCTTTCGTGTGGGTGCAATCGCTGGACGTTTCGAATTTTGCAGCCGGGCTCTGCGACAGTCACGTAGGCATTGTTGCATCATAACCAACCAAGGCATTTTCACAGCGCGAATGTCTGTGCGGCAGCGAATGCAGTTCCAAGGGACAGTGAAAACCAGGTAGAGCTTGCAGTGCTGGCAGCTTTCGTGTGGGCGCAATCGCTGGACGTTTCAAATTTGGCAGCCCGGCTCTGCGACAGTCACATAGGCATTGTTGCATCATAACCAACCAAGGCATTTGCAGAGCACGAATGTCTGTGCGGCAGCGAATGCAGTTCCAAGGGACAGTGAAAACCAGGTAGACCTCTCAGTGCTGGCAGCTTTCGTGTGGGCGCAATCGCTGGACGATGAGAATTTGGCAGCCGAGCTCTGCCAGAGTCACATAGGCATTGTTGCATCATAATCAACCAAGGCTTTTGCAGAGCGCGAATGTCTGTGCGGCAGCGAATGCAGTTCCAAGGGACAGTGAAAACCAGGTAGACCTTTCAGTGCTGGCAGCTTTCGTGTGGGCGCAATCGCTGGACGTTTCGAATTTGGCAGCCGGGCTCTGCCAGAGTCACATAGGCATTGTTGCATCATAACCAACCAAGGCATTTGCAGAGCACGAATGTCTGTGCGGCAGCGAATGCAGTTCCAAGGGACAGTGAAAACCAGGTAGACCTTTCAGTGCTGGCAGCTTTCGTGTGGGCGCAATCGCTGGACGTTTCAAATTTGGCAGCCCGGCTCTGCGACAGTCACGTAGGCATTGTTGCATCATAACCAACCAAGGCATTTGCAGAGCACGAATGTCTGTGCGGCAGCGAATGCAGTTCCAAGGGACAGTGAAAACGAGGTAGAGCTTTCAGTGCTGGCAGCTTTCGTGTGGGCGCAATCGCTGGACGTTTCGAATTTGGCAGCCGGGCTCTGCCAGAGTCACATAGGCATTGTTACATCATAACCAACCAGGGCATTTGCAGAGCGCGAATGTCTGTGCGGCAGCGAATGGAGTTCCAAGGGACAGTGAAAACCAGGTAGACCTTTCAGTGCTGGCAGTATTCGTGTGGGCGCAATCGCTGGACGTTGAGAATTTGGCAGCCGGGCTCTGCCAGAGTCACATAGGCATTGTTGCATCATAACAAACCAAGGCTTTTGCAGAGCGCGAATGTCTGTGCGGCAGCGAATGCAGTTCCAAGGGACAGTGAAAACCCGGTAGACCTTTCAGTGCTGGCAGCTTTCGTGTGGGCGCAATCGCTGGACGTTTCGAATTGGGCAGCCGGGCTCTGCGACAGTCACGTAGGCATTTTTGCATCATAACCAACCAAGGCATTTGCAGAGCACAAATGTCTGTGCGGCAGCGAATGCAGTTCCAAGGGACAGTAAAAACCAGGTAGAGCTTTCAGTGCTGGCAGCTTTCGTGTGGGCGCAATCGCTGGACGTTTCGAATTTGGCAGCCGGGCTCTGCCAGAGTCACATAGGCATTGTTGCATCATAACCAACCAAGGCATTTGCAGAGCACGAATGTCTGTGCGGCAGCGAATGCAGTTCCAAGGGACAGTGAAAACCAGGTAGACCTTTCAGTGCTGGCAGCTTTCGTGTGGGCGCAATCGCTGGACGTTTCGAATTTGGCAGCCGGGCTCTGCGACAGTCACGTAGGCATTGTTGCATCATAACCAACCAAGGCATTTGCAGAGCACGAATGTCTGTGCAGCAGCGAATGCAGTTCCAAGGGACAGTGAAAACCAGGTAGAGCTTTCAGTGCTGGCAGCTTTCGTGTGGGCGCAATCGCTGGACGTTTCGAATTTGGCAGCCGGGCTCTGCGACAGTCACGTAGGCATTGTTGCATCATAACCAACCAAGGCTTTTGCAGAGCGCGAATGTCTGTGCGGCAGCGAATGCAGTTCCAAGGGACAGTGAAAACCAGGTAGACCTTTCAGTGCTTGCAGTATTCGTGTGGTCGCAATCGCTGGACGTTTCGAATTTGGCAGCCGGGCTCTGCCAGAGTCACATAGGCATTGTTGCATCATAACCAACCAAGGCTTTTGCAGAGCGCGAATGTCTGTGCGGCAGCGAATGCAGTTCCAAGGGACAGTGAAAACCAGGTAGAGCTTTCAGTGCTGGCAGCTTTCGTGTGGGCGCAATCGCTAGACGTTTCGAATTTGGCAGCCGGGCTCTGCCAGAGTCACATAGGCATTGTTGCATCATAACCAACCAAGGCATTTGAAGAGCGCGAATGTCTGTGCGGCAGCGAATGCAGTTCCAAGGGACAGTGAAAACCCGGTAGACCTTTCAGTGCTGGCAGCTTTCGTGTGGGCGCAATCGCTGGACGTTTCGAATTTGGCAGCCGGGCTCTGCCAGAGTCACATAGGCATTGTTGCATCATAACCAACCAAGGCATTTGCAGAGCATGAATGTCTGTGCGGCAGCGAATGCAGTTCCAAGGGACAGTGAAAACCAGGTAGACCTTTCAGTGCTGGCAGCTTTCGTGTGGGCGCAATCGCTGGACGTTTCGAATTTGGCAGCCCGGCTCTGCGACAGTCACATAGGCATTGTTGCATCATAACCAACCAAGGCATTTGCAGAGCACGAATGTCTGTGCGGCAGCGAATGCAGTTCCAAGGGACAGTGAAAACCAGGTAGACCTCTCAGTGCTGGCAGCTTTCGTGTGGGCGCAATCGCTGGACGTTTCGAATTTGGCAGCCGGGCTCTGCGATAGTCACATAGGCATTGTTGCATCATAACCAACCAAGGCTTTTGCAGAGCGCGAATGTCTGTGCGGCAGCGAATGCAGTTCCAAGGGACAGTGAAAACGAGGTAGAGCTTTCAGTGCTGGCAGCTTTCGTGTGGGCGCAATCGCTGGACGTTTCGAATTTGGCAGCCGGGCTCTGCCAGAGTCACATAGGCATTGTTACATCATAACCAACCAAGGCATTTGCAGAGCACGAATGTCTGTGCGGCAGCGAATGGAGTTCCAAGGGACAGTGAAAACCAGGTAGACCTTTCAGTGCTGGCAGCTTTCGTGTGGGCGCAATCGCTGGACGTTGAGAATTTGGCAGCCGGGCTCTGCGATAGTCACATAGGCATTGTTACATCATAACCAACCAAAGCTCTTGCGGACCGCGAATGTCTGTGCGGCAGCGAATGCAGTTCCAAGGGACAGTGAAAACCAGGTAGACCTTTCAGTGCTTGCAGTATTCGTGTGGGCGCAATCGCTGGACGTTGAGAATTTGGCAGCCGGGCTCTGCCAGAGTCACGTAGGCATTGTTGCATCATAACCAACCAAGGCATTTGCAGAGCACGAATGTCTGTGCAGCAGCGAATGCAGTTCCAAGGGACAGTGAAAACCAGGTAGAGCTTGCAGTGCTGGCAGCTTTCGTGTGGGCGCAATCGCTGGACGTTTCAAATTTGGCAGCCCGGCTCTGCGACAGTCACATAGGCATTGTTGCATCATAACCAACCAAGGCATTTGCAGAGCACGAATGTCTGTGCGGCAGCGAATGCAGTTCCAAGGGACAGTGAAAACCAGGTAGACCTCTCAGTGCTGGCAGTATTCGTGTGGGCGCAATCGCTGGACGTTGAGAATTTGGCAGCCGGGCTCTGCCAGAGTCACATAGGCATTGTTGCATCATAACCAACCAAGGCATTTTCAGAGCGCGAATGTCTGTGCGGCAGCGAATGCAGTTCCAAGGGACAGTGAAAACCAGGTAGACCTTTCAGTGCTGGCAGCTTTCGTGTGGGCGCAATCGCTGGACGTTTCGAATTTGGCAGCCGGGCTCTGCCAGAGTCACATAGGCATTGTTGCATCATAACCAACCAAGGCATTTGCAGAGCATGAATGTCTGTGCGGCAGCGAATGCAGTTCCAAGGGACAGTGAAAACCAGGTAGACCTTTCAGTGCTGGCAGCTTTCGTGTGGGCGCAATCGCTGGACGTTTCGAATTTGGCAGCCGGGCTCTGCCAGAGTCACATAGGCATTGTTGCATCATAACCAACCAAAGCTCTTGCGGAGCGCGAATGTCTGTGCGGCAGCGAATGCAGTTCCAAGGGACAGTGAAAACCAGGTAGACCTTTCAGTGCTGGCAGCTTTCGTGTGCGCGCAATCGCTGGACGTTGAGAATTTGGCAGCCGGGCTCTGCCAGAGTCACATAGGCATTGTTGCATCATAACCAACCAAGGCTTTTGCAGAGCGCGAATGTCTGTGCGGCAGCGAATGCAGTTCCAAGGGACAGTGAAAACCAGGTAGACCTTTCAGTGCTGGCAGCTTTCGTGTGGGCGCAATCGCTGGACGTTGAGAATTTGGCAGCCGGGCTCTGCCAGAGTCACATAGGCATTGTTGCATCATAACCAACCAAGGCATTTTCAGAGCGCGAATGTCTGTGCGGCAGCGAATGCAGTTCCAAGGGACAGTGAAAACCAGGTAGAGCTTTCAGTGCTGGCAGCTTTCGTGTGGGCGCAATCGCTGGACGTTGAGAATTTGGCAGCCGGGCTCTGCGACAGTCACATAGGCATTGTTGCATCATAACCAACCAAGGCATTTGCAGAGCGCGAATGTCTGTGCGGCAGCGAATGCAGTTCCAAGGGACAGTGAAAACCCGGTAGACCTTTCAGTGCTGGCAGCTTTCGTGTGGGCGCAATCGCTGGACGTTTCGAATTTGGCAGCCGGGCTCTGCGACAGTCACGTAGGCATTGTTGCATCATAACCAACCAAGGCTTTTGCAGAGCGCGAATGTCTGTGCGGCAGCGAATGCAGTTCCAAGGGACAGTGAAAACCAGGTAGACCTTTCAGTGCTTGCAGTATTCGTGTGGTCGCAATCGCTGGACGTTTCGAATTTGGCAGCCGGGCTCTGCCAGAGTCACATAGGCATTGTTGCATCATAACCAACCAAGGCTTTTGCAGAGCGCGAATGTCTGTGCGGCAGCGAATGCAGTTCCAAGGGACAGTGAAAACCAGGTAGAGCTTTCAGTGCTGGCAGCTTTCGTGTGGGCGCAATCGCTGGACGTTTCGAATTTGGCAGCCGGGCTCTGCCAGAGTCACATAGGCATTGTTGCATCATAACCAACCAAGGCATTTGAAGAGCGCGAATGTCTGTGCGGCAGCGAATGCAGTTCCAAGGGACAGTGAAAACCCGGTAGACCTTTCAGTGCTGGCAGCTTTCGTGTGGGCGCAATCGCTGGACGTTTCGAATTTGGCAGCCGGGCTCTGCGACAGTCACGTAGGCATTGTTGCATCATAACCAACCAAGGCATTTGCAGAGCACGAATGTCTGTGCGGCAGCGAATGCAGTTCCAAGGGACAGTAAAAACCAGGTAGACCTTTCAGTGCTGGCAGCTTTCGTGTGGGCGCAATCGCTGGACGTTTCGAATTTGGCAGCCGGGCTCTGCCAGAGTCACATAGGCATTGTTGCATCATAACCAACCAAGGCATTTGCAGAGCACGAATGTCTGTGCGGCAGCGAATGCATTTCCAAGGGACAGTGAAAACCAGGTAGAGCTTGCAGTGCTGGCAGCTTTCGTGTGGGCGCAATCGCTGGACGTTGAGAATTTGGCAGCCGGGCTCTGGCAGAGTCACATAGGCATTGTTGCATCATAACCAACCAAGGCATTTTCAGAGCGCGAATGTCTGTGCGGCAGCGAATGCAGTTCCAAGGGACAGTGAAAACCAGGTAGAGCTTGCAGTGCTGGCAGCTTTCGTGTGGGCGCAATCGCTGGACGTTTCAAATTTGGCAGCCCGGCTCTGCGACAGTCACATAGGCATTGTTGCATCATAACCAACCAAGGCATTTGCAGAGCACGAATGTCTGTGCGGCAGCGAATGCAGTTCCAAGGGACAGTGAAAACCAGGTAGACCTCTCAGTGCTGGCAGTATTCGTGTGGGCGCAATCGCTGGACGTTTCGAATTTGGCAGCCGGGCTCTGCCAGAGTCACATAGGCATTGTTGCATCATAACCAACCAAGGCTTTTGCAGAGCGCGAATGTCTGTGCGGCAGCGAATGCAGTTCCAAGGGACAGTGAAAACCAGGTAGACCTTTCAGTGCTGGCAGCTTTCGTGTGGGCGCAATCGCTGGACGTTGAGAATTTGGCAGCCGGGCTCTGCCAGAGTCACATAGGCATTGTTGCATCATAACCAACCAAGGCATTTTCAGAGCGCGAATGTCTGTGCGGCAGCGAATGCAGTTCCAAGGGACAGTGAAAACCAGGTAGACCTTTCAGTGCTGGCAGCTTTCGTGTGGGCGCAATCGCTGGACGTTGAGAATTTGGCAGCCGGGCTCTGCGACAGTCACATAGGCATTGTTGCATCATAACCAACCAAGGCATTTGCAGAGCACGAATGTCTGTGCGGCAGCGAATGCAGTTCCAAGGGACAGTGAAAACCAGGTAGACCTTTCAGTGCTGGCAGCTTTCGTGTGGGCGCAATCGCTGGACGTTTCGAATTTGGCAGCCGGGCTCTGCGATAGTCACATAGGCATTGTTACATCATAACCAACCAAAGCTCTTGCGGACCGCGAATGTCTGTGCGGCAGCGAATGCAGTTCCAAGGGACAGTGAAAACCAGGTAGACCTTTCAGTGCTTGCAGTATTCGTGTGGGCGCAATCGCTGGACGTTGAGAATTTGGCAGCCGGGCTCTGCCAGAGTCACATAGGCATTGTTGCATCATAACCAACCAAGGCTTTTGCAGAGCGCGAATGTCTGTGCGGCAGCGAATGCAGTTCCAAGGGACAGTGAAAACCAGGTAGAGCTTGCAGTGCTGGCAGCTTTCGTGTGGGCGCAATCGCTGGACGTTGAGAATTTGGCAGCCGGGCTCTGCCAGAGTCACATAGGCATTGTTGCATCATAACCAACCAAGGCATTTTCAGAGCGCGAATGTCTGTGCGGCAGCGAATGCAGTTCCAAGGGACAGTGAAAACCAGGTAGAGCTTGCAGTGCTGGCAGCTTTCGTGTGGGCGCAATCGCTGGACGTTTCAAATTTGGCAGCCCGGCTCTGCGACAGTCACATAGGCATTGTTGCATCATAACCAACCAAGGCATTTGCAGAGCACGAATGTCTGTGCGGCAGCGAATGCAGTTCCAAGGGACAGTGAAAACCAGGTAGACCTCTCAGTGCTGGCAGTATTCGTGTGGGCGCAATCGCTGGACGTTGAGAATTTGGCAGCCGGGCTCTGCCAGAGTCACATAGGCATTGTTGCATCATAACCAACCAAGGCTTTTGCAGAGCGCGAATGTCTGTGCGGCAGCGAATGCAGTTCCAAGGGACAGTGAAAACCAGGTAGACCTTTCAGTGCTGGCAGCTTTCGTGTGGGCGCAATCGCTGGACGTTGAGAATTTGGCAGCCGGGCTCTGCCAGAGTCACATAGGCATTGTTGCATCATAACCAACCAAGGCATTTTCAGAGCGCGAATGTCTGTGCGGCAGCGAATGCAGTTCCAAGGGACAGTGAAAACCAGGTAGACCTTTCAGTGCTGGCAGCTTTCGTGTGGGCGCAATCGCTGGACGTTGAGAATTTGGCAGCCGGGCTCTGCGACAGTCACATAGGCATTGTTGCATCATAACCAACCAAGGCATTTGCAGAGCACGAATGTCTGTGCGGCAGCGAATGCAGTTCCAAGGGACAGTGAAAACGAGGTAGACCTTTCAGTGCTGGCAGCTTTCGTGTGGGCGCAATCGCTGGACGTTTCGAATTTGGCAGCCGGGCTCTGCCAGAGTCACATAGGCATTGTTACATCATAACCAACCAGGGCATTTGCAGAGCGCGAATGTCTGTGCGGCAGCGAATGGAGTTCCAAGGGACAGTGAAAACCAGGTAGACCTCTCAGTGCTGGCAGTATTCGTGTGGGCGCAATCGCTGGACGTTGAGAATTTGGCAGCCGGGCTCTGCCAGAGTCACATAGGCATTGTTGCATCATAACCAACCAAGGCTTTTGCAGAGCGCGAATGTCTGTGCGGCAGCGAATGCAGTTCCAAGGGACAGTAAAAACCAGGTAGAGCTTTCAGTGCTGGCAGCTTTCGTGTGGGCGCAATCGCTGGACGTTTCGAATTTGGCAGCCGGGCTCTGCCAGAGTCACGTAGGCATTGTTGCATCATAACCAACCAAGGCATTTGCAGAGCACGAATGTCTGTGCAGCAGCGAATGCAGTTCCAAGGGACAGTGAAAACCAGGTAGAGCTTGCAGTGCTGGCAGCTTTCGTGTGGGCGCAATCGCTGGACGTTTCAAATTTGGCAGCCCGGCTCTGCGACAGTCACATAGGCATTGTTGCATCATAACCAACCAAGGCATTTGCAGAGCACGAATGTCTGTGCGGCAGCGAATGCAGTTCCAAGGGACAGTGAAAACCAGGTAGACCTCTCAGTGCTGGCAGTATTCGTGTGGGCGCAATCGCTGGACGTTGAGAATTTGGCAGCCGGGCTCTGCCAGAGTCACATAGGCATTGTTGCATCATAACCAACCAAGGCATTTTCAGAGCGCGAATGTCTGTGCGGCAGCGAATGCAGTTCCAAGGGACAGTGAAAACCAGGTAGACCTTTCAGTGCTGGCAGCTTTCGTGTGGGCGCAATCGCTGGACGTTTCGAATTTGGCAGCCGGGCTCTGCCAGAGTCACATAGGCATTGTTGCATCATAACCAACCAAGGCATTTGCAGAGCATGAATGTCTGTGCGGCAGCGAATGCAGTTCCAAGGGACAGTGAAAACCAGGTAGACCTTTCAGTGCTGGCAGCTTTCGTGTGGGCGCAATCGCTGGACGTTTCGAATTTGGCAGCCGGGCTCTGCCAGAGTCACATAGGCATTGTTGCATCATAACCAACCAAAGCTCTTGCGGAGCGCGAATGTCTGTGCGGCAGCGAATGCAGTTCCAAGGGACAGTGAAAACCAGGTAGACCTTTCAGTGCTGGCAGCTTTCGTGTGGGCGCAATCGCTGGACGTTGAGAATTTGGCAGCCGGGCTCTGCCAGAGTCACATAGGCATTGTTGCATCATAACCAACCAAGGCTTTTGCAGAGCGCGAATGTCTGTGCGGCAGCGAATGCAGTTCCAAGGGACAGTGAAAACCAGGTAGACCTTTCAGTGCTGGCAGCTTTCGTGTGGGCGCAATCGCTGGACGTTGAGAATTTGGCAGCCGGGCTCTGCCAGAGTCACATAGGCATTGTTGCATCATAACCAACCAAGGCATTTTCAGAGCGCGAATGTCTGTGCGGCAGCGAATGCAGTTCCAAGGGACAGTGAAAACCAGGTAGAGCTTTCAGTGCTGGCAGCTTTCGTGTGGGCGCAATCGCTGGACGTTGAGAATTTGGCAGCCGGGCTCTGCGACAGTCACATAGGCATTGTTGCATCATAACCAACCAAGGCATTTGCAGAGCGCGAATGTCTGTGCGGCAGCGAATGCAGTTCCAAGGGACAGTGAAAACCCGGTAGACCTTTCAGTGCTGGCAGCTTTCGTGTGGGCGCAATCGCTGGACGTTTCGAATTTGGCAGCCGGGCTCTGCCAGAGTCACATAGGCATTGTTGCATCATAACCAACCAAGGCTTTTGCAGAGCGCGAATGTCTGTGCGGCAGCGAATGCAGTTCCAAGGGACAGTGAAAACCAGGTAGAGCTTTCAGTGCTGGCAGCTTTCGTGTGGGCGCAATCGCTAGACGTTTCGAATTTGGCAGCCGGGCTCTGCCAGAGTCACATAGGCATTGTTGCATCATAACCAACCAAGGCATTTGAAGAGCGCGAATGACTGTGCGGCAGCGAATGCAGTTCCAAGGGACAGTGAAAACCCGGTAGACCTTTCAGTGCTGGCAGCTTTCGTGTGGGCGCAATCGCTGGACGTTTCGAATTTGGCAGCCGGGCTCTGCGACAGTCACGTAGGCATTGTTGCATCATAACCAACCAAGGCATTTGCAGAGCACGAATGTCTGTGCGGCAGCGAATGCAGTTCCAAGGGACAGTAAAAACCAGGTAGACCTTTCAGTGCTGGCAGCTTTCGTGTGGGCGCAATCGCTGGACGTTTCGAATTTGGCAGCCGGGCTCTGCCAGAGTCACATAGGCATTGTTGCATCATAACCAACCAAGGCATTTGCAGAGCACGAATGTCTGTGCGGCAGCGAATGCAGTTCCAAGGGACAGTGAAAACCAGGTAGAGCTTGCAGTGCTGGCAGCTTTCGTGTGGGTGCAATCGCTGGACGTTTCGAATTTTGCAGCCGGGCTCTGCGACAGTCACGTAGGCATTGTTGCATCATAACCAACCAAGGCATTTTCACAGCGCGAATGTCTGTGCGGCAGCGAATGCAGTTCCAAGGGACAGTGAAAACCAGGTAGAGCTTGCAGTGCTGGCAGCTTTCGTGTGGGCGCAATCGCTGGACGTTTCAAATTTGGCAGCCCGGCTCTGCGACAGTCACATAGGCATTGTTGCATCATAACCAACCAAGGCATTTGCAGAGCACGAATGTCTGTGCGGCAGCGAATGCAGTTCCAAGGGACAGTGAAAACCAGGTAGACCTCTCAGTGCTGGCAGCTTTCGTGTGGGCGCAATCGCTGGACGTTGAGAATTTGGCAGCCGAGCTCTGCCAGAGTCACATAGGCATTGTTGCATCATAATCAACCAAGGCTTTTGCAGAGCGCGAATGTCTGTGCGGCAGCGAATGCAGTTCCAAGGGACAGTGAAAACCAGGTAGACCTTTCAGTGCTGGCAGCTTTCGTGTGGGCGCAATCGCTGGACGTTTCGAATTTGGCAGCCGGGCTCTGCCAGAGTCACATAGGCATTGTTGCATCATAACCAACCAAGGCATTTGCAGAGCACGAATGTCTGTGCGGCAGCGAATGCAGTTCCAAGGGACAGTGAAAACCAGGTAGACCTTTCAGTGCTGGCAGCTTTCGTGTGGGCGCAATCGCTGGACGTTTCAAATTTGGCAGCCCGGCTCTGCGACAGTCACGTAGGCATTGTTGCATCATAACCAACCAAGGCATTTGCAGAGCACGAATGTCTGTGCGGCAGCGAATGCAGTTCCAAGGGACAGTGAAAACGAGGTAGAGCTTTCAGTGCTGGCAGCTTTCGTGTGGGCGCAATCGCTGGACGTTTCGAATTTGGCAGCCGGGCTCTGCCAGAGTCACATAGGCATTGTTACATCATAACCAACCAGGGCATTTGCAGAGCGCGAATGTCTGTGCGGCAGCGAATGGAGTTCCAAGGGACAGTGAAAACCAGGTAGACCTTTCAGTGCTGGCAGTATTCGTGTGGGCGCAATCGCTGGACGTTGAGAATTTGGCAGCCGGGCTCTGCCAGAGTCACATAGGCATTGTTGCATCATAACAAACCAAGGCTTTTGCAGAGCGCGAATGTCTGTGCGGCAGCGAATGCAGTTCCAAGGGACAGTGAAAACCCGGTAGACCTTTCAGTGCTGGCAGCTTTCGTGTGGGCGCAATCGCTGGACGTTTGGAATTGGGCAGCCGGGCTCTGCGACAGTCACGTAGGCATTTTTGCATCATAACCAACCAAGGCATTTGCAGAGCACAAATGTCTGTGCGGCAGCGAATGCAGTTCCAAGGGACAGTGAAAACCAGGTAGAGCTTTCAGTGCTGGCAGCTTTCGTGTGGGCGCAATCGCTGGACGTTTCGAATTTGGCAGCCGGGCTCTGCCAGAGTCACATAGGCATTGTTGCATCATAACCAACCAAGGCATTTGCAGAGCACGAATGTCTGTGCGGCAGCGAATGCAGTTCCAAGGGACAGTGAAAACCAGGTAGACCTTTCAGTGCTGGCAGCTTTCGTGTGGGCGCAATCGCTGGACGTTTCGAATTTGGCAGCCGGGCTCTGCGACAGTCACGTAGGCATTGTTGCATCATAACCAACCAAGGCATTTGCAGAGCACGAATGTCTGTGCAGCAGCGAATGCAGTTCCAAGGGACAGTGAAAACCAGGTAGAGCTTTCAGTGCTGGCAGCTTTCGTGTGGGCGCAATCGCTGGACGTTTCGAATTTGGCAGCCGGGCTCTGCGACAGTCACGTAGGCATTGTTGCATCATAACCAACCAAGGCTTTTGCAGAGCGCGAATGTCTGTGCGGCAGCGAATGCAGTTCCAAGGGACAGTGAAAACCAGGTAGACCTTTCAGTGCTTGCAGTATTCGTGTGGTCGCAATCGCTGGACGTTTCGAATTTGGCAGCCGGGCTCTGCCAGAGTCACATAGGCATTGTTGCATCATAACCAACCAAGGCTTTTGCAGAGCGCGAATGTCTGTGCGGCAGCGAATGCAGTTCCAAGGGACAGTGAAAACCAGGTAGAGCTTTCAGTGCTGGCAGCTTTCGTGTGGGCGCAATCGCTAGACGTTTCGAATTTGGCAGCCGGGCTCTGCCAGAGTCACATAGGCATTGTTGCATCATAACCAACCAAGGCATTTGAAGAGCGCGAATGTCTGTGCGGCAGCGAATGCAGTTCCAAGGGACAGTGAAAACCCGGTAGACCTTTCAGTGCTGGCAGCTTTCGTGTGGGCGCAATCGCTGGACGTTTCGAATTTGGCAGCCGGGCTCTGCGACAGTCACGTAGGCATTGTTGCATCATAACCAACCAAGGCATTTGCAGAGCACGAATGTCTGTGCGGCAGCGAATGCAGTTCCAAGGGACAGTGAAAACCAGGTAGACCTTTCAGTGCTGGCAGCTTTCGTGTGGGCGCAATCGCTGGACGTTTCGAATTTGGCAGCCGGGCTCTGCCAGAGTCACATAGGCATTGTTGCATCATAACCAACCAAGGCATTTGCAGAGCATGAATGTCTGTGCGGCAGCGAATGCAGTTCCAAGGGACAGTGAAAACCAGGTAGACCTTTCAGTGCTGGCAGCTTTCGTGTGGGCGCAATCGCTGGACGTTTCGAATTTGGCAGCCGGGCTCTGCGATAGTCACATAGGCATTGTTACATCATAACCAACCAAAGCTCTTGCGGACCGCGAATGTCTGTGCGGCAGCGAATGCAGTTCCAAGGGACAGTGAAAACGAGGTAGAGCTTTCAGTGCTGGCAGCTTTCGTGTGGGCGCAATCGCTGGACGTTTCGAATTTGGCAGCCGGGCTCTGCCAGAGTCACATAGGCATTGTTACATCATAACCAACCAGGGCATTTGCAGAGCGCGAATGTCTGTGCGGCAGCGAATGGAGTTCCAAGGGACAGTGAAAACCAGGTAGACCTCTCAGTGCTGGCAGTATTCGTGTGGGCGCAATCGCTGGACGTTGAGAATTTGGCAGCCGGGCTCTGCCAGAGTCACATAGGCATTGTTGCATCATAACCAACCAAGGCTTTTGCAGAGCGCGAATGTCTGTGCGGCAGCGAATGCAGTTCCAAGGGACAGTAAAAACCAGGTAGAGCTTTCAGTGCTGGCAGCTTTCGTGTGGGCGCAATCGCTGGACGTTTCGAATTTGGCAGCCGGGCTCTGCCAGAGTCACGTAGGCATTGTTGCATCATAACCAACCAAGGCATTTGCAGAGCACGAATGTCTGTGCAGCAGCGAATGCAGTTCCAAGGGACAGTGAAAACCAGGTAGAGCTTGCAGTGCTGGCAGCTTTCGTGTGGGCGCAATCGCTGGACGTTTCAAATTTGGCAGCCCGGCTCTGCGACAGTCACATAGGCATTGTTGCATCATAACCAACCAAGGCATTTGCAGAGCACGAATGTCTGTGCGGCAGCGAATGCAGTTCCAAGGGACAGTGAAAACCAGGTAGACCTCTCAGTGCTGGCAGTATTCGTGTGGGCGCAATCGCTGGACGTTGAGAATTTGGCAGCCGGGCTCTGCCAGAGTCACATAGGCATTGTTGCATCATAACCAACCAAGGCATTTTCAGAGCGCGAATGTCTGTGCGGCAGCGAATGCAGTTCCAAGGGACAGTGAAAACCAGGTAGACCTTTCAGTGCTGGCAGCTTTCGTGTGGGCGCAATCGCTGGACGTTTCGAATTTGGCAGCCGGGCTCTGCCAGAGTCACATAGGCATTGTTGCATCATAACCAACCAAGGCATTTGCAGAGCATGAATGTCTGTGCGGCAGCGAATGCAGTTCCAAGGGACAGTGAAAACCAGGTAGACCTTTCAGTGCTGGCAGCTTTCGTGTGGGCGCAATCGCTGGACGTTTCGAATTTGGCAGCCGGGCTCTGCCAGAGTCACATAGGCATTGTTGCATCATAACCAACCAAAGCTCTTGCGGAGCGCGAATGTCTGTGCGGCAGCGAATGCAGTTCCAAGGGACAGTGAAAACCAGGTAGACCTTTCAGTGCTGGCAGCTTTCGTGTGGGCGCAATCGCTGGACGTTGAGAATTTGGCAGCCGGGCTCTGCCAGAGTCACATAGGCATTGTTGCATCATAGCCAACCAAGGCTTTTGCAGAGCGCGAATGTCTGTGCGGCAGCGAATGCAGTTCCAAGGGACAGTGAAAACCAGGTAGACCTTTCAGTGCTGGCAGCTTTCGTGTGGGCGCAATCGCTGGACGTTGAGAATTTGGCAGCCGGGCTCTGCCAGAGTCACATAGGCATTGTTGCATCATAACCAACCAAGGCATTTTCAGAGCGCGAATGTCTGTGCGGCAGCGAATGCAGTTCCAAGGGACAGTGAAAACCAGGTAGAGCTTTCAGTGCTGGCAGCTTTCGTGTGGGCGCAATCGCTGGACGTTGAGAATTTGGCAGCCGGGCTCTGCGACAGTCACATAGGCATTGTTGCATCATAACCAACCAAGGCATTTGCAGAGCGCGAATGTCTGTGCGGCAGCGAATGCAGTTCCAAGGGACAGTGAAAACCCGGTAGACCTTTCAGTGCTGGCAGCTTTCGTGTGGGCGCAATCGCTGGACGTTTCGAATTTGGCAGCCGGGCTCTGCGACAGTCACGTAGGCATTGTTGCATCATAACCAACCAAGGCTTTTGCAGAGCGCGAATGTCTGTGCGGCAGCGAATGCAGTTCCAAGGGACAGTGAAAACCAGGTAGACCTTTCAGTGCTTGCAGTATTCGTGTGGTCGCAATCGCTGGACGTTTCGAATTTGGCAGCCGGGCTCTGCCAGAGTCACATAGGCATTGTTGCATCATAACCAACCAAGGCTTTTGCAGAGCGCGAATGTCTGTGCGGCAGCGAATGCAGTTCCAAGGGACAGTGAAAACCAGGTAGAGCTTTCAGTGCTGGCAGCTTTCGTGTGGGCGCAATCGCTAGACGTTTCGAATTTGGCAGCCGGGCTCTGCCAGAGTCACATAGGCATTGTTGCATCATAACCAACCAAGGCATTTGAAGAGCGCGAATGTCTGTGCGGCAGCGAATGCAGTTCCAAGGGACAGTGAAAACCCGGTAGACCTTTCAGTGCTGGCAGCTTTCGTGTGGGCGCAATCGCTGGACGTTTCGAATTTGGCAGCCGGGCTCTGCGACAGTCACGTAGGCATTGTTGCATCATAACCAACCAAGGCATTTGCAGAGCACGAATGTCTGTGCGGCAGCGAATGCAGTTCCAAGGGACAGTAAAAACCAGGTAGACCTTTCAGTGCTGGCAGCTTTCGTGTGGGCGCAATCGCTGGACGTTGAGAATTTGGCAGCCGGGCTCTGCCAGAGTCACATAGGCATTGTTGCATCATAACCAACCAAGGCATTTGCAGAGCACGAATGTCTGTGCGGCAGCGAATGCAGTTCCAAGGGACAGTGAAAACCAGGTAGAGCTTGCAGTGCTGGCAGCTTTCGTGTGGGCGCAATCGCTGGACGTTGAGAATTTGGCAGCCGGGCTCTGGCAGAGTCACATAGGCATTGTTGCATCATAACCAACCAAGGCATTTTCAGAGCGCGAATGTCTGTGCGGCAGCGAATGCAGTTCCAAGGGACAGTGAAAACCAGGTAGAGCTTGCAGTGCTGGCAGCTTTCGTGTGGGCGCAATCGCTGGACGTTTCAAATTTGGCAGCCCGGCTCTGCGACAGTCACATAGGCATTGTTGCATCATAACCAACCAAGGCATTTGCAGAGCACGAATGTCTGTGCGGCAGCGAATGCAGTTCCAAGGGACAGTGAAAACCAGGTAGACCTCTCAGTGCTGGCAGTATTCGTGTGGGCGCAATCGCTGGACGTTTCGAATTTGGCAGCCGGGCTCTGCCAGAGTCACATAGGCATTGTTGCATCATAACCAACCAAGGCTTTTGCAGAGCGCGAATGTCTGTGCGGCAGCGAATGCAGTTCCAAGGGACAGTGAAAACCAGGTAGACCTTTCAGTGCTGGCAGCTTTCGTGTGGGCGCAATCGCTGGACGTTGAGAATTTGGCAGCCGGGCTCTGCCAGAGTCACATAGGCATTGTTGCATCATAACCAACCAAGGCATTTTCAGAGCACGAATGTCTGTGCGGCAGCGAATGCAGTTCCAAGGGACAGTGAAAACCAGGTAGACCTTTCAGTGCTGGCAGCTTTCGTGTGGGCGCAATCGCTGGACGTTGAGAATTTGGCAGCCGGGCTCTGCGACAGTCACATAGGCATTGTTGCATCATAACCAACCAAGGCATTTGCAGAGCACGAATGTCTGTGCGGCAGCGAATGCAGTTCCAAGGGACAGTGAAAACCAGGTAGACCTTTCAGTGCTGGCAGCTTTCGTGTGGGCGCAATCGCTGGACGTTTCGAATTTGGCAGCCGGGCTCTGCGATAGTCACATAGGCATTGTTACATCATAACCAACCAAAGCTCTTGCGGACCGCGAATGTCTGTGCGGCAGCGAATGCAGTTCCAAGGGACAGTGAAAACCAGGTAGACCTTTCAGTGCTTGCAGTATTCGTGTGGGCGCAATCGCTGGACGTTGAGAATTTGGCAGCCGGGCTCTGCCAGAGTCACATAGGCATTGTTGCATCATAACCAACCAAGGCTTTTGCAGAGCGCGAATGTCTGTGCGGCAGCGAATGCAGTTCCAAGGGACAGTGAAAACCAGGTAGAGCTTGCAGTGCTGGCAGCTTTCGTGTGGGCGCAATCGCTGGACGTTGAGAATTTGGCAGCCGGGCTCTGCCAGAGTCACATAGGCATTGTTGCATCATAACCAACCAAGGCATTTTCAGAGCGCGAATGTCTGTGCGGCAGCGAATGCAGTTCCAAGGGACAGTGAAAACCAGGTAGAGCTTGCAGTGCTGGCAGCTTTCGTGTGGGCGCAATCGCTGGACGTTTCAAATTTGGCAGCCCGGCTCTGCGACAGTCACATAGGCATTGTTGCATCATAACCAACCAAGGCATTTGCAGAGCACGAATGTCTGTGCGGCAGCGAATGCAGTTCCAAGGGACAGTGAAAACCAGGTAGACCTCTCAGTGCTGGCAGTATTCGTGTGGGCGCAATCGCTGGACGTTTCGAATTTGGCAGCCGGGCTCTGCCAGAGTCACATAGGCATTGTTGCATCATAACCAACCAAGGCTTTTGCAGAGCGCGAATGTCTGTGCGGCAGCGAATGCAGTTCCAAGGGACAGTGAAAACCAGGTAGACCTTTCAGTGCTGGCAGCTTTCGTGTGGGCGCAATCGCTGGACGTTGAGAATTTGGCAGCCGGGCTCTGCCAGAGTCACATAGGCATTGTTGCATCATAACCAACCAAGGCATTTTCAGAGCGCGAATGTCTGTGCGGCAGCGAATGCAGTTCCAAGGGACAGTGAAAACCAGGTAGACCTTTCAGTCCTGGCAGCTTTCGTGTGGGCGCAATCGCTGGACGTTGAGAATTTGGCAGCCGGGCTCTGCGACAGTCACATAGGCATTGTTGCATCATAACCAACCAAGGCATTTGCAGAGCACGAATGTCTGTGCGGCAGCGAATGCAGTTCCAAGGGACAGTGAAAACGAGGTAGAGCTTTCAGTGCTGGCAGCTTTCGTGTGGGCGCAATCGCTGGACGTTTCGAATTTGGCAGCCGGGCTCTGCCAGAGTCACATAGGCATTGTTACATCATAACCAACCAGGGCATTTGCAGAGCGCGAATGTCTGTGCGGCAGCGAATGGAGTTCCAAGGGACAGTGAAAACCAGGTAGACCTCTCAGTGCTGGCAGTATTCGTGTGGGCGCAATCGCTGGACGTTGAGAATTTGGCAGCCGGGCTCTGCCAGAGTCACATAGGCATTGTTGCATCATAACCAACCAAGGCTTTTGCAGAGCGCGAATGTCTGTGCGGCAGCGAATGCAGTTCCAAGGGACAGTAAAAACCAGGTAGAGCTTTCAGTGCTGGCAGCTTTCGTGTGGGCGCAATCGCTGGACGTTTCGAATTTGGCAGCCGGGCTCTGCCAGAGTCACGTAGGCATTGTTGCATCATAACCAACCAAGGCATTTGCAGAGCACGAATGTCTGTGCAGCAGCGAATGCAGTTCCAAGGGACAGTGAAAACCAGGTAGAGCTTGCAGTGCTGGCAGCTTTCGTGTGGGCGCAATCGCTGGACGTTTCAAATTTGGCAGCCCGGCTCTGCGACAGTCACATAGGCATTGTTGCATCATAACCAACCAAGGCATTTGCAGAGCACGAATGTCTGTGCGGCAGCGAATGCAGTTCCAAGGGACAGTGAAAACCAGGTAGACCTCTCAGTGCTGGCAGTATTCGTGTGGGCGCAATCGCTGGACGTTGAGAATTTGGCAGCCGGGCTCTGCCAGAGTCACATAGGCATTGTTGCATCATAACCAACCAAGGCATTTGCAGAGCATGAATGTCTGTGCGGCAGCGAATGCAGTTCCAAGGGACAGTGAAAACCAGGTAGACCTTTCAGTGCTGGCAGCTTTCGTGTGGGCGCAATCGCTGGACGTTTCGAATTTGGCAGCCGGGCTCTGCCAGAGTCACATAGGCATTGTTGCATCATAACCAACCAAAGCTCTTGCGGAGCGCGAATGTCTGTGCGGCAGCGAATGCAGTTCCAAGGGACAGTGAAAACCAGGTAGACCTTTCAGTGCTGGCAGCTTTCGTGTGGGCGCAATCGCTGGACGTTGAGAATTTGGCAGCCGGGCTCTGCCAGAGTCACATAGGCATTGTTGCATCATAACCAACCAAGGCTTTTGCAGAGCGCGAATGTCTGTGCGGCAGCGAATGCAGTTCCAAGGGACAGTGAAAACCAGGTAGACCTTTCAGTGCTGGCAGCTTTCGTGTGGGCGCAATCGCTGGACGTTTCAAATTTGGCAGCCGGGCTCTGCCAGAGTCACATAGGCATTGTTGCATCATAACCAACCAAGGCATTTTCAGAGCGCGAATGTCTGTGCGGCAGCGAATGCAGTTCCAAGGGACAGTGAAAACCAGGTAGACCTTTCAGTGCTGGCAGCTTTCGTGTGGGCGCAATCGCTGGACGTTTCGAATTTGGCAGCCGGGCTCTGCGACAGTCACGTAGGCATTGTTGCATCATAACCAACCAAGGCATTTGCAGAGCACGAATGTCTGTGCAGCAGCGAATGCAGTTCCAAGGGACAGTGAAAACCAGGTAGAGCTTTCAGTGCTGGCAGCTTTCGTGTGGGCGCAATCGCTGGACGTTTCGAATTTGGCAGCCGGGCTCTGCGACAGTCACGTAGGCATTGTTGCATCATAACCAACCAAGGCTTTTGCAGAGCGCGAATGTCTGTGCGGCAGCGAATGCAGTTCCAAGGGACAGTGAAAACCAGGTAGACCTTTCAGTGCTTGCAGTATTCGTGTGGTCGCAATCGCTGGACGTTGAGAATTTGGCAGCCGGGCTCTGCCAGAGTCACATAGGCATTGTTGCATCATAACCAACCAAGGCTTTTGCAGAGCGCGAATGTCTGTGCGGCAGCGAATGCAGTTCCAAGGGACAGTGAAAACCAGGTAGAGCTTTCAGTGCTGGCAGCTTTCGTGTGGGCGCAATCGCTAGACGTTTCGAATTTGGCAGCCGGGCTCTGCCAGAGTCACATAGGCATTGTTGCATCATAACCAACCAAGGCATTTGAAGAGCGCGAATGTCTGTGCGGCAGCGAATGCAGTTCCAAGGGACAGTGAAAACCCGGTAGACCTTTCAGTGCTGGCAGCTTTCGTGTGGGCGCAATCGCTGGACGTTTCGAATTTGGCAGCCGGGCTCTGCGACAGTCACGTAGGCATTGTTGCATCATAACCAACCAAGGCATTTGCAGAGCACGAATGTCTGTGCGGCAGCGAATGCAGTTCCAAGGGACAGTGAAAACCAGGTAGACCTTTCAGTGCTGGCAGCTTTCGTGTGGGCGCAATCGCTGGACGTTTCGAATTTGGCAGCCGGGCTCTGCCAGAGTCACATAGGCATTGTTGCATCATAACCAACCAAGGCATTTGCAGAGCATGAATGTCTGTGCGGCAGCGAATGCAGTTCCAAGGGACAGTGAAAACCAGGTAGACCTTTCAGTGCTGGCAGCTTTCGTGTGGGCGCAATCGCTGGACGTTTCGAATTTGGCAGCCGGGCTCTGCGATAGTCACATAGGCATTGTTACATCATAACCAACCAAAGCTCTTGCGGACCGCGAATGTCTGTGCGGCAGCGAATGCAGTTCCAAGGGACAGTGAAAACGAGGTAGAGCTTTCAGTGCTGGCAGCTTTCGTGTGGGCGCAATCGCTGGACGTTTCGAATTTGGCAGCCGGGCTCTGCCAGAGTCACATAGGCATTGTTACATCATAACCAACCAGGGCATTTGCAGAGCGCGAATGTCTGTGCGGCAGCGAATGGAGTTCCAAGGGACAGTGAAAACCAGGTAGACCTCTCAGTGCTGGCAGTATTCGTGTGGGCGCAATCGCTGGACGTTGAGAATTTGGCAGCCGGGCTCTGCCAGAGTCACATAGGCATTGTTGCATCATAACCAACCAAGGCTTTTGCAGAGCGCGAATGTCTGTGCGGCAGCGAATGCAGTTCCAAGGGACAGTAAAAACCAGGTAGAGCTTTCAGTGCTGGCAGCTTTCGTGTGGGCGCAATCGCTGGACGTTTCGAATTTGGCAGCCGGGCTCTGCCAGAGTCACGTAGGCATTGTTGCATCATAACCAACCAAGGCATTTGCAGAGCACGAATGTCTGTGCAGCAGCGAATGCAGTTCCAAGGGACAGTGAAAACCAGGTAGAGCTTGCAGTGCTGGCAGCTTTCGTGTGGGCGCAATCGCTGGACGTTTCAAATTTGGCAGCCCGGCTCTGCGACAGTCACATAGGCATTGTTGCATCATAACCAACCAAGGCATTTGCAGAGCACGAATGTCTGTGCGGCAGCGAATGCAGTTCCAAGGGACAGTGAAAACCAGGTAGACCTCTCAGTGCTGGCAGTATTCGTGTGGGCGCAATCGCTGGACGTTTCGAATTTGGCAGCCGGGCTCTGCCAGAGTCACATAGGCATTGTTGCATCATAACCAACCAAGGCATTTTCAGAGCGCGAATGTCTGTGCGGCAGCGAATGCAGTTCCAAGGGACAGTGAAAACCAGGTAGACCTTTCAGTGCTGGCAGCTTTCGTGTGGGCGCAATCGCTGGACGTTTCGAATTTGGCAGCCGGGCTCTGCCAGAGTCACATAGGCATTGTTGCATCATAACCAACCAAGGCATTTGCAGAGCATGAATGTCTGTGCGGCAGCGAATGCAGTTCCAAGGGACAGTGAAAACCAGGTAGACCTTTCAGTGCTGGCAGCTTTCGTGTGGGCGCAATCGCTGGACGTTTCGAATTTGGCAGCCGGGCTCTGCCAGAGTCACATAGGCATTGTTGCATCATAACCAACCAAAGCTCTTGCGGAGCGCAAATGTCTGTGCGGCAGCGAATGCAGTTCCAAGGGACAGTGAAAACCAGGTAGACCTTTCAGTGCTGGCAGCTTTCGTGTGGGCGCAATCGCTGGACGTTGAGAATTTGGCAGCCGGGCTCTGCCAGAGTCACATAGGCATTGTTGCATCATAACCAACCAAGGCTTTTGCAGAGCGCGAATGTCTGTGCGGCAGCGAATGCAGTTCCAAGGGACAGTGAAAACCAGGTAGACCTTTCAGTGCTGGCAGCTTTCGTGTGGGCGCAATCGCTGGACGTTGAGAATTTGGCAGCCGGGCTCTGCCAGAGTCACATAGGCATTGTTGCATCATAACCAACCAAGGCATTTTCAGAGCGCGAATGTCTGTGCGGCAGCGAATGCAGTTCCAAGGGACAGTGAAAACCAGGTAGAGCTTTCAGTGCTGGCAGCTTTCGTGTGGGCGCAATCGCTGGACGTTGAGAATTTGGCAGCCGGGCTCTGCGACAGTCACATAGGCATTGTTGCATCATAACCAACCAAGGCATTTGCAGAGCGCGAATGTCTGTGCGGCAGCGAATGCAGTTCCAAGGGACAGTGAAAACCCGGTAGACCTTTCAGTGCTGGCAGCTTTCGTGTGGGCGCAATCGCTGGACGTTTCGAATTTGGCAGCCGGGCTCTGCGACAGTCACGTAGGCATTGTTGCATCATAACCAACCAAGGCTTTTGCAGAGCGCGAATGTCTGTGCGGCAGCGAATGCAGTTCCAAGGGACAGTGAAAACCAGGTAGACCTTTCAGTGCTTGCAGTATTCGTGTGGTCGCAATCGCTGGACGTTTCGAATTTGGCAGCCGGGCTCTGCCAGAGTCACATAGGCATTGTTGCATCATAACCAACCAAGGCTTTTGCAGAGCGCGAATGTCTGTGCGGCAGCGAATGCAGTTCCAAGGGACAGTGAAAACCAGGTAGACCTTTCAGTGCTGGCAGCTTTCGTGTGGGCGCAATCGCTAGACGTTTCGAATTTGGCAGCCGGGCTCTGCCAGAGTCACATAGGCATTGTTGCATCATAACCAACCAAGGCATTTGAAGAGCGCGAATGTCTGTGCGGCAGCGAATGCAGTTCCAAGGGACAGTGAAAACCCGGTAGACCTTTCAGTGCTGGCAGCTTTCGTGTGGGCGCAATCGCTGGACGTTTCGAATTTGGCAGCCGGGCTCTGCGACAGTCACGTAGGCATTGTTGCATCATAACCAACCAAGGCATTTGCAGAGCACGAATGTCTGTGCGGCAGCGAATGCAGTTCCAAGGGACAGTAAAAACCAGGTAGACCTTTCAGTGCTGGCAGCTTTCGTGTGGGCGCAATCGCTGGACGTTGAGAATTTGGCAGCCGGGCTCTGCCAGAGTCACATAGGCATTGTTGCATCATAACCAACCAAGGCATTTGCAGAGCACGAATGTCTGTGCGGCAGCGAATGCAGTTCCAAGGGACAGTGAAAACCAGGTAGAGCTTGCAGTGCTGGCAGCTTTCGTGTGGGCGCAATCGCTGGACGTTGAGAATTTGGCAGCCGGGCTCTGGCAGAGTCACATAGGCATTGTTGCATCATAACCAACCAAGGCATTTTCAGAGCGCGAATGTCTGTGCGGCAGCGAATGCAGTTCCAAGGGACAGTGAAAACCAGGTAGAGCTTGCAGTGCTGGCAGCTTTCGTGTGGGCGCAATCGCTGGACGTTTCAAATTTGGCAGCCCGGCTCTGCGACAGTCACATAGGCATTGTTGCATCATAACCAACCAAGGCATTTGCAGAGCACGAATGTCTGTGCGGCAGCGAATGCAGTTCCAAGGGACAGTGAAAACCAGGTAGACCTCTCAGTGCTGGCAGTATTCGTGTGGGCGCAATCGCTGGACGTTTCGAATTTGGCAGCCGGGCTCTGCCAGAGTCACATAGGCATTGTTGCATCATAACCAACCAAGGCTTTTGCAGAGCGCGAATGTCTGTGCGGCAGCGAATGCAGTTCCAAGGGACAGTGAAAACCAGGTAGACCTTTCAGTGCTGGCAGCTTTCGTGTGGGCGCAATCGCTGGACGTTGAGAATTTGGCAGCCGGGCTCTGCCAGAGTCACATAGGCATTGTTGCATCATAACCAACCAAGGCATTTTCAGAGCACGAATGTCTGTGCGGCAGCGAATGCAGTTCCAAGGGACAGTGAAAACCAGGTAGACCTTTCAGTGCTGGCAGCTTTCGTGTGGGCGCAATCGCTGGACGTTGAGAATTTGGCAGCCGGGCTCTGCGACAGTCACATAGGCATTGTTGCATCATAACCAACCAAGGCATTTGCAGAGCACGAATGTCTGTGCGGCAGCGAATGCAGTTCCAAGGGACAGTGAAAACCAGGTAGACCTTTCAGTGCTGGCAGCTTTCGTGTGGGCGCAATCGCTGGACGTTTCGAATTTGGCAGCCGGGCTCTGCGATAGTCACATAGGCATTGTTACATCATAACCAACCAAAGCTCTTGCGGACCGCGAATGTCTGTGCGGCAGCGAATGCAGTTCCAAGGGACAGTGAAAACCAGGTAGACCTTTCAGTGCTTGCAGTATTCGTGTGGGCGCAATCGCTGGACGTTGAGAATTTGGCAGCCGGGCTCTGCCAGAGTCACATAGGCATTGTTGCATCATAACCAACCAAGGCTTTTGCAGAGCGCGAATGTCTGTGCGGCAGCGAATGCAGTTCCAAGGGACAGTGAAAACCAGGTAGAGCTTGCAGTGCTGGCAGCTTTCGTGTGGGCGCAATCGCTGGACGTTGAGAATTTGGCAGCCGGGCTCTGCCAGAGTCACATAGGCATTGTTGCATCATAACCAACCAAGGCATTTTCAGAGCGCGAATGTCTGTGCGGCAGCGAATGCAGTTCCAAGGGACAGTGAAAACCAGGTAGAGCTTGCAGTGCTGGCAGCTTTCGTGTGGGCGCAATCGCTGGACGTTTCAAATTTGGCAGCCCGGCTCTGCGACAGTCACATAGGCATTGTTGCATCATAACCAACCAAGGCATTTGCAGAGCACGAATGTCTGTGCGGCAGCGAATGCAGTTCCAAGGGACAGTGAAAACCAGGTAGACCTCTCAGTGCTGGCAGTATTCGTGTGGGCGCAATCGCTGGACGTTTCGAATTTGGCAGCCGGGCTCTGCCAGAGTCACATAGGCATTGTTGCATCATAACCAACCAAGGCTTTTGCAGAGCGCGAATGTCTGTGCGGCAGCGAATGCAGTTCCAAGGGACAGTGAAAACCAGGTAGACCTTTCAGTGCTGGCAGCTTTCGTGTGGGCGCAATCGCTGGACGTTGAGAATTTGGCAGCCGGGCTCTGCCAGAGTCACATAGGCATTGTTGCATCATAACCAACCAAGGCATTTTCAGAGCGCGAATGTCTGTGCGGCAGCGAATGCAGTTCCAAGGGACAGTGAAAACCAGGTAGACCTTTCAGTGCTGGCAGCTTTCGTGTGGGCGCAATCGCTGGACGTTGAGAATTTGGCAGCCGGGCTCTGCGACAGTCACATAGGCATTGTTGCATCATAACCAACCAAGGCATTTGCAGAGCACGAATGTCTGTGCGGCAGCGAATGCAGTTCCAAGGGACAGTGAAAACGAGGTAGAGCTTTCAGTGCTGGCAGCTTTCGTGTGGGCGCAATCGCTGGACGTTTCGAATTTGGCAGCCGGGCTCTGCCAGAGTCACATAGGCATTGTTACATCATAACCAACCAGGGCATTTGCAGAGCGCGAATGTCTGTGCGGCAGCGAATGGAGTTCCAAGGGACAGTGAAAACCAGGTAGACCTCTCAGTGCTGGCAGTATTCGTGTGGGCGCAATCGCTGGACGTTGAGAATTTGGCAGCCGGGCTCTGCCAGAGTCACATAGGCATTGTTGCATCATAACCAACCAAGGCTTTTGCAGAGCGCGAATGTCTGTGCGGCAGCGAATGCAGTTCCAAGGGACAGTAAAAACCAGGTAGAGCTTTCAGTGCTGGCAGCTTTCGTGTGGGCGCAATCGCTGGACGTTTCGAATTTGGCAGCCGGGCTCTGCCAGAGTCACGTAGGCATTGTTGCATCATAACCAACCAAGGCATTTGCAGAGCACGAATGTCTGTGCAGCAGCGAATGCAGTTCCAAGGGACAGTGAAAACCAGGTAGAGCTTGCAGTGCTGGCAGCTTTCGTGTGGGCGCAATCGCTGGACGTTTCAAATTTGGCAGCCCGGCTCTGCGACAGTCACATAGGCATTGTTGCATCATAACCAACCAAGGCATTTGCAGAGCACGAATGTCTGTGCGGCAGCGAATGCAGTTCCAAGGGACAGTGAAAACCAGGTAGACCTCTCAGTGCTGGCAGTATTCGTGTGGGCGCAATCGCTGGACGTTGAGAATTTGGCAGCCGGGCTCTGCCAGAGTCACATAGGCATTGTTGCATCATAACCAACCAAGGCATTTGCAGAGCATGAATGTCTGTGCGGCAGCGAATGCAGTTCCAAGGGACAGTGAAAACCAGGTAGACCTTTCAGTGCTGGCAGCTTTCGTGTGGGCGCAATCGCTGGACGTTTCGAATTTGGCAGCCGGGCTCTGCCAGAGTCACATAGGCATTGTTGCATCATAACCAACCAAAGCTCTTGCGGAGCGCGAATGTCTGTGCGGCAGCGAATGCAGTTCCAAGGGACAGTGAAAACCAGGTAGACCTTTCAGTGCTGGCAGCTTTCGTGTGGGCGCAATCGCTGGACGTTGAGAATTTGGCAGCCGGGCTCTGCCAGAGTCACATAGGCATTGTTGCATCATAACCAACCAAGGCTTTTGCAGAGCGCGAATGTCTGTGCGGCAGCGAATGCAGTTCCAAGGGACAGTGAAAACCAGGTAGACCTTTCAGTGCTGGCAGCTTTCGTGTGGGCGCAATCGCTGGACGTTTCAAATTTGGCAGCCGGGCTCTGCCAGAGTCACATAGGCATTGTTGCATCATAACCAACCAAGGCATTTTCAGAGCGCGAATGTCTGTGCGGCAGCGAATGCAGTTCCAAGGGACAGTGAAAACCAGGTAGAGCTTTCAGTGCTGGCAGCTTTCGTGTGGGCGCAATCGCTGGACGTTGAGAATTTGGCAGCCGGGCTCTGCGACAGTCACATAGGCATTGTTGCATCATAACCAACCAAGGCATTTGCAGAGCGCGAATGTCTGTGCGGCAGCGAATGCAGTTCCAAGGGACAGTGAAAACCCGGTAGACCTTTCAGTGCTGGCAGCTTTCGTGTGGGCGCAATCGCTGGACGTTTCGAATTTGGCAGCCGGGCTCTGCGACAGTCACGTAGGCATTGTTGCATCATAACCAACCAAGGCTTTTGCAGAGCGCGAATGTCTGTGCGGCAGCGAATGCAGTTCCAAGGGACAGTGAAAACCAGGTAGACCTTTCAGTGCTTGCAGTATTCGTGTGGTCGCAATCGCTGGACGTTTCGAATTTGGCAGCCGGGCTCTGCCAGAGTCACATAGGCATTGTTGCATCATAACCAACCAAGGCTTTTGCAGAGCGCGAATGTCTGTGCGGCAGCGAATGCAGTTCCAAGGGACAGTGAAAACCAGGTAGAGCTTTCAGTGCTGGCAGCTTTCGTGTGGGCGCAATCGCTAGACGTTTCGAATTTGGCAGCCGGGCTCTGCCAGAGTCACATAGGCATTGTTGCATCATAACCAACCAAGGCATTTGAAGAGCGCGAATGTCTGTGCGGCAGCGAATGCAGTTCCAAGGGACAGTGAAAACCCGGTAGACCTTTCAGTGCTGGCAGCTTTCGTGTGGGCGCAATCGCTGGACGTTTCGAATTTGGCAGCCGGGCTCTGCGACAGTCACGTAGGCATTGTTGCATCATAACCAACCAAGGCATTTGCAGAGCACGAATGTCTGTGCGGCAGCGAATGCAGTTCCAAGGGACAGTAAAAACCAGGTAGACCTTTCAGTGCTGGCAGCTTTCGTGTGGGCGCAATCGCTGGACGTTGAGAATTTGGCAGCCGGGCTCTGCCAGAGTCACATAGGCATTGTTGCATCATAACCAACCAAGGCATTTGCAGAGCACGAATGTCTGTGCGGCAGCGAATGCAGTTCCAAGGGACAGTGAAAACCAGGTAGAGCTTGCAGTGCTGGCAGCTTTCGTGTGGGTGCAATCGCTGGACGTTTCGAATTTTGCAGCCGGGCTCTGCGACAGTCACGTAGGCATTGTTGCATCATAACCAACCAAGGCATTTTCACAGCGCGAATGTCTGTGCGGCAGCGAATGCAGTTCCAAGGGACAGTGAAAACCAGGTAGAGCTTGCAGTGCTGGCAGCTTTCGTGTGGGCGCAATCGCTGGACGTTTCAAATTTGGCAGCCCGGCTCTGCGACAGTCACATAGGCATTGTTGCATCATAACCAACCAAGGCATTTGCAGAGCACGAATGTCTGTGCGGCAGCGAATGCAGTTCCAAGGGACAGTGAAAACCAGGTAGACCTCTCAGTGCTGGCAGCTTTCGTGTGGGCGCAATCGCTGGACGTTGAGAATTTGGCAGCCGAGCTCTGCCAGAGTCACATAGGCATTGTTGCATCATAATCAACCAAGGCTTTTGCAGAGCGCGAATGTCTGTGCGGCAGCGAATGCAGTTCCAAGGGACAGTGAAAACCAGGTAGACCTTTCAGTGCTGGCAGCTTTCGTGTGGGCGCAATCGCTGGACGTTTCGAATTTGGCAGCCGGGCTCTGCCAGAGTCACATAGGCATTGTTGCATCATAACCAACCAAGGCATTTGCAGAGCACGAATGTCTGTGCGGCAGCGAATGCAGTTCCAAGGGACAGTGAAAACCAGGTAGACCTTTCAGTGCTGGCAGCTTTCGTGTGGGCGCAATCGCTGGACGTTTCAAATTTGGCAGCCCGGCTCTGCGACAGTCACGTAGGCATTGTTGCATCATAACCAACCACGGCATTTGCAGAGCACGAATGTCTGTGCGGCAGCGAATGCAGTTCCAAGGGACAGTGAAAACGAGGTAGAGCTTTCAGTGCTGGCAGCTTTCGTGTGGGCGCAATCGCTGGACGTTTCGAATTTGGCAGCCGGGCTCTGCCAGAGTCACATAGGCATTGTTACATCATAACCAACCAGGGCATTTGCAGAGCGCGAATGTCTGTGCGGCAGCGAATGGAGTTCCAAGGGACAGTGAAAACCAGGTAGACCTTTCAGTGCTGGCAGTATTCGTGTGGGCGCAATCGCTGGACGTTGAGAATTTGGCAGCCGGGCTCTGCCAGAGTCACATAGGCATTGTTGCATCATAACAAACCAAGGCTTTTGCAGAGCGCGAATGTCTGTGCGGCAGCGAATGCAGTTCCAAGGGACAGTGAAAACCCGGTAGACCTTTCAGTGCTGGCAGCTTTCGTGTGGGCGCAATCGCTGGACGTTTCGAATTGGGCAGCCGGGCTCTGCGACAGTCACGTAGGCATTTTTGCATCATAACCAACCAAGGCATTTGCAGAGCACAAATGTCTGTGCGGCAGCGAATGCAGTTCCAAGGGACAGTAAAAACCAGGTAGAGCTTTCAGTGCTGGCAGCTTTCGTGTGGGCGCAATCGCTGGACGTTTCGAATTTGGCAGCCGGGCTCTGCCAGAGTCACATAGGCATTGTTGCATCATAACCAACCAAGGCATTTGCAGAGCACGAATGTCTGTGCGGCAGCGAATGCAGTTCCAAGGGACAGTGAAAACCAGGTAGACCTTTCAGTGCTGGCAGCTTTCGTGTGGGCGCAATCGCTGGACGTTTCGAATTTGGCAGCCGGGCTCTGCCAGAGTCACATAGGCATTGTTGCATCATAACCAACCAAGGCTTTTGCAGAGCGCGAATGTCTGTGCGGCAGCGAATGCAGTTCCAAGGGACAGTGAAAACCAGGTAGACCTTTCAGTGCTTGCAGTATTCGTGTGGTCGCAATCGCTGGACGTTTCGAATTTGGCAGCCGGGCTCTGCCAGAGTCACATAGGCATTGTTGCATCATAACCAACCAAGGCTTTTGCAGAGCGCGAATGTCTGTGCGGCAGCGAATGCAGTTCCAAGGGACAGTGAAAACCAGGTAGAGCTTTCAGTGCTGGCAGCTTTCGTGTGGGCGCAATCGCTAGACGTTTCGAATTTGGCAGCCGGGCTCTGCCAGAGTCACATAGGCATTGTTGCATCATAACCAACCAAGGCATTTGAAGAGCGCGAATGTCTGTGCGGCAGCGAATGCAGTTCCAAGGGACAGTGAAAACCCGGTAGACCTTTCAGTGCTGGCAGCTTTCGTGTGGGCGCAATCGCTGGACGTTTCGAATTTGGCAGCCGGGCTCTGCGACAGTCACGTAGGCATTGTTGCATCATAACCAACCAAGGCATTTGCAGAGCACGAATGTCTGTGCGGCAGCGAATGCAGTTCCAAGGGACAGTAAAAACCAGGTAGACCTTTCAGTGCTGGCAGCTTTCGTGTGGGCGCAATCGCTGGACGTTGAGAATTTGGCAGCCGGGCTCTGCCAGAGTCACATAGGCATTGTTGCATCATAACCAACCAAGGCATTTGCAGAGCACGAATGTCTGTGCGGCAGCGAATGCAGTTCCAAGGGACAGTGAAAACCAGGTAGAGCTTGCAGTGCTGGCAGCTTTCGTGTGGGTGCAATCGCTGGACGTTTCGAATTTTGCAGCCGGGCTCTGCGACAGTCACGTAGGCATTGTTGCATCATAACCAACCAAGGCATTTTCACAGCGCGAATGTCTGTGCGGCAGCGAATGCAGTTCCAAGGGACAGTGAAAACCAGGTAGAGCTTGCAGTGCTGGCAGCTTTCGTGTGGGCGCAATCGCTGGACGTTTCAAATTTGGCAGCCCGGCTCTGCGACAGTCACATAGGCATTGTTGCATCATAACCAACCAAGGCATTTGCAGAGCACGAATGTCTGTGCGGCAGCGAATGCAGTTCCAAGGGACAGTGAAAACCAGGTATACCTCTCAGTGCTGGCAGCTTTCGTGTGGGCGCAATCGCTGGACGTTGAGAATTTGGCAGCCGAGCTCTGCCAGAGTCACATAGGCATTGTTGCATCATAATCAACCAAGGCTTTTGCAGAGCGCGAATGTCTGTGCGGCAGCGAATGCAGTTCCAAGGGACAGTGAAAACCAGGTAGACCTTTCAGTGCTGGCAGCTTTCGTGTGGGCGCAATCGCTGGACGTTTCGAATTTGGCAGCCGGGCTCTGCCAGAGTCACATAGGCATTGTTGCATCATAACCAACCAAGGCATTTGCAGAGCACGAATGTCTGTGCGGCAGCGAATGCAGTTCCAAGGGACAGTGAAAACCAGGTAGACCTTTCAGTGCTGGCAGCTTTCGTGTGGGCGCAATCGCTGGACGTTTCGAATTGGGCAGCCGGGCTCTGCGACAGTCACGTAGGCATTGTTGCATCATAACCAACCAAGGCATTTGCAGAGCACGAATGTCTGTGCGGCAGCGAATGCAGTTCCAAGGGACAGTGAAAACGAGGTAGAGCTTTCAGTGCTGGCAGCTTTCGTGTGGGCGCAATCGCTGGACGTTTCGAATTTGGCAGCCGGGCTCTGCCAGAGTCACATAGGCATTGTTACATCATAACCAACCAGGGCATTTGCAGAGCGCGAATGTCTGTGCGGCAGCGAATGGAGTTCCAAGGGACAGTGAAAACCAGGTAGACCTTTCAGTGCTGGCAGTATTCGTGTGGGCGCAATCGCTGGACGTTGAGAATTTGGCAGCCGGGCTCTGCCAGAGTCACATAGGCATTGTTGCATCATAACAAACCAAGGCTTTTGCAGAGCGCGAATGTCTGTGCGGCAGCGAATGCAGTTCCAAGGGACAGTGAAAACCCGGTAGACCTTTCAGTGCTGGCAGCTTTCGTGTGGGCGCAATCGCTGGACGTTTCGAATTGGGCAGCCGGGCTCTGCGACAGTCACGTAGGCATTTTTGCATCATAACCAACCAAGGCATTTGCAGAGCACAAATGTCTGTGCGGCAGCGAATGCAGTTCCAAGGGACAGTAAAAACCAGGCAGAGCTTTCAGTGCTGGCAGCTTTCGTGTGGGCGCAATCGCTGGACGTTGAGAATTTGGCAGCCGGGCTCTGCCAGAGTCACATAGGCATTGTTGCATCATAACCAACCAAGGCATTTGCAGAGCACGAATGTCTGTGCGGCAGCGAATGCAGTTCCAAGGGACAGTGAAAACCAGGTAGACCTTTCAGTGCTGGCAGCTTTCGTGTGGGCGCAATCGCTGGACGTTGAGAATTTGGCAGCCGGGCTCTGCGACAGTCACGTAGGCATTGTTGCATCATAACCAACCAAGGCATTTGCAGAGCACGAATGTCTGTGCAGCAGCGAATGCAGTTCCAAGGGACAGTGAAAACCAGGTAGAGCTTTCAGTGCTGGCAGCTTTCGTGTGGGCGCAATCGCTGGACGTTGAGAATTTGGCAGCCGGGCTCTGGCAGAGTCACATAGGCATTGTTGCATCATAACCAACCAAGGCATTTTCAGAGCGCGAATGTCTGTGCGGCAGCGAATGCAGTTCCAAGGGACAGTGAAAACCAGGTAGAGCTTGCAGTGCTGGCAGCTTTCGTGTGGGCGCAATCGCTGGACGTTTCAAATTTGGCAGCCCGGCTCTGCGACAGTCACATAGGCATTGTTGCATCATAACCAACCAAGGCATTTGCAGAGCACGAATGTCTGTGCGGCAGCGAATGCAGTTCCAAGGGACAGTGAAAACCAGGTAGACCTCTCAGTGCTGGCAGTATTCGTGTGGGCGCAATCGCTGGACGTTGAGAATTTGGCAGCCGGGCTCTGCCAGAGTCACATAGGCATTGTTGCATCATAACCAACCAAGGCATTTTCAGAGCGCGAATGTCTGTGCGGCAGCGAATGCAGTTCCAAGGGACAGTGAAAACCAGGTAGACCTTTCAGTGCTGGCAGCTTTCGTGTGGGCGCAATCGCTGGACGTTGAGAATTTGGCAGCCGGGCTCTGCCAGAGTCACATAGGCATTGTTGCATCATAACCAACCAAGGCATTTGCAGAGCATGAATGTCTGTGCGGCAGCGAATGCAGTTCCAAGGGACAGTGAAAACCAGGTAGAGCTTTCAGTGCTGGCAGCTTTCGTGTGGGCGCAATCGCTGGACGTTGAGAATTTGGCAGCCGGGCTCTGCCAGAGTCACATAGGCATTGTTGCATCATAACCAACCAAAGCTCTTGCGGAGCGCGAATGTCTGTGCGGCAGCGAATGCAGTTCCAAGGGACAGTGAAAACCAGGTAGACCTTTCAGTGCTGGCAGCTTTCGTGTGGGCGCAATCGCTGGACGTTGAGAATTTGGCAGCCGGGCTCTGCCAGAGTCACATAGGCATTGTTGCATCATAACCAACCAAGGCTTTTGCAGAGCGCGAATGTCTGTGCGGCAGCGAATGCAGTTCCAAGGGACAGTGAAAACCAGGTAGACCTTTCAGTCATGGCAGCTTTCGTGTGGGCGCAATCGCTGGACGTTGAGAATTTGGCAGCCGGGCTCTGCCAGAGTCACATAGGCATTGTTGCATCATAACCAACCAAGGCATTTGCAGAGCGCGAATGTCTGTGCGGCAGCGAATGCAGTTCCAAGGGACAGTGAAAACCAGGTAGACCTTTCAGTGCTGGCAGCTTTCGTGTGGGCGCAATCGCTGGACGTTGAGAATTTGGCAGCCGGGCTCTGGCAGAGTCACATAGGCATTGTTGCATCATAACCAACCAAGGCTTTTGCAGAGCGCGAATGTCTGTGCGGCAGCGAATGCAGTTCCAAGGGACAGTGAAAACCAGGTAGACCTTTCAGTGCTTGCAGTATTCGTGTGGGCGCAATCGCTGGACGTTTCGAATTTGGCAGCCGGGCTCTGCCAGAGTCACATAGGCATTGTTGCATCATAACCAACCAAGGCATTTGAAGACCGCGAATGTCTGTGCGGCAGCGAATGCAGTTCCAAGGGACAGTGAAAACCAGGTAGACCTTTCAGTGCTGGCAGCTTTTGTGTGGGCGCAATCGCTGGACGTTTCGAATTTGGCAGCCGCGCTCTGCCAGAGTCACATAGGCATTGTTGCATCATAATCAACCAAGGCTTCTGCAGAGCGCGAATGTCTGTGCGGCAGCGAATGCAGTTCCAAGGGACAGTGAAAACCCGGTAGACCTTTCAGTGCTGGCAGCTTTCGTGTGGGCGCAATCGCTGGACGTTTCGAATTGGGCAGCCGGGCTCTGCGACAGTCACGTAGGCATTTTTGCATCATAACCAACCAAGGCATTTGCAGAGCACGAATGTCTGTGCGGCAGCGAATGCAGTTCCAAGGGACAGTAAAAACCAGGCAGAGCTTTCAGTGCTGGCAGCTTTCGTGTGGGCGCAATCGCTGGACGTTTCGAATTTGGCAGCCGGGCTCTGCCAGAGTCACATAGGCATTGTTGCATCATAACCAACCAAGGCATTTGCAGAGCACGAATGTCTGTGCGGCAGCGAATGCAGTTCCAAGGGACAGTGAAAACCAGGTAGAGCTTTCAGTGCTGGCAGCTTTCGTGTGGGCGCAATCGCTGGACGTTGAGAATTTGGCAGCCGGGCTCTGCGACAGTAACGTAGGCATTGTTGCATCATAACCAACCAAGGCATTTGCAGAGCACGAATGTCTGTGCAGCAGCGAATGCAGTTCCAAGGGACAGTGAAAACCAGGTAGAGCTTTCAGTGCTGGCAGCTTTCGTGTGGGCGCAATCGCTGGACGTTGAGAATTTGGCAGCCGGGCTCTGGCAGAGTCACATAGGCATTGTTGCATCATAACCAACCAAGGCATTTTCAGAGCGCGAATGTCTGCGCGGCAGCGAATGCAGTTCCAAGGGACAGTGAAAACCAGGTAGAGCTTGCAGTGCTGGCAGCTTTCGTGTGGGCGCAATCGCTGGACGTTTCAAATTTGGCAGCCCGGCTCTGCGACAGTCACATAGGCATTGTTGCATCATAACCAACCAAGGCATTTGCAGAGCACGAATGTCTGTGCGGCAGCGAATGCAGTTCCAAGGGACAGTGAAAACCAGGTAGACCTCTCAGTGCTGGCAGTATTCGTGTGGGCGCAATCGCTGGACGTTGAGAATTTGGCAGCCGGGCTCTGCCAGAGTCACATAGGCATTGTTGCATCATAACCAACCAAGGCATTTTCAGAGCGCGAATGTCTGTGCGGCAGCGAATGCAGTTCCAAGGGACAGTGAAAACCAGGTAGACCTTTCAGTGCTGGCAGCTTTCGTGTGGGCGCAATCGCTGGACGTTGAGAATTTGGCAGCCGGGCTCTGCCAGAGTCACATAGGCATTGTTGCATCATAACCAACCAAGGCATTTGCAGAGCATAAATGTCTGTGCGGCAGCGAATGCAGTTCCAAGGGACAGTGAAAACCAGGTAGAGCTTTCAGTGCTGGCAGCTTTCGTGTGGGCGCAATCGCTGGACGTTGAGAATTTGGCAGCCGGGCTCTGCCAGAGTCACATAGGCATTGTTGCATCATAACCAACCAAAGCTCTTGCGGAGCGCGAATGTCTGTGCGGCAGCGAATGCAGTTCCAAGGGACAGTGAAAACCAGGTAGACCTTTCAGTGCTGGCAGCTTTCGTGTGGGCGCAATCGCTGGACGTTGAGAATTTGGCAGCCGGGCTCTGCCAGAGTCACATAGGCATTGTTGCATCATAACCAACCAAGGCTTTTGCAGAGCGCGAATGTCTGTGCGGCAGCGAATGCAGTTCCAAGGGACAGTGAAAACCAGGTAGAGCTTTCAGTGCTGGCAGCTTTCGTGTGGGCGCAATCGCTGGACGTTGAGAATTTGGCAGCCGGGCTCTGCGACAGTCACATAGGCATTGTTGCATCATAACCAACCAAGGCATTTGCAGAGCGCGAATGTCTGTGCGGCAGCGAATGCAGTTCCAAGGGACAGTGAAAACCAGGTAGACCTTTCAGTGCTGGCAGTATTCGTGTGGGCGCAATCGCTGGACGTTGAGAATTTGGCAGCCGGGCTCTGCCAGAGTCACATAGGCATTGTTGCATCATAACCAACCAAGGCATTTGCAGAGCGCGAATGTCTGTGCGGCAGCGAATGCAGTTCCAAGGGACAGTGAAAACCAGGTAGACCTTTCAGTCATGGCAGCTTTCGTGTGGGCGCAATCGCTGGACGTTGAGAATTTGGCAGCCGGGCTCTGCGACAGTCACATAGGCATTGTTGCATCATAACCAACCAAGGCATTTGCAGAGCGCGAATGTCTGTGCGGCAGCGAATGCAGTTCCAAGGGACAGTGAAAACCAGGTAGACCTTTCAGTGCTGGCAGCTTTCGTGTGGGCGCAATCGCTGGACGTTGAGAATTTGGCAGCCGGGCTCTGCCAGAGTCACATAGGCATTGTTGCATCATAACCAACCAAGGCATTTGCAGAGCGCGAATGTGTGTGCGGCAGCGAATGCAGTTCCAAGGGACAGTGAAAACCAGGTAGACCTTTCAGTGCTGGCAGTATTCGTGTGGGCGCAATCGCTGGACGTTGAGAATTTGGCAGCCGGGCTCTGCCAGAGTCACATAGGCATTGTTGCATCATAACCAACCAAGGCTTTTGCAGAGCGCGAATGTCTGTGCGGCAGCGAATGCAGTTCCAAGGGACAGTGAAAACCCGGTAGACCTTTCAGTGCTGGCAGCTTTCGTGTGGGCGCAATCGCTGGACGTTTCGAATTTGGCAGCCGGGCTCTGCGACAGTCACGTAGGCATTGTTGCATCATAACCAACCAAGGCATTTGCAGAGCGCGAATGTCTGTGCGGCAGCTAATGCAGTTCCAAGGGACAGTGAAAACCAGGTAGACCTTTCAGTGCTGGCAGCTTTCGTGTGGGCGCAATCGCTGGACGTTTCGAATTTGGCAGCCGGGCTCGGCCAGGGTCACATAGGCATTGTTGCATCATAACCAACCAAATCCCTTGCAGAGCACAAATGTCTGTGCGGCAGCGAATGCAGTTCCAAGGGACGGTGAAAACCAGGTAGAGCTTTCAGTGCTGGCAGCTTTCGTGTGGGCGCAATCGCTGGACGTTTCAAATTTGGCAGCCGGGCTCTGCGACAGTCACATAGGCATTGTTGCATCATAACCAACCAAGGCATTTGCACAGTGCGAATGTCTGTGCGGCAGCGAATGCAGTTCCAAGGGACAGTGAAAACCAGGTAGAGCTTTCAGTGCTGGCAGCTTTCGTGTGGGCGCAATCGCTGGACGTTGAGAATTTGGCAGCCGGGCTCGGCCAGAGTCACATAGGCATTGTTGCATCATAACCAACCAAGGCTCTTGCAGAGCGCGAATGTCTGTGCGGCAGCGAATGCAGTTCCAAGGGACAGTGAAAACCAGGTAGAGCTTTCAGTGTTGTCAGTATTCGTGTGGGCGCAATCGTTGACGTTTTAAATTTGGCAGCCGGGCTCGGCCAGAGTCACATAGGCATTGTTGCATCATAACAAACCAAGGCATTTGCAGAGCGCGAATGTCTGTGCGGCAGCGAATGCAGTTCCAAGGGACAGTGAAAACCAGGTAGAGCTTTCAGTGCTGGCAGCTTTCGTGTGGGAGCAATCGCTGGACGTTGAGAATTTGGCAGCCGGGCTCTGCCAGAGTCACATAGGCATTGTTGCATCATAACCAACCAAGGCTTTTGCAGAGCGCGAATGTCTGTGCGGCAGCGAATGCAGTTCCAAGGGACAGTGAAAACCAGGTAGAGCTTTCAGTGCTGGCAGCTTTCGTGTGGGCGCAATCACTGGACGTTTCGAATTTGGCAGCCGGGCTCTGCGACAGTCACATAGGCATTGTTGCATCATAACCAACCAAGGCTTTTGCAGAGCGCGAATGTCTGTGCGGCAGCGAATGCAGTAACAAGGGACAGTGAAAACCAGGTAGTGCTTTCAGTGCTGGCAGTATTCGTGTGGGCGCAATCGCTTGACGTTTAGAATTTGGCAGCCGGGCTCTGCGACAGTCACATAGGCATTGTTGCATCATAACCAACCAAGGCATTTGCACAGCACGAATGTCTGTGCGGCAGGACATGCAGTTCTAACGGACAGTGAAAACCAGGTAGAGCTTTCAGTGCTGGCAGTATTTGTGTGCGCCAAATCGCTGGACGTTTCCAATTTGGCAGCCGGGCTCTGTCAGAGTCACATAGGAATTGTTGCATCATAACCAACCAAACCTCTTCCAGAGCGAAAATGTCTGTGCGGCAGCGAATGCAGTTCCAAGGGACAGTGAAAACCAGATAGAGCTTTCAGTGCTGGCAGCTTTCGTGTGGGCGCAATCGCTGGACGTTTTGAATTTGGCAGCCGGGCTCGGCCAGAGTCACATAGGCATTGTTGCATCATAACCAACCAAGGCATTTGCAGAGCGCGAATGTCTGTGCGGCAGCGAATGCAGTTCCAAGGGACAGTGAAAACTAGGTAGAGATTTCAGTGCTGGCAGCTTTCGTCTGGGCACAATCGCTGGACGTTGAGTATTTGGCAGCCGGGCTCTGCGACAGTCACATAGGCATTGTTGCATCATAACCAACCAAGGCATTTGTAGAGCGCGAATGTCTGTGCGGCAGCGAATGCAGTACCAAGGGACAGTGAAAACCAGGTAGTGCTTTCAGTGCTGGCAGTATTCGTGTGGGCGCAATCGCTGGACGTTGAGAATTTGGCAGCCGGGCTCTGCCAGAGTCACATAGGCATTGTTGCATCATAACTAAACAAGGCTTTTGCATAGCGCGAATGTCTGTGCGGCAGCGAATGCAGTTCTAAGGGACAGTGAAAACCAGGTAGAGCTTTCAGTGCTGGCAGCTTTCATGTGGGCGCAATCGCTGGACTTTTAGAATTTGGCAGCCGGGCTCTGCCAGAGTAACATAGGCATTGTTGCATCATAACCAACCAAGGCTCTTGCAGAGCGCGAATGTCTCTGCGGCAGCGAATGCAGTTCCAAGGGACAGTGAAAACCAGGTAGAGCTTTCAGTGCTGGCAGCTTTCGTGTGGGCGCTATCGCTGGACATTTCGAATTTGGCAGCCGGGCTCTGACAGAGTCACATAGGCATTGTTGCATCATAACCAACCAAGGCATTTGCACAGCGCGAATGTCTGTGCGGCAGCACATGCAGTTCTAACGGACAGTGAAAACCAGGTAGAGCTTTCAGTGCTGGCAGTATTTGTGTGCGCCAAATCGCTGGACGTTTCCAATTTGGCAGCCGGGCTCTGCCAGAGTCACATCGGAATTGTTGCATCATAACCAACCAAACCTCTTCCAGAGCGAAAATGTCTGTGCGGCAGCGAATGCAGTTCCAAGGGACAGTGAAAACCCGGTAGACCTTTCAGTGCTGGCAGCTTTCGTGTGGGCGCAATCGCTGGACGTTTCCAATTTGGCAGCCGGGCTCTGCCAGAGTCACATAGGCATTGTTGCATCATAACCAACCAAGGCATTTGCAGAGCACGAATGTCTGTGCGGCAGCGAATGCAGTTCCAAGGGACAGTGAAAACCAGGTAGAGCTTTCAGTGCTGGCAGCTTTCGTGTGGGCGCAATCGCTGGACGTTTCGAATTTGGCAGCCGGGCTCTGCCAGAGTCACATAGGCATTGTTACATCATAACCAACCAGGGCATTTGCAGAGCACGAATGTCTGTGCGGCAGCGAATGGAGTTCCAAGGGACAGTGAAAACCAGGTAGACCTTTCAGTGCTGGCCGTATTCGTGTAGGCGCAATCGCTGGACGTTTCGAATTTGGCAGCCGGGCTCTGCCAGAGTCACATAGGCATTGTTGCATCATAACCAACCAAGGCTTTTGCAGAGCGCGAATGTTTGTGCGGCAGCGAATGCAGTACCAAGGGACAGTGAAAACCCAGTATACCTTTCAGTGCTGGCAGCTTTCGTGTGGGCGCAATCGCTGGACGTTTCGAATTTGGCAGCCGGGCTCTGCGACAGTCACGTAGGCATTGTTGCATCATAACCAACCAAGGCATTTGCAGAGCACGAATGTCTGTGCGGCAGCGAATGCAGTTCCAAGGGACAGTAAAAACCAGGCAGAGCTTTCAGTGCTGGCAGCTTTCGTGTGGGCGCAATCGCTGCACGTTGAGAATTTGGCAGCCGGGCTCTGCCAGAGTCACATAGGCATTGTTGCATCATAACCAACCAAGGCATTTGCAGAGCACGAATGTCTGTGCGGCAGCGAATGCAGTTCCAAGGGACAGTGAAAACCAGGTAGACCTTTCAGTGCTGGCAGCTTTCGTGTGGGCGCAATCGCTGGACGTTGAGAATTTGGCAGCCGGGCTCTGCGACAGTCACATAGGCATTGTTGCATCATAACCAACCAAGGCATTTGCAGAACACGAATGTCTGTGCGGCAGCGAATGCAGTTCCAAGGGACAGTGAAAACCAGGTAGAGCTTGCAGTGCTGGCAGCTTTCGTGTGGGTGCAATCGCTGGACGTTTCGAATTTTGCAGCCGGGCTCTGCGACAGTCACGTAGGCATTGTTGCATCATAACCAACCAAGGCATTTGCAGAGCGCGAATGTCTGTGCGGCAGCAAATGCAGTTCCAAGGGACAGTGAAAACGAGGTAGAGCTTTCAGTGCTGGCAGCTTTCGTGTGGGCGCAATCGCTGGACGTTTCAAATTTGGCAGCCCGGCTCTGCGACAGTCACATAGGCATTGTTGCATCATAACCAACCAAGGCATTTGCAGAGCACGAATGTCTGTGCGGCAGCGAATGCAGTTCCAAGGGACAGTGAAAACCAGGTAGACCTCTCAGTGCTGGCAGCTTTCGTGTGGGCGCAATTGCTGGACGTTGAGAATTTGGCAGCCGGGCTCTGCCAGAGTCACATAGGCATTGTTGCATCATAACCAACCAAGGCTTTTGCAGAGCGCGAATGTCTGTGCGGCAGCGAATGCAGTTCCAAGGGACAGTGAAAACCAGGTAGACCTTTCAGTGCTGGCAGCTTTCGTGTGGGCGCAATCGCTGGACGTTTCGAATTTGGCAGCCGGGCTCTGCCAGAGTCACATAGGCATTGTTGCATCATAACCAACCAAGGCATTTGCAGAGCACGAATGTCTGTGCGGCAGCGAATGCAGTTCCAAGGGACAGTGAAAACCAGGTAGACCTTTCAGTGCTGGCAGCTTTCGTGTGGGCGCAATCGCTGGACGTTTCGAATTTGGCAGCCGGGCTCTGCGATAGTCACATAGGCATTGTTACATCATAACCAACCAAAGCTCTTGCGGACCGCGAATGTCTGTGCGGCAGCGAATGCAGTTCCAAGGGACAGTGAAAACCAGGTAGACCTTTCAGTGCTTGCAGTATTCGTGTGGGCGCAATCGCTGGACGTTGAGAATTTGGCAGCCGGGCTCTGCCAGAGTCACATAGGCATTGTTGCATCATAACCAACCAAGGCTTTTGCAGAGCGCGAATGTCTGTGCGGCAGCGAATGCAGTTCCAAGGGACAGTGAAAACCAGGTAGAGCTTGCAGTGCTGGCAGCTTTCGTGTGGGCGCAATCGCTGGACGTTGAGAATTTGGCAGCCGGGCTCTGCCAGAGTCACATAGGCATTGTTGCATCATAACCAACCAAGGCATTTTCAGAGCGCGAATGTCTGTGCGGCAGCGAATGCAGTTCCAAGGGACAGTGAAAACCAGGTAGAGCTTGCAGTGCTGGCAGCTTTCGTGTGGGCGCAATCGCTGGACGTTTCAAATTTGGCAGCCCGGCTCTGCGACAGTCACATAGGCATTGTTGCATCATAACCAACCAAGGCATTTGCAGAGCACGAATGTCTGTGCGGCAGCGAATGCAGTTCCAAGGGACAGTGAAAACCAGGTAGACCTCTCAGTGCTGGCAGTATTCGTGTGGGCGCAATCGCTGGACGTTTCGAATTTGGCAGCCGGGCTCGGCCAGAGTCACATAGGCATTGTTGCATCATAACCAACCAAGGCTTTTGCAGAGCGCGAATGTCTGTGCGGCAGCGAATGCAGTTCCAAGGGACAGTGAAAACCAGGTAGACCTTTCACTGCTGGCAGCTTTCGTGTGGGCGCAATCGCTGGACGTTGAGAATTTGGCAGCCGGGCTCTGCCAGAGTCACATAGGCATTGTTGCATCATAACCAACCAAGGCATTTTCAGAGCGCGAATGTCTGTGCGGCAGCGAATGCAGTTCCAAGGGACAGTGAAAACCAGGTAGACCTTTCAGTGCTGGCAGCTTTCGTGTGGGCGCAATCGCTGGACGTTGAGAATTTGGCAGCCGGGCTCTGCGACAGTCACATAGGCATTGTTGCATCATAACCAACCAAGGCATTTGCAGAGCACGAATGTCTGTGCGGCAGCGAATGCAGTTCCAAGGGACAGTGAAAACCAGGTAGACCTTTCAGTGCTGGCAGCTTTCGTGTGGGCGCAATCGCTGGACGTTTCGAATTTGGCAGCCGGGCTCTGCGATAGTCACATAGGCATTGTTACATCATAACCAACCAAAGCTCTTGCGGACCGCGAATGTCTGTGCGGCAGCGAATGCAGTTCCAAGGGACAGTGAAAACCAGGTAGACCTTTCAGTGCTTGCAGTATTCGTGTGGGCGCAATCGCTGGACGTTGAGAATTTGGCAGCCGGGCTCTGCCAGAGTCACATAGGCATTGTTGCATCATAACCAACCAAGGCTTTTGCAGAGCGCGAATGTCTGTGCGGCAGCGAATGCAGTTCCAAGGGACAGTGAAAACCAGGTAGAGCTTGCAGTGCTGGCAGCTTTCGTGTGGGCGCAATCGCTGGACGTTGAGAATTTGGCAGCCGGGCTCTGCCAGAGTCACATAGGCATTGTTGCATCATAACCAACCAAGGCATTTTCAGAGCGCGAATGTCTGTGCGGCAGCGAATGCAGTTCCAAGGGACAGTGAAAACCAGGTAGAGCTTGCAGTGCTGGCAGCTTTCGTGTGGGCGCAATCGCTGGACGTTTCAAATTTGGCAGCCCGGCTCTGCGACAGTCACATAGGCATTGTTGCATCATAACCAACCAAGGCATTTGCAGAGCACGAATGTCTGTGCGGCAGCGAATGCAGTTCCAAGGGACAGTGAAAACCAGGTAGACCTCTCAGTGCTGGCAGTATTCGTGTGGGCGCAATCGCTGGACGTTTCGAATTTGGCAGCCGGGCTCTGCCAGAGTCACATAGGCATTGTTGCATCATAACCAACCAAGGCTTTTGCAGAGCGCGAATGTCTGTGCGGCAGCGAATGCAGTTCCAAGGGACAGTGAAAACCAGGTAGACCTTTCAGTGCTGGCAGCTTTCGTGTGGGCGCAATCGCTGGACGTTGAGAATTTGGCAGCCGGGCTCTGCCAGAGTCACATAGGCATTGTTGCATCATAACCAACCAAGGCATTTTCAGAGCGCGAATGTCTGTGCGGCAGCGAATGCAGTTCCAAGGGACAGTGAAAACCAGGTAGACCTTTCAGTGCTGGCAGCTTTCGTGTGGGCGCAATCGCTGGACGTTGAGAATTTGGCAGCCGGGCTCTGCGACAGTCACATAGGCATTGTTGCATCATAACCAACCAAGGCATTTGCAGAGCACGAATGTCTGTGCGGCAGCGAATGCAGTTCCAAGGGACAGTGAAAACCAGGTAGAGCTTTCAGTGCTGGCAGCTTTCGTGTGGGCGCAATCGCTGGACGTTTCGAATTTGGCAGCCGGGCTCTGCCAGAGTCACATAGGCATTGTTACATCATAACCAACCAGGGCATTTGCAGAGCGCGAATGTCTGTGCGGCAGCGAATGGAGTTCCAAGGGACAGTGAAAACCAGGTAGACCTTTCAGTGCTGGCAGTATTCGTGTGGGTGCAATCGCTGGACGTTGAGAATTTGGCAGCCGGGCTCTGCCAGAGTCACATAGGCATTGTTGCATCATAACCAACCAAGGCATTTGCAGAGCATGAATGTCTGTGCGGCAGCGAATGCAGTTCCAAGGGACAGTGAAAACCAGGTAGACCTTTCAGTGCTGGCAGCTTTCGTGTGGGCGCAATCGCTGGACGTTTCGAATTTGGCAGCCGGGCTCTGCCAGAGTCACATAGGCATTGTTGCATCATAACCAACCAAAGCTCTTGCGGAGCGCGAATGTCTGTGCGACAGCGAATGCAGTTCCAAGGGACAGTGAAAACCAGGTAGAGCTTGCAGTGCTGGCAGCTTTCGTGTGGGCGCAATCGCTGGACGTTGAGAATTTGGCAGCCGGGCTCTGCCAGAGTCACATAGGCATTGTTGCATCATAACCAACCAAGGCATTTTCAGAGCGCGAATGTCTGTGCGGCAGCGAATGCAGTTCCAAGGGACAGTGAAAACCAGGTAGAGCTTGCAGTGCTGGCAGCTTTCGTGTGGGCGCAATCGCTGGACGTTTCAAATTTGGCAGCCCGGCTCTGCGACAGTCACATAGGCATTGTTGCATCATAACCAACCAAGGCATTTGCAGAGCACGAATGTCTGTGCGGCAGCGAATGCAGTTCCAAGGGACAGTGAAAACCAGGTAGACCTCTCAGTGCTGGCAGTATTCGTGTGGGCGCAATCGCTGGACGTTTCGAATTTGGCAGCCGGGCTCTGCCAGAGTCACATAGGCATTGTTGCATCATAACCAACCAAGGCTTTTGCAGAGCGCGAATGTCTGTGCGGCAGCGAATGCAGTTCCAAGGGACAGTGAAAACCAGGTAGACCTTTCAGTGCTGGCAGCTTTCGTGTGGGCGCAATCGCTGGACGTTGAGAATTTGGCAGCCGGGCTCTGCCAGAGTCACATAGGCATTGTTGCATCATAACCAACCAAGGCATTTTCAGAGCGCGAATGTCTGTGCGGCAGCGAATGCAGTTCCAAGGGACAGTGAAAACCAGGTAGAGCTTTCAGTGCTGGCAGCTTTCGTGTGGGCGCAATCGCTGGACGTTTCGAATTTGGCAGCTGGGCTCTGCGACAGTCACATAGGCATTGTTGCATCATAACCAACCAAGGCATTTGCAGAGCACGAATGTCTGTGCGGCAGCGAATGCAGTTCCAAGGGACAGTGAAAACCAGGTAGACCTTTCAGTGCTGGCAGCTTTCGTGTGGGCGCAATCGCTGGACGTTTCGAATTTGGCAGCCGGGCTCTGCGATAGTCACATAGGCATTGTTACATCATAACCAACCAAAGCTCTTGCGGACCGCGAATGTCTGTGCGGCAGCGAATGCAGTTCCAAGGGACAGTGAAAACCAGGTAGACCTTTCAGTGCTTGCAGTATTCGTGTGGGCGCAATCGCTGGACGTTGAGAATTTGGCAGCCGGGCTCTGCCAGAGTCACATAGGCATTGTTGCATCATAACCAACCAAGGCATTTGCAGAGCGCGAATGTCTGTGCGGCAGCGAATGCAGTTCCAAGGGACAGTGAAAACCAGGTAGAGCTTGCAGTGCTGGCAGCTTTCGTGTGGGCGCAATCGCTGGACGTTGAGAATTTGGCAGCCGGGCTCTGCCAGAGTCACATAGGCATTGTTGCATCATAACCAACCAAGGCATTTTCAGAGCGCGAATGTCTGTGCGGCAGCGAATGCAGTTCCAAGGGACAGTGAAAACCAGGTAGAGCTTGCAGTGCTGGCAGCTTTCGTGTGGGCGCAATCGCTGGACGTTTCAAATTTGGCAGCCCGGCTCTGCGACAGTCACATAGGCATTGTTGCATCATAACCAACCAAGGCATTTGCAGAGCACGAATGTCTGTGCGGCAGCGAATGCAGTTCCAAGGGACAGTGAAAACCAGGTAGACCTCTCAGTGCTGGCAGTATTCGTGTGGGCGCAATCGCTGGACGTTTCAAATTTGGCAGCCGGGCTCTGCCAGAGTCACATAGGCATTGTTGCATCATAACCAACCAAGGCTTTTGCAGAGCGCGAATGTCTGTGCGGCAGCGAATGCAGTTCCAAGGGACAGTGAAAACCAGGTAGACCTTTCAGTGCTGGCAGCTTTCGTGTGGGCGCAATCGCTGGACGTTGAGAATTTGGCAGCCGGGCTCTGCCAGAGTCACATAGGCATTGTTGCATCATAACCAACCAAGGCATTTTCAGAGCGCGAATGTCTGTGCGGCAGCGAATGCAGTTCCAAGGGACAGTGAAAACCAGGTAGACCTTTCAGTGCTGGCAGCTTTCGTGTGGGCGCAATCGCTGGACGTTGAGAATTTGGCAGCCGGGCTCTGCGACAGTCACATAGGCATTGTTGCATCATAACCAACCAAGGCATTTGCAGAGCACGAATGTCTGTGCGGCAGCGAATGCAGTTCCAAGGGACAGTGAAAACGAGGTAGAGCTTTCAGTGCTGGCAGCTTTCGTGTGGGCGCAATCGCTGGACGTTTCGAATTTGGCAGCCGGGCTCTGCCAGAGTCACATAGGCATTGTTACATCATAACCAACCAGGGCATTTGCAGAGCGCGAATGTCTGTGCGGCAGCGAATGGAGTTCCAAGGGACAGTGAAAACCAGGTAGACCTCTCAGTGCTGGCAGTATTCGTGTGGGCGCAATCGCTGGACGTTGAGAATTTGGCAGCCGGGCTCTGCCAGAGTCACATAGGCATTGTTGCATCATAACCAACCAAGGCTTTTGCAGAGCGCGAATGTCTGTGCGGCAGCGAATGCAGTTCCAAGGGACAGTAAAAACCAGGTAGAGCTTTCAGTGCTGGCAGCTTTCGTGTGGGCGCAATCGCTGGACGTTTCGAATTTGGCAGCCGGGCTCTGCCAGAGTCACGTAGGCATTGTTGCATCATAACCAACCAAGGCATTTTCAGAGCGCGAATGTCTGTGCAGCAGCGAATGCAGTTCCAAGGGACAGTGAAAACCAGGTAGAGCTTGCAGTGCTGGCAGCTTTCGTGTGGGCGCAATCGCTGGACGTTGAGAATTTGGCAGCCCGGCTCTGCGACAGTCACATAGGCATTGTTGCATCATAACCAACCAAGGCATTTGCAGAGCACGAATGTCTGTGCGGCAGCGAATGCAGTTCCAAGGGACAGTGAAAACCAGGTAGACCTCTCAGTGCTGGCAGTATTCGTGTGGGCGCAATCGCTGGACGTTGAGAATTTGGCAGCCGGGCTCTGCGACAGTCACATAGGCATTGTTGCATCATAACCAACCAAGGCATTTTCAGAGCGCGAATGTCTGTGCGGCAGCGAATGCAGTTCCAAGGGACAGTGAAAACCAGGTAGACCTTTCAGTGCTGGCAGCTTTCGTGTGGGCGCAATCGCTGGACGTTTCGAATTTGGCAGCCGGGCTCTGCCAGAGTCACATAGGCATTGTTGCATCATAACCAACCAAGGCATTTGCAGAGCATGAATGTCTGTGCGGCAGCGAATGCAGTTCCAAGGGACAGTGAAAACCAGGTAGACCTTTCAGTGCTGGCAGCTTTCGTGTGGGCGCAATCGCTGGACGTTTCGAATTTGGCAGCCGGGCTCTGCCAGAGTCACATAGGCATTGTTGCATCATAACCAACCAAAGCTCTTGCGGAGCGCGAATGTCTGTGCGGCAGCGAATGCAGTTCCAAGGGACAGTGAAAACCAGGTAGACCTTTCAGTGCTGGCAGCTTTCGTGTGGGCGCAATCGCTGGACGTTGAGAATTTGGCAGCCGGGCTCTGCCAGAGTCACATAGGCATTGTTGCATCATAACCAACCAAGGCTTTTGCAGAGCGCGAATGTCTGTGCGGCAGCGAATGCAGTTCCAAGGGACAGTGAAAACCAGGTAGACCTTTCAGTGCTGGCAGCTTTCGTGTGGGCGCAATCGCTGGACGTTGAGAATTTGGCAGCCGGGCTCTGCCAGAGTCACATAGGCATTGTTGCATCATAACCAACCAAGGCATTTTCAGAGCGCGAATGTCTGTGCGGCAGCGAATGCAGTTCCAAGGGACAGTGAAAACCAGGTAGAGCTTTCAGTGCTGGCAGCTTTCGTGTGGGCGCAATCGCTGGACGTTGAGAATTTGGCAGCCGGGCTCTGCGACAGTCACATAGGCATTGTTGCATCATAACCAACCAAGGCATTTGCAGAGCGCGAATGTCTGTGCGGCAGCGAATGCAGTTCCAAGGGACAGTGAAAACCCGGTAGACCTTTCAGTGCTGGCAGCTTTCGTGTGGGCGCAATCGCTGGACGTTTCGAATTTGGCAGCCGGGCTCTGCGACAGTCACATAGGCATTGTTGCATCATAACCAACCAAGGCTTTTGCAGAGCGCGAATGTCTGTGCGGCAGCGAATGCAGTTCCAAGGGACAGTGAAAACCAGGTAGACCTTTCAGTGCTTGCAGTATTCGTGTGGTCGCAATCGCTGGACGTTTCGAATTTGGCAGCCGGGCTCTGCCAGAGTCACATAGGCATTGTTGCATCATAACCAACCAAGGCTTTTGCAGAGCGCGAATGTCTGTGCGGCAGCGAATGCAGTTCCAAGGGACAGTGAAAACCAGGTAGAGCTTTCAGTGCTGGCAGATTTCGTGTGGGCGCAATCGCTAGACGTTTCGAATTTGGCAGCCGGGCTCTGCCAGAGTCACATAGGCATTGTTGCATCATAACCAACCAAGGCATTTGAAGAGCGCGAATGTCTGTGCGGCAGCGAATGCAGTTCCAAGGGACAGTGAAAACCCGGTAGACCTTTCAGTGCTGGCAGCTTTCGTGTGGGCGCAATCGCTGGACGTTTCGAATTTGGCAGCCGGGCTCTGCGACAGTCACGTAGGCATTGTTGCATCATAACCAACCAAGGCATTTGCAGAGCACGAATGTCTGTGCGGCAGCGAATGCAGTTCCAAGGGACAGTAAAAACCAGGTAGACCTTTCAGTGCTGGCAGCTTTCGTGTGGGCGCAATCGCTGGACGTTGAGAATTTGGCAGCCGGGCTCTGCCAGAGTCACATAGGCATTGTTGCATCATAACCAACCAAGGCATTTGCAGAGCACGAATGTCTGTGCGGCAGCGAATGCAGTTCCAAGGGACAGTGAAAACCAGGTAGAGCTTGCAGTGCTGGCAGCTTTCGTGTGGGTGCAATCGCTGGACGTTTCGAATTTTGCAGCCGGGCTCTGCGACAGTCACGTAGGCATTGTTGCATCATAACCAACCAAGGCATTTTCACAGCGCGAATGTCTGTGCGGCAGCGAATGCAGTTCCAAGGGACAGTGAAAACCAGGTAGAGCTTGCAGTGCTGGCAGCTTTCGTGTGGGCGCAATCGCTGGACGTTTCAAATTTGGCAGCCCGGCTCTGCGACAGTCACATAGGCATTGTTGCATCATAACCAACCAAGGCATTTGCAGAGCACGAATGTCTGTGCGGCAGCGAATGCAGTTCCAAGGGACAGTGAAAACCAGGTAGACCTCTCAGTGCTGGCAGCTTTCGTGTGGGCGCAATCGCTGGACGTTGAGAATTTGGCAGCCGAGCTCTGCCAGAGTCACATAGGCATTGTTGCATCATAATCAACCAAGGCTTTTGCAGAGCGCGAATGTCTGTGCGGCAGCGAATGCAGTTCCAAGGGACAGTGAAAACCAGGTAGACCTTTCAGTGCTGGCAGCTTTCGTGTGGGCGCAATCGCTGGACGTTTCGAATTTGGCAGCCGGGCTCTGCCAGAGTCACATAGGCATTGTTGCATCATAACCAACCAAGGCATTTGCAGAGCACGAATGTCTGTGCGGCAGCGAATGCAGTTCCAAGGGACAGTGAAAACCAGGTAGACCTTTCAGTGCTGGCAGCTTTCGTGTGGGCGCAATCGCTGGACGTTTCGAATTGGGCAGCCGGGCTCTGCGACAGTCACGTAGGCATTGTTGCATCATAACCAACCAAGGCATTTGCAGAGCACGAATGTCTGTGCGGCAGCGAATGCAGTTCCAAGGGACAGTGAAAACGAGGTAGAGCTTTCAGTGCTGGCAGCTTTCGTGTGGGCGCAATCGCTGGACGTTTCGAATTTGGCAGCCGGGCTCTGCCAGAGTCACATAGGCATTGTTACATCATAACCAACCAGGGCATTTGCAGAGCGCGAATGTCTGTGCGGCAGCGAATGGAGTTCCAAGGGACAGTGAAAACCAGGTAGACCTTTCAGTGCTGGCAGTATTCGTGTGGGCGCAATCGCTGGACGTTGAGAATTTGGCAGCCGGGCTCTGCCAGAGTCACATAGGCATTGTTGCATCATAACAAACCAAGGCTTTTGCAGAGCGCGAATGTCTGTGCGGCAGCGAATGCAGTTCCAAGGGACAGTGAAAACCCGGTAGACCTTTCAGTGCTGGCAGCTTTCGTGTGGGCGCAATCGCTGGACGTTTCGAATTGGGCAGCCGGGCTCTGCGACAGTCACGTAGGCATTTTTGCATCATAACCAACCAAGGCATTTGCAGAGCACAAATGTCTGTGCGGCAGCGAATGCAGTTCCAAGGGACAGTAAAAACCAGGTAGAGCTTTCAGTGCTGGCAGCTTTCGTGTGGGCGCAATCGCTGGACGTTTCGAATTTGGCAGCCGGGCTCTGCCAGAGTCACATAGGCATTGTTGCATCATAACCAACCAAGGCATTTGCAGAGCACGAATGTCTGTGCGGCAGCGAATGCAGTTCCAAGGGACAGTGAAAACCAGGTAGACCTTTCAGTGCTGGCAGCTTTCGTGTGGGCGCAATCGCTGGACGTTGAGAATTTGGCAGCCGGGCTCTGCGACAGTCACGTAGGCATTGTTGCATCATAACCAACCAAGGCATTTGCAGAGCACGAATGTCTGTGCAGCAGCGAATGCAGTTCCAAGGGACAGTGAAAACCAGGTAGAGCTTTCAGTGCTGGCAGCTTTCGTGTGGGCGCAATCGCTGGACGTTGAGAATTTGGCAGCCGGGCTCTGGCAGAGTCACATAGGCATTGTTGCATCATAACCAACCAAGGCATTTTCAGAGCGCGAATGTCTGTGCGGCAGCGAATGCAGTTCCAAGGGACAGTGAAAACCAGGTAGAGCTTGCAGTGCTGGAAGCTTTCGTGTGGGCGCAATCGCTGGACGTTTCAAATTTGGCAGCCCGGCTCTGCGACAGTCACATAGGCATTGTTGCATCATAACCAACCAAGGCATTTGCAGAGCACGAATGTCTGTGCGGCAGCGAATGCAGTTCCAAGGGACAGTGAAAACCAGGTAGACCTCTCAGTGCTGGCAGTATTCGTGTGGGCGCAATCGCTGAACGTTGAGAATTTGGCAGCCGGGCTCTGCCAGAGTCACATAGGCATTGTTGCATCATAACCAACCAAGGCATTTTCAGAGCGCGAATGTCTGTGCGGCAGCGAATGCAGTTCCAAGGGACAGTGAAAACCAGGTAGACCTTTCAGTGCTGGCAGCTTTCGTGTGGGCGCAATCGCTGGACGTTGAGAATTTGGCAGCCGGGCTCTGCCAGAGTCACATAGGCATTGTTGCATCATAACCAACCAAGGCATTTGCAGAGCATGAATGTCTGTGCGGCAGCGAATGCAGTTCCAAGGGACAGTGAAAACCAGGTAGAGCTTTCAGTGCTGGCAGCTTTCGTGTGGGCGCAATCGCTGGACGTTGAGAATTTGGCAGCCGGGCTCTGCCAGAGTCACATAGGCATTGTTGCATCATAACCAACCAAAGCTCTTGCGGAGCGCGAATGTCTGTGCGGCAGCGAATGCAGTTCCAAGGGACAGTGAAAACCAGGTAGACCTTTCAGTCATGGCAGCTTTCGTGTGGGCGCAATCGCTGGACGTTGAGAATTTGGCAGCCGGGCTCTGCCAGAGTCACATAGGCATTGTTGCATCATAACCAACCAAGGCTTTTGCAGAGCGCGAATGTCTGTGCGGCAGCGAATGCAGTTCCAAGGGACAGTGAAAACCAGGTAGACCTTTCAGTGCTGGCAGCTTTCGTGTGGGCGCAATCGCTGGACGTTGAGAATTTGGCAGCCGGGCTCTGCCAGAGTCACATAGGCATTGTTGCATCATAACCAACCAAGGCATTTTCAGAGCGCGAATGTCTTTGCGGCAGCGAATGCAGTTCCAAGGGACAGTGAAAACCAGGTAGACCTTTCAGTGCTGGCAGCTTTCGTGTGGGCGCAATCGCTGGACGTTGAGAATTTGGCAGCCGGGCTCTGCGACAGTCACATAGGCATTGTTGCATCATAACCAACCAAGGCATTTGCAGAGCGCGAATGTCTGTGCGGCAGCGAATGCAGTTCCAAGGGACAGTGAAAACCCAGTAGACCTTTCAGTGCTTGCAGTATTCGTGTGGGCGCAATCGCTGGACGTTTCGAATTTGGCAGCCGGGCTCTGCCAGAGTCACATAGGCATTGTTGCATCATAACCAACCAAGGCATTTGAAGACCGCGAATGTCTGTGCGGCAGCGAATGCAGTTCCAAGGGACAGTGAAAACCAGGTAGACCTTTCAGTGCTGGCAGCTTTTGTGTGGGCGCAATCGCTGGACGTTTCGAATTTGGCAGCCGCGCTCTGCCAGAGTCACATAGGCATTGTTGCATCATAATCAACCAAGGCTTCTGCAGAGCGCGAATGTCTGTGCGGCAGCGAATGCAGTTCCAAGGGACAGTGAAAACCCGGTAGACCTTTCAGTGCTGGCAGCTTTCGTGTGGGCGCAATCGCTGGACGTTTCGAATTGGGCAGCCGGGCTCTGCGACAGTCACGTAGGCATTTTTGCATCATAACCAACCAAGGCATTTGCAGAGCACGAATGTCTGTGCGGCAGCGAATGCAGTTCCAAGGGACAGTAAAAACCAGGTAGAGCTTTCAGTGCTGGCAGCTTTCGTGTGGGCGCAATCGCTGGACGTTTCGAATTTGGCAGCCGGGCTCTGCCAGAGTCACATAGGCATTGTTGCATCATAACCAACCAAGGCATTTGCAGAGCACGAATGTCTGTGCGGCAGCGAATGCAGTTCCAAGGGACAGTGAAAACCAGGTAGAGCTTTCAGTGCTGGCAGCTTTCGTGTGGGCGCAATCGCTGGACGTTGAGAATTTGGCAGCCGGGCTCTGCGACAGTAACGTAGGTATTGTTGCATCATAACCAACCAAGGCATTTGCAGAGCACGAATGTCTGTGCAGCAGCGAATGCAGTTCCAAGGGACAGTGAAAACCAGGTAGAGCTTTCAGTGCTGGCAGCTTTCGTGTGGGCGCAATCGCTGGACGTTGAGAATTTGGCAGCCGGGCTCTGGCAGAGTCACATAGGCATTGTTGCATCATAACCAACCAAGGCATTTTCAGAGCGCGAATGTCTGCGCGGCAGCGAATGCAGTTCCAAGGGACAGTGAAAACCAGGTAGAGCTTGCAGTGCTGGCAGCTTTCGTGTGGGCGCAATCGCTGGACGTTTCAAATTTGGCAGCCCGGCTCTGCGACAGTCACATAGGCATTGTTGCATCATAACCAACCAAGGCATTTGCAGAGCACGAATGTCTGTGCGGCAGCGAATGCAGTTCCAAGGGACAGTGAAAACCAGGTAGACCTCTCAGTGCTGGCAGTATTCGTGTGGGCGCAATCGCTGGACGTTGAGAATTTGGCAGCCGGGCTCTGCCAGAGTCACATAGGCATTGTTGCATCATAACCAACCAAGGCATTTTCAGAGCGCGAATGTCTGTGCGGCAGCGAATGCAGTTCCAAGGGACAGTGAAAACCAGGTAGACCTTTCAGTGCTGGCAGCTTTCGTGTGGGCGCAATCGCTGGACGTTGAGAATTTGGCAGCCGGGCTCTGCCAGAGTCACATAGGCATTGTTGCATCATAACCAACCAAGGCATTTGCAGAGCATGAATGTCTGTGCGGCAGCGAATGCAGTTCCAAGGGACAGTGAAAACCAGGTAGAGCTTTCAGTGCTGGCAGCTTTCGTGTGGGCGCAATCGCTGGACGTTGAGAATTTGGCAGCCGGGCTCTGCCAGAGTCACATAGGCATTGTTGCATCATAACCAACCAAAGCTCTTGCGGAGCGCGAATGTCTGTGCGGCAGCGAATGCAGTTCCAAGGGACAGTGAAAACCAGGTAGACCTTTCAGTGCTGGCAGCTTTCGTGTGGGCGCAATCGCTGGACGTTGAGAATTTGGCAGCCGGGCTCTGCCAGAGTCACATAGGCATTGTTGCATCATAACCAACCAAGGCTTTTGCAGAGCGCGAATGTCTGTGCGGCAGCGAATGCAGTTCCAAGGGACAGTGAAAACCAGGTAGACCTTTCAGTGCTGGCAGCTTTCGTGTGGGCGCAATCACTGGACGTTTCGAATTTGGCAGCCGGGCTCTGCCAGAGTCACATAGGCATTGTTGCATCATAACCAACCAAGGCATTTTCAGAGCGCGAATGTCTGTGCGGCAGCGAATGCAGTTCCAAGGGACAGTGAAAACCAGGTAGAGCTTTCAGTGCTGGCAGCTTTCGTGTGGGCGCAATCGCTGGACGTTGAGAATTTGGCAGCCGGGCTCTGCGACAGTCACATAGGCATTGTTGCATCATAACCAACCAAGGCATTTGCAGAGCGCGAATGTCTGTGCGGCAGCGAATGCAGTTCCAAGGGACAGTGAAAACCAGGTAGACCTTTCAGTGTTGGCAGTATTCGTGTGGGCGCAATCGCTGCACGTTGAGAATTTGGCAGCCGGGCTCTGCCAGAGTCACATAGGCATTGTTGCATCATAACCAACCAAGGCATTTGCAGAGCGCGAATGTCTGTGCGGCAGCGAATGCAGTTCCAAGGGACAGTGAAAACCAGGTAGACCTTTCAGTCATGGCAGCTTTCGTGTGGGCGCAATCGCTGGACGTTGAGAATTTGGCAGCCGGGCTCTGCGACAGTCACATAGGCATTGTTGCATCATAACCAACCAAGGCATTTGCAGAGCACGAATGTCTGTGCGGCAGCGAATGCAGTTCCAAGGGACAGTGAAAACCAGGTAGACCTTTCAGTGCTGGCAGCTTTCGTGTGGGCGCAATCGCTGGACGTTGAGAATTTGGCAGCCGGGCTCTGCCAGAGTCACATAGGCATTGTTGCATCATAACCAACCAAGGCATTTGCAGAGCGCGAATGTGTGTGCGGCAGCGAATGCAGTTCCAAGGGACAGTGAAAACCAGGTAGACCTTTCAGTGCTGGCAGTATTCGTGTGGGCGCAATCGCTGGACGTTGAGAATTTGGCAGCCGGGCTCTGCCAGAGTCACATAGGCATTGTTGCATCATAACCAACCAAGGCTTTTGCAGAGCGCGAATGTCTGTGCGGCAGCGAATGCAGTTCCAAGGGACAGTGAAAACCCGGTAGACCTTTCAGTGCTGGCAGCTTTCGTGTGGGCGCAATCGCTGGACGTTTCGAATTTGGCAGCCGGGCTCTGCGACAGTCACGTAGGCATTGTTGCATCATAACCAACCAAGGCATTTGCAGAGCGCGAATGTCTGTGCGGCAGCTAATGCAGTTCCAAGGGACAGTGAAAACCAGGTAGACCTTTCAGTGCTGGCAGCTTTCGTGTGGGCGCAATCGCTGGACGTTTCGAATTTGGCAGCCGGGCTCGGCCAGGGTCACATAGGCATTGTTGCATCATAACCAACCAAATCCCTTGCAGAGCACAAATGTCTGTGCGGCAGCGAATGCAGTTCCAAGGGACGGTGAAAACCAGGTAGAGCTTTCAGTGCTGGCAGCTTTCGTGTGGGCGCAATCGCTGGACGTTGAGAATTTGGCAGCCGGGCTCTGCGACAGTCATATAGGCATTGTTGCATCATAACCAACCAAGGCATTTGCACAGTGCGAATGTCTGTGCGGCAGCGAATGCAGTTCCAAGGGACAGTGAAAACCAGGTAGAGCTTTCAGTGCTGGCAGCTTTCGTGTGGGCGCAATCGCTGGACGTTGAGAATTTGGCAGCCGGGCTCGGCCAGAGTCACATAGGCATTGTTGCATCATAACCAACCAAGGCTCTTGCAGAGCGCGAATGTCTGTGCGGCAGCGAATGCAGTTCCAAGGGACAGTGAAAACCAGGTAGAGCTTTCAGTGTTGTCAGTATTCGTGTGGGCGCAATCGTTGACGTTTTAAATTTGGCAGCCGGGCTCGGCCAGAGTCACATAGGCATTGTTGCATCATAACCAACCAAGGCATTTGCAGAGCGCGAATGTCTGTGCGGCAGCGAATGCAGTTCCAAGGGACAGTGAAAACCAGGTAGAGCTTTCAGTGCTGGAAGCTTTCGTGTGGGAGCAATCGCTGGACGTTGAGAATTTGGCAGCCGGGCTCTGCCAGAGTCACATAGGCATTGTTGCATCATAACCAACCAAGGCTTTTGCAGAGCGCGAATGTCTGTGCGGCAGCGAATGCAGTTCCAAGGGACAGTGAAAACGAGGTAGAGCTTTCAGTGCTGGCAGCTTTCGTGTGGGCGCAATCACTGGACGTTTCGAATTTGGCAGCCGGGCTCTGCGACAGTCACATAGGCATTGTTGCATCATAACCAACCAAGGCTTTTGCAGAGCGCGAATGTCGGTGCGGCAGCGAATGCAGTAACAAGGGACAGTGAAAACCAGGTAGTGCTTTCAGTGCTGGCAGTATTCGTGTGGGCGCAATCGCTGGACGTTTAGAATTTGGCAGCCGGGCTCTGCGACAGTCACATAGGCATTGTTGCATCATAACCAACCAAGGCATTTGCACAGCACGAATGTCTGTGCGGCAGGACATGCAGTTCTAACGGACAGTGAAAACCAGGTAGAGCTTTCAGTGCTGGCAGTATTTGTGTGCGCCAAATCGCTGGACGTTTCCAATTTGGCAGCCGGGCTCTGTCAGAGTCACATAGGAATTGTTGCATCATAACCAACCAAACCTCTTCCAGAGCGAAAATGTCTGTGCGGCAGCGAATGCAGTTCCAAGGGACAGTGAAAACCAGATAGAGCTTTCAGTGCTGGCAGCTTTCGTGTGGGCGCAATCGCTGGACGTTTTGAATTTGGCAGCCGGGCTCGGCCAGAGTCACATAGGCATTGTTGCATCATAACCAACCAAGGCATTTGCAGAGCGCGAATGTCTGTGCGGCAGCGAATGCAGTTCCAAGGGACAGTGAAAACTAGGTAGAGATTTCAGTGCTGGCAGCTTTCGTCTGGGCACAATCGCTGGACGTTGAGAATTTGGCAGCCGGGCTCTGCGACAGTCACATAGGCATTGTTGCATCATAACCAACCAAGGCATTTGTAGAGCGCGAATGTCTGTGCGGCAGCGAATGCAGTACCAAGGGACAGTGAAAACCAGGTAGTGCTTTCAGTGCTGGCAGTATTCGTGTGGGCGCAATCGCTGGACGTTGAGAATTTGGCAGCCGGGCTCTGCCAGAGTCACATAGGCATTGTTGCATCATAACTAAACAAGGCTTTTGCATAGCGCGAATGTCTGTGCGGCAGCGAATGCAGTTCTAAGGGACAGTGAAAACCAGGTAGAGCTTTCAGTGCTGGCAGCTTTCATGTGGGCGCAATCGCTGGACTTTTAGAATTTGGCAGCCGGGCTCTGCCAGAGTCACATAGGCATTGTTGCATCATAACCAACCAAGGCTCTTGCAGAGCGCGAATGTCTCTGCGGCAGCGAATGCAGTTCCAAGGGACAGTGAAAACCAGGTAGAGCTTTCAGTGCTGGCAGCTTTCGTGTGGGCGCTATCGCTGGACATTTCGAATTTGGCAGCCGGGCTCTGACAGAGTCACATAGGCATTGTTGCATCATAACCAACGAAAGCCCTTGCAGAGCGCAAATGTCTGTGCGGCAGCGAAGGCAGTTCCAAGGGACAGTGAAAACCAGGTAGAGCTTTCAGTGCTGGCAGCTTTCGTGTGGGCGCAATCGCTGGACGTTTCTAATTTGGCACCTGGGCTCGGCCAGAGTCACATAGGCATTGTTGCATCATAACCAACCAAGGCATTTGCACAGCGCGAATGTCTGTGCGGCAGCACATGCAGTTCTAACGGACAGTGAAAACCAGGTAGAGCTTTCAGTGCTGGCAGTATTTGTGTGCGCCAAATCGCTGGACGTTTCCAATTTGGCAGCCGGGCTCTGCCAGAGTCACATAGGAATTGTTGCATCATAACCAACCAAACCTCTTCCAGAGCGAAAATGTCTGTGCGGCAGCGAATGCAGTTCCAAGGGACAGTGAAAACCAGATAGAGCTTTCAGTGCTGGCAGCTTTCGTGTGGGCGCAATCGCTGGACGTTTTGAATTTGGCAGCCGGGCTCGGCCAGAGTCACATAGGCATTGTTGCATCATAACCAACCAAGGCTTTTGCAGAGCGCGAATGTCTGTGCGGCAGCGAATGCAGTTCCAAGGGACAGTGAAAACCAGGTAGACCTTTCAGTGCTGGCAGCTTTCGTGTGGGCGCAATCGCTGGACGTTGAGAATTTGGCAGCCGGGCTCTGGCAGAGTCACATAGGCATTGTTGCATCATAACCAACCAAGGCATTTTCAGAGCGCGAATGTCTGTGCGGCAGCGAATGCAGTTCCAAGGGACAGTGAAAACCAGGTAGAGCTTTCAGTGCTGGCAGCTTTCGTGTGGGCGCAATCGCTGGACGTTGAGAATTTGGCAGCCGGGCTCTGCGACAGTCACATAGGCATTGTTGCATCATAACCAACCAAGGCATTTGCAGAGCGCGAATGTCTGTGCGGCAGCGAATGCAGTTCCAAGGGACAGTGAAAACCCGGTAGACCTTTCAGTGCTGGCAGCTTTCGTGTGGGCGCAATCGCTGGACGTTTCCAATTTGGCAGCCGGGCTCTGCCAGAGTCACATAGGCATTGTTGCATCATAACCAACCAAGGCATTTGCAGAGCACGAATGTCTGTGCGGCAGCGAATGCAGTTCCAAGGGACAGTGAAAACCAGGTAGAGCTTTCAGTGCTGGCAGCTTTCGTGTGGGCGCAATCGCTGGACGTTTCGAATTTGGCAGCCGGGCTCTGCCAGAGTCACATAGGCATTGTTACATCATAACCAACCAGGGCATTTGCAGAGCACGAATGTCTGTGCGGCAGCGAATGGAGTTCCAAGGGACAGTGAAAACCAGGTAGACCTTTCAGTGCTGGCAGTATTCGTGTAGGCGCAATCGCTGGACGTTTCGAATTTGGCAGCCGGGCTCTGCCAGAGTCACATAGGCATTGTTGCATCATAACCAACCAAGGCTTTTGCAGAGCGCGAATGTTTGTGCGGCAGCGAATGCAGTACCAAGGGACAGTGAAAACCCAGTATACCTTTCAGTGCTGGCAGCTTTCGTGTGGGCGCAATCGCTGGACGTTTCGAATTTGGCAGCCGGGCTCTGCGACAGTCACGTAGGCATTGTTGCATCATAACCAACCAAGGCATTTGCAGAGCACGAATGTCTGTGCGGCAGCGAATGCAGTTCCAAGGGACAGTAAAAACCAGGCAGAGCTTTCAGTGCTGGCAGCTTTCGTGTGGGCGCAATCGCTGCACGTTGAGAATTTGGCAGCCGGGCTCTGCCAGAGTCACATAGGCATTGTTGCATCATAACCAACCAAGGCATTTGCAGAGCACGAATGTCTGTGCGGCAGCGAATGCAGTTCCAAGGGACAGTGAAAACCAGGTAGACCTTTCAGTGCTGGCAGCTTTCGTGTGGGCGCAATCGCTGGACGTTGAGAATTTGGCAGCCGGGCTCTGCGACAGTCACATAGGCATTGTTGCATCATAACCAACCAAGGCATTTGCAGAACACGAATGTCTGTGCGGCAGCGAATGCAGTTCCAAGGGACAGTGAAAACCAGGTAGAGCTTGCAGTGCTGGCAGCTTTCGTGTGGGTGCAATCGCTGGACGTTTCGAATTTTGCAGCCGGGCTCTGCGACAGTCACGTAGGAATTGTTGCATCATAACCAACCAAGGCATTTGCAGAGCGCGAATGTCTGTGCGGCAGCAAATGCAGTTCCAAGGGACAGTGAAAACCAGGTAGAGCTTGCAGTGCTGGCAGCTTTCGTGTGGGCGCAATCGCTGGACGTTTCAAATTTGGCAGCCCGGCTCTGCGACAGTCACATAGGCATTGTTGCATCATAACCAACCAAGGCATTTGCAGAGCACGAATGTCTGTGCGGCAGCGAATGCAGTTCCAAGGGACAGTGAAAACCAGGTAGACCTCTCAGTGCTGGCAGCTTTCGTGTGGGCGCAATCGCTGGACGTTGAGAATTTGGCAGCCGGGCTCTGCCAGAGTCACATAGGCATTGTTGCATCATAACCAACCAAGGCTTTTGCAGAGCGCGAATGTCTGTGCGGCAGCGAATGCAGTTCCAAGGGACAGTGAAAACCAGGTAGACCTTTCAGTGCTGGCAGCTTTCGTGTGGGCGCAATCGCTGGACGTTTCGAATTTGGCAGCCGGGCTCTGCCAGAGTCACATAGGCATTGTTGCATCATAACCAACCAAGGCATTTGCAGAGCACGAATGTCTGTGCGGCAGCGAATGCAGTTCCAAGGGACAGTGAAAACCAGGTAGACCTTTCAGTGCTGGCAGCTTTCGTGTGGGCGCAATCGCTGGACGTTTCGAATTTGGCAGCCGGGCTCTGCGATAGTCACATAGGCATTGTTACATCATAACCAACCAAAGCTCTTGCGGACCGCGAATGTCTGTGCGGCAGCGAATGCAGTTCCAAGGGACAGTGAAAACCAGGTAGACCTTTCAGTGCTTGCAGTATTCGTGTGGGCGCAATCGCTGGACGTTGAGAATTTGGCAGCCGGGCTCTGCCAGAGTCACATAGGCATTGTTGCATCATAACCAACCAAGGCTTTTGCAGAGCGCGAATGTCTGTGCGGCAGCGAATGCAGTTCCAAGGGACAGTGAAAACCAGGTAGAGCTTGCAGTGCTGGCAGCTTTCGTGTGGGCGCAATCGCTGGACGTTGAGAATTTGGCAGCCGGGCTCTGCCAGAGTCACATAGGCATTGTTGCATCATAACCAACCAAGGCATTTTCAGAGCGCGAATGTCTGTGCGGCAGCGAATGCAGTTCCAAGGGACAGTGAAAACCAGGTAGAGCTTGCAGTGCTGGCAGCTTTCGTGTGGGCGCAATCGCTGGACGTTTCAAATTTGGCAGCCCGGCTCTGCGACAGTCACATAGGCATTGTTGCATCATAACCAACCAAGGCATTTGCAGAGCACGAATGTCTGTGCGGCAGCGAATGCAGTTCCAAGGGACAGTGAAAACCAGGTAGACCTCTCAGTGCTGGCAGTATTCGTGTGGGCGCAATCGCTGGACGTTTCGAATTTGGCAGCCGGGCTCTGCCAGAGTCACATAGGCATTGTTGCATCATAACCAACCAAGGCTTTTGCAGAGCGCGAATGTCTGTGCGGCAGCGAATGCAGTTCCAAGGGACAGTGAAAACCAGGTAGACCTTTCAGTGCTGGCAGCTTTCGTGTGGGCGCAATCGCTGGACGTTGAGAATTTGGCAGCCGGGCTCTGCCAGAGTCACATAGGCATTGTTGCATCATAACCAACCAAGGCATTTTCAGAGCGCGAATGTCTGTGCGGCAGCGAATGCAGTTCCAAGGGACAGTGAAAACCAGGTAGACCTTTCAGTGCTGGCAGCTTTCGTGTGGGCGCAATCGCTGGACGTTGAGAATTTGGCAGCCGGGCTCTGCGACAGTCACATAGGCATTGTTGCATCATAACCAACCAAGGCATTTGCAGAGCACGAATGTCTGTGCGGCAGCGAATGCAGTTCCAAGGGACAGTGAAAACCAGGTAGAGCTTTCAGTGCTGGCAGCTTTCGTGTGGGCGCAATCGCTGGACGTTTCGAATTTGGCAGCCGGGCTCTGCCAGAGTCACATAGGCATTGTTACATCATAACCAACCAGGGCATTTGCAGAGCGCGAATGTCTGTGCGGCAGCGAATGGAGTTCCAAGGGACAGTGAAAACCAGGTAGACCTTTCAGTGCTGGCAGTATTCGTGTGGGCGCAATCACTGGACGTTGAGAATTTGGCAGCCGGGCTCTGCCAGAGTCACATAGGCATTGTTGCATCATAACCAACCAAGGCTTTTGCAGAGCGCGAATGTCTGTGCGGCAGCGAATGCAGTTCCAAGGGACAGTGAAAACCAGGTAGACCTTTCAGTGCTGGCAGCTTTCGTGTGGGCGCAATCGCTGGACGTTGAGAATTTGGCAGCCGGGCTCTGCCAGAGTCACATAGGCATTGTTGCATCATAACCAACCAAGGCATTTGCAGAGCATGAATGTCTGTGCGGCAGCGAATGCAGTTCCAAGGGACAGTGAAAACCAGGTAGACCTTTCAGTGCTGGCAGCTTTCGTGTGGGCGCAATCGCTGGACGTTTCGAATTTGGCAGCCGGGCTCTGCCAGAGTCACATAGGCATTGTTGCATCATAACCAACCAAAGCTCTTGCGGAGCGCGAATGTCTGTGCGGCAGCGAATGCAGTTCCAAGGGACAGTGAAAACCAGGTAGACCTTTCAGTGCTGGCAGCTTTCGTGTGGGCGCAATCGCTGGACGTTTCGAATTTGGCAGCCGGGCTCTGCCAGAGTCACATAGGCATTGTTGCATCATAACCAACCAAGGCTTTTGCAGAGCGCGAATGTCTGTGCGGCAGCGAATGCAGTTCCAAGGGACAGTGAAAACCAGGTAGACCTTTCAGTGCTGGCAGCTTTCGTGTGGGCGCAATCGCTGGACGTTGAGAATTTGGCAGCCGGGCTCTGCCAGAGTCACATAGGCATTGTTGCATCATAACCAACCAAGGCATTTTCAGAGCGCGAATGTCTGTGCGGCAGCGAATGCAGTTCCAAGGGACAGTGAAAACCAGGTAGAGCTTTCAGTGCTGGCAGCTTTCGTGTGGGCGCAATCGCTGGACGTTGAGAATTTGGCAGCCGGGCTCTGCGACAGTCACATAGGCATTGTTGCATCATAACCAACCAAGGCATTTGCAGAGCGCGAATGTCTGTGCGGCAGCGAATGCAGTTCCAAGGGACAGTGAAAACCCGGTAGACCTTTCAGTGCTGGCAGCTTTCGTGTGGGCGCAATCGCTGGACGTTTCGAATTTGGCAGCCGGGCTCTGCGACAGTCACGTAGGCATTGTTGCATCATAACCAACCAAGGCTTTTGCAGAGCGCGAATGTCTGTGCGGCAGCGAATGCAGTTCCAAGGGACAGTGAAAACCAGGTAGACCTTTCAGTGCTTGCAGTATTCGTGTGGGCGCAATCGCTGGACGTTGAGAATTTGGCAGCCGGGCTCTGCCAGAGTCACATAGGCATTGTTGCATCATAACCAACCAAGGCTTTTGCAGAGCGCGAATGTCTGTGCGGCAGCGAATGCAGTTCCAAGGGACAGTGAAAACCAGGTAGAGCTTTCAGTGCTGGCAGCTTTCGTGTGGGCGCAATCGCTAGACGTTTCGAATTTGGCAGCCGGGCTCTGCCAGAGTCACATAGGCATTGTTGAATCATAACCAACCAAGGCATTTGAAGAGCGCGAATGTCTGTGCGGCAGCGAATGCAGTTCCAAGGGACAGTGAAAACCCGGTAGACCTTTCAGTGCTGGCAGCTTTCGTGTGGGCGCAATCGCTGGACGTTTCGAATTTGGCAGCCGGGCTCTGCGACAGTCACGTAGGCATTGTTGCATCATAACCAACCAAGGCATTTGCAGAGCACGAATGTCTGTGCGGCAGCGAATGCAGTTCCAAGGGACAGTAAAAACCAGGTAGACCTTTCAGTGCTGGCAGCTTTCGTGTGGGCGCAATCGCTGGACGTTGAGAATTTGGCAGCCGGGCTCTGCCAGAGTCACATAGGCATTGTTGCATCATAACCAACCAAGGCATTTGCAGAGCACGAATGTCTGTGCGGCAGCGAATGCAGTTCCAAGGGACAGTGAAAACCAGGTAGAGCTTGCAGTGCTGGCAGCTTTCGTGTGGGTGCAATCGCTGGACGTTTCGAATTTTGCAGCCGGGCTCTGCGACAGTCACGTAGGCATTGTTGCATCATAACCAACCAAGGCATTTTCACAGCGCGAATGTCTGTGCGGCAGCGAATGCAGTTCCAAGGGACAGTGAAAACCAGGTAGAGCTTGCAGTGCTGGCAGCTTTCGTGTGGGCGCAATCGCTGGACGTTTCAAATTTGGCAGCCCGGCTCTGCGACAGTCACATAGGCATTGTTGCATCATAACCAACCAAGGCATTTGCAGAGCACGAATGTCTGTGCGGCAGCGAATGCAGTTCCAAGGGACAGTGAAAACCAGGTAGACCTCTCAGTGCTGGCAGCTTTCGTGTGGGCGCAATCGCTGGACGTTGAGAATTTGGCAGCCGAGCTCTGCCAGAGTCACATAGGCATTGTTGCATCATAATCAACCAAGGCTTTTGCAGAGCGCGAATGTCTGTGCGGCAGCGAATGCAGTTCCAAGGGACAGTGAAAACCAGGTAGACCTTTCAGTGCTGGCAGCTTTCGTGTGGGCGCAATCGCTGGACGTTGAGAATTTGGCAGCCGGGCTCTGCCAGAGTCACATAGGCATTGTTGCATCATAACCAACCAAGGCATTTGCAGAGCACGAATGTCTGTGCGGCAGCGAATGCAGTTCCAAGGGACAGTGAAAACCAGGTAGACCTTTCAGTGCTGGCAGCTTTCGTGTGGGCGCAATCGCTGGACGTTTCGAATTGGGCAGCCGGGCTCTGCGACAGTCACGTAGGCATTGTTGCATCATAACCAACCAAGGCATTTGCAGAGCACGAATGTCTGTGCGGCAGCGAATGCAGTTCCAAGGGACAGTGAAAACCAGGTAGAGCTTTCAGTGCTGGCAGCTTTCGTGTGGGCGCAATCGCTGGACGTTTCGAATTTGGCAGCCGGGCTCTGCCAGAGTCACATAGGCATTGTTACATCATAACCAACCAGGGCATTTGCAGAGCGCGAATGTCTGTGCGGCAGCGAATGGAGTTCCAAGGGACAGTGAAAACCAGGTAGACCTTTCAGTGCTGGCAGTATTCGTGTGGGCGCAATCGCTGGACGTTGAGAATTTGGCAGCCGGGCTCTGCCAGAGTCACATAGGCATTGTTGCATCATAACAAACCAAGGCTTTTGCAGAGCACGAATGTCTGTGCGGCAGCGAATGCAGTTCCAAGGGACAGTGAAAACCAGGTAGACCTTTCAGTGCTGGCAGCTTTCGTGTGGGCGCAATCGCTGGACGTTGAGAATTTGGCAGCCGGGCTCTGCGACAGTCACGTAGGCATTGTTGCATCATAACCAACCAAGGCATTTGCAGAGCACGAATGTCTGTGCAGCAGCGAATGCAGTTCCAAGGGACAGTGAAAACCAGGTAGAGCTTTCAGTGCTGGCAGCTTTCGTGTGGGCGCAATCGCTGGACGTTGAGAATTTGGCAGCCGGGCTCTGGCAGAGTCACATAGGCATTGTTGCATCATAACCAACCAAGGCATTTTCAGAGCGCGAATGTCTGTGCGGCAGCGAATGCAGTTCCAAGGGACAGTGAAAACCAGGTAGAGCTTGCAGTGCTGGCAGCTTTCGTGTGGGCGCAATCGCTGGACGTTTCAAATTTGGCAGCCCGGCTCTGCGACAGTCACATAGGCATTGTTGCATCATAACCAACCAAGGCATTTGCAGAGCACGAATGTCTGTGCGGCAGCGAATGCAGTTCCAAGGGACAGTGAAAACCAGGTAGACCTCTCAGTGCTGGCAGTATTCGTGTGGGCGCAATCGCTGGACGTTGAGAATTTGGCAGCCGGGCTCTGCCAGAGTCACATAGGCATTGTTGCATCATAACCAACCAAGGCATTTTCAGAGCGCGAATGTCTGTGCGGCAGCGAATGCAGTTCCAAGGGACAGTGAAAACCAGGTAGACCTTTCAGTGCTGGCAGCTTTCGTGTGGGCGCAATCGCTGGACGTTGAGAATTTGGCAGCCGGGCTCTGCCAGAGTCACATAGGCATTGTTGCATCATAACCAACCAAGGCTTTTGCAGAGCGCGAATGTCTGTGCGGCAGCGAATGCAGTTCCAAGGGACAGTGAAAACCAGGTAGACCTTTCAGTGCTGGCAGCTTTCGTGTGGGCGCAATCGCTGGACGTTGAGAATTTGGCAGCCGGGCTCTGCCAGAGTCACATAGGCATTGTTGCATCATAACCAACCAAGGCTTTTGCAGAGCGCGAATGTCTGTGCGGCAGCGAATGCAGTTCCAAGGGACAGTGAAAACCAGGTAGACCTTTCAGTGCTGGCAGCTTTCGTGTGGGCGCAATCGCTGGACGTTGAGAATTTGGCAGCCGGGCTCTGCGACAGTCACATAGGCATTGTTGCATCATAACCAACCAAGGCATTTGCAGAGCGCGAATGTCTGTGCGGCAGCGAATGCAGTTCCAAGGGACAGTGAAAACCCAGTAGACCTTTCAGTGCTGGCAGCTTTCGTGTGGGCGCAATCGCTGGACGTTTCGAATTTGGCAGCCGGGCTCTGCGACAGTCACGTAGGCATTGTTGCATCATAACCAACCAAGGCTTTTGCAGAGCGCGAATGTCTGTGCGGCAGCGAATGCAGTTCCAAGGGACAGTGAAAACCAGGTAGACCTTTCAGTGCTTGCAGTATTCGTGTGGGCGCAATCGCTGGACGTTTCGAATTTGGCAGCCGGGCTCTGCCAGAGTCACATAGGCATTGTTGCATCATAACCAACCAAGGCATTTGAAGACCGCGAATGTCTGTGCGGCAGCGAATGCAGTTCCAAGGGACAGTGAAAACCAGGTAGACCTTTCAGTGCTGGCAGCTTTTGTCTGGGCGCAATCGCTGGACGTTTCGAATTTGGCAGCCGCGCTCTGCCAGAGTCACATAGGCATTGTTGCATCATAATCAACCAAGGCTTCTGCAGAGCGCGAATGTCTGTGCGGCAGCGAATGCAGTTCCAAGGGACAGAGAAAACCCGGTAGACCTTTCAGTGCTGGCAGCTTTCGTGTGGGCGCAATCGCTGGACGTTTCGAATTGGGCAGCCGGGCTCTGCGACAGTCACGTAGGCATTTTTGCATCATAACCAACCAAGGCATTTGCAGAGCACGAATGTCTGTGCGGCAGCGAATGCAGTTCCAAGGGACAGTAAAAACCAGGTAGAGCTTTCAGTGCTGGCAGCTTTCGTGTGGGCGCAATCGCTGGACGTTTCGAATTTGGCAGCCGGGCTCTGCCAGAGTCACATAGGCATTGTTGCATCATAACCAACCAAGGCATTTGCAGAGCACGAATGTCTGTGCGGCAGCGAATGCAGTTCCAAGGGACAGTGAAAACCAGGTAGACCTTTCAGTGCTGGCAGCTTTCGTGTGGGCGCAATCGCTGGACGTTGAGAATTTGGCAGCCGGGCTCTGCGACAGTCACGTAGGCATTGTTGCATCATAACCAACCAAGGCATTTGCAGAGCACGAATGTCTGTGCAGCAGCGAATGCAGTTCCAAGGGACAGTTTAAACCAGGTAGAGCTTTCAGTGCTGGCAGCTTTCGTGTGGGCGCAATCGCTGGACGTTGAGAATTTGGCAGCCGGGCTCTGGCAGAGTCACATAGGCATTGTTGCATCATAACCAACCAAGGCATTTTCAGAGCGCGAATGTCTGCGCGGCAGCGAATGCAGTTCCAAGGGACAGTGAAAACCAGGTAGAGCTTGCAGTGCTGGCAGCTTTCGTGTGGGCGCAATCGCTGGACGTTTCAAATTTGGCAGCCCGGCTCTGCGACAGTCACATAGGCATTGTTGCATCATAACCAACCAAGGCATTTGCAGAGCACGAATGTCTGTGCGGCAGCGAATGCAGTTCCAAGGGACAGTGAAAACCAGGTAGACCTCTCAGTGCTGGCAGTATTCGTGTGGGCGCAATCGCTGGACGTTGAGAATTTGGCAGCCGGGCTCTGCCAGAGTCACATAGGCATTGTTGCATCATAACCAACCAAGGCATTTTCAGAGCGCGAATGTCTGTGCGGCAGCGAATGCAGTTCCAAGGGACAGTGAAAACCAGGTAGACCTTTCAGTGCTGGCAGCTTTCGTGTGGGCGCAATCGCTGGACGTTGAGAATTTGGCAGCCGGGCTCTGCCAGAGTCACATAGGCATTGTTGCATCATAACCAACCAAAGCTCTTGCGGAGCGCGAATGTCTGTGCGGCAGCGAATGCAGTTCCAAGGGACAGTGAAAACCAGGTAGACCTTTCAGTGCTGGCAGCTTTCGTGTGGGCGCAATCGCTGGACGTTGAGAATTTGGCAGCCGGGCTCTGCCAGAGTCACATAGGCATTGTTGCATCATAACCAACCAAGGCTTTTGCAGAGCGCGAATGTCTGTGCGGCAGCGAATGCAGTTCCAAGGGACAGTGAAAACCAGGTAGACCTTTCAGTGCTGGCAGCTTTCGTGTGGGCGCAATCACTGGACATTTCGAATTTGGCAGCCGGGCTCTGCCAGAGTCACATAGGCATTGTTGCATCATAACCAACCAAGGCATTTTCAGAGCGCGAATGTCTGTGCGGCAGCGAATGCAGTTCCAAGGGACAGTGAAAACCAGGTAGAGCTTTCAGTGCTGGCAGCTTTCGTGTGGGCGCAATCGCTGGACGTTGAGAATTTGGCAGCCGGGCTCTGCGACAGTCACATAGGCATTGTTGCATCATAACCAACCAAGGCATTTGCAGAGCGCGAATGTCTGTGCGGCAGCGAATGCAGTTCCAAGGGACAGTGAAAACCAGGTAGACCTTTCAGTGTTGGCAGTATTCGTGTGGGCGCAATCGCTGGACGTTGAGAATTTGGCAGCCGGGCTCTGCCAGAGTCACATAGGCATTGTTGCATCATAACCAACCAAAGCTCTTGCGGAGCGCGAATGTCTGTGCGGCAGCGAATGCAGTTCCAAGGGACAGTGAAAACCAGGTAGACCTTTCAGTGCTGGCAGCTTTCGTGTGGTCGCAATCGCTGGACGTTGAGAATTTGGCAGCCGGGCTCTGCCAGAGTCACATAGGCATTGTTGCATCATAACCAACCAAGGCTTTTGCAGAGCGCGAATGTCTGTGCGGCAGCGAATGCAGTTCCAAGGGACAGTGAAAACCAGGTAGACCTTTCAGTGCTGGCAGCTTTCGTGTGGGCGCAATCACTGGACGTTTCGAATTTGGCAGCCGGGCTCTGCCAGAGTCACATAGGCATTGTTGCATCATAACCAACCAAGGAATTTTCAGAGCGCGAATGTCTGTGCGGCAGCGAATGCAGTTCCAAGGGACAGTGAAAACCAGGTAGAGCTTTCAGTGCTGGCAGCTTTCGTGTGGGCGCAATCGCTGGACGTTGAGAATTTGGCAGCCGGGCTCTGCGACAGTCACATAGGCATTGTTGCATCATAACCAACCAAGGCATTTGCAGAGCGCGAATGTCTGTGCGGCAGCGAATGCAGTTCCAAGGGACAGTGAAAACCAGGTAGACCTTTCAGTGTTGGCAGTATTCGTGTGGGCGCAATCGCTGGACGTTGAGAATTTGGCAGCCGGGCTCTGCCAGAGTCACATAGGCATTGTTGCATCATAACCAACCAAGGCATTTGCAGAGCGCGAATGTCTGTGCGGCAGCGAATGCAGTTCCAAGGGACAGTGAAAACCAGGTAGACCTTTCAGTCATGGCAGCTTTCGTGTGGGCGCAATCGCTGGACGTTTCGAATTTGGCAGCCGGGCTCTGCGACAGTCACATAGGCATTGTTGCATCATAACCAACCAAGGCATTTGCAGAGCACGAATGTCTGTGCGGCAGCGAATGCAGTTCCAAGGGACAGTGAAAACCAGGTAGACCTTTCAGTGCTGGCAGCTTTCGTGTGGGCGCAATCGCTGGACGTTGAGAATTTGGCAGCCGGGCTCTGCCAGAGTCACATAGGCATTGTTGCATCATAACCAACCAAGGCATTTGCAGAGCGCGAATGTGTGTGCGGCAGCGAATGCAGTTCCAAGGGACAGTGAAAACCAGGTAGACCTTTCAGTGCTGGCAGTATTCGTGTGGGCGCAATCGCTGGACGTTGAGAATTTGGCAGCCGGGCTCTGCCAGAGTCACATAGGTATTGTTGCATCATAACCAACCAAGGCATTTGCAGAGCATGAATGTCTGTGCGGCAGCGAATGCAGTTCCAAGGGACAGTGAAAACCCGGTAGACCTTTCAGTGCTGGCAGCTTTCGTGTGGGCGCAATCGCTGGACGTTTCGAATTTGGCAGCCGGGCTCTGCGACAGTCACGTAGGCATTGTTGCATCATAACCAACCAAGGCATTTGCAGAGCGCGAATGTCTGTGCGGCAGCGAATGCAGTTCCAAGGGACAGTGAAAACCAGGTAGACCTTTCAGTGCTGGCAGCTTTCGTGTGGGCGCAATCGCTGGACGTTTCTAATTTGGCAGCCGGGCTCGGCCAGGGTCACATAGGCATTGTTGCATCATAACCAACCAAATCCCTTGCAGAGCACAAATGTCTGTGCGGCAGCGAATGCAGTTCCAAGGGACGGTGAAAACCAGGTAGAGCTTTCAGTGCTGGCAGCTTTCGTGTGGGCGCAATCGCTGGACGTTTCGAATTTGGCAGCAGGGCTCTGCGACAGTCATATAGGCATTGTTGCATCATAACCAACCAAGGCATTTGCACAGTGCGAATGTCTGTGCGGCAGCGAATGCAGTTCCAAGGGACAGTGAAAACCAGGTAGAGCTTTCAGTGCTGGCAGCTTTCGTGTGGGCGCAATCGCTGGACGTTGAGAATTTGGCAGCCGGGCTCGGCCAGAGTCACATAGGCATTGTTGCATCATAACCAACCAAGGCATTTGCACAGCACGAATGTCTGTGCGGCAGGACATGCAGTTCTAACGGACAGTGAAAACCAGGTAGAGCTTTCAGTGCTGGCAGTATTTGTGTGCGCCAAATCGCTGGACGTTTCCAATTTGGCAGCCGGGCTCTGTCAGAGTCACATAGGAATTGTTGCATCATAACCAACCAAACCTCTTCCAGAGCGAAAATGTCTGTGCGGCAGCGAATGCAGTTCCAAGGGACAGTGAAAACCAGATAGAGCTTTCAGTGCTGGCAGCTTTCGTGTGGGCGCAATCGCTGGACGTTTTGAATTTGGCAGTCGGGCTCGGCCAGAGTCACATAGGCATTGTTGCATCATAACCAACCAAGGCATTTGCAGAGCGCGAATGTCTGTGCGGCAGCGAATGCAGTTCCAAGGGACAGTGAAAACTACGTAGAGATTTCAGTGCTGGCAGCTTTCGTCTGGGCACAATCGCTGGACGTTGAGAATTTGGCAGCCGGGCTCTGCGACAGTCACATAGGCATTGTTGCATCATAACCAACCAAGGCATTTGTAGAGCGCGAATGTCTGTGCGGCAGCGAATGCAGTACCAAGGGACAGTGAAAACCAGGTAGTGCTTTCAGTGCTGGCAGTATTCGTGTGAGCGCAATCGCTGGACGTTGAGAATTTGGCAGCCGGGCTCTGCCAGAGTCACATAGGCATTGTTGCATCATAACTAAACAAGGCTTTTGCATAGCGCGAATGTCTGTGCGGCAGCGAATGCAGTTCTAAGGGACAGTGAAAACCAGGTAGAGCTTTCAGTGCTGGCAGCTTTCATGTGGGCGCAATCGCTGGACTTTTAGAATTTGGCAGCCGGGCTCTGCCAGAGTCACATAGGCATTGTTGCATCATAACCAACCAAGGCTCTTGCAGAGCGCGAATGTCTCTGCGGCAGCGAATGCAGTTCCAAGGGACAGTGAAAACCAGGTAGAGCTTTCAGTGCTGGCAGCTTTCGTGTGGGCGCTATCGCTGGACATTTCGAATTTGGCAGCCGGGCTCTGACAGAGTCACATAGGCATTGTTGCATCATAACCAACGAAAGCCCTTGCAGAGCGCAAATGTCTGTGCGGCAGCGAAGGCAGTTCCAAGGGACAGTGAAAACCAGGTAGAGCTTTCAGTGCTGGCAGCTTTCGTGTGGGCGCAATCGCTGGACGTTTCTAATTTGGCACCTGGGCTCGGCCAGAGTCACATAGGCATTGTTGCATCATAACCAACCAAGGCATTTGCACAGCGCGAATGTCTGTGCGGCAGCACATGCAGTTCTAACGGACAGTGAAAACCAGGTAGAGCTTTCAGTGCTGGCAGTATTTGTGTGCGCCAAATCGCTGGACGTTTCCAATTTGGCAGCCGGGCTCTGCCAGAGTCACATAGGAATTGTTGCATCATAACCAACCAAACCTCTTCCAGAGCGAAAATGTCTGTGCGGCAGCGAATGCAGTTCCAAGGGACAGTGAAAACCAGATAGAGCTTTCAGTGCTGGCAGCTTTCGTGTGGGCGCAATCGCTGGACGTTTTGAATTTGGCAGCCGGGCTCGGCCAGAGTCACATAGGCATTGTTGCATCATAACCAACCAAGGCATTTGCAGAGCGCGAATGTCTGTGCGGCAGCGAATGCAGTTCCAAGGGACAGTGAAAACTAGGTAGAGATTTCAGTGCTGGCAGCTTTCGTGTGGGCACAATCGCTGGACGTTGAGAATTTGGCAGCCGGGCTCTGCGACAGTCACATAGGCATTGTTGCATCATAACCAACCAAGGCATTTGTAGAGCGCGAATGTCTGTGCGGCAGCGAATGCAGTACCAAGGGACAGTGAAAACCAGGTAGTGCTTTCAGTGCTGGCAGTATTCGTGTGGGCGCAATCGCGGGACGTTTAGAATTTGGCAGCCGGGCTCTGCCAGAGTCACATAGGCATTGTTGCATCATAACTAAACAAGGCTTTTGCATAGCGCGAATGTCTGTGCGGCAGCGAATGCAGTTCTAAGGGACAGTGAAAACCATGTAGAGCTTTCAGTGCTGGCAGCTTTCATGTGGGCGCAATCGCTGGACTTTTAGAATTTGGCAGCCGGGCTCTGCCAGAGTCACATAGGCATTGTTGCATCATAACCAACCAAGGCTCTTGCAGAGCGCGAATGTCTCTGCGGCAGCGAATGCAGTTCCAAGGGACAGTGAAAACCAGGTAGAGCTTTCAGTGCTGGCAGCTTTCGTGTGGGCGCAATCGCTGGACATTTCGAATTTGGCAGCCGGGCTCTGACAGAGTCACATAGGCATTGTTGCATCATAACCAACGAAAGCCCTTGCAGAGCGCAAATGTCTGTGCGGCAGCGAAGGCAGTTCCAAGGGACAGTGAAAACCAGGTAGAGCTTTCAGTGCTGGCAGCTTTCGTGTGGGCGCAATCGCTGGACGTTTCTAATTTGGCACCTGGGCTCGGCCAGAGTCACATAGGCATTGTTGCATCATAACCAACCAAGGCATTTGCAGAGCGCGAATGTCTGTGCGGCAGCGCATGCAGTTCTAACGGACAGTGAAAACCAGGTAGAGCTTTCAATGCTGGCAACTTTCGTGTGGGCGCAATCGCTGGACATTTCCAATTTGGCAGCCGGGCTCTTCGACAGTCACATAGGCATTGTTGCATCATAACCAACCAAACCTCTTCCAGAGCGAAAATGTCTGTGCGGAAGCGAATGCAGTTCGAAGGGACAGTGAAAGCCAGGTACACCTTTCAGTGCTGGCAGCTTTCGTGTGGGCGCAATCACTGGACGTTGATAATTTGGCAGCCGGGTTCGGCCAGAGTCACATAGGCATTGTTGCATCATAACCAACCAAGGCATTTGCAGAGCGCGAATGTCTGTGCGGCAGCGAATGCAGTGCCAAGGGACAGTGAAAACCAGGTAGAGCTTTCAGTGCTGGCAGCTTTCGTGTGGGCGCAATCGCTGGACGTTTCGAATTTGGCAGCCGGGCTCGGCCACAGTCACATAGGCATTGTTGCATCATAACCAACCAAAGCATTTGCACAGCGCGAATGTCTGTGCGGCAGCGAATGCAGTACCAAGGGACAGTGGAAACCAGATAGTGCTTTCAGTGCTGGCAGCTTTCGTGTGGGCGCAATCGCTGGACGTTTCGAATTTGGCAGCCGGGCTCGGCCACAGTCACGTAGGCATTGTTGCATCATAACCAACCAAAGCCCTTGCAGAGCGCAAATGTCTGTGCGGCAGCGAATGCAGTTCCAAGGGACAGTGAAAACCAGGTAGAGCTTTCAGTGATGGCAGTATTTGTGTGGGCGAAATCGCTGGACGTTTCCAATTTGGCAGCCGGGCTCCGCCAGAGTCACATAGGCATTGTTGAATCATAACCAACCAAGGCTTTTGCATAGCGCGAATGTCTGTGCGGCAGCGAATGCAGTTCCAAGGGACAGTGAAAACCAGGTAGACCTTTCAGTGCTGGCAGCTTTCGTGTGGGCGCAATCGCTGGACGTTGAGAATTTGGCAGCCGGGCTCTGCCACAGTCACATAGGCATTGTTGCATCATAACCAACAAAGGCATTTGCAGAGCGCGAATGTCTGTGCGGCAGCGCATGCAGTTCTAACGGACAGTGAAAACCAGGTAGAACTTTCAGTGCTGGCAGCTTTCATGTGGGCGCAATCGCTGGACGTTTCGAATTTGGCAGCCGGGCTCTGCCAGAGTCACATAGGCATTGTTGCATCATAACCAACCAAAGCTCTTGCAGAGCGCGAATGTCTGTGCGGCAGCGAATGCAGTTCCAAGGGACAGTGAAAACCAGGTAGAGCTTTCAGTGCTGGCAGCTTTCGTGTGGGCGCAATCGCTGGACATTTCGAATTTGGCAGCCGGGCTCTCGACAGTCACATAGGCATTGTTGCGTCATAACCAACCAAGGCATTTGCAGAGCGCGAATGTCTGTGCGGCAGCGAATGCAGTTCCAAGGGACAGTGAAAACCAGGTAGAGCTTTCAGTGCTGGCAGCTTTCGTGTGGGCGCAATCGCTGGACGTTTCGAATTTGGCAGCCGGGCTCTGCCAGAGTCACATAGGCATTGTTGCATCATAACCAACCAAAGCCCTTGCAGAGTACAAATGTCTGTGCGGCAGCGAATGCAGTTCCAAGGGACAGTGAAAACCAGGTAGTGCTTTCAGTGCTGGCAGAATTTGTGTGGGCGCAATCGCTGTATGTTTCGAATTTGGCATCCGGGATCGGACAGAGTCACATAGGCATTGTTGCATCATAACCAACCAAGGCATTTGCACAGCGCGAATGTCTGTGCGGCAGCGAATGCAGTTCCAAGGGACACTGAAAACCAGGTAGAGATTTCAGTGCTGGCAGCTTTCGTGTGGGCGCAATCGCTGGACGTTTTGAATTTGGCAGCCGGGCTCGGCCAGAGTCACATAGGCATTGTTGCATCATAACCAACCAAGGCTTTTGCAGAGCACGAATGTCTGTGTGGCAGCGAATGCAGTTCCAAGGGACAGTGAAAACCAGGTAGAGCTTTCAGTGCTGGCAGTATTTGTGTGGGCGAAACCCCTGGACGTTTCGAATTTGGCAGCTGGGCTCTGCGACAGTCACATAGGAATTGTTGCATCATAACCAAAAAAGACATTTGAAGAGTGCGAATGTCTGTGCGGCAGCGAATGCAGTTCCAAGGGACCGTGAAAACCAGGTAGAGCTTTCAGTGCTGGCAGCTTTCGTGTGGGTGCAATCGCTGGACGTTGAGAATTTGGCAGCCGGGCTCTGCGACAGTCATATAGGCATTGTTGCATCATAACCAACCAAGGCATTTGCACAGCGCGAATGTCTGTGCGGCAGCGAATGCAGTTCCAAGGGACAGTGAAAACCAGGTAGACCTTTCAGTGCTGGCAGCTTTCGTGTGGGCGCAATCGCTGGACGTTTCGAATTTGGCAGCCGGGCTCGGCCAGGGTCACATAGGCATTGTTGCATCATAACCAACAAAAGCCCTTGCAGAGCGCAAATGTCTGTGCGGCAGCGAATGCAGTTCCAAGGGACAGTGAAAACCAGGTAGTGCTTTCAGTGCTGGCAGTATTTGTGTGGGCGCAATCGCTGGACGTTTCGAATTTGGCAGCCGGGCTCGGACAGAGTCACATAGGCATTGTTGCATCATAACCAACCAAGGCATTTGCAGAGCACGAAAGTCTGTGCGGCAGCGAATGCAGTTCCTAGGGACAGTGGAAACCAGGTAGAGCTTTCAGTGCTGGCAGTATTCATGTGGGCGCAATCGCTGGACGTTTTAAATTTGGTAGCCGGGCTCTGCCAGAGTCACATAGGGATTGTTGCATCATAACCAACCAAGGCTTTTGCAGAGCACGAATGTCTGTGCGGCAGCGCATGCAGTTCTAAAGGACAGTGAAAACCAGGTAGAGCTTTCAGTGTTGTCAGTATTCGTGTGGGCGCAATCGTTGACGTTTTAAATTTGGCAGCCGGGCTCGGCCAGAGTCACATAGGCATTGTTGCATCATAACCAACCAAGGCATTTGCAGAGCGCGAATGTCTGTGCGGCAGCGAATGCAGTTCCAAGGGACAGTGAAAACCAGGTAGAGCTTTCAGTGCTGGCAGCTTTCGTGTGGGAGCAATCGCTGGACGTTGAGAATTTGGCAGCCGGGCTCTGCCAGAGTCACATAGGCATTGTTGCATCATAACCAACCAAGGCTTTTGCATAGCGCGAATGTCTGTGCGGCAGCGAATGCAGATCCAAGGGACAGTGAAAACCAGGTAGAGCTTTCAGTGCTGGCAGCTTTCGTGTGGGCGCAATCACTGGACGTTTCGAATTTGGCAGCCGGGCTCTGCGACAGTCACATAGGCATTGTTGCATCATAACCAACCAAGGCTTTTGCAGAGCGCGAATGTCTGTGCGGCAGCGAATGCAGTAACAAGGGACAGTGAAAACCAGGTAGTGCTTTCAGTGCTGGCAGTATTCGTGTGGGCGCAATCGCTGGACGTTTAGAATTTGGCAGCCGGGCTCTGCGACAGTCACATAGGCATTGTTGCATCATAACCAACCAAGGCATTTGCACAGCACGAATGTCTGTGCGGCAGGACATGCAGTTCTAACGGACAGTGAAAACCAGGTAGAGCTTTCAGTGCTGGCAGTATTTGTGTGCGCCAAATCGCTGGACGTTTCCAATTTGGCAGCCGGGCTCTGTCAGAGTCACATAGGAATTGTTGCATCATAACCAACCAAACCTCTTCCAGAGCGAAAATGTCTGTGCGGCAGCGAATGCAGTTCCAAGGGACAGTGAAAACCAGGTAGACCTTTCAGTGCTGGCAACTTTCGTGTGGGCGCAATCGCTGGACGTTTTGAATTTGGCAGCCGGGCTCGGCCAGAGTCACATAGGCATTGTTGCATCATAACCAACCAAGGCATTTGCAGAGCGCGAATGTCTGTGCGGCAGCGAATGCAGTTCCAAGGGACAGTGAAAACTAGGTAGAGATTTCAGTGCTGGCAGCTTTCGTCTGGGCACAATCGCTGGACGTTGAGAATTTGGCAGCCGGGCTCTGCGACAGTCACATAGGCATTGTTGCATCATAACCAACCAAGGCATTTGTAGAGCGCGAATGTCTGTGCGGCAGCGAATGCAGTACCAAGGGACAGTGAAAACCAGGTAGTGCTTTCAGTGCTGGCAGTATTCGTGTGGGCGCAATCGCTGGACGTTGAGAATTTGGCAGCCGGGCTCTGCCAGAGTCACATAGGCATTGTTCCATCATAACTAAACAAGGCTTTTGCATAGCGCGAATGTCTGTGCGGCAGCGAATGCAGTTCTAAGGGACAGTGAAAACCAGGTAGAGCTTTCAGTGCTGGCAGCTTTCATGTGGGCGCAATCGCTGGACTTTTAGAATTTGGCAGCCGGGCTCTGCCAGAGTCACATAGGCATTGTTGCATCATAACCAACCAAGGCTCTTGCAGAGCGCGAATGTCTCTGCGGCAGCGAATGCAGTTCCAAGGGACAGTGAAAACCAGGTAGAGCTTTCAGTGCTGGCAGCTTTCGTGTGGGCGCTATCGCTGGACATTTCGAATTTGGCAGCCGGGCTCTGACAGAGTCACATAGGCATTGTTGCATCATAACCAACGAAAGCCCTTGCAGAGCGCAAATGTCTGTGCGGCAGCGAAGGCAGTTCCAAGGGACAGTGAAAACCAGGTAGAGCTTTCAGTGCTGGCAGCTTTCGTGTGGGCGCAATCGCTGGACGTTTCTAATTTGGCACCTGGGCTCGGCCAGAGTCACATAGGCATTGTTGCATCATAACCAACCAAGGCATTTGCACAGCGCGAATGTCTGTGCGGCAGCACATGCAGTTCTAACGGACAGTGAAAACCAGGTAGAGCTTTCAGTGCTGGCAGTATTTGTGTGCGCCAAATCGCTGGACGTTTCCAATTTGGCAGCCGGGCTCTGCCAGAGTCACATAGGAATTGTTGCATCATAACCAACCAAACCTCTTCCAGAGCGAAAATGTCTGTGCGGCAGCGAATGCAGTTCCAAGGGACAGTGAAAACCAGATAGAGCTTTCAGTGCTGGCAGCTTTCGTGTGGGCGCAATCGCTGGACGTTTTGAATTTGGCAGCCGGGCTCGGCCAGAGTCACATAGGCATTGTTGCATCATAACCAACCAAGGCATTTGCAGAGCGCGAATGTCTGTGCGGCAGCGAATGCAGTTCCAAGGGACAGTGAAAACTAGGTAGAGATTTCAGTGCTGGCAGCTTTCGTGTGGGCACAATCGCTGGACGTTGAGAATTTGGCAGCCGGGCTCTGCGACAGTCACATAGGCATTGTTGCATCATAACCAACCAAGGCATTTGTAGAGCGCGAATGTCTGTGCGGCAGCGAATGCAGTACCAAGGGACAGTGAAAACCAGGTAGTGCTTTCAGTGCTGGCAGTATTCGTGTGGGCGCAATCGCGGGACGTTTAGAATTTGGCAGCCGGGCTCTGCCAGAGTCACATAGGCATTGTTGCATCATAACTAAACAAGGCTTTTGCATAGCGCGAATGTCTGTGCGGCAGCGAATGCAGTTCTAAGGGACAGTGAAAACCAGGTAGAGCTTTCAGTGCTGGCAGCTTTCATGTGGGCGCAATCGCTGGACTTTTAGAATTTGGCAGCCGGGCTCTGCCAGAGTCACATAGGCATTGTTGCATCATAACCAACCAAGGCTCTTGCAGAGCGCGAATGTCTCTGCGGCAGCGAATGCAGTTCCAAGGGACAGTGAAAACCAGGTAGAGCTTTCAGTGCTGGCAGCTTTCGTGTGGGCGCAATCGCTGGACATTTCGAATTTGGCAGCCGGGCTCTGACAGAGTCACATAGGCATTGTTGCATCATAACCAACGAAAGCCCTTGCAGAGCGCAAATGTCTGTGCGGCAGCGAAGGCAGTTCCAAGGGACAGTGAAAACCAGGTAGAGCTTTCAGTGCTGGCAGCTTTCGTGTGGGCGCAATCGCTGGACGTTTCTAATTTGGCACCTGGGCTCGGCCAGAGTCACATAGGCATTATTGCATCATAACCAACCAAGGCATTTGCAGAGCGCGAATGTCTGTGCGGCAGCGCATGCAGTTCTAACGGACAGTGAAAACCAGGTAGAGCTTTCAATGCTGGCAACTTTCGTGTGGGCGCAATCGCTGGACATTTCCAATTTGGCAGCCGGGCTCTTCGACAGTCACATAGGCATTGTTGCATCATAACCAACCAAACCTCTTCCAGAGCGAAAATGTCTGTGCGGAAGCGAATGCAGTTCGAAGGGACAGTGAAAGCCAGGTACACCTTTCAGTGCTGGCAGCTTTCGTGTGGGCGCAATCACTGGACGTTGATAATTTGGCAGCCGGGTTCGGCCAGAGTCACATAGGCATTGTTGCATCATAACCAACCAAGGCATTTGCAGAGCGCGAATGTCTGTGCGGCAGCGAATGCAGTGCCAAGGGACAGTGAAAACCAGGTAGAGCTTTCAGTGCTGGCAGCTTTCGTGTGGGCGCAATCGCTGGACGTTTCGAATTTGGCAGCCGGGCTCGGCCACAGTCACATAGGCATTGTTGCATCATAACCAACCAAAGCATTTGCACAGCGCGAATGTCTGTGCGGCAGCGAATGCAGTACCAAGGGACAGTGGAAACCAGATAGTGCTTTCAGTGCTGGCAGCTTTCGTGTGGGCGCAATCGCTGGACGTTTCGAATTTGGCAGCCGGGCTCGGCCACAGTCACGTAGGCATTGTTGCATCATAACCAACCAAAGCCCTTGCAGAGCGCAAATGTCTGTGCGGCAGCGAATGCAGTTCCAAGGGACAGTGAAAACCAGGTAGAGCTTTCAGTGATGGCAGTATTTGTGTGGGCGAAATCGCTGGACGTTTCCAATTTGGCAGCCGGGCTCCGCCAGAGTCACATAGGCATTGTTGAATCATAACCAACCAAGGCTTTTGCATAGCGCGAATGTCTGTGCGGCAGCGAATGCAGTTCCAAGGGACAGTGAAAACCAGGTAGACCTTTCAGTGCTGGCAGCTTTCGTGTGGGCGCAATCGCTGGACGTTGAGAATTTGGCAGCCGGGCTCTGCCACAGTCACATAGGCATTGTTGCATCATAACCAACAAAGGCATTTGCAGAGCGCGAATGTCTGTGCGGCAGCGCATGCAGTTCTAACGGACAGTGAAAACCAGGTAGAACTTTCAGTGCTGGCAGCTTTCATGTGGGCGCAATCGCTGGACGTTTCGAATTTGGCAGCCGGGCTCTGCCAGAGTCACATAGGCATTGTTGCATCATAACCAACCAAAGCTCTTGCAGAGCACGAATGTCTGTGCGGCAGCGAATGCAGTTCCAAGGGACAGTGAAAACCAGGTAGAGCTTTCAGTGCTGGCAGCTTTCGTGTGGGCTCAATCTCTGGACATTTCGAATTTGGCAGCCGGGCTCTCGACAGTCACATAGGCATTGTTGCGTCATAACCAACCAAGGCATTTGCAGAGCGCGAATGTCTGTGCGGCAGCGAATGCAGTTCCAAGGGACAGTGAAAACCAGGTAGAGCTTTCAGTGCTGGCAGCTTTCGTGTGGGCGCAATCGCTGGACGTTTCGAATTTGGCAGCCGGGCTCTGCCAGAGTCACATAGGCATTGTTGCATCATAACCAACCAAACCCCTTGCAGAGTACAAATGTCTGTGCGGCAGCGAATACAGTTCCAAGGGACAGTGAAAACCAGGTAGTGCTTTCAGTGCTGGCAGAATTTGTGTGGGCGCAATCGCTGGATGTTTCGAATTTGGCATCCGGGATCGGACAGAGTCACATAGGCATTGTTGCATCATAACCAACCAAGGCATTTGCACAGCGCGAATGTCTGTGCGGCAGCGAATGCAGTTCCAAGGGACACTGAAAACCAGGTAGAGATTTCAGTGCTGGCAGCTTTCGTGTGGGCGCAATCGCTGGACGTTTCGAATTTGGCAGCCGGGCTCGGCCAGAGTCACATAGGCATTGTTGCATCATAACCAACCAAGGCTTTTGCAGAGCACGAATGTCTGTGTGGCAGCGAATGCAGTTCCAAGGGACCGTGAAAACCAGGTAGAGCTTTCAGTGCTGGCAGCTTTCGTGTGGGTGCAATCGCTGGACGTTGAGAATTTGGCAGCCGGGCTCTGCGACAGTCATATAGGCATTGTTGCATCATAACCAACCAAGGCATTTGCACAGCGCGAATGTCTGTGCGGCAGCGAATGCAGTTCCAAGGGACAGTGAAAACCAAGTAGAGCTTTCAGTGCTGGCAGCTTTCGTGTGGGCGCAATCGCTGGACGTTTCGAATTTGGCAGCCGGGCTCGGCCAGGGTCACATAGGCATTGTTGCATCATAACCAACAAAAGCCCTTGCAGAGCGCAAATGTCTGTGCGGCAGCGAATGCAGTTCCAAGGGACAGTGAAAACCAGGTAGTGCTTTCAGTGCTGGCAGTATTTGTGTGGGCGCAATCGCTGGACGTTTCGAATTTGGCAGCCGGGCTCGGACAGAGTCACATAGGCATTGTTGCATCATAACCAACCAAGGCATTTGCAGAGCACGAAAGTCTGTGCGGCAGCGAATGCAGTTCCTAGGGACAGTGGAAACCAGGTAGAGCTTTCAGTGCTGGCAGTATTCATGTGGGCGCAATCGCTGGACGTTGAGAATTTGGCAGCCGGGCTCTGCCAGAGTCACATAGGGATTGTTGCATCATAACCAACCAAGGCTTTTGCAGAGCACGAATGTCTGTGCGGCAGCGCATGCAGTTCTAAAGGACAGTGAAAACCAGGTAGAGCTTTCAGTGCTGGCAGCTTTCGTGTGGGCGAAATCGCTGGACGTTTCCAATTTGGCAGCCGGGCTCTGCGACAGTCACATAGGCATTGTTGCGTCATAACCAACCAAACCTATTCCAGAGCGAAAATGTCTGTGCGGCAGAGAATGCAGATCCAAGGGACAGTGAAAACCAGGTAGAGCTTTCAGTGCTGGCAGCTTTCGTGTGGGCGCAATCACTGGACGTTGATAATTTCGCAGCCGGGTTCGGCCAGAGTCACATAGGCATTGTTGCATCATAAGCAACCAAAGCCCTTGCAGAGCGCGAATGTCTGTGCGGCAGCGAATGCAGTTCCAAGGGACAGTGAAAACCAGGTTGTGCTTTCAGTGCTGGCAGTATTTGTGTGGGCGCAATCGCTGGACGTTTCGAATTTGGCAGCCGGGCTCGGACAGAGTCACATAGGCATTGTTGCTTCATAACCAACCAAGGCATTTGCACAGTGCGAATGTCTGTGCGGCAGCGCATGCAGTTCCAAGGGACAGTGAAAACCAGGTAGAGCTTTCAGTGCTGGCAGCTTTCGTGTGGGCGCAATCGCTGGACGTTTCGAATTTGGCAACCGGGCTCGGCCAGAGTCCCACAGGCATTGTTGCATTATAACCAACCAAGGCATTTGCAGAGCTCGAATGTCTGTGCGGCAGCGAATGCAGTTCCAAGGGACAGTGAAAACCAGGTAGAGCTTTCAGTGCTGGCAGTAATTGTGTGGGCGAAACCGCTGGACGTTTCGAATTTGGCAGCCGGGCTCTGCGACAGTCACATAGGCATTGTTGCATCATAACCAACCAAGGCATTTGAAGAGTGCGAATGTCTGTGCGGCAGCGAATGCAGTACCAAGGGACAGTGGAAACCAGATAGTGCTTTCAGTGCTGGCAGCTTTCGTGTGGGCGCAATCGCTGGACGTTTCGAATTTGGCAGCCGGGCTCGGCCACAGTCACGTAGGCATTGTTGCATCATAACCAACCAAAGCCCTTGCAGAGCGCAAATGTCTGTGCGGCAGCGAATGCAGTTCCAAGGGACAGTGAAAACCAGGTAGAGCTTTCAGTGATGGCAGTATTTGTGTGGGCGAAATCGCTGGACGTTTCCAATTTGGCAGCCGGGCTCCGCCAGAGTCACATAGGCATTGTTGAATCATAACCAACCAAGGCTTTTGCAGAGCACGAATGTCTGTGCGGCAGCGAATGCAGTTCCAAGGGACAGTGAAAACCAGGTAGACCTTTCAGTGCTGGCAGCTTTCGTGTGGGCGCAATCGCTGGACGTTGAGAATTTGGCAGCCGGGCTCTGCCACAGTCACATAGGCATTGTTGCATCATAACCAACAAAGGCATTTGCAGAGCGCGAATGTCTGTGCGGCAGCGCATGCAGTTCTAACGGACAGTGAAAACCAGGTAGACCTTTCAGTGCTGGCAGCTTTCATGTGGGCGCAATCGCTGGACGTTTCGAATTTGGCAGCCGGGCTCTGCCAGAGTCACATAGGCATTGTTGCATCATAACCAACCAAAGCTCTTGCAGAGCACGAATGTCTGTGCGGCAGCGAATGCAGTTCCAAGGGACAGTGAAAACCAGGTAGAGCTTTCAGTGCTGGCAGCTTTCGTGTGGGCTCAATCGCTGGACATTTCGAATTTGGCAGCCGGGCTCTCGACAGTCACATAGGCATTGTTGCGTCATAACCAACCAAGGCATTTGCAGAGCGCGAATGTCTGTGCGGCAGCGAATGCAGTTCCAAGGGACAGTGAAAACCAGGTAGAGCTTTCAGTGCTGGCAGCTTTCGTGTGGGCGCAATCGCTGGACGTTTCGAATTTGGCAGCCGGGCTCTGCCAGAGTCACATAGGCATTGTTGCATCATAACCAACCAAAGCCCTTGCAGAGTACAAATGTCTGTGCGGCAGCGAATGCAGTTCCAAGGGACAGTGAAAACCAGGTAGTGCTTTCAGTGCTGGCAGAATTTGTGTGGGCGCAATCGCTGGATGTTTCGAATTTGGCATCCGGGATCGGACAGAGTCACGTAGGCATTGTTGCATCATAACCAACCAAGGCATTTGCACAGCGCGAATGTCTGTGCGGCAGCGAATGCAGTTCCAAGGGACACTGAAAACCAGGTAGAGATTTCAGTGCTGGCAGCTTTCGTGTGGGCGCAATCGCTGGACGTTTCGAATTTGGCAGCCGGGCTCTGCCAGAGTCACATAGGCATTGTTGCATCATAACCAACCAAGGCTTTTGCAGAGCACGAATGTCTGTGTGGCAGCGAATGCAGTTCCAAGGGACCGTGAAAACCAGGTAGAGCTTTCAGTGCTGGCAGCTTTCGTGTGGGTGCAATCGCTGGACGTTGAGAATTTGGCAGCCGGGCTCTGCGACAGTCATATAGGCATTGTTGCATCATAACCAACCAAGGCATTTGCACAGCGCGAATGTCTGTGCGGCAGCGAATGCAGTTCCAAGGGACAGTGAAAACCAGGTAGACCTTTCAGTGCTGGCAGCTTTCGTGTGGGCGCAATCGCTGGACGTTTCAAATTTGGCAGCCGGGCTCGGCCAGGGTCACATAGGCATTGTTGCATCATAACCAACAAAAGCCCTTGCAGAGCGCAAATGTCTGTGCGGCAGCGAATGCAGTTCCAAGGGACAGTGAAAACCAGGTAGTGCTTTCAGTGCTGGCAGTATTTGTGTGGGCGCAATCGCTGGACGTTTCGAATTTGGCAGCCGGGCTCGGACAGAGTCACATAGGCATTGTTGCATCATAACCAACCAAGGCATTTGCAGAGCACGAAAGTCTGTGCGGCAGCGAATGCAGTTCCTAGGGACAGTGGAAACCAGGTAGAGCTTTCAGTGCTGGCAGTATTCATGTGGGCGCAATCGCTGGACGTTGAGAATTTGGTAGCCGGGCTCTGCCAGAGTCACATAGGGATTGTTGCATCATAACCAACCAAGGCTTTTGCAGAGCACGAATGTCTGTGCGGCAGCGCATGCAGTTCTGAAGGACAGTGAAAACCAGGTAGAGCTTTCAGTGCTGGCAGCTTTCGTGTGGGCGAAATCGCTGGACGTTTCCAATTTGGCAGCCGGGCTCTGCGACAGTCACATAGGCATTGTTGCGTCATAACCAACCAAACCTATTCCAGAGCGAAAATGTCTGTGCGGCAGAGAATGCAGATCCAAGGGACAGTGAAAACCAGGTAGAGCTTTCAGTGCTGGCAGCTTTCGTGTGGGCGCAATCACTGGACGTTGATAATTTCGCAGCCGGGTTCGGCCAGAGTCACATAGGCATTGTTGCATCATAAGCAACCAAAGCCCTTGCAGAGCGCGAATGTCTGTGCGGCAGCGAATGCAGTTCCAAGGGACAGTGAAAACCAGGTTGTGCTTTCAGTGCTGGCAGTATTTGTGTGGGCGCAATCGCTGGACGTTTCGAATTTGGCAGCCGGGCTCGGACAGAGTCACATAGGCATTGTTGCTTCATAACCAACCAAGGCATTTGCACAGTGCGAATGTCTGTGCGGCAGCGCATGCAGTTCCAAGGGACAGTGAAAACCAGGTAGAGCTTTCAGTGCTGGCAGCTTTCGTGTGGGCGCAATCGCTGGACGTTTCGAATTTGGCAACCGGGCTCGGCCAGAGTCCCACAGGCATTGTTGCATTATAACCAACCAAGGCATTTGCAGAGCTCGAATGTCTGTGCGGCAGCGAATGCAGTTCCAAGGGACAGTGAAAACCAGGTAGAGCTTTCAGTGCTGGCAGTAATTGTGTGGGCGAAACCGCTGGACGTTTCGAATTTGGCAACCGGGCTCTGCGACAGTCACATAGGCATTGTTGCATCATAACCAACCAAGGCATTTGAAGAGTGCGAATGTCTGTGCGGCAGCGAATGCAGTTCCAAGGGACAGTGAAAACCAGGTAGAGCTTTCAGTGCTGGCAGCTTTCGTGTGGGCGCAATCGCTAGACATTTCGAATTTGGCAGCCGGGCTCTGCGACAGTCACACAGGCATTGTTGCATCATGACCAACCAAACCTCTTCCAGAGCAAAAATGTCTGTGTGGCAGCGAATGCAGTTCCAAGGGACAGTAAAAACCAGGTAGAGATTTCAGTGCTGGCAGCTTTCGTGTGGGCGCAATCGCTTGAAGATTCGAATTTCGCAGCATGGCTCTGCGACAGTCACATAGGTATTGTTGCATCATAACCAACCAAGGCATTTGCAGAGCGCGAATGTCTGTGCGGCAGCGAATGCAGTTCCAAGGGACAGTGCAAACCAGGTAGACCTTTCAGTGTTGGCAGCTTTCGTGTGGGCGGAATCGTTGGACGTTTAGAATTTGGCAGCCATGCTCTGCCAGAGTCACATAGGCATTGTTGCATCATAACCAACCAAGGCTTTTGCACAGCGCGAATGTCTGTGCGGCAGCGCATGCAGTTCCAAGGGACAGTGAAAACCAGGTAGAGCTTTCAGTGCTGGCAGCTTTCGTGTGGGCGAAATCGCTGGACGTTTCCAATTTGGCAGCCGGGCTCTGCGACAGTCACATAGGCATTGTTGCGTCATAACCAACCAAACCTATTCCAGAGCGAAAATGTCTGTGCGGCAGAGAATGCAGATCCAAGGGACAGTGAAAACCAGGTAGAGCTTTCAGTGCTGGCAGCTTTCGTGTGGGCGCAATCACTGGACGTTGATAATTTCGCAGCCGGGTTCGGCCAGAGTCACATAGGCATTGTTGCATCATAAGCAACCAAAGCCCTTGCAGAGCGCGAATGTCTGTGCGGCAGCGAATGCAGTTCCAAGGGACAGTGAAAACCAGGTTGTGCTTTCAGTGCTGGCAGTATTTGTGTGGGCGCAATCGCTGGACGTTTCGAATTTGGCAGCCGGGCTCGGACAGAGTCACATAGGCATGGTTGCATCATAACCAACCAAGGCATTTGCACAGTGCGAATGTCTGTGCGGCAGCGCATGCAGTTCCAAGGGACAGTGAAAACCAGGTAGAGCTTTCAGTGCTGGCAGCTTTCGTGTGGGCGCAATCGCTGGACGTTTCGAATTTGGCAACCGGGCTCGGCCAGAGTCCCACAGGCATTGTTGCATTATAACCAACCAAGGCATTTGCAGAGCTCGAATGTCTGTGCGGCAGCGAATGCAGTTCCAAGGGACAGTGAAAACCAGGTAGAGCTTTCAGTGCTGGCAGTAATTGTGTGGGCGAAACCGCTGGACGTTTCGAATTTGGCAGCCGGGCTCTGCGACAGTCACATAGGCATTGTTGCATCATAACCAACCAAGGCATTTGAAGAGTGCGAATGTCTGTGCGGCAGCGAATGCAGTTCCAAGGGACAGTGAAAACCAGGTAGAGCTTTCAGTGCTGGCAGCTTTCGTGTGGGCGCAATCGCTGGACATTTCGAATTTGGCAGCCGGGCTCTGCGACAGTCACACAGGCATTGTTGCATCATGACCAACCAAACCTCTTCCAGAGCAAAAATGTCTGTGTGGCAGCGAATGCAGTTACAAGGGACAGTAAAAACCAGGTAGAGATTTCAGTGCTGGCAGCTTTCGTGTGGGCGCAATCGCTTGAAGATTCGAATTTGGCAGCGTGGCTCTGCGACAGTCACATAGGTATTGTTGCATCATAACCAACCAAGGCATTTGCAGAGCGCGAATGTCTGTGCGGCAGCGAATGCAGTTCCAAGGGACAGTGCAAACCAGGTAGACCTTTCAGTGTTGGCAGCTTTCGTGTGGGCGGAATCGTTGGACGTTTAGAATTTGGCAGCCATGCTCTGCCAGAGTCACATAGGCATTGTTGCATCATAACCAACCAAGGCTTTTGCACAGCGCGAATGTCTGTGCGGCAGCGCATGCAGTTCCAAGGGACAGTGAAAACCAGGTAGAGCTTTCAGTGCTGGCAGTATTTGTGTAGGAGAAATCGCTGGACGTTTCCAATTTGGCAGCCAGGCTCTGCGACAGTCACATAGGTATTGTTGCATCATAACCAACCAAGGCATTTGCAGAGCGCGAATGTCTGTGCGGCAGCGAATGCAGTTCCAAGGGACAGTGAAAACCAGGTAGAGCTTGCAGTGCTGGCAGTATTCCTGTGGGCGCAATCGCTGGACGTTTAGAATTTGGCAGCCGGGCTCGGACAGAGTCACATAGGCATTGTTGCATCATAACCAACCAAGGCATTTACACAGCGCGAATGTCTGTGCGGCAGCGAATGCAGTTCCAATGGACAGTGGAAACCAGGTACAGCTTTCAGTGCTGGCAGCTTTCGTGTGGGCGCAATCGCTGGACGTTTCGAATTTGGCAGCCGGGCTCTGCCAGAGTCACATAGGCATTGTTGCATCCTAATCTACCAAAGCATTTGCAAAGCGCGAATGTATGTGCGGCAGCGCATGCAGTTCTAATGGACAGTGGAAACCAGGTAAAACTTTCAGTGCTGGCAGCTTTCGTGTGGGCGCAATCGCTGGACGTTTCGAATTTGGCAGCCGGGCTCTGCCAGAGTCACATAGGCATTGTTGCATCCTAATCTACCAAAGCATTTGCAAAGCGCGAATGTCTGTGCGGCAGCGCATGCAGTTCCAAGGGACAGTGAAAACCAGGTAGAGCTTTCAGTGCTGCCAGCTTTCGTGTGGGCGCAATCGCTGGAAGTTTCGAATTTGGCAGGGTGGCTCTGCGACAGTCACATAGGTATTGTTGCATCATAACCAACCAAGGCATTTGCAGAGCGCGAATGTCTGTGCGGCAGCGAATTCAGTTCCAAGGGACAGTGAAAACCAGGTAGAGCTTTCAGTGCTGGCAGCTTTCGTGTGGGCGCAATCGCTGGACGTTTCGAATTTGGCAGCCGGGCTCTGCCAGAGTCACATAGGCATTGTTGCATCATAACCTACCAAAGCATTTGCACAGTGCGAATGTCTGTGCGGCATCGAATGCAGTTCCAAGGGACAGTGGAAACCAGGTAGAGCTTTCACTGCTGGCAGCTTTCGTGTGGGCGCAATCGCTGGACGTTTCGAATTTGGCAGCAGGGCTCGGCCAGAGTCACATAGGCATTGTTGCATCATAACCAACCAAGGCTCTTGCAGAGCGAGAATGTCTGTGCGGCAGCGCATGCAGTTCCAAGGGACAGTGAAAACCAGGTAGACCTTTCAGTGCTGGCAGCTTTCGTGTGGGCGCAATCGCTGGACGTTGAGAATTTGGCAGCCGGGCTCTCGACAGTCACATAGGCATTGTTGCATCATAACCAACCAAGGCATTTGCAGAGCGCGAATGTCTGTTCGGCAGCGCATGCAGTTCCAAGGGACAGTGAAAACCAGGTAGACCTTTCAGTGCTGGCAGCTTTCGTGTGGTCGCAATCGCTGGACATTTAGAATTTGGCAGCCGGGCTCTGCCAGAGTCACATAGGCATTGTTGCATCATAACCTACCAAGGCTTTTGCACAGCGCAACTGTCTGTGCGGCAGCGCATGCAGTTCCAAGGGACAGTGAAAACCAGGTAGAGCTTTCAGTGCTGGCAGGTTTCGTTTGGGCGCAATCGCTGGACGTTTTGAATTTGGCAGCCGGGCTCGGACAGAGTCACATAGGCATTGTTGCATCATAACCAACCAAACCTCCTCCAGAGCGAAAATGTCTGTGCGGCAGCGAATGCAGTTCCAAGGGACAGTGAAAACCAGGTAGAGCTTTCAGTGCTGGCAGCTTTCGTGTGGGCGCAATCGCTGGACGTTTCGAATTTGGCAGCCGGGCTCGGCCAGTGTCACATAGGCATTGTTGCATCATAACCAACCAAGGCTCTTGCAGAGCGCGAATGTCTGTGCGGCAGCGAATGCAGTTCCAAGGGACAGTGAAAACCAGGTAGAGCTTTCAGTGCTTGCAGTATTCGTGTGGGCGCAATCGCTGGACGTTTAGAATTTGGCAGCCGGGCTCAGCCAGAGTCACACAGGCATTGTTGCATCATAACCAACCAAAGCTTTTGCAGAGCACGAATGTCTGAGCGGCAGCGAATGCATTTCCAAGGGATAGTGAAAACCAGGTAGATCTTTCAGTGCTGGCAGCTTTCGTGTGGGCGCAATCGCTGGACTTTTCGAATTTGGCAGCCTGCTCTGCCAGAGTCACATAGGCATTGTTGCATCATAACCAACCAAAGCTCTTGCAGAGCGCGAATGTCTGTGCGGCAGCGAATGTAGTTCCAAGGGACAGTGAAAACCAGGTAGAGCTTTAGGTGCTGGCAGTATTCGTGTGGGCGCAATCGCTGGACGTTGAGAATTTGGCAACCGGCTCTGCCAGAGTCACATAGGCATTGTTGCATCATAACAAAGCAAGGCATTTGCAGAGCGCGAATGTCTGTGCGGCAGCGAATGCAGTTCCAAGGGACAGTGAAAACCAGGTAGAGCTTTCAGTGCTGGCAGCTTTCGTGTGGGCGCAATCCTGGACGTTTCGATTTTCGCAGCCAAGATTTGCCAGAGTCACATAGGCATTGTTGAATCATAACCAACCAACGAAAGCATTTGCAGAGCGCGAATGTCTGTGCGGCAGCGAATGCAGTTCCAAGGGACAGTGAAAACCAGGTAGAGCTTTCAGTGCTGGCAGCTTTCGTGTGGGCGCAATCGCTGGACGTTGAGAATTTGGCAGCCGGGCTCTACCAGAGTCACATAGGCATTGTTGCATCATAACCAACCAAGGCATTTGCACTGCGCGAATGTCTGTGCGGCAGCGAATGCAGTTCCAAGGGACAGTGAAAACCAGGTAGACCTTTCAGTGCTTGCAATATTCGTGTGGGCGCAATCGCTCGACGTTTCGAATTTGGCAGCCGGCCTCGGCCAGAGTCAGATAGGCATTGTTGCATCATAACCAACAAAGCCATCTGCAGAGCGCGAATGTCTGTGCGGCAGTGAATGCACTTCCAAGGGATAGTTAAAACCAGGTAGAGCTTTCAGTGCTGGCAGCTTTCATGTGGGCGCAATCGCTGGACTTTTCGAATTTGGCAGCCTGCTCTGCCAGAGTCACATAGGCATTGTTGCTTCATAACCAACCAAGGCATCTGCAGACCGCGAATGTCTTTGCGGCAGCAAATGCAGTTCCAAGGGACAGTGAAAACCAGGTAGACCTTTCAGTGCTTGCAGTAATCGTGTGGGCGCAATCGCTGGACGTTGAGAATTTGGCAGCCGGGCTCTGCCAGAGTCACATAGGCATTGTTGCATCATAACCAACCAAGGCTTTTGCACAGCGCGAATGTCTGTGTGGCAGCGAATACAGTTCAAAGGGACAGTGAAAACCAGGTAGAGCTTTCAGTGCTGGCTGCTTTCATGTGGGCTCAAACGCTGGACGTTTAGCATTTGGCAGCCGGGCACGGCCAGAGTCACATAGGTACTGTTGCATCATAACTAACTAAGGCATTTGCAGAGCGCGAATGTCTGTGCGGCAGCGAATGCAGTTCCAAGGGACAGTGAAAACCAGGTAGACCTTTCAGTGCTGGCAGCTTTCGTGTGGGCGCAATCGCTGGACGTTTCGAATTTGGCAGCCGGGCTCTGCCAGAGTCACATAGGCATTGTTGCATCATAACCAACCAAGGCTTTTGCAGAGCACGAATGTCTGTGTGGCAGCGAATGCAGTTCCAAGGGATAGTGAAAACCAGGTAGACCTTTCAGTGCTTGCAGTATTCGTGTGGGCGCAATCGCTCGACGTTTCGAATTTGGCAGCCGGGCTCGGCCAGCGTCAGGCATTGTTGCATCATAACCAACCAAAGCTCTTGCAGAGCGCAAATGTCTGTGCGGCAGCGAATGCACTTCCAAGGGACAGTGAAAACCAGGTAGACCTTTCAGTGCTTGCAGTATTCGTGTGGGCGCAATCGCTGGACGTTTCGAAATTGGCAACCGGGCTCTGCCAGATTCACATAGGCATTGTTGCATCATAACCAACCAAGGCATTTGCACAGCGCGAAAGCCTGTGCGGCAGCGCATGCACCTTTGCAGCTGCTTTGAGCTTCAGGGAGTTAAAATCTTTCCTGTCTTTCACTAGTCTAATGGTTTCTTTAGCCAAGTCTTGAATTATGTTCATATCTCTCTTTTTCTATCTATCTATCTAAAACCTTTCTGATAAGATCATCCCTTGTAGAGAGGCGACCTCATTAGAGGCAGCTTGTACTTAACATATGATTACAAGTTGGTTTTTATTGTTTATGAAAAGTCATCATGCTTTAATTTTCTTTCCTTACCAATAGGAATATTTCTCTGTGCCTGTGTGCAGCCAGTTCTCGCAGGAGAGCAGCTGGGAGATGATGCAATGGAGCTGTAACATCCAGCTGCAGAGATCAGTGGAGAAGTCTGATGCAAGGACACTGATGTACGTCCCGGGTGGCCAGTGACAGAAATGGTGGACATTAGGGAGGTCAGGAGCAAAGTTCTCCATGTAGTGTTTTCCTGCCTGTCCAGACCTCCTGAGGAGACACTCTGGATCATTAACACTTGGAGGATGCTTCCATCACCTCTTCTCTAAACTGAAAAGTAATTAAAAATATCCTTTGAAATAAAAAATCATTTTTATTAGATGCACTTTGATATCTTCCTCTTTAAGTACACTATGAAACCTCTCTAATTACCTGAACAAATCTTGAAGACTTGAAGGAAATTACAGGAAGAGACATGGCACGTTAGGGCTTTCTGTATTTTAATGAGCCCCATGGTGCATTTGGTGCTGAGTCCATGGACCTCCGATCCTGAGGGAAGATTGAACAAACTGCTCAGGAAGTCAGAAGCAAAACTCAAAGTACCTTGAAGCATTAATGGGCCCCACTGAGGGCCATTACTGACAAAGCCTCCCCATGGCCTTGTTAGAGCAGAGGACTGGAGGCCATGATTGCAGGTAGGCACAGGCACTGTGCAGGCAGCTGTAATGCTGAGGAAAGCCTTGGTTTCTTTTAGGAAGCAGAAAGGCCAAGCCCTGACCCCCAGGCCCTGGGAAGGCAGACCCTGTCCCTCAAGCGTGGCTCAGGGCTCTTCCTGGGGGTGGTGGGGTGTGAGAGTGAGCAACGCCAAGTGTAGGAGAATTCTATGACCCCTCCCAGCCTCCCAAAGAAGGGGCAAGGACAAAACAAGGTCCAGAGCCTCAAAACAAGTTTTGCTTGGTAGGCCTAGGTGGCAGAGGCAACTGTCATAACCGAGGCGACAAAGACCTTGGTTTTGATGGGCGTTTCAGCCTTGCCAGAGCACTTGGCCATCTCTACTGTAGGCTGTCCTACACTGTCCCATGCCTGCACCTCTTTCCCTTCAGGCTGTAGACACCCATCTTGCTTTCCCACCTAGCTCTCACCCCAGCATTTCTATACCTTCACTGATGTCTCGCCACCCTCACTGCCTTTTCCTTGAAACACAAAGCCATGGGCTGATCCAGACTCCCTCTGGTGACCTCTTGCACCACAAGGATACTCTTTGAGTTGTAGGAGAGCAGTACACTGACGACCTTGACTTAATAAACACATCTCTGAACTAGGATCATGGGCGAGGGACCAAGAGGAAAAAGGGAAACAAGGAAAGCAGAAGAAGGAACAACAAGATAACTATAAGCCAATGAAATGCTGTGTGATAAAAGTTACAGAGCCAATTAGATGGGTAGAATAAGCACGTGCATTGCGCGTGCTTCACGTGAACCGGTCGGGATAAGTATAAAAGGAGTGTTGTCAGGGAAATAAAGGTCTCCCCCTACTATCAGCACCGGAGTCCGTGTCTCATTCCCTTCGTTGAGTGACATTTCTTTTTCAACACATCTAGTCTGAACCTTCTAAGCTGCACTTTGTGGAGGTTTCCTTCTCTTCCCACTACCAGGAAAACTCCATCATCTCTGAGACACCCTTCAAGCAGTTGCATGCTACTGCTATAGTGCCCTGAACCTCCACTTCACCAGGCTAAAGAAGCTTAAGCCTCTCAGCGTCCCCCAACCCCCATCCTGGCTGATGTCCTCTGGGGCCGCTCCAGTTCTTCCCCACTCCTCCAGACCAAGGAACCCCACACCCAAACACACTAGTCCAGCTATCACCACACCAGTGCTGAGGCAAGGGGGGTGATGATAACTCTGTTGTCTGGGTGGCCATGCTCCTCCTAATACAGCGCTGTGTGTAGTTGGCCTTTTTCACTGTTTCTACTCTTTTGCTCTATCAAATGGCATTTTAAATGGTACTTCACAGAGTCTGCGTGCCTTTCTTACTGGGGATGTAACAAAAGAGAACCTCCAGGTTCAAACAACCACCGAGTCATGCGCCTGCTGCTAGCTATCAGATTCTCAGGCAGAAGTGATGTCATAGTCAACCCCCCAGCCCTGTGTCTGCTGATGGCCAATCACTCAAGGAGACTGGAGACCAAAGTGGCCTCATACTCGCCTTCACAGCCATGTGCCTCCTACTGGCCTATGAGCTTCTCAGACATAATGGATTCATAAGGATAGCCCAACCCATCACCCTTCTTGTGGCCTATCAACTGACCAGACAAAAGTAACCTCACCATCATCTTCCAAGCCACGTGCCTGCTGCTGGTCTTTCAGCTTCTCCAGTAGACACAACCAAGCCATGTACCTGCTGCTGTCCCATCAGGTCTTCCAGTGGAAGGAATGTGACAGCCCATATCCAAGCCCTCTGCCTTGATGGGTCTACCAGGTACTCAGGGAAAGGGATTTACACCATTCAATTGCCAAGCACATGCCTTCTGCTGGCCTACTAGGGATGCTGGCAGGTGTGAGCCTAAAAGCAAATATCCCAGCCATCAGTCAAGGGCTGACCTATCAGCTACTGCAGAAAGAAGTGACCTCGCGGTCCCTTTCCCAGCCATTTTCCTGCTGCTGGCCTATCAACTCCACAGCAAGATGTGACCTCACTGCCACCTTCACAGCCTTGTGCCTCCTGTCGGCCTATGAGATCCGGAAGCACAGCTGGCCTCACCAGAGCATTCCCACCATCTCCTCCTTGTGGTCTATGAGCTGATTAGATACAGGTCACCTCACACTCCTCTTCCAATGCCTTGTGACTGCTCTGAGACCTCATGGTCCCTGCCCTGCCTTCAAGGGGCCAAACAGAGTAAGTTAGGGTTAGGAGAGGGGACAAAGATGAGGGGCTTACAGCACAAGAATGAAGACTTTGGGGGTTAGGTTAGGGCATAAGAGATTAGATCTCACCTTTCAGTGTTGCGGATTGGGCAAAGGCTTAGGGAGAGGGTTTGGTGGTGTTCTGAGGGTGCCTGGTTAGTGTTAAGGCTGTGGGCTAGCTTTGTGGGTTAGGGTTTTGTTTAGGGCTGGGGTGAGGGCTAGGGGTGAGGCTAGCATTGTAAAGCTAAGGATAGAGGATAGGGGAAGCAATAGGATAAGAGTAAGGGTAAAGAGTTATGGGTTTGGGATTTGTCTTAGATGTAAGGTCTGAGGTTCGGGATGGCGTAAGCTCAGTCAGGTTAGTAACAGTGGATTACTGTCAGGGTGAGGAGGGGCATTTAGGGGTCGGGTTAGGGCTTACAAGTACTGGTTAGACATAGTGTAAGGCCAAATAGGAATGTTTTCACAGTCTGTGTTTTCACAGTAACATCACCAGAAGCCATTTTACTTCCTCTTTAGTGTCTGCTGGCCAAGCCTCTCTTCCTTCCCCCAAATCTCCCGTCTCTCTTGCCCAGGCTCCTCCTGTCCTCCCCAGATGTGTCATCTTGTTGGGGGCAGCTTTCTGATGACCTTCACGACCTCAGAGTATCTCTCTCCCCACTGCTGACCAGTCAGAAGTGACCTCCCAGCCACCATCCAAGGGGACATACTGTCTGCTCTGCTTGAGAGGCCTCTTCACAGCCTACCCAGCAGCACTGGAGGAAGGTGATGCCCTGCACCATCCCAGAGGTACCCTGCCTGCAAACCCGCTCCGTACCAGAAGGGTTTCTGGGTTACCTTTCCCACATGGGTGCCTCAGTTACCACAGGGTGTCTTGGAGGCAGCGACCACCTCTGCGCAAACATCTGAGTCGAGCCCAGAACGTAAATTGTAGAAAACATTGAAACCTATGCAGAAAAAGAAGTCTATCTAATAGCTGAAAAATTCTTAATTTCCAGCATTGCTAGGCTTTGAATGATTTTTAATGAAATTTTGCCGATCACTGAGGAATGGTGCTAGTATCTGGCTCCCCGAAGGACTTTGTACCACTGATGGTGTTTGTTCCTGATTGTCCAGCCAACATCCCACCCACCACATCATCCACTTCTTCAGTCCAGATGTCAGCAATCTGCTCTAAGGAGACCATGGGAGACCACATCCAAGTTCTTGCAAACGTCCAGATACACAACATGCCCTGCTTTCCCCTCCCACATGGGTTCAGCAATCCCCTTCTTGTCCTCCAAGTGTCTGGACATGGCTGCAAGAGCATTTCCCCATCACCTTTCCAGGGACTGAGGTGAAGCTGACCAGCCTGTACTTCTCCCAATCCTCCTTCTTGCCCTTCTTGAAGATGGGTTTGAAATTTGCCTTTTCTGAGGACCTTGGCACCTCCCTGATCTCTCTGGCTTTTCCAAGATATTTGAGAGAGGTGTCACGCTGATGCCAGCCAGCTCCACGAGCACCTCTCTGCCCCTTCCCACACCAAAAGCCTTCTCCATATCCCACCCTTGCAGGGGAGTGCCTGGCACACAGCACACACCTCTCCAGGTCCTCAGGTCCTGTTCAGAAGAGAACCAGCAGTGACTTCTCCCTGCAGGCCCATGAGAGGCCCAATGGGCTCTCTGTGCAGCTCACAGCTTTTCTGAGCATTTTTCTCAGTGTTCCACTCACCCCAACCTTTCTGGTCCACAGGCTGTAGAGGAGGGGATTGTGCAGGGCTGTGAGAATGGTGTAGAAAAAGGGCTTTGCCAAACTATCTCAGGAGGGTTGTTCTGAGCATCACACAGGCAGGGATGAGGGTACTGTAGAAAACTGTAGTGGCACTGGTGAGGTGAGAGGAGCAGGTGGAGAAGGCCTTCTGTCTGCCCGTGCTGGATGGGAGAGCTGCCCATCCAGGGCCAGCTCTGATGCACACACGGGTTAACTGTGTGAGCAGGAAGAGGAGGAGGGGATCTAAAAAGCGGGTTATTAAAGGAAAGAGCATGAGTGTCACAGTGTCCCTACGTGGGAGCTCCAGCAATGGGGTGAAATCACAGCAGTGGTCCGCTCCACAGGGGCCACAGAACTATATTTGGGACATGACTGAAATGATTACTGTCGATGCAGAAATGCCCCTAGCAAAGGTGCAGCTGCCCTCTGGAGACAGACCTGAGTTCATGAGTCTTGTAGAGAGCAGGGGGTGGCACACAGCCCAGTAGTGATCGTAGGATGTGGTCACCAGTAGTACACACTCTGTACATGCAAAAGGTGCAGGAAACAATACTAACACCGTGATGGGCAGAGATGGTGCTGTCCCAGTCATGAAGCTGGCCAGGAGCTAGGGCAGGGTGGTGGATCTGTAGAAGATCTCCAGGGAAGACAAATGCCCCAAGAAGAAGCCCATGGGGGTGTGCAGATGCTGGTTTGCCACCACCTGCCTGATGATGAGGGTTTTCCCAAGCACAAACACTGTGTAGGTCATGAGAGAGAGAGACGGAACAGATTTGCCTAAGGGCTGGGAACATTCCCCATTCTGTAGGTATGGGGGACTCCATGATTGCCCTATTGCCCTTTCTCCACCTATGAGGAAGAAGATTTGGTTCATTTTTACTTGCTGGAGCCTCAGACAGAAGAAGCCATGCCAGTACATTTAGTTAGTTTAATTAGAGAAGGAGTATAGCTCCTTATTTACACACTCTCTGGGTCACACTAGTGAGGAAGATAATGAAGTACAAGTGGGGTGTCCACATTTCTTTGTGGACAACGTTATCACAAGTTAAAAACACAAGAAAAGAAAAAAAAATCTCGTCCAACACCAATGATAACAACAAAAATGAATAAAGAAAGGCTGGGCCTGTAATGAGTTAGACTATGAGTCATATGTTGAAGAAGATGGACACTCTACAGCTTCTGGAAAACATTCAGTCATCAGTTTCCACACTGCTTCCTTGAGCTCCTGGTTCCTCATGCTGTAGATGAGGGGGTTCACTGCTGGAGGCACCACCGCGTACAGAGCAGCAACCATTAGATTCAGGGATGGGGAGGAGATGGAGCGGGGCTTCAGGTAGGCAAACGTGGCGGTGCTCAAAAACAGAGAGACCACAGCCAGGTGAGGGAGGCACGTGGAAAAGACTTTGTGCTGGCCCTGCTCAGAGGGGATCCTCAGCACAGCCCTGAAAATCTGCACATAGGACAGCACAATGAAAACAAAACACGCCAAAAAGGCAAAAGCACTAAACACAAGAAGTCTAAACTCCCTGAGGTAGGCATCTGAGCAGGAGAGCTTGAGGATTTGGGGAAGTTCACAGAAGAACTGGTCCACAGCATTTCCTTGGCAGAGTGGTAGTGAAAATGTATTGGCAGTGTGCAGAAAAGCATAGAAGAAACCACTGCCCCAGGCAGCTGTGCTGCCATGTGGACACAAGCTCTGCTGCCCAGGAGGCTCCCGTAGTGCAGGGGTTTGCAGATGGCAACGTAGCGGTCATAGGCCATGACAGTGAGAAGAAAATACTCTGCTGAAATGAAAAAGACAAACAGAAAGACCTGTGCAGCACATCCCAAGTAGGAGATGGCCCTGTTGCCCCACAGGGAATTGGCCATGGCTTTGGGGAGAGTGGTGGAGATGGAGCCCAGGTCAAGGACGGAGAGGTTGAGCAGGAAGAAGTACATGGGGGTGTGGAGGCGGTGCTCGCAGGCTACGGTGGTGATGATGAGGCCGTTGCCCAGGAGGGCAGCCAGGTAGATGCCCAGGAAGAGCCAGAAGTGCAAGAGCTGCAGCTCCCATGTGTCTGTGAATGCCAGGAGGAGGAACTCAGTGATGGAGCTGCCGTTGGTCATTTGCTGCCTCTGCGCATGGGGACCTGCCCAGGGAGGTAAAGGCAGTGAGAAGTTACGGCAGATTTCACTGAGCAAAATCTATTCCAGTTCTCAGGGAAACCCCCCAGACTGCCTCGCCCCTTTCAGGGAGACAGGCAGGTCTCTTTCATGGGCTCTGGTTGGTGCTGGCTGAGGGTGCCATGGGGAGCAGGTGTCTCTGCTGGGGGCTCTGGGGGAGTCAGTCCTGCCCTACAGCAACAGGTGATAGCAACATGAGGTGATCTCAGATTAAATCCTCTTTTGATATCAAGGAGCTTTTCAGCATTGTTGCTCCCATTTCAGCCGACTGCAGGGCAGAGCTGAGGGGATCTTGGTTTGTGTATTTTGTTCTAGTTGCCCCACCACAACTGAGGAGTGCTTGGAAAGCAGAAATCCTTGGCATTCCTGCTGCACTCCAAGTGACATGTTCTGGGTGCAGACAGGCAAAGGGACTGTCCCTTAGTTCAGGGTGTGGAGAGCTGGTCTGTCCATCAGCCCTGGTCTCAGCTGCCCTTTCCTTGCAGCTCTTTGAGCTGGAGGATGATCACACCCAGATGTTCACCTGAGAAGAAACGGGAAACTCCTGAGAGCAGAGGAATCCAGTTTCCAAGTGCACATCTCCAAACACCTCCCCACCATCGCACATTGTACCTGAGGAGCATCTCAGCTCCCCCCTCCCAGGCCAGCGACACAGAGGGCTCATTGCAGCTGCCCACACACAGACGATGAGCCACATTGCCATGGCCTTAGCGCTGAGTTGTCTTCTCCATGGGACACAGAGAGTCCACGGGAGAGCTGTGCCCTTCTGGAGGGCAGCCTGCATCCCAGTAGGACCCCCGGGGAAAGAGTCAAATGTCCTAAAGATGAGGTGTCCTTAGGTGAGGGCTGACAGCCCCACACACTGCAGTGCCCAGAGCCCCCAGGTAAGGTGGGGACAAAGGCAGCAAGGACAGGAGGGGAAACACAGAGAAATGGCCCAATGCTCCTGCCAAGGGAGGAAGGACAGGCACAGACAGACAGGCACAGACAGACAGGCACTCAGGGGTTTCTCTTTACTGTGGGTCGGGCTACCAGGAAGAAGATTCAGCCTGAAACCCCATGACCCTGGGGACAAAGGCAGTGCTGGGTGGGGGAGGAGTCCAGGAGGGTGCTCCTTGAAGGTGTCTGCCCTGCAGGGGATGGCAGGGAGGTGCCCCAATCCCCACTCCCATGGCATTTCTGGGAGCAGCTCCCTGTCCCTCCCTGCCCATGTCTCTGCTGCCTGGAGCTGTCCCTGCCAGGAGCTTTCTCTGTCCCCATATCTCCTCCCGGTCAGTGCTCTCAGACCCTATCCCACCCGCTGTGTGCTCACCTCTGCCCTGCAGACACCTCCTGCAGCCGGGCACTACCCAGGGGCATCTCTGTATGTGCAGGGGCTCAGCAGAAGCTCTGTCAAGTCCTGATGAGAAATGGGGTCTCAGTGCCTTCTCCAGAGCAGAGAAATACATTCCAGTCTCCCACTGCCCACCCAGCCAACCAAGAGAAGAAACCTCAAAGCACAGGCTCCTGCCCTTGTAGGTAATCCTCATCCTGACCTTCCTCTTGAAAAGTCCCCTTGGAAATTCCCTGGGATTAATCTGGAGCTGTAGGCAGCCCTGACACACACAGCACCCTCTCAAGAGCAGGACCCTGTCTTGCCGTACCAGGGGGCACTCCTTCCACCCACAGCTTCTCCCTGCAGCGCCGTGGGGAGTTCCCCAGGCAGGCTGAGCACTGACCCTGCAGGCAGCAGAGTCCCTGCCCCAGCACACAGCCCCCTGGGGTGCAGGGACCCTGCTCTGAAGGACAGCCCTGGGCACCCCTGGCTGCACACCCAGCTTCACACCCTTGCAGCCATCCCCAGGACAAGGCAGCCATCATGCCCTGCCCCTCTGATGGTGCAGCAGGGAAGCCCTGCTCTGGAGCACGTCCTCCTTCTCCACACCAGAGAAGCCAAGACAGACATCCTGATATGTCATCAGACAGCATTCCTATCAGTCATGAGATGTGCCAGCTCTGGAAGACCCCTCCAAGGACACTCATCTGAATTTCCCTGCTGCCAGAGACTTACTGTGCCAAAGGCTGTGAAGATTTATCTCTGAACAAGCTCAGCTCTCTCCTTCCACCCCAGACTGCCTTTAACCTCTCTCTGCCTCGCTCCTCTCCCCTCGGCACCTGCAGGCAGTGTCCCCAGCCCTGCTGCTCTTTGCAGAGGAGCTGCTCCTGGGCAGAGCTGGCTCTCTGCAGCGCTGCCCGCTTGCCATGAGCTCCCTCCATGCCAGGAGCCCAGCCCAGCCCAGCAGCAGAGGACCAGCCCAAGGCATCTCTTTCTCTGCTCCCTCTGGGCTCCCTCCAGGTGTCCCTGGGGCTGCAGGGGAACCTGCTGTGAAACAGGCTGAAGGAACCACTGGTGTTCCCTCCCTCAGCTGGGGAGAGACACTTACTTCCAGCAGGGTCATTTCTCCTATCAGAGATAGAGTTAGGTCTAAACATCACCTTTTTTGTCTTATTATTAGCCAGGACACCCAGACAATTACAGGCAGGGATCTTCTTTACTCCTGCTGAGGGATAGGATTCAGCTGAGTCCATTGAGGCATCTCATCCTGCCTTTCTATTGCCAGTGCTGGAAAGGGGACTCAGCTCCCTCCCATGCCTGCCACAAACCCACAGGAGGTGGAATTCCTCTTGCATTTTTAATGCACATTGTTCAAGTGTGCATTAAATAGGCACCCGCATGTGAGCTCCTTGTCTCAGTTCCTGTTGTAAATAATGAAGATGTAGGTCAGGAGTTGGCTGTTCAGGTGAAGTACCTGGTGACATCTGAGGTGCCAGCGGTTGTCCAAGGCATGTGCAAGACAACTGCATTTGTCCCTATTAACTATTTTCTTGGCAGCATATGCTGCCATCTGACCAAATTATGTCCTGTATCATAGGGAGAACTAAGTTTCTCTCTGTCTTTTCTGTCAGCTGGGTTGACTAGATCGCCATTGACTATAATGACAGTTTTCATCCCCACATTGCCTAATCAAATTCCAGACAGTTACTCTAATGTCCAAATAGCAGTCTGTAGTGTTAGGTGAGAGGCCAAGGGTCTCACGCGTAACTACATGTGGCTGGCAGGTACAGCACGGGAAAGCCACCCCCGTTCAGAGCGAGTGTGTGTCAGACACCCCAGACAGCACTGCAGACAGCTTCGGTGCCTTTGTGCAAGAAACTGATTGCCACCACTGCCGCGTGGCAAGGTCCGTCCCTTCTGTATCCGGTAGATGTAGGGCAGTCCAGGAACACAAGGCACACCACGCTGGGGTCTCCACTCGTGAGCCTACATTCTCAAGCTGCTGTTTTTTCTCTCCCCCAACCGTTACTCACCCCCTTGATGATACAATCAAGGAACAGACCAACCATTTTCACATTGGGCCTGACAGCAGCAGCTTGTCATTCATGGAGATCACCTTCACATCCACCAAAGGCCCTAAGGGGCAGCAGAGACACCACTGAAGTAAACCTGTTTCTTTCCAGGGTTGCACTTCCCAGCCCCGGCTCTCTCTGTCCTTGGCGACAGCAGGGTTTGCTCACTCTCTCGGCGTCCAATTTCAGCTTTATGTTTCCATCTGCTGTCCACTCTGGCATGCCTCTGCTCTGAAGCCAAGCCTTTGCAAACAGGGGTACTTGGATGCTGGGTGTGGGGTAATGGCTGAGGTGACTTAAAAATTAGAACTTATATTCACACTTTTAGGTAAGGCACAGCATTGAAGAAGCCTCCCAGGTGGAATGCGGCTGACATGTAAGGAATCCATGGCATGGGAGTTCCCTAGGCCTGCAACCTTAGATGTTGGTAACGCCAGGGGAACTTGGTGTGCTGACTCTAAGAGGCGCTGCCCAGAGGGAGGAGCGGTGTGGAGATGCCGCGGCCAGGCTCTGCAATAATAGGGGAACTTAAAGGTGTCAAAGAACTGATAAGCTGCATATTTACTACCCTGGGCCAACAGCCTGCCACATTTTTGACAAAATGCTGTCCTTTTGGTGAACTTTGCTCATTATAACATCATTGTAATACCAAAACACACCTCCATCCCAAAAGCTACCCTCCTCCAAGGTGCGACCACCCCTCACTGAGCTTGCGTACTGAATTTTTCTAGCTTATACCTTTAAAAGCGAAGCCAGAAAACTTTACACCAATCCTAAACAAAGGTATGTATGACTAGAGTCACTCAAGCTCCACCTGAAAGGTGAAAAATAGTATAAAATAGCTTAAGAGAAAGAGAATGTTAGGGAAGACACCATCGTGTATCATTCTGACGTTTGGGATCAGTCGACGGGCTGAGCCTCTCTTCCCCCCCATCGGGACACCTTTGGGTAAGAGTCGAACACTTGGTTATTCCAAGTGCCTCCCCAGGAAACTTAGAAACCTCTACAGAGTCGCTTTATTATCTTTTAACGCGTTTGTGTCCGGCCATGTTACTCATACTCTTGATATACACGTTGTGTCCTGCCGTGTTATATACATGTTTGTGTCCGGCCGTGTTATTCATACTCATATTCTTGGTATTTGTCTGTGCTTTGCAGACAGTTAATTTATCACCGGTAATCCAAAGAATCTGTGTGTCGGTTGCTCTAATAAACTGCACTCTTCACTGCTCTGGCCGTGATGGTTCCTTCAACACGACCAGACTGGGGGGGTGTAAAAATTAATGCTGTCGCCTTAGCGAAAGCCCTGAACTAATAAGTGTCTATACACACAGTCCTTAGAAAATAAACCGTTGACCAGGTCTGAGACTAAGACTGGATCTAGCCACACCTAGACTCCTCTCTGAGAAGGAGTTTAGAAAGCAAGGGGGTCCTGTCTGAACCTCGTGACTCAATGGGAGGGTTCCCCTCAGCCACTCCTCAGACTCCTATTTGTATGAGACAGTAACCCTTAACGCAACACTGCTTTCTTTGGAGAAGTGGCTGCAGACAGCCACAGCATTTCTCTTCATTAACAAAAACAAAAACACAACTAAAAGGGAAAAGAGTAGTTCGGGAAAGAATAAATGACATTCCTCAGCTGTCTATCAAGTTCAAGTTGCCTCCATTCAATTCCACTTCTACTTTTGAGTGGAAAATCTTCCCTGAGGTTAGTAGGAAAGGACAGAGAGAAAGGCGAGGAAGGAGTTGGCCGAAGAGACGGTCAGGCGACAGGAGCAGCAGCTTGAAACTGCCTGAAGCTCAAAGCAGCACCCGGGTACTTGGGAGGGGTCTGAGTGAATGGAGAGTAACGGGAGGAGGAAACTGGAAGGACGCTGGAAAATGCATATGTGCCGAGAGTCTGCTGAGAAGATGACGGGAGAAATGGTCAGTTTAATCAGGACATGTGGAAATACCTAAAAGATTCGTGAGATTCTCTAGACTCCATAGTGGAGAGAGTAGTGGTCAAGCAAGTGCTGGGAAGATCAAGGTTTCTTCTCCTGAGAGCAGCACCCATCCGGGAAAGTTTCATGATGGCAACACAGGAAAACGTGATTTCTATACTAAAAGTATTGCAACATTTCAGCTGATGAAAATGTTCCCGCACTATGTAAATGTGGAGAAAATTGCCTCATCTTTGCAGGCTGAGCTCAGTTCCTGACCAGAAGCCTCCAGTGCCACTTGAGGAGGTCCTGGTGTGCCTGACAGACTCACCAGGGACTGGTGGTGACCACAAGGGGCCGTGGGAGACCGGGACCCTCCCATTGAAACTGCAGAGGGAGGGGACACCAGGCATCGGTGCTCCTCCAACTCAATCCACCCTGATTGCCAACACTGTTCTTAAAAAAAAAAAAAAAACAGAAAAAGAAAAGAAAAAAACCGAAACGCAAACCAAACAGGCCCTCCTGCCCCACCATAGGACAAATATTTTGAATTAAATCAAGAGGGAGTATAAGAGCATAAGGAAGTTTAAAATATGAAAAGTGCAATAATAGCTATCTTTTGCTTTATGTTTTTATATTTCTTTTCTTTTTCTATTTGCTTAGTTTCCAGCTCACCACGTCCCTCCAAGCCCAACCAGCCCATCATTCCTATACCCATCAACTTAGTCAACCATGCAGAATGCACTGTCCTAACTCGTGATCCCAGAGGACGTGCTAAGGGACACACTCTCAACCAAACTGGGGCTAAGCAGCCTTTAGTTCCCCAGCTCATCTTCTGGGACTTCTTGAAAGATGCTCGCAACATTTGCTTTTCGTCAGTCTTCAGAAAGTTCCCCTGATCTCCCTGACCTTTCAGAGATGATGATGAGTGACACCACTGTGACACTGGCCTGCTCTCCCATCACCCGTGGAGGCAGCCCCTCTGGTGCCCTCGACTGTTCAGGGCTGAGTTTGCTCAAGTAACCCCTGACCCGACCCCCTTCCACTGCTGGTTGTTGTCCTTGGGTTCTGCCGCCAGGTACAAAGGCCTTGAAGACCTTGCTGGGAAAGACTGAGACCAAGAGGACGCAGAGGATGTCAGACCTCTCTGCATCTACTCTCCCTGAATTCAGAAGTGGCCCCGCATTGTCCGTGTTTATTTTTTTACTCTTACTGACGCAGCAGCACCTTAATGGTCCCCTTGGACTCCCTTGCAAGGGTCATCTCTAGGGAAGCTGTGGGGTTCCTAAAGCCATTCCTATTTCTGAATTCCTCCACCTGAAGTGAGTCTCTGCATCCACCTCCTGGATGCTTCCATTAACCATGGAGCTTCCTCATGAGTTCCCTCTTCACCCAAGCTGCTCTTGTGAGCTATGCACTCACCACTGCTCTTCGTGGGCAATTCCGTCATTAAAGACAAGCTGTACTGAGTTGTGCTGCCCTTCGCTGCTGCCCATGGGATTGCCACTAAAATCCCCCTGAATAGGCCCAAGTCTTCCCCTCTGAGGTCTGACACCTGCACTCTGCTCCTCTCCTTCCTCATTCTGCTCAGGAGCTGGACCCCCCTCTTTCATGGTCACCACAGCCAAGGATGACACTGCTTTTCACATCCCTGACCAGCTCTTCATGGTTTGCAAGGACCTGATGCAGGTGAGCATTATCTATGTTGATGCAGCTGGTGACTTTCCTAAGAAATTGCTCCCACCTCCTCCACAAACCCCTTGGTCTATTTTGACAGTGCTGGGTTCCCCCTCCAATGAACGTCAGGGCAATTAACGTCCCCAGAAAGAGCCCCAGCTCACTCATCTGGAGACTTCCTTGACTTGCTTAAATAAGGTCTTGTCCACCTCCTCCCCTTGATTGCAGGTTCTTGATCTCCCACCACCAGGTCGCCCTACCTGGCCCCTCCTCTGATCCTCACCCTCAAGGGCTCACCCAACCTCCTGACTCTCCCAGCAAGGAGCTCCATACATCCAAGCAGCTCCTTCACACAGAAAGTCTTCCTCTTCTGATGCTCCCAGCCTGTGTCTCGTGAAGAAACTTTATCCATCCATTGCAGCACGCGAGCTGTGTGAGGCATCCCACTGTGCCTCAGAAGTTGTTCCATCAATGTCACAGCTTGTGACAGACCATGGGGGTTCAGCTCCTCCTGTCTGTTCCCAGGCAGAGGACAGTGTTGCACACCTGGGCTGCAGCCCCTGAGCTGTGGCTCCAGGGAGATGCTCAGACTTGTCATGGTGAACAGTGGTACCAAGCACCCAAGAGTCCTTGTACACAAAAGCTTTGCTTCATGGCAGAGACATGCTGGAGCGGAAGGCAGATGGTGTTGTAAGAAAGAAATGAGGGGCTCAAGAAGAGAGCAATCCCTGCTGTGCCCAAGGTGAGAGAGAAACAGGGCTGGGCTGTGCAGCCCTGGCAGGAGAGGGCATTGCTGTGGGGGGTCTCTGCAGCCCTGCAGGGCCTTTGGTGGAGAGAAGCACTGATCTCCTGGAAGGACAAGGTGCTGCTGAAAGTGTCCTTGGGTGTGGACATCCTGTGATCTAGTCACACTCTAAATTCCTTGGACTCTTTGAAGACCTTATCTTCAAAAGGGTACGTCAAGGATGGGGGAGAAGGGAACCAGAAGAAGCTGACAATGTAGGCCCACAAGTGCAGACCCCAGTGCAATGTGCTTCTTATTCATGCAGTGCCTTGCATCTCTGGATAGAGATGGGACAGAGCAGGCCTCACGGCAGGGGTGGGAACCAGTCACTTTCACCTAAGCACCAAATTCATCTGAGATACCGCCTGGGGTGTCTGTCACGCACCCGCTCTGGGTGGACATGGCTTTCCTGTAGGTCCTGTGCTGTCCCTGCCAGCCACAGGCAGTTTGGGTGGAGAGCCTTGGCCTCTCGCATGGCACTACAGGCCTGTATTTGGGCATTCAATGAGCAGCTGCCCTGCGTTAGGTTAGGCTAGGTGGGGATGTGTGAGACAGCTCTCGTTACAGACAACGGACAGCTAGTAAATGCAGCTAAAGGAGGGGAGAAAGAGAAAGACTTCACTCTCCCTCTGGCCCATAACTCCATTTGGTCAGGTGAACACCTCTAGAGGCGGCCCTGAACAGCGTGGGTAGGGACAGGTGGTGATGTCCTAAATGTGGGCATCTGCCGTCATTTCAGTGGGCTTCCTCACCAGGCTGCAGGATTATGCCCCCAGATGTTTCCCACACCAGGTGTTTGTGTGTGAACTCCTGCTCTCCATCTCCATCACTGACCATGGGACCATAGACAAGGGGTGCAGGTGCCTGTTTTTAACAGGCGCCATTACTGAAGCAGGAGGCATCTCACCTCCTGTGGGTTTGTGGCAGGCATGGGAGGGAGCTGAGGTCCCTTCCAGGCCCAGGACTGCAAATGCAGGATGAGATGCCTCCATGGACTCAGCTGATTCCCTTCCCTGTGCATGGGCAAAGGACATCCCTCCCTGCCAGTGTCCAGGTGTCCTCTCTAATGCTGGGACAAGGAAGGGCGATTCTCAGACCTACGTGTGTCTCTGAGAGGAGAAAGGGCACTGCTGGAAAGAAACGTCTCTGCAGAGGTGAGACAGGCACCATGGGTGATTACTTGAGTGTCTTTGCAAGGAGGTTCCTGGAGAGCCCCAGGGACAGCTGGAGGGAGGGCAGGGTGGGGTGGGGGGCAGAGGAAGTGAGGTCTTGGGCAGGTCCTCTACTGCTGGGCTGAGACAGGCTCCTGGGAGGGAGGGAGCTGGTGGTAAGCAGGCAGCACTGCAGAGAGACAGCTCTGCCAAGGGGCAACTCCTCTGCAAAGCACAGCAGGGCTCTGGGAAAAGGAGTAGGGCAGAGAGAGCCTGAAGGCAGTCTGGAGTGGGAGGACAGAGGAGAGCTCAAAGGGAAGGAATCGTGACAGCCCCTGACACGGTAAGTCTCTTGGTGCAGGGCAATGCAGCTGCGGTTCCTGGAAGGCTCTCCTAAAGCTATCACAGCCTACAGCCTCCGAGATCTGTGCGGAGGAGTGCCAGTGCAGGGGCTCCTGTTAGACAAGTGTGAAGGGGTGAAGGCAGGGTGTGCAGCCAGAGCTGCCCAGGGCATTTCAGAGGGGACTTTTCCAGAGGAAGATCAAGGCAGGGAATATCTCTAAGGTAAACTGCTTTCCTAAGTCTATGCTTTCCGTTTCCTGTCTTTCAGGAAAAAAGGAGAAGGTGTTTCTCCGTTTAGAGAGGGAGACTGAGAGTCCTGAGCTGCTGCACTGGGAGATCAGTAGGTCTGGTAGGAGCCAAGGAAACTGCTTTCACCCACTCCTCTACCTCCAGAGACCACCAGCATCACCTCTGCTGTCCTCATCAGGGTTTGTCTGACCTGCTCCTTACTGCCTGCAAACGGGGAGTTCCTCTCAAGAGTGCTTGAAACTGGGAGGTTTCTTCAGGTCAGGGCTGAGCAGACAGTAGTTGGTGCTGGGGTCTGTGATCCCTGACAGGGAAAACTTGAGGGCAGAGAAACATTTCCCAGCAGGGATAGCTGCAGGCAGCAGGCACGTGGGCAGAGAGCTATAGGAAACTGCAAGCAGCAATGTCACGGGAGGGAGAATTTGGCAAGCTGCCTGTCATGCCCTCCAACGCAGCCCCCTCCCTCTGAGCAAGACCCCCGGTCTCGTCTCCCACCCAGCAGAGCCTCTGCCCTCAGGGCTGTGTGGTGCAGGGCAGGAGTTGCCTCCTCTGCAGCCGGAGCTCTGGCACAGCAGAGCTGCATCTCTCCTGACACGTGGCCACTTCCCTCTGCAGAGCCAAGGGGCTGAGAGCGACCGCCCTGGGATTTTGCTAGCTGGGAGGTGCTGTGCTCTGCTGGGGAAGGAGAAGGCTTTCCTGATTTTAGGAAACGGGATTTTAGGATGAGGATAATAGTGATAACACGCTGCTTCCCTGCTCTGCAGGTGCACAAGAAACTGGGAGGGGGCACAGCCAGGATAGTTGATCCAAACTCACCAAATGGCTATTCCATACCATATGATGTCATGCTCAGTACATAAACTGGGGGGAGTTGGCCAGGGGGTGGCAGTCTCTGCTTGGGTATGGCTGGACGTCTGTCGGTGGTTGGTGAGTGGTTGTGTCACTGGTTTTTTATTTCCCTGGGCTTTTGTTCCTCTCTTGCTCACTAGTTGTTTTCCTTCTCATTACAATTTATTATTATTATTTGTTGTTGTTCCAATTCTTAAACTGTTCTTATCTCAACCCACAAGTTTTCTTACTTTTGCTCTTCCGATTCCCTCCCCCATCCCACCGAGGGGGGAGGGTGAGCAGTCGGCTGTGTGGTACTTAATTGCCGACTGGGGCTAAACCACGACACTGCTCTTGGGGTCCCTGGCAATAAGAGTGGTGGTGTGGCACAAGGGGTGGGGTGTTGGGTGCCTGCTCTGATGCTGCCGTGGAGGGCGCTGCCCGGGAGGTGTTTCCATGGGACCAAGGTGCCCAAGGCCTCTCTTCCTTTTCCAGGCTCGAGACACTGCAGTCAGTGGCTGGGCAATGAGACACTGCTTCCTTAGCAGACATCACCTTAAGACACCAGGTTCTGCTGGACAGGGAGTGCTGGGGGGCTGTGAGCATCAGCCCAGAAGGGCATAGCTGTCCTGTAGGACCTTGGTGATGTCCGAGAGCACCTGATCTGCCCATGTGGATCAGCATCCTTGTCCTGGCCTCTTCATCCTACTCTGCAAAGCTATGCTGGAAAGGAGAGGTGTTTTGAAATCTGCACCTTGAACAGGACCCCTCTGTTCCCAGTCCAGTCCAGTTGCTTTTTCAGAACAACCTCTGTGTGTAGTCCTCCTCCAGCGGAGAGCGGTGCAAGCACAGAGCAGCTGGGCACCAGGCTGATGGACAGAGCAGCCACCTGGATGGGAGCACTGACGCAGCTTTACACTGAGTGCAACAGTCATCGGGGGAAATTGAGCCTTTCCAAGAACATTTCCGAGGTGGGATGGGGGTCTCTGAATACTAACACACACTGTAACGAGACACATGTGCTGCACCTCATCTCCCACCTTCCTTTGTGGAAGAAAGCGTCCTTCTGAGCTTTTTACCCTCCGCTATAGTGCAGCCCAGGGATCCCCTCCCCAGGAACCCTCCCTCCAAACACACTGGGTGTTGCTGCCTCCATGTGTCATTGCTGTAAAGCAGGGCTGACCCTTAAGGAGCCCATGGGTAGAGGGCACTGCTCTGCACAGCACACTCAGCCACCACAAACCAGAGCTGATGCCTCGGAGATGCACAACAGCCCCCAGGAAAGAGAAGCACCCTTAGGTATTTCACAGTGAAGGAATGGAATTTTGCTCAGAGAAGCTTCTCTGAATTTTTCTGTTTTGTCTCCTTTGGCAGTTTCCATGCCCAGAACAGGCAGATGTCCAATGGCAGCTCCATCAATGAGTTCGTCCTCCTGGCATTCACAGACACACGGGAGCTGCAGCTCTTGCACTTCTGGCTCTTCCTGGGCATCTACCTGGCTGCCCTCCTGGGCAATGGCCTCATCATCACCGCCATAGCCTTCGACCGCCGCCTCCACACCCCCATGTACTTCTTCCTGCTCAACCTCTCCCTCCTCGACCTGGGCTCCATCTCCACCACTCTCCCCAAAGCCATGGCCAATTCCCTGTGGGACACCAGGGCCATCTCCTACTTGGGATGTGCTGCACAGGTCTTTTTCTTTGTCTTCTTGATTGGAGGAGAGTATTGTCTTCTCACTGTCATGGCCTACGACCGCTACGTTGCCATCTGCAAACCCCTGCACTATGGGACCCTCCTGGGCAGCAGAGCTTGTGTCCACATGGCAGCAGCTGCCTGGGGCAGTGGGTTTCTCAATTCCCTCCTGCACACTGGCAATACATTTTCACTACCACTCTGCCAAGGTAAAGTCCTTGACCAGTTCTTCTGTGAAGTCCCTGGGATTCTTAATGTCTCTTGCTCAGACTCAGGCTACCTCAGGGAAGTTGGGCTTATTGTGGTTAGTGCCTGTTTAGTCTTTGGATGTTTTGTTTTCATTGTGCTGTCCTATGTGCAGATCTTCAGGGCCGTGCTGAGGATCCCCTCTGAGCAGGGACGGCACAAAGCCTTTTCCACGTGCCTCCCTCACATGGCCGTGGTCTCCCTGTTTGTCAGCACTTTAATGTTTGCCTACCTGAAGCCCCGCTCCATCTCCTCCCCATCCCTGGACCTGGTTGTGTCAGTTCTGTACTCGGTGGTGCCTCCAGCAGTGAACCCTCTCATCTACAGCATGAGGAACCAGGAGCTCAAGGATGCCCTATGGAAACTGGCCCAAGGGACGCTGTTTCACCGACAATAACCTGCCTTCATTTCTCTGCACATTTCCCAGAACTTCTCTTAGGCCAGGAGTCTGCTTTTCCCTCTTGTGATAATCCTGCTTATAGATAATTTTCTGTGTTTATTCTCCATGCCCTGAGGTTTGATCCTGTTGTGTCTGACCCTTGCACAACACTGTGTGAAATGTGGGATGCCCAATAGCAGCTCTTGAATAAAAACGCATCTCCCAGGTGCAGTGCCTGAAGGCTGGGCTTGTCCTCCAAAGTTGCTGCCAGGAAAATGGCTGAGGAATTGGTCTTTCAAAGAGTCTGTTCTCCATGTGTTCTCAATGGTTTGGGACTTAAGCTCATGATACCATTGAGTTCCACAGGACCAAATGTTCTGTATTTAAAAGCACTCTTCTTGGTGTCCAGTGGCCGGGGACACACTCCATGAGCTCCCCATTATCTCCTTAGGTTTCTTCATGTATGACAGGACTGATAGCATATACAAGTCTCTCTTAAAAATGAATTTGGAGGGGTGAGGAGCAGAGAGGCTGGGGACTCATCACGTGCCCTCGGTTTGGAATGAATGGAGAGTTAGAAGGTGGAACACCTTCAGTTAAGTCCACCAAAGTAAAGCACTAAATCAATTTACCCATGAACAAGGACTCTGCAGTGCCATGGGAGTCAGTGGGGACTCAGCAGGCAGAGGGATGGGGAGACTGGAGAGATGCAGGAGCTGCCTGCAGAACCCCAGTGCGAGGACTATTGTGCTGTCCTGGGGAGTGGGGCTGGTGGGAGCAGCAGAGTGGGCAAATTCAGTCAGGACTGGGGATCACGTACAATATGAATTCAGGAGAGCCAGAGAGTGCCTAGCCTCCATTTCCTAATGCTCTCAGGGCCAGCACTATCCCTGGGGCTGACGGGAAGACTGAACCCCCCTCTCTGCCCTCCAGAGCTGCTGTGCCCTTCAGAAGGGTGGGGCCACGGGGTGAGTGCCCAGAGCTCTGTAGCACCTTGCAGTGTGCGCTGCTGTGGGACCAGCCCAGGTTGGGCTGCTCTGCTGGGCTTGGCTGGTGTGAGGGCAGGGATGGTGGTGAGAGCTGGGGAGAGGCTGGCTGGGCTGGAAAGAGTCCAGGAGAGGAAAGCATCAGTGTAGAGCTAAGCTGTGAGAGTGTGCAGGGTGGGGGCACACAACAGGGTGCTCACAGTAGACAATCAGGTGTCATGGTGAAGGAAGCAAGGCGGCAAATCTGCAAAAGAGAGGGTTCCTGTCTGTGCCATGTTCACAGGACAGCCTGGGAAAGTTGTCCGGGGAAAACTATCCCAGATGAGTCCCACACTTTAGCCATTTCCGTGTCTGGTCATACACCCCAGCCCTGAGGAGAGACGTTTGCTGCATGGTCACCTCTGTCCTCCTCTGGGGCTCAGTGCCATGCAACTCCACTGCCATTATTAATAAAAAGGGAACCAGTTTGCTAATGACACTTGTTACACACAAGTCCCATAGCTCTTGCCACAGCTGGTCTCTCAGCCAAGCCCATTTTTAGACAGCTCCAGCTAGATCAGGTGCTCATGGCCTTGTCTCAAGAGATATTGAAAATGTCCATTGATCAAGATCCTACCAACTGGCTTGTTTCCTTGCTCCACTGTTTTATTCTGAAAGTTTCTCAAAAACCCAGCTCTCTCAGCCTTCCTTGTCCGTAATGTGCTCCAGCACTCAACCATCCTTCTGGCCTCTGCAGGACTCGCTCCAGTCTGTGTAGTGTCTTCCTTGTACTGTGGAGCCCCACAGTGGACACAGCCATCCTGATGTGGTCCTGTGCTGGGTTAAACTTGGCCAGCAGCCAGGCACCCACGCAGCTGCTCACTCACTCCTGCTGACTCAACAGGACAAAGGGAGAAAATAAATCAGAAAGCACATGGATCACAATAAAGTAAAGGAGATCAGTTACCAATTACTGTCACGGGCAAAGACGTGTTGACTTGCCAAGGATCAATTTAATTTGTTACCAATTAAAAAATATTTGGATTGTGAGAAACAATGACAAAAGTATTAAAGACCCTTCTCCTCATACTATCTCCCAGGCTCAAATTCCTCCATTGCTCCCAAGTCATCTAATGACCCCAGTCCCAAGAGGAGCAGAGCGGATGGTGAAGAGGGGGTTAACAGTCAGTACAGAACATCTCTGCCGCTTCTTCCTCCTCACACTTCTCCCCTGCTCCAGTTTTGGTCCTCTCCATGGGATCCCACCATATTTGTGATCAAGGCGATGTGTTGTTCAATTCTTTCTGTCTTACTTTTCTCCTTTATACTCACAGAATCACGGAAATGTTGAGATTGGAAGGGACCTGTAGAAACCATCTTGTTCAGCACCCCAGCTGAGGCAGGTTCAGCTAGAGCAGGTTGCTCAGCACGTTGTCTAGGTCGCTTTGGAATATGTGCATTTATGGAGACTCCAAAAACTCTGTAGGCAACCTTTTCCAGTGTTTGACCACCTTCACAGACAAAAAGTATTTTCCTGGTTTCAGATGGAATTTTATATACATTAATAAGATCCCTCCAAGCTTGTTCTTCTCCAGATTGAACAGTTCTATATCTCTCAGCCTTTCCTCCTGTGAAAGTTGCTGCAGTCCCTTAAGCCAGCTTTGTGGCCCTTTCCTAGACTTGCCTTAGCAGGTCAACAACTTTCGTGCACTGGGAAGCCCAGCACTGCACACAGAGCTCCAGATGTGGCCTCAGCAGCGCTGAGAAGAGGGGAAGGATCACCTCCCTCCATCCGTCAGCAATGCTTTATTTAATGTAAGAGGCTGTTGGCCTTTTCTGCAAGAGTGCACTGTTTGCTCATGCTCAGCTTGTTGTCCTCTTGGATCCAAGGGTTTCTCTGCAGAGCTGCTGTCTAGCCAGTTGTCACGTTTTAACGCCAGCTGGCGAGTAAGCACCACACAGCCACTCGCTCACTCCCCCTGGTTGGATGGGGGAGAGAATCAGAAGAATATCACACCTAATGGTTACTTGGGAAGACAAATGCCATCACTCCGAAAGTTCCCCCCTTCCTTCTTCTTCCCCCAGCTTTTAATTGCTGAGCGTGATGTTACGTGGTCTGGAATATCCCTTTGGTCAGTTGGGGTCAGCTGTCCCGGCTGTGTCCCCTGGCAACTTCTTGTGATCCCACAACCTACTTATTGGAGGGGTGGGGTGAGAAGCAGAAAAGCCCTTGACTCTGTGTAAGCACTGCTCAGCAATAACAAACACATCCCTATACTATCAACACTGTTTCTAGCACAAACCCAAACCATAGCCCATCCTAGCTACTGTGAAGAAAAGTAACTCTACCCCAGCCAAATCCAGCACACCGGTCAGCCCCCAGTATGATACCCACAGTGGGGCTGGATCACAGGCTGTCCTCCCCCAGGGACTTTCTCAGCAGCACCTTGTCCTTCGTGGAGATCGGCTTCACCTGTCACAGGCCCCACAGTGCTGCAGGGTCACCTGGGACAGCAAAGCCCTCTCCTGCCAGTGCTGCACACCCAGGCCTGTTTCTCTCTGGCCTTGGGGACTGCAGCTTTTGCTCTCTTTGTGGGAAACTCATTCCTCATTATGTTGCCACCTGACCTCCACTCCAGCATGGCTCTGCTGGGAAGCAAAGCCTTTCCACACAAGGGGTCCCATCTCTGGGTACCAGGTTTCCATGTGACAAGTCTGCCCTTGGCCCTGGTGCCACGTCTGAGGTGCTGCAGCCCAAATGGGCACCAAAGCCCACAGCCTGGGGCAGAGACAGGAGCCCCATGTGCCCTCACAGAGCTGTGCCATGAGTGGAATAAGAGCTGAGGTGGGGAAGGACAGCTCCCACAGCTTTTGTGGTAAAGGGGATAGACATCTTTAGAAGAGACCGACAGGGAAGATGAGAAGTGGGGGATGCCTTGTGTGATGTCAGGGCAGCTCAGATGTATGGAGGGTTGCTATGGGACACGTAACAGGTTAGATGGTGGCTTCTGTGTGGTTCAGCTTCTAAATGGGCCACCCATTCTTCTGCTCACCTGGATCTGGTACTCCCAAAGGAGGAAGAGCTGGTCAGGGATGGGAAGACCAGTGTCAGCCTCGGCCGTAGCGACCATGAAATGTGGTCTCCCCGATCCGCAGGGACATGGGGAAGGAGAGTAGCAGAGAGCAGACCCTGGACATCAGGGAATGAGAATTTGGCCTATTGAGGGCACTGGCAGGTGGGGTTTCATATGGCAGTGTCAGGGCCCTGAGAGCATCCATAGGCCTTCATGGCCCTGAGCAGCATCAGCTGGGGCCTCCACCTGCATCTCTGTCCATGGGCCCAGGAGACCATTGAAGCTCAGGCCTCAGTTTCAGCCCCAGCTTGATCTATACTGTATGTATACTGGTCTTCAGATACAGCCATAGACACAGCCTTGCCTGTCCATGGACCCTGTTGATTCGCACTTGCAGAGTCACACCCCAGCTTGATTATTTATGGGGGGTACAATGGAATGACACCATGGCCCTCCAAGTGCCAGACCCCAGCTGATTCACAGAGGCCTAGGGCCTTTCTGCTGCCTTTCTTCCCATCGCTTGGTCAGGTTTAGGGAGGAGAGGAAGGAAAAGCAGGTGAGGTTTCTGGGTGCCAGTGATTGCAATGGGGGAGCAGAGCCCTCACCTGTGAAATGATCTAAAGGCTATACTAGTTCAAAACTGTTGTGTTCAGCTCCTTTCTTGGAGGCCTTAAATCTTTGGCAGGAACCCAGAAATGTTGAGATCCCTCCACCTACCTCTCTTTTAGCAATTAAGTAGATCGTACCGCAGTCAGAAGCTTCCTTTCAATTCTGTTTCCAGCCTAAAGCACCCCATGGTCTGGAGATATGCCAGGAAACTTGCATGAGGAATCCCAGTCCTATGGAGAAGGATGTGCATGTTCCCAGGAATCTCAGGAGGCATGGTGTACTGATAGCTGTGTTCAGGGAGCTGGTCAAATGCCTCATCTCCATTTCTGTTCTGGTGGCCTAGATGCCTGGTTCATGTGTAAACTCTCTCTAGAGATGCTGACATTTACTGAGCAATCTGGTCTGACCTCAGAGATTGCTCTGCTTTTTGCTGGGCGTTGGATTTCAGACGTCCTGAGCTCCCTTTCTGCCTGAATTGCCCTACGAGCATATGACGTAGAGACCCTCACCTCCAACTGAATCTCTTCTCATTGGGCACTTGGGCAAGGCCTGCGCTCCTGGAAAGACTGATGGGAAAGAGACTGCTGCGGGTCTCTCGCCCAGCCTCCGGGCTGGCTGTGACTTTGCGGAGCCAAGAGGAGCTCCAAAGCAGGAGATCACAGCAATGCTCCTGCTAGTCCATGTTATTTTTCCTAAGGCTTAGCCTGAAGCTCCCAAGAGGCACTTTGTGGCTATTGCCCCTGTCATTTCATTGGCCGCTGCAGAACAGAGCTTGGCTCTGTTATTGCTGCGTGGAGGTGTAGGCGCTTAACTAGGTTGCCCCATGCTGCCTTCAGCAGGCTAGAGAGGCCCACTTCCCTCACACTGTCCTCAGAACTCATGCTTTAGCTCCCTAGCTCCACCTTGGCAGACCTCCTCTGGACCCTCTCCAGTTTCTCCACATTCCTTTTGAAATGGGAGGCCCAGTGGCTCATATGGCATCATCATGGTGATCGGGCCCCTCTCCTCAGGGCACTCCGTAGCTGGCCAGGTCTCTACCCATGCTCCTGCATGGAGTTGTTGTGCACCTCGTAGGTTGAGATAAAAACAGATAGTAGGTGGAAAAAAAAAAAAAAAAGGATAAAACCAATCATAAACCAAAACCAACAGGCAACACAAAGGAAATCACTTCCCACCTCTCAGCAGCAGACTGGTGCCCAGGCAGTCTCCCAGCAACAGACACCTTGAACAACAAAAATCTCCACCTCCTTCTTCCTGTCCTCCAGCTTTTATTGCTGAGCATGGCATCATATGGTATGGAATATCCCTCTGGTCACTTGGGGTCAGCTGTCCTGGCTGTTTCCCCCCATCAACTTCTTGCCCACCCCCAGCCTACTCACTGGGAGGGAGCAGAGTGAGAACCTGAGAAGGCCTTGACGCTGTGCAAACACTGCTCAGCAATAGCCAAAACACGGCTGTGTTACCAACACTGTTGTAGGCACAAATGCCAAACATGGCACCATGGGGGCTGCTACGACGGAAGTTAACCCCTTCCCAGCCAGACCCAGTACACTTGAACTGGGGGTGCAGAAATGGACACAGTAGTGTACTGGTGGTCTAAGAAGTGATGAGCAGAGGGAGACAATCACTTCCCTCACTCCTTTGGCCAGGGTCCTCTTTATACACTCCAGGACGCTGCTGGCCTTCTTTGCCACCAGGTGGCACTGGATCGTGTGGATCACTGCTGGAACGTGTTCTGCCTTCCCCAACACCACCAGTGCCTTTTCCGCAGAGCTGCTCCCCAGCAAGGCAGTGCCCAGACCCTGCCACTGCAGAGTCTTAGTCTATCCCAGGCGCAGGATCTGGCCATTGTCCTTCTATTTCATGAAGGTCCTGACAGGACAGTGCTTCTGCCTGTCAGGTTGCTCCTGAAGGCAATCCCAAGGCACAGGAATCGTCCTCCCAGTTTAGTGCCCTCGACAAACTTGCTGAGCCCTGCCTCCTCCGGGACATGGATACAGGTGTTAAACGGCAAATGGCCCAGGAGAGTCCTCTGTGCTGCCCCACAATGCCCCACTATGTCCCAGTGGCCTCCAGCTAGGGTATGACCCCTTCACCACAGCTCTCTCAGCCCCATCATCCTACTGGTGTTTTGCTCAACTGCTTGTCTATCCCTCCAGACTGTAATGGCCTAAGATGGGTACAAGAATATTGAGGGAGACCATGCCAGAAGTCTTGCTGCAGCAGAGGGAAATGCCATCCACTGTTCTCCCGTCGTACACAAATGGAGTTACTTCATCATGAAACCAATCAGGTTGGCGAGGCATGATTTACCCTTGCAAAGTCCATGCTCATGCTCTTCTCTTTCACGTGCCCAGGAATGTCACCCACGAGGAGTCATTCAATGGATCACCCAAGCGAGGCTGTACAGCCTGTGGTTCCCTGGGTTGCACTGTTGGCCGGATTCAAAGATGGGTGCAACAGTGGTTTCTCCTCACTCACAAGACACCTCGACCAATTCCATGTCCTTTGAAAAGGAATACTCAAAGAAATATTGATCTTGCCCTGCAACTTCATGACCACTCCTCTGCTTGTTACACCGTGTATTTAGTTTCTCTACTCTTTCATATACTTTCACCTGTCCTGATCCAATGACCATTTGTAATGTCATCTTTGCAGATGCAGACTGCCCATACAAAGGCCCTTTCCATTGTTCTCCATTTTTCTCCTCCCCTTAACCTTTGTTCATTCAGATACCTCTCACCTATGCGGCTGCTTTGAGCTTCAGGGAGTTAAAAGCTTGCCTGTCTTTCACTAGTCTAATGGTCTCTTCAGCCAACACTTTAGTTATGCTCTTATCTATCTTTTTCTATCTCTCTCTCTAAGACATTTCTGATAAGATTATCCCTTGTGGAGAGGCGACCTCATTAGAGGCAGCTTATACTTAGCATGTGGTTACGGAGTGTATTTTATTGTTTAGGAAAACTGATCATGCTTTAATTTTCTTTCCTTTTCTACAAATAGGAAAATTTCTTCTGTGCCTGTGTGCAGCCAGTTCTCGAAGAAGAGAATGTGGGAAAATGTGCAATGGAGCTGTAACATCCAGCTGCAGAGATCAGTGGAGAAGTTTGATGCAAAGAAGAGTGATGTGAGTCTCAGCTGGCCAATGTCAGAAATGGTGAGCTTTGGGAGGTGAGGAGCAAAGTTCTCCATACAGTGTGAGACCTCAAGGGACTGCTTTTCCTACCTGTCCAGACCTCCTGAGGAGACACCCTGCATCAATATCACTTGGAGAATGCTCCTATCACCTCTTCTCTAAATTGAAACTGATAAAAAATATCCTTTAAAAGAAAAAAAAAAATTTTTATTAGATGCACTTTGAAATCTTCCTCCTTAACTACTCTATGAAACCTCTGTAATTAGCTGTACAAGTCGTGGAGACTTGAAGAGAATTACAGGAAGAGACATGGCTCGTTAGGGCTTTCTGTATTTTCATGAGCCCCATGGTGCATTTGGTGCTGAGTCCATGAACCTCCGATCCTGAGGGAAGATTGAACAAACTGCTCAAGAAATCAGAAGCAAAACTCAAAGTACCTTGAAGCATTAATGGGCTCCACTGAGGGTCATTACTGGCAAAGACTCCCCATGGCCTTGTTAGAGCAGAGAACTGGAGGCCATGATTGCAGGTAGGCACAGGCACTGTGCAGGCAGCTGTAATGCTGAGGAAAGCCTTGGTTTCTTTTAGGAAGCAGAAAGGCCAAGCCCTGACCCCCAGGCCCTGGGAAGGCAGACACTGTCCCTCACGTGTGGCTCAGGGCTCTTCCTGGGGGCAGTGGAGTGTGAGGGTGAGCAACGCCAAGTGTAGGAGAATTCTATGACCCCTCCCAGCCTCCCAAAGAAGGGGCAAGGACAAAACAAGGTCCAGAGCCTCAAAAGAAAGTTTCTCCTGCCAGGCCTTGGTGGTAGAGGCAACTGCCTTAGCCAAGGGGCCAAAGCCCTTGGTCCTGTTGAGCCTTTCAGCTTTGACAGAGCCCTTAGTCTTCTCTGCTGCAGGCTGTCCTATGCTCTCCCATGCCTGCACCTCTTTCCCTTCATGCTGTAGACACCCATCTTGCTTTCCCACCTAGCTCTCACCCCAGCATTTCTATACCTTCACTGATGTCTCTCCACCCTCACTGCCTTTTCCTTGAAACACAAAGCCATGGGCTGATCCAGACTCCCTCTGGTGACCCCTTACACCACAAGGATGCTCTTTGAGTGAGGCTTCTTTTTTCTCGCATCTGCTCTTAACCTTCCAAGCTGCGCTTTGTGGAGGTTTCCTTCTCTTCCCACTACCAAGAAAAGCTCCCTTATCTTGGAAAGCACCCTTCAAGTACTTGCAGGCTACTACTATAGAGCCCTGAGCCTCCACTTCACCAGGCAAAGAAGCCCAGGTCTCTCATCTTCTCCACAGAGGCACCAAAACCCATCCTGGCAGATCTCCTCTAGAACCTCTCCAATTCCTCCTCATTCCTCCAGACTCAGGAGCCCCACACCTAGACACACTATTCCAGATGTGGCTACACCAGTGCTGAGGCGAGGGGGATGATGATAACTCTCTTGCCTGGGTGGCCACGCTCCTCCTAATGCAGCCCTATCTGCAGGTGGCCTCATTAACTTTGAGCATGGCTCAAACTGCTCAACACTGGCTCATATGGCATCCCTTGGAAGGCCAGGCCCTTCTCCTCAGGGTCACTGCTGAGCTGTTCAGGTCCCAGCCTGCCCTCATGTTTGGGATTATTCTGCCCCCAAGAAAGGACTCACACATTCTCCTTGTAAAACTTCATGAGGCTTCTATTGCCAAATCTGAGAGTTTCTCAGGATCCCTCTGGAGTGAAGCTCTGTTTGGACAGCTTTTAATGTGTTCGTACAGATGGCCCACCAGATTTGTGGTGCCTCTGGTGCCTTCAGATTTGTGGAAGCCTTCTCTTCTCCTAGCATTGCACCTTTGCACAAAAGGCGGACAACGGCATCCTGGGCTGCATTAGGAAGAGCACTGCCAAAGGGCTGATAGAGGTGATCCTTCCTCTCTACTCAGCCCTGCTACAATTTGTCTTGCTCACTTCCCTCAGGGTTTTCTACTACACCACCTCACTCACACTGCAGCCAGAGCTACCCTCCACATCTTCCACCACTCCTGCCTTGTCTTCTGGTGAAAAACATATCCAGGAGAGCACTGTCACCATGCCGGGTCAGGGATCACCTGCCACCTTCCCTGTAACTGAGGTCTTCTAGCAGAGGTCCATGGTCTTCAAAGTCCCCAGTAATTACCAGGGCCTAAAATTGTGTCCCTTCCTCCAGCTGCCTAGAGGACAACCCATCCTCTTCCCAGCCTTCCTCGGGCAGCTCAGTGGTCCTGACCAGAAGACCATTGTACTCCAAGAAGTTAGTGATGCACATAACAGTAAACCTGAGTAGACCCAGGCCTGTGCTGTGCTGTGCCCTATGTACAGCCTGGCCTTCAGGCTGTGTTGTGCAGATGATAGTCAAGCTGGGTTGAAGCATAAATTTGCTTGTACTGAGAAGTCTGCAGGAAGCTCCCACCTGATAGCAGGGATGAGGCCAACTGCATGTCCTTACCTATCTCTAAACCTGCCACAACAAATTCACATGTGAACAGCCTCTTTTGGGGGCAGTAGAAATGGTGACTTGGATTTTTTCCTTCTAAGGAAACACTGCAAGTGATCACAGGAGCAAAAGGGGCTGACCCTTCTACAGACGGGATCTGCAAGACTTGCTGCACCAGCAGCAGTGACAAAAGTCACCTCACCATGCTCTTCCAAGCCACCTGCCTGCTGCTGGCCTTTCAGCTTCTCGGATAAACACAACCAAACCCTGTGCGTACTGCTGTCCCATCAGGTACTCAGGCAGAAGGGTCGTGACAACCATACCCAAGGCCTCTTCCTGGATGGACCTACCAGGTACTTAGGGAAAGGGATTCCCACAGTCCTAGGGCCAGCCAGGTGCCTTCTTGCTGCTCTGTCAGAGACACTGGCAGATGTGAGCCTAGGAGCACATAGCCCAGGCATGAGTCAAGGGCTGACCTATCAGCTACTGCAGAAAGAGACCTCACAGCCCTTTCCCAGCCGTGTTCCTGCTGCTGGCCTATCAAGTCCAGAGAAAGATGTGACCTCACCACCACCTTATCACAGCCTTGTGCCTCCTGCTGGCCCATGAGATCCTGAAGCACATGTGACCTCATCATAGCATTCCCACCATCTCCTCCTTGTGGCCTACGAGCTGGTCAGGAGCATGTAACGACACACTCCTCTTCCAACACCACGGGGCTGCTCTGGGACCTCACGATCCCTGCCCTGCCTTCAAGGGGCCAAACAGCTTAAGTTAGGGTTAGGAGAGGGGATGAAGATGAGGGGGTTAGAGCATGGGAAGGAGGGGTTTGGGGGTTAGATGTTCAGGTTAGGCCTTAGGGGATAGAGCTCGCCTTTCAGGCTTAGGGATTGGCAAAGGCTTAGAGGGAGGGTTTGGTGTTCTTCTGAGGGTGCCTGGTTCGTGTTGAGGGTATGGGCTGGGTTTGTGGGTTAGGGGGTTTTTCAGGGCTGGGCTGAGGGCTGTGGTGAAGGCTAGCATTTGAATACTAGGGATAAGGGCTAGGGAGGAGGATGATCAATAGGGTAAAAGTAAGAGGGGTTATGGGTTCTGGCTTTGGTTTAGAGGTAAGGCTGAGGTTAGGGATTAGAGTAGTTGATTCCTGTCAGGCTGAAGGGTGCAATGTAGGGGTAGGGTTAGGACTCAAGGTTATTAGAAATACGGTAAAGGTCTCACAGGAATGTTTTCACATCAGTGTCACAGTGGCACCAAAATTATCTGAAGTCATCTTTCCTTTTCAACATCTTTCATGTCTGTTGGCCAAACTCCTCTTCCCTCCACCAAATCTCCCATCTCCCTTGTCCCAGCTACTTTGTCCTCCCCAGACACTTTGTCTTGTTGGGGTCAGGCAGGATTGTAATGGCTTTCAAGACCTCCAAGTATCTGTATCCACACTGCTGGCCAGTCAGAAGTGACCTCACAGCCAGCATCCAAGGGGACACGATATGCTGCTGTGGTGGAGAGGTCCCTGCTCAGCCACCCCAGCAGCACTGAAGGCAGGCCATGCCCTCCACCACCCCTGACGTACTCTGCCTGCATACCAGCTCATGCTCCAGAAGGCCTCCCATAACTCCTGGGAAACATTTCCCACATGGGCTCTTTGGCTACCCCAGTGCGTCCTGGAAGCAGTGGCCACCTCTGTGTGGATGATTGAATCAAGCCCTCAATGCAGATTTTAGGACAAACTTGAAACCTCTGCAGAATAGAACTCAATGTAATAGCTGAAAAAGTCTTCGTTTCCAGCATTGCTAAGGTTTTATGAATTTCATATTTTTAATTATTTGTATTAACAGCACCAAGGGTATGTACTAGCAAGCTGATTTTGCTCTCTTCTCTATGTAAAGAGTTTTATGCAGCCACTTATCACAGTGAATTTTCTTACCAATGTTTCAAATGGAGAAACATTGCTCAGAAGAACTACTGTATTTATATTGGCACATGTTACCGCTCTACTTCTGCCTCTGTCTTTTTTCACAGAATCATAGAATCATTTAGGTTGGAAAAGACCTTTAAGATCATCGAGTGCAGTTGTTAACCTAACACTGCCAAGTGCACCACTAAACCAAGTCCCTACGTGCCAGCTCTACATGTCTTTTAAATACTTCCAGGGATGGTGACTCAACCACTTCCCTGGGCAGCCTGTTCCAATGCTTGATACCTCTTTCAGTGAAGAAATCTTTCCTAATATCCAGTCTAAACCTGCCCTGGAACAACCTGAGGCCAGTTCCTCTTCTCCTGTCACTTGTTACTTGGGAAATGAGATTGAGACACCCCCATCACTACAACCTCCTTTCAGGTAGTTGTAGGGAGAGGTAAGCTCTCCCCTCAGCCTCCTTTTCTCCACACTAAACAACCCCAGTTCCCTCAGCTGCTCCTCATCAGCCTTGTGCTCCAGACCCTTCACCAGCTTTGTTGCCCTTCTTTGGACATGGTCCAGCACCTCAATGTCTTTCCTGAAGTGAGGGGCCCAAACCTGAACCCGGCATTTGAGGTACAACCTTACCAGTCCCGAATTCAGGGGGGACAGTCTCTTCCCTAGTCCTTCTGACCACAGTATTTCTGATACAAGCCAGGATGCTATTGGCCTTCTTGGCCACCTTGCACACACTGCTGGCTCATATTCAGCCGGATGTCAACCAACAGCCCCAGGTCCTTTTCCGCCAGGCAGCTTTCCAGCCACTCTCCCCCAAGCCTGTAGAGTTGCATGGGGTTGTTGTGACCCAGGTGCAGGACCCAGCGCTGAGACTTGTTGAACCTCATACAATTGGCCTTGGCCCATCAATCCAGCCAGTCCAGATCCCTCTGTAGAGCCTTCCTACCCTCAAGCTGATCAACGCTCCTGCCCAGCTTGTGTCATCTGCAAACTTACTGCAGGTGCACTCAATCCCCTCATCCAGATCATTGATAATGATATTAAACAGAACTGGCCCCAGTACTGAGCCCTGGGGAACACCACCTGTGACCGGCCACCACCTGGATTATACTCCATTCACCACCACTCTTTGGGCCTGGCCATCCAGCCAGTTTTTAACCCAGCAAAGAGTACACCTGTCCAAGCCATGAGCAGCCAGTTTCTCCAGGAGAATGCTGTGAGAAATGGTGTCAAAGGCTTTCCTAAATTCCAGGTAGACAACATCCACAGCCTTTCCTTCATCCACTAAGGGGGTCACCTTGTCAAAGAAGGAGAACAGGGTAGGCAAGCAGCACCTGCTGTTCATAAACCCATGCTGAATGGGCCTGATCACCTGGCTGTCCTGGCTGGCTTCATACTTTCCAGGTGTCCTGGGACAGTGTCAGTGGTGCTTGTGTGGAAGAACAGCAGGGGGTAAGAGTCCAAGGGCCAGACAGGCTTCAGCAGCCTCTCAGCAATGCAGCCTTTGATCAAGGACAGCTGACAAAGCTCCTTAGAAGCTGCTAGAACTTGCCAGCAGCTTGCCAGAAGCCAAGGTCTCCTCTGACTATCCTTACCTGACAGCAACAGGCACCTTGAGCTTCCTGAGAGGGCTCCCTGGATCAAGATTCAAGTTCACCAAGGATGTCTGACAAAGCCCCCAGAAGAGGTTTTCAGGGCTCTGTTAGACAAAGTCCTGAGGAACTTGGGGTGAATTCAGTGTTGACCCTGTTGTGAGCAGGAGGTTGGTCTAAAGACCTCTCAAGCTCCCTTCCAACTTGAACAGTTCCATCATCAACCTGTCATTTCTGATGATAGCTACTATAATTCTTGCAGGCCTTAATTCCTCATCTGCATGTGGGTTAGCACCACGCATGGAAACTCTAGAGCCAGACCCTCACAGTGGGGTCATGTTGCCACTAGGGCCTGAAATCCTTGAAGTGCAGCGTTTCATTGTGGACGACTGCTTGTTAAGACAGAATGGGCCCTCCTCACAGCCTGCAAAAGCTGTGCATTGCAACAGGATGCCACATGAGAGTGACACACGCAGAAAGCCATGGCATGAGGGTGATGATATTGCAACATCCCTGAGGTCCCTTGCAAATCCAGTCAAATCCAGGAGGATTGGAACAGCCCTAACCATGAGCTCCATGCACTCCAGCTGGTCATTGACATAGGGGGTGACACCCCCTCCTCGTCTCCCCTGACTGTCCTTCCATTCCAACACTCCAGTCATAGGAGCCATCCCACCGCGTCTCTGTGATGCCAATAAGGTCATAGCCCTACAGGTGTGTGCACCTCTCTAACTCCTCTTGTTTATTCCCCATGCTATGTGCGTTTGCATAGAGGCATTTAAGGTTTTGCCTCATCAGAGCACAGTGACGTATTACACATGAGAATCTGAGAATAAAGGACTCGGCAGCCCTGTTGCACGGGAAAGAGGGGCGACAGGGTGAGATATTGGTGGGCAAGGCCGACTGGGGGGGTTACCTGGAGGGCAGGAGTACCAGGAGGAGCAGGAGCCTGCTGTTGTACCTGCCCATGGTGGGGTTTGTTGGGGGCAACCATCATTCTGGGGGATCTGTCCCCATGGCGATCATTTCACCAGCGCCTGCTTCCGCCAGCCTTGCAATGGTTTGGATTTTCATACCACAACAACTTCCCATCTCAATGATTTCCTGTCCTGCTGATGCTTTCCTGTCCTCAATGCTGATTTCCTATCCCCACAATGGTTTCCCATCCCAAGGATGATTTCCCATCCCGATGATGGTTTCCTATCCCAACGGTCTCCCATCCCAAGCATTATTTTTTGGGGGAGGTGAATTTCCTGTCCAAGGGGTAGGGATGGTGCCAGCACTGGTGGCCCTGCGATGCCAGCACGTGTGTGCTGCCCCATACTGCCCCAATGGTGGGGATGGGAGCGTTGGGGCATTTTGGGGTTGTTTTTGTCCTCCCCTCTGTGCCCTGGAGGGCAACTGCTGCTCCCAACTGTGGTGAAACTGGTGCCAGTACTGGTGCCATGCGGCCATGATGCGGAGCACTCACCAAAATATGGCAACTGACCCATGCCCACTGAGGAGAGAGGCTGGGCCGCAAAGTATGGCATTGCAAGAGGAATTCGTGCATTCGTGTACGCGTGAGCTGTCCCATTCAAACTGGGGCACCCCAAATGCGGTTTTACACATGGTTCTTATGCCTTTCAAGCGTTCAGGTCCAATGTGATTTGACCAATCGCTACTTAACACACACATACAGGCTGCTGGTTTGCAAAGCAACTCTAATTCTATGGTGGTGTCATGCCTTTGCTTCTTTCTTGATCTAGATGTCCCTGGAGTTGGTCTTGCTGCAGTTCCTTATCTCTGATGCCAGATAAGGGGAGGGTTTCACAGAGGTGTTGGAGGGGCTGGGATGCTGTCGTGATCTGGCTACTCCAGGGGTATCCTTTCTTCTTCAGGGTGGGGGCTGTCAACCTCCTCCTTGCAATGAGCTGGGGTCCTTTAGTCATGCTGACTGAACCATGACTGTGCAGTACACAATGTCAACGACATGTCTATCAAACTGTCCAACTTAAGGAACCTGATCCAATTTCATACTCTCAAGACTAATTGGTGCTATAATTAGGAAATGAGATTTTCATAACGAATCCCCTGGGGTGTCCCTTTGTGCGGGTCCCCGGGAGGTACTTGTGAGGGTTGCTCGTAGTGGGGTGGGGGATGCGGGTACTGGGGGTGATGGTAGCAGCGTGGTGGGGGGATGCTGCTCCTGGGGACGCCGGTGCCAGCCGGAGGTGGGGACGCTGGTGGCGGGGCTGTCAGCAGCAGGATGGGGTAGAGATGGCGGTACCAGGGGGCTGGTACCAGGGCGGCGTGGGGATGGTGGTTCCGGGGCGGTTGTTCCCATTGGTAACCCCGAGGTGGCACCGTGGCTGCAGCCTCTGCTGGGCAGGGGGCGTGGCCTCCTCTCCGGGGGCGGGGCCGGCGGGGGTGTGGGGTCAAGGCAGCGGAAGCGCAAGTGAGGCTTGGCAGGCTGGCAGCTCCCGAGGCCTGACCCCGTCATGAGCTCAGCAGTGAGGTAACTTTGCACCTTTGAATGGCAGAGGCCAGCTGGAGGAGCGGTGCTAGAGGAGGCTTGGAAGCAAAGCTGACTTTGTCCTGGAAGGCGAGGCTGCGGTGTGACAATTCAATCCAGCGCTCGGCCGGTGGCTGGTCCCAGGGAAATGGCGCTGGAGCCCCGGTGCTCCTGCCGTGGCCCGGGCAGTGCTGCGGGGTGTGCAGCTGCCCCTCCTGAGCGCCCCGTGGCTGCCCACAGCACTCAGAGCAGCAAGGCCCTGCTGGGACTGGGGAGAGTGCAAGTGTCGCAGGTCCAGGGAGTCCCTGTCACTTGGGCTGGCACCTTTTGGGCCAGGGAGCCGTCCGAGGACGCAGGCAGTACAGCCTGTAGCAAAGGGAGAGAGCCGCCTTGTCGAGGTTTAACCCCAGCCAGCAACTACGCACCACACAGTCGCTCGCTCACTCTCCCCTAGTGGGATGGGGGAGAAAATCAGAAGAATAAAAATGGGAAAACTCATAGGTTGAGCTAAAGACAGCTTAATAAGTAAAGCAAAAGCCATGCACGCAAGCAAAGCAAAGCAAGGAATTCATGCACTACTTCCCATGGGCAGGCAGGTGTTCAGCCATCTCCAGGAAAGCAGGCTCCATCACGCGTAATGGTTACTTGGGAAGACAAACGCCATCACTCTGAACATCCCCCCCTTCCTTCTTCTTCCCCAGCTTTATATACTGACCATGACGTCATATGGTCTGGAATAGCCCTTTGGTCAGTTTGGATCAGCTGTCTTGGCTGTGTCCCCCCCAACTTCTTGTGCACCTGGCAGAGCATGGGAAGCTGAAAAGTCCTTGACCAGAGCAGCAACAACTACAACATCAGTGTGTTATAAACACTGTTTTCAGCACAAATCCAAACCATAGCCCCATACCAGCCACTATCAAGAAAATTAACTCTCTCCCAGCCAAAACCAGCACACGCCTGCAGTTGTCTGCCTGCAGAGTGGCCGCCTTTCACCAGGGAACAAAACTGAGGGACAAGGAGCACTAGTTCGGAGTCAGCCTGTGGCTGTATCCTGGGGGGCAGATAAGATTCCTTGGAAATGAACCTGTAAGAGACCAGGTGCTTTGCTACACGAGTTTCACGGACACAGTCCTGCACCTGGGAAGAGTGGAAAAGAAACCCTCAGCAACCCAAATGTTCACGCAATGCCTGCAGCTATTGGGTAGAGAAGGGACAGACCTTGCCTCTCTGATGGCATCTGATGGCTGATGCCTCTGACTGAAGGCATCAGTCAGCGGCACACAGGCACCAAATCTCCTTCTCTGCGATGCCATCTGGGGTGTCTGTCATGCACCCACCCTGAATGGCAACTGCTTTCCCGTATGTCCTGTGCTGTTCCGACAGCCCTGGCACCTCATGTGGCTCTATGGCCCTGGATTTGAACATTAAATTGAACATCTGCCCTGAATTCTGTCATGCAGCCTGGGGATGAACATGAACCACCTGCCAAGGTAGTCAGTGGAGATCTAGTAAATGCAGGTGATGGAGGGAGACTGAGCTCTCCCTGTGGCACATGACTCCATACTGTCAGATGAATAACGCTATAGGCCGCCCTGAACGGAATGAGTAGGGACATGTTCCGTTGCCCTTAATTTGGGCAACAGCTGTCATTGGCATTGTCATTGTCATTGTCATTGGCATTGTCATTGTCATTGTCATTCAGAGGATGCCCCAGGGTGTTGCGCTGTCTCTATGAACTGCTCCATTTGAGTTTGCAGGTACCTGCAGATACCTTCAACCACCTCACATGGTTCAGAGCCCTCACATGTCACCAGGTGTTTGGCTCTGAACAGCTCACTCCTGCCTTCCATCTCAATTAAGTAGCATGGGAGCTGAGACAAGGAGCTCCCATGCAGGTGGCTATTCTGTGCACATCTGAACTGAGGCAAGAGGAATCCCACCTCCTGTGGGTTTGTGGCAGGCATGAGAGGGAGTTGAGTCACCTTCCAGCCCAAATAGAAACCCAGGGTAAGATGCCTCGACTGACCCAGCGGCATCCCTTCCCTCAGCAGTGGGGCTAAAGAAGATTCCTCCCTGTCAGTGTTGGGGTGTCCTCCCTAATGATGGACAAGAAAAGGTGATTATAGGAGCTACCTCTGTCCCTGAGAGGTGAAATGACCCTGCTAGAAATCAGTGTCTCTCGCCAGCTGAGGGAGGGAACATCAGTGGTTCCTTCAGCCTGTTTCACAGCAGGTTCCCCTGCAGCCCCAGGGACACCTGGAAGGAGCCCAGAGGGAGCAGAGAAAGAGATGCCTTGGGCTGGTCCTCTGCTGCTGGGCTGGGCTGGGCTCCTGGGATGGAGGGAGCTCATGGCAAGCGGGCAGCGCTGCAGAGAGCGAGCTCTGCCCAGGAGCAGCTCCTCTGCAAAGAGCAGCAGGGCTGGGGGCACTGCCTGCAGGTGCTGAGGGGAGAGGAGCGAGGCAGAGGGGTTAAAGACAGTCAGGAGTGGGAGGACAGAGGACACCTCACTGGTGGAGAAATCTTCACAGCCCTTGTTTGTCTGGGTGGGGAATTGGACATGAAAATTCCTGTCTTGGTTGTGGAGGAGACACTTCAACTCCAAACCTTTTTTCCCTTAGAGGCGAATACATTTGAGTGTATAAAAATGAAGACCCCCATGGCTTGCAGACAGCCCCAGCATCACCTTTCCAGGCTCCTCAGGGTTGAGCTGATGATCCCATCATAGCCTGCACACCCAGAGATGCCCCTGGGCAGTGCCCTGCTGCTGGGAGGTGTCTGCAGGGCAGAGGTGATCACTCCTCAGGTGGGACGGGTCTGTGAGCAGTGGCAGGGAGGAGGCGTGGGGACGGGGAAACAGCTCCTGGCAGGGACAGCTCCAGGCAGCAGAGACATGGGCAGGGGCTGAGGCAGAACTGCGACCAGAAGTGCTGTGTGAAGGGAATTGGGGCGCCTCCCTGCCACCCTTTGCAGTGCAGATGCTTCCCCAGAGCAGCCCCTGGTCTCCTCTTCCACCCAGTAGAGCTTCTGCCCTCAAGGCTGTAGGGACTTTGGTTGAGTCACATCCTTAGCAGCTAAATCCTAAGAAGGAGAAACTCACAAGTTCTGTGACTTCTGTTTGTCTGTCCCTGTCCTCCCTCAGCAGGAGCATTGGGGCATTTCTCTGTCTTTCCCTCCTGTCCATGCTGCCTTTGTTCCTGTGGGTCTGTGGACAGTGCAGTGTGTGGGGCTGAGGTGGGAGCTGTCTCTGCTCAGGTCACAACAGTTTTAGCACGTCCAGGAGTTTCCCTGGGGTTGCCCTGCTGGAAGATGCTGAGCAGCTCCTCTTCATTTTAGTGGCTAACATCTGAGGTAAACAGTGAATTTCAGGAGCTGTCACCCCCTTTCCCAGGTGCCTGCAGCTATACAGCAGGGATGACAGCTTGGGAGCACGTGGGCAGAGCCCTGCTCCTAATGGCACATTTGGCCAGACAAACCAGAATGCCAGCCAGGGAGACGTATGAAGGTTCTGAAAAGCCTGAGAGACAATCTGTGTTTGGTGGGGGAGGGAATGGAAAGCTAGTTTGTCAGAGCAGTCCTAACTTGTGAGTGTCATTTCCTCCTTTGGCAGTACCTCATGAACACAGGGATGAGATGTCCAACAGCAGCTCCATCACCAAGTTCCTCCTCCTGGCGTTTGCAGACACATGGGAGCTGCAGCTCTTGCACTTCTGGCTCTTCCTGGGCATCTACCTGGCTGCCCTCCTGGGCAATGGCCTCATCATCACAGCCATAGCCTGCGACCACCGCCTCCACATCCCCATGTACTTCTTCCTGCTCAACCTCTCCCTCCTCGACCTGGGCTCCATCTCCACCACTCTCCCCAAAGCCGTGGCCAATTGCCTGTGGGACACCAGGGCCATCTCCTACCATGGGTGTGTGGTCCAACTCTTTTTCTTTTTCTTTTTGATGTCAGCTGAGTATTTTCTTCTCACTCTCATGGCCTATGACCGCTACATGGCCATCTGCAAACCCCTGCACTACGGGACCCTCCTGGGCAGCAGAGCTTGTGTCCACATGGCAGCAGCTGTCTGGGGCTGTGGTGTCCTTTATGCTGTGCTGCACACTGCCAATACATTTTCAGTCCCTCTTTGCAAGGGCAGGGATGTGGACCAGTTCTTCTGTGCAGTTCCCCATATCCTCAAGCTCTCCTGCTCAGACTCCTATCTCAGCGAAGCTGGGCTTCTTCTGGTTAGTGCCTGTTTAGCATTTGCGTGTTTTGTTTTCATTGTGCTGTCCTACGTGCAGATCTTCAGGGCTGTGCTGAGGATCCCCTCTGAGCAGGGACGGCACAAAGCCTTTTCCACGTGCCTCCCTCACCTGGCTGTGGTCTCCCTGTATGTCAGCACTGGCATCTTCGCCCACCTGAAGCCCTCCTCCATCTCCTCCCCATCCCTGGACCTGGTGGTGTCATTTCTGTACTCGGTGGTGCCTCCAGCAGTGAACCCCCTCATCTACAGCATGAGGAACCAGGAGCTCAAGGATGCCCTATGGAAACTGGCCCAAGGGGTGATGTTTCAACAACAATAACTTGCTTCTCTTTCTCTGCACATTTCCCAGAGTTTGTCTTAGGCCACGAGTCTGCTTTTTCTCCCTTGTGATCATCCTACTTAAAGATAATTTGCTGGGCTTATCCTCTCTGTCTTGAGGTTTGATCTAGTTGAGTCTAACCCTGGCACAACACCATGTCAGATGTGGCCTGTCCAAATGCAATAAAAAGGCATCTTCAATAAAAAGGCATCTCCCATGTGCAGTGCTTGAAGGCTGGGCACTTCCTCCAAAGGTGCTGCCAACAAAATGTCCAAGGAATTGGTGTCTTAAGGAGGTTTTTTTCCTTGTGTTCTCCCTGTGATTGGGGTTAAGCTCATGGTACCATTGGGTTCCATTGGACTGAAAGTTCTGGTTTTACAAGCTCTCTTGTTGATGTCCAGTGGCAGTGGAGATGGTGCATGGGCTCCCAATTACCTCCTCAGGCTGCTTCACATAGGACAGGACTGATGGCATATAGGAGTCTGTCTCAAAAATGAATTTGGAGGGTTCAGGAGAGGATGGGGACTCGCAATGTGCCCAGGGCTGGGAGTGACTGAAGACTCAGAAGCTGAAACACCCTCAAAGGTGAAGTTCCCCAAAAGTAAACCACTGAATTGATGTATCCGAAAAGAAGGACTCTGCAGTTCCGTGGGAGACAGTGGGGACCCAGCACGCACAGGGGAGGGAGACTGGAGAGATGCGGGAGCTTCATGAGGAGGCCCAGGGCTCTCGTGCTGTCCTGGGTAGTGGGGCTGGTGGGGGTAGAGAAGAGGTCAAATGCAGTTGGCGTTGAGGATCAGCTACAATATGGCTGCAGGAGAGCCTGGGAGTGACTGGCCTCTGTTTGCTTGTGTCGTTATTGCAAGCAGCATCCCTGGGGCTGATGGGCAGGATGAGACCCTTCTCTGCCTCCCAGGAGATGCTGTGCCCTTCAGAGGGGCTGGGGCTGTGGTTGAATGGCCAGAGCTCTGCAGCACCCTGTGGTAGCACTTGCCGTGCAGCCAGCCTACACGGAGCTGCCCCAGTGGGCAGGACTGGGCTGGGCTGGGCTGTTGTAGAGGGCAGGGGAGGTGGGGGGAGCTGGGGAGAGGCTGGGCTGGGCTCAAAGGAGCCCAGGAGAGGAAAAAAAGGCCAATGTAGAGCTAAGGTGTGAGAGTGTGCAGGGTGGGGGTACCCAGCAGGGTGCTCACAGAGCAGAGTCAGGTGTCATGGTGAAGGAAGCAAGGTACCAAAGGTGCCAAAGAGGGGGGCCCAGTCTGTGCCATGTTCCCTGGACACCCTGTGGAAGCTGCCCTGGGAAAACTGTCCCAGATGAGTCCCACACACCGGCCATTTCCATGTCTGGTCATATACCCCAGGCCTTAGGAGGGACTTCAGCTGCATGGTCACCTCTGTCCTCCTCCTGGGCTCAGTGATACCCAACTGCACCACCAGTATTAATAAAAAGGGAACCAGTTTGCTACTGACATTTATTACACACAAGTCCCATAACTCTTGCCGCTGCTGGTCTCTCAGCCAAGCCTTTTCTCAGACAGCTCCAGCTACATCAGGTGCTTATGGCTTTTCTCAACAAATATTGAAAAAGTCCATTGATTGAGATTGCAGCAACTGGCCTGGGTCCTTGCTCCAGTGTTTATTCTGAGCAATTTCTCAAAAATGCATCCCTCTCAACAACTCCTTGTCCATAATGTGCTCCAGGTCTCCACTGTCCTTCTGGCCTCTGCAGGACTTGCTCCAGTCTGTCAGGGTCTTTCTTGTGCTGGGGAGCTCCAAAGTGGATGAAGCAGTCCAGATGCCGTCCTGTGATGGATTAACCTTGGCCAGCAGCCAGCCAGACACCTGGCTGTCAGACAACCCCAATAGGACAAAGGGAGAAAATAAATCGGAAAAGCTCATGGGTCAAGATAAAGTAAAGGAGATCAGTTACCAATTACTGTCACTGGCAAAGATGTGTTGACTTGCCGAGGATCAATTTAATTTCTTGCCAATTCAAAAAGGCTTGCATTGTGACAAACAATGACAAAAACATTAAAGACCATTCTCCTCACACTTTCTCCCCCCAAAAATTACTCTATTGCTGAAATTACTCTATTGGTCCCAATTCATCTAACGACCCCAGCCCCAAGAGGAGCAGGGGGGATGGTGAAGAGGGGGTTAACAGTCACTAAAGAACAGCTCTGCCACTCTTTCCTCCTCACACTTCTCCCCTGCTCCAGCTTGGGTACTCCCCATGGGATCCCACCATATTTGCAGTACAAGGCGATGTGTTGTTCATTTCTTTCTGTCTTACTTTTCTCCTTTACACTCACAGAATAACAGAACGGTTGAGACTGGAGGGGGCCTCTGGAGATCATCTGCTTCAACCCCCAGCTGAGGCAGGGTCAGCTAGAGCAGCTTGCTCAGGACGTTGTCTAGGTGGGTTTGGAATGTCTCCAGGGATGGACACTCCACAACCTCTCTGGGCAACCTGTTCCAGTGCTTCACAGTCAAAAAGTCTTTTCTTGGGTTCAGATGGAATTGTATATGCATCAATAAGATGCCTCCAAGCCTTCTTTTTTTTGCAGACTGAAGAGTCCCACATCTCTCAGCCTTTCCTCCTGTGAAAGATGCTGCAGTCCCTTAAGCCAGCTTTGTGGCCCTTTGCTGGACTTGCTTTAGTAGATCAACCACTTTGTTGCACTGGGAAGCACAGCCCTGGCCACAGCACTCCAGATGTGGCCTCGCCAGTGCTGGCAGGAGGTGAAGGATTACCTCCCTCCATCCGCCAGCAATAGTTGCACATGGAGTGATGCACTTCATTCTTAAGAGAGAGCAAAAATATACTTTCTTGATATAAAACAGTGAGTTAACAAGGTTCAATGGTAAAGGCGACAGTGGTTTCACAACATTCGATGGCAAGGTACACTTGAGTATTTACTGCATAGAAGACAGGACAAAACTGTCAGGGAGACCCTCCCATTGAGTCATGAGGTTCAGAAAGACCCCCTTTATTTCTAAACTCCTCCTCAGAGAGGATCTAGGTACGGCTGGATCCAGTCGTAGTCCCAGACTTGGTCAATGGTTTCTGTCTAAAGGATTAGATGTGCACAGTCAGTACTTTATATCACTTAGCTAAGATTGCAAAGTTTAGCATGCTATTAGTCACTTCCCAAAGATCTGTTGCAGCAAGGAATCTCTCAGCCTCCTGAGGAGTAACCTTGAGAGGCATCCCTGCTCAAGGGGAGATCTGGGCATGGAGCCTGCTGTTGTGCAGGAGAGCTCCAAGGGCTCTTGGGCTGCTCCATATTTATGGGGCTAAGATGATTGACTCATAGTCGTATTTGCCTACCGACCTTGGCTATAGCCCTTGGCTATTGTGTTGTCTGTCTCCCGAGTCCACTTTGAGCCAGATGCAGCCATCAGGACCAGAGGCATCCGTTGCGACTGCCACTGGTGCTTATCGCTTGAGCAGGGTTACGGGACACAAAGGGCAGGCTGGGGGGCGGGGGGGTGCACACTTTCACAGGGTGACATGTTTTTGTGAATTCAGATTTTTCTCTTGAGGAAACTGTGCTGCGTTTTTCACTTGGCTAATCAAAATGCTTTTGTCACATGTTTTCTGACCTGCTGGTCTCATCATTAAGACATCAGAGTTTAAGAAGACTTCTCAAAGGGAGTTAGCGAGAGCTGGAGAGACACAGTCAGCATCCTCAGCCCTCTGCCTGGAAGAGGATAGTCCTTCCCCATGTCAAACTGAGGTTCTTAAACATCTTTCAGCTGAGTCTCTTCTTCATCAGAAGCAACCTGCTACTGCAGTGCTGCTTGCTTGTAGCTCACATGCTTCAGGTGTGCCCAGCAAGAAGCCTTTATGCTCTGGAAGGTGGGAAATGCAAAGGGAAGGCTCCATTCCCCAGGCAGCCAGAGCATTGCTCTGCTCCTGCGAGGGCTTGCAGGGTACTGGGAAGCAGTTCAAATGTCCCATGGATGCATCAGTGTCAGTGGTTTCATCGGCAGATGTGTTACTTCTGATGGGATTCACCCTTCATCATGATGTAAAAATGAATGATTCGGATCGAAGATATTCTCCCGGATCTTTGTGTGTGGACACAGCGTCAGGGGATGAGCTCTTACATGTGAGGAGAGCTGGGATTAATCTCTCTCACTAAGGCCTCAGAATCAAGTCATGCCTTGCCTTGCTTTGTTTTGATTGCCTCTCCTTGCCTAACCTCGCCTTGCTTTGTCTTCCCCTTTTTCATCCCTTCCCTCCTTTTCATCCTATTTCTTCTTCATGGTCTTACATTAAATGCAGGTCTTACAAGATCTGGACAAAGAACATAAGCAAGGCTGTTCTTAAAGGGGCTACTATTTATCCCTTTTCTTCCTTTTTTCTCGTCTATCCCCAGGGATTCTATTCAGTCAAATCACCTCTAAAAAAGGAAGTCAAGTTTCTTTTATCTACATGACAAACCCCAGTCATTCAGGCTCAAGGATTCTGTTCTCCCCTCTCTTTACAAACCTCCCTGCAGCAAGCAACCCATGTTAGATTTCCAAAGAGTCATGCAGATGAATGGCCTGCAGGTCAAGCTCGCCTACTCCTGCAATCATGTTTATGCTGATGTTAGTAGTCTTTCTCTAGGCTTGAAGCGTCTGTGATGGTGGTCGGGCCATCAGCATCCTCTAAGAGCCTGTTGTGTGGATCGTTCTGTATAGGGAAAATGCCCCAAAGAAAAGGCGTGGAGAATCACACCGTTGGATCTGGATTCATTCTTCTGGGACTTTTTCTGACCCCTCCAGCCTGCAGGGCCTGTGCTCTCCAGTATTCCTGCTCATCTACCTCGTGGTCCTCACAGGGAACAGCCTGATTGCACTCACCACAGTGGACTCAAGCCTCCACAGCCCCATGGATTTCTTCCTGCGGAGCTTGTCCTTGCTGGAGATCTGCTATGCGTCAGTCACTCTTCCAAAAAAGCTGGTGGGTTTCCTGATGCAAGATGGCAGGATCTCCTGGTTTTGCTGGGCAGCATCAAATGCCTTTTCCTGGCTGACCTGGCCTATGACCTATGGCCTATGAGCACTACAAAGCCATATGTGCCCTCCTGCACTATACCCTCATCATGAGCAGGGGTCTCTGCATCAGCCTGGTGGTGGGGTCGTGGGGTACCACATACCCCACGTAGCAGTGCAAGTGCAAGTAGGACAGACCGACCAGGTGTTCACTTTGCCCTTCTGTGCATCCCATGACCTTCATCACTTTTTCTGTGATGTCCCCCCTCTGCTGGAACTGGCCTGTGCAGACACTTCCTGGAACCAAGTGATGCTGTACACCATCATCCTGCTATTTGCAATCCTTCCTTTCTCCTTAATAGTTCTTTCTTACATTAAAAGTATCAGGCCAGTTCTGAAAATACCTTCAGTTAAGGGCAGACACCAAGCCTTTTCCACCTGCTCTTCACACCTCGGGGTGGTGACGCTCTTCTATGGCTCAGCCACAGTCGTCTACTTAAATCGACATTCAAGGCATTCTGTAGACACCGACAAACGGATTTGATGGGTGGACTGTTCGGTGGGTGAGGAATTGGTTGGATGGTCACGTCCAGAGCATAGTGGTCAACAGCTCAATGTCCAGATGGAGAGCGATGACAAGTGGTGTCCCTCAGGGGTCCGTATTGGGACCACTACTGTTTAATATCTTCATCAATGACATAGACAGTGGGATTGAGTGCACCCTCAGCAAGTTTGCACATGATACCAAGCTGAGTGGTGTGGTTGACATGCCCGTGGGGTGGGATGCCATCCAGAGGGACGTGGACAAGCTTGAGAAATGGGCTCATGTGAACCTCATGAGGGTCCTGCACCTGGGCCTGGGCAACCCCCACTCTCCGTACAGGATGGGGGATGAAGGGATTGAAAACTGCCCTTCAGAGAAGGACTTGGGGGTACCGGTGGATGAAAAGCTGGACATGAGCCAGCAATGTGCTCGCGCAGCCCAGAAGGCCAACCATATCCTAGGCTGCATCAAAAGAAGCGTGGCCAGCAGGTTGAGGGAGGTGATTCTGCCCCTCTACTCTGCTCCGGTGAGACCCGACCTGGAGTACTGCGTCCAGCTCTGGAGCCCTCGGCACAGGAAAGACATGGACCTGTTGGAGTGGGTCTGGAGGATGGCCACAGAAACGATCAGAGGGCTTGAACACCTCTGCTATGAGGAAAGGCTGAGAGAGTTGGGGTTGTTCAGCCTGGCGGAGAAAAGGCTGCGGGGAGACCTCCTTGCAGCATTTCAGTACTCAGATGGGGGCTTATAAGAAAGATTGGGACAGACTTTTTAGCAGGGCCTGTGGCGATAGGACAAGGGGTAATGGTTTTCAACTACAGAGGGCAAATTCAGACTGGATATAAGGAAGATATTTTTTTACCATGAGGGTGGTGAAACAATGAACCAGGTTGCCCAGAGAGGTGGCAGATCCCCCATCCCTGGAAACATTCAAGGTCAGCTGGACGGGGCTCTGAGCAACCTGATCTACCTGAAGGTGTCCCTGCTCACTGCAGGAGGGGTTGGACTAGAGGACCTTTAATGGTCCCTTCCAACCCAAACCATTCTAGGAGTCTACGATTCCATGATTCGATGATAAGAAAGTATGGTGCTGGGATATCTTAGGTGATTGAGGAGCAGTAGCTTTGAAAGAAGCTGGACGTGTTGCTCAGGGCTTCAGAGGTTTGGCAAATCCCCAGGAAACCACAGCTTTGTGTTAGAAGGAGAAGGCAGGGAGGGCAAAAAGAGATTCATAAAGCCTGGGAAATCCCAGGGTCAGAGCGAGGTGGGGAAGCAGCGGGGTGGCCAAAGTCTGCAGGAGAACTGCCGCAGGCGTGGGAGAGCATGGGCCAGCCTGTGGTGGGGATGAGGGAGGGCCTTGGTGGGGCTGGGACTTCCCCACCACAACCAAGATCTCTGTCCTCTCAGCTCTCAATGCTGTCACTGCCACCAAGAGCCATGAGGGGACACCATTGCCTTACAGCCCCATGGCCTGGTTGCCTCCTCATCCCCCATAGAGTTCAGCCAGTCCAAGGGTCGTCCTGCTCTTGTCATCGCACACCCCCACATCGCACTGCTCCATGAAGAGCCCTGAGCAACGCATGAGGAGCAGGATCTCCCTTCCACGTCCCAGGGATGGGAGCTTGCCCGTCCTTCTTGATGAGACACACCAAGGGCTCACGTATGTCCTGGTTTTGGCTGGGATAGAGTTAATCTTCTTCCTAGTAGCTCCTGTAGTGCTGTATTTTGGATTTTAGTATGAGAATAATGTTGATAACACGCTGATGTTTTAGGTGTTGCTAAGCGGTGTTTACACTGGTCAAGGACTTTTCAGCTCCCCATGCTCTGCTGGGTGCACAAGAAACTGGGAGGGGGCACAGCCAGGACAGTTGATCCAAACCGACCAAAGGGCTATTCCATACCATATGACGTCATTCTCAGTATAGAAACTGGGGGGCGTTGGCCGGGGAGTGGCGATCGCTGCTCAGGACTGGCTGGGCATCGGTCGGTGGGTGGTGAGTGGTTGCATCACTTATTATTTTTTTCCCCTGGGTTCTGTTCCTCTCTCTCTCTTTTGATGTTTGCCTTTTCATTACAATTTATTATTATTATTAATATATATTTTTTTTCTTTCTCCCAATTATTGAACTGCGCTCGTCTCAACCCACGAGTTTTCCTCGTTTTGCCCTTCCGATTCTCTCCCCCATCCCACCGGGGAGGGAGGGTGAGCGAGCGGCTGGGTGGTGCTTAGCTGCCGACTGGGGCTCAACCGTGACAAAGTGGCATCAGAGCCACCTGCACGGTGCCTTTGTCACCTGTAACCAGTGCTGACCCCTTTGCAGTCCAAGGCAGCCCCCAGGGAGGGGTACCGCCGCCTGTCCTTCCCTTCATGGCTTCATCGGTGATGGCCCTCAGGGGGCCACTGACACCCTCAGAACCTTGGAGATTTTAATCAAATTTTAAACACTTCTTCAGCAGCTTGTTCAATCTTCCTTCGGTACCTGCAGTTCAGGAACTTGGCACCAGAGGGCTCAGGGAAATGCAAATGCCCGAACACGCCATGGCTCTCTGCAGCTTCCTTTAATTCCTCCATTCTTCTGCGGTTCATGAGAGAGATGTCAGGAGTAGAGTCTAAAAGACAAGATTTGAAGACGAAATAACACTTGAAAAAGGGTTATGCTTTTCCCACTTGTCTTTTATTTTCCTGCTGACAGAATAAACAATATCACCAATCTCCACTTCATATTGATCCAGAGTCTCTCATGATGAAGTATGAATACGTCGGACAAGCAAGACCCTTTCTGGCAGACGCTGCAGAGACACTCTTCATCCCACCACCCCCATCACCCCCCACTCTGCCATTTCTCTGCCCGCTCACCTCAGACTTACATCACTCATGTTAAAATCGAACCTTTTCCCACTCCGTTTGGAGCTGAATGTCTCAACATCAATTCCCATCTGCTTTCTTTGGAGAAGTGGCTGCAGACAGCCACAGCATTTCTCTTCATTAACAAAAACAAAAACACAACTAAAAGGGAAAAGAGTAGTTCGGGAAAGAATAAATGACATTCCTCAGCTGTCTATCAAGTTCAAGTTCCCTCCATGCAATTCCACTTCTACTTTTGAGTGGAAAATCTTCCCTGAGGTTAGTAGGAAAGGACAGAGAGAAAGGCGAGGAAGGAGTTGGCCGAAGAGACGGTCAGGCGACAGGAGCAGCAGCTTGAAACTGCCTGAAGCTCAAAGCAGCACCCGGGTACTTGGGAGGGGTCTGAGTGAATGGAGAGTAACGGGAGGAGGAAACTGGAAGGACACTGGAAAATGCATATGTGCCGAGAGTCTGCTGAGAAGATGACGGGAGAAATGCTCAGTTTAATCAGGACATGTGGAAATACCTAAAAGATTCGTGAGATTCTCTAGACTCCATAGTGGAGAGAGTAGTGGTCAAGCAAGTGCTGGGAAGATCAAGGTTTCTTCTCCTGAGAGCAGCACCCATCCGGGAAAGTTTCATGATGGCAACACAGGAAAACATGATTTCTCTACTAAAAGTATTGCAACATTTCAGCTGATGAAAATGTTCCCGCACTATGTAAATGTGGAGAAAATTGCCTCATCTTTGCAGGCCGAGCTCAGTTCCTGACCAGAAGCCTCCAGTGCCACTTGAGGAGGTCCTGGTGTGCCTGACAGACTCACCAGGGACTGGTGGTGACCGCAAGGGGCCGTGGGAGACCGGGACCCTCCCATTGAAACTGCAGAGGGAGGGGACACCAGGCATCGGTGCTCCTCTAACTCAATCCACCCTGATTGCCAAAAGTGTTCTTTAAAAAAAAAAAAAAAGAGAAAAAAAAAAAAAAAAAACCAAACGCAAACCAAACAGGCCCTCCTGCCCCACCATAGGACAAATATTTTGAAAGAAATCAAGAGGGAGTATAAGAGCATAAGGAAGTTTAAAATATGAAAAGTGCAATAATAGCTATCTTTTGCTTTATTTTTTTAATATTTCTTTTCTTTTTCTATTTGCTTAGTTTCCAGTTCACCACGTCCCTCCAGGCCCAACCAGCCCATCATTCCTATACCCATCAACTTAGTCAACCATGCAGAATGCGCTGTCCTAACTCGTGATCCCAGAGGACGTGCTAAGGGACACACTCTCAACCAAACTGGGGCTAAGCAGCCTTTAGTTTCCCAGCTCATCTTCTGGGACTTCTTGAAAGATGCTCGCAACATTTGCTTTTCGTCAGTCTTCAGAAAGTTCCCCTGATCTCCCTGACCTTTCAGAGATGATGATGAGTGACACCACTGTGACACTGGCCTGCTCTCTCATCACCCGTGGAGGCAGCCCCTCTGGTGCCCTCAACTGTTCAGGGCTGAGTTTGCTCAAGTAACCCCTGACCCGAACCCCCTTCCACTGCTGGTTGTTGTCCTTGGGTTCTGCCGCCAGGTACAAAGGCCTTGAAGACCTTGCTGGGAAAGACTGAGACCAAGAGGACACAGAGGATGTCAGACCTCTCTGCATCGAACCTCCCTGAATTCAGAAGTGGCCCCGCATTATCCGTGTTTATTTTTTTACTCTTACTGAAGTAGCAGCACCTTAATGGTCCCCTTGGACTCCCTTGCAAGGGTCATCTCTAGGGAAGCTGTGGGGTTCCTAAAGCCATTCCTATTTCTGAATTCCTCCACCTGAAGTGAGTCTCTGCATCCACCTCCTGGATGCTTCCATTAACCATGGAGCTTCCTCATGAGTTCCCTCTTCACCCAAGCTGCTCTTGTGAGCTATGCACTCACCACTGCTCTTTGTGGGCAATTCTGTCATTAAAGACAAGCTGTACTGAGTTGTGCTGCCCTTCACTGCTGCCCACGGGATCGCCACTGAAATCCCCCTGAATAGGCCCAAGTCTTCCCCTCTGAGGTCTGACACCTGCACTCTGCTCCTCTCCTTCCTCATTCTGCTCAGGAGCTGGACCCCCCTCTTTCATGGTCACCACAGCCAAGGATGACACTGGTTTTCACATCCCTGACCAGCTCTTCATGTTTTGCAGGGACCTGATGCAGGTGAGCATCATCTATGTTGATCCAGCTGGTGACTTTCCTAAGAAATTGCTCCCACCTCCTCCACAAACCCCTTGGTCTGTTTTGACAGTGCTGGGTTCCCCCTCCAATGAACGTCAGGGCAATTAACGTCCCCAGAAAGAGCCCCAGCTCACTCATCTGGAGACTTCCTTGACTTGCTTAAATAAGATCTTGTCAACCTCCTCCCCTTGATTGCAGGTTCTTGATCTCCCACCACCAGGTCGCCCTGACTGGCCCCTCCTCTGATCCTCACCCTCAAGGGCTCACCCAACCTCCTGACTCTCCCAGCAAGGAGCTCCATACATCCAAGCAGCTCCTTCACACAGAAAGTCTTCCTCTTCTGATGCTCCCAGCCTGTGTCTCGTGAAGAACCTTTATCCATCCATTGCAGCACGCGAGCTGTGTGAGGCGTCCCCCTGTGCCTCAGAAGTTGTTCCATCAATGTCACAGCTTGTGACAGACCATGGGGGTTCAGCTCCTCCTGTCTGTTCCCAGGCAGAGGACAGTGTTGCACACCTGGGCTGCAGCCCCTGAGCTGTGGCTCCAGGGCCATGCTCAGACTTGTCATGGTGAACAGTGGTACCAAGCACCCAAGAGTCCTTGTACACAAAAGCTTTGCTTCATGGCAGAGACATGCTGGAGCGGAAGGCAGATGGTGTTGTAAGAAAGAAATGAGGGGCTCGAGAAGAGAGCAATCCCTGCTGTGCCCAAGGTCAGAGAGAAACAGGGCTGGGCTGTGCAGCCCTGGCAGGAGAGGGCATTGCTGTGAGGGGGGTCTCTGCAGCCCTGCAAGGCCTTTGCTGGAGAGAGGCACTGCTGTCCTGGAATGACAAGGTGCTGCTGAAAGTGTCCTTGGTGTGGACATCCTGAGATCTAGGCACAACCTAAATTCCTAGGATTCTTAGAAGACTGTATCATCAAGAGAGAGAGTAAAGGCTGGGGGAGAGGAGAACCAGAAGAAGCTGAGAACGTAGGCCCACAAGTGGAGACCCCAGTGCAATGTGCTTCTTATTCATGCAGTGCCTTGCATCTCTGGATAGAGATGGGACAGAGCTGGCCTCACGGCAGGGGTGGGAATCAGTCGCTTTCACTCAAGCACCGAATTCATCTGAGATGCCGCCTGGGGTGTCTGTCATGCACCCGCTCTGGGTGGACGTGGCTTTCCTGTAGGTCCTGTGCTGTCCCTGCCAGCCACAGGCAGTTTGGGTGGAGAGCCTTGGCCTCTCGCATGGCACTACAGGCCTGTATTTGGGCATTCAATGAGCAGCTGCCCTGCGTTAGGTTAGGCTAGGTGGGGATGTGTGAGACAGCTCTCGTTACAGACAACGGACAGCTAGTAAATGCAGCTAAAGGAGGGGAGAAAGAGAAAGACTTCGCTCTCCCTCTGGCCCATAACTCCATTTGGTCAGCTGAACACCTCTAGAGGCGGCCCTGAACACCGTGGGTAGGGACAGGTGGTGATGTCCTAAATGTGGGCAATTGCCGTCATTTCAGCGGGCTTCCTCACCAGGCTGCAGGATGATGCCCCCAGATGTTTCCCACACCAGGTGTTTGTGTGTGAACTCCTGGTCTCCATCTCCATCACTGACCATGGGACCATAGGCAAGGGGTGTAGGTGCCTGTTTTTAACAGGCGCCATTACTGAAACAGGAGGCATCTCACCTCCTGTGGGTTTGTGGCAGGCATGGGAGGGAGCTGAGGTCCCTTCCAGCCCCAGGACTGCAAATCCGGGATGAGATGCCTCCATGGACTCAGCTGATTCCCTTCCCTGCGCATGGGCAAAGGAGATCCCTCCCTGCTAGTGTCCAGGTGTCCTCTCTAATGCTGGGACAAGGAAGGGCGATTCTCAGACCTACGTGTGTCTCTGAGAGGAGAAAGGGCACTGCTGGAAAGAAACGTCTCTGCAGAGGTGAGACAGGCACCATGGGTGATTACTTGAGTGTCTTTGCAAGTAGGTTCCTGGAGAGCCCCAGGGACAGCTGGAGGGAGGGCAGGGTGGGGTGGGGGGCAGAGGAAGTGAGGTCTTGGGCAGGTCCTCTACTGCTGGGCTGAGACAGGCTCCTGGGAGGGAGGGAGCTGGTGGTAAGCAGGCAGCACTGCAGAGAGACAGCTCTGCCAAGGGGCAACTCCTCTGCAAAGCGCAGCAGGGCGCTGGGAAAAGGAGTAGGGCAGAGAGAGCCTGAAGGCAGTCTGGAGTGGGAGGACAGAGGAGAGCTCAAAGGGCAGGAATCGTGACAGCCCCTGACACGGTAAGTCTCTTGGTGCAGGGCAATGCAGCTGCGGTTCCTGGAAGGCTCTCCTAAAGCTATCACAGCCTACAGCCTCCGAGATCTGTGCGGAGGAGTGCCAGTGCAGGGGCTCCTGTTAGACAAGTGTGAAGGGGTGAAGGCAGGGTGTGCAGCCAGAGCTGCCCAGGGCATTTCAGAGGGGACTTTTGCAGAGGAAGTTCAAGGCAGGGAATATCTCTAAGGTAAACTGCTTTCCTAAGTCTATGTTTTCCATTTCCTGTGTTTCAGAAAAAAGGACAAGGTGTTTCTCCGTTTAGAGAGGGGGACTGAGAGTCCTGAGCTGCTGCAGTGGGAGATCAGTAGGTCTGGTAGGAGCCAAGGAAACTGCTTTCACCCACTCCTCTACCTCCAGAGAGCACCAGCATCACCTCTGTTGTCCTCATCAGGGTTTGTCTGACCTGCTCCTTACTGCCTGCAAACGGGGAGTTCCTCTCGAGAGTGCCTGAAACTGGCAGGTTTCTTCAGGTCAGGGCTGAGCAGACAGTAGTTGGTGCTGGGGTCTGTGATCCCTGACAGGGAAAACTTGAGGGCAGAGAAACATTTCCCAGCAGGGATAGCTGCAGGCAGCAGGCACGTGGGCAGAGAGCTATAGGAAACTGCAAGCAGCAATGTCACGGGAGGGAGAATTTGGCAAGCTGCGGGTCATGCCCTCCAACGCAGCCCCCTTCCTCTGAGCAAGACCCCCGGTCTCGTCTCCCACCCAGCAGAGCCTCTGCCCTCAGGGCTGTGTGGTGCAGGGCAGGAGTTGCCTCCTCTGCAGCCGGAGCTCTGGCACAGCAGAGCTGCATCTCTCCTGACACGTGGCCACTTCCCTCTGCAGAGCCAAGGGGCTGAGAGCGACTGCCCTGGGATTTTGCTAGCTGGGAGGTGCTGTGCTCTGCTGGGGAAGGAGAAGGCTTTCCTGATATTAGGAAACGGGATTTTAGGATGAGAATAATAGTGATAAAACGCTGCTTCCCTTCTCTCCAGGTGCACAAAAAACTGGGAGGGGACACAGCCACGATAGTTGATCCAAACTGGCCAAATGGCTATTCCATACCATATGACATCATGCTCAGTACATAAACTGGGGGGAGTTGGCTGGGGGGTAGTGATCACTGCTTGGGGACTGGCTGGGCGTTGGTTGGTGGTTGGTGAGCGGATGTGTCACTGTTTTTTTATTTCCCTGGGCTTTTGTTCCTCTCTTGCTCACTAGTTGTTTTCCTTCTCATTACAATTTATTATTATCTGTTGTTGTTGTTGTTCCAATGCTTAAACTGTTCTTATCTCAACCCACAAGTTTTCTTACTTTTGCTCTTCCAATTCCCTCTCCCATCCCACCGAGGGGGAATTGTGAGCGATCGGCTGTGTGGTACTTAATTGCCGACTGGGGCTAAACCACGACACTGCTCTTGGGGTCCCTGGCAATAAGAGTGCTGGTGTGGCACAAGGGGTGGGGGTGTTGAGTGCCTGCTCTGACGCTGACCTGGAGGGCGCTGCCCGGGAGGTGTTCCCATGGGACCAAGGTGCCCAAGGCCTCTCTTCATTTTCCAGGCTCGAGACACTGCAGTCAATGGCTGGGCAATGAGACACTGCTTCCCTTAGAAGACATCACCTTAAGACACCTGGTTCTGCTGGACAGGGAGTGCTGGGGGGCTGTGAGCATCAGCCCAGAAGGGCTTAGCTCTCCTGTAGGACCTTGGTGATGTCCGAGAGCACCTGATCTGCCCATGTGGATCAGCATCCTTGTCCTGGCCTCTTCATCCTACTCTGCAAAGCTGTGCTGGAAAGGAGAGGTGTTTGGAAATCTGCACCTTAAACTGGTCCCCTCTGCTCCCAGTCCAGTCCAGTTGCTTTTTCAGAACAACCTCTGTGTGTAGTCCTCCTCCAGCGGAGAGCGGTGCAAGCACAGAGCAGCTGGGCACCAGGCTGATGGACAGAGCAGCCGCCTGGATGGGAGCACTGACGCAGCTTTACAGAGAGTAGGAAGGCAACAGGGAAATTTGACCCTTTCTAAGAACGTCTCCCAAGTGGGATGGGGGTGTCTGAATACTAACACACACTGTAACGAGACACATGTGCTGCACCTCATCTCCCACCTTCCTTTGTGGAAGAAAGCGTCCTTCTGAGCTTTTTACCCTCTGCTATAGTGCAGCCCAGGGATCCCCTCCCCAGGACCCCTCCCTCCAAACACACTGGGTGTTGCTGCCTCCATGTGTCATTGCTGTAAAGCAGGGCTGACCCTTAAGGAGCCCATGGGTAGAGGGCACTGCTCTGCACAGCACACTCAGCCACCACAAACCAGAGCTGAAGCCTCGGAGATGCACAACAGTCCCCCAGGAAAGAGAAGCACCCTTAGGTATTTCACAGTGAAGGAATGGAATTTTGCTCAGAGAAGCTTCTCTGAATTTTTCTGTTTTGTCTCCTTTGGCAGTTTCCATGCCCAGAACAGGCAGATGTCCAACTGCAGCTCCATCAACAAGTTCGTCCTCCTGGCATTCACAGACACACGGGAGCTGCAGCTCTTGCACTTCTGGCTCTTCCTGGGCATCTACCTGGCTGCCCTCCTGGGCAACGGCCTCATCATCACCACCGTAGCCTGCGACCACCGCCTCCACACCCCCATGTACTTCTTCCTGCTCAACCTCTCCCTCCTCGACCTGGGCTCCATCTCCACCACTCTCCCCAAAGCCATGGCCAATTCCCTGTGGGACACCAGGGCCATCTCCTACTTGGGATGTGCTGCACAGGTCTTTTTCTTTGTCTTCTTGATTGGAGGAGAGTATTGTCTTCTCACTGTCATGGCCTATGACCGCTATGTTGCCATCTGCAAACCCCTGCACTACGGGACCCTCCTGGGCAGCAGAGCTTGTGTCCACATGGCAGCAGCTGTCTGGGGCTGTGGTGTCCTCTATGCTGTCCTGCACACTGCCAATACATTTTTCATACCATGCTGCAAGGGCAATGCCCTGGACCAGTTCTTCTGTGAAATACCCCAGATCCTCAAGCTCTCCTGCTCACAGTCCTACCTCAGGGAAGCCGGGCTTATTGTGGTTAGTGTCTCTTTAGCATTTGGGTGTTTTGTTTTCATTGTGCTGTCCTATGTGCAGATCTTCAGGGCTGTGCTGAGGATCCCCTCTGAGCAGGGACGGCACAAAGCCTTTTCCACGTGCCTCCCTCACCTGGCCGTGGTCTCCCTGTTTGTCAGCACTGCAGCATTTGCCAACCTGAAGCCCCCCTCCGTCTCCTCCCCATCCCTGGACCTTGTGGTGTCATTTCTGTACTCGGTGGTGCCTCCAGCAGTGAACCCCCTCATCTACAGCATGAGGAACCAGGAGCTCAAGGATGCCCTATGGAAACTGGTCCAAGGGACGCTGTTTCACCAACAATAACCTGCCTCCCCTTCTCTGCACATTTCCCAGAGTTTATCTTAGGGCACGAGTCTGATTTTTTCTCTGGTGATAATCCTGCTTATGGATAATTTTCTGGGTTCATACTACTTGTCTTGAGGCTTGATCCTGTTGTGTCTGACTCTTGCAGAATACTGTGTCAGATGTGGCATGCCCAATAGCAGCTCTTCAAAAAAACGGGATCTCCCAGGTGCAGTGCCTGAAGGGTGGGCTCTTCCTCCATATTTGCTTCCAAGAAAATGTCTGAGGAATTGGTGTTTGAAAGAGTCTGTTCTTCTTGTTTTCTCAATGTTTTGGAGGTTAAGCTCATAGTACGATTGGCTTCCACTGGACCAAATGTTCTGGGTTTAAAAGCTCTCTTCTTGGTATCCAATGGCAGGGGAGATTCTCCATGATCTCCCCGTTATCTCCTCAGGTTTCTTCATGTACGACAGGACTAATGGCATATTCCAGACTCTCTGGAAATGCATTTGGAAAGGTGAGGAGAGGAGACGATGGGGACTCACCACGTGCCCTGGGGTGGGAGTTAATGGAGACACACAAGGTGAAACACCCGTAAAGGTGAAGTCCCATAAAGTAAAGCAGTAAATCTACATATCCATGAACAAGGACTCTGCAGTGCCATGGCAGTCAGCGAGGACTCAGCAGGTAAAGGGAGGGCAGACTGAAGAGATGCAGGAGCCGCCTGAGGAGGCCCAGGGCCAGGACTGTCGTGCTGTCCTGGGGAATGGTGCTGGTGGGAGCAGAGGAGGGGGCAAATTCAGTCAGGGTTGGGGATCACCGACAATATGAATTTAGGAGAGCCAGAGAGTGCCTAGCCCCCATTCCCTCCTGCCTTTTTACCAGCACCTTCCCTGGGGTTCATGCGGAGCCTGAACCCCCTTCTCTGCCCCGCAATGTATGCTGTGACCTTCATAGGAGCTGGGGCCGTGGGGCTAGTCCCCAGAGCTCTGCAGCGGGCTCTGCCGTGGAACGAGCCCAGATTGGGTTGCTCTGTGGGGTTGGGCTGGGGAGAGGGCAGAGGTGGTGGGGGGAGCTGGGGAGGGGGTGGGCTGGGCTGTGCCCAGGACAGGAAAGCACTAGTGGAGAGCGAAGCTCTATGGGTGTGCAGGGCAAGGGCACACAGTAGGGTGCTCACAATGCAGAGTCCAGGTGTCATGGTGAAGGAAGCAAGGCACACAAGGTGCAAAAGAGAGGGGTCCGGTCTGTGCCATGTTCCCTGGACACCCTGTGGAAGCTGCCCTGGGAAAACTGTCCCAGATGAGTCCCACACACCAGCCATTTCCTTGTCTGGTCATATACCCCAGGCCTTAGGAGAGACTTCAGCTGCTTGGTCACCTCTGTCCTCCTCTGGGGCTCAGTGATACCCAACTGCACTGCCAGTATTAATTAAAAGGAACCAGTTTCCTACTGACACTTACCACAAGTCCCATAGCTCTTGCCACTGCTGGTCTCTGAGCCAAGCCCAGACATCTACAGCTAGGTCAGGTGCTCATGGCCTAGTCTCAACAAATATTTAACAACCCATTGATTAAGAACCCACCCACACCTGAGACCTTGCTGCAGTAGTAGGCTAGAGAGGCCCAGTTCCCTCTAATCACTGCTTGTGCTTTAGGCCCCTAACTCCATCTTGGCAGACATCCTGCGGACGTTCTCCAGTTTCCTTTTGAAATGTGAGGCCCACTGGCTCATATGGCATCGTCCCGGTTGCCAGGCTCTTCTCCTCTGGGCACTCCTTAGCCAGTCAGGTCTCTACTCATGCTGCTGTGCAGCTTGTGAGTTGAGATAAAAACAAATAGGTGAAAGAAAAAAGATAAAACCAAACATCAGCCAAAACCAACAGGCGACACAAAGGCAATCACTTACCACCTCCTACAAGCAGACTGATGCCCAGACAGTCTGCCAGCAACAGTTACCTTGAATGACAAAAAACTCCTCCTTCTTCCTCTGCCCCAGCTTTTACTGCTGAGCATGACGTCATAGGGGATGGAATATCCCTCTGGTCACTTGGGGTCAGCTGTCCTGGCTGTTTCCCCCCATCAACTTCTTGCCCACCCCCAGCCTACTCACTGGGAGGGAGCGGAGTGAGAACCTGCGAAGGCCTTGACGCTGTGCAAACACTGCTCAGCAATAGCCAAAACACGGGTGTGTTACCAATACTGTCGTAGGCACAAATGCAAAACATGGCACCATGGGGGCTGCTACAAAAGAAGTTAACCCCTTCCCAGCCAGACCCAGTACACCTGAACTGGGGGTGCAGAAATGGACCCAGTAGTGTACTGGTGGTCTAAGAAGTGATGACCAGAGGGAGACAATCACTTCCCTCACTCCTTTGGCCAGGGTCCTCTTTACACACTGCAGGACGCTGCTGGCCTTCTTTGCCACCAGGTGGCACTGGATCGTGTGGATCACTGCTGGAACGTGTTCTGCCTTCCCCAACACCACCAGTGCCTTTTCCGCAGAGCTGCTCCCCAGTAAGGCAGCGCCCAGACCCTGCCACTGCAGAGTCTTAGTCTATCCCAGGCGCAGGACCTGGCCATTGTCCTTCTATTTCATGAAGGTCCTGACAGGACAGTGCTTCTGCCTGTCAGGTTTCTCCTGAAGGCAATCCCAAGGCACAGGAATTGTCCTCCCAATTTAGTGCCGTCAACCAACACGGTGAGAGTTGCCTCCTCCGGGACATGGATACAGGTGTTAATCTGCAAAGGGCCCAGGAGAGTCCTCTGTGCTGCCCCACAATGCCCCACTGTGTCCCAGTCGCCTCCAGCTAGGGTATGACCCCTTCACCACAGCTCTCTCAGCCCCATCATCCTACTGCTGTTTTGCTCAACTGCTTGTCTATCCCTCCAGACTGTAATGGCCTAAGATGGGTACAAGAATATTGAGGGAGACCATGCCAGAAGTCTTGCTGCAGCAGAGGGAAATGACATCCACTGTTCTCCCGTCGTACACAAATGGAGTTACTTCATCATGAAACCAATCAGGTTGGCGAGGCATGATTTACCCTTGCAAAGTCCATGCTCATGCTCTTCTCTTTCACGTGCCCAGGAATGTCACCCACGAGGAGTCATTCAATGGATCACCCAAGCGAGGCTGTACAGCCTGTGGTTCCCTGGGTTGCACTTTTGGCTGTATTCAAAGATGGGTGCAACAGTGGTTTCTCCTCGCTCACAAGACACCTTGACCAATTCCATGTCCTTTGAAAAGGAATACTCAAAGAAATATTGATCTTGCCCTGGAACTTCATGACCACTCCTCTGCTCGTTACACCGTGTATTTAGTTTCTCTACTCTTTCATATACTTTCACCTGTCCTGATCCAATGACCATTTGTAATGTCATCTTTGCAGATGCAGACTGTCCATACAAAGGCCCTTTCCATTGTTCTCCATTTTTCTCCTCCCCTAAATCTTTGTCCATTCAGATACCTCTCACCTATGCAACTGCTTTAAGCTTCAAGGAGTTAAGAGCTTGCCTGTCTTTCACTAGTCTAATGGTCTCTTTAGCCAACACTTTAGTTATGCTCTTATCTATCTTTTTCTATCTCTCTCTCTAAGACATTTCTGATAAGATTATCCCTTGTAGAGAGGCGACCTCATTAGAGGCAGCTTATAATTAGCATGTGGTTACGGAGTGTATTTTATTGTTTAGGAAAACTGATCATGCTTTCATTTTCTTTCCTTTTCTACGAATAGGAAAATATCTTCTGTGCCTGTGTGCAGCCAGTTCTCGAAGGAGAGAATGTGGGAAATGGTGCAATGGAGCTGTGACATCCAGCTGCAGAGATCAGTGAAGAAGTCTGATGCAAAGAAGAGTGATGTGAGTCCCAGATGGCCACTGTCAGAAATGGTGAGCTTTGGGAGGTGAGGAGCAAAGTTCTCCATACAGTGTGAGACCTCAAGGGACTGCTTTTCCTACCTGTCCAGACCTCCTGAGGAGACACCCTGCATCCATATCACTTGGAGAATGCTCCTATCACCTCTTCTCTAAATTGAAACTGATAAAAAATATCCTTTAAAAGAAAAAAAAAACATTTGTATTAGATGCACTTTGAAATCTTCCTCCTTAGCTACTCTATGAAACCTCTCTAATTAGCTGTACAAGTCGTGGAGACTTGAAGAGAATTACAGGAAGAGACGTGGCTCATTAGGGCTTCTGTATTTTAATGAGCCCCATGGTGCATTTGGTGCTGAGTCCATGGACCTCCGATCCTGAGGGAAGATTGAACAAACTGCTCAAGAAGTCAGAAGCAAAACTCAAAGTACCTTGAAGCATTAATGGGCCCCACTGAGGGCCATTACTGACAAAGCCTCCCCATGGCCTTGTTAGAGCAGAGAACTGGAGGCCATGATTGCAGGTAGGCACAGGCACTGTGCAGGCAGCTGTAATGCTGAGGAAAGCCTTGGTTTCTTTTAGGAAGCAGAAAGGCCAAGCCCTGACCCCCAGGCCCTGGGAAGGCAGACCCTGTCCCTCACGCGTGGCTCAGGGCTCTTCCTGGGGGCAGTGGGGTGTGAGAGTGAGCAACGCCAAGTGTAGGAGAATTCTATGACCCCTCCCAGCCTCCCAAAGAAGGGGCAAGGACAAAACAAGGTCCAGAGCCTCAAAAGAAAGTTTCTCCTTGTAGGTCTCAGTGGTAGAGGCAACTGCCTTAGCCAAGGGGCCAAAGCCCTTGGTCCTGTTGAGCCTTTCAGCTTTGACAGAGCCCTTAGTCATCTCTGCTGCAGGCTGTCCTACGCTGTCCCATGCCTGCACCTCTTTCCCTTCAGGCTGTAGACACCCATCTTGCTTTCCCACCTAGCTCTCACCCCAGCATTTCTATACCTTCACTGATGTCTCGCCACCCTCACTGCCTTTTCCTTGAAACACAAAGCCATGGGCTGATCCAGACTCCCTCTGGTGACCTCTTACACCACAAGGATACTCTTTGAGTGAGCCTTCTTTTTCCTTGCATCCACTCTGAACCTTCCAAGCTGCACTTTGTGGAGGTTTCCTTCTCTTCCCACTACCAAGAAAAGCTCCCTTATCTTGGAAAGCACCCTCCAAGTAGTTGCAGGCTCCTACTATAGAGCCCTGAGCCTCTACTTCACCAGGCTAAAGAAGCCCAGGCCTCTCATCTTCTCCACAGAGGCCCCAAACCCCATCCTGGCAGATCTCCTCTAGAACCTCTCCAATTCCTCCTCATTCCTCCAGACTCGGGAGCCCCACACCTACACACACTAGTCCAGATGTGGCTACACCAGTGCTGAGGTGAGGGGGATGATGATAACTCTCTTGCTTGGGTGGCCACGCTCCTCCTAATGCAGCCCTATCTGCAGGTGGCCTCATTAACTTTGAGCATGGGCCACTGGCTCCTATGGCATCCCTTGGGAGGCCAGGCCCTTCTCCTCAGGGTCACTGCTGAGCTGTTCAGGTCCCAGCCTGCCCTCATGTTTGGGATTATTCTGCCCCCAAGAAAGGACTCACACATTCTCCTTGTAAAACTTCATGAGGCTTCTATTGCCAAATCTGAGACTTTCTCAAGGTCCCCCTGGAGTGAAGCTCTGTTTGGACAGCTTTTAATGTGTTCGTACAGATGGCCCACCAGACTTGTGGTGCCTGTGGTGCCTTCAGATTTGTGGAAGCCTTCTCTTCTCCTAGCATTGCACCTTTGCACAAAAGGCGGACAACGGCATCCTGGGCTGTATTAGGAAGAGCACTGCCAAAGGGTTGATAGAGGTGATCCTTCCTCTCTACTCAGCCCTGCTACAATTTGTCTTGCTCACTTGCCTCAAGGTTTTCTACTACACCACCTCACTCACACTGCAGCCAGAGCTACCCTCCACATCTTCCACCACTCCTGCCTTGTCTTCTCGTGAAAAACACATCCAGGAGAGCACTGTCACCATGCCGGGTCAGGGATCACCTGCCACCTTCCCTGTAACTGAGGTCTTCTAGCAGAGGTCCATGGTCTTCAAAGTCCCCAGTGATTACCAGGGCCTAAAATTGTGTCCCTTCCTCCAGCTGCCTAGAGGACAACCCATCCTCTTCCCAGCCTTCCTCGGGCAGCTCCATGGTCCTGACCAGAAGACCATTGTACTCCAAGAAGTCAGTGATTCACATAACAGTAAACCTGAGTAGACCCAGGCCTGTGCTGTGCTGTGCCCTATGTACAGCCTGGCCTTCAGGCTGTGTTGTGCAGATGATAGTCAAGCTGGGTTGCAGAATAAATTTGATTGTAGTGAGAAGTCTGCAGGAAGCTCCCACCTGATAGCAGGGATGAGGCCAACTGCATGTCCTTACCTATCTCTAAACCTGCCACAACACATGTCAACAGCCTCTTTTGGGGGCAGTAGAAATGGTGACTTGGATTTTTTTACTTCTAAGGAAACACTGCAAGTGATCACAGGAGCAAAAGGGGCTGACCCTTCTACAGATGGGATCTGCAAGACTTGCTGCACCAGCTGACTAGACAGAAGTCACCTCACCATGCTCTTCCCAGCCACCTGCCTGCTGCTGGCCTTTCAGCTTCTCGGATAAACACAACCAAACCCTGTGCGTACTGCTGTCCCATCAGGTACTCGGGCAGAAGGGTCGTGACAACCATACCCAAGGCCTCTTCCTGGATGGACCTACCAGGTACTTAGGGAAAGGGATTCCCACAGTCCTGTGGCCAGCCAGGTGCCTTGAGCAGATCATCCTGAGTGCCATCACACGGCATATAGAGGATAACCAAGGTATCAAGCCCAGCCAGCGTGGGTTTAGGAAAGGCAGGTCCTGCTTGACCAACCTGATCTCCTTCTATGACAAGGTGACCCACCTAGTGGATGAGGGAAAGGCTGTGGCTGTTGTCTATCTAGACTTCAGTAAAGCCTTTGACAAGGTTTCCCACAGCATTCTCCTGCAGAAACTGTTTGCTCATGGCCTGGATGGGTGTACTCTTTGCTGGGTAAAGAACTGGCTGGGTGGCCGGGCCCAAAGAGTGGTGGTGAATGGAGTTTACTGCAGTTGGCGGCCGGTCACAAGCGGTGTTCCCCAGAGGAGAACTGTGTTGGGGCCAGTTCTGTTTAACATCTTTATCAATGATCTGGAGGAAGGGATCGAGTGCACCCTCAGTAAGTTTGCAGATGACACCAAGTTGTGCGGGAGTGTTGATCTGCTTGAGGGGAGGAAGGCTCTGCAGAGGGACCTGGACAGGCTGGATCGATGGGCCGAGGTCAATTGTTTGAGGTGCAACAAGGCCAAGTGCAAGATCCTGCACTTGGGTCACAGCAACCCCATGCAACTCTACAGGCTTGGGGAAGAGTGGCTGGAAAGCTGCCTGGCAGAAAAGGACCCGGGGGTGTTGGTTGACATCCGGCTGAATATGAGCCAGCAGTGTGCCCAGGCGGCCAAGAAAGCCAATGGCATCCTGACTTGTATCAAAAATAGTGTGGCCAGCAGGACTAGGGCAGTGATCGTGCCCCTGTACTCGGCATTGTTAGAGGCCGCACCTCGAATGCTGTGTTCAGTTTTAGGCCCTTCACTACAAGAGAGACATTGAGGGGCTGGAGCGTGTCCAGAGAAGGGCAACGAAGCTGGTGAAGGGTCTAGAGCACAAGGCTGATAGGGAGCGTCTGAGGGAACTGGGGTTGTTCAGCCTGGAGAAAAGGAGGCTGAGGGGAGACCTCATCGCTCTCTACAACTGCCTGAAAGGAGGCTGTAGAGAGGTGGGGTCGGTCTCTTCTCCCAGGTAACAAGTGATAGGACAAGAGGAAATGGCCTCAAGTTGCACCAGGGGAGGTTTAGACTGGCTATTAGGAAATTTTAGTTCACTGAAAGGGTTATCAAACATTGGAAGAGGCTGCCCAGTGAAGTGGTTGAGTCACCATCCCTGGAAGCATTTAAAAGCTGTTTGAATGAGGTGCTTAGGGACATGGTGTAGTGGTGGTCTTGGTAGTGTTAGGTTTACGGATGGACCTGATGATCTAAAAGGTCTTTTCCAACCTATACGATTCTGTGATTCTGCTGCTCTGTCAGAGACACTGGCAGATGTGAGCCTAAGAGCACATAGCCCAGCCACGAGTCAAGGGCTGACCTATCAGCTACTGCAGAAAGAAGAGACCTCACAGCCCTTTCCCAGCCATGTTCCTGCTGCTGGCCTATCAAGTCCAGAGAAAGATGTGACCTCACCGCCAACTTCACAGCCTTTTGCCTCCTGCTGGCCCATGAGATCCTGAAGCACATGTGACCTCATCATAGCATTCCCACCATCTCCTCCTTGTGGCCTACGAGCTGGTCAGGAGCATGTAACGTCACACTCCTCTTCCAACACCATGGGGCTGCTCTGGGACCTCACGATCCCTGCCCTGCCTTCAAGGGGCCAAACAGCTTAAGTTAGGGTTAGGAGAGGGGATGAAGATGAGGGGTTTAGAGCATGGGAAGGAGGGCTTTGGGGGTTAGGTGTGCAGGTTAGGGCTTAGGGGATAGAGCTCGCCTTTCAGGCTTAGGGATTGGCAAAGGCTTAGAGGGAGGGTTTGGTGTTCTTCTGAGGGTGCCTGGTTCGTGTTTAGGGTATGGGCTGGCTTTGTGGGTTAGGGGGTTTTTCAGGGCTGGGCTGAGGGCTGTGGTGAAGTCTAACATTTGAATACTAGGGATAAGGGCTAGGGATGAGGATGATCAATAGGGTAAGAGTAAGAGGGGTTCTGGGTTCTGGCTTTGGTTTAGAGGTAAGGCTGAGGTTAGGGATTAGAGTAGTTGATTCCTGTCAGGCTGAAGGGTGCAATGTAGGGGTAGGGTTAGGACTCAAGGTTATTAGTTAGAAATACGGTAAAGGCCTCACAGGAATGTTTTCACACCAGTTTCACAGTGGCACCAAAATTACCTGAACTCATCTTTCCTCTTCAAGATCTTTCATGTCTGTTGGCCAAACTCCTCTTCCCTCCACCAAACCTCCAATCTCCCTTGTCCCAGCTACCCCTGACCTCCCAAAAGCTTTCATCTTGTTTGCGGCAGGACTGCAATGGTTTTCAAGACCTCCAAGTATCTGTCTCCACACTGCTGGCCAGTCACAAGTGACCTCACAGCCAGCATCCAAGGAGACACGATATGCTGCTGTGCTGGAGAGGTCTCTGCTCAGCCACCCCAGCAGCACTGAAGGCAGGCCATGCCCTCCACCACCCCTGACGTACTCTGCCTGCACACCAGCTCATGCTCCAGAAGGGCTCCCATAACTCCTGGGACACATTTCCCACATGGGCGCTTCAGCTACCCCAGTGCGTCCTGGAAGCAGTGGCCACCTCTGTGTGGATAATTGAATCAAGCCCTCAATGCAGATTTTAGGACAAACTTGAGACCTCTGCAGAAAAGAACTCAATGTAATAGCTGAAAAAGTCTTCATTTCCAGCATTGCTGAGATTTTTATGAATTTCCATTACTTTTTCATCATTTTGTATTAACAGCACCAAGGGTACGTACTAGCAAGCTGATTTTGCTCTCTTCTCTATGTAAAGAGTTTTATGCAGCCACTTACCACAGTGAATTTTCTTACCAATATTTCAAATGGAGAAACATTGCTCAGAAGAACTACTGTATTTATATTGGCACATGTTACCTCTCTACTTCTGCCTCTGTCTTTTTTCATAGAATCATAGAATCATTTAGGTTGGAAAAGACCTTTAAGATCATCAAGTGCAGTTGTTAACCTAACACTGCCAAGTGCACCACTAAACCAAGTCCCTGCGTGCCAGCTCTACATGTCTTTTAAATACTTCCAGGGATGGTGACTCAACCACTTCCCTGGGCAGCCTGTTCCAATGCTTGATACCTCTTTCAGTGAAGAAATCTTTCCTAATATCCAATCTAAACCTGCCCTGGAACAACCTGAGGCCAGTTCCTCTTGTCCTGTCACTTGTTATTTGGGAAAAGAGATTGAGACACCCCTATGACTACAACCTCCTCTCAGGTAGTTGTAGGGAGAGATAAGCTCTCCCCTCAACCTCCTTTTCTCCAGACTAAACAACCCCAGTTCCCTCAGCCGCTCCTCATCAGACTTGTGCTCCAGACCCTTCACCAGCTTTGTTGCTTTCTTTGGATATGTTCCAGCACCTCAATGTCTTTCCTGAAGTGAGGGGCCCAAACCTGAACCCAGCATTTGAGGTACAACCTTACCAGTGCTGAGTTCAGGGGGGACAGTCTCTTCCCTAGTCCTGCTGACCACAGTATTGCTGATACAAGCCAGGATGCTATTGGCCTTCTTGGCCACCTGGGCACACTGCTGCCTCATATTCAGCCGGATGTCAACCAACACCCCCAGGTCTTTTCTGCCAGGCAGCTTTCCAGCCACTCTCCCCCAAGCCTTTAGAGTTGCATGGGGTTGCTGTGACCCAGGTGCACGACCCAGCACTGAACCTTGTTGAGCCTCATACAATTGGCTTTGGCCCATCAATCCAGCCTGTCCAGATCCCTCTGTAGAGCCTTCCTACCCTCAAGCAGATCAACACTCCTGCCCAACTTGGTGTCATCTGCAAACTTACTGCTGGTGCACTCAATCCCCTCATCCAGACTATTGGTAATGATATTAAACACAACTGTCCCCAGTACTGAGCCCTGGGAAACGCTTGTGACCGGCCACCACCTGGGTTTAACTCCATTCACAACTCTTTGGGCCCGGCCATTCAGCCAGTTTTTTAGCCAGTGAACAGTAGGCCTGTCCAAGCCATGACTAGCCAAGATTTATTGGATTTGCAAGGGACCTCAGGGATGTTGCAATATCATCACCCTCATGCCATGGCTTTCTGCATGTGTCACTCTCATGTGGTGTCCTGTTGTAATGCACAGCCTTTGCAGGCTGTGAGGAGGGCCTGTTCTGTCCCGCTTGCAACCACTGGGATGCCACTGTGGAGAAAATAGGACTATCATCTCAAGTTGCAGGAGACCTTATAGCTTACACAGACCTAAGGACACAGCAGGAGAGTGTGGAAGTGAGGAGAGACCAGCACGGAGAAGATCACGTCCTGATGCGGTCCATGGCCATGGCTCCAGAGAAGCAGCAGCCCTGACTCCAAGGTGGCAGTGCCCCACCAGGCAGCGGAGGCAGCTCTGAGGGCCACCGGGCTGCTCCTCCCTGCGGCATCTGGACTTCTGGCTCCTTAACCGCTTCTGCATTCTGGTGCTGTGTCCTCAGCTCCAGAAAGGTTTGAAGAGATGGAGCTCAAAAATGATTTTCTGCTGAATTCTTTATTTATGCAAGGAGACTGTTTCCTTAGATATATTAGGATAGTTCCTCAAAAAAACCATGTTGAATGTCAAGAAGAAGCGGGATGTATAATACTATTTCATTGCAATTAATATTATCACACCTGTAAAAAAAAGAATGTAAAATAAAAAAAAGAACACAAGATAGTCCTGACTTTTCCTGAGATACCCTGGGAGTCATATAAAGAGGATGGATACCTTAATGATGTTGAAACAGTATGTGTTCAAACAGTTTCTTCAGGGCATCCTTGAGCTCCTTGTTCCTCATGCTGTAGATGAGGGGGTTCACTGCTGGAGGCACCACCGAGTACAGAACTGACACCACCAGGTCCAGGGATGGGGAGGAGATGGAGCGGGGCTTCAGGTAGGCAAACATTAAAGTGCTGACAAACAGGGAGAGCACGGCCAGGTGAGGGAGGCACGTGGAAAAGGCTTTGTGCCGTCCTTGCTCAGAGGGGATCCTCAGCACAGCCCTGAAGATCTGCACATAGGACAGCACAATGAAAACAAAACATCCAAAAGCTAAACAGGCACTAACAACAAGAAGGCAAATTTCCCTGAGGTAGGCGTCTGAGCAGGAGAGCTTGAGGATCTGGGGGACTTCACAAAAGAACTGGTCTACAGCATTGCCCTTGCAGAGGGGTATTGAAAATATGTTGGCAGTGTGCAGCAGAGCATAGGGAAAACAGAGCCCCAGGCAGCTGCTGCGATTTTGGCACAAGCTCTACTTCCCAGGAGGGTCCCATAGTGCAGGGGTTTGCAGATGGCAATGTAGCGGTCGTAGGCCATGACTGTGAGAAGATAAAACTCTGCTGAAATGAAAAAGACAAACAGAAAGACTTGGGCAGCACATCCTGCATAGGAAATGGCCCTGTTGTCCCACAGGCAATTGGCCATGGCTTGGGGGACAGTGGTGGAGATGGAGCCCAGGTCGAGGAGGGAGAAGTTGAGCAGGAAGAAGTACATGGGGGTGTGGAGGCGGTGGTCGCAGGCTACGGCAGCAATGATGAGGCTGTTGCCCAGGAGGGCAGCCAGGTAGATGCCCAGGAAGAGCCAGAAGTGCAAGAGCTGCAGCTCCCTCGTGTCTGCAAGCACCAGCAGGAGGAACTCAGTAATGGAGTTGTTGTTGGACATTTTCTTCCTGTGGGCTTGGGGACCTGTCCAAGGAGGAAAAGACAGTGGTAAGTTAGGAATGACTTCCCTGAAGAAAAGCCCATGCCGTTTCTCATAGAAATCCCCCTGCCAGAGCTGAATGAGGAATGAGCCAGGCCATTCCCCAACCCTACCAACTGAAGGACATTCTGCCTGAATGTATAAAATACAGCTTAGACATCTAGTTTCCATGAGGAATCCTCTGGAGTAGGACCCCCAGAGTCAGAGTCAGAATAGAAGTTAACCTGCACCCTCACCCCAAGAGCAAGAGTATGACGGACAGGTAGTGAAACAGGGAAGAATAACGGCTATGCTCCAGAAAAATGAAGCACGGAGAGAAAGGCAGACAGGCATGCAGAGAAACCTTCTCCTCATCCAGCTGTGCTCTCCACCTCACAGACAGAGACAACGTAGGGCACTCATTTTTAGCCTGTTTGTTGTATAGCAATTGTAGGACACAGGCACTTCTTCTAGACTGGAGGTCCAGCTGCCAAGGAGTTTACTCACGCCCTGCACTCCGTGGCCTTGGGCATGAGGCTGTGCTGGAGAGGAGACCACAGGCTTGCTCCAGGGAAGTTGTCTGAACTGCAGGGGATGGCAGAGAGGTGTGCAAGTCACCCTTCCCACAGCATTTCTGGACCAAGCTCCCTGTCCCTCCCTGCCCATGTCTCTGCTGCCTGGAGCTGTCCCTGCCAGGAGCTCTTTCTCTGTCCCCATATCTCCTCCCGGTCAGTGCTCACAGACCCCATCCCACCCACTGCATGCTCAGCTCTGGCCTGCAGACACCTCCTGCAGCCGGGCACTGCCTCGGGGCATCTCTGTGTGTGCAGGGGCTAAGGAGCAGCTCAGGCAAGTCCTAACAAGAACTGGGGTCTCCGTACCTTCTCCACAGTAGAGAACAAAGTTCCCATCTCCCCCTGCCCACCCAGCCAACCAAGAGGAGAAAAGTCAAAGCACAGACTGCTTCCCTGTCAGGCAAATGCTGCCTTGATGCCCGTCTTCAAAAGGACTCTCTGCAAATGTCCTGGGGGTGGTCTGGAGCTCTGAGCAGCCGTGACCCGCACCCTCTCAACAGTAGAGGGACCGTGCCTTGCTGGGGGTCACTCCTTGTGCACTCAGCTTCTCCCCATAGCGACGTGGGAAGCTCCCCAGGCAGGCTGAGCGCTGACCCTGGCAGGTGGCAGAGTCCCTGCCCTGGCACACAGCCCCTTGGGGTGCAGGGACTCTGCTCTGAAGGACAGCCCTGGACACTCCTGGCTGCACACCCAGCTTCACACTCTGCAGCCATCCCAGGGAGAAACAAGCTGTCATACCCTGGCCCTCTGACCATGTGGCAGGGAATCCCTGCGCTGGAACTCATCCTTCTCCTCCAAACCAACCATGGGATGTGTCAGCTTTAGGAGATCCCTCCAGGACCTCATGTGCCCTGCCCTGTGGCCAGCGACTTACAGTGTGAAGGGCTGTGAAGATCTCTTCCACTCCAGACTGCCTTTAACCTCTCTCTGCCTCTCTCGTCTCCCCTCAGTGCCTGCAGGCAGTGCCCTCAGCCCTGCTGCGCTTTGCGGAGGAGCTGCTCCTGGGCAGAGCGCTCTCTCTGCTTTCTGCGCTCCCATGGTGCCATAAGCTCCCTGCATCCCAGGAGCCCGGCCCAGCTTATCAGCAGAAGACCAGCCCAGGGCTGAAGTAATCACTGATGCTCCCTCCCTCAGCTGGGCAGAGACATTTGATTCCAGCAGTGGAATTTCTTCTATTAGAAAAACAGATGGGCACGAGAATCACCTTTTCTTCTCCCATCATGAGACAGGACACCAGGAACGTGGCAGGGAAGGATCTGCTTTCTCCAAGCTAGGGGAATGTTTTCAGTTTAGTGAATTTAGGCATTTCATTCTGCTTTGTAGTCCAAGGGCTAGAAAGACATTCAAAAGTCTTTTGTCCGTGCCATGTCTCTGCTTTGAAGCAAAGCCTTTGCACACACAAGACCTTGGACACGCGGTACCAGGATTCCTTATGGCAAGAAGGAGCTTGCCTGGTGCCACACCTGGGGTGCTTTAGCCCACATGTGCAGCAATGATCTCAGCAAGGGGCACAGACAGGATAAGCGGGAGCTGTTAGTGTTGGAGGCAGTGGTGTGACAGTGACGGAATCAATTGGCAAGGCGTGGTGGCAGGGCTCAGTACAGCTGGTCTTCAAGGACAGCATCCTCCAAGCACAGCAATAATCCAGATTGAAACTCAGCCTGAACTGGAAAGGCAATTCAAGGGCACCATAATGAGTCTTTACCACTTCAGGAACAGTTAAAGAAGCAACAAAGATACTGTGTGGCCAGTGCTGAATTTAATAAGACCGGTTGTAGATAGCTCTGAGATACTCCATGTCCTCTTTGCCTCAGTCTTCAGCAGGAAGGGCTCCAGGGCCTTTGTGCCTTGAGGCAGGACTCTGGAGGAGAACAACTAGCAGTAGATGAGAACCAAGTCAGGGGCCACATGAGTGATCCACAGTCCTTACCAGGAGGGGTGGCATCCCAGGGAGCTGAGAGAGCAGGATGATGTCACAGGGAGGCCACTCGCCATCATCTTTGAAAGGCCATGGAGACTGGAGGAACAGGCTGATGGCTGGGAGCAGCCAGCTATTGCATGCACCTTTCAAAAATGCCCAGGTGATGAGCAGGGGAACTAAAGGTTCTGCCCCCGAGCGTGTGCCCTTGGAGCCCGTTTCTGGGTGTCTGAAAGAGAAGGTGACTGGATTTACCCAGGGTAGATTGTGTATGGCTGTCATCTTTGCTTTCCATGAGGAAAGGACAGGATGGCTAGACGTGGAGAAGCAGTGGTTGTCTTTCACCTGAAAGTCAACAAAGCTTTCAGCATCATCCCCCAACAATATTTTTGTGTTTGAGATAGGATATTATGATCTCCATCGGTGCATAAATAGCTGGTTAAAAAACCAGCTGGATGGTGAGGCTCAGAAGACCATGGTTAATGTGTGGTACTCGGTCTGGAGGTCTCGAGCTAGCAGGGTCCTGCAGGGGTCTGTCCTGCAACCTGCCCTGTTTAACGTGTTCTTAATGACCCAGAGGAGATGAGAGGGTGATTTTTCATAACATTTGTAGAAGACAGCCTATTGAGGAGAGCAGACGCTACAATGGAGGGCAGGGCTGCCATTGCAAGGGACGTAAAGAGGCTGGAGCGATGGACCAACAGGAACCTCGTGATATGCAGCAAGTCCTGACCTTAAGGTGGATGAAGCCCCTGCAGTGATAGATGCCAGGGACTGCCTAGCTGGGTAGCAGCTCTATGGGAAAGGCTGTGGCCGTCCTTGGGTTTCATTAGGCAAAACATGAGCCATCAGCAAAGGAAGTGGCCTGGTTTGGGGTGGGATAGAGTTAATTTTCTTCCTAGTAGCTCCTCTAGTGCTGTATTTTGGATGTTAGTATGACAATAATATTGATAACACGCTGATGTTTTAGTTGGTGCTAGGTAATGTTTACACTGGTCAAGGACTTTTCAGCTTCCCATGCTCTGCCAGGAGCCAAGATAGTTGATTCAAATTGGCCAAAGGGCTATTCCATACCGTATGACATCATGCTCAGTATATGAACTTGAGGGGAGTTGGCTGGGGCGTAGCGATCGCTGCTCGGGGACTGGCTGGGCATTGGTCGGAGGGTGGTGAGCAGTTGCATCACTTGGGTATTTTTTCCTGGCTTTTGTCCCTCTCTTGCTCACTTGTTTTCCTTCTCATTACAATTTATTATTATTATTATTTTTAGTGTTCCAATTATTAAACTGTTCTTATCTCAACCCACGAGTTTTCTTACTTTTGCTCTTCGGACTCTCTCCCCATCCCACTGCAGGGTGGGGAGGGTGAGCAAGCGGCTGTGTGGTGCTTAATTGCCGACTGGGGCTAAACCACAACAGAGCCTGTTGTGCGGATTGCTCTGTACAGGGAAAATGCCCCAAAGAAAAGGCGTGGAGAATCACACCGTGGGATCTGGATTCATTCTTCTGGGATTTGCTGACCACTCCAGCCTGCAGGGCCTGTGCTTCCCAGTATTCCTGCTCCTCTGCCTCGTGGTGCTCACAGGGAACAGCCTGATTGCACTCACCACAGCGGTGGACTCAAGCCTCCACAGCCCCATGGATTTCTTCCTGAGGAATTTCTCCTTCCTGGAGATCTGCTACCCGTCAGTCACTGCCAAAAAAGCTGGTGGGTTTCCTGATGGAAGATGGCAGGATCTCCTTCCTCGGCTGTGCTGCCCAGCTGTATGTCCTGGTTTTGTTGGGCAGGATCAAATGCTTCTCCTGGCTGCCCTGGCCTACCACTGCTACATAGCTAAATGTTACTGTTGCGTTAAAAGAGCTACTGTCAGGTAGGAGTCTGAGGAGTGGCTGGAGGGGGAACCCTCCTGTTGAGTCAGGAGGTTCAGACAGGACCCCCTTGCTTTCTAAACTCCTTCTCTGAGAGGAGTCTAGGTGCGGCTAAGTCCAGTCTTAGGCTCAGACTTGGTCAACGGTTTGTTTTCGAAGGACTGTATATGCAGCCACTCATCAGTTTTAAGGCGACAGCATGAATTTACAACGTGATAAGTCCGGTCGTGTTTAGGGAACTGAACTTCACGATTACGCATTCACTAATAACGCGCTGCACTCCCAGTCTAGTCATGTTGCATGAAGTATCACGGCCACACTGAGAGTCTGGTCATGTTCAATAACTACCACGGCTAGTTTAATGAAGAGTGCAGTTTATGAGAGCAACAGACACGCGGGTTCTTTGGGTTACCGGTGATAAATTCACTGTCTGCAAAGCACGTGCAGATACCAAGAGTATGAGTGACACTGCTGGCTATAAATGCGTTAACAGATAATGAAGCAACTCTAGAGAGATTTGTAAGTTTTCTGGGCAGGAACTTGGAATAACCAAGTGTTCGAATCTTACCCAAAGGCGTCCCGATGTGGGGGAAGAGAGGCTCAGGCCGTCGCCTGATCCCAGAGGTCGGAGTGGTACACGATGGTGTCTTCCCTAACATTCTCTTTCTCTTAAGCCATTTTATACTATCTTTCACCTTTTGGGTGGAGCTTGAGTGAATCTAGTCATACATACCTTTGTTTAGGATTGGTGTACAGTTTTCTGGCTTTGCTTTTCAAGGTATAAGCTGGGAAAATTCAGAGCACAAGCTCAGTGAGGGGCGGTCGCACCTTGGAGGTGGGTAGCTTTTGGGATGGAGGTGTGTTTTGGTATTGTAATGATGTTATAATGAGCAAAGTTCACCAAAGGACAGCATTTTGTCAAAAACCTGGCAGACTGTTGGCCCAGGGTAGTAAATATGCAGCTTATCAGTTCCATGACACCTTTAAGTTCACATATTATTACAGAGCCTGGCCGCGGCATCTCCACAGCGCTGCACCCTCCGAACAGTACCTCTTAGAGTCAGCACACCAAGTTCCCCTGGCGTCACCGACGTCGAAGGTTACAGGCCTAGGGAACTTCCATGGAATGGATCCCTTGCATGTCAGCCGCATTCCACCCGGGAAGCTTCTTCAATGCTGTACCTTTCGTAAAGCTGTGAATATAAGTTTAATTTCTAAGTAAGTCACCCCCAGCAATTATCCCACATAATCCACCCCGTGGCTAGAGTCACTCAAGCTTCACGATATTTGGAATGCCTCGGGTGTGTCCTGTATGCTCTCGTGGTGAGGATTATCCAGTACGTAGACACCTTGTGGGGATATTTGATGAGCCAGATGCTTCACCATAGTCCAACGTCTAACATCCAGCGCGATGGTTAGAATGAAGCATAACGCAGTGAGCATTAGCAGAATAACAACTGGATGAAGCATCTTACTGAGAATTCCGGTTGCGGTTGGCGACCATCCTAGCAAAGTGTCCCACCAAGAGTGTCCTCCATCCTGCTTCACTCGTTCTAAGACGCGATGTATCTCTTCCGCGTCATGGTGGACGGTGACTGCTGTCTTATGTCCGTTATTGCGGACGCGTTCCAGCAGTTGCTTCAGGTCATCGTGTTGTAGGAGTTAATAAGTCTTGATCCAGTGTATAGTTAGCTTGCAGCAGTTGGTGAGTTGTGACAGGAGCTGAACAGTTGAAGTTGCATCCCATAATTTTGGTAAAATTACAAACCCAAATATTCGAGTGATTACTTATAGCTACAGTAAGGTGATCTACAAATACAAAATCACAAAAGGTTCTCATGCAAGCGCATCCTTTCCCAATACATACAAGTCCAGTTGCATTATCCCAAATTACTTTTTGAATTTCAGTGGGCAGGGTGCCTTCCTCACCTTCCCGTCTAATTGTAGCTACTGTAGATTGCATCCACAGTTGAGCTTGGACAGAACTAAGAGCTAAAGAAACATTGTTTTGGGTCACAGCAAGTGCATCCACAATCAGCTGGTGGTCTTTCTCCTTTTCCTCTCCCCACTGAGGCAATATATCCGATAAGAGCCATTGGTTAGCTCCCAGAGCTGAAAGAGAAGATTGTAAAGGGTGTTTCAGGGCACGCAAGTCATTGGTTACTGTGGCTAATTTATTAGCAAGTACTTCAGCATCTCTGCTGTTTAAGACTCCCAGTCCCGTTCCTAAGTCACCAGTCCCATCTCTCTTTGATCGTTTTGGAGAGATGAGAGCCTGTTTATGCAACCATGCTGACCATCTTGCGTAAGATGTACTCGGGAATGGTGAACAGGTTGAATTGCAGAGATCTCAGTCTGCATGGCTAATTCCACCCGTTTGAGGGAGTATGACAGATTATGAGGGAGTAGGGGGATCTTCTTTACACACTCCAAGACACTGCTGGCCTTGTTTGCCACCAGGTTGCACTGGATCGTGTGGATCGCTGCTGGACCGTGTTTTGCCTTCTGTCCCCCAGCACCAGCAGGGCCTTTTCTGCAGAGCTGCTCTCTGGTGAGGCAGTGCCCAGACCCTGCCTCTGCAGGGTGTTAGTCTATCCCAGGCGCAGGACCTGGCCATTGTCCTTTTTCTCTCATGACATTCCTCACAAGACAGTCCTTCTCCTGAATGCAATCTGAAGGCACAGGAATCGTCCTCCCAGTTTAATGGCATCAACAAATGTGGTCAGAGTTGCCTCCTCCAGGTCATGGACACAGGTGTAAAACTGCCCAAGTCCCAGGAGAATCCCCTGTGCTGTCCCACAATGCCCCACTGTGTCCCAGTGGCCTCCAGGTAGGGTATGACCCCTTCACCACTGCTCTCTCAGCCTCATCATCCAACTGGTGTTTTGCTCAACTGCTTGTCTATCCCTCCAGACTCTAGTGGCCTAAGATGGGTACAAGAATATTGAGGGTGACCATGCCAGAAGTCGTGCTGCAGTGGAGGTAAATGCCATCTACTGTTCTCCTGTCGTACACAAATGGAGTTACTTCATCATGAAAGCAATGAGGTTGGCGAGGCATAGTTTACCCTTGCAGTGTCCATGCTGATGCTCTTCTCTTTCTGGTGCCCAGAAATGTCACCCAGGAGCACTCATTCAGTGGCTCACTCCTCATCATATGAACTTGTACAGCCTGTGGTTCCCGGGGTTGCACTTTGGGCCTTTTTCAAAGATGGGTGCAACATTGGTTTGTCCTCACTCACAAGACACCTCGACCAATTCCATGGCCTTTCAAAGGGATAGTCAAAGAAATACCCATCTTGCCCTGTAACTTCATTACCACTATTCTGCCTGTTATGCAGTGTCTTTAGTTTCGCTACTCTTTCATATACTATCACCTGTCCTGATACAGTGACTATTTCTAAAATCATCTTTTCAGATGCAGACTGTCCAGACAAAGGCCCTTTCCATTTTTCTCCTCCCCTAAACCTTTGTTCCTTCAGATACCTCTCACCTATGCAGCTGCTTTAAGCTTCAAGGAGTTAACAGTTCGCCTGTCTTTCAGTAGTCTCATTGTCTCTTTAGCCAACTCTTGAATTATGTTCATATCTATCTCATCATATCGATCATATCTGTCGGGGGGTGTGGCCTGCTCTTCAGGGGCGGGGCCAGCAGGGGCACGGGGTCAAGGCAGCGGAAGCGCAAGTGAGGCTTGGCAGGCTGGCAGCTCCCAAGGCCTGACCCCGTCATGAGCTCAGCAGTGAGGTAACTTTGCACCTCTGAATGGCAGAGGCCAGCTGGAGGAGCGGTGCTAGAGGAGGCTTGGAAGCAAAGCTGACTTTGTCCTGGAAGGCGAGGCTGCGGTGTGACAATTCAATCCAGCGCTCGGCCGGTGGCTGGTCCCAGGGAAATGGCGCTGGAGCCCCGGTGCTCCTGCCGTGGCCCGGGCAGTGCTGCGGGGTGTGCAGCTGCCCCTCCTGAGCGCCCCGTGGCTGCCCACAGCACTCAGAGCAGCAAGGCCCTGCTGGGACTGGGGAGAGTGCAAGTGTCGCAGGTCCAGGGAGCCCCTGCCACTTGGGCTGGCACCTTTTGGGCCAGGGAGCCGTCCGAGGACGCAGGCAGCACAGCCTGTAGCAAAGGGAGAGAGCCGCCTTGTGGAGGTTTAACCCCAGCCAGCAACTACGCACCACACAGTCGCTCGCTCACTCTCCCCTAGTGGGATGGGGGAGAGAATCAGAAGAGTAAAAGTGAGAAAACTCGTGGGTTGAGCTAAAGACAGCTTAATAAGTAAAGCAAAAGCCATGCACGCAAGCAAAGCAAAGCAAGGAATTCATGCACTACTTCCCATGGGCAGGCAGGTGTTCAGCCATCTCCAGGAAAGCAGGCTCCATCACGCGTAATGGTTACTTGGGAAGACAAACGCCATCACTCTGAACATCCCCCCCTTCCTTCTTCTTCCCCAGCTTTATATACTGAGCATGACGTCATATGGTCTGGAATAGCCCTTTGGTCAGTTTGGATCAGCTGTCTTGGCTGTGTCCCCCCCAACTTCTTGTGCACCTGGCAGAGCATGGGAAGCTGAAAAGTCCTTGACCAGAGCAGCAACAACTACAACATCAGTGTGTTATCAACACTGTTTTCAGCACAAATCCAAACCATAGCCCCATACCAGCCACTATCAAGAAAATTAACTCTATCCCAGCCAAAACCAGCACACACCTGCAGTTGTCTGCCTGCAGAGTGGCCGCCTTTCACCAGGGAACGAAAGTGAGGGACAAGGAGCACTAGTTCGGAGTCAGCCTGTGGCTGTATCCTGGGGGGCAGATAAGATTCCTTGGAAATGAACCTGTAAGAGACCAGGTGCTTTGCTACACGAGTTTCACGGACACAGTCCTGCACCTGGGAAGAGTGGAAAAGAAACCCTCAGCAACCCAAATGTTCACGCAATGCCTGCAGCTATTGGGTAGAGAAGGGACAGACCTTGCCTCTCTGATGGCATCTGATGGCTGATGCCTCTGACTGAAGGCATCAGTCAGCGGCACACAGGCACCAAATCTCCTTCTCTGCGATGCCATCTGGGGTGTCTGTCATGCACCCACCCTGAATGGCAACTGCTTTCCCGTATGTCCTGTGCTGTTCCCGACAGCCCTGGCACCTCATGTGGCTCTATGGCCCTGGATTTGAACATTAAATTGAACATCTGCCCTGAATTCTGTCATGCAGCCTGGGGATGAACATGAACCACCTGCCAAGGTAGTCAGTGGAGATCTAGTAAATGCAGGTGATGGAGGGAGACTGAGCTCTCCCTATGGCACATGACTCCATACTGTCAGATGAATAACGCTATAGGCCGCCCTGAACAGAATGAGTAGGGACATGTTTCATTGCCCTTAATTTGGGCAACAGCTGTCATTGTCATTGTCATTGTCATTGTCATTGTCATTGTCATTGTCATTGTCATTGTCATTCAGTTGACCAAAGGAAATGCCCAGCTGCTTCCAAGAGGATGCCCCAGGGTGTTGCGCTGTCTCTATGAACTGCTCCATTTGAGTTTGCAGGTACCTGCAGATACCTTCAACCACCTCACATGGTTCAGAGCCACCAGGTGTTTGGCTCTGAGCAGCTCACTCCTGCCTTCCATCTCAATTAAGTAGCATGGGAGCTGAGACAAGGAGCTCCCATGCAGGTGGCTATTCTGTGCACATGTGAACTGAGGCAAGAGGAATCCCACCTCCTGTGGGTTTGTGGCAGGCATGAGAGGGAGTTGAGTCACCTTCCAGCCCAAATAGAAACCCAGGGTAAGATGCCTCGACTGACCCAGCGGCATCCCTTCCCTCAGCAGTGGGGGTAAAGAAGATTCCTCCCTGTCAGTGTCGGGGTGTCCTCCCTAATGATGGACAAGAAAAGGTGATTATAGGAGCTACCTCTGTCCCTGAGAGGTGAAATGACCCTGCTAGAAATCAGTGTCTCTCGCCAGCTGAGGGAGGGAACATCAGTGGTTCCTTCAGCCTGTTTCACAGCAGGTTCCCCTGCAGCCGCAGGGACACCTGGAGGGAGCCCAGAGGGAGCAGAGAAAGAGATGCCTTGGGCTGATCCTCTGCTGCTGGTCTGGGCTGGGCTCCTGGGATGGAGGGAGCTCATGGCAAGCGGGCAGCGCTGCAGAGAGCGAGCTCTGCCCAGGAGCAGCTCCTCTGCAAAGAGCAGCGGGGCTGGGGGCACTGCCTGCAGGTGCTGAGGGGAGAGGAGCGAGGCAGAGGGGTTAAAGACAGTCAGGAGTGGGAGGACAGAGGACAGCTCACTGGTGGAAAAATCTTCACAGCCCTTGACATGGTAAGTGTCTGGGTGCAGGGCAACGGAGCTGCAGTTCCTGAAAAGATCTCCTAAAGCTGGCACATCCCACAAACTGTGAGATCTTTCAAGAGGACTCTCACCGTTTCTCCAGTGTAGAGGAGAAGGAGGTGTTGCAGAGCAGGGTTTCCCTGCTGCACTGTCAGAGGGGCAGGGCATGATGGCTGCCTTCTCCCAGGGACGGCTGCAGGGGTGTGCAGCCGTGTGTGCAGGCAGGGGTGCCCAGGGCTGTCCTTCAGAGCAGGGTCCCTGTGCCCCAGGGGGCTGTGTGCCAGGGCAGGGGCTCTGCCACCTGCCAGGGTCAGTGCTCAGCCTGCTTGGGGAGCTCCCCACAGCGCTGCGGCCAGAAGCTGGGGGTGGAAAAAAGAACCTTTGGCAGGGCAGGGTCCTTCTGCTGTCGAGAGAGTGCTGCACGGGTCAGGGCTGCTCACAGCTCCAGATCTCCACAGGATATTGGCAGAAGCAGCTTTTATAGAAGCCCATCAAGGCAGGGCCGTTTGTAAGGGAAGGAGCCTGTGCTTTCAGTCTCCTACTCTTGTTTGTCTGGGTGGGGAATTGGACATGAAAAGTCCTCTCTTGGTTGTGGAGGAGACACTTCAACTTCAAATCTTTTTTCCCTTAGAGGTGAATACATTTGAGTGTATAAAAATGAAGACCCCCATGGCTTGCAGACAGCCCCAGCATCACCTTTCCAGGCTCCTCAGGGTTGAGCTGATGATCCCATCATAGCCTGCACACCCAGAGATGCCCCTGGGCAGTGCCCTGCTGCTGGGAGGTGTCTGCAGGGCAGAGGTGATCACTCCTCAGGTGGGACGGGGTCTGTGAGCAGTGGCAGGGAGGAGGCGTGGGGACGGGGAAACAGCTCCTGGCAGGGACAGCTCCAGGCAGCAGAGACATGGGCAGGGGCTGAGGCAGAACTGCGACCAGAAGTGCTGTGTGAAGGGAATTGGGGCGCCTCCCTGCCATCCTTTGCAGTGCAGATGCTTCCCCAGAGCAGCCCCTGGTCTCCTCTTCCACCCAGTAGAGCTTCTGCCCTCCAGGCTGTAGGGACTTTGGTTGAGTCACATCCTTAGCAGCTAAATCCTAAGAAGGAGAAACTCACAAGTTCTGTGACTTCTGTTTGTCTGTCCCTGTCCTCCCTCAGCAGGAGCATTGGGGCATTTCTCTGTCTTTCCCTCCTGTCCATGCTGCCTTTGTTCTGCCCCTCACACTCTCTGAAGCAAGGGGGGTTCAGGTGCAGCTCACGCACCAGTGCTGCAGGTCTTGCCATGCAGTTGTGTCCACGGGAGCAAAGCCCATCAGCCTGTGTGAACCTGTGGGTCTGTGGAGAGTGCAGTGTGTGGGGCTGAGGTGGGAGCTGTCTCTGCTCAGGTCACAACAGTTTTAGCACGTCCAGGAGTTTCCCTGGGGTTGCCCTGCTGGAAGATGCTGAGCAGCTCCTCTTCATTTTAGTGGCTAACATCTGAGGGAAACAGTGAATTTCAGGAGCTGTCACCCCCTTTCCCAGGTGCCTGCAGCTATACAGCAGGGATGACTGCTTGGGAGCACGTGGGCAGAGCCCTGCTCCTAATGGCACATTTGGCCAGCACAAACCAGAATGCCAGCCAGGGAGATGTATGAAGGTCCTGAAAGAAAGGGGAGGGACAATCTGTGCTTGGGGTGGTGGTTGGGGGGATGGAAAGCGTTTTTCTCAGAGCAGTCCTAAATTGTAAGTGTCATTTCCTCCTTTGGCAGTACCTCATGAACACAGGGATGAGATGTCCAACAGCAGCTCCATCACCAAGTTCCTCCTCCTGGCGTTTGCAGACTCGTGGGAGTTGCAGCTCTTGCACTTCTGGCTCTTCCTGGGCATCTACCTGGCTGCCCTCCTGGGCAATGGCCTCATCATTGCCGCCGTAGCCTGCGACCACCGCCTCCACACCCCCATGTACTTCTTCCTCCTCAACCTCTCCCTTCTTGATCTTGGCTGCATCTCCACCACTCTCCCCAAAGCCATGGCCAATTGCCTGTGGGACAACAGGGCCATCTCCTACCAAGGGTGTGTGGTACAACTCTTTTTCTTTTTCTCTTTTATGTCAGCAGAGTGTTCTCTCCTCACTGTCATGGCCTATGACCGCTACGTTGCCATCTGCAAACCCCTGCACTACGGGACCCTCCTGGGCAGCAGAGCTTGTGTCCACATGGCAGCAGCTGCCTGGGGCAGTGGGTTTCTCAATTCCCTCCTGCACACTGCCAATACATTTTCACTACCACTCTGCCACGGCAATGCTGTGGACCAGTTCTTTTGTGAAATCCCCCAGATCCTCAAGCTCTCCTGCACAGATGCCTACCTCAGGGAAGCTGGTCTGCTTCTGGTTAGTGCCCTTTTAGCATTTGGGTGTTTTGTTTTCATTGTGCTGTCCTATGTGCAGATCTTCAGGGCCGTGCTGAGGATCCCCTCTAAGCAGGGACGTCACAAAGCCTTTTCCACGTGCCTCCCTCACCTGGCCGTGGTCTCCCTGTTTATCAGCACTGGCATCTTTGCCCACCTGAAGCCCCTCTCCATCTCCTTCGCATCCCTGGACCTGGTGGTGTCATTTCTGTACTCGGTGGTGCCTCCAGCAGTGAACCCCCTCATCTACAGCATGAGGAACCAGGAGCTCAAGGATGCCCTCTGGAAACTGGCCCAATGCATGCTGTTTCACCGACAATAACCTGCCTCCGCTAGTCACCCCATTTCCCAGAGTTTATCTCAGGCCACAAGTCCTCTTTTTTCTCATGTGATAATTATTATTAAAGAGAATTTTCTGTGTTTGTACTTCTTGTCTTGAGGTTTTATCCTGTTGTGTCTGACCCTTGCTTTTCAATAAAGAGGCATCTCCCAGGTGCTGTGCTTGAAGACTGGGCTCTTCCTCCAACGGTGTTGCCAAGGTGTCCATGGAATTGGCCTGTTAAGGAGTTTTCCTCTTGTGTTCTCCCTGTGATTGGGGTTAAGCTTTACGGTATTATTGGGTTCCACTGGACCGAATGTTCTGGAGTTAAAAGCTCTCTCCTTGGTGTCCAATGGCAGGGGAGATGCTCCATGACCTCCCCATTATCTCCTCAGCTTTCTTCATGTACGACAGGACTGATGTCACTTACATGTCTCTCTCAAAAATTGATTTGGAGGGGTGAGGAGAATATGGGGACTCGCCATGTGGCCAGGGCTGGGAGTGAATGAAGACTCAGAAGGTGAATGACCCTGAAAGGTGATGTCCCCCAAAAGTAAAGCACTGAATCACGGTATCAACAAAGAAGGACTCTGCAGTATCATGGGACTCAGTGGGGACCCAGCAGCCAGAGGGAAGGGAGACTGGAGAGATGCGGGAGCTGCCTGAGGAGGCCCAGGGCTCTCTTGCTGTTCTGGGGAGCGGGGCTGGTGGGAGCAGAGAAGAGGTCAAATGCAGTTGGGGTTGAGGATCACCTACAGTAGGACTACAGTACAGCCTGGGAGTGACTGGCCTCTGTTTCCCTGTGTCGTTGTTGCAGCAGCATCCCTGGGGCTGATGGGCAGGATGAGGCCTTTCTCTGCCTCCCAGGAGCTGCTGTGCCCTTCAGAGGGGCTGTGGATGTGGCTGAATGGCCAGAGCTCTGCAGCACCCTGTGGTAGGCAATGCCATGTGGCAAGCCTAGATTGGGCTACTCTACTGGGCTGTGCTGGGCTGGGCTGTTGTATAGGGCAGGGGAGGTGGGAAGAGCTGGGGAGAGGCTGGGCTGGTCTGGACTGGAAAGAGCCCAGGAGAGGAAAGCGCTGGTGTAGAGCTAAGGTGTGAGAGTGTGCAGGGTGGGGGCAACCAGCAGGGTGCTCACAGTGCAGAGTCAGGTGTCATGGTGAAGGAAGCAAGGCACCAAAGGTGCCAAAGAGGGGGGCCCAGTCTATGCCATGTTCCCTGGACACCCCGGGTAAGCTGCCCTGGCAAAACTGTCCCAGATGAGTCCCACACACCGGCCATTTCCATGTCTGGCTGCACACCCCAGCCCTGAGGAGTGACCTTTGCTGCATGGTCACCTCTGTCCTCCTCTGGGGCTCAGTGACACCCAACTGCACGGCCATCATTAATAAAAAGGGAACCGGTTTCCTACTGGCATTTATTACACACAAGTCCCACAGCTCTTGCCACTGCTGGTCTCTCAGCCAAGCCCTTTCTCAGACAGCTCCAGCTACATCAGGTGCTTATGGCTTTTCTCAACAAATATTGAAAATCTCCATTAATTGAGATCCCACCTATTGGCCTGGGTCCTTGCTTCAGTTTTTATTCTGAAAGATTTCTCAGAAACCCAGCTCTCTCAGCCTCTCCTTGTCTATAATGTGCTCCAGGCCTCAACCATCCTTCTGGCCTCTGCCGGACTTGCTCCAGTCTGTCAGGGTATGTCTTGTGCTGAGGAGCTCCAAACTGGACGCAGCAGTCCAGATGTGGTCCTGTGGTGGGTTAAGCTTGGCCAGCAGCCAGAAAGCCACCCTGGTGCTCACTCACTCCCCTGACTCCACAGGACAAAGGGAGAAAACAAATCAGAAAAGCTCATGGGTCAAGATAAAGTAAAGGAGATCAGTTACCACTTACTGTCACTGGCAGAGACCTGTTGACTTGCCGAAGATCAATTTAATTTATTGCCAATTAAGAAAGATTTACATTGTGAAAAACAATGACAAAAATATTAAAGATCATTCCCCTCACACTTTGTCTCAGGCTCAAATTCCTCCACTGTTCCCAAGTCATCTACCCACTCCAATCTGAAGAGGAGGAGGGGGGATGGTGAAGAGGGGGTTAACAGTCAGTACAGAACATCTCTGCCGCTCTTTTCTCCTCACACTTCTCCCCTGCTCCAGCTTGGGTACTCCCCATGGGATCCCACTATATTTGTGGTGAAGGCTCTGTGTTCTTCATTTCTTTCTGTCTTACTTTTCTCCTTTATACCCACAGAATCTCGGAACTGAGACTGGAAGAGACCTCTGGAGATCATCTAGTTCACTCTTCAGGCTGAGGCAGGGTCAGTGAGAGCAGGTGGCTCAGCACCTTATCTAAGTTGGTTTGGAATATCTCCATGGATGGACACTCCACAACATCTCTGTAAAACCTGTTGCAGTCTTTGACCACCCTCACAGTCAAAAAGTATTTTCTTGAGTTCAAAAGGATTCCATATACATTAATAAGATCCCTCCAAGCCTTTTTTTCCCCAGACTGAACAGTCCCAAATCTCTCAGTGGGACTTCCTCCTATGAAAGTTGCTGCAGTCCATTAAGCCAACTTTCTGGTCCTTTGCTGGACTTGCTTTAGGAGGTCAACATCTTTCTTGTACTGGGGAGCCCAGCCCTGGGCACAGCACTCCAGATGTGGCCTCACCAGTGCTGAGAAGAGGGGAAGGGTCACCTCCCTCCACCTGCCAGCAATGATTTTCCCAATGCAGCCCAGGAGGCTGTTGGCCTTTGCAACAATGGTGGGCTGCTGGCTCATGCTCAGCTTGCTGTCCTCTGGGATCCCAAGATCCTTCTCTGCAGAGCCGTTATCTAGCCAGTTATCGTGGTTTAACCCCAGCCGGCAACTAAGCACCACACAGCTGCTTGCTCACTCTCCCCTAGTGGGATGGGGGGGAGAATCGGAAGAGTAAAAGTGAGAAAACTCGTGGGTTGAGATAAAGAGAGTTCAATAGGTAAAGCAAAACCCACGCGATAAGCAAAGCAAAATAAGGCATTCATTCTCTGCTTCCCATGGGCAGGCAGGTGTTCAGCCATCCCTAGGAAAGCAGGGCTCCATCACGCATAAGCATTACTTGGGAAGAAGAAAGCAAGACATCCCCCCTTCCTCCTTCTTCCCCCAGCTTTTTACTGCTAAGCATGATGTCATATGGTCTGGAATATCCCTTTGGTCAGTTCGCGTCAGCTGTCCCGGCTGTGTCGCCTCCCAACATCTTGTGCACCCCCAGCCTACTCATTGGCAGGGTGGTGTGAGAAGCAGAAAAGGCCTTGACTCTGTGTAAGCACTGCTCAGCAATAACGAAAACATCGCTGTGTTATCAACGCTGTTTTCAGCACAAATCCAAAGCACAGCCCCATCCTAGCAACTGTGAAGAAAATTAACTCTATCCCAGACAAAAGCAGCACAGCGGTCAGCCCCCAGCATGATGGCTGTAGTGTGGCTGCATCACAGGCTGTCCTCCCCCAGGGACTTTCTCAGCAGCCCCTTGTCCTTCTTGGAGATCAGCTTCACAGGCCCCAGAGTGCTGCAGGGTCACCTGGGACAGCAAAGCCCTCTCCTGCCAGCGCTGCACACCCAGGCCTGTTTCTCTCTGGCCTTGGGGACTGCAGCTTTTGCTCTCTTTGTGGAGAGCTGTGATGTGAGTGGAATAAGAGTTAAGGTGGGGAAGGACAGCTCCCACAGCTTTTGTGGTAATGGAGACACAACATCTTCAGGAGAGACTGACAGGGAAGATGAGAAGTGGGGGATGCCTTGTGTGATGTCAGGGAAGCTCAGATACATGGGGGTCTCTATGGGACACGTAACAGGTTAGATGGCAGCTTGTGTGTGGGTCAGCTTCTAAATGGGCCACCCATTCTTCTGCTCACCTGGATCTGGTACTCCCAAAGGAGGAAGAGCTGGTCAGGGATGGGAAGACCAGTGTCAGCCTTGGCCGTAGCGACCATGAAATTGTGGTCTCTCAGATCGGCAGGGACATGGGGAAGGAGAGTAGCAGAGAGCAGACCCTGGACATCAGGGAATGAGAATTTGGCCTATTGAGGGCACTGGCAGGTGGGGTCTCATATGGCAGTGTCAGGGCCCTGAGAGCATCCATAGGCCTTCATGGCCCTGAGCATCAGCTGGGGCCTCCACCTGCATCTCTGTCCATGGGCCCAGGAGACCATTGAAGCCCAGGCCTGAGCTTAAGATCCAGCTTGATTCAGACCCAGCTGTATGGGCACTGCTCTCCAGACAGAGCCATAGACACAGCCCTGCTTGTGCATGGACCCTGTTGATTTGCACTTGCAGAGTCACTCCCCAGCTTGATTCTTTATGGGGGGTACAATGGAATGACACCGTGGCCCTCCAAGTGCCAGACCCCAGCTGATTCACAGAGGCCTAGGGCCTTTCTGCTGCCTTTCTTCCCATCGCTTGGTCAGGTTTAGGGAGGAGAGGAAGGAAAAGCAGGTGAGGTTTCTGGGTGCCAGTGATTGCAATGGGGGAGCAGAGCCCTCACGTGTGAAATGATCTAAAGGCTATACTAGTTCAAAACTGTTGTCTTCAGCTCTTTTCTTGGAGGCCTTAAATCTTTGGCAGGAACCCAGAAATGCTGAGATCTCTCCACCTTCCCCTCTTTTAGCAATCAAGTTGATCGTACACAAGTCTATGGGGCCTGATGAGATCCACCCGAGAGTGTTGAAGGAGCTGGCAGATGTGCTCACCAAGCCCCTTTCCATCATTTACCAGCAGTCCTGGCTAACTGGGGAAGTCCCTGCTGACTGGAGATTAGCTAATGTGACACCCATCTTCAAGAAGGGCCGGAAGGAGGACCCGGGGAACTACAGGCCTGTTAGCCTGACCTCGGTGCCGGGGAAGCTGATGGAGCAGATCATCCTGAGTGCTATCACACGGCATGTAGAGAATAACCAAGGGATCAAGCCCAGCCAGCATGGGTTCAGGAAAGGCAGGTCCTGCTTGACCAACCTGATCTCCTTCTATGACAAGGTGACCCGCCTAGTGGATGAGGGAAAGGCTGTGGATGTTGTCTATCTAGACCTCAGTAAAGCCTTTGACATGGTTTCCCACAGCATTCTCCTGGAGAAACTGGCTGCTCATGGCTTGGACGGGTGTACTCTTCGCTGGGTAAAGAACTGGCTGGATGGCCGGGCCCAAAGAGTGGTGGTGAATGGAGTTTACTCCAGTTGGCGTCCGGTCACAAGCGGTGTTCCCCAGGGCTCGGTGTTGGGGCCAGTTCTGTTTAACATCTTTATCAATGATCTGGACGAAGGGATCGAGTGCACTCTCAGTAAGTTTGCAGACGACACCAAGTTGTGTGGGAGTGTTGATCTGCTGGAGGGTAGGCAGGCTCTGCAGAGGGACCTGGACAGGCTGGATCGATGGGCTGGGGTGAATTGTATGAGGTTTAACAAGGCCAAGTGCAAGGTCCTGCACTTGGGCCACAGCAACCCCATGCAACGCTACAGGCTTGGGGAAGAGTGGCTGGAAAGCTGCCTGGCAGAGAAGGACCTGGGGGTGTTGGTTGACAGCCGCCTGAATATGAGCCAGCAGTGTGCCCAGGCGGCCAAGAAGGCCAATGGCATCCTGGCTTGTATCAAAAATAGCGTGGCCAGCAGGACTAGGGAAGTGATTGTGCCCCTGTACTCGGCACTGGTGAGGCCGCACCTCGAATACTGTGTTCAGTTTTGGGCCCCCCACTACAAGAGGGATATTGAGGTGCTGGAGCGTGTACAGAGAAGGGCAACGAAGCTGGTGAAGGGTCTGGAGCAGAAGTCTTATGAGGAGCGGCTGAGGGAGCTGGGACTGTTTAGCCTGGAGAAAAGGAGGCTGAGGGGAGACCTCATCGCTCTCTACAACTACCTGAAAGGAGGTTGTAGAGAGGTGGGGGTCGGTCTCTTCTCCCAGGTAACAGGTGATAGGATAAGAGGAAATGGCCTCAAGTTGCGCCAGGGGAGGTTTAGACTGGATATTAGGAAATTTTTCTTCACCGAGAGGGTTATCAAGCATTGGAACAGACTGCCCAGGGAAGTGGTTGAGTCGCCATCCCTGGAGGTATTTAAAGGATGTTTGGATGAGGTACTTAGAGACATGGTGTAGTGGTGGTTTTTGGCAGTGTTAGGTTTATGGTTGGACTCAATGATCTTAAAGGTCTTTTCCAACCTATATGATTCTGTGATTCTGTACCCAAGTCAGAGGCTTTCTTTCAATTCTATTTCCAGCCTAAAGCACCCCATGGTCTGGAGATATGCCAGGAAACTTGCAGAAGGAACCCACTCCTCTGGACAAGAATGTGCATGTTCTCAGGAATCTCAGGAGGCATGGGGTACTGACAGCTGTGTTCAGGGAGCTGGTCAAATGCCTCATCTCCATTTCTGTTGTGGTGGCCTAGATGCCTGGTTCATGTGTAAACTCTCTCTAGAGATGCTGACATTTACTGAGCAACCTGGTCTGACCTCAGAGCTGGCCCTGCTTGGAGCTGGGCATTGTACTAGAGATCACCTGAGCTCCCTTCCTCCCCTGAATTGTCCTAAGTGCATATGATGTAGAGACCCTCACCTCCAGATTTATCTCTTCTCGTACGGTGCGTGGCAAGGCACAGGGTCCTGGAAGGGATGCTGGGAAAGAGACTGCTGGGGGTCTCCTGCCCATCCTCCAGGCTGGCTGTGACTTTGCAGAGCAAAGAAGAGCTCCAAAGGTGGAGATCACAGCAATGCTTCTGCTAGTCCATTTTTTTTTTCCTAAGGCTCAGCCAAAAGCTCCCAAGAGGCACTTTGTGGCTGTTGCCTCTGTCATATCATCAGCCACTGCAGAACAGAGCTTGGCTCCATCATCTCTCCAGGTAGGTGTAGGCTCTTACTAGGTTGCCCCATGCCTCCTTCAGCAGGCTAGAGAGGCCCAGTTCCCTCAGACTCTCCTCACAACTCATGCTTTAGGCCCCTAGCTCCACCTTGGCAGACCTCCTCTGGACCCTCTCCAGTTTCTCCACTCTCCATTTGAAATGTGAGGCCCAGTGGCTCATATGGCATCGTCCTGGGCCCAGGCCCTTCTCTGGGCACTACTCAGACAGCCATGTCTCTACCCATGCTGCTGTATGAAGTTGTTGCGCAGTTTGTAGGTTGAGATAAAAATAGATAATAGAGGGAAAAAAAGATAAATACAAACATAAACCAAAACCAACAGGCAACACAAAGGCAATCACTTACCACCTCCCAAAGCAGACTGATGCCCAGGCAGTCTCCCAGCAACAGACACCTTGAATGACAAAAAACTCCACCTCCTTCTTCCTCTGCCCCAGCTTTTATTGCTGAGCATGACGTCATACGGGATGGAATATCCCTCTGGTCACTTGGGGTCAGCTGTCCTGGCTGTTTCCCCCCATCAACTTCTTGCCCACCCCCAGCCTACTCACTGGGAGGGAGCGGAGTGAGAACCTGAGAAGGCCTTGACGCTGGGCAAACACTGCTCAGCAATAGCCAAAACACGGCTGTGTTACCAACACTGTTGTAGGCACAAATGCCAAACATGGCACCATGGGGGCTGCTACGACGGAAGTTAACCCCTTCCCAGCCAGACCCAGTACACTTGAACTGGGGGTGCAGAAATGGACTCTGTAGTGTATAGGTGGTTTGACAAGTGATGAGCAGGGGAGACAGTAATTTCCCTCATTCTTTTGGCGAGGGTCCTCTTTACACACTCCAGGACACTCCTGGCCTTCTTTACTACCAGGTCACACGGCAACACGTGGACCACTGCTGGATCCTATTTTGCCTTCTGTCCCCCAGCACCACCAGGGCCTTTTCCACAGAGCTGCTCTCTGGCTAGGCAGTCCCCTTCCCCTGCCTCTGCAGGGTGTTAGTCTATCCCAGGCGCAGGACCTGGCCTTTGTCCTTCTTCTATTTCATGACGGTCCCGACAGGACAGTGCTTCTGCCTGTTTAGGTTTCTCCTGAAGGCAATCCCAAGGCACAGGAATGGTCCTCCCAGTTTAGTGCCATCGACAAACGTGGTGAGAGTTGCCTCCTCCGGGTCATGGACACAGGTGTTAAACTGCAAAGGGCCCAGGAGAGTCCCCTGTGCTGTCCCACAATGCCCCACTGTGTCCCAGTGGCCTCCAGGTAGGGTATGACCCCTTCACCACTGCTCTCTCAGCCTCATCATCCAACTGGTGTTTTGCCCATCTGTTTGTCCATCCATCCAGACTGTAATGGCCTAACTTGAGTGGAAGAATATTGAGGGAGACCATGCCAAATTTCCTGCTGAAGCTGAGGTAAACGACATCCACTGTTCCCTCTACTGTTGCGCATCCCTCATGCACCAAGGCAGTTATTTCATCATGAAGGCAATCAGGTTGGCAAGGCATGATTTCCCTGTGGGAAGGCCATGCTGAATGTTTTTCTACGTGTTCTTCTCTTTTAGCTGTCCAGAAATGTCACCCATGAGGAGTCATTCAATGGGTCGTTCCTCATCACAGTGAGCTTGTACAGCCTGTGCTTCCCTGGGTTGCACTTCTGGCCTTTTTCAATGATGGATGCAACACTTGCTTGTCCTCACTCATGTAAGACCTTTACCAATTCCATGCTCCTTCAAAAGGGATATTCCAAAGAAATATTGATCTTCTCCTGTAACTTCATTACCACTATTCTGCCTGTTATACACTGTATTTAGTTTCTCTAGTCTTTCATATACTTTCAACTGCCATTAATGGCCACTAATGACCTGCATTAATGACACTGCATTAATGACCATTTCTAAATCGTCTTTGCAGATGCAGACTGTCTAGGCAAAGGCCCTTTCTATCGTTCTCCATTTTTCTCCTCCCCTTAATCTTTGTTCATTCAGATACCTCTCACCTTTGCAGCTGCTTTGAGCTTCAGGGAGTTAAAAGCTTGCCTGTCTTTCACTAGTCTAATGGTCTCTTTAGCCAAGTCTTGAATTATGTTCATATCTCTCTTTTTCTATCTATCTATCTAAAACCTTTCTGATAAGATCATCCCGTGTAGAGAGGCGACGACATTAGAGGCAGCTTGTACTTAGCATATGATTACAAGGTGGTGTTTATTGTTTATGAAAAGTCATCATGCTTTAATTTTCTTTCCTTACGAATAGGAATATTTCTTCTGTGCCTGTGTGCAGCCAGTTCTCGAAGGAGAGCAACTGGGAGATGATGCAATGGAGCTGTAACATCCAGCTGCAGAGATCAGTGGAGAAGTCTGATGCAAGGACACTGATGTACGTCCCGGGTGGCCAGTGACAGAAATGGTGGACATTAGGGAGGTCAGGAGCAAAGTTCTCCATGTAGTGTTTTCCTGCCTGTCCAGACCTCCTGAGGAGACACTCTGGATCATTATCACTTGGAGAATGCTTCCATCACCTCTTCTCTAATCTGAAAAGTAATTAAAAATATCCTTTGAAATAAAAAATCATTTTTATTAGATGCACTTTGATATCTTCCTCTTTAACTACACTATGAAACCTCTCTAATTACCTGTACAAATCTTGAAGACTTGAAGGAAATTACAGGAAGAGACATGGCTCGTTAGGGCTTTCTGTATTTTAATGAGCCCCATGGTGCATTTGGTGCTGAGTCCAAGGACCTCCGATCCTAAGGGAAGATTGAACAAACTGCTCAAGAAGTCAGAAGCAAAACTCAAAGTACCTTGAAGCATTAATGGGCCCCACTGAGGGCCATTACTGACAAAGCCTCCCCATGGCCTTGTTAGAGCAGAGAACTGGAGGCCATGATTGCAGGTAGGCACAGGCACTGTGCAGGCAGCTGTAATGCTGAGGAAAGCCTTGGTTTCTTTTAGGAAGCAGAAAGGCCAAGCCCTGACCCCCAGGCCCTGGGAAGGCAGACCCTGTCCCTCACGCGTGGCTCAGGGCTCTTCCTGGGGGCAGTGGGGTGTGAGAGTGAGCAACGCCAAGTGTAGGGAGAACTGTACAAGACCTCCTGGCCTCCCCAAGCAGGGGTGAGGAAGAAATGAAGTCCAGAGCCTCAAAACAAGTTTTGCTTGGTAGGCCTAGGTGGCAGAGGCAACTGTCATAAACAAGGCGACAAAGACCTTGGTTTTGATGGGCCTTTCAGCCTTGCCAGAGCACTTGGCCATCTCTACTGTAGGCTGTCCTACACTGTCCCATGCCTGCACCTCTTTCCCTTCAGGCTGTAGACACCCATCTTGCTTTCCCACCTAGCTCTCACCCCAGCATTTCTATACCTTCACTGATGTCTCGCCACCCTCACTGCCTTTTCCTTGAAACACAAAGCCATGGGCTGATCCAGACTCCCTCTGTGTGACCTCTTGCACCACAAGGATACTCTTTGAGTTGTAGGAGACCAGTACACTGACGACCTTGACTTAATAAACACATCTCTGAGCTAAGATCATGGGCGAGGGACCAAGAGGAAAAAAGGAAACAAGGAAAGCAGAAGAAGGAACAACAAGATAACTATAAGCCAATGAAATGCTGTGTGATAAAAGTTACAGAGCCAATTAGATGGGTAGAATAAGCGCGTGCATTGCGCGTGCTTCACGTGAACCGGTCGGGATAAGTATAAAAGGAGTGTTGTCAGGGAAATAAAGGTCTCCCCCTACTATCAGCACCGGAGTCCGTGTCTCATTCCCTTCGTTCAGTGACATTTCTTTTTCAACACATCTAGTCTGAACCTTCTAAGCTGCACTTTGTGGAGGTTTCCTTCTCTTCCCACTACCAGGAAAACTCCATCGTCTCTGAGACACCCTTCAAGCAGTTGCATGCTACTGCTATAGTGCCCTGAACCGCCACTTCAACAGGCTAAAGAAGCTTAAGCCTCTCAGCGTCCCCCAGCCCCCATCCTGGCAGATGTCCTCTGGGGCCGCTCCAGTTCTTCCCCACTCCTCCAGACCAAGGAACCCCACACCCAAACACACTAGTCCAGCTATCACCACACCACTGCTGAGGCAAGGGGGATGATGATAACTCTGTTGTCTGGGTGGCCACGCTCCTCCTAATACAGCGCTGTGTGTAGCTGGCCTTTTTCACTGTTTCTACTCTTTTGCTCTATCAAATGGCATTTTAAATGGTACTTCACAGAGTCTGCGTGCCTTTCTTACTGGGGATGTAACAAAAGAGAACCTCCAGGTTCAAACAACCACCGAGTCATGCGCCTGCTGCTAGCTATCAGATTCTCGGGCAGAAGTGATGTCATAGTCAACCCCCCAGCCCTGTGTCTGCTGATGGCCAATCACTCAAGGAGACTGGAGACCAAAGTGGCCTCACACTCGCCTTCACAGCCATGTGCCTCCTACTGGCCTATGAGCTTCTCAGACATAATGGATTCATAAGGATAGCCCAACCCATCACCCTTCTTGTGGCCTATCAACTGACCAGACAAAAGTAACCTCACCATGATCTTCCAAGCCACCTGCCTGCTGCTGGTCTTTCAGCTTCTCCAGTAGACACAACCAAGCCATGTACCTGCTGCTGTCCCATCAGGTCTTCCAGTGGAGGAATGTGACAGCCCATATCCAAGCCCTCTGCCTTGATGGGTCTACCAGGTACGCAGGGAAAGGGATTTACACCATTCAATTGCCAAGCACATGCCTTCTGCTGGCCTACTAGGGATGCTGGCAGGTGTGAGCCTAAAAGCAAATATCCCAGCCATGAGTCCAGGGCTGACCTATCAGCTACTGCAGAAAGAAGTGACCTCGCGGTCCCTTTCCCAGCCATTTTCCTGCTGCTGGCCTATCAACTCCACAGCAAGATGTGACCTCACTGCCACCTTCACAGCCTTGTGCCTCCTGTCGGCCTATGAGATCCTGAAGCACAGCTGACCTCACCAGAGCATTCCCACCATCTCCTCCTTGTGGTCTATGAGCTGATTAGATACAGGTCACCTCACACTCCTCTTCCAATGCCTTGTGACTGCTCTGAGACCTCATGGTCCCTGCCCTGCCTTCAAGGGGCCAAACAGAGTAAGTTAGGGTTAGGAGAGGGGACAAAGATGAGGGGCTTAGAGCACAAGAATGAAGACTTTGGGGGTTAGGTTAGGGCATAAGAGATTAGATCTCACCTTTCAGTGTTGCGGATTGGGCAAAGGCTTAGGGAGAGGGTTTGGTGGTGTTCTGAGGGTGCCTGGTTAGTGTTAAGGCTGTGGGCTAGCTTTGTGGGTTAGGGTTTTGTTTAGGGCTGGGGTGAGGGCTAGGGGTGAGGCTAGCATTGTAAAGCTAAGGATAGAGGATAGGGGAAGCAATAGGATAAGAGTAAGGGTAAAGAGTTATGGGTTTGGGATTTGTCTCTAGATGTAAGGTCTGAGGTTAGGGATGGCGTAAGCTCAGTCAGGTTAGTAACAGTGGATTACTGTCAGGGTGAGGAGGGGCATTTAGGGGTCGGGTTAGGGCTTACAAGTACTGGTTAGACATAGTGTAAGGCCAAATAGGAATGTTTTCACAGTCTGTGTTTTCACAGTAACATCACCAGAAGCCATTTTACTTCCTCTTTAGTGTCTGCTGGCCAAGCCTCTCTTCCTTCCCCCAAATCTCCCGTCTCTCTTGCCCAGGCTCCTCCTGTCCTCCCCACATGTGTCATCTTGTTGGGGGCAGCTTTCTGATGACCTTCACGACCTCAGAGTATCTCTCTCCCCACTGCTGACCAGTCAGAAGTGACCTCCCAGCCACCATCCAAGGGGACATACTGTCTGCTCTGCTTGAGAGGCCTCTTCACAGCCTACCCAGCAGCACTGGAGGAAGGTGATGCCCTGCACCATCCCAGAGGTACCCTGCCTGCAAACCCGCTCCGTACCAGAAGGGTTTCTGGGTTACCTTTCCCACATGGGTGCCTCAGTTACCACAGGGTGTCTTGGAGGCAGCGACCACCTCTGCGCAAACATCTGAGTCGAGCCCAGAACGTAAATTGTAGAAAACATTGAAACCTATGCAGAAAAAGAAGTCTATCTAATAGCTGAAAAATTCTTAATTTCCAGCATTGCTAGGCTTTGAATGATTTTTAATGAAATTTTGCCGATCACTGAGGAATGGTGCTAGTATCTGGCTCCCCGAAGGACTTTGTACCACTGATGGTGTTTGTTCCTGATTGTCCAGCCAACATCCCACCCACCACATCATCCACTTCTTCAGTCCAGATGTCAGCAATCTGCTCTAAGGAGACCATGGGAGACCACATCCAAGTTCTTGCAAACGTCCAGATACACAACATGCCCTGCTTTCCCCTCCCACATGGGTTCAGCAATCCCCTTCTTGTCCTCCAAGTGTCTGGACATGGCTGCAAGAGCATTTCCCCATCACCTTTCCAGGGACTGAGGTGAAGCTGACCAGCCTGTACTTCTCCCAATCCTCCTTCTTGCCCTTCTTGAAGATGGGTTTGAAATTTGCCTTTTCTGAGGACCTTGGCACCTCCCTGATCTCTCTGGCTTTTCCAAGATATTTGAGAGAGGTGTCACGCTGATGCCAGCCAGCTCCACGAGCACCTCTCTGCCCCTTCCCACACCAAAAGCCTTCTCCATATCCCACCCTTGCAGGGGAGTGCCTGGCACACAGCACACACCTCTCCAGGTCCTCAGGTCCTGTTCAGAAGAGAACCAGCAGTGACTTCTCCCTGCAGGCCCATGAGAGGCCCAATGGGCTCTCTGTGCAGCTCACAGCTTTTCTGAGCATTTTTCTCAGTGTTCCACTCACCCCAACCTTTCTGGTCCACAGGCTGTAGATGAGGGGATTGTGCAGGGCTGTGAGAATGGTGTAGAAAAAGGGCTTTGCCAAACTATCTCAGGAGGGTTGTTCTGAGCATCACACAGGCAGGGATGAGGGTACTGTAGAAAACTGTAGTGGCACTGGTGAGGTGAGAGGAGCAGGTGGAGAAGGCCTTCTGTCTGCCCGTGCTGGATGGGAGAGCTGCCCATCCAGGGCCAGCTCTGATGCACACACAGGTTAACTGTGTGAGCAGGAAGAGGAGGAGGGGATCTAAAAAGCGGGTTATTAAAGGAAAGAGCATGAGTGTCACAGTGTCCCTACGTGAGAGCTCCAGCAATGGGGTGAAATCACAGCAGTGGTCCACTCCACTGGGGCCACAGAACTATATTTGGGACGTGACTGAAATGATTACTGTCGATGCAGAAATGCCCCTAGCAAAGGTGCAGCTGCCCTCTGGAGACAGACCTGAGTTCATGAGTCTTGTAGAGAGCAGGGGGTGGCACACAGCCCAGTAGTGATCGCAGGATGTGGTCACCAGTAGTACACACTCTGTACATGCAAAAGGTGCAGGAAACAATACTAACACCGTGATGGGCAGAGATGGTGCTGTCCCAGTCATGAAGCTGGCCAGGAGCTAGGGCAGGGTGGTGGATCTGTAGAAGATCTCCAGGGAAGACAAATGCCCCAAGAAGAAGCCCATGGGGGTGTGCAGATGCTGGTTTGCCAGCACCTGCCTGATGATGAGGGTTTTCCCAAGCACAAACACTATGTAGGTCATGAGAGAGAGAGACGGAACAGATTTGCCTAAGGGCTGGGAACATTCCCCATTCCGTAGGTATGGGGGACTCCATGATTGCCCTATTGCCCTTTCTCCACCTATGAGGAAGAAGATTTGGTTCATTTTTACTTGCTGGAGCCTCAGACAGAAGAAGCCATGCCAGTACATTTAGTTAGTTTAATTAGAGAAGGAGTATAGCTCCTTATTTACACACTCTCTGGGTCACACTAGTGAGGAAGACAATGAAGTACAAGTGGGGTGTCCACATTTCTTTGTGGACAACGTTATCACAAGTTACAAACACAAGAAAAGAAAAAAAAATCTCGTCCAACACCAATGATAACAACAAAAATGAATAAAGAAAGGCTGGGCCTGTAATGAGTTAGACTATGAGTCATATGTTGAAGAAGATGGACACTCTACAGCTTCTGGAAAACATTCAGTCATCAGTTTCCACACTGCTTCCTTGAGCTCCTGGTTCCTCATGCTGTAGATGAGGGGGTTCACTGCTGGAGGCACCACCGAGTACAGAGCAGCAACCATTAGATTCAGGGATGGGGAGGAGATGGAGCGGGGCTTCAGGTAGGCAAACGTGGCGGTGCTCAAAAACAGAGAGACCACAGCCAGGTGAGGGAGGCACGTGGAAAAGACTTTGTGCTGGCCCTGCTCAGAGGGGATCCTCAGCACGGCCCTGAAGATCTGCACATAGGACAGCACAATGAAAACAAAACACGCCAAAAAGGCAAAAGCACTAAACACAAGAAGTCTAAACTCCCTGAGGTAGGCGTCTGAGCAGGAGAGCTTGAGGATTTGGGGAAGTTCACAGAAGAACTGGTCCACAGCATTTCCTTGGCAGAGGGGTAGTGAAAATGTATTGGCAGTGTGCAAGAGAGCATAGAAGAAACCACTGCCCCAGGCAGCTGCTGCCATGTGGACACAAGCTCTGCTGCCCAGGAGGCTCCCGTAGTGCAGGGGTTTGCAGATGGCAACGTAGCGGTCATAGGCCATGACAGTGAGAAGAAAATACTCTGCTGAAATGAAAAAGACAAACAGAAAGACCTGTGCAGCACATCCCAAGTAGGAGATGGCCCTGTTGCCCCACAGGGAATTGGCCATGGCTTTGGGGAGAGTGGTGGAGATGGAGCCCAGGTCAAGGAGGGAGAGGTTGAGCAGGAAGAAGTACATGGGGGTGTGGAGGCGGTGGTCGCAGGCTACGGTGGTGATGATGAGACCCTTGCCCAGGAGGGCAGCCAGGTAGATGCCCAGGAAGAGCCAGAAGGTCAAGAGCTGCAGCTCCCGTGTGTCTGTGAATGCCAGGAGGAGGAACTCAGTGATGGAGCTGCCGTTGGTCATTTGCTGCCTCTGCGCATGGGGACCTGCCCAGGGAGGTAAAGGCAGTGAGAAGTTACGGCAGATTTCACTGAGCAAAATCTATTCCAGTTCTCAGGGAAACCCCCCAGACTGCCTCGCCCCTTTCAGGGAGACAGGCAGGTCTCTTTCATGGGCTCTGGGCGGTGCTGGCTGAGGGTGCCATGGGGAGCAGGTGTCTCTGCTGGGGGCTCTGGGGGAGTCAGTCCTGCCCTACAGCAATAGGTGATAGCAACATGGGGTGATCTCAGATTAAATCCACTTTTGATATCAAGGAGCTTTTCAGCATTGTTGCTCCCATTTCAGCCGACTGCAGGGCAGAGCTGAGGGGATCTTGGTTTGTGTATTTTGTTCTAGCTGCCCCACCACAACTGAGGAGTGCTTGTAAAGCAGAAATCCTTGGCATTCCTGCTGCACTCCAAGTGACATGTTCTGGGTGCAGACAGGCAAAGGGACTGTCCCTTAGTTCAGGGTGTGGAGAGCTGGTCTGTCCATCAGCCCTGGTCTCAGCTGCCCTTTCCTTGCAGCTCTTTGAGCTGGAGGATGACCACACCCAGATGTTCACCTGAGAAGAAACGGGAAACTCCTGAGAGCAGAGGAATCCAGTTTCCAAGTGTACATCTCCAAACACCTCCCCACCATCGCACATTGTACCTGAGGAGCATCTCAGCTCCCCCCTCCCAGGCCAGCGACACAGAGGGCTCATTGCAGCTGCCCACACACAGACGATGAGCCACATTGCCATGGCCTTAGCGCTGAGTTGTCTTCTCCATGGGACACAGAGAGTCCACGGGAGAGCTGTGCCCTTCTGCAGGGCAGCCTGCATCCCAGTAGGACCCCTGGGGAAAGAGTCAAATGTCCTAAAGATGAGGTGTCCTTAGGTGAGGGCTGACAGCCCCACACACTGCAGTGCCCAGAGCCCCCAGGTAAGGTGGGGACAAAGGCAGCAAGGACAGGAGGGGAAACACAGAGAAATGGCCCAATGCTCCTGCCAAGGGAGGAAGGACAGGCACAGACAGGCACAGACAGACAGGCACTCAGGGGTTTCTCTTTACTGTGGGTCGGGCTACCAGGAAGAAGATTCAGCCTGAAACCCCATGACCCTGGGGACAAAGGCAGTGCTGGGTGGGAGAGGAATCCAGGAGGGTGCTCCTTGAAGGTGTCTGCCCTGCAGGGGATGGCAGGGAGGTGCCCCAATCCCCACTCCCATGGCATTTCTGGGAGCAGCTCCCTGTCCCTCCCTGCCCATGTCTCTGCTGCCTGGAGCTGTCCCTGCCAGGAGCTTTCTCTGTCCCCATATCTCCTCCTGGTCAGTGCTCTCAGACCCCATCCCACCCGCTGTGTGCTCACCTCTGCCCTGCAGACACCTCCTGCAGCCGGGCACTGCCCCGGGGCATCTCTGTATGTGCAGGGGCTCAGCAGAAGCTCTGGCAAGTCCTGATGAGAAGTGGGGTCTCAGTGCCTTCTCCAGAGCAGAGAAATAAATTCCAGTCTCCCACTGCCCACCCAGCCAACCAAGAGAAGAAACCTCAAAGCACAGACTCCTGCCCTTGTAGGTAATCCTCATCCTGACCTTCCTCTTGAAAAGTCCCCTTGGAAATTCCCTGGGATTAATCTGGAGCTGTAGGCAGCCCTGACCCACACAGCACCCTCTCAAGAGCAGGACCCTGTCTTGCCGTACCAGGGGGCACTCCTTCCACCCACAGCTTCTCCCTGCAGCGCCGTGGGGAGTTCCCCAGGCAGGCTGAGCACTGACCCTGCAGGCAGCAGAGTCCCTGCCCTGGCACACAGCCCCCTGGGGTGCAGGGACCCTGCTCTGAAGGACAGCCCTGGGCACCCCTGGCTGCACACCCAGCTTCACACCCTTGCAGCCATCCCCAGGACAAGGCAGCCATCATGCCCTGCCCCTCTGATGGTGCAGCAGGGAAGCCCTGCTCTGGAGCACGTCCTCCTCCTCCACACCAGAGAAGCCAAGACAGACATCCTGATATGTCATCAGACAGCATTCCTATCAGTCATGAGATGTGCCAGCTCTGGAAGACCCCTCCAAGGATACTCATCTGAATTTCCCTGCTGCCAGAGACTTACTGTGCCAAAGGCTGTGAAGATTTATCTCTGAACAAGCTCAGCTCTCTCCTTCCACCCCAGACTGCCTTTAACCTCTCTCTGCCTTACTCTTCTCCCCTTGTCATCTGCAGGCAGTGCCCCCAGCCCTGCTGCTCTTTGCAGAGGAGCTGCTCCTGGGCAGAGCTCGCTCTCTGCAGCGCTGCCCGCTTGCCATGAGCTCCCTCCATGCCAGGAGCCCAGCCCAGCCCAGCAGCAGAGGACCAGCCCAAGGCATCTCTTTCTCTGCTCCCTCTGGGCTCCCTCCAAGTGTCTCTGGGGCTGCAGGGGAACCTGCTGTGAAACAGGCTGAAGGAACCACTGATGTTCCCTCCCTCAGCTGGGGAGAGACACTTACTTCCAGCAGTGTCATTTCTCCTATCAGAGATAGAGTTAGGTCTAAACATCACCTTTTTTGTCTTATTATTAGCCAGGACACCCAGACAATTACAGGCAGGGATCTTCTTTACTCCTGCTGAGGGATAGGATTCAGCTGAGTCCATTGAGGCATCTCATCCTGCCTTTCTATTGCCAGTGCTGGAAAGGGGACTCAGCTCCCTCCCATGCCTGCCACAAACCCACAGGAGGTGGAATTCCTCTTGCATTTTTAATGCACATTGTTCAAGTGTGCATTAAATAGGCACCCGCATGTGAGCTCCTTGTCTCAGTTCCTGTTGTAAATAATGAAGATGTAGGTCAGGAGCTGGCTGTTCAGGTGAAGTACCTGGTGACATCTGAGGTGCCAGCGGTTGTCCAAGGCATGTGCAAGACAACTGCATTTGTCCCTATTAACTATTTTCTTGGCAGCATATGCTGCCATCTGACCAAATTATGTCCTGTATCATAGGGAGAACTAAGTTTCTCTCTGTCTTTTCTGTCAGCTGGGTTGACTAGATCGCCATTGACTATAATGACAGTTTTCATCCCCACATTGCCTAATCAAATTCCAGACAGTTACTCTAATGTCCAAATAGCAGTCTGTAGTGTTAGGTGAGAGGCCAAGGGTCTCACGCGTAACTACATGTGGCTGGCAGGTACAGCACGGGAAAGCCACCCCCGTTCAGAGCGAGTGTGTGTCAGACACCCCAGACAGCACTGCAGACAGCTTCGGTGCCTTTGTGCAAGAAACTGATTGCCACCACTGCCGCGTGGCAAGGTCCGTCCCTTCTGTATCCGGTAGATGTAGGGCAGTCCAGGAACACAAGGCACACCACGCTGGGGTCTCCACTCGTGAGCCTACATTCTCAAGCTGCTGTTTTTTCTCTCCCCCAACCGTTACTCACCCCCTTGATGATACAATCAAGGAACAGACCAACCATTTTCACATTGGGCCTGACAGCAGCAGCTTGTCATTCATGGAGATCACCTTCACATCCACCAAAGGCCCTAAGGGGCAGCAGAGACACCACTGAAGTAAACCTGTTTCTTTCCAGGGTTGCACTTCCCAGCCCCGGCTCTCTCTGTCCTTGGCGACAGCAGGGTTTGCTCACTCTCTCGGCGTCCAATTTCAGCTTTATGTTTCCATCTGCTGTCCACTCTGGCATGCCTCTGCTCTGAAGCCAAGCCTTTGCAAACAGGGGTACTTGGATGCTGGGTGTGGGGTAATGGCTGAGGTGACTTAAAAATTAGAACTTATATTCACACTTTTAGGTAAGGCACAGCATTGAAGAAGCTTCCCAGGTGGAATGCAGCTGACATGTAAGGAATCCATTGCATGGATGTTCCCTAGGCCTGCAACCTTAGATGTTGGTAACGCCAGGGGAGCTTGGTGTGCTGACTCTAAGAGGCGCTGCCCAGAGGGTGGAGCGGTGTGGAGATGCCGCGGCCAGGCTCTGCAATAAGAGGGGAACTTAAAGGTGTCATGGAACTGATAAGCTGCATATTTACTACCCTGGGCCAACAGCCTGCCACGTTTTTGACAAAATGCTGTCCTTTTAGTGAACTTTGTTCATTATAACATCATTGTAATACCAAAACACACCTCCATCCCAAAAGCTACCTGCCTCCAAGGTGCGACCACCCCTCACTGAGCTTGCGCACTGAATTTTCCTAGCTTATACCTTTAAAAGCAAAGCCAGAAAACTTTACACCAATCCTAAACAAAGGTATGTATGACTAGAGTCACTCAAGCTCCACCTGAAAGGTGAAAAATAGTATAAAATAGCTTAAGAGAAAGAGAATGTTAGGGAAGACAGCATCGTGTATCATTCTGACGTTTGGGATCAGTCGACGGGCTGAGCCTCTCTTCCCCCCCATCGGGACACCTTTGGGTAAGAGTCGAACACTTGGTTATTGCAAGTGCCTCCCCAGGAAACTTAGAAACCTCTATAGAGTCGCTTTATTATCTTTTAACGCATTTGTGTCTGGCCATGTTACTCATACTCTTGATATACACGTTGTGTCCAGCCGCGTTATATACATGTTTGTGTCCGGCCGTGTTATTCATACTCATATTCTTGGTATTTGTATGTGCTTTGCAGAGAGCTAATTTATCACCGGTAATCCAAAGAATCTGTGTGTCTGTTGCTCTAATAAACTGCACTCTTCACTGCTCTGGCCGTGATGGTTCCTTCAACACGACCAGACTGGGGGGGGTGTAAAAATTAATGATGTCACCTTAGCGAAAGCCCTGAACTAATAAGTGGCTATACACACAGTCCTTAGAAAATAAACCATTGACCAGGTCTGAGACTAAGACTGGATCTAGCCACACCTAGACTCCTCTCTGAGAAGGAGTTTAGAAAGCAAGGGGGTCCTGTCTGAACCTCGTGACTCAATGGGAGGGTTCCCCTCAGCCACTCCTCAGACTCCTATTTGTATGAGACAGTAACCCTTAACGCAACACTGCTTTCTTTGGAGAAGTGGCTGCAGACAGCCACAGCATTTCTCTTCATTAACAAAAACAAAAACACAACCAAAAAGGAAAAGAGTAGTTCGGGAAAGAATAAATGACATTCCTCAGCTGTCTATCAAGTTCAAGTTGCCTCCATTCAATTCCACTTCTACTTTTGAGTGGAAAATCTTCCCTGAGGTTAGTAGGAAAGGACAGAGAGAAAGGCGAGGAAGGAGTTGGCCAAAGAGATGGTCAGGCGACAGGAGCAGCAGCTTGAAACTGCCTGAAGCTCAAAGCAGCACCCGGGTACTTGGGAGGGGTCTGAGTGAATGGAGAGTAACGGGAGGAGGAAACTGGAAGGACACTGGAAAATGCATATGTGCCGAGAGTCTGCTGAGAAGATGACGGGAGAAATGGTCAGTTTAATCAGGACATGTGGAAATACCTAAAAGATTCGTGAGATTCACTAGACTCCATAGTGGAGAGAGTAGTGGTCAAGCAAGTGCTGGGAAGATCAAGGTTTCTTCTCCTGAGAGCAGCACCCGTCCGGGAAAGTTTCATGATGGCAACACAGGAAAACATGATTTCTCTACTAAAAGTATTGCAACATTTCAGCTGATGAAAATGTTCCCGCACTATGTAAATGTGGAGAAAATTGCCTCATCTTTGCAGGCCGAGCTCAGTTCCTGACCAGAAGCTTCCAGTGCCACTTGAGGAGGTCCTGGTGTGCCTGACAGACTCACCAGGGACTGGTGGTGACCACAAGGGGCCGTGGGAGACCGGGACCCTCCCATTGAAACTGCAGAGGGAGGGGACACCAGGCATCGCTGCTCCTCTAACTCAATGCACCCTAATTGCCAAAAGTGTTCTTAAAAAAAAAAAAAAAAAAACAGAAAAAAAACAAGAAAAAAACCCAAACGCAAACCAAGCAGGCCCTCCTGCCCCACCATAGGACAAATATTTTGAAAGAAATCAAGAGGGAGTATAAGAGCATAAGGAAGTTTAAAATATGAAAAGTGCAATAAGAGCTATCTTTTGCTTTATTTTTTTAATATTTCTTTTCTTTTTCTATTTGCTTAGTTTCCAGTTCACCACGTCCCTCCAGGCCCAACCAGCCCATCATTCCTATACCCATCAACTTAGTCAACCGTGCAGAATGCACTGTCCTAACTCGTGATCCCAGAGGACGTGCTCAGGGACACACTCTCAACCAAACTGGGGCTAAGCAGCCTTTAGTTCCCCAGCTCATCTTCTGGGACTTCTTGAAAGATGCTCGCAACATTTGCTTTTCGTCAGTCTTCAGAAAGTTCCCCTGATCTCCCTGACCTTTCAGAGATGATGATGAGTGACACCACTGTGACACTGGCCTGCTCTCTCATCACCCGTGGAGGCAGCCCCTCTGGTGCCCTCAACTGTTCAGGGCTGAGTTTGCTCAAGTAACCCCTGACCCGACCCCCTTCCACTGCTGGTTGTTGTCCTTGGGTTCTGCCGCCAGGTACAAAGGCCTTGAAGACCTTGCTGGGAAAGACTGAGACCAAGAGGACGCAGAGGATGTCAGACCTCTCTGCATCTACTCTCCCTGAATTCAGAAGTGGCCCCGCATTGTCCGTGTTTATTTTTTTACTCTTACTGAAGCAGCAGCACCTTAATGGTCCCCTTGGACTCCCTTGAAAGGGTCATCTCTAGGGAAGATGTGGGGTTCCTAAAGCCATTCCTATTTCTGAATTCCTCCACCTGAAGCGAGTCTCTGCATCCACCTCCTGGATGCTTCCATTAACCATGGAGCTTCCTCATGAGTTCCCTCTTCACCCAAGCTGCTCTTGTGAGCTATGCACTCACCACTGCTCTTCGTGGGCGATTCCGTCATTAAAGACAAGCTGTACTGAGTTGTGCTGCCCTTCACTGCTGCCCACGGGATCGCCACTAAAATCCCCCTGAACAGGCCCAAGTCTTCCCCTCTGAGGTCTGACACCTGCACTCTGCTCCTCTCCTTCCTCATTCTGCTCAGGAGCTGGACCCCCCTCTTTCATGGTCACCACAGCCAAGGATGACACTGGTTTTCACATCCCTGACCAGCTCTTCATGGTTTGCAAGGACCTGATGCAGGTGAGCATCATCTATGTTGATCCAGCTGGTGACTTTCCTAAGAAATTGCTCCCACCTCCTCCACAAACCCCTTGGTCTATTTTGACAGTGCTGGGTTCCTCCTCCAATGAATGTCAGGGCAATTAACGTCCCCAGAAAGAGCCCCAGCTCACTCATCTGGAGACTTCCTTGACTTGCTTAAATAAGATCTTGTCCACCTCCTCCCCTTGATTGCAGGTTCTTGATCTCCCACCACCAGGTCGCCCTACCTGGCCCCTCCTCTGATCCTCACCCACAAGGGCTCACCCAACCTCCTGACTCTCCCAGCAAGGAGCTCCATACATCCAAGCAGCTCCTTCACACAGAAAGTCTTCCTCTTCTGATGCTCCCAGCCTGTGTCTCGTGAAGAACCTTTATCCATCCATTGCAGCACGCGAGCTGTGTGAGGCGTCCCCCTGTGCCTCAGAAGTTGTTCCATCAATGTCACAGCTTGTGACAGACCATGGGGGTTCAGCTCTCCTGTCTGTTCCCAGGCAGAGGACAGTGTTGCACACCTGGGCTGCAGCCCCTGAGCTGTGGCTCCAGGGCCATGCTCAGACTTGTCATGGTGAACAGTGGTACCAAGCACCCAAGAGTCCTTGTACACAAAAGCTTTGCTTCATGGCAGAGACATGCTGGAGCGGAAGGCAGATGGTGTTGTAAGAAAGAAATGAGGGGCTCGAGAGGAGAGCAATCCCTGCTGTGCCCAAGGTCAGAGAGAAACAGGGCTGGGCTGTGCAGCCCTGGCAGGAGAGGGCATTGCTGTGGGGGGGGTCTCTGCAGCCCTGCAGGGCCTTTGGTGGAGAGAGGCACTGATCTCCTGGAAGGACAAGGTGCTGTTGAAAGTGTCCTTGGGTGTGGACATCCCCTGATCTAGTCACACTCTGAATTCCTTGGACTCTTTGAAGACCTTATCTTCAAGAGGGTAAGTCAAGGCTGGGGGAGAAGAGAACCAGCAGAAGCTGAGAACGTAGGCCCACAAGTGCAGACCCCAGTGCAATGTGCTTCTTATTCATGCAGTGCCTTGCGTCTCTGGATAGAGATGGGACAGATCTGACCTCAAGGCAGGGGTGGGAATCAGTCACTTTCACCCACGCACCGAATTCATCTGAGATGCCGCCTGGGGTGTCTGTCACGCACCCGCTCTGGGTGATCATGGCTTTCCTGTAGGTCCTGTGCTGTCCCTGCCAGCCACAGGCAGTTTGGGTGGAGAGCCTTGGCCTCTCGCATGGCACTACAGGCCTGTATTTGGCCATTCAATGAGCAGCTGCCCTGCGTTAGGTTAGGCTAGGTGGGGATGTGTGAGACAGCTCTCGTTACAGACAACGGACAGCTAGTAAATGCAGCTAAAGGAGGGGAGAAAGAGAAAGACTTCGCTCTCCCTCTGGCCCATAAGTCCATTTGGTCAGGTGAACACCTCTAGAGGCGGCCCTGAAGAGCGTGGGTAGGGACAGGTGGTGATGTCCTAAATGTGGGCAATTGCCGTCATTTCAGCGGGCTTCCTCACCAGGCTGCAGGGTGATGCCCCCAGATGTTTCCCACACCAGGTGTTTGTGTGTGAACTCCTGGTCTCCATCTCCATCACTGACCATGGGACCATAGACAAGGGGTGCAGGTGCCTGTTTTTAACAGGCGCCATTACTGAAACAGGAGGCATCTCACCTCCTGTGGGTTTGTGGCAGGCATGGGAGGGAGCTGAGGTCCCTTCCAGCCCCAGGACTGCAAATCCGGGATGAGATGCCTCCATGGACTCAGCTGATTCCCTTCCCTGTGCATGGGCAAAGAACATCCCTCCCTGCTAGTGTCCAGGTGTCCTCTCTAATGCTGGGACAAGGAAGGGCGATTCTCAGACCTACGTGTGTCTCTGAGAGGAGAAAGGGCACTGCTGGAAAGAAACGTCTCTGCAGAGGTGAGACAGGCACCATGGGTGATTACTTGAGTGTCTTTGCAAGTAGGTTCCTGGAGAGCCCCAGGGACAGCTGGAGGGAGGGCAGGGTGGGGTGGGGGGCAGAGGAAGTGAGGTCTTGGGCAGGTCCTGTACTGCTGGGTTGAGACAGGCTCCTGGGAGGGAGGGAGCTGGTGGTAAGCAGGCAGCACTGCAGAGAGACAGCTCTGCCAAGGGGCAACTCCTCTGCAAAGCGCAGCAGGGCGCTGGGAGAAGGAGTAGGGCAGAGAGAGACTGAAGGCCGTCTGGAGTGGGAGGACAGAGGAGAGCTCAAAGGGAAGGAATCGTGACAGCCCCTGACACGGTAAGTCCCTTGGTGCAGGGCAATGCAGCTGCGGTTCCTGGAAGGCTCTCCTAAAGCTATCACAGCCTACAGCCTCCGAGATCTGTGCGGAGGAGTGCCAGTGCAGGGGCTCCTGTTAGACAAGTGTGAAGGGGTGAAGGCAGGGTGTGCAGCCAGAGCTGCCCAGGGCATTTCAGAGGGGACTTTTGCAGAGGAAGTTCAAGGCAGGGAATATCTCTAAGGTAAACTGCTTTCCTAAGTCTATGTTTTCCATTTCCTGTCTTTCAGGAAAAAAGGACAAGGTGTTTCTCCGTTTAGAGAGGGGGACTGAGAGTCCTGAGCTGCTGCACTGGGAGATCAGTAGGTCTGGTAGGAGCCAAGGAAACTGCTTTTACCCACTCCTCTACCTCCAGAGAGCACCAGCATCACCTCTGCTGTCCTCATCAGGGTTTGTCTGACCTGCTCCTTACTGCCTGCAAACGGGGAGTTCCTCTCGAGAGTGCCTGAAACTGGCAGGTTTCTTCAGGTCAGGGCTGAGCAGACAGTAGTTGGTGCTGGGGTCTGTGATCCCTGACAGGGAAAACTTGAGGGCAGAGAAACATTTCCCAGCACGGATAGCTGCAGGCAGCAGGCACGTGGGCAGAGAGCTATAGGAAACTGCAAGCAGCAATGTCACGGGAGGGAGAATTTGGCAAGCTGCGGGTCATGCCCTCCAACGCAGCCCCCTTCCTCTGAGCAAGACCCCCGGTCTCGTCTCCCACCCAGCAGAGCCTCTGCCCTCAGGGCTGTGTGGTGCAGGGCAGGAGTTGCCTCCTCTGCAGCCGGAGCTCTGGCACGGCAGAGCTGCATCTCTCCTGACACGTGGCCACTTCCCTCTGCAGAGCCAAGGGGCTGAGAGCGACTGCCCTGGGATTTTGCTAGCTGGGAGGTGCTGTGCTCTGCTGGGGAAGGAGAAGGCTTTCCTGAGTGCCCGGCTGCCTCTCCTCTCCTTGCTTCCCTTAGCAGCAGAGTCACAGAGTTTGTCTTTGTTTCTCCCCCTGGTTGTGCTGCTCTTCTTCCTGCTCTTGGGGTCCCTGGCAATAAGAGTGGTGGTGTGGCACCATGGGACCAAGGTGGGAAACACCATGGTGTTTCCATGGGACCAAGGTCCCCAAGGCCTCTCTTCGTTTTCCAGGCTCGAGACACTGCAGTCAGTGGCTGGGCAATGAGACACTGCTTCCCTTAGCAGACATCACCTTAAGACACCTGGTTCTGCTGGACAGGGAGTGCTGGGGGGCTGTGAGCATCAGCCCAGAAGGGCATAGCTCTCCTGTAGGACCTTGGTGATGTCCGAGAGCACCTGATCTGCCCATGTGGATCAGCTTCCTTGTCCTGGCCTCTTCATCCTACTCTGCAAAGCTGTGCTGGAAAGGAGAGGTGTTTGGAAATCTGCACCTTGAACAGGACCCCTCTGCTCCCAGTCCAGTCCAGTTGCTTTTTCAGAACAACCTCTGTGTGTAGTCCTCCTCCAGCGGAGAGCGGTGCAAGCACAGAGCAGCTGGGCACCAGGCTGATGGACAGAGCAGCCCTCCTGGATAGGAGCACTGACGCAGCTTTACACTGAGAGCAACGGGGCAACGGGGGAATTTGACCCTCTCCAAGAACATTTCCCAGGTGGGATGGGGGTCTCTGAATACTAACACACACTGTAACGAGACACATGTGCTGCACCTCATCTCCCACCTTCCTTTGTGGAAGAAAGCGTCCTTCTGAGCTTTTTACCCTCTGCTATAGTGCAGCCCAGGGATCCCCTCCCCAGGAACCCTCCCTCCAAAAACACTGGGTGTTTCTGCCTCCATGTGTCATTGCTGTAAAGCAGGGCTGACCCTTAAGGAGCCCATGGGTAGAGGGCACTGCTCTGCACAGCACACTCAGCCACCACAAACCAGAGCTGAAGCCTCGGAGATGCACAACAGTCCCCCAGGAAAGAGAAGCACCCTTAGGTATTTCACAGTGAAGGAATGGAATTTTGCTCAGAGAAGCTTCTCTGAATTTTTCTGTTTTATCTCCTTTGGCAGTTTCCATGCCCAGAACAGGCAGATGTCCAATGGCAGCTCCATCAATGAGTTCGTCCTCCTGGCATTCACAGACACACGGGAGCTGCAGCTCTTGCACTTCTGGCTCTTCCTGGGCATCTACCTGGCTGCCCTCCTGGGCAATGGCCTCATCATTGCCGCCGTAGCCTTCGACCGCCGCCTCCACACCCCCATGTACTTCTTCCTGCTCAACCTCTCCCTCCTCGACCTGGGCTCCATCTCCACCACTCTCCCCAAAGCCATGGCCAATTCCCTGTGGGACACCAGGGCCATCTCCTACTTGGGATGTGCTGCACAGGTCTTTTTCTTTGTCTTCTTGATTGGAGGAGAGTATTGTCTTCTCACTGTCATGGCCTACGACCGCTACGTTGCCATCTGCAAACCCCTGCACTACGGGACCCTCCTGGGCAGCAGAGCTTGTGTCCACATGGCAGCAGCTGCCTGGGGCAGTGGGTTTCTCAATTCCCTCCTGCACACTGCCAATACATTTTCACTACCACTCTGCCAAGGTAAAGTCCTTGACCAGTTCTTCTGTGAAGTCCCTGAGATTCTTAATGTCTCTTGCTCAGTCTCAGGCTACCTCAGGGAAGTTGGGCTTATTGTTGTTAGTGCCTGTTTAGTCTTTGGATGTTTTGTTTTCATTGTGCTGTCCTATGTGCAGATCTTCAGGGCCGTGCTGAGGATCCCCTCTGAGCAGGGACGGCACAAAGCCTTTTCCACGTGCCTCCCTCACATGGCCGTGGTCTCCCTGTTTGTCAGCACTTTAATGTTTGCCTACCTGAAGCCCCGCTCCATCTCCTCCCCATCCCTGGACCTGGTTGTGTCAGTTCTGTACTCAGTGGTGCCTCCAGCAGTGAACCCTCTCATCTACAGCATGAGGAACCAGGAGCTCAAGGATGCCCTATGGAAACTGGCCCAAGGGACGCTGTTTCACCGACAATAACCTGCCTTCATTTCTCTGCACATTTCCCAGAACTTCTCTTAGGCCAGGAGTCTGCTTTTCCCTCTTGTGATAATCCTGCTTATAGATAATTTTCTGTGTTTATACTCCATGCCCTGAGGTTTGATCCTGTTGTGTCTGACCCTTGCACAACACTGTGTGAAATGTGGGATGCCCAATAGCAGCTCTTGAATAAAAAGGCATCTCCCAGGTGCAGTGCCTGAAGGCTGGCCTTGTCCTCCAAAGTTGCTGCCAGGAAAACGGCTGAGGAATTGGTCTTTAAAAGAGTCTGTTCTCCATTTGTTCTCAATGGTTTGGGACTTAAGCTCATGATACCATTGAGTTCCACAGGACCAAATGTTCTGAATTTAAAAGCACTCTTCTTGGTGTCCAGTGGCCGGGGACACGCTCCATGAGCTCCCCATTATCTCCTTAGATTTCTTCATGTATGACAGGACTGATAGCATATACAAGTGTCTCAAAAATGAATTTGGAGGGGTGAGGAGCAGAGAGGCTGGGCACTCATCACGTGCCCTGGGTTTGGAATGAATGGAGAGTTAGAAGGTGGAACACCTTCAGTTAAGTCCACCAAAGTGGAGCACTAAATCAATTTACCCATGAACAAGGACTCTGCAGTGCCATGGGAGTCAGTGGGGACTCAGCAGGCAGAGGGATGGGGAGACTGGAGAGATGCAGGGGCCCCCTGAGGAACCCCAGCGCAAGGACTATTGTGCTGTCCTGGGGAGTGGGGCTGGTGGGAGCAGCAGAGTGGGCAAATTCAGTCAGGACTGGGGATCACGTACAATATGAATTCAGGAGAGCCAGAGAGTGCCTAGCCTACATTTCCTCATGCTCTCAGGGCCAGCACTATCCCTGGGGCTGACCGGAAGACTGAACCCCCCTCTCTGCCCTCCAGAGCTGCTGTGCCATTCAGAAGGGTGGGGCCACGGGGTTAGTGCCCAGAGCTCTGTAGCACCTTGCAGTGTGCGCTGCTGTGGGACCAGCCCAGGTTGGGCTGCTCTGCTGGGCTTGGCTGGTGTGAGGGCAGGGATGGTGGTGAGAGCTGGGAAGAGGCTGGCTGGGATGGAAAGAGTCCAGGAGAGGAAAGCACCAGTGTAGAGCTAAGCTGTGAGAGTGTGCAGGGTGGGCGCACACAGCAGGGTGCTCACAGTACACAATCAGGTGTCATGGTGAAGGAAGCAAGGCAGCAAATCTGCAAAAGAGAGGGGTCCAGTCTGTGCCATGTTCCCAGGACAGCCTGGGAAAGTTGTCTGGGGAAAACTATCCCAGATGAGTCCCACACTTTAGCCATTTCCGTGTCTGGTCATACACCCCAGCCCTGAGGAGAGACGTTTGCTGCATGGTCACCTCTGTCCTCCTCTGGGGCTCAGTGCCATGCAACTCCACTGCCGTTATTAATAAAAAGGGAACCAGTTTGCTAATGACACTTGTTACACACAAGTCCCATAGCTCTTGCCACAGCTGTTCTCCCAGCCAAGCCCATTTTTAGACAGCTCCAGCTACATCAGGTGCTCATGGCCTTGTCTCAACAAATATTGAAAATGTCCATTGATCAAGATCCTACCAACTGGCTTGTTTCCTTGCTCCACTGTTTTATTCTGAAAGTTTCTCAAAAACCCAGCTCTCTCAGCCTCTCCTTTTCCATAATGTGCTCCAGCACTCAACCATCCTTCTGGCCTCTGCAGGACTCACTCCAGTCTGTGTAGTGTCTTCCTTGTGCTGTGGAGCCCCACAGTGGACACAGCCGTCCTGATGTGGTCCTGTGCTGGGTTAAACTTGGCCAGCAGCCAGGCACCCACCCAGCTGCTCACTCACGCCTGCTGACTCAACAGGACAAAGGGAGAAAATAAATCAGAAAGCACATGGATCACGATAAAGTAAAGGAGATCAGTTACCAATTACTGTCACGGGCAAAGACGTGTTGACTTGCCGAGGATCAATTTAATTTGATACCAATTAAAAAATATTTGGATTGTGAGAAACAATGACAAAAATATTAAAGACCATTCTCCTCATACTGTCTCCCAGGCTCAAATTCCTCCATTGCTCCCAAGTCATCTACTGACCCCAGTCCCAAGAGGAGCAGAGGGGATGGTGAAGAGGGGGTTAACAGTCAGTACAGAACATCTCTGCCGCTTCTTCCTCCTCACACTTCTCCCCTGCTCCAGTGTTGGTCCTCTCCATGGGATCCCACCATATTTGTGATCAAGGTGATGTGTTCAATTCTTTCTGTCTTACTTTTCTCCTTTATACTCACAGAATCACAGAAATGTTGAGATTGGAAGGGACCTGTACAAACCATCTTGTTCAGCACCCCAGCTGAGGCAGGTTCAGCTAGAGCAGGTTGCTCAGCACGTTGTCTAGGTCGCTTTGAATATGTGCATTTATGGAGACTCCACAAACTCTATAGGCAACCTTTTCCTGTGTTTGACCACCTTCACAGCCAAAAAGTGTTTTCCTGGTTTCAGATGGAATTTTATATACATTAATAAGATCCTTCCAAACCTTTTCTTCTCCAGATTGAACAGTTCTATATCTCTGAGCCTTTCCTCCTATGAAAGGTGCTGCAGTCCCTTAAGCCAGCATTGTGGCCCTTTCCTAGACTTGCCTTAGCAGGTCAACAACTTTCGTGCACTGGGAAGCCCAGCACTGGACACAGAGCTCCAGATGTGGCCTCAGCAGCGCTGAGAAGAGGGGAAGGATCACCTCCCTCCATCCGTCAGCAATGCTTTATTTAATGTAACATAGGAGGCTGTTGGCCTTTTCTGCAAGAGTGCACTGTTTGCTCATGCTCAGCTTGTTGTCCTCTTGCATCCAAGGGTTTCTCTGCAGAGCTGCTGTCTAGCCAGTTGTCACGTTTTAACGCCAGCTGGCAAGTAAGCACCACACAGCCGCTCGCTCACTCCCCCCTGGTTGGATGGGGGAGAGAATCAGAAGAATAAAAGTGAGAAAACCCATGGGTTGAGATGAAGACCGTTTAATAGGTAAAGCAAAAACCGTGCACTGAACTAAAGCAGAACAGGGAATTCATTCACTCCTTCCCGTCGGCAGGCAGCTGTTCAGCCATCTCCAGGAAAGCAGGGCTCCATCACACGTAATGGTTACTTGGGAAGACAAATGCCATCACTCCGAAAGTTCCCCCCTTCCTTCTTCTTCCCCCAGCTTTTAATTGCTGAGCGTGATGTTACGTGGTCTGGAATATCCCTTTGGTCAGTTGGGGTCAGCTGTCCTGGCTGTGTCCCCTGGCAACTTCTTGAGATCCCACAACCTACTTATTGGAGGGGTGGGGTGAGAAGCAGAAAAGCCCTTGACTCTGTGTAAGCACTGCTCAGCAATAACAAACACATCCCTATACTATCAACACTGTTTCTAGCACAAATCCAAACCATAGCCCCATCCTAGCTACTGTGAAGAAAAGTAACTCTACCCCAGCCAAATCCAGCACACCGGTCAGCCCCCAGTATGATACCCACAGTGGGGCTGGATCACAGGCTGTCCTCCCCCAGGGACTTTCTCAGCAGCACCTTGGCGTTCGTGGAGATCGGCTTCACCTGTCACAGGTCCCAGAGTGCTGCAGGGTCACCTGGGACAGCAAAGCCCTCTCCTGCCAGGGCTGCACACCCAGGCCTGTTTCTCTCTGGCCTTGGGGACTGCAGCTTTTGCTCTCTTTGTGGGAACCTCATTCCTCAGTATGTTGCCAGCTGACCTCCACTCCAGCATGGCTCTGCTGGGAAGCAAAGCCTTTCCACACAAGGGATCCCATCTCTGGGTACCAGGTTTCCATGTGACAAGTCTGCCCTTGGCCCTGGTGCCACGTCTGAGGTGCTGCAGCTTAAATGGGCACCAAAGCCCACAGCCTGGGGCACAGACAGGAAGAGCCCCGTGTGCCATCGCAGAGCTGTGCCATGAGTGGAATAAGAGCTGAGGTGGGGAAGGACAGCTCCCACAGCTTTTGTGGTAAAGGAGATAGACATCTTTAGAAGAGACTGACAGAGAAGATGAGAAGTGGGGGATGCCTTGTGTGATGTCAGGGAAGCTCAGATGTATGGAGGGTTGCTATGGGACACATAACAAGTTAGATGGTGGCTTGTGTGTGGTTCAGCTTCTAAATAGACCACCCATTTTTCCGCTCACCTGGATCTGGTACTCCCAAAGGAGGAAGAGCTGGTCAGGGATGGGAAGACCAGTGTCAGCCTTGGCCGTAGCGACCATGAAATTGTGGTCTCCCCAATCCTCAGGGACATGGGGAAGGAGAGTAGCAGAGAGCAGACCCTGGACATCAGGGAATGAGAATTTGGCCTATTGAGAGCACTGGCAGGTGGGGTTTCATATGGCAGTGTCAGGGCCCTGAGAGCATCCATAGGCCTTCATGGCCCTGAGCATCACCTGGGGCCTCCACCTGCATCTCTGTCCATGGGCCCAGGAGACTATTGAAGCCCAGGCCTGAGCTTAAGATCCAGCTTGATTCAGACCCAGCTGTATGGGCACTGCTCTCCAGACAGAGCCATAGACACAGCCTTGCTTGTGCATGGACCCTGTTGATTTGCACTTGCAGAGTCACTCCCCAGCTTGATTCTTTATGGGGGGTACAATGGAATGACACCATGGCCCTCCAAGTGCCAGACCCCAGCTGATTCACAGAGGCCTAGGGCCTTTCTGCTGCCTTTCTTCCCATCGCTTGGTCAGGTTTAGGGAGGAGAGGAAGAAAAAGCAGGTGAGGTTTCTGGGTGCCAGTGATTGCAATGGGGGAGCAGAGCCCTCACATATGAAATGATCTAAAGGCTATACTAGTTCAAAACTGTTCTCTTCAGCTCTTTTCTTGGAGGCCTTAAATCTTTGGCAGGAACCCAGAAATGCTGAGATCCCTCCACCTGCCTCTCTTTTAGCAATCAAGTTGACCGTACCCCAGTCAGAGGCTTTCTTTCAATTCTGTTTCCAGCCTAAAGCACCCCATGGTCTGGAGATATGCCAGGAAACTTGCATGAACAATCCCACTCCTATGGAGAAGGATGTGCATGTTCCCAGGAATCTCAGGAGGCATGGTGTACTGATAGCTGTGTTGAGGGAGCTGGTCAAATGCCTCATCTCCATTTCTGTTCTGGTGGCCTAGATGCCTGGTTCATGTGTAAACTCTCTCTAGAGATGCTGACATTTACTGAGCAACCTGGTCTGACCTCAGAGATTGCTCTGCTTTTTGCTGGGCGTTGGATTTCAGACGTCCTGAGCTCCCTTTCTGCCTGAATTGCCCTACGAGCATATGACGTAGAGACCCTCACCTCCAGCTGAGTCTCTTCTCATTGGGCACTTGGGCAAGGCCTACGCTCCTGGAAAGACTGATGGGAAAGAGACTGCTGCGGATCTCTCGCCCAGCCTCCAGGCTGGCTGTGACTTTGCGGAGCCAAGAGGAGCTCCAAAGCAGGAGATCACAGCAATGCTCCTGCTAGTCCATGTTATTTTTCCTAAGGCTTAGCCTGAAGCTCCCAAGAGGCACTTTGTGGCTATTGCCCCTGTCATTTCATTGGCCGCTGCAGGACAGAGCTTGGCTCTGTTATTGCTGCGTGGAGGTGTAGGCTCTTAACTAGGTTGCCCCATGCCTCCTTCAGCAGGCTAGAGAGGCCCACTTCCCTCACACTGTGCTCACAACTCATGCTTTAGCTCCCTAGCTCCACCTTGGCAGACCTCCTCTGGACCCTCTCCAGTTTCTCCACATTCCTTTTGAAATGGGAGGCCCACTGGCTCATATGGCATCATCATGGTGATCGGGCCCCTCTCCTCAGGGCACTCCTTAGCTGGCCAGGTCTCTACCCATGCTCCTGCATGGAGTTGTTGTGCACCTCGTAGGTGGAGATAAAAACAGATAGTAGGTGGGAAAAAAAAAAAAAAAGATAAAACCAATCATAAAGCAAAACCAACAGGCAACACAAAGGCAATCACTTCCCACCTCCCACCAGCAGACTGATGCCCAGGCAGTCTCCCAGCAACAGACACCTTGAACAACAAAAATCTCCACCACCTTCTTCCTCTGCTCCAGCTTTTATTGCTGAGCATGACGTCATAGGGGATGGAATATCCCTCTGGTCACTTGGGGTCAGCTGTCCTGGCTGTGTCCTCCCTACCAAAATCTTGCCCACCAGTCTACTCACTGGGAGGGAGCAGAGTGAGAACCTGAGAAGGCCTTGACGCTGTGCAAACGCTGCTCAGCAATAGCCAAAACACGGCTGTGTTACCAATACTGTCGTAGGCACAAATGCAAAACATGGCACCATGGGGGCTGCTACGACGGAAGTTAACCCCTTCCCAGCCAGACCCAGTACACTTGAACTGAGGGTGCAGAAATGGACACAGTAGTGTACTGGTGGTCTAAGAAGTGATGAGCAGAGGGAGACAATCACTTCCCTCACTCCTTTGGCCAGGGTCCTCTTTACACACCGCAGGATGCTGCTGGTCTTCTTTGCCACCAGGTGGCACTGGATCGTGTGGATCACTGCTGGAACGTGTTCTGCCTTCCCCAACACCACCAGTGCCTTTTCCGCAGAGCTGCTCCCCAGTAAGGCAGCGCCCAGACCCTGCCACTGCAGAGTCTTAGTCTATCCCAGGCGCAGGATCTGGCCATTGTCCTTCTATATCATGAAGGTCCTGACAGGACAGTGCTTCTGCCTGTCATGTTGTGGGATAATGGCCGAGGTGGCTTAAAAAATTAAAACTTATATTCACACTTTTAGGTAAGGCACAGCATTGAAGAAGCCTCCCAGGTGGAATGCGGCTGACATGTAAGGAATCCATGGCACGGGAGTTCCCTAGGCCTGCAACCTTAGATGTTGGTAACGCCAGGGGAACTTGGCGTGCTGACTCTAAGAGGCGCTGCCCAGAGGGTGGAGCGGTGTGGAGATGCCGCGGCCAGGCTCTGCAATAATAGGGGAACTTAAAGGTGTCAAAGAACTGATAAGCTGCATATTTACTACCCTGGGCCAACAGCCTGCCACGTTTTTGACAAAATGCTGTCCTTTTGGTGAACTTTGCTCATTATAACATCATTATAATACCAAAACACACCTCCATCCCAAAAGCTACCTGCCTCCAAGGTGCGACCACACCTCACTGAGCTTGTGCACTGAATTTTTCTAGCTTATACCTTTAAAAGCGAAGCGAGAAAACTTTACACCAATCCTAAACAAAGGTATGTATGACTAGAGTCACTCAAGCTCCACCCGAAAGGTAAAAGATAGTATAAAATTGTTTAAGTGAAAGAGAATGTTGGGGAAGACACCATCGTGTATCACTCTGACGTCTGGGATCAGTCGACGGGCTGAGCCTCTCTTCCCCCCCATCGGGACGCCTTTGGGTAAGAGTCGAACATTGGTTATACCAAGTGCCTCCCCGGGAAAGTTAGAAATCTCTATAGAGTCGCTTTATTATTTTTCTTTTAACGCGTTTATATCCGGCCGTGTTACTTATATTCCTCTGGCTGTGCTATATCCAGCCGTGTTACTTACATCCCTCCGGCCGTGCTATATCCGGCCGTGTTACCCGTATCCCTCCGGCTGTGTTATATCTGGCCGTGTTACTCATATTCTTCTGGCCGTGTTATATACATGTTTGTGTCCGGCCGTGTTATTCCTACTCATATTCTTGACATTTGTATGTGCTTTGCAGACAGTTAATTTATCACCGGTAATCCAAAGAATCTGTGTGTCTGTTGCTCTAATAAACTGCACTCTTCACTGCTCTGGCCGTGATAGTTCCTTCAACACGACCAGACTGGGGGGGTGTAAAGGTTAATGCTGTCGCCTTAGTGAAACACATACAGTCCTTAGAAAATAAACCGTTGACCAGGTCTGACACTAAGACTGGACCTAGCCGCACCTAGGCTCCTCTCTGAGAAGGAGTTTAGAAAGCAAGGGGGTCCTGTCTGAACCTCGTGACTCAACGGGAGGGTTCCCCTCAGCCACCCCTCAGACTCTTATTTGTATGAGACAGTAACTCTTAACGCAACAGTCATGGATGCAGGTGTTAAACGGCAAATGGCCCAGGAGAGTCCTCTGTGCTGCCCCACAATGCCCCACTATGTCCCAGTGGCCTCCAGCTAGGGTATGACCCCTTCACCACAGCTCCCTCAGCCCCATCATCCAACTGGTGTTTTGCTCAACTGCTTGTCTATCCCTCCAGACTGTAATGGCCTAAGATGGGTACAAGAATCTTGAGGGAGACCATGCCAGAAGTCTTGCTGCAGCAGAGGTAAATGACATCCACTGTTCTCCCGTCGTACACAAATGGAGTTACTTCATCATGAAACCAATCAGGTTGGCGAGGCATGATTTACCCTTGCAAAGTCCATGCTCATGCTCTTCTCTTTCACGTGCCCAGGAATCTCACCCACGAGGAGTCATTCAATGGATCACCCAAGCGAGGCTGTACAGCCTGTGGTTCCCTGGGTTGCACTTTTGGCCGTATTCAAAGATGAGTGCAACAGTGGTTTCTCCTCGCTCACAAGACACCTCGACCAATTCCATGTCCTTTGAAAAGGAATACTCAAAGAAATATTGATCTTGCCCTGTAACTTCATGACCACTCCTCTGCTTGTTACACCGTGTATTTAGTTTCTCTGCTCTTTCATATACTTTCACCTGTCCTGATCCAATGACCATTTGTAATGTCATCTTTGCAGATGCAGACTGTCCATACAAAGGCCTTTTCCATTGTTCTCCATTTGTCTCCCCCCCTTAATCTTTGTTCATTCAGATACCTCTCACTTATGCAACTCCTTTAAGCTTCAGGGAGTTAAGAGCTTGCCTGTCTTTCACTAGTCTAATGGTCTCTTTAGCCAACACTTTAGTTATGCTCATAGCTATCTTTCTCTATCTCTCTCTCTAAGACATTTCTGATAAGATTATCCCTTGTAGTGAGGCGACCTCATTAGAGGCAGCTTATAATTAGCATGTGGTTACGGAGTGTATTTTATTGTTTAGGAATACTGGTCATGCTTTCATTTTCTTTCCTTTTCTATGAATAGGAAAATTTCTTCTGTGCCTGTGTGCAGCCAGTTCTCGAAGGAGAGAATGTGGGAAATGGTGCAATGGAGCTGTGACATCCAGCTGCAGAGATCAGTGGAGAAGTTTGATGCAAAGAAGAGTGATGTGAGTCCCAGCTGGCCACTGTCAGAAATGGTGAGCTTTGGGAGGTGAGGAGCAAAGTTCTCCATACAGTGTGAGACCTCAAGGGACTGCTTTTCCTACTACCTGTCCAGACCTCCTGAGGAGACACCCTGCATCCATGTCACTTGGAAAATGCTTCTATCACCTCTTCTCTAAATTGAAACTGATAAAAAATATCCTTTAAAAGAAAAAAAAAAAAATTATTAGATGCACTTTGAAATCTTCCTCTTTAACTACTCTATAAAACCTCTGTAATTAGCTGTACAAGTCGTGGAGACTTGAAGAGAATTACAGGAAGAGACATGGCTCGTTAGGGCTTTCTGTATTTTAATGAGCCCTATGGTGCATTTGGTGCTGAGTCCATGGACCTCCGATCCTGAGGGAAGATTGAACAAACTGCTCAGGAAGTCAGAAGCAAAACTCAACGTACCTTGAAGCATTAATGGGCCCCACTGAGGGCCATTACTGACAAAGCCTCCCCATGGCCTTGTTAGAGCAGAGAACTGGAGGCCATGATTGCAGGTAGGCACAGGCACTGTGCAGGCAGCTGTAATGCTGAGGAAAGCCTTGGTTTCTTTTAGGAAGCAGAAAGGCCAAGCCCTGACCCCCAGGCCCTGGGAAGGCAGACCCTGTCCCTCACACGTGGCTCAGGGCTCTTCCTGGGGGCAGTGGGGTGTGAGAGTGAGCAACGCCAAGTGTAGGAGAATTCTATGGCACCTCCTGGCCTCCCAAAGAAGGGGCAAGGACAAAACAAGGTCCAGAGCCTCAAAAGAAAGTTTCTCCTTGTAGGTCTCAGTGGTAGAGGCAACTGCCTTAGCCAAGGGGCCAAAGCCCTTGGTCCTGTTGAGCCTTTCAGCTTTGACAGAGCCCTTAGTCATCTCTGCTGCAGGCTGTCCTACGCTGTCCCATGCCTGCACCTCTTTCCCTTCAGGCTGTAGACACCCATCTTGCTTTCCCACCTAGCTCTCACCCCAGCATTTCTATACCTTCACTGATGTCTCGCCACCCTCACTGCCTTTTGCTTGAAACACAAAGCCATGGGCTGATCCAGACTCCCTCTGGTGACCTCTTACACCACAAGGATACTCTTTGAGTGAGGCTTCTTTTTCCTTGCATCCACTCTGAACCTTCCAAGCTGCACTTTGTGGAGGTTACCTTCTCTTCCCACTACCAAGAAAAGCTCCCTTATCTTGGAAAGCACCCTTCAAGTAGTTGCAGGCTACTACTATAGAGCCCTGAGCCTCTACTTCACCAGGCTAAAGAAGCCCAGGCCTCTCATCTTCTCCACAGAGGCCCCAAACCCCATCCTGGCAGATCTCCTCTAGAACCTCTCCAATTCCTCCTCATTCCTCCAGACTCGGGAGCCCCACACCTAGACACACTAGTCCAGATGTGGCTACACCAGTGCTGAGGCGAGGGGGATGATGATAACTCTCTTGCCTGGGTGGCCATGCTCCTCCTAATGCAGCCCTATCTGCACTTGGCCTCATTAACTTTGAGCATGGGCCACTGGCTCCTATGGCATCCCTTGGAAGGCCAGGCCCTTCTCCTCAGGGTCACTGCTGAGCTGTTCAGGTCCCAGCCTGCCCTCATGTTTGGGGTTATTCTGCCCCCAAGAAAGGACTCACAGATTCTCCTTGTAAAACTTCATGAGGCTTCTATTGCCAAATCTGAGAGTTTCTCAAGGCCCCCCTGGAGTGAAGCTCTGTTTGGACAGCTTTTAATGTGTTCGTACAGATGGCCCACCAGATTTGTGGTGCCTGTGGTGCCTTCAGATTTGTGGAAGCCTTCTCTTCTCCTAGCATTGCACCTTTACACAAAAGGCGGACAACGGCATCCTGGGCTGCATTAGGAAGAGCACTGCGGAAGGGTTGATAGAGGTGATCCTTCCTCTCTACTCAGCCCTGCTACAATTTGTCTTGCTCACTTCCCTCAGGGTTTTCTACTACACCACCTCACTCACACTGCAGCCAGAGCTACCCTCCACATCTTCCACCACTCCTGCCTTGTCTTCTGGTGAAAAACATATCCAGGAGAGCACTGTCACCATGCCGGGTCAGGGATCACCTTCCACCTTCCCTGTAACTGAGGTCTTCTAGCAGAGGTCCATGGTCTTCAAAGTCCGCAGTGATTACCAGGGCCCAAAATTGTGTCCCTTCCTCCAGCTGCCTAGAGGACAACCCATCCTCTTCAAAGCCTTCGTCGCGCAGATCCGTGGTCCTGACCAGAAGACCATTGTACTCCAAGAAGTTAGTGATGCACATAACAGTAAACCTGAGTAGACCCAGGCCTGTGCTGTGCTGTGCCCTATGTACAGCTTGGCCTTCAAGCTGTGTTGTGCAGATGATAGTCAAGCTGGGTTGCAGAATAAATTTGATTGTACTGAGAAGTCTGCAGGAAGCTCCCACCTGATACCAGGGATGAGGCCAACAGCATGTCCTTACCTATCTCTAAACCTGCCACAACAAATTCACATGTGAACAGCCTCTTTTGGGGGCAGTAGAAATGGTGACTTGGATTTTTTTCCTTCTAAGGACACACTGCAAGTGATCACAGGAGCAAAAGGGGCCGACCCTTCTACAGACGGGATCTGCAAGACTTGCTGCACCAGCTGACTAGACAGAAGTCACCTCACCATGCTCTTCCAAGCCACCTGCCTGCTGCTGGCCTTTCAGCTTCTCGGATAAACACAATCAAACCCTGTGCGTACTGCTGTCCCATCAGGTACTCAGGCAGAAGGGTCGTGACAACCATACCCAAGGCCTCTTCCTGGATGGACCTACCAGGTACTTAGGGAAAGGGATTCCCACAGTCCTAGGGCCAGCCAGGTGCCTTCTTGCTGCTCTGTCAGAGACACTGGCAGATGTGAGCCTAAGAGCACGTAGCCCAACCCTGAGTCAAGGGCTGACCTATCAGCTACTGCAGAAAGAAGTGACCTCACAGCCCTTTCCCAGCCATGTTCCTGCTGCTGGCCTATCAACTCCAGAGAAAGATGTGATCTCACCACCACCTTATCACAGCCTTGTGCCTCCTGCTGGCCCATGAGATCCTGAAGCACAAGTGACCTCATCATAGCATTCCCACCATCTCCTCCTTGTGGCCTACGAGCTGGTCAGGAGCATGTAACGTCACACTCTCTTCCAACACCACGGGGCTGCTCTGGGACCTCCCGATCCCTGCCCTGCCTTCAAGGGGCCAAACAGCTTAAGTTAGGGTTAGGAGAGGGGATGAAGATGAGGGGGTTAGAGCATGGGAAGGATGGGTTTGGGGGTTAGGTGTTCAGGTTAGGGCTTAGGGGATAGAGCTCGCCTTTCAGGCTTAGGGATTGTCAAAGGCTTAGAGGGAGGGTTTGGTGTTCTTCTGAGGGTGCCTGGTTCGTGTTGAGGGTATGGGCTGGCTTTGTGGGTTAGGGGGTTTTTCAGGGCTGGGCTGAGGGCTGTGGTGAAGGCTAGCATTTGAATACTAGGGATAAGGGCTAGGGATGAGGATGATCAATAGGGTAAGAGTAAGAGGGGTTATGGGTTCTGGCTTTGGTTTAGAGGTAAGGCTGAGGTTAGGGATTAGGGTAGTTGATTCCTGTCAGGCTGAAGGGTGCAATGTAGGGGTAGGGTTAGGACTCAAGGTTATTAGTTAGAAATACGGTAAAGGCCTCACAGGAATGTTTTCACATCAGTGTCACAGTGGCACCAAAATTACCTGAACTCATCTTTGCTCTTCAAGATCTTTCATGTCTGTTGGCCAAACTCCTCTTCCCTCCACCAAACCTCCCATCTCCCTTGTCCCAGCTACTTTATCCTCCCCAGACGCTTTGTCTTGTTTGGGTCAGGCAGGATTGTAATGGCTTTCAAGACCTCCAAGTATGTGTCTCCACACTGCTGGCCAGTCACAAGTGACCTCACAGCCAGCATCCAAGGGGACACAATATGCTGCTGTGCTGGAGAGGTCCCTGCTCAGCCACCCCAGCAGCACTGAAGGCAGGCCATGCCCTCCACCACCCCTGACGTACTCTGCCTGCATACCAGCTCATGCTCCAGAAGGGCTCCCATAACTCCTGGGACACATTTCTCAGATGGGCGCTTCAGCTACCCCAGTGCATCCTGGAAGCAGTGGCCACCTCTGTGTGGATAATTGAATCAAGCCCTCAATGCAGATTTTAGGACAAACTTGAAACCTCTGCAGAAAAGAACTCAATGTAATAGCTGAAAAAGTCTTCGTTTCCAGCATTGCTAAGATTTTTATGAATTTAATATATTTTATTGTTTGTATTAACAGCACCAAGGGTATGTACTAGCAAGCAGATTTTGCTCTCTTCTCTGTGTAAAGAGTTTTATGCAGCCACTTATCACAGTGAATTTTCTTACCAATGTTTCAAATGGAGAAACATTGCTCAGAAGAACTACTGTATTTATATTGGCACATGTTACCTCTCTACTTCTGCCTCTGTCTTTTTTCATAGAATCATAGAATCATTTAGGTTGGAAAAGACCTTTAAGATCATCAAGTGCAGTTGTTAACCTAACACTGCCAAGTGCACCACTAAACCAAGTCCCTGCGTGCCAGCTCTACATGTCTTTTAAATACTTCCAGGGATGGTGACTCAACCACTTCCCTGGGCAGCCTGTTCCAATGCTTGATACCTCTTTCAGTGAAGAAATCTTTCCTAATATCCAATCTAAACCTGCCCTGGAACAACCTGAGGCCAGTTCCTGTCGTCCTGTCACTTGTTACTTGAGAAAAGGGATTGAGACACCCCCATCACTACAACCTCCTTTCAGGTAGTTGTAGGGAGAGGTAAGGTCTCCCCTCAGCCTCCTTTTCTCCAGGCTAAACAACCCCAGTTCCCTCAGCCGCTCCTCATCAGACTTGTGTTCTAGACCCTTCACCAGCTTTGTTGCCCTTCTTTGGACATGTTCCAGCACCTCAATGTCTTTCCTAAAGTGAAGGGCCCAAACCTGAACCCAGCATTTGAGGTACAACCTTACCAGTGCTGAGTTCAGGGGGGAAAGTCTCTTCCCTAGTCCTGCTGACCACAGTATTGCTGATACAAGCCAGGATGCTATTGGCCTTCTTGGCCACCTTGGGCACACTGCTGCCTCATATTCAGCCGGATGTCAACCAACACCCCCAGGTCTTTTCTGCCAGGCAGCTTTCCAGCCACTCGCCCCCAAGCCTGTAGAGTTGCATGGGCTTGTTGTGACCCAGGTGCAGGACCCAGCACTGAGCCTTGTTGAACCTCATACAATTGGCCTTGGCCCATCAATCCAGCCTGTCCAGATCCCTCTGGAGAGCCTTCCTACCCTCAAGCTGATCAACACTCCTGCCCAACTTGTGTCATCTGCAAACTTACTGCAGGTCCACTCAATCCCCTCATCCAGATCATTGATAATGATATTAAACAGAACTGGCCCCAGTACTGAGCCCTGGGGAACACTGCTTGTGACCGGCCACCACCTGGATTTAACTCCATTCACCACCACTCTTTGGGCCCGGTCATCCAGCCAGTTTTTAACCCAGCAAAGAGTACACCTGTCCAAGCCATGAGCAGCCAGTTTCTCCAGGAGAATGCTGTGAGAAATGGTGTCAAAGGCTTTCCTAAGTTCCAGGTAGACAACATCCACAGCCTTTCCTTCATCCACTAAGGGGGTCACCTTGTCATAGAAGGAGAACAGGGTAGGCAAGCAGCACCTGCCGTTCATAAACCCATGCTGAATGGGCCTGATCACCTGGCTGTCCTGGCTGGCTTCATACTTTCCAGGTGTCCTGGGACAGTGTCAGTGGTGCTTGTGTGGAAGAACAGCAGGGGGTAAGAGTCCAAGGGCCAGACAGGCTTCAGCAGCCTCTCAGCAATGCAGCCGTTGATCAAGGACAGCTGACAAAGCTCCTTAGAAGCTGCTAGAACTTGCCAGCAGCTTGCCAGAAGCCAAGGTCTCCTCTGACTACCCTTACCTGACAGCAACAGGCACCTTGAGCTTCCTCAGAGGGCTCCCTGGATCAAGATTCAAGTTCACCAAGGATGTCCGACAAAGTCCCCAGAAGAGGTTTTCAGGGCTCTGTTAGACAAAGTCCTGAGGAACTTGGGGTGAATTCAGTGTTGACCCTGTTGTGAGCAGCAGGTTGGTCTAAAGACCTCTCAAGCTCCCTTCCAACTTGAACAGTTCCATCATCAACCTGTCATTTCTGATGATAGCTACTATAATTCTTGCAGGCCTTAATTCCTCATCTGCATGTGGGTTAGCACCAAGCATGGAAACTCTAGAGCCAGACCCTCACAGTGGGGTCATGTTGCCCCTAGGGCCTGAAATCCTTGAAGTGCAGCGTTTCATTGTGGACGACTGCTTGTTAAGACAGAATGGGCCCTCCTCACAGCCTGCAAAAGCTGTGCATTGCAACAGGATGCCACATGAGAGTGACACACGCAGAAAGCCATGGCATGAGGGTGATGATATTGCAACATCCCTGAGGTCCCTTGCAAATCCAGTCAAATCCAGGAGGATTGGAACAGCCCTAACCATGAGCTCCATGCACTGCAGCTGGTCATTGACATAGGGGGTGACACCCCCTCCTCGTCTCCCCTGACTGTCCTTCCATTCCAACACTCCAGTCATAGGAGCCATCCCACCGCGTCTCTGTGATGCCAATAAGGTCATAGCCCTACAGGTGTGTGCACCTCTCTAACTCCTCTTGTTTATTCCCCATGCTATCTGCGTTTGCATAGAGGCATTTAAGGTTTTGCCTCATCAGAGCACAGTGACGTATTATACATGGAAATCTGAGAATAAAGGACTCGGCAGCCCTGTTGCACGGGAAAGAGGGGCGACAGGGTGAGATATTGGTGGGCAAGGCCGACTGGGGGGGTTACCTGGAGGGCAGGAGCACCAGGAGGAGCAGGAGCCTGCTGTTGTACCTGCCCATGGTGGGGTTTGTTGGGGGCAACCAGCATTCTGGGGGATCCGTCCCCATGGCGATCATTCTGCCAGCGCCTGCTTCCGCCAGCCTTGCAATGGTTTGGATTTTCATACCACAACAACTTCCCATCTCAATGATTTCCTATCCTGCTGATGCTTTCCTGTCCTCAATGCTGATTTCCCATCCCCACAATGGTTTCCCATGCCAAGGATGATTTCCCATCCCGATGATGGTTTCCTATCCCAATGGTCTCCCATCCCAAGCATGATTTTTTGGGGGAGGTGAATTTCCTGTCCAAGGGGTAGGGATGGTGCCAGCACCGGTGGCACTGCGATGCCAGCACGTGTGTGCTGCCCCATACTGCCCCAATGGTGGGGATGGGAGGGTTGGGGCATTTTGGGGTTGTTTTTGTCCTCCCCTCTGTGCCCTGGAGGGCAACCGCTGCTCCCAACTGTGGTGAAACTGGTGCCAGTACTGGTGCCATGCGGCCATGATGCAGAGCAGTCACCAAAATATGGCAACTGACCCATGCCCACTGAGGAGAGAGGCTGGGCCGCAAAGTATGGCATTGCAAGAGGAATTCGTGCATTCGTGTACACGTGAGCTGTCCCATTCAAACTGGGGCACCCCAAATGCTGTTTTACACATGGTTCTTATGCCTTTCAAGCGTTCAGGTCCAATGTGATTTGACCAATCGCTACTTAACACACACATACAGGCTGCTGGTTTGCAAAGCAACTCTAATTCTATGGTGTTGTCATCCCTTTGCTTCTTTCTTGATCTAGATGTCCCTGGAGTTGGTTTTGCTGCAGTGCCTTATCTCTGATGCCAGATAAGGGGAGGGTTTCACAGAGGTGTTGGAGGGGCTGGGATGCTGTCGTGATCTGGCTACTCCAGGGGTATCCTTTCTTCTTCAGGGTGGGGGCTGTCAATCTCCTCCTTGCAATGAGCTGGGGTCCTTTAGTCATGCTGACTGAACCATGACTGTGCAGTACACAATGTCAACGACATGTCTATCAAACTGTCCAACTTAAGGAACCTGATCCAATTTCATACTCTCAAGACTAATTGGTGCTATAATTAGGAAATGAGATTTTCATAACAGAGCCCCTGGGGTGTCCCTTTGTGCGGGTCCCCGGGAGGTACTTGTGAGGGTTGCTCGTAGTGGGGTGGGGGATGCGGGTACTGGGGGTGATGGTAGCAGCGTGGTGGGGGGATGCTGTTCCTGGGGACGCCGGTGCCAGCTGGCAGTGGGGACGCTGGTGGTGGGGCTGTCAGCAGCAGGATGGGGTAGAGATGGCGGTACCAGGGCGTTGGTACCAGGGCGGCGTGGGGATGGTGGTTCCGGGGCGGTTATTCCCATTGGTAACCCCGAGGTGGCACCGTGGCTGCAGCCTCTGCTGGGCAGGGGGCGTGGCCTCCTCTCCGGGGGCGGGGCCGGTGGGGGTGTGGGGTCAAGGCAGCGGAAGCGCAAGTGAGGCTTGGCAGGCTGGCAGCTCCCGAGGCCTGACCCCGTCATGAGCTCAGCAGTGAGGTAACTTTGCACCTCTGAATGGCAGAGGCCAGCTGGAGGAGCGGTGCTAGAGGAGGCTTGGAAGCAAAGCTGACTTTGTCCTGGAAGGCGAGGCTGCGGTGTGACAATTCAATCCAGCGCTCGGCCGGTGGCTGGTCCCAGGGAAATGGCGCTGGAGCCCCGGTGCTCCTGCCGTGGCCCGCGCAGTGCTGCGGGGTGTGCAGCTGCCCCTCCTGAGCGCCCCGTGGCTGCCCACAGCACTCAGAGCAGCAAGGCCCTGCTGGGACTGGGGAGAGTGCAAGTGTCGCAGGTCCAGGGAGCCCCTGGCACTTGGGCTGGCACCTTTTGGGCCAGGGAGCCGTCCGAGGACGCAGGCAGCACAGCCTGTAGCAAAGGGAGAGAGCCGCCTTGTCGAGGTTTAACCCCAGCCAGCAACTACGCACCACACAGTCGCTCGCTCACTCTGCCCTAGTGGGATGGGGGAGAGAATCAGAAGAGTAAAAGTGAGAAAACTCGTGGGTTGAGCTAAAGACAGCTTAATAAGTAAAGCAAAAGCCATGCACGCAAACAAAGCAAAGCAAGGAATTCATGCACTACTTCCCATGGGCAGGCAGGTGTTCAGCCATCTCCAGGAAAGCAGGCTCCATCATGCGTAATGGTTACTTGGGAAGACAAACGCCATCGCCTTGAACGTCCCCCCCTTCCTTGTTCTTCCCCAGCTTTATATACTGAGCATGACGTCATATGGTCTGGAATAGCCCTTTGGTCAGTTTGGATCAGCTGTCTTGGCTGTGTCCCCCCCAACTTCTTGTGCACCTGGCAGAGCATGGGAAGCTGAAAAGTCCTTGACCAGAGCAGCAACAACTACAACATCAGTGTGTTATCAACGCTGTTTTCAGCACAAATCCAAACCATAGCCCCATACCAGCCACTATCAAGAAAATTAACTCTATCCCAGCCAAAACCAGCACATGCCTGCAGTTGTCTGCCTGCAGAGTGGCCGCCTTTCACCAGGGAACGAAACTGAGGGACAAGGAGCACTAGTTCGGAGTCAGCCTGTGGCTGTATCCTGGGGGGCAGATAAGATGCCTTGGAAATGAACCTGTAAGAGACCAGGTGCTTTGCTACACGAGTCTCACGGACACAGTCCTGTCCCTGGGAAGAGTAGAAAAGAAACCCTCAGCAACCCAAATGTTCACGCAATGCCTGCAGCTATTGGGTAGAGAAGGGACAGACCTTGCCTCTCTGATGGCATCTGATGGCTGATGCCTCCGACTGAAGGCATCAGTCAGCGGCACACAGGCACCAAATCTCCTTCTCTGCGATGCCATCTGGGGTGTCTGTCATGCACCCACCCTGAATGGCAACTGCTTTCCTGTATGTCCTGTGCTGTTCCCGACAGCCCTGGCACCTCATGTGGCTCTATGGCCCTGGATTTGAACATTAAATTGAACATCTGCCCTGAATTGTGTCATGCAGCCTGGGGATGAACATGAACCACCTGCCAAGGTAGTCAGTGGAGATCTAGTAAATGCAGGTGATGGAGGGAGACTGAGCTCTCCCTATGGCACATGACTCCATACTGTCAGATGAATAACGCTATAGGCCGCCCTGAACGGAATGAGTAGGGACATGTTCCGTTGCCCTTAATTTGGGCAACAGCTGTCATTGTCATTGTCATTGTCATTGTCATTGTCATTGTCATTCAGTTGACCAAAGGAAATGCCCAGCTGCTTCCAAGAGGATGCCCCAGGGTGTTGCGCTGTCTCTATGAACTGCTCCATTTGAGTTTGCAGGTACCTGCAGATACCTTCAACCACCTCACATGGTTCAGAGCCCTCACATGTCACCAGGTGTTTGGCTCTGAACAGCTCACTCCTGCCTTCCATCTCAATTAAGTAGCATGGGAGCTGAGACAAGGAGCTCCCATGCAGGTGGCTATTCTGTGCACATCTGAACTGAGGCAAGAGGAATCCCACCTCCTGTGGGTCTGTGGCAGGCATGAGAGGGAGTTGAGTCACCTTCCAGCCCAAATAGAAACCCAGGGTAAGATGCCTCGACTGACCCAGCGGCATCCCTTCCCTCAGCATTGGGGGTAAAGAAGATTCCTCCCTGTCAGTGTCGGGGTGTCCTCCCTAATGATGGACAAGAAAAGGTGATTATAGGAGCTACCTCTGTCCCTGAGAGGTGAAATGACACTGCTAGAAATCAGTGTCTCTCGCCAGCTGAGGGAGGGAACATCAGTGGTTCCTTCAGCCTGTTTCACAGCAGGTTCCCCTGCAGCCCCAGGGACACCTGGAGGGAGCCCAGAGGGAGCAGAGAAAGAGATGCCTTGGGCTGGTCCTCTGCTGCTGGGCTGGGCTGGGCTCCTGGCATGGAGGGAGCTCATGGCAAGCGGGCAGCGCTGCAGAGAGCGAGCTCTGCCCAGGAGCAGCTCCTCTGCAAAGAGCAGCGGGGCTGGGGGCACTGCCTGCAGGTGCCGAGGGGAGAGGAGCGAGGCAGAGGGGTTAAAGACAGTCAGGAGTGGGAGGACAGAGGACATCTCACTGGTGGAGAAATCTTCACAGCCCTTGACATGGTAAGTGTCTGGGTGCAGGGCAACGGAGCTGCAGTTCCTGGAAAGATCTCCTAAAGCTGGCACATCCCACAAACTGTGAGATCTTTCAAGAGGACTCTCACCGTTTCTCCAGTGTAGAGGAGAAGGAGGTGTTGCAGAGCAGGGTTTCCCTGCTGCACTGTCAGAGGGGCAGGGCATGATGGCTGCCTTCTCCCAGGGACGGCTGCAGGGGTGTGCAGCCGTGTGTGCAGGCAGGGGTGCCCAGGGCTGTCCTTCAGAGCAGGGTCCCTGTGCCCCAGGGGGCTGTGTGCCAGGGCAGGGGCTCTGCCACCTGCCAGGGTCAGTGCTCAGCCTGCTTGGGGAGCTCCCCACAGCGCTGTGGCGAGAAGCTGTGGGTGGAAAAAAGAACCTTTGGCAGGGCAGGGTCCTTCTGCTGTCGAGAGAGTGCTGCACGGGTCAGGGCTGCTCACAGCTCCAGATCTCCACAGGATATTGGCAGAAGCAGCTTTTATAGAAGCCCATCAAGGCAGGGCCGTCTGTAGGGGAAGGAGCCTGTGCTTTCAGTCTCCTACTCTTGTTTGTCTGGGTGGGGAATTGGACATGAAAATTCCTCTCTTGGTTGTGGAGGAGACACTTCAACTCCAAATCTTTTTTCCCTTAGAGGTGAATACATTTGAGTGTATAAAAATGAAGACCCCCATGGCTTGCAGACAGCCCCAGCATCACCTTTCCAGGCTCCTCAGGGTTGAGCTGATGATCCCATCATAGCCTGCACACCCAGAGATGCCCCTGGGCAGTGCCCTGCTGCTGGGAGGTGTCTGCAGGGCAGAGGTGATCACTCATCAGGTGGGACGGGGTCTGTGAGCAGTGGCAGGGAGGAGGCGTGGGGACGGGGAAACAGCTCCTGGCAGGGACAGCTCCAGGCAGCAGAGACATGGGCAGGGGCTGAGGCAGAACTGCGACCAGAAGTGCTGTGTGAAGGGAATTGGGGCGCCTCCCTGCCATCCTTTGCAGTGCAGATGCTTCTGCAGAGCAGCCCCTGGTCTCCTCTTCCACCCAGTAGAGCTTCTGCCCTCCAGGCTGTAGGGACTTTGGTTGAGTCACATCCTTAGCAGCTAAATCCTAAGAAGGAGAAACTCACAAGTTCTGTGACTTCTGTTTGTCTGTCCCTGTCCTCCGTCAGCAGCAGCACTGGGGCATTTCTCTGTCTTTCCCTCCTGTCCATGCTGCTTTTGTTCTGACCCTCACACTCTCTGAAGCAAGGGGGGTTCAGGTGCAGCTCACGCACCAGTGCTGCAGGTCTTGCCATGCAGTTGTGTCCACGGGAGCAAAGCCCATCAGCCTGTGTGAACCTGTGGGTCTGTGGACAGTGCAGTGTGTGGGGCTGAGGTGGGAGCTGTCTCTGCTCAGGGCACAACAGTTTTAGCACATCCAGGAGTTTCCCTGGGGTTGCCCTGCTGGAAGATGCTGAGCAGCTCCTCTTCATTTTAGTGGCTAAAATCTGAGGGAAACAGTGAATTTCAGGAGCTGTCACCCCCTTTCCCAGGTGCCTGCAGCTATACAGCAGGGATGACTGCTTGGGAGCACGTGGGCAGAGCCCTGCTCCTAATGGCACGTTTGGCCAGCACAAAGCAGAATGCCAGCCAGGGAGATGTATGAAGGTCCTGAAAGGAAGGGGAGGGACAATCTGTGCTTGGGGTGGTGGTTGGGGGGATGGAAAGCGTTTTTCTCAGAGCAGTCCTAACTTGTGAGTGTCATTTCCTCCTTTGGCAGTACCTCATGAACACAGGGATGAGATGTCCAACAGCAGCTCCATCACCAAGTTCCTCCTCCTGGCGTTTGCCAGACTCGTGGGAGTTGCAGCTCTTGCACTTCTGGCTCTTCCTGGGCATCTACCTGGCTGCCCTCCTGGGCAATGGCCTCATCATTGCCGCCGTAGCCTGCGACCACCGCCTCCACACCCCCATGTACTTCTTCCTGCTTAACCTCTCCCTCCTCGACCTGGGCTCCATCTCCACCACTCTCCCCAAAGCCATGGCCAATTGCCTGTGGGACACCAGGGCCATCTCCTACCAAGGGTGTGTGGTCCAACTCTTTTTCTTTTTCTTTTTGATGTCAGCTGAGTATTTTCTTCTCACTGTCATGGCCTATGACCGCTACATGGCCATCTGCAAACCCCTGCACTACGGGACCCTCCTGGGCAGCAGAGCTTGTGTCCACATGGCAGCAGCTGTCTGGGGCTGTGGTGTCCTCTATGCTGTCCTGCACACTGCAAATACATTTTCAGTCCCTCTTTGCAAGGGCAGGGATGTGGACCAGTTCTTCTGTGCAGTTCCCCATATCCTCAAGCTCTCCTGCTCAGACTCCTATCTCAGCGAAGCTGGGCTTCTTGTGGTTAGTGCCTGTTTAGCATTTGCGTGTTTTGTTTTCATTGTGCTGTCCTATGTGCAGATCTTCAGGGCTGTGCTGAGGATCCCCTCTGAGCAGGGACGGCACAAAGCCTTTTCCACGTGCCTCCCTCACCTGGCTGTGGTCTCCCTGTATGTCAGCACTGGCATCTTCGCCCACCTGAAGCCCTCCTCCATCTCCTCCCCATCCCTGGACCTGGTGGTGTCATTTCTGTACTCGGTGGTGCCTCCAGCAGTGAACCCCCTCATCTACAGCATGAGGAACCAGGAGCTCAAGGATGCCCTATGGAAACTGGCCCAAGGGGTGATGTTTCAACAACAATAACTTGCTTCTCTTTCTCTGCACATTTCCCAGAGTTTGTCTTAGGCCACGAGTCTGCTTTTTTTCCCTTGTGATCATCCTACTTAAAGATAATTTGCTGGGCTTATCCTCTCTGTCTTGAGGTTTGATCTAGTTGAGTCTAACCCTGGCACAACGCCATGTCAGATGTGGCCTGTCCAAATGCAATAAAAAGGCATCTTCAATAAAAAGGCATCTCCCATGTGCAGTGCTTGAAGGCTGGGCACTTCCTGCAAAGGTGCTGCCAACAAAATGTCCAAGGAATTGGTGTCTTAAGGAGTTTTTTTTCCTTGTGTTCTCCCTGTGATTGGGGTTAAGCTCATGGTACCATTGGGTTCCATTGGACTGAAAGTTCTGGTTTTACAAGCTCTCTTGTTGATGTCCAGTGGCAGTGGAGATGGTGCATGGGCTCCCAATTACCTCCTCAGGCTGCTTCACATATGACAGGACTGATGGCATATAGGAGTCTGTCTCAAAAATGAATTTGGAGGGTTCAGGAGAGGATGGGGACTCGCAATGTGCCCAGGGCTGGGAGTGACTGAAGACTCAGAAGCTGAAACACCCTCAAAGGTGAAGTTCCCCAAAAGTAAACCACTGAATTGATGTATCCGAAAAGAAGGACTCTGCAGTTCCGTGGGATTCAGTGGGGACCCAGCATGCACAGGGGAGGGAGACTGGTGAGATGCGGGAGCTTCATGAGGAGGCCCAGGGCTCTCGTGCTGTCCTGGGTAGTGGGGCTGGTGGGGGTAGAGAAGAGGTCAAATGCAGTTGGTGTTGAGGATCAGCTACAATATGGCTGCAGGAGAGCCTGGGAGTGACTGGCCTCTGTTTCCCTGTGTTGTTATTGCAAGCAGCATCCCTGGGGCTGATGGGCAGGATGAGACCCTTCTCTGCCTCCCAGGAGATGCTGTGCCCTTCAGAGGGGCTGGGGCTGTGGTTGAATGGCCAGAGCTCTGCAGCACCCTGTGGTAGCACTTGCCGTGCGGCCAGCCTACATGGAGCTGCCCCAGTGGGCAGGACTGGGCTGGGCTGGGCTGTTGTAGAGGGCAGGGGAGGTGGGGGGAGCTGGGGAGAGGCTGGGCTGGGCTCAAAGGAGCCCAGGAGAGGAAAAAAAGGCCAATGTAGAGCTAAGCTGTGAGAGTGTGCAGGGTGGGGGCACCCAGCAGGGTGCTCACAGAGCAGAGTCAGGTGTCATGGTGAAGGAAGCAAGGCACCAAAGGTGCCAAAGAGGGGGGCCCAGTCTATGCCATGTTCCCTGGACACCCTGTGGAAGCTGCCCTGGGAAAACTGTCCCAGATGAGTCCCACACACCGGCCATTTCCATGTCTGGCTGCACACCCCAGCCCTGAGGAGTGACCTTTGCTGCATGGTCACCTCTGTCCTCCTCCTGGGCTCAGTGATACCCAACTGCACCACCAGTATTAATAAAAAGGGAACCAGTTTGCTACTGACATTTATTACACACAAGTCCCATAACTCTTGCCACTGCTGGTCTCTCAGCCAAGCCTTTTCTCAGACAGCTCCAGCTACATCAGGTGCTTATGGCTTTTCTCAACAAATATTGAAAAAGTCCATTGATTGAGATTGCAGCAACTGGCCTGGGTCCTTGCTCCAGTGTTTATTCTGAGGAATTTCTCAAAAACGCATCCTTCTCATCATCTCCTTGCCCATAATGTGCTCCAGGTCTCCACTGTCCTTCTAGCCTCTGCAGGACTTGTTCCAGTCTGTCAGGGTCTTTCTTGTGCTGGGGAGCTCCAAAGTGGACGAAGCAGTCCAGATGCCATCCTGTGATGGATTAACCTTGGCCAGCAGCCAGCCAGACACCCAGCTGTCAGACAACTTCAACAGGACAAAGGGAGAAAATAAATCAGAAACCTCATGGGTCAAGATAAAGTAAAGGAGATCAGTTACCAATTACTGTCACTGGCAAAGACGTGTTGACTTGCCGAGGATCAATTTAACTTCTTGCCAATTCAATAAGGCTTGCATTGTGAGAAACAATGACAAAAACATTAAAGACCATTCTCCTCACACTTTCTCCCCCCAAAAATTACTCTATTGCTGAAATTACTCTATTGGTCCCAATTCATCTAACGACCCCAGCCCCAAGAGGAGCAGGGGGGATGGTGAAGAGGGGGTTAACAGTCACTAAAGAACAGCTCTGCCACTCTTTCCTCCTCACACTTCTCCCCTGCTCCAGCTTGGGTACTCCCCATGGGATCCCACCATATTTGCAGTACAAGGCGATGTGTTGTTCATTTCTTTCTGTCTTACTTTTCTCCTTTACACTCAGAGAATAACAGAACGGTTGAGACTGGAGGGGGCCTCTGGAGATCATCTGCTTCAACCCCCAGCTGAGGCAGGGTCAGCTAGAGCAGCTTGCTCAGGACGTTGTCTAGGTGGGTTTGCAATGTCTCCAGGGATGGACACTCCACAACCTCTCTGGGCAACCTGTTCCAGTGCTTCATAGTCAAAAAGTCTTTTCTTGTGTTCAGATGGAATTGTATATGCATCAATAAGATGCCTCCAAGCCTTCTTTTTTTTGCAGACTGAAGAGTCCCACATCTCTCAGCCTTTCCTCCTGTGAAAGATGCTGCAGTCCCTTAAGCCAGCTTTGTGGCCCTTTGCTGGACTTGCTTTAGTAGATCAACCACTTTGCTGCACTGGGAAGCCCAGCCCTGGCCACAGCACTCCAGATGTGGCCTTGCCAGTGCTGGCAGGAGGTGAAGGATTACCTCCCTCCATCTGCCAGCAATAGTTGCACATGGAGTCATGCACTTCATTCTTAAGAGAGAGCAAAAATATACTTTCTTGATATAAAACAGTGAGTTAACAAGGTTCAATGGTAAAGGCGACAGTGGTTTCACAACATTCGATGGCAAGGTACACTTGAGTATTTACTGCATAGAAGACAGGACAAAACTGTCAGGGAGACCCTCCCGTTGAGTCATGAGGTTCAGAAATGACCCCCTTTATTTCTAAACCCCTCCTCAGAGAGGATCTAGGTACGGCTGGATCCAGTCGTAGTCCCAGACTTGGTCAATGGTTTCTGTCTAAAGGATTAGATGTGCACAGTCAGTACTTTATATCACTTAGCTAAGATTGCAAAGTTTAGCATGCTATTAGTCACTTCCCGAGGATCTGTTGCAGCAAGGAATCTCTCAACCTCCTGAGGAGTAACCTTGAGAGGCGTCCCTGCTCAAGGGGAGATCTGGGCATGGAGCCTGCTGTTGTGCAGGAGAGCTCCAAGGGCTCTTGGGCTGCTCCATATTTATGGGGCTAAGATGATTGACTCATAGTCGTATTTGCCTACCGACCTTGGCTATAGCCCTTGGCTATTGTGTTATCTGTCTCCCGAGTCCACTTTGAGCCAGATGCAGCCATCACGACCAGAGGCATCCGTTGCGACTGCCACTGGTGCTTATCGCTTGAGCAGGGTTACGGGAGACAAAGGGCAGGTTGGGGGGCGGGGGGGTGCACACTTTCACAGGGTGACATGCTTTTGTGAATTCAGATTTTTCTCTTGAGGAAACTGCCCTGCGTTTTTCACTTGGCTAATCAAAATGCTTTTGTCACATGTTTTCTGACCTGCTGGTCTCATCATTAAGACATCAGAGTTTAAGAAGACTTCTCAAAGGGAGTTAGCGAGAGCTGGAGAGACACAGTCAGCATCCTCAGCCCTCTGCCTGGAAGAGGATATTCCTTCCCCATGTCAAACTGAGGTTCTTAAACATCTTTCAGCTGAGTCTCTTCTTCATCAGAAGCAACCTGCTACTGCAGTGCTGCTTGCTTGTAGCCCACATGCTTCAAGTGTGCCCAGCAAGAAGCCTTTATGCTCTGGAAGGTGGGAAATGCAAAGGGAAGGCTCCATTCCCCAGGCAGCAAGAGCATTGCTCTGCTCCTGCGAGGGCTTGCAGGGTACTGGGAAGCAGTTCAAATGTCCCATGGATGCATCAGTGTCAGTGGTTTCATTGACAGATGTGTTACTTCTGATGGGATTCACCCTTCATCATGATGTAAAAATGAATGATTCGGATCGAAGATATTCTCCCGGATCTTTGTGTGTGGACACAGCGTCAGGGGATGAGCTCTTACATGTGAGGAGAGCTGGGATTAATCTCTCTCACTAAGGCCTCAGAATCAAGTCATGCCTTGCCTTGCTTTGTTTTGATTGCCTCTCCTTGCCTAACCTCGCCTTGCTTTGTCTTCCCCTTTTTCATCCCTTCCCTCCTTTTCAACCTATTTCTTCTTCATGGTCTTACATTAAATGCAGGTCTGACAAGATCTGGACAAAGAACATAAGCAAGGCTGTTCTTAAAGGGGCTACTATTTATCCCTTTTCTTCCTTTTTTCTCGTCTATCGCCAGGGATTCTATTCAGTCAAATCACCTCTAAAAAAGGAAGTCAAGTTTCTTTTATCTACATGACAAACCCCAGTCATTCAGGCTCAAGGATTCTGTTCTCCCCTCTCTTTACAAACCTCCCTGCAGCAAGCAACCCATGTTAGATTTCCAAAGAGTCATGCAGATGAATGGCCTGCAGGTCAAGCTCGCCTACTCCTGCAATCATGTTTATGCTGATGTTAGTAGTCTTTCTCTAGGCTTGAAGCGTGTGTGATGGTGGACGGGCCATCAGCATCCTCTAAGAGCCTGTTGTGTGGATCGTTCTGTATAGGGAAAATGCCCCGAAGAAAAGGCACGGAGAATCACACCGTTGGATCGGGATTCATTCTTCTGGGACTTTTTCTGACCCCTCCAGCCTGCAGGGCCTGTGCTCTCCAGTATTCCTGCTCATCTACCTCGTGGTCCTCACAGGGAACAGCCTGATTGCACTCACCACAGCGGTGGACTCAAGCCTCCACGGCCCCATGGATTTCTTCCTGAGGAGCTTGTCCTTGCTGGAGATCTGCTATGCGTCAGTCACTCTTCCAAAAAAGCTGGTGGGTTTCCTGATGCAAGATGGCAGGATCTCCTGGTTTTGTTGGGCAGCATCAAATGCCTTCTCCTGGCTGCCCTGGCCTATGACCGCTACAAAGCCATATGTGCCCCCCTGCACTATACCCTCATCATGAGCAGGGGTCTCTGCATCAGCCTGGTGGTGGGGTCGTGGGGTACCACATACCCCACGTAGCAGTGCAAGTGCAAGTAGGACAGACCGACCAGGTGTTCACTTTGCCCTTCTGTGCATCCCATGACCTTCATCACTTTTTCTGTGATGTCCCCCCTCTGCTGGAACTGGCCTGTGCAGACACTTCCTGAAACCAAGTGATGCTGTACACCATCATCCTGCTATTTGCAATCCTTCCTTTCTCCTTAATAGTTCTTTCTTACATTAAAAGTATCAGGCCAGTTCTGAAAATACCTTCAGTTAAGGGCAGACACCAAGCCTTTTCCACCTGCTCTTCACACCTCGGGGTGGTGACGCTCTTCTATGGCTCAGCCACAGTCGTCTACTTAAATCGACATTCAAGGCATTCTGTAGACACCGACAAATGGATTTGATGGGTGGACTGTTCGGTGGGTGAGGAATTGGTTGGATGGTCACGTCCAGAGCATAGTGGTCAACAGCTCAATGTCCAGATGGAAAGCGATGACAAGTGGTGTCCCTCAGGGGTCCGTATTGGGACCACTACTGTTTAATATCTTCATCAATGACATAGACAGTGGGATTGAGTGCACCCTCAGCAAGTTTGCACCTGATACCAAGCTGAGTGGTGTGGTTGACATGCCCGTGGGGTGGGATGCCATCCAGAGGGACGTGGACAAGCTTGAGAAATGGGCTCATGTGAACCTCATGAGGGTCCTGCACCTGGGCCTGGGCAACCCCCACTCTCCGTACAGGATGGGGGATGAAGGGATTGAAAACTGCCCTTCAGAGAAGGACTTGGGGGTACCGGTGGATGAAAAGCTGCACATGAGCCAGCAATGTGCTCGCGCAGCCCAGAAGGCCAACCATATCCTAGGCTGCATCAAAAGAAGCGTGGCCAGCAGGTTGAGGGAGGTGATTCTGCCCCTCTACTCTGCTCCGGTGAGACCCGACCTGGAGTACTGCGTCCAGCTCTGGAGCCCTCAGCACAGGAAAGACATGGACCTGTTGGAGTGGGTCCGGAGGATGGCCACAGAAACGATCAGAGGGCTTGAACACCTCTGCTATGAGGAAAGGCTGAGAGAGTTGGGGTTGTTCAGCCTGGCGGAGAAAAGGCTGCGGGGAGACCTCCTTGCAGCATTTCAGCACTCAAATGGGGGATTATAAGAAAGATTGGGACAGACTTTTTAGCAGGGCCTGTGGCGATAGGACAAGGCGTAATGGTTTTCAACTAAAGAGGGCAGATTCAGACTGGATATAAGGAAGATATTTTTTTACCATGAGGGTGGTGAAACAATGAACCAGGTTGCCCAGAGAGGTGGCAGATGCCCCATCCCTGGAAACATTCAAGCTCAGGCTGGACGGGGCTCTGAGCAACCTCATCTACCTGAAGGTGTCCCTGCTCACTGCAGGAGGGGTTGGACTAGGGGACCTTGAAAGGTCCCTTCCAACCCAAACCATTCTAGGAGTCTACGATTCCATGATTCGATGATAAGAAAGTATGGTGCTGGGATATCTTAGGTGATTGAGGAGCAGTAGCTTTGAAAGAAGCTGGACGTGTTGCTCAGGGCTTCAGAGGTTTGGCAAATCCCCAGCAAACCACAGCTTTCTCTTGGAAGGAGAAGGCAGGGAGGGCAAAAAGAGATTCATAAAGCCTGGGAAATCCCAGGGTCAGAGCGAGGTGGGGAAGCAGCGGGGTGGCCAAAGTCTGCAGGAGGACTGCCGCAGGCGTGGGAGAGCATGGGACAGCCTGTGGTGGGGATGAGGGAGGGCCTTGGTGGGGCTGGGACTTCCCCACCACAACCAAGATCTCTGTCCTCTCAGCTCTCAATGCTGTCACTGCCACCAAGAGCCATGTGGGGACACCATTGCCTTACAGCCCCATGGCCTGGTTGCCTCCTCATCCCCCACAGAGTTCAGGCAGTCCGAGGGTCGTCCTGCACTCATCATCGCACACCCCCACATCGCACTGCTCCATGAAGAGCCCTGAGCAACGCATGAGGAGCAGGATCTCTCTTCCACGTCCCAGGGATGGGAGCTTGCCCATCCTTCTTGATGAGACACACCAAGGGCTCACGTATGTCCTGGTTTTGGCTGGGATAGAGTTAATCTTCTTCCTAGTAGCTCCTATAGTGCTGTATTTTGGATTTTAGTATGAGAATAATGTTGATAACACGCTGATGTTTTAGGTGTTGCTAAGCGGTGTTTACACTGGTCAAGGACTTTTCAGCTCCCCATGCTCTGCTGGGTGCACAAGAAACTGGGAGGGGGCACGGCCAGGACAGTTGATCCAAACCGACCGAAGGGCTATTCCATACCATATGACGTCATGCTCAGTATAGAAACTGGGGGGCGTTGGCCGGGGAGTGGCGATCGCTGCTCAGGACTGGCTGGGCGTCAGTCGGTGGGTGGTGAGCGGTTGCATCACTTATTATTTTTTTCCCCTGGGTTCTGTTCCTCTCTCTCTTTTGATGTTTGCCTTTTCATTACAATTTATTATTATTATTAATATATATTTTTTTCTTTTTCCCAATTATTGAACTGCGCTTGTCTCGACCCACGAGTTTTCCTCGTTTTGCCCTTCCGATTCTCTCCCCCATCCCACCGGGGAGGGAGGGTGAGCGAGCGGCTGGGTGGTGCTTAGCTGCCGACTGGGGCTCAACCGTGACAAAGTGGCATCAGAGCCACCTGCACGGTGCCTTTGTCACCTGTAACCAGTGCTGACCCCTTTGCAGTCCAAGGCAGCCCCCAGGGAGGCGTACCGCCGCCCGTGCTTCCCTTCATGGCTTCATCGGTGATGGCCCTCAGGGGGCCACTGACACCCTCAGAACCTTGGAGATTTTAATCAAATTTTAAACACTTCTTCAGCAGCTTGTTCAATCTTCCTTCGGTACCTGCAGTTCAGGAACTTGGCACCAGAGGGCTCAGGGAAATGCAAATGCCTGAACACGCCATGGCTCTCTACAGCTTCCTTTAATTCCTCCATTCTTCTGCGATTCATGAGAGAGATGTCAGGAGTAGAGTCTAAAAGACAAGATTTGAAGATGAAATAACACTTGAAAAAGGGTTATGCTTTTTCCACTTGTCTTTTATTTTCCTGCTGACAGAATAAACAATATCACCAATCTCCACTTCATATTGATCCAGAGTCTCTCATGATGAAGTATGAATACGTCGGACAAGCAAGACCCTTTCTGGCAGATGCTGCAGAGACACTCTTCATCCCACCACCCCCATCACCCCCCACTCTGCCATTTCTCTTCCCGCTCACCTCAGACTTACATCACTCATGTTAAAATCGAAGCTTTTCCCACTCCGTTTGGAGCTGAATGTCTCAGCATCGATTCCCATCTGCTTTGTTTGGAGAAGTGTCTGCAGACAGCCACAGCATTTCTCTTCATTAACAAAAACAAAAACACAACTAAAAGGGAAAAGAGTAGTTCGGGAAAGAATAAATGACATTCCTCAGCTGTCTATCAAGTTCAAGTTGCCTCCATTCAATTCCACTTCTACTTTTGAGTGGAAAATCTTCCCTGAGGTTAGTAGGAAAGGACAGAGAGAAAGGCGGTGAAGGAGTTGGCCAAAGAGACGGTCAGGCAACAGGAGCAGCAGCTTGAAACTGCCTGAAGCTCAAAGCAGCACCCGGGTACTTGGGAGGGGTCTGAGTGAATGGAGAGTAACGGGAGGAGGAAACTGGAAGGACTCTGGAAAATACATATGTGCCGAGAGTCTGCTGAGAAGATGACGGGAGAAATGCTCAGTTTAATCAGGACATGTGGAAATACCTAAAAGATTCGTGAGATTCACTAGACTCCATAGTGGAGAGAGTAGTGGTCAAGCAAGTGCTGGGAAGATCAAGGTTTCTTCTCCTGAGAGCAGCACCCGTCCGGGAAAGTTTCATGATGGCACCACAGGAAAACATGATTTCTCTACTAAAAGTATTGCAACATTTCAGCTGATGAAAATGTTCCCGCACTATGTAAATGTGGAGAAAATTACCTCATCTTTGCAGGCCGAGCTCAGTTCCTGACCAGAAGCCTCCAGTGCCACTTGAGGAGGTCCTGGTGTGCCTGACAGACTCACCAGGGACTGGTGGTGACCACAAGGGGCCGTGGGAGACTGGGACCCTCCCATTGAAACTGCAGAGGGAGGGGACACTAGGCATCGGTGCTCCTCTAACTCAATCCACCCTGATTGCCAAAACTGTTCTTAAAACAAAACAGAAAAAGAAAAGAAAAAAACCCAAACGCAAACCAAACAGGCCCTCCTGCCCCACCATAGGGCAAATATTTTGAAAGAAATCAAGAGGGAGTATAAGAGCATAAGGAAGTTTAAAATATGGAAAGTGCAATAATAGCTATCTTTTGCTTTATTTTTTTATATTTTTTTATTTTTCTATTTGCTTAGTTTCCAGTTCACCACGTCCCTCCAGGCCCAACCAGCCCATCATTCCTATACCCATCAACTTAGTCAACCATGCAGAATGCGCTGTCCTAACTCGTGATCCCAGAGGACGTGCTAAGGGACACACTCTCAACCAAACTGGGGCTAAGCAGCCTTTAGTTCCCCAGCTCATCTTCTGGGACTTCTTGAAAGATGCTCGCAACATTTGCTTTTCGTCAGTCTTCAGAAAGTTCCCCTGATCTCCCTGACCTTTCAGAGATGATGATGAGTGACACCACTGTGACACTGGCCTGCTCTCTCATCACCCGTGGAGGCAGCCCCTCTGGTGCCCTCGACCGTTCAGGGCTGAGTTTGCTCAAGTAACCCCTGACCCGACCCCCTTCCACTGCTGGTTGTTGTCCTTCAGTTCTGCCACAAGGTACAAAGGCCTTGAAGACCTTGCTGGGAAAGACTGAGACCAAGAGGACGCAGAGGATGTCAGACCTCTCTGCATCTACTCTCCCTGAATTCAGAAGTGGCCCCGCATTATCCGTGTTTATTTTTTTACTCTTACTGAAGCAGCAGCACCTTAATGGTCCTCTTGGACTCCCTTGTAAGGGTCATCTGTAGGGAAGCTGTGGGGTTCCTAAAGCCATTCCTATTTCTGAATTCCTCCACCTGAAGTGAGTCTCTGCATCCACCTCCTGGATGCTTCCATTAACCATGGAGCTTCCTCATGAGTTCCCTCTTCACCCAAGCTGCTCTTGTGAGCTATGCACTCACCACTGCTCTTAGTGGGCAATTCCGTCATTAAATACAAGCTGTACTGAGTTGTGCTGCCCTTCACTGCTGCCCACGGGATCGCCACTAAAATCCCCCTGAACAGGCCCAAGTCTTCCCCTCTGAGGTCTGACACCTGCACTCTGCTCCTCTCCTTCCTCATTCTGCTCAGGAGCTGGACCCCCCTCTTTCATGGTCACCACAGCCAAGGATGACACTGGTTTTCACATCCCTGACCAGCTCTTCATGGTTTGCAATGACCTGATGCAGGTGAGCATCATCTATGTTGATGCAGCTGGTGACTTTCCTAAGAAATTGCTCCCACCTCCTCCACAAACCCCTTGGTCTATTTTGACAGTGCTGGGTTCCCCCTCCAATGAACGTCAGGGCAATTAACGTCCCCAGAAAGAGCCCCAGCTCACTCATCTGGAGACTTCCTTGACTTACTTAAATAAGATCTTGTCCACCTCCTCCCCTTGATTGCAGGTTCTTGATCTCCCACCACCAGGTCGCCCTACCTGGCCCCTCCTCTGATCCTCACCCTCAAGGGCTCACCCAACCTCCTGACTCTCCCAGCAAGGAGCTCCATACATCCAAGCAGCTCCTTCACACAGAAAGTCTTCCTCTTCTGATGCTCCCAGCCTGTGTCTTGTGAAGAACCTTTATCCATCCATTGCAGCACGCGAGCTGTGTGAGGCGTCCCCCTGTGCCTCAGAAGTTGTTCCATCAATGTCACAGCTTGTGACAGACCATGGGGGTTCAGCTCCTCCTGTCTGTTCCCAGGCAGAGGACAGTGTTGCACACCTGGGCTGCAGCCCCTGAGCTGTGGCTCCAGGGCCATGCTCAGACTTGTCATGGTGAACAGTGGTACCAAGCACCCAAGAGTCCTTGTACACAAAAGCTTTGCTTCATGGCAGAGACATGCTGGAGCGGAAGGCAGATGGTGTTGTAAGAAAGAAATGAGGGGCTCAAGAAGAGAGCAATCCCTGCTGTGCCCAAGGTCAGAGAGAAACAGGGCTGGGCTGTGCAGCCCTGGCAGGAGAGGGCATTGCTGTGGGGGGGGTCTCTGCAGCCCTGCAGGGCCTTTGGTGGAGAGAAGCACTGATCTCCTGGAAAGACAAGGTGCTGCTGAAAGTGTCCTTGGTGTGGACATCCCCTGATCTAGTCACACTCTAAATTCCTTGGACTCTTTGAAGACCTTATCTTCAAGAGGGTAAGTCAAGGATGGGGGAGAAGAGAACCAGAAGAAGCTGAGAACGTAGGCCCACAAGTGCAGACCCCAGTGCAATGTGCTTCTTATTCATGCAGTGCCTTGCATCTCTGGATAGAGATGGGACAGAGCTGGCCTCACGGCAGGGGTGGGAATCAGTCACTTTCACCCAAGCACCGAATTCATCTGAGATGCCGCCTGGGGTGTCTGTCACGCACCCGCTCTGGGTGGACATGGCTTTCCTGTAGGTCCTGTGCTGTCCCTGCCAGCCACAGGCAGTTTGGGTGGAGAGCCTTGGCCTCTCGCATGGCACTACAGGCCTGTGTTTGGGCATTCAATGAGCAGCTGCCCTGCGTTAGGTTAGGCTAGGTGGGGATGTGTGAGACAGCTCTCGTTACAGACAAGGGACAGCTAGTAAATGCAGCTAAAGGAGGGGAGAAAGAGAAAGACTTCGCTCTCCCTCTGGCCCATAACTCCATTTGGTCAGGTGAACACCTCTAGAGGCGGCCCTGAACAGCGTGGGTAGGGACAGGTGGTGATGTCCTAAATGTGGGCAATTGCCGTCATTTCAGCGGGCTTCCTCACCAGGCTGCAGGATTATGCCCCCAGATGTTTCCCGCACCAGGTGTTTGTGTGTGAACTCCTGGTCTCCATCTCCATCACTGACCATGGGACCATAGACAAGGGGTGCAGGTGCCTGTTTTTAACAGGCGCCATTACTGAAGCAGGAGGCATCTCACCTCCTGTGGGTTTGTGGCAGGCATGGGAGGGAGCTGAGGTCCCTTCCAGCCCCAGGACTGCAAATGCAGGATGAGATGCCTCCATGGACTCAGCTGATTCCCTTCCCTGCGCATGGGCAAAGGACATCCCTCCCTGCCAGTGTCCAGGTGTCCTCTCTAATGCTGGGACAAGGAAGGGCGATTCTCAGACCTACGTGTGTCTCTGAGAGGAGAAAGGGCACTGCTGGAAAGAAACGTCTCTGCAGAGGTGAGACAGGCACCATGGGTGATTACTTGAGTGTCTTTGCAAGTAGGTTCCTGGAGAGCCCCAGGGACAGCTGGAGGGAGGGCAGGGTGGGGTGGGGGGCAGAGGAAGTGAGGTCTTGGGCAGGTCCTGTACTGCTGGGCTGAGACAGGCTCCTGGGAGGGAGGGAGCTGGTGGTAAGCAGGCAGCACTGCAGAGAGACAGCTCTGCCAAGGGGCAACTCCTCTGCAAAGCGCAGCAGGGCTCTGGGAAAAGGAGTAGGGCAGAGAGAGCCTGAAGGCAGTCTGGAGTGGGAGGACAGAGGAGAGCTCAAAGGGAAGGAATCGTGACAGCCCCTGACACGGTAAGTCTCTTGGTGCAGGGCAATGCAGCTGCGGTTCCTGGAAGGCTCTCCTAAAGCTATCACAGCCTACAGCCTCCGAGATCTGTGCGGAGGAGTGCCAGTGCAGGGGCTCCTGTTAGACAAGTGTGAAGGGGTGAAGGCAGGGTGTGCAGCCAGAGCTGCCCAGGGCATTTCAGAGGGGACATTTCCAGAGGAAGATCAAGGCAGGAGGTACCTTAAAAGGTAAAGATCGTTCCTAAGTCTATGCTTTCCGTTTCCTGCTGCTGCAGGGATACAGGAAAAGGCGCTGCTGTGTTTGGAGAGGGAGACTGAGAGTCCTGAGCTGCTGCACTGGGAGATCAGTAGGTCTGGTAGGAGCCAAGGAAACTGCTTTCACCCACTCCTCTACCTCCAGAGAGCACCAGCATCACCTCTGTTGTCCTCATCAGGGTTTGTCTGACCTGCTCCTTACTGCCTGCAAACGGGGAGTTCCTCTCAAGAGTGCCTGAAACTGGCAGGTTTCTTCAGGTCAGGGCTGAGCAGACAGTAGTTGGTGGTGGGGTCTGTGATCCCTGACAGGGAAAAAATTGAGGGCAGAGAAACATTTCCCGGCAGGGATAGCTCCAGGCAGAAGCACGTGGGCAGAGAGCTATAGGAAACTGCAAGCAGCAATGTCACGGGAGGGAGAATTTGGCAAGCTGCGGGTCATGCCCTCCAACGCAGCCCCCTTCCTCTGAGCAAGACCCCCGGTCTCGTCTCCCACCCAGCAGAGCCTCTGCCCTCAGGGCTGTGTGGTGCAGGGCAGGAGTTGCCTCCTCTGCAGCCGGAGCTCTGGCACAGCAGAGCTGCATCTCTCCTGACACGTGGCCACTTCCCTCTGCAGAGCCAAGGGGCTGAGAGCGACTGCCCTGGGATTTTGCTAGCTGGGAGGTGCTGTGCTCTGCTGGGGAAGGAGAAGGCTTTCCTGATTTTAGGAAACTGGATTTTAGGATGAGGATAATAGTGATAACACGCTGCTTCCCTGCTCTCCAGGTGCACAAAAACCTGGGAGGGGGCACAGCCAGGATAGTTGATCCAAACTGGCCAAATGGCTATTCCATGCCATATGTTGTCTTGCTCAGTACATAAACTGGGGGGAGTTGGCCGGGGGGTAGTGATCACTGCTCGGGGACTGGCTGGGCGTTGGTCGGTGGTTGGTGAGCGGTTGTGTCACTGGTTTTTAATTTCCCTGGGCTTTTGTTCCTCTCTTGCTCGCTAGTTCTTTTCTTTCTCATTACAATTTATTATTAATATTGTTATTATTGTGTGGTACTTAATTGCCGACTGGGGCTAAACCACGACACTGCTCTTGGGGTCCCTGGCAATAAGAGTGGTGGTGTGGCACAAGGGGTGGGGGTGTTGGGTGCCTGCTCTGACGCTGCCCTGGAGGGCGCTGCCCGGGAGGTGTTTCCATAGGACCAAGGTGTCCAAGGCCTCTCTTCATTTTCCAGGCTCCAGACACTGCAGTGAGTGGCTGGGCAATGAGACACTGCTTCCCTTAGCAGACATCACCTTAAGACACCAGGTTCTGCTGGACAGGGAGTGCTGGGGGGCTGTGAGCATCAGCCCAGAAGGGCATAGCTCTCCTGTAGGACCTTGGTGATGTCCGAGAGCACCTGATCTGCCCATGTGGATCAGCTTCCTTGTCCTGGCCTCTTCATCCTTCTCTGCAAAGCTGTGCTGGAAAGGAGAGGTGTTTGGAAATCTGCACCTTGAACTGGTCCCCTCTGCTCCCAGTCCAGTCCAGTTGCTTTTTGAGAACAACCTCTGTGTGTAGTCCTCCTCCAGCGGAGAGCGGTGCAAGCACAGAGCAGCTGGGCACCAGGCTGATGGACAGAGCAGCCGCCTGGATGGGAGCACTGATGCAGCTTTACACTGAGAGCAACGGGGCAACGGGGGAATTTGAGCCTTTCCAAGAACATTTCCGAGGTGGGATGGGGGTCTCTGAATACTAACACACACTGTAACAAGACATATTTGCTGCACCTCGTCTCCCACCTTCCTTTGTGGAAGAAAGCGTCCTTCTGAGCTTTTTACCCCCCGCTATACTGCAGCCCAGGGATCCCCTCCCCAGGACCCCTCCCTCCAAACACACTGGGTGTTGCTGCCTCCATGTGTCATTGCTGTAAAGCAGGGCTGACCCTTAAGGAGCCCATGGGTAGAGGGCACTGCTCTGCACAGCACACTCAGCCACCACAAACCAGAGCTGAAGCCTCGGAGATGCATAACAGTCCCCCAGGAAAGAGAAGCACCCTTAGGTATTTCACAGTGAAGGAATGGAATTTTGCTCAGAGAAGCTTGTCTGAATTTTTCTGTTTTGTCTCTTTTGACAGTTTCCATGCCCAGAACAGGCAGATGTCCAACTGCAGCTCCATCACTGAGTTCCTCCTCCTGGCATTCACAGACACACGGGAGCTGCAGCTCTTGCACTTCTGGCTCTTCCTGGGCATCTACCTAGCTGCCCTCATGGGCAACGGCCTCATCATCACCGCCATAGCCTGTGACCACTGCCTCCACACCCCCATGTACTTCTTCCTGCTCAACCTCTCCCTCCTCGACCTGGGCTCCATCTCCACCACTCTCCCCAAAGCCATGGCCAATTCTCTGTGGGGCAACAGGGCCATCTCCTACTTGGGATGTGCTGCACAAGTCTTTTGCTTTGTCTTCTTGATTGGAGGAGAGTATTGTCTTCTCACTGTCATGGCCTACGACCGCTACATTGCCATCTGCAAACCCCTGCACTACGGGACCCTCCTGGGCAGCAGAGCTTGTGTCCACATGGCAGCAGCTGCCTGGGGCAGTGGTGTCCTCTATGCTGTCCTGCACACTGCCAATACATTTTTCATACCATGCTGCAAGGGCAATGCTCTGGACCAGTTCTTCTGTGAAATCCCCCAGATACTCATGCTCTCCTGCTCAGATGCCTACCTCAGGGAAGTTGGGCTTATTGTCGTTAGTGCCTGTTTAGTCTTTGGATGTTTTGTTTTCATTGTGCTGTCCTATGTGCAGATCATCAGGACCGTGCTGAGGATCCCCTCTGAGCAGGGACGGCACAAAGCCTTTTCCACGTGCCTCCCTCACCTGGCCGTGGTCTCCCTGTTTGTCAGCACTGGCATATTTGCGTCCTTGAAGCCCCGCTCCATCTCCTCCCCATCCCTGGACATAGTTGTGTCATTTCTGTACTCGGTGGTGCCTCCAGCAGTGAACCCCCTCATCTACAGCATGAGGAACCAGGAGCTCAAGGATGCCCTATGGAATCTGGCCCAAGGGACGCTGTTTCACCGACAATAACCTGCCTTCATTTCTCTGCACATTTCCCACATCTTCTCTTAGGCCAGGAGTCTGCTTTTCCCTCTTGTGATAATCCTGCTTATAGATAATTTTCTGTGTTTATACTCCATGCCCTGAGGTTTGATCCTGTTGTGTCTGACCCTTGCACAACACTGTGTGAAATGTGGGATGCCCAATAGCAGCTCTTGAATAAAAAGGCATCTCCCAGGTGCAGTGCCTGAAGGCTGGGCTTGTCCTCCAAAGTTGCTGCCAGGAAAATGGCTGAGGAATTGGTCTTTAAAAGAGTCTGTTCTCCATGTGTTCTCAATGGTTTGGGACTTAAGCTCATGATACCATTGAGTTCCACTGGACCAAATGTTCTGGATTTAAAAGCACTCTTCTTGGTGTCCAGTGGCCGGGGACACACTCCATGAGCTCCCCATTATCTCCTTAGGTTTCTTCATGTATGACAGGACTGATAGCATATACAAGTCTCTCTTAAAAATGAATTTGGAGGGGTGAGGAGCAGAGAGGCTGGGGACTCATCACGTGCCCTGGGTTTGGAATGAATGGAGAGTTAGAAGGTGGAACACCTTCAGTTAAGTCCACCAAAGTAAAGCACTAAATCAATTTACCCATGAACAAGGACTCTGCAGTGCCATGGGAGTCAGTGGGGACTCAGCAGGCAGAGGGATGGGGAGACTGGAGAGATGCAGGAGCTGCCTGAGGAACCCCAGCACGAGAACTGTTGTGCTGTCCTGGGGAGTGGGGCTGGTGGGAGCAGCAGAGTGGGCAAATTCAGTCAGGACTGGGGATCACGTACAATATGAATTCAGGAGAGCCAGAGAGTGCCTAGCCTCCATTTCCTCATGCTCTCAGGGCCAGCACTATCCCTGGGGCTGATGGGAAGACTGAACCCCCCTCTCTGCCCTCCAGAGCTGCTGTGCCCTTCAGAAGGGTGGGGCCACGGGGTGAGTGCCCAGAGCTCTGTAGCACCTTGCAGTGTGCGCTGCTGTGGGACCAGCCCAGGTTGGGCTGCTCTGCTGGGCTTGGCTGGTGTGAGGGCAGGGATGGTGGTGAGAGCTGGGGAGAGGCTGGCTGGGCTGGAAAGAGTCCAGGAGAGGAAAGCACCAGTGTAGAGCTAAGCTGTGAGAGTGTGCAGGGTGGGGGCACACAACAGGGTGCTCACAGTAGACAATCAGGTGTCATGGTGAAGGAAGCAAGGCGGCAAATCTGCAAAAGAGAGGGGTCCAGTCTGTGCCATGTTCCCAGGACAGCCTGGAAAATTGTCCGGGAAAACTATCCCAGATGAGTCCCACACTTTAGCCATTTCCGTGTCTGGTCATACACCCCAGCCCTGAGGAGAGAGGTTTGCTGCATGGTCACCTCTGTCCTCCTCTGGGGCTCAGTGCCATGCAACTCCACTGCCATTATTAATAAAAAGGGAACCAGTTTGCTAATGACACTTGTTACACACAAGTCCCGTAGCTCTTGCCACAGCTGGTCTCTCAGCCAAGCCCATTTTTAGACATCTCCAGCTAGATCAGGTGCTCATGGCCTTGTCTCAACAAATATTGAAAATGTCCATTGATCAAGATCCTACCAACTGGCTTGTTTCCTTGCTCCAGTGTTTTATTCTGAAAGTTTCTCAAAAACCCAGCTCTCTCAGCCTCTCCTTGTTCATAATGTGCTCCAGCACGCAACCATCCTTCTGGCCTCGCTCCAGTCTGTGTAGGAGGACTCGCTAGGAGTCGAGTCTGTGTAGGAGTCTGTGTAGCAGGACTCGCTCCAGTCTGTGTAGTGTCTTCCTTGTGCTGTGGAGCCCCACAGTGGACACAGCCGTCCTGATGTGGTCCTGTGCTGGGTTAAACTTGGCCAGCAGCCAGGCACCCACCCAGCTGCTCACTCACTCCTGCTGACTCAACAGGACAAAGGGAGAAATAAATCAGAAAGCACATGGATCACGATAAAGTAAAGGAGATCAGGTACCAATTACTGTCACGGGCAAAGACGTGTTGACTTGCCGAGGATCAATTTATTTGTTACCAATTAAAAACTATCTGGATTGTGAGAAAGAATGACAAAAATATTAAAGACCCTTCTCCTCATACTATCTCCCAGGCTCAAATTCCTCCATTGCTCCCAAGTCATCTAATGACCCCAGTCCCAAGAGGAGCAGAGGGGATGGTGAAGAGGGGGTTAACAGTCAGTACAGAACATCTCTGCTGCTTCTTCCTCCTCACACTTCTCCCCTGCTCCAGTGTTGGTCCTCTCCATGGGATCCCACCATATTTGTGGTCATGGCGATGTGTTCTTCAATTCTTTCTGTCTTACTTTTCTCCTTTATACTCACAGAATCACGGAAATGTTGAGATTGGAAGGGACCTGTAGAAACCATCTTGTTCAGCACCCCAGCTGAGGCAGGTTCAGCTAGAGCAGGTTGCTCAGCACGTTGTCTAGGTCGCTTGGAATATGTGCATTTATGGAGACTCCACAAACTCTGTAGGCAACCTTTTCCGGTGTTTGACCACCTTCACAGCCAAAAAGTGTTTTCCTGGTTTCAGATGGAATTTTGTATACATTAATAAGATTCCTCCAAGTTTGTTCTTCTCCAGATTGAACAGTTCTATATCTCTCAGCCTTTCCTCCTATGAAAGGTGCTGCAGTCCCTTAAGCCAGGTTTGTGGCCCTTTCCTAGACTTGCCTTAGCAGGTCAACAACTTTCTTGCACTGGGAAGCCCAGCACTGGACACAGAGCTCCAGATGTGGCCTCAGCAGCGCTGAGAAGAGGGGAAGGATCACCTCCCTCCATCCGTCAGCAATGCTTTATTTAATGTAACATAGGAGGCTGTTGCCCTTTTCTGCAAGAGTGCACTGTTTGCTCATGCTCAGCTTGTTGTCCTCTTGGATCCAAGGGTTTCTCTGCAGAGCTGCTGTCTAGCCAGTTGTCACGTTTTAACGCCAGCTGGCAAGTAAGCACCACACAGCTGCTCGCTCACTCCCCCCTGGTTGGATGGGGGAGAGAATCAGAAGAATAAAAGTGAGAAAACTCATGGGTTGAGATGAAGACAGTTTAATAGGTAAAGCAAAAACTGCGCACTTAACTAAAGCAGAACAAGAAATTCATTCACTCCTTCCCGTCGGCAGGCAGTTGTTCAGCCATCTCCAGGAAAGCAGGGCTCCATCACACGTAATGGTTACTTGGGAAGACAAATGCCATCACTCCGAAAGTTCTCCCCTTCCTTCTTCTTCCCCCAGCTTTTAATTGCTGAGCATGATGTTACGTGGTCTGGAGTATCCCTTTGGTCAGCTTGGGTCAGCTGTTCCAGCTGTGTCCCCTCCCAACTTCTTGTGATCCCACAACCTACTTATTGGAGGGGTGGGGTGAGAAGCAGAAAAGCCCTTGACTCTGTGTAAGCACTGCTCAGCAATAACAAACACATCCCTATACTATCAACACTGTTTCTAGCACAAACCCAAACCATAGCCCCATCCTAGCTACTGTGAAGAAAAGTAACTCTACCCCAGCCAAATCCAGCACACTGGTCAGCCCCCAGTATGATACCCACAGTGTGGCTGGATCACAGGCTGTCCGCCCCCCGGGACTTTCTCAGCAGCACCTTGGTGTTCGTGGAGATCGGTTTCACCTGTCACAGGCCCCAGAGTGCTGCAGGGTCACCTGGGACAGTAAACCCCTCTCCTGCCAGGGCTGCACACCCAGGCCTGTTTCTCTCTGGCCTTGGGGACTGCAGCTTTTGCTCTCTTTGTGGGAACCTCATTCCTCAGTATGTTGCCAGCTGACCTCCACTCCAGCATGGCTCTGCTGGGAAGCAAAGCCTTTCCGCACAAGGGATCCCATCTCTGGGTACCAGGTTTCCATGTGACAAGTCTGCCCTTGGCCCTGGTGCCACGTCTGAGCTGCTGCAGCCCAAATGGTCACCAAAGCCCACAGCCTGGGGCACAGAGAGCAGGAGCCCCATGTGCCCTCAGAGAGCTGTGCCATGAGTGGAATAAGAGCTGAGGTGGGGAAGGACAGCTCCCACAGCTTTTGTGGTAAAGGAGATAGACATCTTCAGGAGAGACTGACAGAGAAGATGAGAAGTGGGGGATGCCATGTGTGATGTCAGGGCAGCTCAGATGTATGGAGGGTTGCTATGGGACACCTGACAGGTTAGATGGTGGCTTGTGTGTGGTTCAGCTTCTAAATGGGCCACCCATTCTTCTGCTCACCTGGGTCTGCTACTCCCAAAGCAGGAAGAGCTGGTCAAGGATGGGAAGACCAGTGTCAGCCTTGGCCGTAGTGATAATGAAATTGTGGTCTGCCAGATCCGCAGGGACATGGGGAAGGAGAGTAGCAGAGAGCAGACCCTGGATATCAGGGAATGAGAATTTGGCCTATTGAGGGCACTGGCAGGTGGGGTCTCATATGGCAGTGTCAGGGCCCTGAGAGCACCCATAGGCCTTCATGGCCCTGAGCAGCATCAGCTGGGGCCTCCACCTGCATCTCTGTCCATGGGCCCAGGAGACCATTGAAGCCCAGGCCTGAGCTTAAGATCCAGCTTGATTCAGACCCAGCTGTATGGGCACTGCTCTCCAGACAGAGCCATAGACACAGCCTTGCTTGTGCATGGACCCTGTTGATTTGCACTTGCAGAGTCACTCCCCAGCTTGATTCTTTATGGGGGGTACAATGGAATGACACCGTGGCCCTCCAAGTGCCAGACCCCAGCTGATTCACAGAGGCCTAGGGCCTTTCTGCTGCCTTTCTTCCCATCACTTGGTCAGGTTTAGGGAGGACAGGAAGGAAAAGCAGGTGAGGTTTCTGGGTGCCAGTGATTGCAATGGGGGAGCAGAGCCCTCACGTGTGAAATGATCTAAAGGCTATACTAGTTCAAAACTGTTGTCTTCAGCTCCTATCTTGGAGGCCTTTAAATCTTTGGCAGGAACCTGGAAATGCTGAGATTTGTCCATGTCCCTCTCTTTTAGCAATCAAGTTGACCGTACCCCAGTCAGAGGCTTTCTTTCAATTCTGTTTCCAGCCTAAAGCACCCCATGGTCTGGAGATATGCCCGGAAACTTGCAGAAGGAACCCACTCTTCTGGACAGGAAGGTGGATGTTCCCAGGAATCTCAGGAGGCATGGGGTACTGATAGCTGTGTTGAGGGAGCTGGTCACATGCCTCATCTCCATTTCTGTTCTGGTGGCCTAGATGCCTGGTTCATGTGTAAACTCTCTCTAGAGATGCTGACATTTACTGAGCAACCTGGTCTGACCTCAGAGCTGGCCCTGCTTGGAGCTGGGCATTGTACTAGAGATCACCTGAGCTCCCTTCCTCCCCTGAATTGTCCTATGTGCATATGACGTAGAGACCCTCACCTCCAGATTTATCTCTTCTCGTACGGTGCGTGGCAAGGCACAGGGTCCTGGAAGGGATGCTGGGAAAGAGACTGCTGGGGGTCTCCTGCCCATCCTCCAGGCTGGCTGTGACTTTCAGAGCAAAGAAGAGCTCCAAAGGTGGAGATCACAGCAATGCTTCTGTTAGTCCATTTTTTTTTTTCCTAAGGCTCAGCCAAAAGCTCCCAAGAGGCACTTTGTGGCTGTTGCCTCTGTCATATCATCAGCCACTGCAGAACAGAGCTTGGCTCCATCATCTCTCCAGGTAGGTGTAGGCTCTTACTAGGTTGCCCCATGCCTCCTTCAGCAGGCTAGAGAGGCCCAGTTCCCTCACACTGTCCTCACAACTCATGCTTTAGGCCCCTAGCTCCACCTTGGCAGACCTCCTCTGGACCCTCTCGTTTCTCCACTTTCCTTTTGAAATGTGAGGCCCAGTGGCTCATATGGCATCGTCCTGGTGCCCAGGCCCTTCTCTGGGCACTACTCAGACAGCCATGTCTCTACCCATGCTGCTGCATGGAGTTGTTGCACAGTTTGTAGGTTGAGATAAAAATAGATAATAGAGGGAAAAAAAGATAAATACAAACATAAACCAAAACCAACTGGTAACGCATAGGTAATCACTTCCCACCTCTCACCAGCAGACTGATGCCCAGGCAGTCTCCCAGCAACAGACACCTTGATCAACAAAAATATCCACCTCCTTCTTCCTCTGCCCCAGCTTTTATTGCTGAGCATGACGTCATATGGTATGGAATATCCGTCTGGTCAGTTGGGGTCAGCTGTCCTGGCTGTGTCCTCCCTACCAAAATCTTGCCCACCTCCAGTCTACTCACTGGGAAGGAGCAGAGTGAGAACCTGAGAAGGCCTTGACACTGGGCAAACGCTGCTCAGCAATAGCCAAAACACGGCTGTGTTACCAACACTGTTGTAGGCACAAATGCCAAACATGGCACCATGGGGGCTGCTACGACGGAAGTTAACCCCTTCCCAGCCAGACCCAGTACACTTGAACTGGGAGTGCAGAAATGGACTCTGTAGTGTATAGGTGGTTTGACAAGTGATGAGCAGGGGAGACAGTAATTTCCCTCATTCTTTTGGCGAGGCTCCTCTTTACACACTCCAGGACACTCCTGGCCTTCTTTACTACCAGGTCACACGGCAACACGTGGATCACTGCTGGATCCTATTTTGCCTTCTGTCCCCCAGCACCACCAGGGCCTTTTCCACAGAGCTGCTCTCTGGCTAGGCAGTCCCCTTCCCCTGCCTCTGCAGGGTGTTAGTCTATCCCAGGCGCAGGACCTGGCCTTTGTCCTTCTTCTATTTCATGACGGTCCTGACAGGACAGTGCTTCTGCCTGTTTAGGTTTCTCCTGAAGGCAATCCCAAGGCACAGGAATGGTCCTCCCAGTTTAGTGCCATCGACAAACGTGGTGAGAGTTGCCTCCTCCGGGTCATGGACACAGGTGTTAAACTGCAAAGGGCCCAGGAGAGTCCCCTGTGCTGTCCTACAACGCCCCACTATATCCCAGTGGCCTCCAGGTAGGGTATGACCCCTTCACCACAGCTCTCTCAGCCTCATCATCCAACTGGTGTTTTGCCCATCTGTTTGTCCATCCATCCAGACTGTAATGGCCTAACTTGAGTGGAAGAATATTGAGGGAGACCATGCCAAAAGTGCTGCTGAAGCTGAGGTAAACGACATCCACTGTTCCCTCTACTGTTGCGCATCCCTCATGCACCAAGGCAGTTATTTCATCATGAAGGCAATCAGGTTGGCAAGGCATGATTTCCCCATGGGAAGGCCATGCTGAATGTTTTTCTACGTGTTCTTCTCTTTTAGCTGTCCAGAAATGTCACCCATGAGGAGTCATTCAATGGCTCGTTCCTCATCACAGAGAGCTTGTACAGCCTGTGCTTCCCTGGGTTGCACTTCTGGCCTTTTTCAATGATGAATGCAACACTTGCTTGTCCTCACTCACGTAAGACCTTTACCAATTCCATGCTCTTTCAAAAGGGATATTCCAAAGAAATATTGATCTTCTCCTGTAACTTCATTACCACTATTCTGCCTGTTATACAATGTATTTAGTTTCTCTAGTCTTTCATATACTTTCAACTGCCATTTTATAATGACCAGTTCTAAATCATCTTTGCAGATGCAGACTGTCTAGGCAAAGGCCCTTTCTATCGTTCTCCATTTTTCTCCTCCCCTTAATCTTTGTTCATTCAGATACCTCTCACCTTTGCAGCTGCTTTGAGCTTCAGGGAGTTAAAAGCTTGCCTGTCTTTCATTAGTCTAATGGTCTCTTTAGCCAAGTCTTGAATTATGTTCATATCTCTCTTTTTCTATCTATCTATGTAAAACCTTTCTGATAAGATCATCCCTTGTAGAGAGGCGACCTCATTAGAGGCAGCTTGTACTGAACATATGATTACAAGGTGGTGTTTATTGTTTATGAAAAGTCATCATGCTTTAATTTTCTTTCCTTACGAATAGGAATATTTCTTCTGTGCCTGCTTGCAGCCAGTTCTCGAAGGAGAGCAACTGGGAGATGATGCAATGGAGCTGTAACATCCAGCTGCAGAGATCAGTGGAGAAGTCTGATGCAAGGACACTGATGTACGTCCCGGGTGGCCAGTGACAGAAATGGTGGACATTAGGGAGGTCAGGAGCAAAGTTCTCCATGTAGTGTTTTCCTGCCTGTCCAGACCTCCTGAGGAGACACTCTGGATCATTACCACTTGGAGAATGCTTCCATCACCTCTTCTCTAAACTGAAAAGTAATTAAAAATATCCTTTGAAATAAAAAATCATTTTTATTAGATGCACTTTGATATCTTCCTCTTTAACTACACTATGAAACCTCTCTAATTACCTGTACAAATCTTGAAGACTTGAAGGAAATTACAGGAAGAGACATGGCTCGTTAGGGCTTTCTGTATTTTCATGAGCCCCATGGTGCATTTGGTGCTGAGTCCATGGACCTCCGATCCTGAGGGAAGATTGAACAAACTGCTCAAGAAGTCAGAAGCAAAACTCAAAGTACCTTGAAGCATTAATGGGCCCCACTGAGGGCCATTACTGACAAAGCCTCCCCATGGCCTTGTTAGAGCAGAGAACTGGAGGCCATGATTGCAGGTAGGCACAGGCACTGTGCAGGCAGCTGTAATGCTGAGGAAAGCCTTGGTTTCTTTTAGGAAGCAGAAAGGCCAAGCCCTGACCCCCAGGCCCTGGGAAGGCAGACCCTGTCCCTCACGCGTGGCTCAGGGCTCTTCCTGGGGGCGGTGGGGTGTGAGAGTGAGCAACGCCAAGTGTACGGAGAACTGTACAAGACCTCCTGGCCTCCCCAAGCAGGGGTGAGGAAGAAATGAAGTCCAGAGCCTCAAAACAAGTTTTGCTTGGTAGGCCTAGGTGGCAGAGGCAACTGTCATAACCAAGGCGACAAAGACCTTGGTTTTGATGGGTCTTTCAGCCTTGCCAGAGCACTTGGCCACCTCTACTGTAGGCTGTCCTACACTGTCCCATGCCTGCACCTCTTTCCCTTCAGGCTGTAGACACCCATCTTGCTTTCCCACCTAGCTCTCACCCCAGCATTTCTATACCTTCACTGACGTCTCTCCACCCTCACTGCCTTTTCCTTGAAACACAAAGCCATGGGCTGATCCAGACTCCCTCTGTGTGACCTCTTGCACCACAAGGATACTCTTTGAGTTGTAGGAGACCAGTACACTGACGACCTTGACTTAATAAACACATCTCTGAACTAAGATCAAGGGCGAGGGACCAAGAGGAAAAAGGGAAACAAGGAAAGCAGAAGAAGGAACAACAAGATAACTATAAGCCAATGAAATGCTGTGTGATAAAAGTTACAGAGCCAATTAGATGGGTAGAATAAGCGCTTGCATTGCGCGTGCTTCACGTGAACCGGTCGGGATAAGTATAAAAGGAGTGTTGTCAGGGAAATAAAGGTCTCCCCCTACTATCAGCACCGGAGTCCGTGTCTCATTCCCTTCGTTGAGTGACATTTCTTTTTCAACACATCTAGTCTGAACCTTCTAAGCTGCACTTTGTGGAGGTTTCCTTCTCTTCCCACTACCAGGAAAACTCCATCATCTCTGAGACCACCCTTCAAGCAGTTGCATGCTACTGCTATAGTGCCCTGAACCTCCACTTCACCAGGCTAAAGAAGCTTAAGCCTCTCAGCGTCCCCCAGCCCCCATCCTGGCAGATGTCCTCTGGGGCCGCTCCAGTTCTTCCCCACTCCTCCAGACCAAGGAACCCCACACCCAAACACACTAGTCCAGCTGTCATCACACCAGTGCTGAGGCAAGGGGGATGATGATAACTCTGTTGTCTGGGTGGCCACGCTCCTCCTAATACAGCGCTGTGTGTAGTTGGCCTTTTTCACTGTTTCTACTCTTTTGCTCTATCAAATGGCATTTTAAATGGTACTTCACAGAGTCTGCGTGCCTTTCTTACTGGGGATGTAACAAAAGAGAACCTCCAGGTTCAACCAACCACCGAGTCATGCGCCTGCTGCTAGCTATCAGATTCTCGGGCAGAAGTGATGTCATAGTCAACCTCCCAGCCCTGTGTCTGCTGATGGCCAATCACTCAAGGAGACTGGAGACCAAAGTGGCCTCACACTCGCCTTCACAGCCATGTGCCTCCTACTGGCCTATGAGCTTCTCAGACATAATGGATTCATAAGGATAGCCCAACCCATCACCATTCTTGTGGCCTATCAACTGACCAGACAAAAGTAACCTCACCATGATCTTCCAAGCCACGTGCCTGCTGCTGGTCTTTCAGCTTCTCCAGTAGACACAACCAAGCCATGTACCTGCTGCTGTCCCATCAGGTCTTCCAGTGGAAGGAATGTGACAGCCCATATCCAAGCCCTCTGCCTTGATGGGTCTACCAGGTACGCAGGGAAAGGGATTTACACCATTCAATTGCCAAGCACATGCCTTCTGCTGGCCTACTAGGGATGCTGGCAGGTGTGAGCCTAAAAGCAAATATCCCAGCCATGAGTCAAGGGCTGACCTATCAGCTACTGCAGAAAGAAGTGACCTCGCGGTCCCTTTCCCAGCCATTTTCCTGCTGCTGGCCTATCAACTCCACAGCAAGATGTGACCTCACTGCCACCTTCACAGCCGTGTGCCTCCTGTCGGCCTATGAGATCCTGAAGCACAGCTGACCTCACCAGAGCATTCCCACCATCTCCTCCTTGTGGTCTATGAGCTGATTAGATACAGGTCACCTCACATTCCTCTTCCAATGCCTTGTGACTGCTCTGAGACCTCATGGTCCCTGCCCTGCCTTCAAGGGGCCAAACAGAGTAAGTTAGGGTTAGGAGAGGGGACAAAGATGAGGGGCTTAGAGCACAAGAATGAAGACTTTGGGGGTTAGGTTAGGGCATAAGAGATTAGATCTCACCTTTCAGTGTTGCGGATTGGGCAAAGGCTTAGGGAGAGGGTTTGGTGGTGTTCTGAGGGTGCCTGGTTAGTGTTAAGGCTGTGGGCTAGCTTTGTGGGTTAGGGTTTTGTTTAGGGCGGGGGTGAGGGCTAGGGGTGAGACTAGCATTGTAAAGCTAAGGACAGAGGATAGGGGAAGCAATAGGATAAGAGTAAGGGTAAAGAGTTATGGGTTTGGGATTTGTCTTAGATGTAAGGTCTGAGGTTCGGGATGGCGTAAGCTCACTCAGGTTAGTAACAGTGGATTACTGTCAGGGTGAGGAGTGGCATTTAGGGGTCGGGTTAGGGCTTACAAGTACTGGTTAGACATAGTGTAAGGCCAAATAGGAATGTTTTCACAGTCTGTGTTTTCACAGTAACATCACCAGAAGCCATTTTACTTCCTCTTTAGTGTCTGCTGGCCAAGCCTCTCTTCCTTCCCCCAAATCTCCCGTCTCTCTTGCCCAGGCTCCTCCTGTCCTCCCCAGATGTGTCATCTTGTTGGGGGCAGCTTTCTGATGACCTTCACGACTTCAGAGTATCTCTCTCCCCACTGCTGACCAGTCAGAAGTGACCTCCCAGCCACCATCCAAGGGGACATACTGTCTGCTCTGCTTGAGAGGCCTCTTCACAGCCTACCCAGCAGCACTGGAGGAAGGTGATGCCCTGCACCATCCCAGAGGTACCCTGCCTGCAAACCCGCTCCCGTACCAGAAGGGTTTCTGGGTTACCTTTCCCACATGGGTGCCTCAGTTACCACAGGGTGTCTTGGAGGCAGCGACCACCTCTGCGCAAACATCTGAGTCGAGCCCAGAACGTAAATTGTAGAAAACATTGAAACCTAGGCAGAAAAAGAATTCTATCTAATAGCTGAAAAATTCTTAATTTCCAGCATTGCTAGGCTTTTAATGATTTTTAATGAAATTTTGCCAATCACTGAGGAATGGTGCTAGTATCTGGCTCCCCGAAGGACTTTGTACCACTGATGGTGTTTGTTCCTGATTGTCCAGCCAACATCCCACCCACCACATCATCGACTTCTTCAGTCCAGATGTCAGCAATCTGCTCTAAGGAGACCATGGGAGACCACATCCAAGTTCTTGCAAACGTCCAGATACACAACATGCCCTGCTTTCCCCTCCCACATGGGTTCAGCAATCCCCTTCTTGTCCTCCAAGTGTCTGGACATGGCTGCAAGAGCATTTCCCCATCACCTTTCCAGGGACTGAGGTGAAGCTGACCAGCCTGTACTTCTCCCAATCCTCCTTCTTGCCCTTCTTGAAGATGGGTTTGAAATTTGCCTTTTCTGAGGACCTTGGCACCTCCCTGATCTCTCTGGCTTTTCCAAGATATTTGAGAGAGGTCTCACGCTGATGCCAGCACGAGCACCTCTCTGCCCCTTCCCACACCAAAAGCCTTCTCCATATCCCACCCTTGCAGGGGAGTGCCTGGCACACAGCACACACCTCTCCAGGTCCTCAGGTCCTGTTCAGAAGAGAACCAGCAGTGACTTCTCCCTGCAGGCCCATGAGAGGCCCAATGGGCTCTCTGTGCAGCTCACAGCTTTTCTGAGCATTTTTCTCAGTGTTCCACTCACCCCAACCTTTCTGGTCCACAGGCTGTAGATGAGGGGATTGTGCAGGGCTGTGAGAATGGTGTAGAAAAAGGGCTTTGCCAAACTATCTCAGGAGGGTTGTTCTGAGCATCACACAGGCAGGGATGAGGGTACTGTAGAAAACAGTGGCACTAGTGAGGTGAGAGGAGCAGGTGGAGAAGGCCTTCTGTCTGCCCGTGCTGGATGGGAGAGCTGCCCATCCAGGGCCAGCTCTGATGCACACACAGGTTAACTGTGTGAGCAGGAAGAGGAGGAGGGGATCTAAAAAGCGGGTTATTAAAGGAAAGAGCATGAGTGTCACAGTGTCCCTACGTGAGAGCTCCAGCAATGGGGTGAAATCACAGCAGTGGTCCACTCCACTGGGGCCACAGAACTATATTTGGGACGTGACTGAAATGATTACTGTCGATGCAGAAATGCCCCTAGCAAAGGTGCAGCTGCCCTCTGGAGACAGACCTGAGTTCATGAGTCTTGTAGAGAGCAGGGGGTGGCACACAGCCCAGTAGTGATCGTAGGATGTGGTCACCAGTAGTACACACTCTGTACATGCAAAAGGTGCAGGAAACAATACTAACACCGTGATGGGCAGAGATGGTGCTGTCCCAGTCATGAAGCTGGCCATGAGGTAGGGCAGGGTGGTGGATCTGCAGAAGATCTCCAGGGAAGAAAAATGCCCCAAGAAGAAGCCCATGGGGGTGTGCAGATGCTGGTTTGCCACCACCTGCCTGATGATGAGGGTTTTCCCAAGCACAAACACTATGTAGGTCATGAGAGAGAGAGACGGAACAGATTTGCCTAAGGGCTGGGAACATTCCCCATTCCGTAGGTATGGGGGACTCCATGATTGCCCTATTGCCCTTTCTCCACCTATGAGGAAGAAGATTTGGTTCATTTTTACTTGCTGGAGTCTCAGACAGAAGAAGCCATGCCAGTACATTTAGTTAGTTTAATTAGAGAAGGAGTATAGCTCCTTATTTACACACTCTCTGGGTCACACTAGTGAGGAAGACAATGAAGTACAAGTGGGGTGTCCACATTTCTTTGTGGACAACGTTATCACAAGTTAAAAAGACAAGAAAAGAAAAAAAATCTCGTCCAACAACAATGATAACAACAAAAATGAATAAAGAAAGGCTGGGCCTGTAATGAGTTAGACTATGAGTCATATGTTGAAGAAGATGGACACTCTACAGCTTCTGGAAAACATTCAGTCATCAGTTTCCACACTGCTTCCTTGAGCTCCTGGTTCCTCATGCTGTAGATGAGGGGGTTCACTGCTGGAGGCACCACCGAGTACAGAGCAGCAACCATTACATTCAGGGATGGGGAGGAGATGGAGCGGGGCTTCAGGTAGGCAAACATGGCGGTGCTCAAAAACAGAGAGACCACAGCCAGGTGAGGGAGGCACGTGGAAAAGACTTTGTGCTGGCCCTGCTCAGAGGGGATCCTCAGCACAGCCCTGAAGATCTGCACATAGGACAGCACAATGAAAACAAAACACCCAAAGCCTAAACAGGCACTAACCACAAGAAGCCCGGCTTCCCTGATATAGGAGTCTGAGCAGGAGAGCTTGAGGATGTGGGGAAGTTCACAGAAGAACTGGTCCACAGCATTTCCTTGGCAGAGTGGTAGTGAAAATGTATTGGCAGTGTGCAGAAAAGCATAGAAGAAACCACTGCCCCAGGCAGCTGCTGCCATGTGGACACAAGCTCTGCTGCCCAGGAGGGTCCCGTAGTGCAGGGGTTTGCAGATGGCAACGTAGCGGTCATAGGCCATGACAGTGAGAAGAAAATACTCTGCTGAAATGAAAAAGACAAACAGAAAGACCTGTGCAGCACATCCCAAGTAGGAGATGGCCCTGTTGCCCCACAGGGAATTGGCCATGGCTTTGGGGAGAGTGGTGGAGATGGAGCGCAGGTCAAGGAGGGAGAGGTTGAGCAGGAAGAAGTACATGGGGGTGTGGAGGCGGTGGTCGCAGGCTATGGCGGTGATGATGAGGCTGTTGCCCATGAGGGCAGCCAGGTAGATGCCCAGGAAGAGCCAGAAGGTCAAGAGCTGCAGCTCCCGTGTGTTTGTGAATGCCAGGAGGAGGAACTCAGTGATGGAGCTGCCGTTGGTCATTTGCTGCCTCTGCGCATGGGGACCTGCCCAGGGAGGTAAAGGCAGTGAGAAGTTACGGCAGATTTCACTGAGCAAAATCTATTCCAGTTCTCAGGGAAACCCCCCAGACTGCCTCACCCCTTTCAGGGAGACAGGCAGGTCTCTTTCATGGGCTCTGGTCGGTGCTGGCTGAGGGTGCCATGGGGAGCAGGTGTCTCTGCTGGGGGCTCTGGGGGAGTCAGTCCTGCCCTACAGCAATAGGTGATAGCAACATGAGGTGATCTCAGATTAAATCCTCTTTTGATATCAAGGAGCTTTTCAGCATTGTTGCTCCCATTTCAGCCGACTGCAGGGCAGAGCTGAGGGGATTTTGGTTTGTGTATTTTGTTCTAGCTGCCCCACCACAACTGAGGAGTGCTTGGAAAGCAGAAATCCTTGGCATTCCTGCTGCACTCCAAGTGACGTGTTGTGGGTGCAGAGAGGCAAAGGGACTGTCCCTTAGTTCAGGGTGTGGAGAGCTGGTCTGTCCATCAGCCCTGGTCTCAGCTGCCCTTTCCTTGCAGCTCTTTGAGCTGGAGGATGATCACACCCAGATGTTCACCTGAGAAGAAACGGGAAACTCCTGAGAGCAGAGGAATCCAGTTTCCAAGTGCACATCTCCAAACACCTCCCCACCATCGCATTGTACCTGAGGAGCATCTCAGCTCCCCCCTCCCAGGCCAGCGACACAGAGGGCTCATTGCAGCTGCCCACACACAGACGATGAGCCACATTGCCATGGCCTTAGCGCTGAGTTGTCTTCTCCATGGGACACAGAGAGTCCACGGGAGAGCTGTGCCCTTCTGGAGGGCAGCCTGCATCCCAGTAGGACCCCTGGGGAAAGAGTCAAATGTCCTAAAGATGAGGTGTCCTTAGGTGAGGGCTGACAGCCCCACACACTGCAGTGCCCAGAGCCCCCAGGTAAGGTGGGGACAAAGGCAGCAAGGACAGGAGGGGAAACACAGAGAAATGGCCCAACGCTCCTGCCAAGGGAGGAAGGACAGGCACAGACAGACAGGCACAGACAGACAGGCACAGACAGACAGGCACTCAGGGGTTTCTCTTTACTGTGGGTCGGGCTACCAGGAAGAAGATTCAGCCTGAAACCCCACGACCCTGGGGACAAAGGCAGTGCTGGGTGGGGGAGGAGTCCAGGAGGGTGCTCCTTGAAGGTGTCTGCCCTGCAGGGGATGGCAGGGAGGTGCCCCAATCCCCACTCCCATGGCATTTCTGGGAGCAGCTCCCTGTCCCTCCCTGCCCATGTCTCTGCTGCCTGGAGTTGTCCCTGCCAGGAGCTCTTTCTCTGTCCCCATATCTCCTCCCGGTCAGTGCTCACAGACCCCATCCCACCCGCTGTGTGCTCACCTCTGCCCTGCAGACACCTCCTGCAGCCGGGCACTGCCCCGGGGCATCTCTGTATGTGCAGGGGCTCAGCAGAAGCTCTGGCAAGTCCTGATGAGAAGTGGGGTCTCAGTGCCTTCTCCAGAGCAGAGAAATAAATTCCAGTCTCCCACTGCCCAGCCAGCCAACCAAGAGAAGAAACCTCAAAGCACAGACTCCTGCCCTTTTAGGTAATCCTCATCCTGACCTTCCTCTTGAAAAGTCCCCTTGGAAATTCCCTGGGATTAATCTGGAGCTGTAGGCAGCCCTGACCCACACAGCACCCTCTCAAGAGCAGGACCCTGTCTTGCCGTACCAGGGGGCACTCCTTCCACCCACAGCTTCTCCCTGCAGCGCCGTGGGGAGTTCCCCAGGCAGGCTGAGCACTGACCCTGCAGGCAGCAGAGTCCCTGCCCCAGCACACAGCCCCCTGGGGTGCAGGGACCCTGCTCTGAAGGACAGCCCTGGGCACCCCTGGCTGCACACCCAGCTTCACACCCTTGCAGCCATCCCCAGGACAAGGCAGCCATCATGCCCTGCCCCTCTGATGGTGCAGCAGGGAAGCCCTGCTCTGGAGCACGTCCTCCTTCTCCACACCAGAGAAGCCAAGACAGACATCCTGATATGTCATCAGACAGCATTCCTATCAGTCATGAGATGTGCCAGCTCTGGAAGACCCCTCCAAGGATACTCATCTGAATTTCCCTGCTGCCAGAGACTTACTGTGCCAAAGGCTGTGAAGATTTATCTCTGAACAAGCTCAGCTCTCTCCTTCCACCCCAGACTGCCTTTAACCTCTCTCTGCCTTACTCTTCTCCCCTTGTCATCTGCAGGCAGTGTCCCCAGCCCCGCTGCTCTTTGCAGAGGAGCTGCTCCTGGGCAGAGCTCGCTCTCTGCAGCGCTGCCCGCTTGCCATGAGCTCCCTCCATGCCAGGAGCCCAGCCCAGCCCAGCAGCAGAGGACCAGCCCAAGGCATCTCTTTCTCTGCTCCCTCTGGGCTCCCTCCAGGTGTCCCTGGGGCTGCAGGGGAACCTGCTGTGAAACAGGCTGAAGGAACCACTGATGTTCCCTCCCTCAGCTGGGGAGAGACACTTACTTCCAGCAGTGTCATTTCTCCTATCAGAGATAGAGTTAGGTCTAAACATCACCTTTTTTGTCTTATTATTAGCCAGGACACCCAGACAATTACAGGCAGGGATCTTCTTTACTCCTGCTGAGGGATAGGATTCAGCTGAGTCCATTGAGGCATCTCATCCTGCCTTTCTATTGCCAGTGCTGGAAAGGGGACTCAGCTCCCTCCCATGCCTGCCACAAACCCACAGGAGGTGGAATTCCTCTTGCATTTTTAATGCACATTGTTCAAGTGTGCATTAAATAGGCACCCGCATGTGAGCTCCTTGTCTCAGTTCCTGTTGTAAATAATGAAGATGTAGGTCAGGAGTTGGCTGTTCAGGTGAAGTACCTGGTGACATCTGAGGTGCCAGCGGTTGTCCAAGGCATGTGCAAGACAACTGCATTTGTCCCTATTAACTATTTTCTTGGCAGCATATGCTGCCATCTGACCAAATTATGTCCTGTATCATAGGGAGAACTAAGTTTCTCTCTGTCTTTTCTGTCAGCTGGGTTGACTAGATCGCCATTGACTATAATGACAGTTTTCATCCCCACATTGCCTAATCAAATTCCAGACAGTTACTCTAATGTCCAAATAGCAGTCTGTAGTGTTAGGTGAGAGGCCAAGGGTCTCACGCGTAACTACATGTGGCTGGCAGGTACAGCACGGGAAAGCCACCCCCGTTCAGAGCGAGTGTGTGTCAGACACCCCAGACAGCACTGCAGACAGCTTCGGTGCCTTTGTGCAAGAAACTGATTGCCACCACTGCCGCGTGGCAAGGTCCGTCCCTTCTGTATCCGGTAGATGTAGGGCAGTCCAGGAACACAAGGCACACCACGCTGGGGTCTCCACTCGTGAGCCTACATGCTCAAGCTGCTGTTTTTTCTCTCCCCCAACCGTTACTCACCCCCTTGATGATACAATCAAGGAACAGACCAACCATTTTCACATTGGGCCTGACAGCAGCAGCTTGTCATTCATGGAGATCACCTTCACATCCACCAAAGGCCCTAAGGGGCAGCAGAGACACCACTGAAGTAAACCTGTTTCTTTCCAGGGTTGCACTTCCCAGCCCCGGCTCTCTCTGTCCTTGGCGACAGCAGGGTTTGCTCACTCTCTCGGCGTCCAATTTCAGCTTTATGTTTCCATCTGCTGTCCACTCTGGCATGCCTCTGCTCTGAAGCCAAGCCTTTGCAAACAGGGGTACTTGGATGCTGGGTACCAGGTTTCCGTAAGACAAGTCGGAGTTTTGCCTGGAGCCACAGCTGAGGTGCTACAGCCCAAATGTGCACCGATGCCCTCAGCCAGGGGCAGAGCCAGGAAAAGCTGCAGCCTAGGCGTTTTGACATCCATGGAGTAACTGCCAAGGCATGGTAGGACAAGTCACACAGCTCGGCGTGCTGCAATGAATGGAATCAGACTTTTCAGGAGAGACGGGCTGGAAGGATCAGGAGTGGGGTTCCCTCAGAGTGAAGAAGTTGCTTGGATGTATGGAGCTCCTCTATGGGGCAAGTGACAAGTTGGGTGAGCCCTTGTGAGTGAGGGTCGGAGGAGGGGCCAGTAAAGGTGACATCATGGTGGGAGGTGAGGAACCCGCAGTCAGAGTGGGGAAGTTGGCAAAGTCTTTTCTAAGCATCCAACTGAAGTCCCTGGATGTAGAAGCCAGAGTCTCACTGGGGACTGCAATGACCCTGGCATTTTATGGAAGAGGAACACAGCAGGATGCAAACAGTCCAGGAAGTTTCTGGAGTGTCTTGGGAGAACTTCTTAACACAGCCGCCAGATAGGCCAACAAGGGTAATGCAAACCTGGATGTGATACTTGCCAGCAAGGAAGAGCTGGTCAGGGATATGAAGATTGGTTGTTGTGACCCTGAAATAGTGGGGTCCCAGCTCCTGAGGAGAGTGCGGAAGGAGAATTAAAGACTCGAGGTGCCAGACCCCAGAAGAGTAGACTTTGGCCTATGCTGAGGAGTTTTAGTGGAGATCCAATGATCAGCAGCCCTGAAGTGCAGCAGAACTCAGTACAGCCGGTCTTCAAGAACAGCATCCTCCACAGTTGGTGATGGTCTATATCAAAACTCAGTTGAAACCTGAAAGGGAATTCGAGGGCACCATAACAAGCTGTTACTACTTCAGGACCAGTTAAAGAAGAAACAAAGATACTGTGTGGCCACTGCTGAATTTAGTAAGAGCGGGTGTAGATAGATCTGAGATCCTCCATGTCCTCTTTGCCTCAGTCTTCACCAGCAAAGTCTCCCAGGCCTCTGTGACTCAGGGCAGGCGTGTGGACGAGGACAGCCGACAGAGGATAGGAATCAAATTAGGGGCTACTTAAGCAAATTCAACCCTCACCAGTCCACGGGACCAGAGGGGCTGTATCTAAGGGTGCTGAGATTGTAAGATGATGTCACAGTGAGGCCAGTCTCCATCATCTTTGGGATGATGGAGACTTTGGGATGGGGAGGACTCCCTGACTAAGCCGGCTAAGCTAAAGGCTGCTTAGCTCCACTTTGAATGAGGAACATGTCCCAGAACGTGTCCTCTTGCATTGCATTTCCGGATGAAAGTGAAGTTGGCTGTATGAACCCAAGGCTGATCATGCCTGAGCATCCTCGTTGCTTTCTAGGATGAAAGGATAGCATCTGTGGGTGAGGGGAGAGCACTGTCATTTACCAGCAATCCAGCAAGGCTTTTACCACCCCCACCCCCCACCCCCCCTATATTGTCTTTTCCAAGAACAAACAGGCTGCAGGGATAGGCCAACAGGAACCTCATGATATCCAGCAAGGACTAATCCAAAGTCCTGCCCCTGGGGTGGACAAACACCTTACAGTGACAGAGGTTAGAGACTGCCTGGCTCGGTTGCAGCTCTGTGGAAAAATGCCTGGTGGTCCCTAGGTTACACTGGGCAAAATATGAGCATACAGCAAAGTAAACCAATAACATCATGGGCTCTGTGAGCATGACCACAGGCAGTGGAAGTGATTATTCCGCTCTGTACAGGACAAGCTCTGGCCAAGGCAGTTGCTGTGCCCAGCTGTGGTGTCTCAAGGCAGTGACTCACATGTGGTGGCTTTGATAAACAGCAACGTAAACGTAAATCATTCACTTTGAGCGACTTAGTCCAACCCTTCAAATTATGCAGGATCAATCCCATCCCTGGCAAAGATAAGCAGAAAAGAATCCCCTCCAGCTGCCCAGCTTTGACCTCGCACAGTGAGCACTCTCTGGGCCTGGCTGTAGAAGCACTGCAGGGATGTGGCTGTGCCCTGTTACTCCATGTACCAGTGGGGTCTGGCACTTGGAGGGAAATGATGCTGTGCCATTATACACCCTATGAAGATTTGGCCAATTCAAAACCAGGGATGATATGAGGGACGTGCTAGCTGGTGCGGCCATTACATGATAGCAAAGAAATAGCAGTGGGATCTAGCCAGCCTCTCAAACCTTCATTGCTTCCAGCTCTTTTTTGACAGGAAATGTAGCTGTTAAATATACTAATATAAACATGTCATCAGAACACAGTTTCTCCATTCAAAGTGTTGGGAGGAAATGTACTTTTTTAAATGGCTACATTAATCTATATGTACTTTTCTTCACAGTAGCTAGGATGGGGCTATGGTTTGGATTTGTGCTAGAAACAGTGTTGATAGTATAGGGATGTGTTTGTTATTGCTGAGCAGTGCTTACACAGAGTCAAGGGCTTTTCTGCTTCTCACCCCACCCCTCCAATAAGTAGGTTGTGGGATCACAAGAAGTTGCCAGGGGACACAGCCGGGACAGCTGACCCCAACTGACCAAAGGGATATTCCAGACCACGTAACATCACGCTCAGCAATTAAAAGCTGGGGGCAGAAGAAGGAAGGGGGGAACTTTCGGAGTGATGGCATTTGTCTTCCCAAGTAACCATTAGGTGTGATATTCTTCTGATTCTCTCCCCCATCCAACCAGGGGGGAGTGAGCGAGCGGCTGTGTGATGCTTACTCGCCAGCTGGCGTTAAAACGTGACAACTGGCTAGACAGCAGCTCTGCAGAGAAACCCTTGGATGCAAGAGGACAACAAGCTGAGCATGAGCAAACAGTGCACTCTTGCAGAAAAGGGCAACAGCCTCTTACATTAAATAAAGCATTGCTGACGGATGGAGGGAGGTGATCCTTCCCCTCTTCTCAGCACTGCTGAGGCCACATCTGGAGCTCTGTGTCCAGTGCTGGGCTTCCCAGTGCACGAAAGTTGTTGACCTGCTAAGGCAAGTCTAGGAAAGGGCCACAAAGCTGGCTTAAGGGACTGCAGCACCTTTCATAGGAGGAAAGGCTGAGAGATATAGAACTGTTCAATCTGGAGAAGAAAAGGTTTGGAGGGACCTTATTAATGTATATAAAATTCCATCTGAAACCAGGAAAACACTTTTTGGCTGTGAAGGTGGTCAAATACCGGAAAAGGTTGCCTACAGAGTTTGTGGAGTCTCCATAAATGCACATATTCCAAAGTGACCTAGACAACGTGCTGAGCAACCTGCTCTAGCTGAACCTGCCTCAGCTGGGGTGCTGAACAAGATGGTTTGTACAGGTCCCTTCCAATCTCAACATTTCTGTGATTCTGTGAGTATAAAGGAGAAAAGTAAGACAGAAAGAATTGAACAACACATCGCCTTGACCACAAATATGGTGGGATCCCATGGAGAGGACCAACACTGGAGCAGGGGAGAAGTGTGAGGAGGAAGAAGCGGCAGAGATGTTCTGTACTGACTGTTAACCCCCTCTTCACCATCCCCTCTGCTCCTCTTGGGACTGGGGTCAGTAGATGACTTGGGAGCAATGGAGGAATTTGAGCCTGGGAGACAGTATGAGGAGAAGGGTCTTTAATATTTTTGTCATTGTTTCTCACAATCCAAATATTTTTCAATTGGTAACAAATTAAATTGATCCTCGGCAAGTCAACACGTCTTTGCCCGTGACAGTAATTGGTCACTGATCTCCTTGACTTTATCGTGATCCATGTGCTTTCTGATTTATTTTCTCCCTTTGTCCTGTTGAGTCAGCAGGAGTGAGTGAGCAGCTGGGTGGGTGCCTGGCTGCTGGCCAAGTTTAACCCAGCACAGGACCACATCAGGACGGCTGTGTCCACTGTGGGGCTCCACAGCACAAGGAAGACACTACACAGACTGGAGCGAGTCCTGCAGAGGCCAGAAGGATGGCTGAGTGCTGGAGCACATTATGGACAAGGAGAGGCTGAGAGAGCTGGGTTTTTGAGAAACCTTTCAGAATAAAACACTGGAGCATGAATAAAACACTGGAGCCAGTGTGTAGGATCTTGATCAATGGACATTTTCAATATTTCTTGAGACAAGGCATTGAGCAGCTGAACTAGCTGGAGATGTCTAAAAATGGGCTTGGCTGAGAGACCAGCTGTGACAAGAGCTACGGGACTTGTGTGTGATGTGTCATTAGGAAACCGGTTCCCTTTTTATTAATACTGGCAGTGGAGTTGGGTATCACTGAGTCTTTGAGGAGCACAGAGGTGACCATGCAGCAAAGGTCCCTCCTCAGGGCTGGGGTGTACGACCAGACATGGAAATGGCCGGTGTGTGGGACTCATTTGGGATATTTTTCCCAGGACAAGTTTCCCAGGCTGTCCCAGGAATATGGCACAGACTGGGCCTCTCTCTTTTGCACCTTTGCTGCCTTGCTTCCTTCACCACGACACCTGATTGTCTAATGTAAGCACCCTGCTGTGTGCACCCACCCTGCACACTCTCACAGCTTAGCTCTACACTGGTGCTTTCCTCTCCTGGACTCTTTCCAGCCCAGCCAGCCTCTCCCCAGCTCTCACCACCATCCCTGCCCTCACCCCAGCCAAGCCCAGCAGAGCAGCCCATGGGCTGGTGCCATGCCCAGTGCAAGGTGCTGCAGAGCTCTGGGCACTCACCCCATGGCACACTCACCCCGTGGCCCCAGCCCCTCTGAAGGGCACAGCAGCTCCTGGTGGGCAGAGATAGGGCTTCAGTCTTCCCATCAGCCCAGGGTTGGTGCTGGTCCTGAAGGCATGAGGAAACGGAGGCTGGGCACTCTCTGGCTCTCCTGAATTCATATTGTAAGAGATCCTTAATCCTGACTGAATTTTCCCCCTCTGCTGCTCCAGTCAGTCCTCGCGTTGGGGTTCCTCAGGCAGCTCCTGCATCTCTCCACTGTCCTCTCCCTCTGCCTGCTGAGTGCCCACTCACTCCCATGGCACTGCAGAGTCCTTGTTCATGGGTAAGTTGATTTAGTGTTTTACTTTTGGTGGACTTCAACTGTGAGGGTGTTTCACCTTCTGAGTCTCCCTTCATTCCAAAACCAGGGCACGTGCTGAGTCCGCAGCCTATCAGCTCCTCACCCCTACAAATTCATTTTTGAGAGAGACTTGTATATGCTATCAATCCTGCTATCAATCCATGGAGAAACCTGAGAAGATAACAGAAGCTCACGGAGCATCTCCCGTGCCATTGAACACCAAGAAGAGAGCTTTAAATCCAGAACATATGGTCCAGTGGAACCCAACGGTACCATGAGCTTAACCCCAAAACTATTGAGAACACAAAGAGAACAGACTCTTTTAAAGACCAATTCCTCAGACTTTTTCTTGGAAATAAATTTGGAGGAAGAGCCCAGCCTTCACGTACAGCACGTACATTTATTGAAGAGCTGGTATCTGACAGGCCACATCTGACACAGTGTTGTGCAAGAGTCAGACACAATAGGATCGAGCCTCAAGACAAATAGTACAAACCCAGAAAATTACCGATAAGCAGGATTATTATAAGAGAAAAAATCAGAATTCTGGCCTAAGAGAAGCTCTGGGAAATGTGCAGAGAAATGAAGGCAGGTTATTGTCGGTGAAACAGCGTCACTTCGGCCAGTTTCCATAGGGCATCCTTGAGCTCCTGGTTCCTCATGCTGTAGATGAGGGGGTTCACTGCTGGAGGCACCACCGAGTACAGAAATGACACCACCAGGTCCAGAGATGGGGAGGAGATGGAAGGGGGCTTCAGGTAGGAAAAAATGACAGTGCTGATGAACAGGGAGACCACGGCCAGGTGAGGGATGCACGTGGAAAAGGCTTTGTGCCGTCCCTGCTCAGATGGGATCCTCAGCACGGCCCTGAAGATCTGCACATAGGACAGCACAATGAAAACAAAACACCCAAACATTAAACAGGCACTAATAACAATAAGCCCAACTTCCCTGAGGTAGGACTGTGAGCAGGAGAGCTTGAGGATTGTAGGGACTTCACAGAAGAACTGGTCCAGGGTATTGCCTTGGCAGAGAGGTATGGAAAATGTATTGGCAGTGTGCAAGAGAGCATTGAGAAACCCACTGCCCCAGGCAGCTGCTGCCATGTGGACACAAGCTCTGCTGCCCAGGAGGGTCCCGTAGTGCAGGGGTTTGCAGATGGCAACGTAGCGGTCATAGGCCATGACAGTGAGGAGACAATACTCTCCTCCAATCAAGAAGACGAAGAAAAAGACCTGTGCAGCACATCCCAAGTAGGAGATGGCCCTGATGCCCCACAGAGAATTGGCCATGGCTTTGGGGAGAGTGGTAGAGATGGAGCCCAGGTCGAGGAGGGAGAGGTTGAGCAGGAAGAAGTACATGGGGGTGTGGAGGCGGTGGTCGCAGGCTATGGCTGTGATGATGAGGCCATTGCCCAGGAGGGCAGCCAGGTAGATGCCCAGGAAGAGCCAGAAGTGCAAGAGCTGCAGCTCCCGTGTGTCTGTGAATGCCAGGAGGAGGAACTCATTGATGGAGCTGCCATTGGACATCTGCCTGTTCTGGGCATGGAAACTGCCAAAGGAGACAAAACAGAAAAATTCAGAGAAGCTTCTCTGAGCAAAAGTTGCTTCACTAACTGTGAAATACCTAAGGGTGCTTTTCTTTCCTGGGGGACTGTTGTGCATCTCCGAGGCTTCAGCTCTGGTTTGTGGTGGCTGAGTGTGCTGTGCAGAGCAGTGCCCTCTACCCATGGGCTCCTTAAGGGTCAGCCCTGCTTTACAGCAATGACACATGGAGGCAGCAACACCCAGTGTGTTTGGAGGGAGGGTTCCTGGGGAGGGGATCCCTGGGCTGCACTATAGCAGAGGGTAAAAAGCTCAGAAGGACGCTTTCTTCCACGAAGGAAGGTGGGAGATGAGGTGCAGCACATGTGTCTCGTTACAGTGTGTGTTAGTATTCAGAGACCCCCATCCCACCTGGGAAATGTTCTTGGAAAGGGTCAAATTCCCCCGTTGCCCCGTTGCTCTCAGTGTAAAGCTGCGTCAGTGCTCCCATCCAGGCGGCTGCTCTGTCCATCAGCCTGGTGCCCAGCTGCTCTGTGCTTGCACCGCTCTCCGCTGGAGGAGGACTACACACAGAGGTTGTTCTGAAAAAGCAACTGGACTGGACTGGGAGCAGAGGGGTCCTGTTCAAGGTGCAGATTTCAAAACACCTCTCCTTTCCAGCACAGCTTTGCAGAGAAGGATGAAGAGGCCAGGACAAGGATGCTGATCCACATGGGCAGATCAGGTGCTCTCGGACATCACCAAGGTCCTACAGGAGAGCTATGCCCTTCTGGGCTGATGCTCACAGCCCCCCAGCACTCCCTGTCCAGCAGAACCTGGTGTCTTAAGGTGATGTCTGCTAAGGGAAGCAGTGTCTCATTGCCCAGCCACTCACTGCAGTGTCTCGAGCCTGGAAAATGAAGAGAGGCCTTGGGCACCTTGGTCCCATGGAAACACCTCCAGGGCAGCGCCCTCCAGGGCAGCGTCAGAGCAGGCACCCAACACCCCCACCCCTTGTGCCACACCACCACTCTTATTGCCAGGGACCCCAAGAGCAGTGTCGTGGTTTAGCCCCAGTCGGCAATTAAGTACCACACAGCCGATCGCTCACCCTCCCCCCTCGGTGGGACGGGGGAGGGAATCGGAAGAGCAAAAGTAAGAAAACTTGTGGGTTGAGATAAGAACAGTTTAAGAACTGGAACAACAACAACAACAAATAATAATAATAAATTGTAATGAGAAGGAAAACAACTAGTGAGCAAGAGAGGAACAAAAGCCCAGGGAAATAAAAAACCAGTGACACAACCGCTCACCACACACCGACCAACGCCCAGCCAGTCCCCGAGCAGTGACCGCTACCCACCAGCCAACTCCCCCCAGTTTATGTACTGAGCATGACGTCATATGGTATGGAATAGCCCTTTGGCCAGTTTGGATCAACTATCCTGGCTGTGCCCCCTCCCAGTTTCTTGTGCACCTGGAGAGCAGGGAAGCAGCGTGTTATCACTATTATCCTCATCCTAAAATCCCCTTTCCTAAAATCAGGAAAGCCTTCTCCTTCCCCAGCAGAGCACAGCACCTCCCAGCTAGCAAAATCCCAGGGCGGTCGCTCTCAGCCCCTTGGCTCTGCAGAGGGAAGTGGCCACGTGTCAGGAGAGATGCAGCTCTGCTGTGCCAGAGCTCCGGCTGCAGAGGAGGCAACTCCTGCCCTGCACCACACAGCCCTGAGGGCAGAGGCTCTGCTGGGTGGGAGACGAGACCGGGGGTCTTGCTCAGAGGAAGGGGGCTGTGTTGGAGGGGATGACAGGCAGCTTGCCAAATTCTCCCTCCCGTGACATTGCTGCTTGCAGTTTCCTATAGCTCTCTGCCCACATGCCTGCTGCCTGGAGCTATCCCTGCCGGGAAATGTTTCTCTGCCCTCAATTTTTCCCTGTCAGGGATCACAGACCCCAGCACCAACTACTGTCTGCTCAGCCCTGACCTGAAGAAACCTCCCAGTTTCAGGCACTCTCAAGAGGAACTCCCAGTTTGCAGGCAGTAAGGAGCAGGTCAGACAAACCCTGATGAGGACAACAGAGGTGATGCTGGTGCTCTCTGGAGGTAGAGGAGTGGGTGAAAGCAGTTTCCTTGGCTCCTACCAGACCTACTGATCTCCCAGTGCAGCAGCTCAGGACTCTCAGTCTCCCTCTCCAAACACAGCAGCGCCTTTTCCTGTTTCCCTGCAACAGCAGGAAACGGAAAGCATAGACTCAGGAATGATCTCTACCTTTTAAGGTACCCCCTGCCTTGATCTTCCTCTGGAAAAGTCCCCTCTGAAATGCCCTGGGCAGCTCTGGCTGCACACCCTGCCTTCACCCCTTCACACTTGTCTAACAGGAGCCCCTGCACTGGCACTCCTCCGCACAGATCTCGGAGGCTGTAGGCTGTGATAGCTTTAGGAGAGCCTTCCAGGAACCGCAGCTGCATTGCCCTGCACCAAGAGACTTACCGTGTCAGGGGCTGTCACGATTGCTTCCCTTTGAGCTCTCCTCTGTCCTCCCACTCCAGACTGCCTTCAGTCTCTCTCTGCCCTACTCCTTTTCCCAGAGCCCTGCTGCGCTTTGCAGAGGAGTTGCCCCTTGGCAGAGCTGTCTCTCTGCAGTGCTGCCTGCTTACCACCAGCTCCCTCCCTCCCAGGAGCCTGTCTCAGCCCAGCAGTACAGGACCTGCCCAAGACCTCACTTCCTCTGCCCCCCACCCCACCCTGCCCTCCCTCCAGCTGTCCCTGGGGCTCTCCAGGAACCTCCTTGCAAAGACACTCAAGTAATCACCCATGGTGCCTGTCTCACCTCTGCAGAGACGTTTCTTTCCAGCAGTGCCCTTTCTCCTCTCAGAGACACACGTAGGTCTGAGAATCGCCCTTCCTTGTCCCAGCATTAGAGAGGACACCTGGACACTGGCAGGGAGGGATGTCCTTTGCCCATGCGCAGGGAAGGGAATCAGCTGAGTCCATGGAGGCATCTCATCCTGCATTTGCAGTCCTGGGGCTGGAAGGGACCTCAGCTCCCTCCCATGCCTGCCACAAACCCACAGGAGGTGAGATGCCTCCTGCTTCAGTAATGGTGCCTGTTAAAAACAGGCACCTGCACCCCTTGTCTATGGTCCCATGGTCAGTGATGGAGATGGAGACCAGGAGTTCACACACAAACACCTGGTGCGGGAAACATCTGGGGGCATCACCCTGCAGCCTGGTGAGGAAGCCCGCTGAAATGACGGCAATTGCCCACATTTAGGACATCACCACCTGTCCCTACCCACGCTGTTCAGGGCCGCCTCTAGAGGTGTTCACCTGACCAAACGCAGTTATGGGCCAGAGGGAGAGTGAAGTCTTTCTCTTTCTCCCCTCCTTTAGCTGCATTTACTAGCTGTCCGTTGTCTGTAACGAGAGCTGTCTCACACATCCCCACCTAGCCTAACCTAACGCAGGGCAGCTGCTCATTGAATGGCCAAATACAGGCCTGTAGTGCCATGCGAGAGGCCAAGGCTCTCCACCCAAACTGCCTGTGGCTGGCAGGGACAGCACAGGACCTACAGGAAAGCCATGTCCACCCAGAGCGGGTGCGTGACAGACACCCTAGATGGCATCTCAGATGAATTCGGTGCTTGGGTGAAAGTGACTGATTCCCACCCCTGCCTTGAGGCCAGATCTGTCCCATCTCTATCCAGAGATGCAAGGCACTGCATGAATAAGAAGCACATTGCACTGGGGTCTCCACTTGTGGGCCTACGTTCTCAGCTTCTTCTGGTTCTCCTCTCCCCCAGACTTTACTCTCCCTCTTGATGATACAGTCTTCTAAGAATCCTAGGAATTTAGAGTGTGACTAGATCAGGGGATGTCCACACCAAGGACACTTTCAGCAGCACCTTGTCCTTCCAGGAGATCAGTGCTTCTCTCCACCAAAGGCCCTGCAGGGCTGCAGAGACCCCCCACAGCAATGCCCTCTCCTGCCAGGGCTGCACAGCCCAGCCCTGTTTCTCTCTGACCTTGGGCACAGCAGGGATTGCTCTCTTCTCGAGCCCCTCATTTCTTTCTTACACCATCTGCCTTCCGCTCCAGCATGTCTCTGCCATGAAGCAAAGCTTTTGTGTACAAGGACTCTTGGGTGCTTGGTACCACTGTTCACCATGACAAGTCTGAGCATGGCCCTGGAGCCACAGCTCAGGGGCTGCAGCCCAGGTGTGCAACACTGTCCTCTGCCTGGGAACAGACAGGAGGAGCTGAACCCCCATGGTCTGTCACAAGCTGTGACATTGATGGAACAACTTCTGAGGCACAGGGGGACGCTCACACAGCTCGCGTGCTGCAATGGATGGATAAAGTTTCTTCACGAGACACAGGCTGGGAGCATCAGAAGAGGAAGACTTTCTGTGTGAAGGAGCTGCTTGGATGTATGGAGCTCCTTGCTGGGAGAGTCAGGAGGTTGGGTGAGCCCTTGAGGGTGAGGATCAGAGGAGGGGCCAGTCAGGGCGACCTGGTGGTGGGAGATCAAGAACCTGCAATCAAGGGGAGGAGGTGGACAAGGTCTTATTTAAGCAAGTTAAGGAAGTCTCCAGATGAGTGAGCTGGGGCTCTTTCTGGGGACGTTAATTGCCCTGACGTTCATTGGAGGGGGAACCCAGCACTGTCAAAATAGACCAAGGGGTTTGTGGAGGAGGTGGGAGCAATTTCTTAGGAAAGTCACCAGCTGCATCAACATAGATGATGCTCACCTGCATCAGGTCCTTGCAAACCATGAAGAGCTGGTCAGGGATGTGAAAAACCAGTGTCATCCTTGGCTGTGGTGACCATGAAAGAGGGGGGTCCAGCTCCTGAGCAGAATGAGGAAGGAGAGGAGCAGAGTGCAGGTGTCAGACCTCAGAGGGGAAGACTTGGGCGTATTCAGGAGGATTTTACTGGCGATCCCGTGGGCAGCAGTGAAGGGCAGCACAACTCAGTACAGCTTGTCTTTAATGACAGAATTGCCCACGAAGAGCAGTGGTGAGTGCATAGCTCACAAGAGCAGCTTGGGTGAAGAGGGAACTCATGAGGAAGCTCCATGGTTAATGGAAGCATCCAGGAGGTGGATGCAGAGACTCGCTTCATGTGGAGGAATTCAGAAATAGGAATGGCTTTAGGAACCCCACAGCTTCCCTAGAGATGACCCTTGCAAGGGAGTCCAAGGGGACCATTAAGGTGCTGCTGCTCCAGTAAGAGTAAAAAAATAAACACGGACAATGCGGGGCCACTTCTGAATTCAGGGAGAGTAGATGCAGAGAGGTCTGACATCCTCTGCGCCCTCTTGGTCTCAGTCTTTCCCAGCAAGGTCTTCAAGGCCTTTGTACCTGGCGGCAGAACCCAAGGACAACAACCAGCAGTGGAAGCGGGGTCGGGTCGGGGGTTACTTGAGCAAACTCAGCCCTGAACAGTCGAGGGCACCAGAGGGGCACCAGAAGATGAGCTGGGGAACTAGAGGCTGCTTAGCCCCAGTTCGGTTGAGAGTGTGTCCCTTAGCACGTCCTCTGGGATCACGAGTTAGGACAGTGCATTCTGCATGGTTGAATAAGTTGATGGGTATAGAAATGATGGGCTGGTTGGGCTTGGAGGGACGTTGAGTGTTGAAGAGTGTTGAAGGTTCCTGGAGCGTGTGGCAGATAACTTCCTGACGCAGCTGGTGAGTGAGCCAACTAGGGAAGGTGCCCCGCTCGAACTCTTGTTCACCAACAGAGAAGGACTGGTGAGTGATGTGATGGTTGGAGGCTGTCTTGGGCAGAGCGATCATGAAATGATAGAGTTTTTGATACGTGGAGAAGCGGCGAGGGGGGTCGGCAAAACTGCCACCTTAGACTTCCGGAGGGCGGACTTCAGCCTGTTTAGGAGACTGGTCGACAGAGTCCCCTGGGAGGCAGCTCTTATGGGCAAAGGGGTCCAGGAAGGCTGGACATTCTTTAAGGAGGAAGTCCTAAAGGCACAAGAGCGGGCTGTCCCCAGGTGCCGAAAGACGAGCCGGCGGGGAAGAAGACCGGCCTGGCTGACCAGAGAGCTCTGGCTCGAACTGAGGAGAAAGAGGAGAGTCTATGACCTCTGGAAGAAGGGGCGGGCAACTCAGGAGGACTACAAAGGTGTAGCGAGGCTGTGCAGGGAGAAAACTAGAAGGGCCAAAGCTGAGCTAGAGCTCAGTCTGGCTGCTGCTATAAAAGACAACAAAAAACACTTCTTCAAATACATTAGCAGCAAAAGGAGAGGTAAGGAGAATCTCCAGCCCCTAGTAGATGTGGGAGGAAACACAGTGACCAAGGATGAGGAAAAGGCTGAGGTACTTAATGCCTTCTTTGCCTCAGTCTTTATTAGCAGGGCCGAATGTTCTCTGGGTACCCAGCCCCTGGAGTTGGAAGATAGGGATGGGGACCAGACTGGAGCCCCCATGATCCAGGGGGAAATGGTGAGTGACCTGCTGCACCACTTAGACACTCACAAGTCTATGGGGCCTGATGAGATCCACCCGAGAGTGTTGAAGGAGCTGGCAGATGTGCTCACCAAGCCCCTTTCCATCATTTACCAGCAGTCCTGGCTAACTGGGGAAGTCCCTGCTGACTGGAGATTAGCGAATGTGACACCCATCTTCAAGAAGGGCCGGAAGGAGGACCCGGGGAACTACAGGCCTGTTAGCCTGACCTCGGTGCCGGGGAAGCTGATGGAGCAGATCATCCTGAGTGCTATCACACACCATGTAGAGAATAACCAGGGGATCAGGCCCAGCCAGCATGGGTTCAGGAAAGGCAGGTCCTGCTTGACCAACCTGATCTCCTTCTATGATAAGGTGACCCGCCTAGTGGATGAGGGGAAGTCTGTGGATGTTGTCTATCTAGACTTCAGTAAAGCCTTTGACACGGTTTCCCACGGCATTCTCCTGGAGAAACTGGCTGCTCATGGCTTGGACGGGTGTACTCTTCGCTGGGTAAAGAACTGGCTGGACGGCCGGGCCCAGAGAGTGGTGGTGAATGGAGTTTACTCCGGTTGGCGGCCGGTCACAAGCGGTGTTCCCCAGGGCTCGGTGTTGGGGCCAGTTCTGTTTAACATCTTTATCAATGATCTGGACGAAGGGATCGAGTGCACTCTCAGTAAGTTTGCAGACGACACCAAGTTGTGTGGGAGTGTTGATCTGCTGGAGGGTAGGCAGGCTCTGCAGAGGGACCTGGACAGGCTGGATCGATGGGCTGGGGTGAATTGTATGAGGTTTAACAAGGCCAAGTGCAAGGTCCTGCACTTGGGCCACAGCAACCCCATGCAACGCTACAGGCTTGGGGAAGAGTGGCTGGAAAGCTGCCTGGCAGAGAAGGACCTGGGGGTGTTGGTTGACATCCGCCTGAATATGAGCCAGCAGTGTGCCCAGGCGGCCAAGAAGGCCAATGGCATCCTGGCCTGCATCAAAAATAGCGTGGCCAGCAGGACTAGGGAAGTGATTGTGCCCCTGTACTCGGCACTGGTGAGGCCGCACCTCGAATACTGTGTTCAGTTTTGGGCCCCCCACTACAAGAGGGATATTGAGGTACTGGAGCGTGTACAGAGAAGGGCAACGAAGCTGGTGAAGGGTCTGGAGCAGAAGTCTTATGAGGAGCGGCTGAGGGAGCTGGGACTGTTTAGCCTGGAGAAAAGGAGGCTGAGGGGAGACCTCATCGCTCTCTACAACTACCTGAAAGGAGGTTGTAGAGAGGTGGGGGTCGGTCTCTTCTCCCAGGTAACAAGTGATAGGACAAGAGGAAATGGCCTCAAGTTGCGCCAGGGGAGGTTTAGACTGGATATTAGGAAATTTTTCTTCACCGAGAGGGTTATCAAGCATTGGAACAGACTGCCCAGGGAAGTGGTTGAGTCGCCATCCCTGGAGGTATTTAAAGGACGTTTGGATGAGGTACTTAGAAACATGGTGTAGTGGTGGTTTTTGGCAGTGTTAGGTTTATGGTTGGACTCGATGATCTTAAAGGTCTTTTCCAACCTATATGATTCTCTGATTCTGTGATTCTGTGAAATTAAATTGATCCTCGGCAAGTCAAAACGTCTTTGCCCGTGACAGTAATTGGTAACTGATCTCCTTTACTTTATCGTGATCCATGTGCTTTCTGATTTATTTTCTCCCTTTGCCCTGTTGAGTCAGCAGGAGTGAGTGAGCAGCTGGGTGGGTGCCTGGCTGCTGGCCAAGTTTAACCCAGCACAGGACCACATCAGGACGGCTGTGTCCACTGTGGGGCTCCACAGCACAAGGAAGACACTACACAGACTGGAGCGAGTCGTGCAGAGGCCAGAAGGATGGTTGAGTGCTGGAGCACATTATGGACAAGGAGAGGCTGAGAGAGCTGGGTTTTTGAGAAACTTTCAGAATAAAACACTGGAGCAAGGAAACAAGCCATTTGGTAGGATCTTGATCAATGGACATTTTCAATATTTGTTGAGACAAGGCCATGAGCACCTGATCTAGCTGGAGCTGTCTAAAATTGGGCTTGGCTGAGTGACCAGCTGTGGCAAGAGCTACGGGACTTGTGTGTAACAAGTGTCATTAGCAAACTGGTTCCCTTTTTATTAATAATGGCAGTGGAGTTGCATGGCACTGAGCCCCAGAGGAGGACAGAGGTGACCATGCAGCAAACGTCTCTCCTCAGGGCTGGGGTGTATGACCAGACACGGAAATGGCTAAAGTGTGGGACTCATCTGGGATAGTTTTCCCTGGACAACTTTCCCAGGCTGTCCTGGGAACATGGCACAGACTGGACCCCTCTCTTTTGCAGATTTGCCGCCTTGCTTCCTTCACCATGACACCTAATTGTGTACTGTGAGTACCCTGTTGTGTGCCCCCACCCTGCACACTCTCACAGCTTAGCTCTACACTGGTGCTTTCCTCTCCTGGACTCTTTCCATCCCCGCCAGCCTCTTCCCAGCTCTCACCACCATCCCTGCCCTCACACCAGCCAAGCCCAGCAGAGCAGCCCAACCTGGGCTGGTCCCACAGCAGCGCACTCTGCAAGGTGCTACAGAGCTCTGGGCACTAACCCCGTGGCCCCACCCTTCTGAAGGGCACAGCAGCTCTGGAGGGCAGAGAGGGGGGTTCAGTCTTCCCATCAGCCCCAGGGATAGTGCTGGCCCTGAGAGCATGAGGAAATGGAGGCTAGGCACTCTCTGGCTCTCCTGAATTCATATTGTACGTGATCCCCAGTCCTGACTGAATTTGCCCACTCTGCTGCTCCCACCAGCCCCACTCCCCAGGACAGCACAATAGTCCTCGTGCTGGGGTTCCTCAGGGGGCTCCTGCATCTCTCCAGTCTCCCCATCCCTCTGCCTGCTGAGTCCCCACTGACTCCCATGGCACTGCAGAGTCCTTGTTCATGGGTAAATTGATTTAGTGCTTTACTTTGGTGGACTTAACTGAAGGTGTTCCACCTTCTAACTCTCCATTCATTCCAAACCCAGGGCACGTGATGAGTCCCCAGCCTCTCTGCTCCTCACCCCTCCAAATTCATTTTTGAGACACTTGTATATGCTATCAGTCCTGTCATACATGAAGAAACCTAAGGAGACAATGGGGAGCTCATGGAGTGTGTCCCCGGCCACTGGACAACAAGAAGAGTGCTTTTAAATCCAGAACATTTGGTCCAGTGGAACTCAATGGTATCATGAGCTTAAGTCCCAAACCATTGAGAACACATGGAGAACAGACCCTTTTAAAGACCAATTCCTCAGCCATTTTCCTGGCAGCAACTTTGGAGGACAAGCCCAGCCTTCAGGCACTGCACCTGGGAGATGCGTTTTTATTCAAGAGCTGCTATTGGGCATCCCACATTTCACACAGTGTTGTGCAAGGGTCAGACACAACAGGATCAAACCTCAGGGCATGGAGTATAAACACAAAAAATTATCTATAAGCAGGATTATCACAAGAGGGAAAAGCAGACTCCTGGCCTAAGAGAAGTTCTGGGAAATGTGCAGAGAAATGAAGGCAGGTTATTGTCGGTGAAACAGCGTCCCTTGGGCCAGTTTCCATAGGGCATCCTTGAGCTCCTGGTTCCTCATGCTGTAGATGAGGGGGTTCACTGCTGGAGGCACCACCGAGTACAGAAATGACACGACTATGTCCAGGGATGGGGAGGAGATGGAGCGGGGCTTCAGGGAGGCAAATATGCCAGTGCTGACAAACAGGGAGACCACGGCCAGGTGAGGGAGGCACGTGGAAAAGGCTTTGTGCCGTCCTTGCTCAGAGGGGATCCTCAGCACGGTCCTGATGATCTGCACATAGGACACCACGATGAAAACAAAACATCCAAAGAATAAACAGGCACTAACAACAATAAGCCCAACTTCCCTGAGGTAGGCATCTGAGCAGGAGAGCTTGAGTATCTGGGGGATTTCACAGAAGAACTGGTCCAGGGCATTGCCCTTGCAGCATGGTATGAAAAATGTATTGGCAGTGTGCAGGACAGCATAGAGGACACCACAGCCCCAGACAGCTGCTGCCATGTGGACACAAGCTCTGCTGCCCAGGAGGCTCCCGTAGTGCAGGGGTTTGCAGATGGCAACGTAGCGGTCATAGGCCATGACTGTGAGAAGATAAAAATCTGCTGAAATGAAAAAGACAAACAGAAAGAACTGTGCAGCACATCCTGCATAGGAAATGGCCCTGGTGTCCCACAGGCAATTGGCCATGGCTTTGGGGAGAGTGGTGGAGATGGAGCCCAGGTCGAGGAGGGAGAGGTTGAGCAGGAAGAAGTACATGGGGGTGTGGAGGTGGTGGTCGCAGGTTACGGCGGCAATGATGAGTCTGTTGCCCATGAGGGCAGCCAGGTAGATGCCCAGGAAGAGCCAGAAGGTCAAGAGCTGCAGCTCCCGTGTGTCTGTGAATGCCAGGAGGAGGAACTCATTGATGGAGCTGCAGTTGGACATCTGCCTGTTCTGGGCATGGAAACTGCCAAAGGAGATAAAACAGAAAAATTTAGAGAAGCTTCTCTGAGCAAAATTCCATTCCTTCACTGTGAAATACCTAAGGGTGCTTCTCTTTCCTGGGGGACTGTTATGCATCTCCAAGGCTTCAGCTCTGGTTTGTGGTGGCTGAGTGTGCTGTGCAGAGCAGTGCCCTCTACCCATGGGCTCCTTAAGGGTCAGCCCTGCTTTACAGCAATGACACATGGAGGCAACAACACCCAGTGTGTTTGGAGGGAGGGGTCCTGGGGAGGGGATCCCTGGGCTGCACTATAGCAGAGGGTAAAAAGCTCAGAAGGACGCTTTCTTCCACAGAGGAAGGTGGGAGATGAGGTGCAGCATATGTGTCTCGTTACACTGTGTGTTAGTATTCAGAGACCCCCATCCCACCTCGGAAATGTTCTTGGAAAGGGTCAAATTCCCCTGTTGACTGTTGCTCTCAGTGTAAAGCTGCGTCAGTGCTCCCATCCAGGTGGCTGCTCTGTCCATCAGCCTGGTGCCCAGCTGCTCTGTGCTTGCACCGCTCTCCGCTGGAGGAGGACTACACACAGAGGTTGCTCTGAAAAAGCAACTGGACTGGACTGGGAACAGAGGGGTCCTGTTCAAGGTGCAGATTTCAAAACACCTCTCCTTTCCAGCACAGCTATGCCACGCAGGATGAAGAGGCCAGGACAAGGATGCTGATCCACATGGGCAGATCAGGTGCTCTCGGACATCACCAAGGTCCTACAGGAGAGCTATGCCCTTCTGGGCTGATGCTCACAGCCCCCCAGCACTCCCTGTCCAGCAGAACCTGGTGTCTTAAGGTGATGTCTGCTAAGGAAGCAGTGTCTCATTGCCCAGCCACTGACTGCAGTGTCTCGAGCCTGGAAAATGAAGAGAGACCTTGGACACCTTGGTCCCATGGGAACACCTCCAGGGCAGCGCCCTCCAGGGCAGCGTCAGAGCAGGCACCCAACACCCCCACCCCTTGTGCCACACCACCACTCTTATTGCCAGGGACCCCAAGAGCAGTGTCGTGGTTTAGCCCCAGTCGGCAATTAAGTACCACACAGCCGATTGCTCACCCTCCCCCCTCAGTGGAATGGGGGAGAGAATCGGAAGAGCAAAAGTAAGAAAACTTGTGGCTTGAGATAAGAACAGGTTAAGAATTGGAACAACAACAACAACAAATAATAATAAATTGTAATGAGAAGGAAAACAACTAGTGAGCAAGAGAGGAACAAAAGCCCAGGGAAATAAAAAACCAGTGACACAACTGCTCACCAACCACCAACCAATGCCCAGCCAGTCCCCGAGCAGTGATCGCTACCCCCGGCCAACTCCCCCCAGTTTATGTACTGAGCATGACGTCATATGGTATGGAATAGCCATTTGGCCAGTTTGGATCAACTATCCTGGCTGTGTCCCCTCCCAGTTTTTTGTGCACCTGGAGAGCAGGGAAGCAGCGTGTTATCACTATTATCCTCATCCTAAAATCCAGTTTCCTAAAATCAGGAAAGCCTTCTCCTTCCCCAGCAGAGCACAGCACCTCCCAGCTAGCAAAATCCCAGGGCAGTCGCTCTCAGCCCCTTGGCTCTGCAGAGGGAAGTGGCCACGTGTCAGGAGAGATGCAGCTCTGCTGTGCCAGAGCTCCGGCTGCAGAGGAGGCAACTCCTGCCCTGCACCACACAGCCCTGAGGGCAGAGGCTCTGCTGGGTGGGAGACGAGACCGGGGGTCTTGCTCAGAGGAAGGGGGCTGCGTTGGAGGGCATGACAGGCAGCTTGCCAAATTCTCCCTCCCGTGACATTGCTGCTTGCAGTTTCCTATAGCTCTCTGCCCACGTGCCTGCTGCCTGGAGCTATCCCTGCTGGGAAATGTTTCTCTGCCCTCAATTTTTCCCTGTCAGGGATCACAGACCCCAGCACCAACTACTGTCTGCTCAGCCCTGACCTGAAGAAACCTCCCAGTTTCAGGCACTCTCGAGAGGAACTCCCCGTTTGCAGGCAGTAAGGAGCAGGTCAGACAAACCCTGATGAGGACAACAGAGGTGATGCTGGTGCTCTCTGGAGGTAGAGGAGTGGGTGAAAGCAGTTTCCTTGGCTCCTACCAGACCTACTGATCTCCCAGTGCAGCAGCTCAGGACTCTCAGTCTCCCTCTCCAAACACAGCAGCGCCTTTTCCTGTTTCCCTGCAGCAGCAGGAAACGGAAAGCATAGACTCAGGAATGATCTCTACCTTTTAAGGTACCCCCTGCCTTGATCTTCCTCTGGAAAAGTCCCCTCTGAAATGCCCTGGGCAGCTCTGGCTGCACACCCTGCCTTCACCCCTTCACACTTGTCTAACAGGAGCCCCTGCACTGGCACTCCTCCGCACAGATCTCGGAGGCTGTAGGCTGTGATAGCTTTAGGAGAGCCTTCCAGGAACCGCAGCTGCATTGCCCTGCACCAAGAGACTTACCGTGTCAGGGGCTGTCACGATTCCTTCCCTTTGAGCTCTCCTCTGTCCTCCCACTCCAGACTGCCTTCAGGCTCTCTCTGCCCTACTCCTTTTCCCAGCGCCCTGCTGCGCTTTGCAGAGGAGCTGCCCCTTGGCAGAGCTGTCTCTCTGCAGTGCTGCCTGCTTACCACCAGCTCCCTCCCTCCCAGGAGCCTGTCTCAGCCCAGCAGTACAGGACCTGCCCAAGACCTCACTTCCTCTGCCCCCCACCCCACCCTGCCCTCCCTCCAGCTGTCCCTGGGGCTCTCCAGGAACCTACTTGCAAAGACACTCAAGTAATCACCCATGGTGCCTGTCTCACCTCTGCAGAGACGTTTCTTTCCAGCAGTGCCCTTTCTCCTCTGAGAGACACACGTAGGTCTGAGAATCGCCCTTCCTTGTCCCAGCATTAGAGAGGACACCTGGACACTGGCAGGGAGGGATGTCCTTTGCCCATGCGCAGGGAAGGCAATCAGCTGAGTCCATGGAGGCATCTCATCCTGCATTTGCAGTCCTGGGGCTGGAAGGGACCTCAGCTCCCTCCCATGCCTGCCACAAACCCACAGGAGGTGAGATGCCTCCTGCTTCAGTAATGGCGCCTGTTAAAAACAGGCACCTGCACCCCTTGTCTATGGTCCCATGGTCAGTGATGGAGATGGAGACCAGGAGTTCACACACAAACACCTGGTGCGGGAAACATCTGGGGGCATCATCCTGCAGCCTGGTGAGGAAGCCCGCTGAAATGACGGCAGATGCCCACATTTAGGACATCACCACCTGTCCCTACCCACGCTGTTCAGGGCCGCCTCTAGAGGTGTTCAGCTGACCAAATGGAGTTATGGGCCAGAGGGAGAGTGAAGTCTTTCTCTTTCTCCCCTCCTTTAGCTGCATTTACTAGCTGTCCGTTGTCTGTAACGAGAGCTGTCTCACACATCCCCACCTAGCCTAACCTAACGCAGGGCAGCTGCTCATTGAATGCCCAAATACAGGCCTGTAGTGCCATGCGAGAGGCCAAGGCTCTCCACCCAAACTGCCTGTGGCTGGCAGGGACAGCACAGGACCTACAGGAAAGCCATGTCCACCCAGAGCGGGTGCGTGACAGACACCCCAGGCGGCATCTCAGATGAATTCGGTGCGTGGGTGAAAGTGACTGATTCCCACCCCTGCCGTGAGGCCAGCTCTGTCCCATCTCTATCCAGAGATGCAAGGCACTGCATGAATAAGAAGCACATTGCACTGGGGTCTCCACTTGTGGGCCTACATTCTCAGCTTCTTCTGGTTCTCTTCTCCCCCATCCTTGACTTACCCTCTTGAAGATAAGGTCTTCAAAGAGTCTAAGGAGTTTAGAGTGTCACTAGATCACAGGATGTCCACACCCAAGGACACTTTCAGCAGCACCTTGTCCTTCCAGGACAGCAGTGCTTCTCTCCACCAAAGGCCCTGCAGGGCTGCAGAGACCCCCCCCACAGCAATGCCCTCTCCTGCCAGGGCTGCACAGCCCAGCCCTGTTTCTCTCTGACCTTGGGCACAGCAGGGATTGCTCTCTTCTCGAGCCCCTCATTTCTTTCTTACAACACCATCTGCCTTCCGCTCCAGCATGTCTCTGCCATGAAGCAAAGCTTTTGTGTACAAGGACTCTTGGGTGCTTGGTACCACTGTTCACCATGACAAGTCTGAGCATGGCCCTGGAGCCACAGCTCAGGGGCTGCAGCCCAGGTGTGCAACACTGTCCTCTGCCTGGGAACAGACAGGAGGAGCTGAACCCCCATGGTCTGTCACAAGCTGTGACATTGATGGAACAACTTCTGAGGCACAGGGGGACGCCTCACACAGCTCGCGTGCTGCAATGGATGGATAAAGGTTCTTCACGAGACACAGGCTGGGAGCATCAGAAGAGGAAGACTTTCTGTGTGAAGGAGCTGCTTGGATGTATGGAGCTCCTTGCTGGGAGAGTCAGGAGGTTGGGTGAGCCCTTGAGGGTGAGGATCAGAGGAGGGGCCAGGTAGGGCGACCTGGTGGTGGGAGATCAAGAACCTGCAATCAAGGGCAGGAGGTGGACAAGATCTTATTTAAGCAAGTCAAAGAAGTCTCCAGATGAGTGAGCTGGGGCTCTTTCTGGGGACGTTAATTGCCCTGACGTTCATTGGAGGGGGAACCCAGCACTGTCAAAAAAGACCAAGGGGTTTGTGGAGGAGGTGGGAGCAATTTCTTAGGAAAGTCACCAGCTGGATCAACATAGATGATGCTCACCTGCATCAGGTCCTTGCAAACCATGAAGAGCTGGTCAGGGATGTGAAAACCAGTGTCATCCTTGGCTGTGGTGACCATGAAAGAGGGGGGTCCAGCTCCTGAGCAGAATGAGGAAGGAGAGGAGCAGAGTGCAGGTGTCAGACCTCAGAGGGGAAGACTTGGGCCTGTTCAGGGGGATTTTAGTGGCGATCCCGTGGGCAGCAGTGAAGGGCAGGACAACTCAGTACAGCTTGTCTTTAATGACGGAATTGCCCACGAAGAGCAGTGGTGAGTGCATAGCTCACAAGAGCAGCTTGGGTGAAGAGGGAACTCATGAGGAAGCTCCATGGTTAATGGAAGCATCCAGGAGGTGGATGCAGAGACTCGCTTCATGTGGAGGAATTCAGAAATAGGAATGGCTTTAGGAACCCCACAGCTTCCCTAGAGATGACCCTTGCAAGGGAGTCCAAGGGGACCATTAAGGTGCTGCTGCTTCAGTAAGAGTAAAAAAATAAACACGGACAATGCGGGGCCACTTCTGAATTCAGGGAGAGTAGATGCAGAGAGGTCTGACATCCTCTGCGTCCTCTTGGTCTCAGTCTTTCCCAGCAAGGTCTTCAAGGCCTTTGTACCTGGCGGCAGAACCCAAGGACAACAACCAGCAGCGGAAGGGGGTCGGGTCAGGGGTTACTTGAGCAAACTCAGCCCTGAACAGTCGAGGGCACCAGAGGGGCTGCCTCCGCAGGTGATGAGAGAGCAGGCCAGTGTCACAGTGGTGTCATTCATCATCATCTCTGAAAGGTCAGGGAGATCAGGGGAACTTTCTGAAGACTGACGAAAAGCAAATGTTGCGAGCATCTTTCAAGAAGTCCCAGAAGATGAGCTGGGGAAGTAAAGGCTGCTTAGCCCCAGTTTGGTTGAGAGTGTGTCCCTGAGCACGTCCTCTGGGATCACGAGTTAGGACAGCGCATTCTGCATGGTTGACTAAGTTGATGGGTATAGGAATGATGGGCTGGTTGGGCTTGGAGGGACGTGGTGAACTGGAAACTAAGCAAATAGAAAAAGAAAATAAATATTAAAAAAATAAAGCAAAAGATAGCTCTTATTGCACTTTTCATATTTTAAACTTCCTTATGCTCTTACACTCCCTCTTGATTTCTTTCAAAATATTTGTCCTATGGTGGGGCAGGAGGGCCTGTTTGGTTTGCGTTTGGGTTTTTTTCTTTTCTTTTTCTGTTTGTTTTTTTTTTTTTTAAGAACAGTTTTGGCAATCAGGGTGGATTGAGTTGGAGGAGCACCGATGCCTGGTGTCCCCTCCCTCTGCAGTTTCAATGGGAGGGTCCCGGTCTCCCATGGCCCCTTGTGGTCACCACCAGTCCCTGGTGAGTCTGTCAGGCACACCAGGACCTCCTCAAGTGGCACTGGAGGCTTCTGGTCAGGAACTGAGCTCGGCCTGCAAAGATGAGGCAATTTTCTCCACATTTACATAGTGCGGGAACATTTTCATCAGCTGAAATGTTGCAATACTTTTAGTAGAGAAATCACGTTTTCCTGTGGTGCCATCATGAAACTTTCCCGGACGGGTGCTGCTCTCAGGAGAAGAAACCTTGATCTTCCCAGCACTTGCTTGACCACTACTCTCTCCACTATGGAGTCTAGTGAATCTCACGAATCTTTTAGGTATTTCCACATGTCCTGATTAAACTGAGCATTTCTCCCGTCATCTTCTCAGCAGACTCTCGGCACATATGTATTTTCCAGAGTCCTTCCAGTTTCCTCCTCCCGTTACTCTCCATTCACTCAGACCCCTCCCAAGTACCCAGGTGCTGCTTTGAGCTTCAGGCAGTTTCAAGCTGCTGCTCCTGTCGCCTGACCGTCTCTTTGGCCAACTCCTTCCTCGCCTTTCTCTCTGTCCTTTCCTACTAACCTCAGGGAAGATTTTCCACTCAAAAGTAGAAGTGGAATTGAATGGAGGCAACTTGAACTTGATAGACAGCTGAGGAATGTCATTTATTCTTTCCCGAACTACTCTTTTCCTTTTTAGTTGTGTTTTTGTTTTTGTTAATGAAGAGAAATGCTGTGGCTGTCTGCAGCCACTTCTCCAAAGAAAGCAGATGGGAATCGATGCTGAGACATTCAGCTCCAAACGGAGTGGGAAAAGCTTCGATTTTAACATGAGTGATGTAAGTCTGAGGTGAGCGGGCAGAGAAATGGCAGAGTGGGGGGTGATGGGGGTGGTGGGATGAAGAGTGTCTCTGCAGCGTCTGCCAGAAAGGGTCTTGCTTGTCCGTCGTATTCATACTTCATCATGAGAGACTCTGGATCAATATGAAGTGGAGATTGGTGATATTGTTTATTCTGTCAGCAGGAAAATAAAAGAAAAGTGGGAAAAGCATAACCCTTTTTCAAGTGTTATTTCGTCTTCAAATCTTGTCTTTTAGACTCTACTCCTGACATCTCTCTCATGAACCGCAGAAGAATGGAGGAATTAAAGGAAGCTGCAGAGAGCCATGGCGTGTTCGGGCATTTGCATTTCCCTGAGCCCTCTGACGCCAAGTTCCTGAACTGCAGGTACCGAAGGAAGATTGAAGAAGCTGCTGAAGAAGTGTTTAAAATTTGATTAAAATCTCCAAGGTTCTGAGGGTGTCAGTGGCCCCCTGAGGGCCATCACCGATGAAGCCATGAAGGGAAGCACGGGCGGCGGTACGCCTCCCTGGGGGCTGCCTTGGACTGCAAAGGGGTCAGCACTGGTTACAGGTGACAAAGGCACCGTGCAGGTGGCTCTGATGCCATTTTGTCACGGTTGAGCCCCAGTCGGCAGCTAAGCACCACCCAGCCGCTCGCTCACCCTCCCTCCCCGGTGGGATGGGGGAGAGAATCGGAAGGGCAAAACGAGGAAAAATCGTGGGTCAAGACGAGCGCAGTTCAATAATTGGGAAAAAGAAAATATATATATATTAATAATAATAATAATTTGTAATGAAAAGGCAAACATCAAAAGAGAGAGAGAGGAACAGAACCCAGGGGAAAAAAATAATAAGTGATGCAACCGCTCACCACCCACCGACCGACGCCCGGCCAGTCCCGAGCAGCGATCGCCACTCCCCGGCCAACGCCCCCCAGTTTCTATACTGAGCATGACGTCATATGGTATGGAATAGCCCTTTGGCCGGTTTGGATCAACTGTCCTGGCTGTGCCCCCTCCCAGTTTCTTGTGCACCCAGCAGAGCATGGGGAGCTGAAAAGTCCTTGACCAGTGTAAACACCGCTTAGCAACACCTAAAACATCAGCGTGTTACCAACATTATTCTCATACTCAAATCCAAAATACAGCACTACAGGAGCTACTAGGAAGAAGATTAACTCTATCCCAGCCGAAACCAGGACATACGTGAGCCCTTGGTGTGTCTCATCAAGAAGGACGGGCAAGCTCCCATCCCTGGGACGTGGAAGGGAGATCCTGCTCCTCATGCGTTGCTCAGGGCTCTTCATGGAGCAGTGCGATGTGGGGGTGTGCGATGACAAGAGCAGGACGACCCTTGGACTGCCTGAACTCTGTGGGGGATGAGGAGGCAACCAGGCCATGGGGCTGTAAGGCAATGGTGTCCCCTCATGGCTGTTGGTGGCAGTGACAGCATTGAGAGATGAGAGGACAGAGATCTTGGTTGTGGTGGGGAAGTCCCAGCCCCACCAAGGCCCTCCCTCATCCCCACCACAGGCTGGCCCATGCTCTCCCACGCCTGCGGCAGTTCTCCTGCAGACTTTGGCCACCCCGCTGCTTCCCCACCTCGCTCTGACCCTGGGATTTCCCAGGCTTTATGAATCTCTTTTTGCCCTCCCTGCCTTCTCCTTCTAACACAAAGCTGTGGTTTGCTGGGGATTTGCCAAACCTCTGAAGCCCTGAGAAACACGTCCAGCTTCTTTCAAAGCTACTGCTCCTCAATCACCTAAGATATCCCAGCACCATACTTTCTTATCATCGAATCATGGAATCGTAGACTCCTAGAATGGTTTGGGTTGGAAGGGACCTTTAAAGGTCCTCTAGTCCAACCCCTCCTGCAGTGAGCAGGGACACCTTCAGGTAGATCAGGTTGCTCAGAGCCCCGTCCAGCCTGACCTTGAGTGTTTCCAGGGATGGAGGATCTGCCACCTCTCTGGGCAACCTGGTTCATTGTTTCACCACCCTCATGGTAAAAAAATATCCTCCTTATATCCAGTCTGAATCTGCCCTCTTTAGTTGAAAACCATTACGCCTTGTCCTATCACCACAGGCCCTGCTAAAAAGTCTGTCCCAATCTTTCTTATAAGCCCCCATCTGAGTACTGAAATGCTGCAAGGAGGTCTCCCCGCAGCCTTTTCTCCGCCAGGCTGAACAACCCCTACTCTCTCAGCCTTTCCTCATAGCAGAGGTGTTCAAGCCCTCTGATCATTTCTGTGGCCATCCTCCGGACCCGCTCCAACAGGTCCATGTCTTTCCTGTGCTGAGGGCTCCAGAGCTGGACGCAGTACTCCAGGTCAGGTCTCACCGGAGCAGAGTAGAGGGGCAGAATCACCTCCCTCAACCTGCTGGCCACGCTTCTTTTGGTGCAGCCTAGGATATGGTTGGCCTTCTGGGCTGCGCGAGCACATTGCTGGCTCATGTCCAGCTTTTCATCCACCGGTACCCCCAAGTCCTTCTCTGAAGGGCAGTTTTCAATCCCTTCATCCCCCATCCTGTACGGAGAGTGGGGGTTGCCCAGGCCCGGGTGCAGGACCCTCATGAGGTTCACATGAGCCCACTTCTCAAGCTTGTCCACGTCCCTCTGGATGGCATCCCACCCCACGGGCATGTCAACCACACCACTCAGCTTGGTATCAGGTGCAAACTTGCTGAGGGTGCACTCAATCCCACTGTCTATGTCATTGATGAAGATATTAAACAGTAGTGCTCCCAATACGGACCCCTGAGGGACACCACTTGTCATCGGTCTCCGTCTGGACATTGAGCTGTTGACCACTATGCTCTGGACGTGACCATCCAACCAATTCCTCACCCACCAAACAGTCCACCCATCAAATCCATTTGTCGGTGTCTACAGAATGCCTTGAATGTCGATTTAAGTAGACGACTGTGGCTGAGCCATAGAAGAGCGTCACCACCCCGAGGTGTGAAGAGCAGGTGGAAAAGGCTTGGTGTCTGCCCTTAACTGAAGGTATTTTCAGAACTGGCCTGATACTTTTAATGTAAGAAAGAACTATTAAGGAGAAAGGAAGGATTGCAAATAGCAGGATGATGGTGTACAGCATCACTTGGTTCCAGGAAGTGTCTGCACAGGCCAGTTCCAGCAGAGGGGGGACATCACAGAAAAAGTGATGAAGGTCATGGGATGCACAGAAGGGCAAAGTGAACACCTGGTCGGTCTGTCCTACTTGCACTTGCACTGCTACGTGGGGTACGTGGTACCCCACGACCCCACCACCAGGCTGATGCAGAGACCCCTGCTCATGATGAGGGTATAGTGCAGGGGGGCACATGTGGCTTTGTAGCGGTCATAGGCCATAGGTCATAGGCCAGGGCAGCCAGGAGAAGGCATTTGATGCTGCCCAACAAAACCAGGAGATCCTGCCATCTTGCATCAGGAAACCCACCAGCTTTTTTGGAAGAGTGACTGACGCATAGCAGATCTCCAGCAAGGACAAGCTCCGCAGGAAGAAATCCATGGGGCCGTGGAGGCTTGAGTCCACTGTGGTGAGTGCAATCAGGCTGTTCCATGTGAGGACCACGACGTAGATGAGCAGGAATACTGGAGAGCACAGGCCCTGCAGGCTGGAGGGGTCAGAAAAAGTCCCCGAAGAACGAATCCAGATCCAACGGTGTGATTCTCCGTGCCTTTTCTTTGGGGCATTTTCCCTATACAGAACGATCCACACAACAGGCTCTTAGAGGATGCTGATGGCCCGTCCAGCATCACACATGCTTCAAGCCTAGAGAAAGACTACTAACATCAGCATAAACATGATTGCAGGAGTAGGCGAGCTTGACCTGCAGGCCATTCATCTGCATGACTCTTTGGAAATCTAACATGGGTTGCTTGCTGCAGCGAGGTTTGTAAAGAGAGGGGAGAACAGAATCCTTGAGCCTGAATGACTGGGGTTTGTCATATAGATAAAAGAAACTTGACTTCCTTTTTTAGAGGTGATTTGACTGAATAGAATCCCTGGCGATAGACGAGAAAAAAGGAAGAAAAGGGATAAATAGTAGCCCCTTTAAGAACAGCCTTGCTTATGTTCTTTGTCCAGATCTTGTAAGACCTGCATTTAATGTAAGACCATGAAGAAGAAATAGGTTGAAAAGGAGGGAAGGGATGCAAAAGGGGCAGACAAAGCAAGGCAAGGTTAGGCAAGGAGAGGCAATCAAAACAAAGCAAGGCAAGGCATGACTTGATTCTGAGGCCTTAGTGAGAGAGATTAATCCCAGCTCTCCTCACATGTAAGAGCTCATCCCCTGACGCTGTGTCCACACACAAAGATCCGGGAGAATATCTTCGATCCGAATCATTCATTTTTACATCATGATGAAGGGTGAATCCCATCAGAAGTAACACATCTGCCGATGAAACCACTGACACTGATGCATCCATGGGACATTTGAACTGCTTCCCAGTACCCTGCAAGCCCTCGCAGGAGCAGAGCAATGCTCTGGCTGCCTGGGGAATGGAGCCTTCCCTTTGCATTTCCCACCTTCCAGAGCATAAAGGCTTCTTGCTGGGCACACTTGAAGCATGGGAGCTACAAGCAAGCAGCACTGCAGTAGCAGGTTGCTTCTGATGAAGAAGAGACTCAGCTGAAAGATGTTTAAGAACCTCAGTTTGACAGATGGGGAAGGACTATCCTCTTCCAGGCAGAGGGCTGAGGATGCTGACTGTGTCTCTCCAGCTCTCGCTAACTCCCTTTGAGAAGTCTTCTTAAACTCTGATGTCTTAATGATGAGACCAGCAGGTCAGAAAACATGTGACAAAAGCATTTTGATTAGCCAAGTGAAAAACGCAGCGCAGTTTCCTCAAGAGAAAAATCTGAATTCACAAAAACATGTCACCCTGTGAAAGTGTGCACCCCCCCGCCCCGACACCTGCCCTTTGTGTCCCGTAACCCTGCTCAAGCGATAAGCACCAGTGGCAGTCGCAACGGATGCCTCTGGTCGTGATGGCTGCATCTGGCTCAAAGTGGACTCGGGAGACAGATAACACAATAGCCAAGGGCTATAGCCAAGGTCGGTAGGCAAATACGACTATGAGTCAATCATCTTAGCCCCATAAATATGGAGCAGCCCAAGAGCCCTTGGAGCTCTCCTGCACAACAGCAGGCTCCATGCCCAGATCTCCCCTTGAGCAGGGATGCCTCTCAAGGTTACTCCTCAGGAGGTTGAGAGATTCCTTGCTGCAACAGATCTTTGGGAAGTGACTAATAGCATGCTAAACTTTGCAATCTTAGCTAAGTGATATAAAGGATTGATTGCGGACATATATAATCCTTTAGACATAAACCGTTGACCAAGTCTGGGACTACGACTGGATCCAGCCGTACCTAGATCCTCTCTGAGGAGGAGTTTAGAAATAAAGGGGGTCATTTCTGAACCTCATGACTCAACGGGAGGGTCTCCCTGACAGTTTTGTCCCGTCTTCTATGCAGTAAATACTCAAGTGTACCTTGCCATCGAATGTTGTGAAACCACTGTCGCCTTTACCATTGAACCTTGTTAACTCACTGTTTTATATCAAGAAAGTGTATTTTTGCTTCTCTCTTAAGAATGAAGTGCATGACTCCATGTGCAACTATTGCTGGCAGATGGAGGGAGGTAATCCTTCACCTCCTGCCAGCACTGGCGAGGCCACATCTGGAGTGCTGTGGCCAGGGCTGGGCTTCCCAGTGCAACAAAGTGGTTGATCTACTAAAGCAAGTCCAGCAAAGGGCCACAAAGCTGGCTTAAGGGACTGCAGCATCTTTCACAGGAGGAAAGGCTGAGAGATGTGGGACTCTTCAGTCTGCAAAAAAAAGAAGGCTTGGAGGCATCTTATTGATGCATATACAATTCCATCTGAACCCAAGAAAAGACTTTTTGACTGTGAAGCACTGGAACAGGTTGCCCAGAGAGGTTGTGGAGTGTCCATCCCTGGAGAAATTCCAAACCCACCTAGACAACGTCCTGAGCAAGCTGCTCTAGCTGACCCTGCCTCAGCTGGGGGTTGAAGCAGATGATCTCCAGAGGCCCCCTCCAGTCTCAACAGTTCTGTTATTCTGTGAGCGTAAAGGAGGAAAGTAAGACAGAAAGAAATGAAGAACACAGAGCCTCGTACTGCAAATATGGTGGGATCCCATGGGGAGTACCCAAGCTGGAGCAGGGGAGAAGTGTGAGGAGGAAAGAGTGGCAGAGCTGTTCTTTAGTGACTGTTAACCCCCTCTTCACCATCCCCCCTGCTCCTCTTGGGCCTGGGGTCATTAGGTGAATTGGGAGCAATGGAGTAATTTGAGCCTGAGTGAAAGTGTGAGGAGAATGGTCTTTAATATTTTTGTCATTGTTTCTCACAATCCAAATCTTTTTGAATTGGCAATAAACTAAACTCATCCTCGGCAAGTCAACACGTCTTTGCCAGTGACAGTAATTGGTAACTGATCTCCTTTACTTTATCTTGACCCATGAGCTTTTCCGATTTATTTTCTGCCTTTGTCCTGTTGGGGTTGTCTGACAGCCGGGTGTGTGGCTGGCTGCTGGCCAAGGTTAATCCATCACAGGACGGCATCTGGACTGCTTCATCCACTTTGGAGCTCCCCAGCACAAGAAAGACCCTGACAGACTGGAGCAAGTCCTGCAGAGGCCAGAAGGACAGTGGAGACCTGGAGCACATTATGGACAAGGAGATGCTGAGAGGGATGCATTTTTGAGAAATTCCTCAGAATAAAAACTGGAGCAAGGACCCAGGCCAGTTGCTGCAATCTCAATCAATGGACTTTTTCAATATTTGTTGAGAAAAGCCATAAGCACCTGATGTAGCTGGAGCTGTCTGAGAAAAGGCTTGGCTGAGAGACCAGCAGTGGCAAGAGTTATGGGACTTGTGTGTAATAAATGTCAGTAGCAAACTGGTTCCCTTTTTATTAATACTGGTGGTGCAGTTGGGTATCAGTGAGCCCAGGAGGAGGACAGAGGTGACCATGCAGCTGAAGTCCCTCCTAAGGCCTGGGGTATATGACCAGACATGGAAATGGCCGGTGTGTGGGACTCATCTGGGATAGTGTTCCGAGGGGAACTTCCCTGAGGTGTCCAGGGAACATGGCACAGACTGGGCCCCCCTCTTTGGCACCTTTGGTACCTTGCTTCCTTCACCATGACACCTGACTCTGCACTGTGAGCACCCTGCTGGGTGCCCCCACCCTGCACACTCTCACACCTTAGCTCTACATTGGCCTTTTTTTCCTCTCCTGGGCTCCTTTGAGCCCAGCCCAGCCTCTCCCCAGCTCCCCCCACCTCCCCTGCCCTCTACAACAGCCCAGCCCAGCCCAGTCCAGCCCACTGGGGCAGCTCCGTGTAGGCTAGCCGCACGGCAAGTGCTACCCCAGGGTGCTGCAGAGCTCTGGCCATTCAACCACAGCCCCAGCCCCTCTGAAGGGCACAGCATCTCCTGGGAGGCAGAGTAGGGTCTCATCCTGCCCATCAGCCCCAGGGATGCTGCTTGCAATAACGACACAAGCAAACAGAGGCCAGTCACTCCCAGGCTCTCCTGCAGCCGTATTGTAGCTGATCCTCAACGCCAACTGCATTTGACCTCTTCTCTACCCCCACCAGCCCCACTACCCAGGACAGCACGAGAGCCCTGGGCCTCCTCATGAAGCTCCCGCATCTCTCCAGTCTCCCTTCCCTGTGCATGCTGGGTCCCCACTGACTCCCACGGAACTGCAGAGTCCTTCTTTTCAGATACATCAATTCAGTGGTTTACTTTTGGGGAACTTCACCTTTGAGGGTGTTTCAGCTTCTGAGTCTTCAGTCACTCCCAGCCCTGGGCACATTGCGAGTCCCCATCCTCTCCTGAACCCTCCAAATTCATTTTTGAGACAGACTACTATATGCCATCAGTCCTGTCATATGTGAAGCAGCCTGAGGAGGTAATTGGGAGCCCATGCACCATCTCCACTGCCACTGGACATCAACAAGAGAGCTTGTAAAACCAGAACTTTCAGTCCAATGGAACCCAATGGTAGCATGAGCTTAACCCCAATCACAGGGAGAACACAAGGAAAAAAACCTCCTTAAGACACCAATTCCTTGGACATTTTGTTGGCAGCACCTTTGGAGGAAGTGCCCAGCCTTCAAGCACTGCACATGGGAGAGGCCTTTTTATTGAAGATGCCTTTTTATTGCATTTGGACAGGCCACATCTGACATGGTGTTGTGCCAGGGTTAGACTCAACTAGATCAAACCTCAAGACAGAGAGGATAAGCCCAGCAAATTATCTTTAAGTAGGATGATCACAAGGGAGAAAAAGCAGACTCGTGGCCTAAGACAAACTCTGGGAAATGTGCAGAGAGAGAGAAGCAAGTTATTGTTGTTGAAACATCATCCCTTGGGCTAGTTTCCAGAGGGCATCCTTGAGCTCCTGGTTCCTCATGCTGTAGATGAGGGGGTTCACTGCTGGAGGCACCACCGAGTACAGAAATGACACCACCAGGTCCAGGGATGGGGAGGAGATGGAGGAGGGCTTCAGGTGGGCGAAGATGCCAGTGCTGACATACAGGGAGACCACAGCCAGGTGAGGGAGGCACGTGGAAAAGGCTTTGTGCCGTCCCTGCTCAGAGGGGATCCTCAGCACAGCCCTGAAGATCTGCACGTAGGACAGCACAATGAAAACAAAAAACGCAAATGCTAAACAGGCACTAACCACAAGAAGCCCAGCTTCGCTGAGATAGGAGTCTGAGCAGGAGAGCTTGAGGATATGGGGAACTGCACAGAAGAACTGGTCCACATCCCTGCCCTTGCAAAGAGGGACTGAAAATGTATTTGCAGTGTGCAGCACAGCATAGAGGACACCACAGCCCCAGACAGCTGCTGCCATGTGGACACAAGCTCTGCTGCCCAGGAGGGTCCCGTAGTGCAGGGGTTTGCAGATGGCCATGTAGCGGTCATAGGCCATGACAGTGAGAATAAAATACTCAGCTGACATCAAAAACAAAAAGAAAAAGAGTTGGACCACACACCCATGGTAGGAGATGGCCCTGGTGTCCCACAGGCAATTGGCCATGGCTTTGGGGAGAGTGGTGGAGATGGAGCCCAGGTCGAGGAGGGAGAGGTTGAGCAGGAAGAAGTACATGGGGGTGTGGAGGCGGTGCTCGCAGGCTATGGCTGTGATGATGAGGCCATTGCCCAGGAGGGCAGCCAGGTAGATGCCCAGGAAGAGCCAGAAGTGCAAGAGCTGCAACTGCCATGTGTGTGCAAACGCCAGGAGGAGGAACTTGGTGATGGAGCTGCTGTTGGACATCTCATCCCTGTGTTCATGAGGTACTGCCAAAGGAGGAAATGACACTCACAAGTTAGGACTGCTCTGAGAAAAACGCTTTCCATCCCCCCAACCACCACCCCAAGCACAGATTGTCCCTCCCCTTCCTTTCAGGACCTTCATACATCTCCCTGGCTGGCATTCTGGTTTGCGCTGGCCAAATGTGCCATTAGGAGCAGGGCTCTGCCCACGTGCTCCCAAGCAGTCATCCCTGCTGTATAGCTGCAGGCACCTGGGAAAGGGGGTGACAGCTCCTGAAATTCACTGTTTCCCTCAGATGTTAGCCACTAAAATGAAGAGGAGCTGCTCAGCATCTTCCAGCAGGGCAACCCCAGAGAAACTCCTGGATGTGCTAAAACTGTTGTGACCTGAGCAGAGACAGCTCCCACCTCAGCCCCACACACTGCACTGTCCACAGACCCACAGGTTCACACAGGCTGATGGGCTTTGCTCCCGTGGACACAACTGCATGGCAAGACCTGCAGCACTGGTGCGTGAGCTGCACCTGAACCCCCCTTGCTTCAGAGAGTGTGAGGGGCAGAATAAAGGCAGCATGGACAGGAGGGAAAGATGGAGAAATGCCCCAGTGCTGCTGCTGAGGGAGAACAGGGACAGACAAACAGAAGTCACAGAACTTGTGAGTTTCTCCTTCTTAGGATTTAGCTGCTAAGGATGTGACTCAACCAAAGTCCCTACAGCCTGGAGGGCAGAAGCTCTACTGGGTGGAAGAGGAGACCAGGGGCTGCTCTGCAGAAGCATCTGCACTGCAAAGGATGGCAGGGAGGCGCCCCAATTCCCTTCACACAGCACTTCTGGTCGCAGTTCTGCCTCAGCCCCTGCCCATGTCTCTGCTGCCTGGAGCTGTCCCTGCCAGGAGCTGTTTCCCCGTCCCCACGCCTCCTCCCTGCCACTCCTCACAGACCCCGTCCCACCTGAGGAGTGATCACCTCTGCCCTGCAGACACCTCCCAGCAGCAGGGCACTGCCCAGGGGCATCTCTGGGTGTGCAGGCTATGATGGGATCATCAGCTCAACCCTGAGGAGCCTGGAAAGGTGATGCTGGGGCTGTCTGCAAGCCATGGGGGTCTTCATTTTTATACACTCAAATGTATTCACCTCTAAGGGAAAAAAGATTTGAAGTTGAAGTGTCTCCTCCACAACCAAGAGAGGACTTTTCATGTCCAATTCCCCACCCACACAAACAAGAGTAGGAGACTGAAAGCACAGGCTCCTTCCCTTACAAACGGCCCTGCCTTGATGGGCTTCTATAAAAGCTGCTTCTGCCAATATCCTGTGGAGATCTGGAGCTGTGAGCAGCCCTGACCCATGCAGCACTCTCTCGACAGCAGAAGGACCCTGCCCTGCCAAAGGTTCTTTTTTCCACCCCCAGCTTCTGGCCGCAGCGCTGTGGGGAGCTCCCCAAGCAGGCTGAGCACTGACCCTGGCAGGTGGCAGAGCCCCTGCCCTGGCACACAGCCCCCTGGGGCACAGGGACCCTGCTCTGAAGGACAGCCCTGGGCACCCGTGCCTGCACACACGGCTGCACACCCCTGCAGCCGTCCCTGGGAGAAGGCAGCCATCATGCCCTGCCCCTCTGACAGTGCAGCAGGGAAACCCTGCTCTGCAACACCTCCTTCTCCTCTACACTGGAGAAACGGTGAGAGTCCTCTTGAAAGATCTCACAGTTTGTGGGATGTGCCAGCTTTAGGAGATCTTTCCAGGAACTGCAGCTCCGTTGCCCTGCACCCAGACACTTACCATGTCAAGGGCTGTGAAGATTTCTCCACCAGTGAGATGTCCTCTGTCCTCCCACTCCTGACTGTCTTTAACCCCTCTGCCTCGCTCCTCTCCCCTCGGCACCTGCAGGCAGTGTCCCCAGCCCTGCTGCTCTTTGCAGAGGAGCTGCTCCTGGGCAGAGCTCGCTCTCTGCAGCGCTGCCCGCTTGCCATGAGCTCCCTCCATGCCAGGAGCCCAGCCCAGCCCAGCAGCAGAGGACCAGCCCAAGGCATCTCTTTCTCTGCTCCCTCTGGGCTCCCTCCAGGTGTCCCTGGGGCTGCAGGGGAACCTGCTGTGAAACAGGCTGAAGGAACCACTGATGTTCCCTCCCTCAGCTGGCGAGAGACACTGATTTCTAGCAGGGTCATTTCACCTCTCAGGGACAGAGGTAGCTCCTATAATCACCTTTTCTTGTCCATCATTAGGGAGGACACCCCAACACTGACAGGGAGGAATCTTCTTTACCCCCAATGCTGAGGGAAGGGATGCAGCTGGGTCAGTCGAGGCATCTTACCCTGGGTTTCTATTTGGGCTGGAAGGTGACTCAACTCCCTCTCATGCCTGCCACAAACCCACAGGAGGTGGGATTCCTCTTGCCTCAGTTCAGATGTGCACAGAATAGCCACCTGCATGGGAGCTCCTTGTCTCAGCTCCCATGCTACTTAATTGAGATGGAAGGCAGGAGTGAGCTGTTCAGAGCCAAACACCTGGTGACATGTGAGGGCTCTGAACCATGTGAGGTGGTTGAAGGTATCTGCAGGTACCTGCAATCTCAAATGGAGCAGTTCATAGAGACAGCGCAACACCCTGGGGCATCCTCCTGGAAGCAGTTGGGCACTTCCTTTGGTCAACTGAATGACAATGACAATGACAATGACAATGACAATGACAATGACAATGACAATGACAATGACAGCTGTTGCCCAAATTAAGGGCAACGGAACATGTCCCTACTCATTCCGTTCAGGGCGGCCTATAGCGTTATTCATCTGACAGTATGGAGTCATGTGCCATAGGGAGAGCTCAGTCTCCCTCCATCACCTGCATTTACTAGATCTCCACTGACTACCTTGGCAGGTGGTTCATGTTCATCCCCACGCTGCATGACGGAATTCAGGGCAGATGTTCAATTTAATGTTCAAATCCAGGGCCATAGAGCCACATGAGGTGCCAGGGCTGTCGGGAACAGCACAGGACATACAGCTAAGCAGTTGCCATTCAGGGTGGGTGCATGACAGACACCCCAGATGGCATCGCAGAGAAGGAGATTTGGTGCCTGTGTGCCGCTGACTGATGCCTTCAGTCGGAGGCATCAGCCATCAGATGCCATCAGAGAGGCAAGGTCTGTCCCTTCTCTACCCAATAGCTGCAGGCATTGCGTGAACATTTGGGTTGCTGAGGGTTTCTTTTCCACTCTTCCCAGGGACAGGACTGTGTCCGTGAGACTCGTGTAGCAAAGCACCTGGTCTCTTACAGGTTCATTTCCAAGGAATCTTATCTGCCCCCCAGGATACAGCCACAGGCTGACTCCAAACTAGTGCTCCTTGTCCCTGGTTTCATTCCCTGGTGAAAGGCGGCCACTCTGCAGGCAGACAACTGCAGGCGTGTGCTGGTTTTGGCTGGGAGAGAGTTAATTTTCTTGATAGTGGCTGGTATGGGGCTATGGTTTGGATTTGTGCTGAAAACAGTGTTGATAACACACTGATGTTGTAGTTGTTGCTGCTCTGGTCAAGGACTTTTCAGCTTCCCATGCTCTGCCAGGTGCACAAGAAGTTGGGGGGGACACAGCCAAGACAGCTGATCCAAACTGACCAAAGGGCTATTCCAGACCATATGACGTCATGCTCAGTATATAAAGCTGGGGAAGAAGAAGGAAGGGGGGGACGTTCAAGGCGATGGCGTTTGTCTTCCCAAGTAACCATTACGCGTGATGGAGCCTGCTTTCCTGGAGATGGCTGAACACCTGCCTGCCCATGGGAAGTAGTGCATGAATTCCTTGCTTTGCTTTGTTTGCGTGCATGGCTTTTGCTTTACTTATTAAGCTGTCTTTAGCTCAACCCACGAGTTTTCTTACTTTTACTCTTCTGATTCTCTCCCCCATCCCACTAGGGGAGAGTGAGCGAGCGACTGTGTGGTGCGTAGTTGCTGGCTGGGGTTAAACCTCGACAAGGCGGCTCTCTCCCTTTGCTACAGGCTGTGCTGCCTGCGTCCTCGGACGGCTCCCTGGCCCAAAAGGTGCCAGCCCAAGTGCCAGGGGCTCCCTGGACCTGCGACACTTGCACTCTCCCCAGTCCCAGCAGGGCCTTGCTGCTCTGAGTGCTGTGGGCAGCCACGGGGCGCTCAGGAGGGGCAGCTGCACACCCCGCAGCACTGCCCGGGCCACGGCAGGAGCACCGGGGCTCCAGCGCCATTTCCCTGGGACCAGCCACCGGCCGAGCGCTGGATTGAATTGTCACACCGCAGCCTCGCCTTCCAGGACAAAGTCAGCTTTGCTTCCAAGCCTCCTCTAGCACCGCTCCTCCAGCTGGCCTCTGCCATTCAGAGGTGCAAAGTTACCTCACTGCTGAGCTCATGACGGGGTCAGGCCTCGGGAGCTGCCAGCCTGCCAAGCCTCACTTGCGCTTCCGCTGCCTTGACCCCACACCCCCGCCGGCCGCGCCCCCGGAGAGGAGGCCACGCCCCCTGCCCAGCAGAGGCTGCAGCCACGGTGCCACCTCGGGGTTACCAATGGGAACAACCGCCCCGGAACCAGTATCCCCACGCCGCCCTGGTACCAGCCCCCTGGTACCGCCATCTCTACCACATCCTGCTGCTGACAGCCCCGCCACCGGCGTCCCCACCGCCAGCTGGCACCGGCGTCCCCAGGAGCAGCATCCCCCCACCACGCTGCTACCATCACCCCCAGTACCCGCATCCCCCACCCCACTACGAGCAACCCTCACAAGTACCTCCCGGGGACCCGCACAAAGGGACACCCCAGGGGCTCCGTTATGAAAATCTCATTCCCTAACTATAGCACCAATTAGTCTTGAGAGTATGAAATTGGATCAGGTTCCTTAAGTTGGACAGTTTGATAGACATGTCGTTGACATTGTGTACTGCACAGTCATGGTTCAGTCAGCATGACTAAAGGACCCCAGCTCATTGCAAGGAGGAGATTGACAGCCCCCACCCTGAAGAAGAAAGGATACCCCTGGAGTACCCAGATCACGACAGCATCCCAGCCCCTCCAACACCTCTGTGAAACCCTCCCCTTATCTGGCATCAGAGAGAAGGAACTGCAGCAAGACCAACTCCAGGGACATCTAGATCAAGAAAGAAGCAAAGGCATGACACCACCATAGAATTAGAGTTGCTTTGCAAACCAGCAGCCTCTATGTGTGTGTTAAGTAGCGATTGGTCAAATCACATTGGACCTGAACGCTTGAAAGGCATAAGAACCATGTGTAAAACCGCATTTGGGGTGCCCCAGTTTGAATGGGACAGCTCATGCGTACACGAATGCACGAATTCCTCTTGCAATGCCATACTTTGCGGCCCAGCCTCTCTCCTCAGTGGGCATGGGTCAGTTGCCGAATTTTGGTGAGTGCTCCGCATCATGGCCGCATGGCACCAGTACTGGCACCAGTTTCACCACAGTTGGGAGCAGCAGTTGCCCTCCAGGGCACAGAGGGGAGGACAAAAACAACCCCAAAATGCCCCAACCCTCCCATCCCGACTATTGGGGCAGTATGGGGCAGCACACACGTGCTGGCATCGCAGTGCCACCGGTGCTGGCACCATCCCTACCCCTTGGACAGGAAATTCACCTCCCCCAAAAAATCATGCTTGGGATGGGAGACCATTGGGATAGGAAACCATCATCGGGATGGGAAATCATCCTTGGCATGGGAAACCATTGTGGGGATGGGAAATCAGCATTGAGGACAGGAAAGCATCAGCAGGATAGGAAATCATTGAGATGGGAAGTTGTTGTGGTATGAAAATCCAAACGATTGCAAGGCTGGCGGAAGCAGGCGCTGGTGAAATGATCGCCATGGGGACGGATCCCCCAGAATGCTGGTTGCTCCCAACAAACCCCGCCATGGGCAGGTACAACAGCAGGCTCCTGCTCCTCCTGGTGCTCCTGCCCTCCAGGTCGGCCTTGCCCACCAATATCTCACCCTGTCGCCCCTCTTTCCCGTGCAACAGGGCTGCCGAGTCCTTTATTCTCAGATTCTCATGTGTAATACGTCACTGTGCTCTGATGAGGCAAAACCTTAAATGCCTCTATGCAAACGCACGTAGCATGGGGAATAAACAAGAGGAGTTAGAGAGGTGCACACACCTGTAGGGCTATGACCTTATTGGCATCACAGAGACGCGGCGGGATGGCTCCTATGACTGGAGTGTTGGAATGGAAGGACAGTCAGGGGAGACGAGGAGGGGGTGTCACCCCCTATGTCAATGACCAGCTGGAGTGCATGGAGCTCATGGTTAGGGCTGTTCCAATCCTCCTGGATTTGACTGGATTTGCAAGGGACCTCAGGGATGTTGCAATATCATCACCCTCATGCCATGGCTTTCTGCGTGTGTCACTCTCATGTGGCATCCTGTTGCAATGCACAGCTTTTGCAGGCTGTGAGGAGGGCCCATTCTGTCTTAACAAGCAGTCGTCCACAATGAAACGCTGCACTTCAAGGATTTCAGGCCCTAGTGGCAACATGACCCCACTGTGAGGGTCTGGCTCTAGAGTTTCCATGCGTGGTGCTAACCCACATGCAGATGAGGAATTAAGGCCTGCAAGAATTATAGTAGCTATCATCAGAAATGACAGGTTGATGATGGAACTGTTCAAGTTGGAAGGGAGCTTGAGAGGTCTTTAGACCAACCTCCTGCTCACAACAGGGTCAACACTGAATTCACCCCAAGTTCCTCAGGACTTTGTCTAACAGAGCCCTGAAAACCTCTTCTGGGGGCTTTGTCGGACATCCTTGGTGAACTTGAATCTTGATCCAGGGAGCCCTCTCAGGAAGCTCAAGGTGCCTGTTGCTGTCAGGTAAGGATAGTCAGAGGAGACCTTGGCTTTTGGCAAGCTGCTGGCAAGTTCTAGCAGCTTCTAAGGAGCTTTGTCAGCTGTCCTTGATCAAAGGCTGCATTGCTGAGAGGCTGCTGAAGCCTGTCTGGCCCTTGGACTCTTACCCCCTGCTGTTCTTCCACACAAGCACCACTGACACTGTCCCAGGACACCTGGAAAGTATGAAGCCAGCCAGGACAGCCAGGTGATCAGGCCCATTCAGCATGGGTTTATGAACAGCAGGTGCTGCTTGCCTACCCTGTTCTCCTTCTATGACAAGGTGACCCCCTTAGTGGATGAAGGAAAGGCTGTGGATGTTGTCTACCTGGAACTTAGGAAAGCCTTTGACACCATTTCTCACAGCATTCTCCTGGAGAAACTGGCTGCTCATGGCTTGGACAGGTGTACTCTTTGCTGGGTTAAAAACTGGCTGGATGGCCAGGCCCAAAGAGTGGTGGTGAATGGAGTATAATCCAGGAGGTGGCCGGTCACAGGTGGTGTTCCCCAGGGCTCAGTACTGGGGACAGTTCTGTTTAATATCATTATCAATGATCTGGATGAGGGGATTGAGTGGACCTGCAGCAAGTTTGCAGATGACAACAGTTGGGCAGGAGCGTTGATCAGCTTGAGGGTAGGAAGGCTCTACAGAGGGATCTGGACAGGCTGGATTGATGGGCCAAGGCCAATTGTATTGTAAGAGGAAATGGCCTCAAGTTGCGCCAGGGGAGGTTTAGACTGGATATTAGGAAATTTTTCTTCACCGAGAGGGTTATCAAGCATTGGAACAGACTGCCCAGGGAAGTGGTTGAGTCGCCATCCCTGGAGGTATTTAAAGGACGTTTGGATGAGGTACTTAGAGACATGGTGTAGTGGTGGTTTTTGGCAGTGTTAGGTTTATGGTTGGACTCGATGATCTTAAAGGTCTTTTCCAACCTATATGATTCTGTGATTCTGTGATTCTGTATGAGGTTCAACAAGGCTCAGTGCTGGGTCCTGCACCTGGGTCACAACAAGCCCATGCAACTCTACAGGCTTGGGGGAGAGTGGCTGGAAAGCTGCCTGGCGGAAAAGGACCTGGGGGTGTTGGTTGACATCCGGCTGAATATGAGCCAGCAGTGTGCCCAGGCGGCCAAGAAGGCCAATAGCATCCTGGTTTGTATCAGAAATAGTGTGGCCAGCAGGACTAGGGAAGAGACTGTCCCCCCTGAACTCAGCACTGGTAAGGTTGTACCTCAAATGCTGGGTTCAGGTTTGGGCCCCTCACTGCAGGAAAGACATTGAGGTGCTGGAACATGTCCAAAGAAGGGCAACAAAGCTGGTGAAGGGTCTGGAGCACAAGTCTGATGAGGAGTGGCTGAGGGAACTGGGGTTGTTTAGTCTGGAGAAAAGGAGGCTGAGGGGAGAGCTTATCTCTCCCTACAACTACCTGAAAGGAGGTTGTAGTGATGGGGGTGTCTCAATCTCTTTTCTCAAGTAACAAGTGACAGGACAAGAGGAACTGGCCTCAGGTTGTTCCAGGGCAGGTTTAGATTGGATATTAGGAAAGATTTCTTCACTGAAAGAGGTATCAAGCACTGGAACAGGCTGCCCAGGGAAGTGGTTGAGTCACCATCCCTGGAAGTATTTAAAAGACATGTAGAGCTGGCACGTAGGGACTTGGTTTAGTGGTGCACTTGGCAGTGTTAGGTTAACAACTGCACTCGATGATCTTAAAGGTCTTTTCCAACCTAAATGATTCTATGATTCTATGAAAAAAGACAGAGGCAGAAGTAGAGAGGTAACATGTGCCAATATAAATACAGTAGTTCTTCTGAGCAATGTTTCTCCATTTGAAACATTGGTAAGAAAATTCACTGTGATAAGTGGTTGCATAAAACTCTTTACATAGAGAAGAGAGCATAATCAGCTTGCTGGTACATACCCTTGGTGCTGTTAATACAAAATGATGAAAAAGTAATGGAAATTCATAAAAATCTTAGCAATGCTGGAAACGAAGACTTTTTCAGATATTACATTCAGTTCTTTTCTGCAAAGGTTTCAAGTTTGTCCTAAAATCTGCATTGAGGGCTTGATTCAGTCATCCACACAGAGATGGCCACTGCTTCCAGGACGCACTTGCGTAGCTGAAGTGCCCATGTGGGAAATGTGTCCCAGGAGTTATGGGAGCCCTTCTGGAGCATGAGCTGGTGTGCAGGCAGAGTACGTCAGGGGTGGTGGAGGGCATGGCCTGCCTTCAGTGCTGCTGGGGTGGCTGAGCAGGGACCTCTCCAGCACAGCAGCATATTGTGTCCCCTTGGATGCTGGCTATGAGGTCACTTCTGACTGGCCAGCATTGTGGAGACAGATACTTGGAGGTCTTGAAAAACATTACAATCCCGCCTGACCCAAACAAGACAAAGCGTTTGGGGAGGATAAAGTAGCTGGGACAAGGGAGATGGGAGGTTTGGTGGAGGGAAGAGGACTTTGGCCAACAGACATGAAAGATCGTGAAGAGCAAAGATGAGTTCAGGTAATTTTGGTGCCACTGTGACAGTGATGTGAAAACATTCCTGTGAGGCCTTTACCGTATTTCTAACTAATAACCTTGAGTCCTAACCCTACCCCTACATTGCACCCTTTCACCTGACAGGAATCAACTACTCTAATCCCTAACCTCAGCCTTACCTCTAAACCAAAGCCAGAACCCAGAACCCCTCTTACTCTTACCCTATTGATCATCCTCATCCCTAGCCCTTATCCCTAGTATTCAAATGTTAGACTTCACCACAGCCCTCAGCCCAGCCCTGAAAAACCCCCTAACCCACAAAGCCAGCCCATACCCTAAACACGAACCAGGCACCCTCAGAAGAACACCAAACCCTCCCTCTAAGCCTTTGCCAATCCCTAAGCCTGACAGGCGAGCTCTATCCCCTAAGCCCTAACCTGAACACCTAACCCCCAAAGCCCTCCTTCCCGTGCTCTAAACCCCTCATCTTCATCCCCTCTCCTAACCCTAACTTAAGCTGTTTGGCCCCTTGAAGGCAGGGCAGGGATCGTGAGGTCCCAGAGCAGCCCCGTGGTGTTGGAAGAGGAGTGACGTTACATGCTCCTGACCAGCTCGTAGGCCACAAGGAGGAGATGGTGGGAATGCTATAATGAGGTCACATGTGCTTCAGGATCTCATGGGCCAGCAGGAGGCACAAGGCTGTGAAGGTGGCGGTGAGGTCACATCCATCTTTCTCTGGAGTTGATAGGCCAGCAGCAGGAACATGGCTGGGAAAGGGCTGTGAGGTCTCTTCTTTCTGCAGTAGCTGATAGGTCAGCCCTTGACTCAGGGTTGGGCTACATGCTCTTAGGCTCACATCTGCCAGTGTCTCTGACAGAGCAGCAAGAAGGCACCTGGCTGGCCCTAGGACTGTGGGAATCCCTTTCCCTAAGTACCTGGTAGGTCCATCCAGGAAGAGGCCTTGGGTATGGTTGTCACGACCCTTCTGCCCGAGTACCTGATGGGACAGCAGTACGCACAGGGTTTGGTTGTGTTTATCCGAGAAGCGGAAAGGCCAGCAGCAGGCAGGTGGCTTGGAAGAGCATGGTGAGGTGACTTCTGTCTAGTCAGCTGGTGCAGCAACTCTTGCAGATCCCGTCTGTAGAAGGGTCAGCCCCTTTTGCTCCTGTGATCACTTGCAGTGTGTCCTTAGAAGGAAAAAAATCCAAGTCACCATTTCTACTGCCCCCAAAAGAGGCTGTTCACATGTGAATTTGCTGTGGCAGGTTTAGAGATAGCTAAGGACATGCAGTTGGCCTCATCCCTGCTATCAGGTGGGAGCTTCCTGCAGACTTCTCACTACAATCAAATTTATTCTGCAACCCAGCTTGACTGTCATCTGCACAACACAGCCTGAAGGCCAGGCTGTACATAGGGCACAGCACAGCACAGGCCTGGGTCTACTCAGGTTTACTGTTATGTGCATCACTAACTTCTTGGAGTACAATGGTCTTCTGGTCAGGACCACGGAGCTGCCCGAGGAAGGCTGGGAAGAGGATGGGTTGTCCTCTAGGCAGCTGGAGGAAGGGACACAATTTTGGGCCCTGGTAATCACTGGGGACTTTGAAGACCATGGACCTCTGCTAGAAGACCTCAGTTACAGGGAAGGTGGCAGGTGATCCCTGACCCGGCATGGTGACAGTGCTCTCCTGGATATGTTTTTCACGAGAAGACAAGGCAGGAGTGGTGGAAGATGTGGAGGGTAGCTCTGGCTGCAGTGTGAGTGAGGTGGTGTAGTAGAAAACCCTGAGGGAAGTGAGCAAGACAAATTGTAGCAGGGCTGAGTAGAGAGGAAGGATCACCTCTATCAGCCCTTTGGCAGTGCTCTTCCTAATGCAGCCCAGGATGCCGTTGTCCGCCTTTTGTGCAAAGGTGCAATGCTAGGAGAAGAGAAGGCTTCCACAAATCTGAAGGCACCAGAGGCACCACAAATCTGGTGGGCCATCTGTACGAACACATTAAAAGCTGTCCAAACAGAGCTTCACTCCAGGGGGACCTTGAGAAACTCTCAGATTTGGCAATAGAAGCCTCATGAAGTTTTACAAGGAGAATGTGTGAGTCCTTTCTTGGGGGCAGAATAATCCCAAACATGAGGGCAGGCTGGGACCTGAACAGCTCAGCAGTGACCCTGAGGAGAAGGGCCTGGCCTCCCAAGGGATGCCATATGAGCCAGTGGCCCATGCTCAAAGTTAATGAGGCCACCTGCAGATAGGGCTGCATTAGGAGGAGCGTGGCCACCCAGGCAAGAGAGTTATCATCATCCCCCTCGCCTCAGCACTGGTGTAGCCACATCTGGAATAGTGTGTCTAGGTGTGGGGCTCCTGAGTGTGGAGGAATGAGGAGGAATTGGAGCGGTTCTAGAGAAGATCTGCCAGGATGGGTTTTGGGGCCTCTGTGGAGAAGATGAGAGACCTGGGCTTCTTTGCCTGGTGAAGTGGAGGCTCAGGGCTCTATAGTAGTAGCCTGCAACTAGTTGAAGGGTGCTTTCCAAGATAAGGGAGCTTTTCTTGGTAGTGGGAAGAGAAGGAAACCTCCACAAAGCGCAGCCTGGAAGGTTAAGAGCGGATGTGAGAAAAAAGAAGCCTCACTCAAAGAGTATCCTTGTGGTGTAAGGGGTCACCAGAGGGAGTCTGGATCAGCCCATGGCTTTGTGTTTCAAGGAAAAGGCAGTGAGGGTGGAGAGACATCAGTGAAGGTATAGAAATGCTGGGGTGACAGCTAGGTGGGAAAGCAAGTTGGGTGTCTACAGCCTGAAGGGAAAGACGTGCAGGCATGGGACAGCATAGGACAGCCTGCAGCAGAGATGACTAAGGGCTCTGTCAAAGCTGAAAGGCTCAACAGGACCAAGGGCTTTGGCCCCTTGGCTAAGGCAGTTGCCTCTACCACTGAGACCTACAAGGATAAACTCTCTTTTGAGGCTCTGGACCTTGTTTTGTCCTTGCCCCTTCTTTGGGAGGCTGGGAGGCATCATAGAATTCTCCTACACTTGGCGTTGCTCACTCTCACACCCCACTGCCCCCAGGAAGAGCCCTGAGCCATGTGTGAGGGACAGGGTCTGCCTTCCCAGGGCCTGGGGGTCAGGGCTTGGCCTTTCTGCTTCCTAAAATAAACCAAGGCTTTCCTCAGCATTACAGCTGCCTGCACAGTGCCTGTGCCTACCTGCAATCATGGCCTCCAGTTCTCTGCTCTAACAAGGCCATGGGGAGGCTTTGTCAGTAATGGCCCTCAGTGGGGCCCATTAATGCTTCAAGGTACTTTGAGTTTTGCTTCTGACTTCTTGAGCAGTTTGTTCAATCTTCCCTCAGGATCGGAGGTCCATGGGCTCAGCACCAAATGCACCATGGGGCTCATTAAAATACAGAAAGCCCTAACGAGCCACGTCTCTTCCTGTAATTCTCTTCAAGTCTCCACGACTTGTACAGCTAATTAGAGAGGTTTCATAGAGTAGCTAAGGAGGAAGATTTCAAAGTGCATCTAATAAATTTTTTTTTTTTTTAAAGGATACTTTTTATCAGTTTCAATTTAGAGAAGAGGTGATAGGAGCATTCTCCAAGTGATATTGATGCAGGGTGTCTCCTCAGGAGGTCTGGACAGGTAGGAAAAGCAGTCCCTTGAGGTCTCACACTGTATGGAGAACTTTGCTCCTCACCTCCCAAAGTTCACCATTTCTGACATTGGCTATATGGGAATTACATCCCTGTTCCTTGCATCAAACTTCTCCAGTGATCTCTGCAGCTGGATGTTACAGCTCCATTGCAGCATTTCCCACATTCTCTCCTTCGAGAACTGGCTGCACACAGGCACAGAAGACATTTTCCTATTCGTAAGGAAAGAAAATTAAAGCATGACCAGTTTTCATAAATATCAATATACACTCTCTAACCACATGCTAAGTATAAGCTGCCTCTAATGAGGTCGCCTCTCCACAAGGGACAATCTTATCACAAATATCTTAGAGAGAGATAGAAAAAGATAGATATGAGCATAACTAAAGTGTTGGCTAAAGAGACCATTAGACTAGTGAAAGGCAGGCAAGCTCTTAACTCCTTGAAGCTTAAAGCAGTTGCATAAGTGAGAGGTATCTGAATGAACAAAGATTAAGGGGAGGAGAAAAATGGAGAACAATGGAAAGGGCCTTTGTATGGACAGTCTGCATCGGCAAAGATGACATTACAAATGGTCATTGGATCAGGACAGGTGAAAGTATATGAAAGAGTAGAGAAACTAAATACACGGTGTAACAAGCAGAGGAGTGGTCATGAAGTTACAGGGCAAGATCAATATTTCTTTGAGTATTCCTTTTCAAAGGACATGGAATTGGTCAAGGTGTCTTCTGGATGAGGAGAAACCACTGTTGCACTCATCTTTGAATACGGCCAAAAGTGCAACCCAGGGAACCACAGGCTGTACAGCCTCGCTTGGGTGATCCATTGAATGACTCCTCGTGGGTGACATTCCTGGGCACGTGAAAGAGAAGAGCATGAGCATGGACTTTGCAAGGGTAAATCATGCCTCGCCAACCTGATTGGTTTCATGATGAAGGAACTCCATTTGTGTACGACGGGAGAACAGTGGATGGCATTTACCTCTGCTGCAGCAAGACTTCTGGCATGGTCTCCCTCAATATTCTTGTACCCATCTTAGGCCATTACAGTCTGGAGGGATAGACAAGCAGTTGAGCAAAACACCAGTTGGATGATGGGGCTGAGGGAGCTGTGGTGAAGGGGTCATACCCTAGCTGGAGGCCACTGGGACATAGTGGGGCATTGTGGGGCAGCACAGAGGACTCTCCTGGGCCCTTTGCAGTTTAACACCTGTATCCATGACCCGGAGGAGGCAAGGCTCAGCAAGTTTGTCGAGGGCACTAAATTGGGAGGACGATTCCTGTGCCTTGGGATTGCCTTCAGGAGAAACCTGACAGGCAGAAGCACTGTCCTGTCAGGACCTTCATGAAATAGAAGGACAATGGCCAGATCCTGTGCCTGGGATAGACTAAGACTCTGCAGTGGCAGGGTCTGGGCGCTGCCTTACTGGGGAGCAGCTCTGGGGAAAAGGCACTGGAGGTGTTGGGGAAGGCAGAACACGTTCAGGCAGTGATCCACACGATCCAGTGCCACCTGGTGGCAAAGGCGGCCAGCAGTGTCCTGGAGTGTATAAAGAGGACCCTGGCCAAAGGAGTGAGGGAAGTGATTGTCTCCCCCTGCTCATCACTTCTTAGAGCAGCAATACACTACTGTGTCCATTTCTGCACCCCCAGTTCAGGTGTACTGGGTCTGGCTGGGAAGGGGTTAACTTCTTTTGTAGCAGCCCCCATGGTGCCATGTTTTGCATTTGTGCCTACAACAGTGTTGGTAACACAGCCGTGTTTTGGCTATTTCTGAGGAGCGTTTGCACAGCGTCAAGGTCTTCTCAGGTTCTCACTCTGCTCCCTCCCAGTGAGTAGGCTGGGGGTGGGCAAGAAGTTGATGGGGGGAAACAGCCAGGACAGCTGACCCCAAGTGACCAGAGGGATATTCCATACCATATGACGTCATGCTCAGCAATAAAAGCTGGAGGAGAGGAAGAAGGAGGTGGAGTTTTTTGTCGTTCAAGGTGTCTGTTGCTGGGAGACTGCCTGGGCATCAGTCTGCTGGTGGGAGGTGGTAACTGATCACCTATGCGTTACCAGTTGGTTTTGGTTTATGTTTGTATTTATCTTTTTGTCCCTCTATTATCTATTTTTATCTCAACCTACAAACTGTGCAACAACTCCTTGCAGCAGCATGGGTAGAGACATGGCTGTCTGAGTAGTGGCCAGAGGAGAAGGGCCTGGGCACCAGGACGATGCCATATGAGCCACTGGGCCTCACATTTCAAATGGAGAGTGGAGAAACTGGAGAGGGTCCAGAGGAGGTCTGCCAAGGTGGAGCTAGGGGCCTAAAGCATGAGTTGTGAGGAGAGTCTGAGGGAACTGGGCCTCTCTAGCCTGCTGAAGGAGGCATGGGGCAACCTAGTAAGAGCCTACACCTACCTGGAGAGATGATGGAGCCAAGCTCTGTTCTGCAGTGGCTGATGATATGACAGAGGCAACAGCCACAAAATGCCTCTTGGGAGCTTTTGGCTGAGCCTTAGGAAAAAAAAAATGGACTAGCAGGAGCATTGCTGTGATCTCCACCTTTGGAGCTCTTCCTTGATCTGGAAAGTCACAGCCAGCCTGGAGGATGGGCAGGAGACCCCCAGCAGTCTCTTTCCCAGCATCCCTTCCAGGACCCTGTGCCTTGCCACGCACCGTGCGAGAAGAGATAAATCTGGAGGTGAGGGTCTCTACGTCATATGCACATAGGACAATTCAGGGGAGGAAGGGAGCTCAGGTGATCTCTAGTACAATGCCCAGCTCCAAGCAGGGCCAGCTCTGAGGTCAGACATGGTTGCTCAGTAAATGTCAGCATCTCTAGAGAGAGTTTACACATGAACCAGGCATCTAGGCCACCAGAACAGAAATGGAGATGAGGCATTTGACCAGCTCCCTCAACACAGCTATCAGTACACCATGCCTCCTGAGATTCCTGGGAACATCCACCTTCCTGTCCAGAAGAGTGGGTTCCTTCTGCAAGTTTCCTGGCATATCTCCAGACCATGGGGTGCTTTAGGCTGGAAACAGAATTGAAATAAATCCTCTGACTTGGGTACGATCAACTTGATTGCTAAAAGAGGGGAAGGTGGAGAGATCTCAGCATTTCTGGGTTCCTGCCGAAGATTTAAGGCCTCCAAGAAAAGAGCTGAAGACAACAGTTTTGAACTAGTATAGCCTTTAGATCATTTCACACGTGAGAGCTCTGCTCCCCCATTGCAATCACTGGCACCCAGAAACCTCACCTGCTTTTCCTTCCTCTCCTCCCTAAACCTGACCAAGCGATGGGAAGAAAGGCAGCAGAAAGGCCCTAGGCCTCTGTGAATCAGCTGGGGTCTGGCACTTGGAGGGCCATGGTGTCATTCCATTGTACCCCCCGTAAAGAATCAAGCTGGGGAGTGACTCTGCAAGTGCAAATCAACAGGGTCCATGCACAAGCAAGGCTGTGTCTATGGCTCTGTCTGGAGAGCAGTGCCCATACAGCTGGGTCTGAATCAAGCTGGATCTTAAGCTCAGCCCTGGGCTTCAATGGTCTCCTGGGCCCATGGACAGAGATGCAGGTGGAGGCCCCAGCTGATGCTCAGGGCCATGAAGGCCTATGGGTGCTCTCAGGGCCCTGACACTGCCATATGAAACCCCACCTGCCAGTGCCCTCAATAGGCCAAATTCTCATTCCCTGATGTCCAGGGTCTGCTCTCTGCTACTCTCCTTCCCCATGTCCCTGCGGATCGGGGAGACCACAATTTCATGGTTGCTACGGCCAAGGCTGACACTGGTCTTCCCATCCCTGACCAGCTCTTCCTCCTTTGGGAGTTCCAGATCCAGGTGAGCGGAAAAATGGGTGGTCTATTTAGAAGCTGAACCACACACAAGCCACCATCTAACTTGTTATGTGTCCCATAGCAACCCTCCATACATCTGAGCTCGCTTGACATCACACAAGGCATCACCCACTTCTCATCTTCTCTGTCAGTCTCTTCTAAAGATGTCTATCTCCTTTACCACAAAAGCTGTGGGAGCTGTCCTTCCCCACCTCAGCTCTTATTCCACTCATGGCACAGCTCTCTGAGGGCACATGGGGCTCCTGCCCTCTGTGCCCCAGGCTGTGGCCTTTGGTGCCCATTTGGGCTGCAGCAGCTCAGACGTGGCACCAGGGCCAAGGGCAGACTTGTCACATGGAAACCTGGTACCCAGAGATGGGATCCCTTGTGTGGAAAGGCTTTGCTTCCCAGCAGAGCCATGCTGGAGTGGAGCTCAGGTGTCAACATACTGAGGAACGAGGTTCCCACAAAAAGAGCAAAAGCTGCAGTCCCCAAGGCCAGAGAGAAACAGGCCTGGGTGTGCAGCCCTGGCAGGAGAGGGCTTTGCTGTCCCAGGTGACCCTGCAGCACTGTGGGGCCTGTGACAGGTGAAGCCGATCTCCACGAAGGACAAGGTGCTGCTGAGAAAGTCCCTGGGGGAGGACAGCCTGTGATCCAGCCCCACTGTGGGTATCATACTGGGGGCTGACCGGTGTGCTGGATTTGGCTGGGGTAGAGTTACTTTTCTTCACAGTAGCTAGGATGGGGCTATGGTTTGGGTTTGTGCTAGAAACAGTGTTGATAGTATAGGGATGTGTTTGTTATTGCTGAGCAGTGCTTACACAGAGTCAAGGGCTTTTCTGCTTCTCACCCCACCCCTCCAATAAGTAGGTTGTGGGATCTCAAGAAGTTGCCAGGGGACACAGCCGGGACAGCTGACCCCAACTGACCAAAGGGATACTCCAGACCACGTAACATCACGCTCAGCAATTAAAAGCTGGGGGAAGAAGAAGGAAGGGGGGAACTTTCGGAGTGATGGCATTTGTCTTCCCAAGTAACCATTAGGTGTGATGGAGCCCTGCTTTCCTGGAGATGGCTGAACAGCTGCCTGCCCACGGGAAGGAGTGAATGAATTCCCTGTTCTGCTTTAGTTGAGTGCACAGGTTTTGCTTTACTTATTAAACTGTCTTCATCTCAAGCCATGAGTTTTCTCTACTTTTATTCTTCTGATTCTCTCCCCCATCCAACCAGGGGGGAGTGAGCGAGCGGCTGTGTGGTGCTTACTTGCCAGCTGGCGTTAAAACGTGACAACTGGCTAGACAGCAGCTCTGCAGAGAAACCCTTGGATCCAAGAGGACAACAAGCTGAGCATGAGCAAACAGTGCACTCTTGCAGAAAAGGCCAACAGCCTCCTATGTTACATTAAATAAAGCATTCCTGACGGGTGGAGGGAAGTGATCCTTCCCCTCTTCTCAGCGCCGCTGAGGCCACATCTGGAGCTCTGTGTCCAGTGCTGGGCTTCCCAGTGCACGAAAGTTGTTGACCTGCTAAGGCAAGTCTAGGAAAGGGCCACAAAGCTGGCTTAAGGGACTGCAGCATCTTTCATAGGAGGAAAGGCTCAGAGATATAGAACTGTTCAATCTGGAGAAGAAAAGGTTTGGAAGGATCTTATTAATGTATATAAAATTCCATCTGAAACCAGGAAAACACTTTTTGGCTGTGAAGGTGGTCAAACACCGGAAAAGGTTGCCTACAGAGTTTGTGGAGTCTCCATAAATGCACATATTCCAAAGCGACCTAGACAACGTGCTGAGCAACCTGCTCTAGCTGAACCTGCCTCAGCTGGGGTGCTGAACAAGATGGTTTCTACAGGTCCCTTCCAATCTCAACATTTCTGTGATTCTGTGAGTGTAAAGGAGAAAAGTAAGACAGAAAGAATTGAACAACACATCGCCTTGATCACAAATATGGTGGGATCCCATGGAGAGGACCAACACTGGAGCAGGGGAGAAGTGTGAGGAGGAAGAAGCGGCAGAGATGTTCTGTACTGACTGTTAACCCCCTCTTCACCATCCCCTCTGCTCCTCTTGGGACTGGGGTCATTAGATGACTTGGGAGCAATGGAGGAATTTGAGCCTGGGAGATAGTATGAGGAGAAGGGTCTTTCATATTTTTGTCATTGTTTCTCACAATCCAAATATTTTTTAATTGGTATCAAATTAAATTGATCCTCGGCAAGTCAACACGTCTTTGCCCGTGACAGTAATTGGTAACTGATCTCCTTTACTTTATCGTGATCCATGTGCTTTCTGATTTATTTTCTCCCTTTGTCCTGTTGAGTCAGCAGGAGTGAGTGAGCAGCTGGGTGGGTGCCTGGCTGCTGGCCAAGTTTAACCCAGCACAGGACCACATCAGGACGGCTGTGTCCACTGTGGGGCTCCACAGCACAAGGAAGACACTACACAGACTGGAGCGAGTCCTGCAGAGGCCAGAAGGATGGTTGAGTGCTGGAGCACGTTATGAACAAGGAGAGGCTGAGAGAGCTGGGTTTTTGAGAAACTTTCAGAATAAAACAGTGGAGCAAGGAAACAAGCCAGTTGGTAGGATCTTGATCAATGGACATTTTCAATATTTGTTGAGACAAGGCATTGAGCACCTGATGTAGCTGGAGCTGTCTAAAAATGGGCTTGGCTGGGAGACCAGCTGTGGCAAGAGCTATGGGACTTGTGTGTAACAAGTGTCATTAGCAAACTGGTTCCCTTTTTATTAATAATGGCAGTGGAGTTGCATGGCACTGAGCCCCAGAGGAGGACAGAGGTGACCATGCAGCAAACGTCTCTCCTCAGGGCTGGGGTGTATGACCAGACACGGAAATGGCTAAAGTGTGGGACTCATCTGGGATAGTTTTCCCGGACAATTTTCCAGGCTGTCCTGGGAACATGGCACAGACTGGACCCCTCTCTTTTGCAGATTTGGGGATTCCTTGATTCCTTCACCATGACACCTGATTGTCTACTGTGAGCACCCTGCTGTGTGCGCCCACCCTGCACACTCTCACAGCTTAGCTCTACACTGGTGCTTTCCTCTCCTGGACTCTTTCCAGCCCAGCCAGCCTCTTCCCAGCTCTCACCACCATCCCTGCCCTCACACCAGCCAAGCCCAGCAGAGCAGCCCAACCTGGGCTGGTCCCACAGCAGCGCACACTGCAAGGTGCTACAGAGCTCTGGGCACTAACCCCGTGGCCCCACCCTTCTGAAGGGCACAGCAGCTCTGGAGGGCAGAGAGGGGGGTTCAGTCTTCCCATCAGCCCCAGGGATAGTGCTGGCCCTGAGAGCATGAGGAAATGGGGGCTAGGCACTCTCTGGCTCTCCTGAATTCATATTGTACGTGATCCCCAGTCCTGACTGAATTTGCCCACTCTGCTGCTCCCACCAGCCCCACTCCCCAGGACAGCACAATAGTCCTCGTGCTGGGGTTCCTCAGGGGGCTCCTGCATCTCTCCAGTCTCCCCTTCCCTCTGCCTGCTGAGTCCCCACTGACTCCCATGGCACTGCAGAGTCCTTGTTCATGGGTAAATTGATTTAGTGCTTTACTTTGGTGGACTTAACTGAAGGTGTTCCACCTTCTAACTCTCCATTCATTCCAAACCCAGGGCACGTGATGAGTCCCCAGCCTCTCTGCTCCTCACCCCTCCAAATTCATTTTTGAGACACTTGTATATGCTATCAGTCCTGTCATACATGAAGAAACCTAAGGAGATAATGGGGAGCTCATGGAGTGTGTCCCCGGCCACTGGACACCAAGAAGAGTGCTTTTAAATCCAGAACATTTGGTCTGGTGGAACTCAATGGTATCATGAGCTTAAGTCCCAAACCATTGAGAACACATGGAGAACAGACACTTTTAAAGACCAATTCCTCAGCCATTTTCCTGGCAGCAACTTTGGAGGACAAGCCCAGCCTTCAGGCACTGCACCTGGGAGATGCCTTTTTATTCAAGAGCTGCTATTGGGCATCCCACATTTCACACAGTGTTGTGCAAGGGTCAGACACAACAGGATCAAACCTCAGGGCATGGAGTATAAACACAGAAAATTATCTATAAGCAGGATTATCACAAGAGGGAAAAGCAGACTCCTGGCCTAAGAGAAGTTCTGGGAAATGTGCAGAGAAAGGAAGGCAGGTTATTGTCGGTGAAACAGCGTCCCTTGGGCCAGTTTCCAGAGGGCATCCTTGAGCTCCTGGTTCGTCATGCTGTAGATGAGGGGGTTCACTGCTGGAGGCACCACCGAGTACAGAAATGACACGACTACATCCAGGGATGGGGAGGAGATGGAGCGGGGCTTTAGGGAGGCAAATATGCCAGTGCTGACAAACAGGGAGACCACAGCCAGGTGAGGGAGGCACGTGGAAAAGGCTTTGTGCCGTCCCTGCTCAGAGGGGATCCTCAGCACGGTCCTGATGATCTGCACATAGGACAGCACAATGAAAACAAAACATCCAAAGACTAAACAGGCACTAACCACAATAAGCCCAACTTCCCTGAGGTAGGCATCTGAGCAGGAGAGCTTGAGTATCTGGGGGATTTCACAGAAGAACTGGTCCAGGGCATTGCCCTTGCAGCATGGTATGAAAAATGTATTGGCAGTGTGCAGGACAGCATAGAGGACACCACAGCCCCAGACAGCTGCTGCCATTTGGACACAAGCTCTGCTGCCCAGGAGGCTCCCGTAGTGCAGGGGTTTGCAGATGGCAACGTAGCGGTCATAGGCCATGACTGTGAGAAGATAAAAATCTGCTGAAATGAAAAAGACAAACAGAAAGAACTGTGCAGCACATCCTGCATAGGCAATGGCCCTGGTGTCCCACAGGGAATTGGCCATGGCTTTGGGGAGAGTGGTGGAGATGGAGCCCAGGTCGAGGAGGGAGAGGTTGAGCAGGAAGAAGTACATGGGGGTGTGGAGGCGGTGGTCGCAGGCTATGGCGGTGATGATGAGGCCGTTGCCCAGGAGGGCAGCCAGGTAGATGCCCAGGAAGAGCCAGAAGGTCAAGAGCTGCAGCTCCCGTGTGTCTGTGAATGCCAGGAGGAGGAACTCATTGATGGAGCTGCAGTTGGACATCTGCCTGTTCTGGGCATGGAAACTGTCAAAAGAGACAAAACAGAAAAATTCAGACAAGCTTCTCTGAGCAAAATTCCATTCCTTCACTGTGAAATACCTAAGGGTGCTTCTCTTTCCTGGGGGACTGTTGTGCATCTCCGAGGCTTCAGCTCTGGTTTGTGGTGGCTGAGTGTGCTGTGCAGAGCAGTGCCCTCTACCCATGGGCTCCTTAAGGGTCAGCCCTGCTTTACAGCAATGACACATGGAGGCAGCAACACCCAGTGTGTTTGGAGGGAGGGGTCCTGGGGAGGGGATCCCTGGGCTGCACTATAGCAGAGGGTAAAAAGCTCAGAAGGACGCTTTCTTCCACAGAGGAAGGTGGGAGATGAGGTGCAGCACATGTGTCTCGTTACAGTGTGTGTTAGTATTCAGACACTCCCATCCCACTTGGGAAATGTTCTTGGAAAGGGTCAAATTCCCCCGTTGCCCCGTTGCTCTCAGTGTAAAGCTGCGTCAGTGCTCCCATCCAGGCGGCTGCTCTGTCCATCAGCCTGGTGCCCAGCTGCTCTGTGCTTGCACCGCTCTCCGCTGGAGGAGGACTACACACAGAGGTTGTTCTGAAAAAGCAACTGGACTGGACTGGGAGCAGAGGGGACCAGTTCAAGGTGCAGATTTCCAAACACCTCTCCTTTCCAGCACAGCTTTGCAGAGTAGGATGAAGAGGCCAGGACAAGGATGCTGATCCACATGGGCAGATCAGGTGCTCTCGGACATCACCAAGGTCCTACAGGAGAGCTATGCCCTTCTGGGCTGATGCTCACAGCCCCCCAGCACTCCCTGTCCAGCAGAACCTGGTGTCTTAAGGTGATGTCTGCTAAGGGAAGCAGTGTCTCATTGCCCAGCCACTGACTGCAGTGTCTCAAGCCTGGAAAATGAAGAGAGGCCTTGGGCACCTTGGTCCTATGGAAACACCTCCTGGGCAGCGCCCTCCAGGTCAGCGTCAGAGCAGGCACCCAACACCCCCACCCCTTGTGCCACACCAGCACTCTTATTGCCAGGGACCTCAAGAGCAGTGTCGTGGTTGAACCCCAGTCGGCAATTAAGTACCACACAGCCGATCGCTCACCCTCCCCCCTCGGTGGGACAGGGGAGGTTAATCAGATGAGCAAAAGTAAGAAAACTTGTGGCTTGAGATAAGAACAGGTTAAGAATTGGAACAACAACAACAACAAATAATAATAAATTGTAATGAGAAGGAAAACAACTAGTGAGCAAGAGAGGAACAAAAGCCCAGGGAAATAAAAAACCAGTGACACAACTGCTCACCAACCACCAACCAATGCCCAGCCAGTCCCCGAGCAGTGATCGCTACCCCCGGCCAACTCCCCCCAGTTTATGTACTGAGCATGACGTCATATGGTATGGAATAGCCATTTGGCCAGTTTGGATCAACTATCCTGGCTGTGTCCCCTCCCAGTTTTTTGTGCACCTGGAGAGCAGGGAAGCAGCGTGTTATCACTATTATCCTCATCCTAAAATCCAGTTTCCTAAAATCAGGAAAGCCTTCTCCTTCCCCAGCAGAGCACAGCACCTCCCAGCTAGCAAAATCCCAGGGCAGTCGCTCTCAGCCCCTTGGCTCTGCAGAGGGAAGTGGCCACGTGTCAGGAGAGATGCAGCTCTGCTGTGCCAGAGCTCCGGCTGCAGAGGAGGCAACTCCTGCCCTGCACCACACAGCCCTGAGGGCAGAGGCTCTGCTGGGTGGGAGACGAGACCGGGGGTCTTGCTCAGAGGAAGGGGGCTGCGTTGGAGGGCATGACAGGCAGCTTGCCAAATTCTCCCTCCCGTGACATTGCTGCTTGCAGTTTCCTATAGCTCTCTGCCCACGTGCCTGCTGCCTGGAGCTATCCCTGCTGGGAAATGTTTCTCTGCCCTCAATTTTTCCCTGTCAGGGATCACAGACCCCAGCACCAACTACTGTCTGCTCAGCCCTGACCTGAAGAAACCTCCCAGTTTCAGGCACTCTCGAGAGGAACTCCCCGTTTGCAGGCAGTAAGGAGCAGGTCAGACAAACCCTGATGAGGACAACAGAGGTGATGCTGGTGCTCTCTGGAGGTAGAGGAGTGGGTGAAAGCAGTTTCCTTGGCTCCTACCAGACCTACTGATCTCCCAGTGCAGCAGCTCAGGACTCTCAGTCTCCCTCTCCAAACACAGCAGCGCCTTTTCCTGTTTCCCTGCAGCAGCAGGAAACGGAAAGCATAGACTCAGGAATGATCTCTACCTTTTAAGGTACCCCCTGCCTTGATCTTCCTCTGGAAAAGTCCCCTCTGAAATGCCCTGGGCAGCTCTGGCTGCACACCCTGCCTTCACCCCTTCACACTTGTCTAACAGGAGCCCCTGCACTGGCACTCCTCCGCACAGATCTCGGAGGCTGTAGGCTGTGATAGCTTTAGGAGAGCCTTCCAGGAACCGCAGCTGCATTGCCCTGCACCAAGAGACTTACCGTGTCAGGGGCTGTCACGATTCCTTCCCTTTGAGCTCTCCTCTGTCCTCCCACTCCAGACTGCCTTCAGGCTCTCTCTGCCCTACTCCTTTTCCCAGCGCCCTGCTGCGCTTTGCAGAGGAGCTGCCCCTTGGCAGAGCTGTCTCTCTGCAGTGCTGCCTGCTTACCACCAGCTCCCTCCCTCCCAGGAGCCTGTCTCAGCCCAGCAGTACAGGACCTGCCCAAGACCTCACTTCCTCTGCCCCCCACCCCACCCTGCCCTCCCTCCAGCTGTCCCTGGGGCTCTCCAGGAACCTACTTGCAAAGACACTCAAGTAATCTCCCATGGTGCCTGTCTCACCTCTGCAGAGACGTTTCTTTCCAGCAGTGCCCTTTCTCCTCTCAGAGACACACGTAGGTCTGAGAATCGCCCTTCCTTGTCCCAGCATTAGAGAGGACACCTGGACACTGGCAGGGAGGGATGTCCTTTGCCCATGCGCAGGGAAGGCAATCAGCTGAGTCCATGGAGGCATCTCATCCTGCATTTGCAGTCCTGGGGCTGGAAGGGACCTCAGCTCCCTCCCATGCCTGCCACAAACCCACAGGAGGTGAGATGCCTCCTGCTTCAGTAATGGCGCCTGTTAAAAACAGGCACCTGCACCCCTTGTCTATGGTCCCATGGTCAGTGATGGAGATGGAGACCAGGAGTTCACACACAAACACCTGGTGCGGGAAACATCTGGGGGCATCATCCTGCAGCCTGGTGAGGAAGCCCGCTGAAATGACGGCAGATGCCCACATTTAGGACATCACCACCTGTCCCTACCCACGCTGTTCAGGGCCGCCTCTAGAGGTGTTCAGCTGACCAAATGGAGTTATGGGCCAGAGGGAGAGTGAAGTCTTTCTCTTTCTCCCCTCCTTTAGCTGCATTTACTAGCTGTCCGTTGTCTGTAACGAGAGCTGTCTCACACATCCCCACCTAGCCTAACCTAACGCAGGGCAGCTGCTCATTGAATGCCCAAATACAGGCCTGTAGTGCCATGCGAGAGGCCAAGGCTCTCCACCCAAACTGCCTGTGGCTGGCAGGGACAGCACAGGACCTACAGGAAAGCCATGTCCACCCAGAGCGGGTGCGTGACAGACACCCCAGGCGGCATCTCAGATGAATTCGGTGCGTGGGTGAAAGTGACTGATTCCCACCCCTGCCGTGAGGCCAGCTCTGTCCCATCTCTATCCAGAGATGCAAGGCACTGCATGAATAAGAAGCACATTGCACTGGGGTCTCCACTTGTGGGCCTACATTCTCAGCTTCTTCTGGTTCTCTTCTCCCCCATCCTTGACTTACCCTCTTGAAGATAAGGTCTTCAAAGAGTCTAAGGAGTTTAGAGTGTCACTAGATCACAGGATGTCCACACCCAAGGACACTTTCAGCAGCACCTTGTCCTTCCAGGACAGCAGTGCTTCTCTCCACCAAAGGCCCTGCAGGGCTGCAGAGACCCCCCCCACAGCAATGCCCTCTCCTGCCAGGGCTGCACAGCCCAGCCCTGTTTCTCTCTGACCTTGGGCACAGCAGGGATTGCTCTCTTCTCGAGCCCCTCATTTCTTTCTTACAACACCATCTGCCTTCCGCTCCAGCATGTCTCTGCCATGAAGCAAAGCTTTTGTGTACAAGGACTCTTGGGTGCTTGGTACCACTGTTCACCATGACAAGTCTGAGCATGGCCCTGGAGCCACAGCTCAGGGGCTGCAGCCCAGGTGTGCAACACTGTCCTCTGCCTGGGAACAGACAGGAGGAGCTGAACCCCCATGGTCTGTCACAAGCTGTGACATTGATGGAACAACTTCTGAGGCACAGGGGGACGCCTCACACAGCTCGCGTGCTGCAATGGATGGATAAAGGTTCTTCACGAGACACAGGCTGGGAGCATCAGAAGAGGAAGACTTTCTGTGTGAAGGAGCTGCTTGGATGTATGGAGCTCCTTGCTGGGAGAGTCAGGAGGTTGGGTGAGCCCTTGAGGGTGAGGATCAGAGGAGGGGCCAGGTAGGGCGACCTGGTGGTGGGAGATCAAGAACCTGCAATCAAGGGCAGGAGGTGGACAAGATCTTATTTAAGCAAGTCAAAGAAGTCTCCAGATGAGTGAGCTGGGGCTCTTTCTGGGGACGTTAATTGCCCTGACGTTCATTGGAGGGGGAACCCAGCACTGTCAAAAAAGACCAAGGGGTTTGTGGAGGAGGTGGGAGCAATTTCTTAGGAAAGTCACCAGCTGGATCAACATAGATGATGCTCACCTGCATCAGGTCCTTGCAAACCATGAAGAGCTGGTCAGGGATGTGAAAACCAGTGTCATCCTTGGCTGTGGTGACCATGAAAGAGGGGGGTCCAGCTCCTGAGCAGAATGAGGAAGGAGAGGAGCAGAGTGCAGGTGTCAGACCTCAGAGGGGAAGACTTGGGCCTGTTCAGGGGGATTTTAGTGGCGATCCCGTGGGCAGCAGTGAAGGGCAGGACAACTCAGTACAGCTTGTCTTTAATGACGGAATTGCCCACGAAGAGCAGTGGTGAGTGCATAGCTCACAAGAGCAGCTTGGGTGAAGAGGGAACTCATGAGGAAGCTCCATGGTTAATGGAAGCATCCAGGAGGTGGATGCAGAGACTCGCTTCATGTGGAGGAATTCAGAAATAGGAATGGCTTTAGGAACCCCACAGCTTCCCTAGAGATGACCCTTGCAAGGGAGTCCAAGGGGACCATTAAGGTGCTGCTGCTTCAGTAAGAGTAAAAAAATAAACACGGACAATGCGGGGCCACTTCTGAATTCAGGGAGAGTAGATGCAGAGAGGTCTGACATCCTCTGCGTCCTCTTGGTCTCAGTCTTTCCCAGCAAGGTCTTCAAGGCCTTTGTACCTGGCGGCAGAACCCAAGGACAACAACCAGCAGCGGAAGGGGGTCGGGTCAGGGGTTACTTGAGCAAACTCAGCCCTGAACAGTCGAGGGCACCAGAGGGGCTGCCTCCGCAGGTGATGAGAGAGCAGGCCAGTGTCACAGTGGTGTCATTCATCATCATCTCTGAAAGGTCAGGGAGATCAGGGGAACTTTCTGAAGACTGACGAAAAGCAAATGTTGCGAGCATCTTTCAAGAAGTCCCAGAAGATGAGCTGGGGAAGTAAAGGCTGCTTAGCCCCAGTTTGGTTGAGAGTGTGTCCCTGAGCACGTCCTCTGGGATCACGAGTTAGGACAGCGCATTCTGCATGGTTGACTAAGTTGATGGGTATAGGAATGATGGGCTGGTTGGGCTTGGAGGGACGTGGTGAACTGGAAACTAAGCAAATAGAAAAAGAAAATAAATATTAAAAAAATAAAGCAAAAGATAGCTCTTATTGCACTTTTCATATTTTAAACTTCCTTATGCTCTTACACTCCCTCTTGATTTCTTTCAAAATATTTGTCCTATGGTGGGGCAGGAGGGCCTGTTTGGTTTGCGTTTGGGTTTTTTTCTTTTCTTTTTCTGTTTGTTTTTTTTTTTTTTAAGAACAGTTTTGGCAATCAGGGTGGATTGAGTTGGAGGAGCACCGATGCCTGGTGTCCCCTCCCTCTGCAGTTTCAATGGGAGGGTCCCGGTCTCCCATGGCCCCTTGTGGTCACCACCAGTCCCTGGTGAGTCTGTCAGGCACACCAGGACCTCCTCAAGTGGCACTGGAGGCTTCTGGTCAGGAACTGAGCTCGGCCTGCAAAGATGAGGCAATTTTCTCCACATTTACATAGTGCGGGAACATTTTCATCAGCTGAAATGTTGCAATACTTTTAGTAGAGAAATCATGTTTTCCTGTGGTGCCATCATGAAACTTTCCCGGACGGGTGCTGCTCTCAGGAGAAGAAACCTTGATCTTCCCAGCACTTGCTTGACCACTACTCTCTCCACTATGGAGTCTAGTGAATCTCACGAATCTTTTAGGTATTTCCACATGTCCTGATTAAACTGACCATTTCTCCCGTCATCTTCTCAGCAGACTCTCGGCACATATGTATTTTCCAGAGTCCTTCCAGTTTCCTCCTCCCGTTACTCTCCATTCACTCAGACCCCTCCCAAGTACCCGGGTGCTGCTTTGAGCTTCAGGCAGTTTCAAGCTGCTGCTCCTGTCGCCTGACCGTCTCTTTGGCCAACTCCTTCCTCGCCTTTCTCTCTGTCCTTTCCTACTAACCTCAGGGAAGATTTTCCACTCAAAAGTAGAAGTGGAATTGAATGGAGGCAACTTGAACTTGATAGACAGCTGAGGAATGTCATTTATTCTTTCCCGAACTACTCTTTTCCTTTTTAGTTGTGTTTTTGTTTTTGTTAATGAAGAGAAATGCTGTGGCTGTCTGCAGCCACTTCTCCAAAGAAAGCAGATGGGAATCGATGCTGAGACATTCAGCTCCAAACGGAGTGGGAAAAGCTTCGATTTTAACATGAGTGATGTAAGTCTGAGGTGAGCGGGCAGAGAAATGGCAGAGTGGGGGGTGATGGGGGTGGTGGGATGAAGAGTGTCTCTGCAGCGTCTGCCAGAAAGGGTCTTGCTTGTCCGTCGTATTCATACTTCATCATGAGAGACTCTGGATCAATATGAAGTGGAGATTGGTGATATTGTTTATTCTGTCAGCAGGAAAATAAAAGAAAAGTGGGAAAAGCATAACCCTTTTTCAAGTGTTATTTCGTCTTCAAATCTTGTCTTTTAGACTCTACTCCTGACATCTCTCTCATGAACCGCAGAAGAATGGAGGAATTAAAGGAAGCTGCAGAGAGCCATGGCGTGTTCGGGCATTTGCATTTCCCTGAGCCCTCTGACGCCAAGTTCCTGAACTGCAGGTACCGAAGGAAGATTGAAGAAGCTGCTGAAGAAGTGTTTAAAATTTGATTAAAATCTCCAAGGTTCTGAGGGTGTCAGTGGCCCCCTGAGGGCCATCACCGATGAAGCCATGAAGGGAAGCACGGGCGGCGGTACGCCTCCCTGGGGGCTGCCTTGGACTGCAAAGGGGTCAGCACTGGTTACAGGTGACAAAGGCACCGTGCAGGTGGCTCTGATGCCATTTTGTCACGGTTGAGCCCCAGTCGGCAGCTAAGCACCACCCAGCCGCTCGCTCACCCTCCCTCCCCGGTGGGATGGGGGAGAGAATCGGAAGGGCAAAACGAGGAAAAATCGTGGGTCAAGACGAGCGCAGTTCAATAATTGGGAAAAAGAAAATATATATATATTAATAATAATAATAATTTGTAATGAAAAGGCAAACATCAAAAGAGAGAGAGAGGAACAGAACCCAGGGGAAAAAAATAATAAGTGATGCAACCGCTCACCACCCACCGACCGACGCCCGGCCAGTCCCGAGCAGCGATCGCCACTCCCCGGCCAACGCCCCCCAGTTTCTATACTGAGCATGACGTCATATGGTATGGAATAGCCCTTTGGCCGGTTTGGATCAACTGTCCTGGCTGTGCCCCCTCCCAGTTTCTTGTGCACCCAGCAGAGCATGGGGAGCTGAAAAGTCCTTGACCAGTGTAAACACCGCTTAGCAACACCTAAAACATCAGCGTGTTACCAACATTATTCTCATACTCAAATCCAAAATACAGCACTACAGGAGCTACTAGGAAGAAGATTAACTCTATCCCAGCCGAAACCAGGACATACGTGAGCCCTTGGTGTGTCTCATCAAGAAGGACGGGCAAGCTCCCATCCCTGGGACGTGGAAGGGAGATCCTGCTCCTCATGCGTTGCTCAGGGCTCTTCATGGAGCAGTGCGATGTGGGGGTGTGCGATGACAAGAGCAGGACGACCCTTGGACTGCCTGAACTCTGTGGGGGATGAGGAGGCAACCAGGCCATGGGGCTGTAAGGCAATGGTGTCCCCTCATGGCTGTTGGTGGCAGTGACAGCATTGAGAGATGAGAGGACAGAGATCTTGGTTGTGGTGGGGAAGTCCCAGCCCCACCAAGGCCCTCCCTCATCCCCACCACAGGCTGGCCCATGCTCTCCCACGCCTGCGGCAGTTCTCCTGCAGACTTTGGCCACCCCGCTGCTTCCCCACCTCGCTCTGACCCTGGGATTTCCCAGGCTTTATGAATCTCTTTTTGCCCTCCCTGCCTTCTCCTTCTAACACAAAGCTGTGGTTTGCTGGGGATTTGCCAAACCTCTGAAGCCCTGAGAAACACGTCCAGCTTCTTTCAAAGCTACTGCTCCTCAATCACCTAAGATATCCCAGCACCATACTTTCTTATCATCGAATCATGGAATCGTAGACTCCTAGAATGGTTTGGGTTGGAAGGGACCTTTAAAGGTCCTCTAGTCCAACCCCTCCTGCAGTGAGCAGGGACACCTTCAGGTAGATCAGGTTGCTCAGAGCCCCGTCCAGCCTGACCTTGAGTGTTTCCAGGGATGGAGGATCTGCCACCTCTCTGGGCAACCTGGTTCATTGTTTCACCACCCTCATGGTAAAAAAATATCCTCCTTATATCCAGTCTGAATCTGCCCTCTTTAGTTGAAAACCATTACGCCTTGTCCTATCACCACAGGCCCTGCTAAAAAGTCTGTCCCAATCTTTCTTATAAGCCCCCATCTGAGTACTGAAATGCTGCAAGGAGGTCTCCCCGCAGCCTTTTCTCCGCCAGGCTGAACAACCCCTACTCTCTCAGCCTTTCCTCATAGCAGAGGTGTTCAAGCCCTCTGATCATTTCTGTGGCCATCCTCCGGACCCGCTCCAACAGGTCCATGTCTTTCCTGTGCTGAGGGCTCCAGAGCTGGACGCAGTACTCCAGGTCAGGTCTCACCGGAGCAGAGTAGAGGGGCAGAATCACCTCCCTCAACCTGCTGGCCACGCTTCTTTTGGTGCAGCCTAGGATATGGTTGGCCTTCTGGGCTGCGCGAGCACATTGCTGGCTCATGTCCAGCTTTTCATCCACCGGTACCCCCAAGTCCTTCTCTGAAGGGCAGTTTTCAATCCCTTCATCCCCCATCCTGTACGGAGAGTGGGGGTTGCCCAGGCCCGGGTGCAGGACCCTCATGAGGTTCACATGAGCCCACTTCTCAAGCTTGTCCACGTCCCTCTGGATGGCATCCCACCCCACGGGCATGTCAACCACACCACTCAGCTTGGTATCAGGTGCAAACTTGCTGAGGGTGCACTCAATCCCACTGTCTATGTCATTGATGAAGATATTAAACAGTAGTGCTCCCAATACGGACCCCTGAGGGACACCACTTGTCATCGGTCTCCGTCTGGACATTGAGCTGTTGACCACTATGCTCTGGACGTGACCATCCAACCAATTCCTCACCCACCAAACAGTCCACCCATCAAATCCATTTGTCGGTGTCTACAGAATGCCTTGAATGTCGATTTAAGTAGACGACTGTGGCTGAGCCATAGAAGAGCGTCACCACCCCGAGGTGTGAAGAGCAGGTGGAAAAGGCTTGGTGTCTGCCCTTAACTGAAGGTATTTTCAGAACTGGCCTGATACTTTTAATGTAAGAAAGAACTATTAAGGAGAAAGGAAGGATTGCAAATAGCAGGATGATGGTGTACAGCATCACTTGGTTCCAGGAAGTGTCTGCACAGGCCAGTTCCAGCAGAGGGGGGACATCACAGAAAAAGTGATGAAGGTCATGGGATGCACAGAAGGGCAAAGTGAACACCTGGTCGGTCTGTCCTACTTGCACTTGCACTGCTACGTGGGGTACGTGGTACCCCACGACCCCACCACCAGGCTGATGCAGAGACCCCTGCTCATGATGAGGGTATAGTGCAGGGGGGCACATGTGGCTTTGTAGCGGTCATAGGCCATAGGTCATAGGCCAGGGCAGCCAGGAGAAGGCATTTGATGCTGCCCAACAAAACCAGGAGATCCTGCCATCTTGCATCAGGAAACCCACCAGCTTTTTTGGAAGAGTGACTGACGCATAGCAGATCTCCAGCAAGGACAAGCTCCGCAGGAAGAAATCCATGGGGCCGTGGAGGCTTGAGTCCACTGTGGTGAGTGCAATCAGGCTGTTCCATGTGAGGACCACGACGTAGATGAGCAGGAATACTGGAGAGCACAGGCCCTGCAGGCTGGAGGGGTCAGAAAAAGTCCCCGAAGAACGAATCCAGATCCAACGGTGTGATTCTCCGTGCCTTTTCTTTGGGGCATTTTCCCTATACAGAACGATCCACACAACAGGCTCTTAGAGGATGCTGATGGCCCGTCCAGCATCACACATGCTTCAAGCCTAGAGAAAGACTACTAACATCAGCATAAACATGATTGCAGGAGTAGGCGAGCTTGACCTGCAGGCCATTCATCTGCATGACTCTTTGGAAATCTAACATGGGTTGCTTGCTGCAGCGAGGTTTGTAAAGAGAGGGGAGAACAGAATCCTTGAGCCTGAATGACTGGGGTTTGTCATATAGATAAAAGAAACTTGACTTCCTTTTTTAGAGGTGATTTGACTGAATAGAATCCCTGGCGATAGACGAGAAAAAAGGAAGAAAAGGGATAAATAGTAGCCCCTTTAAGAACAGCCTTGCTTATGTTCTTTGTCCAGATCTTGTAAGACCTGCATTTAATGTAAGACCATGAAGAAGAAATAGGTTGAAAAGGAGGGAAGGGATGCAAAAGGGGCAGACAAAGCAAGGCAAGGTTAGGCAAGGAGAGGCAATCAAAACAAAGCAAGGCAAGGCATGACTTGATTCTGAGGCCTTAGTGAGAGAGATTAATCCCAGCTCTCCTCACATGTAAGAGCTCATCCCCTGACGCTGTGTCCACACACAAAGATCCGGGAGAATATCTTCGATCCGAATCATTCATTTTTACATCATGATGAAGGGTGAATCCCATCAGAAGTAACACATCTGCCGATGAAACCACTGACACTGATGCATCCATGGGACATTTGAACTGCTTCCCAGTACCCTGCAAGCCCTCGCAGGAGCAGAGCAATGCTCTGGCTGCCTGGGGAATGGAGCCTTCCCTTTGCATTTCCCACCTTCCAGAGCATAAAGGCTTCTTGCTGGGCACACTTGAAGCATGGGAGCTACAAGCAAGCAGCACTGCAGTAGCAGGTTGCTTCTGATGAAGAAGAGACTCAGCTGAAAGATGTTTAAGAACCTCAGTTTGACAGATGGGGAAGGACTATCCTCTTCCAGGCAGAGGGCTGAGGATGCTGACTGTGTCTCTCCAGCTCTCGCTAACTCCCTTTGAGAAGTCTTCTTAAACTCTGATGTCTTAATGATGAGACCAGCAGGTCAGAAAACATGTGACAAAAGCATTTTGATTAGCCAAGTGAAAAACGCAGCGCAGTTTCCTCAAGAGAAAAATCTGAATTCACAAAAACATGTCACCCTGTGAAAGTGTGCACCCCCCCGCCCCGACACCTGCCCTTTGTGTCCCGTAACCCTGCTCAAGCGATAAGCACCAGTGGCAGTCGCAACGGATGCCTCTGGTCGTGATGGCTGCATCTGGCTCAAAGTGGACTCGGGAGACAGATAACACAATAGCCAAGGGCTATAGCCAAGGTCGGTAGGCAAATACGACTATGAGTCAATCATCTTAGCCCCATAAATATGGAGCAGCCCAAGAGCCCTTGGAGCTCTCCTGCACAACAGCAGGCTCCATGCCCAGATCTCCCCTTGAGCAGGGATGCCTCTCAAGGTTACTCCTCAGGAGGTTGAGAGATTCCTTGCTGCAACAGATCTTTGGGAAGTGACTAATAGCATGCTAAACTTTGCAATCTTAGCTAAGTGATATAAAGGATTGATTGCGGACATATATAATCCTTTAGACATAAACCGTTGACCAAGTCTGGGACTACGACTGGATCCAGCCGTACCTAGATCCTCTCTGAGGAGGAGTTTAGAAATAAAGGGGGTCATTTCTGAACCTCATGACTCAACGGGAGGGTCTCCCTGACAGTTTTGTCCCGTCTTCTATGCAGTAAATACTCAAGTGTACCTTGCCATCGAATGTTGTGAAACCACTGTCGCCTTTACCATTGAACCTTGTTAACTCACTGTTTTATATCAAGAAAGTGTATTTTTGCTTCTCTCTTAAGAATGAAGTGCATGACTCCATGTGCAACTATTGCTGGCAGATGGAGGGAGGTAATCCTTCACCTCCTGCCAGCACTGGCGAGGCCACATCTGGAGTGCTGTGGCCAGGGCTGGGCTTCCCAGTGCAACAAAGTGGTTGATCTACTAAAGCAAGTCCAGCAAAGGGCCACAAAGCTGGCTTAAGGGACTGCAGCATCTTTCACAGGAGGAAAGGCTGAGAGATGTGGGACTCTTCAGTCTGCAAAAAAAAGAAGGCTTGGAGGCATCTTATTGATGCATATACAATTCCATCTGAACCCAAGAAAAGACTTTTTGACTGTGAAGCACTGGAACAGGTTGCCCAGAGAGGTTGTGGAGTGTCCATCCCTGGAGAAATTCCAAACCCACCTAGACAACGTCCTGAGCAAGCTGCTCTAGCTGACCCTGCCTCAGCTGGGGGTTGAAGCAGATGATCTCCAGAGGCCCCCTCCAGTCTCAACAGTTCTGTTATTCTGTGAGCGTAAAGGAGGAAAGTAAGACAGAAAGAAATGAAGAACACAGAGCCTCGTACTGCAAATATGGTGGGATCCCATGGGGAGTACCCAAGCTGGAGCAGGGGAGAAGTGTGAGGAGGAAAGAGTGGCAGAGCTGTTCTTTAGTGACTGTTAACCCCCTCTTCACCATCCCCCCTGCTCCTCTTGGGCCTGGGGTCATTAGGTGAATTGGGAGCAATGGAGTAATTTGAGCCTGAGTGAAAGTGTGAGGAGAATGGTCTTTAATATTTTTGTCATTGTTTCTCACAATCCAAATCTTTTTGAATTGGCAATAAACTAAACTCATCCTCGGCAAGTCAACACGTCTTTGCCAGTGACAGTAATTGGTAACTGATCTCCTTTACTTTATCTTGACCCATGAGCTTTTCCGATTTATTTTCTGCCTTTGTCCTGTTGGGGTTGTCTGACAGCCGGGTGTGTGGCTGGCTGCTGGCCAAGGTTAATCCATCACAGGACGGCATCTGGACTGCTTCATCCACTTTGGAGCTCCCCAGCACAAGAAAGACCCTGACAGACTGGAGCAAGTCCTGCAGAGGCCAGAAGGACAGTGGAGACCTGGAGCACATTATGGACAAGGAGATGCTGAGAGGGATGCATTTTTGAGAAATTCCTCAGAATAAAAACTGGAGCAAGGACCCAGGCCAGTTGCTGCAATCTCAATCAATGGACTTTTTCAATATTTGTTGAGAAAAGCCATAAGCACCTGATGTAGCTGGAGCTGTCTGAGAAAAGGCTTGGCTGAGAGACCAGCAGTGGCAAGAGTTATGGGACTTGTGTGTAATAAATGTCAGTAGCAAACTGGTTCCCTTTTTATTAATACTGGTGGTGCAGTTGGGTATCAGTGAGCCCAGGAGGAGGACAGAGGTGACCATGCAGCTGAAGTCCCTCCTAAGGCCTGGGGTATATGACCAGACATGGAAATGGCCGGTGTGTGGGACTCATCTGGGATAGTGTTCCGAGGGGAACTTCCCTGAGGTGTCCAGGGAACATGGCACAGACTGGGCCCCCCTCTTTGGCACCTTTGGTACCTTGCTTCCTTCACCATGACACCTGACTCTGCACTGTGAGCACCCTGCTGGGTGCCCCCACCCTGCACACTCTCACACCTTAGCTCTACATTGGCCTTTTTTTCCTCTCCTGGGCTCCTTTGAGCCCAGCCCAGCCTCTCCCCAGCTCCCCCCACCTCCCCTGCCCTCTACAACAGCCCAGCCCAGCCCAGTCCAGCCCACTGGGGCAGCTCCGTGTAGGCTAGCCGCACGGCAAGTGCTACCCCAGGGTGCTGCAGAGCTCTGGCCATTCAACCACAGCCCCAGCCCCTCTGAAGGGCACAGCATCTCCTGGGAGGCAGAGTAGGGTCTCATCCTGCCCATCAGCCCCAGGGATGCTGCTTGCAATAACGACACAAGCAAACAGAGGCCAGTCACTCCCAGGCTCTCCTGCAGCCGTATTGTAGCTGATCCTCAACGCCAACTGCATTTGACCTCTTCTCTACCCCCACCAGCCCCACTACCCAGGACAGCACGAGAGCCCTGGGCCTCCTCATGAAGCTCCCGCATCTCTCCAGTCTCCCTTCCCTGTGCATGCTGGGTCCCCACTGACTCCCACGGAACTGCAGAGTCCTTCTTTTCAGATACATCAATTCAGTGGTTTACTTTTGGGGAACTTCACCTTTGAGGGTGTTTCAGCTTCTGAGTCTTCAGTCACTCCCAGCCCTGGGCACATTGCGAGTCCCCATCCTCTCCTGAACCCTCCAAATTCATTTTTGAGACAGACTACTATATGCCATCAGTCCTGTCATATGTGAAGCAGCCTGAGGAGGTAATTGGGAGCCCATGCACCATCTCCACTGCCACTGGACATCAACAAGAGAGCTTGTAAAACCAGAACTTTCAGTCCAATGGAACCCAATGGTAGCATGAGCTTAACCCCAATCACAGGGAGAACACAAGGAAAAAAACCTCCTTAAGACACCAATTCCTTGGACATTTTGTTGGCAGCACCTTTGGAGGAAGTGCCCAGCCTTCAAGCACTGCACATGGGAGAGGCCTTTTTATTGAAGATGCCTTTTTATTGCATTTGGACAGGCCACATCTGACATGGTGTTGTGCCAGGGTTAGACTCAACTAGATCAAACCTCAAGACAGAGAGGATAAGCCCAGCAAATTATCTTTAAGTAGGATGATCACAAGGGAGAAAAAGCAGACTCGTGGCCTAAGACAAACTCTGGGAAATGTGCAGAGAGAGAGAAGCAAGTTATTGTTGTTGAAACATCATCCCTTGGGCTAGTTTCCAGAGGGCATCCTTGAGCTCCTGGTTCCTCATGCTGTAGATGAGGGGGTTCACTGCTGGAGGCACCACCGAGTACAGAAATGACACCACCAGGTCCAGGGATGGGGAGGAGATGGAGGAGGGCTTCAGGTGGGCGAAGATGCCAGTGCTGACATACAGGGAGACCACAGCCAGGTGAGGGAGGCACGTGGAAAAGGCTTTGTGCCGTCCCTGCTCAGAGGGGATCCTCAGCACAGCCCTGAAGATCTGCACGTAGGACAGCACAATGAAAACAAAAAACGCAAATGCTAAACAGGCACTAACCACAAGAAGCCCAGCTTCGCTGAGATAGGAGTCTGAGCAGGAGAGCTTGAGGATATGGGGAACTGCACAGAAGAACTGGTCCACATCCCTGCCCTTGCAAAGAGGGACTGAAAATGTATTTGCAGTGTGCAGCACAGCATAGAGGACACCACAGCCCCAGACAGCTGCTGCCATGTGGACACAAGCTCTGCTGCCCAGGAGGGTCCCGTAGTGCAGGGGTTTGCAGATGGCCATGTAGCGGTCATAGGCCATGACAGTGAGAATAAAATACTCAGCTGACATCAAAAACAAAAAGAAAAAGAGTTGGACCACACACCCATGGTAGGAGATGGCCCTGGTGTCCCACAGGCAATTGGCCATGGCTTTGGGGAGAGTGGTGGAGATGGAGCCCAGGTCGAGGAGGGAGAGGTTGAGCAGGAAGAAGTACATGGGGGTGTGGAGGCGGTGCTCGCAGGCTATGGCTGTGATGATGAGGCCATTGCCCAGGAGGGCAGCCAGGTAGATGCCCAGGAAGAGCCAGAAGTGCAAGAGCTGCAACTGCCATGTGTGTGCAAACGCCAGGAGGAGGAACTTGGTGATGGAGCTGCTGTTGGACATCTCATCCCTGTGTTCATGAGGTACTGCCAAAGGAGGAAATGACACTCACAAGTTAGGACTGCTCTGAGAAAAACGCTTTCCATCCCCCCAACCACCACCCCAAGCACAGATTGTCCCTCCCCTTCCTTTCAGGACCTTCATACATCTCCCTGGCTGGCATTCTGGTTTGCGCTGGCCAAATGTGCCATTAGGAGCAGGGCTCTGCCCACGTGCTCCCAAGCAGTCATCCCTGCTGTATAGCTGCAGGCACCTGGGAAAGGGGGTGACAGCTCCTGAAATTCACTGTTTCCCTCAGATGTTAGCCACTAAAATGAAGAGGAGCTGCTCAGCATCTTCCAGCAGGGCAACCCCAGAGAAACTCCTGGATGTGCTAAAACTGTTGTGACCTGAGCAGAGACAGCTCCCACCTCAGCCCCACACACTGCACTGTCCACAGACCCACAGGTTCACACAGGCTGATGGGCTTTGCTCCCGTGGACACAACTGCATGGCAAGACCTGCAGCACTGGTGCGTGAGCTGCACCTGAACCCCCCTTGCTTCAGAGAGTGTGAGGGGCAGAATAAAGGCAGCATGGACAGGAGGGAAAGATGGAGAAATGCCCCAGTGCTGCTGCTGAGGGAGAACAGGGACAGACAAACAGAAGTCACAGAACTTGTGAGTTTCTCCTTCTTAGGATTTAGCTGCTAAGGATGTGACTCAACCAAAGTCCCTACAGCCTGGAGGGCAGAAGCTCTACTGGGTGGAAGAGGAGACCAGGGGCTGCTCTGCAGAAGCATCTGCACTGCAAAGGATGGCAGGGAGGCGCCCCAATTCCCTTCACACAGCACTTCTGGTCGCAGTTCTGCCTCAGCCCCTGCCCATGTCTCTGCTGCCTGGAGCTGTCCCTGCCAGGAGCTGTTTCCCCGTCCCCACGCCTCCTCCCTGCCACTCCTCACAGACCCCGTCCCACCTGAGGAGTGATCACCTCTGCCCTGCAGACACCTCCCAGCAGCAGGGCACTGCCCAGGGGCATCTCTGGGTGTGCAGGCTATGATGGGATCATCAGCTCAACCCTGAGGAGCCTGGAAAGGTGATGCTGGGGCTGTCTGCAAGCCATGGGGGTCTTCATTTTTATACACTCAAATGTATTCACCTCTAAGGGAAAAAAGATTTGAAGTTGAAGTGTCTCCTCCACAACCAAGAGAGGACTTTTCATGTCCAATTCCCCACCCACACAAACAAGAGTAGGAGACTGAAAGCACAGGCTCCTTCCCTTACAAACGGCCCTGCCTTGATGGGCTTCTATAAAAGCTGCTTCTGCCAATATCCTGTGGAGATCTGGAGCTGTGAGCAGCCCTGACCCATGCAGCACTCTCTCGACAGCAGAAGGACCCTGCCCTGCCAAAGGTTCTTTTTTCCACCCCCAGCTTCTGGCCGCAGCGCTGTGGGGAGCTCCCCAAGCAGGCTGAGCACTGACCCTGGCAGGTGGCAGAGCCCCTGCCCTGGCACACAGCCCCCTGGGGCACAGGGACCCTGCTCTGAAGGACAGCCCTGGGCACCCGTGCCTGCACACACGGCTGCACACCCCTGCAGCCGTCCCTGGGAGAAGGCAGCCATCATGCCCTGCCCCTCTGACAGTGCAGCAGGGAAACCCTGCTCTGCAACACCTCCTTCTCCTCTACACTGGAGAAACGGTGAGAGTCCTCTTGAAAGATCTCACAGTTTGTGGGATGTGCCAGCTTTAGGAGATCTTTCCAGGAACTGCAGCTCCGTTGCCCTGCACCCAGACACTTACCATGTCAAGGGCTGTGAAGATTTCTCCACCAGTGAGATGTCCTCTGTCCTCCCACTCCTGACTGTCTTTAACCCCTCTGCCTCGCTCCTCTCCCCTCGGCACCTGCAGGCAGTGTCCCCAGCCCTGCTGCTCTTTGCAGAGGAGCTGCTCCTGGGCAGAGCTCGCTCTCTGCAGCGCTGCCCGCTTGCCATGAGCTCCCTCCATGCCAGGAGCCCAGCCCAGCCCAGCAGCAGAGGACCAGCCCAAGGCATCTCTTTCTCTGCTCCCTCTGGGCTCCCTCCAGGTGTCCCTGGGGCTGCAGGGGAACCTGCTGTGAAACAGGCTGAAGGAACCACTGATGTTCCCTCCCTCAGCTGGCGAGAGACACTGATTTCTAGCAGGGTCATTTCACCTCTCAGGGACAGAGGTAGCTCCTATAATCACCTTTTCTTGTCCATCATTAGGGAGGACACCCCAACACTGACAGGGAGGAATCTTCTTTACCCCCAATGCTGAGGGAAGGGATGCAGCTGGGTCAGTCGAGGCATCTTACCCTGGGTTTCTATTTGGGCTGGAAGGTGACTCAACTCCCTCTCATGCCTGCCACAAACCCACAGGAGGTGGGATTCCTCTTGCCTCAGTTCAGATGTGCACAGAATAGCCACCTGCATGGGAGCTCCTTGTCTCAGCTCCCATGCTACTTAATTGAGATGGAAGGCAGGAGTGAGCTGTTCAGAGCCAAACACCTGGTGACATGTGAGGGCTCTGAACCATGTGAGGTGGTTGAAGGTATCTGCAGGTACCTGCAATCTCAAATGGAGCAGTTCATAGAGACAGCGCAACACCCTGGGGCATCCTCCTGGAAGCAGTTGGGCACTTCCTTTGGTCAACTGAATGACAATGACAATGACAATGACAATGACAATGACAATGACAATGACAATGACAATGACAGCTGTTGCCCAAATTAAGGGCAACGGAACATGTCCCTACTCATTCCGTTCAGGGCGGCCTATAGCGTTATTCATCTGACAGTATGGAGTCATGTGCCATAGGGAGAGCTCAGTCTCCCTCCATCACCTGCATTTACTAGATCTCCACTGACTACCTTGGCAGGTGGTTCATGTTCATCCCCACGCTGCATGACGGAATTCAGGGCAGATGTTCAATTTAATGTTCAAATCCAGGGCCATAGAGCCACATGAGGTGCCAGGGCTGTCGGGAACAGCACAGGACATACAGCTAAGCAGTTGCCATTCAGGGTGGGTGCATGACAGACACCCCAGATGGCATCGCAGAGAAGGAGATTTGGTGCCTGTGTGCCGCTGACTGATGCCTTCAGTCGGAGGCATCAGCCATCAGATGCCATCAGAGAGGCAAGGTCTGTCCCTTCTCTACCCAATAGCTGCAGGCATTGCGTGAACATTTGGGTTGCTGAGGGTTTCTTTTCCACTCTTCCCAGGGACAGGACTGTGTCCGTGAGACTCGTGTAGCAAAGCACCTGGTCTCTTACAGGTTCATTTCCAAGGAATCTTATCTGCCCCCCAGGATACAGCCACAGGCTGACTCCAAACTAGTGCTCCTTGTCCCTGGTTTCATTCCCTGGTGAAAGGCGGCCACTCTGCAGGCAGACAACTGCAGGCGTGTGCTGGTTTTGGCTGGGAGAGAGTTAATTTTCTTGATAGTGGCTGGTATGGGGCTATGGTTTGGATTTGTGCTGAAAACAGTGTTGATAACACACTGATGTTGTAGTTGTTGCTGCTCTGGTCAAGGACTTTTCAGCTTCCCATGCTCTGCCAGGTGCACAAGAAGTTGGGGGGGACACAGCCAAGACAGCTGATCCAAACTGACCAAAGGGCTATTCCAGACCATATGACGTCATGCTCAGTATATAAAGCTGGGGAAGAAGAAGGAAGGGGGGGACGTTCAAGGCGATGGCGTTTGTCTTCCCAAGTAACCATTACGCGTGATGGAGCCTGCTTTCCTGGAGATGGCTGAACACCTGCCTGCCCATGGGAAGTAGTGCATGAATTCCTTGCTTTGCTTTGTTTGCGTGCATGGCTTTTGCTTTACTTATTAAGCTGTCTTTAGCTCAACCCACGAGTTTTCTTACTTTTACTCTTCTGATTCTCTCCCCCATCCCACTAGGGGAGAGTGAGCGAGCGACTGTGTGGTGCGTAGTTGCTGGCTGGGGTTAAACCTCGACAAGGCGGCTCTCTCCCTTTGCTACAGGCTGTGCTGCCTGCGTCCTCGGACGGCTCCCTGGCCCAAAAGGTGCCAGCCCAAGTGCCAGGGGCTCCCTGGACCTGCGACACTTGCACTCTCCCCAGTCCCAGCAGGGCCTTGCTGCTCTGAGTGCTGTGGGCAGCCACGGGGCGCTCAGGAGGGGCAGCTGCACACCCCGCAGCACTGCACGGGCCACGGCAGGAGCACCGGGGCTCCAGCGCCATTTCCCTGGGACCAGCCACCGGCCGAGCGCTGGATTGAATTGTCACACCGCAGCCTCGCCTTCCAGGACAAAGTCAGCTTTGCTTCCAAGCCTCCTCTAGCACCGCTCCTCCAGCTGGCCTCTGCCATTCAGAGGTGCAACGTTACCTCACTGCTGAGCTCATGACGGGGTCAGGCCTCGGGAGCTGCCAGCCTGCCAAGCCTCACTTGCGCTTCCGCTGCCTTGACCCCACACCCCCGCCGGCCCCGCCCCCGGAGAGGAGGCCACGCCCCCTGCCCAGCAGAGGCTGCAGCCACGGTGCCACCTCGGGGTTACCAATGGGAACAACCGCCCCGGAACCACCATCCCCACGCCGCCCTGGTACCAGCCCCCTGGTACCGCCATCTCTACCCCATGCTGCTGCTGACAGCCCCGCCACCGGCGTCCCCACCGCCAGCTGGCACCGGCATCCCCAGGAACAGCATCCCCACCGCACGCTGCTACCATCACCCCCAGTACCCGCATCCCCCACCCCACTACGAGCAACCCTCACAAGTACCTCCTGGGGACCCGCACAAAGGGACACCCCAGGGGCTCCGTTATGAAAATCTCATTTCCTAACTATAGCACCAATTAGTCTTGAGAGTATGAAATTGGATCAGGTTCCTTAAGTTGGACAGTTTGATAGACATGTCGTTGACATTGTGTACTGCACAGTCATGGTTCAGTCAGCATGACTAAAGGACCCCAGCTCATTGCAAGGAGGAGATTGACAGCCCCCACCCTGAAGAAGAAAGGATACCCCTGGAGTACCCAGATCACGACAGCATCCCAGCCCCTCCAACACCTCTGTGAAACCCTCCCCTTATCTGGCATCAGAGAGAAGGAACTGCAGCAAGACCAACTCCAGGGACATCTAGATCAAGAAAGAAGCAAAGGCATGACACCACCATAGAATTAGAGTTGCTTTGCAAACCAGCAGCCTCTATGTGTGTGTTAAGTAGCGATTGGTCAAATCACATTGGACCTGAACGCTTGAAAGGCATAAGAACCATGTGTAAAACCGCATTTGGGGTGCCCCAGTTTGAATGGGACAGCTCATGCGTACACGAATGCACGAATTCCTCTTGCAATGCCATACTTTGCGGCCCAGCCTCTCTCCTCAGTGGGCATGGGTCAGTTGCCGAATTTTGGTGAGTGCTCCGCATCATGGCCGCATGGCACCAGTACTGGCACCAGTTTCACCACAGTTGGGAGCAGCAGTTGCCCTCCAGGGCACAGAGGGGAGGACAAAAACAACCCCAAAATGCCCCAACCCTCCCATCCCGACTATTGGGGCAGTATGGGGCAGCACACACGTGCTGGCATCGCAGTGCCACCGGTGCTGGCACCATCCCTACCCCTTGGACAGGAAATTCACCTCCCCCAAAAAATCATGCTTGGGATGGGAGACCATTGGGATAGGAAACCATCATCGGGATGGGAAATCATCCTTGGCATGGGAAACCATTGTGGGGATGGGAAATCAGCATTGAGGACAGGAAAGCATCAGCAGGATAGGAAATCATTGAGATGGGAAGTTGTTGTGGTATGAAAATCCAAACGATTGCAAGGCTGGCGGAAGCAGGCGCTGGTGAAATGATCGCCATGGGGACGGATCCCCCAGAATGCTGGTTGCTCCCAACAAACCCCGCCATGGGCAGGTACAACAGCAGGCTCCTGCTCCTCCTGGTGCTCCTGCCCTCCAGGTCGGCCTTGCCCACCAATATCTCACCCTGTCGCCCCTCTTTCCCGTGCAACAGGGCTGCCGAGTCCTTTATTCTCAGATTCTCATGTGTAATACGTCACTGTGCTCTGATGAGGCAAAACCTTAAATGCCTCTATGCAAACGCACGTAGCATGGGGAATAAACAAGAGGAGTTAGAGAGGTGCACACACCTGTAGGGCTATGACCTTATTGGCATCACAGAGACGCGGCGGGATGGCTCCTATGACTGGAGTGTTGGAATGGAAGGACAGTCAGGGGAGACGAGGAGGGGGTGTCACCCCCTATGTCAATGACCAGCTGGAGTGCATGGAGCTCATGGTTAGGGCTGTTCCAATCCTCCTGGATTTGACTGGATTTGCAAGGGACCTCAGGGATGTTGCAATATCATCACCCTCATGCCATGGCTTTCTGCGTGTGTCACTCTCATGTGGCATCCTGTTGCAATGCACAGCTTTTGCAGGCTGTGAGGAGGGCCCATTCTGTCTTAACAAGCAGTCGTCCACAATGAAACGCTGCACTTCAAGGATTTCAGGCCCTAGTGGCAACATGACCCCACTGTGAGGGTCTGGCTCTAGAGTTTCCATGCGTGGTGCTAACCCACATGCAGATGAGGAATTAAGGCCTGCAAGAATTATAGTAGCTATCATCAGAAATGACAGGTTGATGATGGAACTGTTCAAGTTGGAAGGGAGCTTGAGAGGTCTTTAGACCAACCTCCTGCTCACAACAGGGTCAACACTGAATTCACCCCAAGTTCCTCAGGACTTTGTCTAACAGAGCCCTGAAAACCTCTTCTGGGGGCTTTGTCGGACATCCTTGGTGAACTTGAATCTTGATCCAGGGAGCCCTCTCAGGAAGCTCAAGGTGCCTGTTGCTGTCAGGTAAGGATAGTCAGAGGAGACCTTGGCTTTTGGCAAGCTGCTGGCAAGTTCTAGCAGCTTCTAAGGAGCTTTGTCAGCTGTCCTTGATCAAAGGCTGCATTGCTGAGAGGCTGCTGAAGCCTGTCTGGCCCTTGGACTCTTACCCCCTGCTGTTCTTCCACACAAGCACCACTGACACTGTCCCAGGACACCTGGAAAGTATGAAGCCAGCCAGGACAGCCAGGTGATCAGGCCCATTCAGCATGGGTTTATGAACAGCAGGTGCTGCTTGCCTACCCTGTTCTCCTTCTATGACAAGGTGACCCCCTTAGTGGATGAAGGAAAGGCTGTGGATGTTGTCTACCTGGAACTTAGGAAAGCCTTTGACACCATTTCTCACAGCATTCTCCTGGAGAAACTGGCTGCTCATGGCTTGGACAGGTGTACTCTTTGCTGGGTTAAAAACTGGCTGGATGGCCAGGCCCAAAGAGTGGTGGTGAATGGAGTATAATCCAGGAGGTGGCCGGTCACAGGTGGTGTTCCCCAGGGCTCAGTACTGGGGACAGTTCTGTTTAATATCATTATCAATGATCTGGATGAGGGGATTGAGTGGACCTGCAGCAAGTTTGCAGATGACAACAGTTGGGCAGGAGCGTTGATCAGCTTGAGGGTAGGAAGGCTCTACAGAGGGATCTGGACAGGCTGGATTGATGGGCCAAGGCCAATTGTATTGTAAGAGGAAATGGCCTCAAGTTGCGCCAGGGGAGGTTTAGACTGGATATTAGGAAATTTTTCTTCACCGAGAGGGTTATCAAGCATTGGAACAGACTGCCCAGGGAAGTGGTTGAGTCGCCATCCCTGGAGGTATTTAAAGGACGTTTGGATGAGGTACTTAGAGACATGGTGTAGTGGTGGTTTTTGGCAGTGTTAGGTTTATGGTTGGACTCGATGATCTTAAAGGTCTTTTCCAACCTATATGATTCTGTGATTCTGTGATTCTGTATGAGGTTCAACAAGGCTCAGTGCTGGGTCCTGCACCTGGGTCACAACAAGCCCATGCAACTCTACAGGCTTGGGGGAGAGTGGCTGGAAAGCTGCCTGGCGGAAAAGGACCTGGGGGTGTTGGTTGACATCCGGCTGAATATGAGCCAGCAGTGTGCCCAGGCGGCCAAGAAGGCCAATAGCATCCTGGTTTGTATCAGAAATAGTGTGGCCAGCAGGACTAGGGAAGAGACTGTCCCCCCTGAACTCAGCACTGGTAAGGTTGTACCTCAAATGCTGGGTTCAGGTTTGGGCCCCTCACTGCAGGAAAGACATTGAGGTGCTGGAACATGTCCAAAGAAGGGCAACAAAGCTGGTGAAGGGTCTGGAGCACAAGTCTGATGAGGAGTGGCTGAGGGAACTGGGGTTGTTTAGTCTGGAGAAAAGGAGGCTGAGGGGAGAGCTTATCTCTCCCTACAACTACCTGAAAGGAGGTTGTAGTGATGGGGGTGTCTCAATCTCTTTTCTCAAGTAACAAGTGACAGGACAAGAGGAACTGGCCTCAGGTTGTTCCAGGGCAGGTTTAGATTGGATATTAGGAAAGATTTCTTCACTGAAAGAGGTATCAAGCACTGGAACAGGCTGCCCAGGGAAGTGGTTGAGTCACCATCCCTGGAAGTATTTAAAAGACATGTAGAGCTGGCACGTAGGGACTTGGTTTAGTGGTGCACTTGGCAGTGTTAGGTTAACAACTGCACTCGATGATCTTAAAGGTCTTTTCCAACCTAAATGATTCTATGATTCTATGAAAAAAGACAGAGGCAGAAGTAGAGAGGTAACATGTGCCAATATAAATACAGTAGTTCTTCTGAGCAATGTTTCTCCATTTGAAACATTGGTAAGAAAATTCACTGTGATAAGTGGTTGCATAAAACTCTTTACATAGAGAAGAGAGCATAATCAGCTTGCTGGTACATACCCTTGGTGCTGTTAATACAAAATGATGAAAAAGTAATGGAAATTCATAAAAATCTTAGCAATGCTGGAAACGAAGACTTTTTCAGATATTACATTCAGTTCTTTTCTGCAAAGGTTTCAAGTTTGTCCTAAAATCTGCATTGAGGGCTTGATTCAGTCATCCACACAGAGATGGCCACTGCTTCCAGGACGCACTTGCGTAGCTGAAGTGCCCATGTGGGAAATGTGTCCCAGGAGTTATGGGAGCCCTTCTGGAGCATGAGCTGGTGTGCAGGCAGAGTACGTCAGGGGTGGTGGAGGGCATGGCCTGCCTTCAGTGCTGCTGGGGTGGCTGAGCAGGGACCTCTCCAGCACAGCAGCATATTGTGTCCCCTTGGATGCTGGCTATGAGGTCACTTCTGACTGGCCAGCATTGTGGAGACAGATACTTGGAGGTCTTGAAAAACATTACAATCCCGCCTGACCCAAACAAGACAAAGCGTTTGGGGAGGATAAAGTAGCTGGGACAAGGGAGATGGGAGGTTTGGTGGAGGGAAGAGGACTTTGGCCAACAGACATGAAAGATCGTGAAGAGCAAAGATGAGTTCAGGTAATTTTGGTGCCACTGTGACAGTGATGTGAAAACATTCCTGTGAGGCCTTTACCGTATTTCTAACTAATAACCTTGAGTCCTAACCCTACCCCTACATTGCACCCTTTCACCTGACAGGAATCAACTACTCTAATCCCTAACCTCAGCCTTACCTCTAAACCAAAGCCAGAACCCAGAACCCCTCTTACTCTTACCCTATTGATCATCCTCATCCCTAGCCCTTATCCCTAGTATTCAAATGTTAGACTTCACCACAGCCCTCAGCCCAGCCCTGAAAAACCCCCTAACCCACAAAGCCAGCCCATACCCTAAACACGAACCAGGCACCCTCAGAAGAACACCAAACCCTCCCTCTAAGCCTTTGCCAATCCCTAAGCCTGACAGGCGAGCTCTATCCCCTAAGCCCTAACCTGAACACCTAACCCCCAAAGCCCTCCTTCCCGTGCTCTAAACCCCTCATCTTCATCCCCTCTCCTAACCCTAACTTAAGCTGTTTGGCCCCTTGAAGGCAGGGCAGGGATCGTGAGGTCCCAGAGCAGCCCCGTGGTGTTGGAAGAGGAGTGACGTTACATGCTCCTGACCAGCTCGTAGGCCACAAGGAGGAGATGGTGGGAATGCTATAATGAGGTCACATGTGCTTCAGGATCTCATGGGCCAGCAGGAGGCACAAGGCTGTGAAGGTGGCGGTGAGGTCACATCCATCTTTCTCTGGAGTTGATAGGCCAGCAGCAGGAACATGGCTGGGAAAGGGCTGTGAGGTCTCTTCTTTCTGCAGTAGCTGATAGGTCAGCCCTTGACTCAGGGTTGGGCTACATGCTCTTAGGCTCACATCTGCCAGTGTCTCTGACAGAGCAGCAAGAAGGCACCTGGCTGGCCCTAGGACTGTGGGAATCCCTTTCCCTAAGTACCTGGTAGGTCCATCCAGGAAGAGGCCTTGGGTATGGTTGTCACGACCCTTCTGCCCGAGTACCTGATGGGACAGCAGTACGCACAGGGTTTGGTTGTGTTTATCCGAGAAGCGGAAAGGCCAGCAGCAGGCAGGTGGCTTGGAAGAGCATGGTGAGGTGACTTCTGTCTAGTCAGCTGGTGCAGCAACTCTTGCAGATCCCGTCTGTAGAAGGGTCAGCCCCTTTTGCTCCTGTGATCACTTGCAGTGTGTCCTTAGAAGGAAAAAAATCCAAGTCACCATTTCTACTGCCCCCAAAAGAGGCTGTTCACATGTGAATTTGCTGTGGCAGGTTTAGAGATAGCTAAGGACATGCAGTTGGCCTCATCCCTGCTATCAGGTGGGAGCTTCCTGCAGACTTCTCACTACAATCAAATTTATTCTGCAACCCAGCTTGACTGTCATCTGCACAACACAGCCTGAAGGCCAGGCTGTACATAGGGCACAGCACAGCACAGGCCTGGGTCTACTCAGGTTTACTGTTATGTGCATCACTAACTTCTTGGAGTACAATGGTCTTCTGGTCAGGACCACGGAGCTGCCCGAGGAAGGCTGGGAAGAGGATGGGTTGTCCTCTAGGCAGCTGGAGGAAGGGACACAATTTTGGGCCCTGGTAATCACTGGGGACTTTGAAGACCATGGACCTCTGCTAGAAGACCTCAGTTACAGGGAAGGTGGCAGGTGATCCCTGACCCGGCATGGTGACAGTGCTCTCCTGGATATGTTTTTCACGAGAAGACAAGGCAGGAGTGGTGGAAGATGTGGAGGGTAGCTCTGGCTGCAGTGTGAGTGAGGTGGTGTAGTAGAAAACCCTGAGGGAAGTGAGCAAGACAAATTGTAGCAGGGCTGAGTAGAGAGGAAGGATCACCTCTATCAGCCCTTTGGCAGTGCTCTTCCTAATGCAGCCCAGGATGCCGTTGTCCGCCTTTTGTGCAAAGGTGCAATGCTAGGAGAAGAGAAGGCTTCCACAAATCTGAAGGCACCAGAGGCACCACAAATCTGGTGGGCCATCTGTACGAACACATTAAAAGCTGTCCAAACAGAGCTTCACTCCAGGGGGACCTTGAGAAACTCTCAGATTTGGCAATAGAAGCCTCATGAAGTTTTACAAGGAGAATGTGTGAGTCCTTTCTTGGGGGCAGAATAATCCCAAACATGAGGGCAGGCTGGGACCTGAACAGCTCAGCAGTGACCCTGAGGAGAAGGGCCTGGCCTCCCAAGGGATGCCATATGAGCCAGTGGCCCATGCTCAAAGTTAATGAGGCCACCTGCAGATAGGGCTGCATTAGGAGGAGCGTGGCCACCCAGGCAAGAGAGTTATCATCATCCCCCTCGCCTCAGCACTGGTGTAGCCACATCTGGAATAGTGTGTCTAGGTGTGGGGCTCCTGAGTGTGGAGGAATGAGGAGGAATTGGAGCGGTTCTAGAGAAGATCTGCCAGGATGGGTTTTGGGGCCTCTGTGGAGAAGATGAGAGACCTGGGCTTCTTTGCCTGGTGAAGTGGAGGCTCAGGGCTCTATAGTAGTAGCCTGCAACTAGTTGAAGGGTGCTTTCCAAGATAAGGGAGCTTTTCTTGGTAGTGGGAAGAGAAGGAAACCTCCACAAAGCGCAGCCTGGAAGGTTAAGAGCGGATGTGAGAAAAAAGAAGCCTCACTCAAAGAGTATCCTTGTGGTGTAAGGGGTCACCAGAGGGAGTCTGGATCAGCCCATGGCTTTGTGTTTCAAGGAAAAGGCAGTGAGGGTGGAGAGACATCAGTGAAGGTATAGAAATGCTGGGGTGACAGCTAGGTGGGAAAGCAAGTTGGGTGTCTACAGCCTGAAGGGAAAGACGTGCAGGCATGGGACAGCATAGGACAGCCTGCAGCAGAGATGACTAAGGGCTCTGTCAAAGCTGAAAGGCTCAACAGGACCAAGGGCTTTGGCCCCTTGGCTAAGGCAGTTGCCTCTACCACTGAGACCTACAAGGATAAACTCTCTTTTGAGGCTCTGGACCTTGTTTTGTCCTTGCCCCTTCTTTGGGAGGCTGGGAGGCATCATAGAATTCTCCTACACTTGGCGTTGCTCACTCTCACACCCCACTGCCCCCAGGAAGAGCCCTGAGCCATGTGTGAGGGACAGGGTCTGCCTTCCCAGGGCCTGGGGGTCAGGGCTTGGCCTTTCTGCTTCCTAAAATAAACCAAGGCTTTCCTCAGCATTACAGCTGCCTGCACAGTGCCTGTGCCTACCTGCAATCATGGCCTCCAGTTCTCTGCTCTAACAAGGCCATGGGGAGGCTTTGTCAGTAATGGCCCTCAGTGGGGCCCATTAATGCTTCAAGGTACTTTGAGTTTTGCTTCTGACTTCTTGAGCAGTTTGTTCAATCTTCCCTCAGGATCGGAGGTCCATGGGCTCAGCACCAAATGCACCATGGGGCTCATTAAAATACAGAAAGCCCTAACGAGCCACGTCTCTTCCTGTAATTCTCTTCAAGTCTCCACGACTTGTACAGCTAATTAGAGAGGTTTCATAGAGTAGCTAAGGAGGAAGATTTCAAAGTGCATCTAATAAATTTTTTTTTTTTTTAAAGGATACTTTTTATCAGTTTCAATTTAGAGAAGAGGTGATAGGAGCATTCTCCAAGTGATATTGATGCAGGGTGTCTCCTCAGGAGGTCTGGACAGGTAGGAAAAGCAGTCCCTTGAGGTCTCACACTGTATGGAGAACTTTGCTCCTCATCTCCCAAAGTTCACCATTTCTGACATTGGCTATATGGGAATTACATCCCTGTTCCTTGCATCAAACTTCTCCAGTGATCTCTGCAGCTGGATGTTACAGCTCCATTGCAGCATTTCCCACATTCTCTCCTTCGAGAACTGGCTGCACACAGGCACAGAAGACATTTTCCTATTCGTAAGGAAAGAAAATTAAAGCATGACCAGTTTTCATAAATATCAATATACACTCTCTAACCACATGCTAAGTATAAGCTGCCTCTAATGAGGTCGCCTCTCCACAAGGGACAATCTTATCACAAATATCTTAGAGAGAGATAGAAAAAGATAGATATGAGCATAACTAAAGTGTTGGCTAAAGAGACCATTAGACTAGTGAAAGGCAGGCAAGCTCTTAACTCCTTGAAGCTTAAAGCAGTTGCATAAGTGAGAGGTATCTGAATGAACAAAGATTAAGGGGAGGAGAAAAATGGAGAACAATGGAAAGGGCCTTTGTATGGACAGTCTGCATCGGCAAAGATGACATTACAAATGGTCATTGGATCAGGACAGGTGAAAGTATATGAAAGAGTAGAGAAACTAAATACACGGTGTAACAAGCAGAGGAGTGGTCATGAAGTTACAGGGCAAGATCAATATTTCTTTGAGTATTCCTTTTCAAAGGACATGGAATTGGTCAAGGTGTCTTCTGGATGAGGAGAAACCACTGTTGCACTCATCTTTGAATACGGCCAAAAGTGCAACCCAGGGAACCACAGGCTGTACAGCCTCGCTTGGGTGATCCATTGAATGACTCCTCGTGGGTGACATTCCTGGGCACGTGAAAGAGAAGAGCATGAGCATGGACTTTGCAAGGGTAAATCATGCCTCGCCAACCTGATTGGTTTCATGATGAAGGAACTCCATTTGTGTACGACGGGAGAACAGTGGATGGCATTTACCTCTGCTGCAGCAAGACTTCTGGCATGGTCTCCCTCAATATTCTTGTACCCATCTTAGGCCATTACAGTCTGGAGGGATAGACAAGCAGTTGAGCAAAACACCAGTTGGATGATGGGGCTGAGGGAGCTGTGGTGAAGGGGTCATACCCTAGCTGGAGGCCACTGGGACATAGTGGGGCATTGTGGGGCAGCACAGAGGACTCTCCTGGGCCCTTTGCAGTTTAACACCTGTATCCATGACCCGGAGGAGGCAAGGCTCAGCAAGTTTGTCGAGGGCACTAAATTGGGAGGACGATTCCTGTGCCTTGGGATTGCCTTCAGGAGAAACCTGACAGGCAGAAGCACTGTCCTGTCAGGACCTTCATGAAATAGAAGGACAATGGCCAGATCCTGTGCCTGGGATAGACTAAGACTCTGCAGTGGCAGGGTCTGGGCGCTGCCTTACTGGGGAGCAGCTCTGGGGAAAAGGCACTGGAGGTGTTGGGGAAGGCAGAACACGTTCAGGCAGTGATCCACACGATCCAGTGCCACCTGGTGGCAAAGGCGGCCAGCAGTGTCCTGGAGTGTATAAAGAGGACCCTGGCCAAAGGAGTGAGGGAAGTGATTGTCTCCCCCTGCTCATCACTTCTTAGAGCAGCAATACACTACTGTGTCCATTTCTGCACCCCCAGTTCAGGTGTACTGGGTCTGGCTGGGAAGGGGTTAACTTCTTTTGTAGCAGCCCCCATGGTGCCATGTTTTGCATTTGTGCCTACAACAGTGTTGGTAACACAGCCGTGTTTTGGCTATTTCTGAGGAGCGTTTGCACAGCGTCAAGGTCTTCTCAGGTTCTCACTCTGCTCCCTCCCAGTGAGTAGGCTGGGGGTGGGCAAGAAGTTGATGGGGGGAAACAGCCAGGACAGCTGACCCCAAGTGACCAGAGGGATATTCCATACCATATGACGTCATGCTCAGCAATAAAAGCTGGAGGAGAGGAAGAAGGAGGTGGAGTTTTTTGTCGTTCAAGGTGTCTGTTGCTGGGAGACTGCCTGGGCATCAGTCTGCTGGTGGGAGGTGGTAACTGATCACCTATGCGTTACCAGTTGGTTTTGGTTTATGTTTGTATTTATCTTTTTGTCCCTCTATTATCTATTTTTATCTCAACCTACAAACTGTGCAACAACTCCTTGCAGCAGCATGGGTAGAGACATGGCTGTCTGAGTAGTGGCCAGAGGAGAAGGGCCTGGGCACCAGGACGATGCCATATGAGCCACTGGGCCTCACATTTCAAATGGAGAGTGGAGAAACTGGAGAGGGTCCAGAGGAGGTCTGCCAAGGTGGAGCTAGGGGCCTAAAGCATGAGTTGTGAGGAGAGTCTGAGGGAACTGGGCCTCTCTAGCCTGCTGAAGGAGGCATGGGGCAACCTAGTAAGAGCCTACACCTACCTGGAGAGATGATGGAGCCAAGCTCTGTTCTGCAGTGGCTGATGATATGACAGAGGCAACAGCCACAAAATGCCTCTTGGGAGCTTTTGGCTGAGCCTTAGGAAAAAAAAAATGGACTAGCAGGAGCATTGCTGTGATCTCCACCTTTGGAGCTCTTCCTTGATCTGGAAAGTCACAGCCAGCCTGGAGGATGGGCAGGAGACCCCCAGCAGTCTCTTTCCCAGCATCCCTTCCAGGACCCTGTGCCTTGCCACGCACCGTGCGAGAAGAGATAAATCTGGAGGTGAGGGTCTCTACGTCATATGCACATAGGACAATTCAGGGGAGGAAGGGAGCTCAGGTGATCTCTAGTACAATGCCCAGCTCCAAGCAGGGCCAGCTCTGAGGTCAGACATGGTTGCTCAGTAAATGTCAGCATCTCTAGAGAGAGTTTACACATGAACCAGGCATCTAGGCCACCAGAACAGAAATGGAGATGAGGCATTTGACCAGCTCCCTCAACACAGCTATCAGTACACCATGCCTCCTGAGATTCCTGGGAACATCCACCTTCCTGTCCAGAAGAGTGGGTTCCTTCTGCAAGTTTCCTGGCATATCTCCAGACCATGGGGTGCTTTAGGCTGGAAACAGAATTGAAATAAATCCTCTGACTTGGGTACGATCAACTTGATTGCTAAAAGAGGGGAAGGTGGAGAGATCTCAGCATTTCTGGGTTCCTGCCGAAGATTTAAGGCCTCCAAGAAAAGAGCTGAAGACAACAGTTTTGAACTAGTATAGCCTTTAGATCATTTCACACGTGAGAGCTCTGCTCCCCCATTGCAATCACTGGCACCCAGAAACCTCACCTGCTTTTCCTTCCTCTCCTCCCTAAACCTGACCAAGCGATGGGAAGAAAGGCAGCAGAAAGGCCCTAGGCCTCTGTGAATCAGCTGGGGTCTGGCACTTGGAGGGCCATGGTGTCATTCCATTGTACCCCCCGTAAAGAATCAAGCTGGGGAGTGACTCTGCAAGTGCAAATCAACAGGGTCCATGCACAAGCAAGGCTGTGTCTATGGCTCTGTCTGGAGAGCAGTGCCCATACAGCTGGGTCTGAATCAAGCTGGATCTTAAGCTCAGCCCTGGGCTTCAATGGTCTCCTGGGCCCATGGACAGAGATGCAGGTGGAGGCCCCAGCTGATGCTCAGGGCCATGAAGGCCTATGGGTGCTCTCAGGGCCCTGACACTGCCATATGAAACCCCACCTGCCAGTGCCCTCAATAGGCCAAATTCTCATTCCCTGATGTCCAGGGTCTGCTCTCTGCTACTCTCCTTCCCCATGTCCCTGCGGATCGGGGAGACCACAATTTCATGGTTGCTACGGCCAAGGCTGACACTGGTCTTCCCATCCCTGACCAGCTCTTCCTCCTTTGGGAGTTCCAGATCCAGGTGAGCGGAAAAATGGGTGGTCTATTTAGAAGCTGAACCACACACAAGCCACCATCTAACTTGTTATGTGTCCCATAGCAACCCTCCATACATCTGAGCTCGCTTGACATCACACAAGGCATCACCCACTTCTCATCTTCTCTGTCAGTCTCTTCTAAAGATGTCTATCTCCTTTACCACAAAAGCTGTGGGAGCTGTCCTTCCCCACCTCAGCTCTTATTCCACTCATGGCACAGCTCTCTGAGGGCACATGGGGCTCCTGCCCTCTGTGCCCCAGGCTGTGGCCTTTGGTGCCCATTTGGGCTGCAGCAGCTCAGACGTGGCACCAGGGCCAAGGGCAGACTTGTCACATGGAAACCTGGTACCCAGAGATGGGATCCCTTGTGTGGAAAGGCTTTGCTTCCCAGCAGAGCCATGCTGGAGTGGAGCTCAGGTGTCAACATACTGAGGAACGAGGTTCCCACAAAAAGAGCAAAAGCTGCAGTCCCCAAGGCCAGAGAGAAACAGGCCTGGGTGTGCAGCCCTGGCAGGAGAGGGCTTTGCTGTCCCAGGTGACCCTGCAGCACTGTGGGGCCTGTGACAGGTGAAGCCGATCTCCACGAAGGACAAGGTGCTGCTGAGAAAGTCCCTGGGGGAGGACAGCCTGTGATCCAGCCCCACTGTGGGTATCATACTGGGGGCTGACCGGTGTGCTGGATTTGGCTGGGGTAGAGTTACTTTTCTTCACAGTAGCTAGGATGGGGCTATGGTTTGGGTTTGTGCTAGAAACAGTGTTGATAGTATAGGGATGTGTTTGTTATTGCTGAGCAGTGCTTACACAGAGTCAAGGGCTTTTCTGCTTCTCACCCCACCCCTCCAATAAGTAGGTTGTGGGATCTCAAGAAGTTGCCAGGGGACACAGCCGGGACAGCTGACCCCAACTGACCAAAGGGATACTCCAGACCACGTAACATCACGCTCAGCAATTAAAAGCTGGGGGAAGAAGAAGGAAGGGGGGAACTTTCGGAGTGATGGCATTTGTCTTCCCAAGTAACCATTAGGTGTGATGGAGCCCTGCTTTCCTGGAGATGGCTGAACAGCTGCCTGCCCACGGGAAGGAGTGAATGAATTCCCTGTTCTGCTTTAGTTGAGTGCACAGGTTTTGCTTTACTTATTAAACTGTCTTCATCTCAAGCCATGAGTTTTCTCTACTTTTATTCTTCTGATTCTCTCCCCCATCCAACCAGGGGGGAGTGAGCGAGCGGCTGTGTGGTGCTTACTTGCCAGCTGGCGTTAAAACGTGACAACTGGCTAGACAGCAGCTCTGCAGAGAAACCCTTGGATCCAAGAGGACAACAAGCTGAGCATGAGCAAACAGTGCACTCTTGCAGAAAAGGCCAACAGCCTCCTATGTTACATTAAATAAAGCATTCCTGACGGGTGGAGGGAAGTGATCCTTCCCCTCTTCTCAGCGCCGCTGAGGCCACATCTGGAGCTCTGTGTCCAGTGCTGGGCTTCCCAGTGCACGAAAGTTGTTGACCTGCTAAGGCAAGTCTAGGAAAGGGCCACAAAGCTGGCTTAAGGGACTGCAGCATCTTTCATAGGAGGAAAGGCTCAGAGATATAGAACTGTTCAATCTGGAGAAGAAAAGGTTTGGAAGGATCTTATTAATGTATATAAAATTCCATCTGAAACCAGGAAAACACTTTTTGGCTGTGAAGGTGGTCAAACACCGGAAAAGGTTGCCTACAGAGTTTGTGGAGTCTCCATAAATGCACATATTCCAAAGCGACCTAGACAACGTGCTGAGCAACCTGCTCTAGCTGAACCTGCCTCAGCTGGGGTGCTGAACAAGATGGTTTCTACAGGTCCCTTCCAATCTCAACATTTCTGTGATTCTGTGAGTGTAAAGGAGAAAAGTAAGACAGAAAGAATTGAACAACACATCGCCTTGATCACAAATATGGTGGGATCCCATGGAGAGGACCAACACTGGAGCAGGGGAGAAGTGTGAGGAGGAAGAAGCGGCAGAGATGTTCTGTACTGACTGTTAACCCCCTCTTCACCATCCCCTCTGCTCCTCTTGGGACTGGGGTCATTAGATGACTTGGGAGCAATGGAGGAATTTGAGCCTGGGAGATAGTATGAGGAGAAGGGTCTTTCATATTTTTGTCATTGTTTCTCACAATCCAAATATTTTTTAATTGGTATCAAATTAAATTGATCCTCGGCAAGTCAACACGTCTTTGCCCGTGACAGTAATTGGTAACTGATCTCCTTTACTTTATCGTGATCCATGTGCTTTCTGATTTATTTTCTCCCTTTGTCCTGTTGAGTCAGCAGGAGTGAGTGAGCAGCTGGGTGGGTGCCTGGCTGCTGGCCAAGTTTAACCCAGCACAGGACCACATCAGGACGGCTGTGTCCACTGTGGGGCTCCACAGCACAAGGAAGACACTACACAGACTGGAGCGAGTCCTGCAGAGGCCAGAAGGATGGTTGAGTGCTGGAGCACGTTATGAACAAGGAGAGGCTGAGAGAGCTGGGTTTTTGAGAAACTTTCAGAATAAAACAGTGGAGCAAGGAAACAAGCCAGTTGGTAGGATCTTGATCAATGGACATTTTCAATATTTGTTGAGACAAGGCATTGAGCACCTGATGTAGCTGGAGCTGTCTAAAAATGGGCTTGGCTGGGAGACCAGCTGTGGCAAGAGCTATGGGACTTGTGTGTAACAAGTGTCATTAGCAAACTGGTTCCCTTTTTATTAATAATGGCAGTGGAGTTGCATGGCACTGAGCCCCAGAGGAGGACAGAGGTGACCATGCAGCAAACGTCTCTCCTCAGGGCTGGGGTGTATGACCAGACACGGAAATGGCTAAAGTGTGGGACTCATCTGGGATAGTTTTCCCGGACAATTTTCCAGGCTGTCCTGGGAACATGGCACAGACTGGACCCCTCTCTTTTGCAGATTTGGGGATTCCTTGATTCCTTCACCATGACACCTGATTGTCTACTGTGAGCACCCTGCTGTGTGCGCCCACCCTGCACACTCTCACAGCTTAGCTCTACACTGGTGCTTTCCTCTCCTGGACTCTTTCCAGCCCAGCCAGCCTCTTCCCAGCTCTCACCACCATCCCTGCCCTCACACCAGCCAAGCCCAGCAGAGCAGCCCAACCTGGGCTGGTCCCACAGCAGCGCACACTGCAAGGTGCTACAGAGCTCTGGGCACTAACCCCGTGGCCCCACCCTTCTGAAGGGCACAGCAGCTCTGGAGGGCAGAGAGGGGGGTTCAGTCTTCCCATCAGCCCCAGGGATAGTGCTGGCCCTGAGAGCATGAGGAAATGGGGGCTAGGCACTCTCTGGCTCTCCTGAATTCATATTGTACGTGATCCCCAGTCCTGACTGAATTTGCCCACTCTGCTGCTCCCACCAGCCCCACTCCCCAGGACAGCACAATAGTCCTCGTGCTGGGGTTCCTCAGGGGGCTCCTGCATCTCTCCAGTCTCCCCTTCCCTCTGCCTGCTGAGTCCCCACTGACTCCCATGGCACTGCAGAGTCCTTGTTCATGGGTAAATTGATTTAGTGCTTTACTTTGGTGGACTTAACTGAAGGTGTTCCACCTTCTAACTCTCCATTCATTCCAAACCCAGGGCACGTGATGAGTCCCCAGCCTCTCTGCTCCTCACCCCTCCAAATTCATTTTTAAGAGAGACTTGTATATGCTATCAGTCCTGTCATACATGAAGAAACCTAAGGAGATAATGGGGAGCTCATGGAGTGTGTCCCCGGCCACTGGACACCAAGAAGAGTGCTTTTAAATCCAGAACATTTGGTCTGGTGGAACTCAATGGTATCATGAGCTTAAGTCCCAAACCATTGAGAACACATGGAGAACAGACACTTTTAAAGACCAATTCCTCAGCCATTTTCCTGGCAGCAACTTTGGAGGACAAGCCCAGCCTTCAGGCACTGCACCTGGGAGATGCCTTTTTATTCAAGAGCTGCTATTGGGCATCCCACATTTCACACAGTGTTGTGCAAGGGTCAGACACAACAGGATCAAACCTCAGGGCATGGAGTATAAACACAGAAAATTATCTATAAGCAGGATTATCACAAGAGGGAAAAGCAGACTCCTGGCCTAAGAGAAGTTCTGGGAAATGTGCAGAGAAAGGAAGGCAGGTTATTGTCGGTGAAACAGCGTCCCTTGGGCCAGTTTCCAGAGGGCATCCTTGAGCTCCTGGTTCGTCATGCTGTAGATGAGGGGGTTCACTGCTGGAGGCACCACCGAGTACAGAAATGACACGACTACATCCAGGGATGGGGAGGAGATGGAGCGGGGCTTTAGGGAGGCAAATATGCCAGTGCTGACAAACAGGGAGACCACAGCCAGGTGAGGGAGGCACGTGGAAAAGGCTTTGTGCCGTCCCTGCTCAGAGGGGATCCTCAGCACGGTCCTGATGATCTGCACATAGGACAGCACAATGAAAACAAAACATCCAAAGACTAAACAGGCACTAACCACAATAAGCCCAACTTCCCTGAGGTAGGCATCTGAGCAGGAGAGCTTGAGTATCTGGGGGATTTCACAGAAGAACTGGTCCAGGGCATTGCCCTTGCAGCATGGTATGAAAAATGTATTGGCAGTGTGCAGGACAGCATAGAGGACACCACAGCCCCAGACAGCTGCTGCCATTTGGACACAAGCTCTGCTGCCCAGGAGGCTCCCGTAGTGCAGGGGTTTGCAGATGGCAACGTAGCGGTCATAGGCCATGACTGTGAGAAGATAAAAATCTGCTGAAATGAAAAAGACAAACAGAAAGAACTGTGCAGCACATCCTGCATAGGCAATGGCCCTGGTGTCCCACAGGGAATTGGCCATGGCTTTGGGGAGAGTGGTGGAGATGGAGCCCAGGTCGAGGAGGGAGAGGTTGAGCAGGAAGAAGTACATGGGGGTGTGGAGGCGGTGGTCGCAGGCTATGGCGGTGATGATGAGGCCGTTGCCCAGGAGGGCAGCCAGGTAGATGCCCAGGAAGAGCCAGAAGGTCAAGAGCTGCAGCTCCCGTGTGTCTGTGAATGCCAGGAGGAGGAACTCATTGATGGAGCTGCAGTTGGACATCTGCCTGTTCTGGGCATGGAAACTGTCAAAAGAGACAAAACAGAAAAATTCAGACAAGCTTCTCTGAGCAAAATTCCATTCCTTCACTGTGAAATACCTAAGGGTGCTTCTCTTTCCTGGGGGACTGTTGTGCATCTCCGAGGCTTCAGCTCTGGTTTGTGGTGGCTGAGTGTGCTGTGCAGAGCAGTGCCCTCTACCCATGGGCTCCTTAAGGGTCAGCCCTGCTTTACAGCAATGACACATGGAGGCAGCAACACCCAGTGTGTTTGGAGGGAGGGTTCCTGGGGAGGGGATCCCTGGGCTGCACTATAGCAGAGGGTAAAAAGCTCAGAAGGACGCTTTCTTCCACAGAGGAAGGTGGGAGATGAGGTGCAGCACATGTGTCTCGTTACAGTGTGTGTTAGTATTCAGACACTCCCATCCCACTTGGGAAATGTTCTTGGAAAGGGTCAAATTCCCCCGTTGCCCCGTTGCTCTCAGTGTAAAGCTGCGTCAGTGCTCCCATCCAGGCGGCTGCTCTGTCCATCAGCCTGGTGCCCAGCTGCTCTGTGCTTGCACCGCTCTCCGCTGGAGGAGGACTACACACAGAGGTTGTTCTGAAAAAGCAACTGGACTGGACTGGGAGCAGAGGGGACCAGTTCAAGGTGCAGATTTCCAAACACCTCTCCTTTCCAGCACAGCTTTGCAGAGTAGGATGAAGAGGCCAGGACAAGGATGCTGATCCACATGGGCAGATCAGGTGCTCTCGGACATCACCAAGGTCCTACAGGAGAGCTATGCCCTTCTGGGCTGATGCTCACAGCCCCCCAGCACTCCCTGTCCAGCAGAACCTGGTGTCTTAAGGTGATGTCTGCTAAGGGAAGCAGTGTCTCATTGCCCAGCCACTGACTGCAGTGTCTCAAGCCTGGAAAATGAAGAGAGGCCTTGGGCACCTTGGTCCTATGGAAACACCTCCTGGGCAGCGCCCTCCAGGTCAGCGTCAGAGCAGGCACCCAACACCCCCACCCCTTGTGCCACACCAGCACTCTTATTGCCAGGGACCTCAAGAGCAGTGTCGTGGTTGAACCCCAGTCGGCAATTAAGTACCACACAGCCGATCGCTCACCCTCCCCCCTCGGTGGGACAGGGGAGGTTAATCAGATGAGCAAAAGTAAGAAAACTTGTGGGTTGAGATAAGAACAGTGTAAGAATTGGAACAACAACAACAACAAATAATAATAATAAATTGTAATGAGAAGGAAAACAACTAGTGAGCAAGAGAGGAACAAAAGCCCAGGGAAATAAAAAACCAGTGACACAACTGCTCACCAACCACCGACCAACGCCCAGCCAAACCCCGAGCAGTGATCACTACCCCCGGCCAACTCCCCCTAGTTTATGTACTGAGCATGACGTCATATGGTATGGAATAGCCCTTTGGCCAGTTTGGATCAACTATCCTGGCTGTGCCCCCTCCCAGTTTCTTGTGCACCTGGAGAGCAGGGAAGCAGCGTGTTATCACTATTATCCTCATCCTAAAATCCAGTTTCCTAAAATCAGGAAAGCCTTCTCCTTCCCCAGCAGAGCACAGCACCTCCCAGCTAGCAAAATCCCAGGGCAGTCGCTCTCAGCCCCTTGGCTCTGCAGAGGGAAGTGGCCACGTGTCAGGAGAGATGCAGCTCTGCTGTGCCAGAGCTCCGGCTGCAGAGGAGGCAACTCCTGCCCTGCACCACACAGCCCTGAGGGCAGAGGCTCTGCTGGGTGGGAGACGAGACCGGGGGTCTTGCTCAGAGGAAGGGGGCTGCGTTGGAGGGCATGACAGGCAGCTTGCCAAATTCTCCCTCCTGTGACATTGCTGCTTGCAGTTTCCTACAGCTCTCTGCCCACGTGCCTGCTGCCTGCAGCTATCCCTGCCGGGAAATGTTTCTCTGCCCTCAAGTTTTCCCTGTCAGGGATCACAGACCCCAGCACCAACTACTCTCTGCTCAGCCCTGACCTGAAGAAACCTCCCAGTTTCAGGCACTCTCGAGAGGAACTCCCCGTTTGCAGGCAGCAAGGAGCAGGTCAGACAAACCCTGATGAGGACAACAGAGGTGATGCTGGTGCTCTCTGGAGGTAGAGGAGTGGGTGAAAGCTCTTTCCTTGGCTCCTACCAGACCTACTGATCTCCCAGTGCAGCAGCTCAGGACTCTCAGTCCCCCTCTCTAAACGGAGAAACACCTTGTCCTTTTTTCCTGAAACACAGGAAATGGAAAACATAGACTTAGGAAAGCAGTTTACCTTAGAGATATTCCCTGCCTTGAACTTCCTCTGCAAAAGTCCCCTCTGAAATGCCCTGGGCAGCTCTGGCTGCACACCCTGCCTTCACCCCTTCACACTTGTCTAACAGGAGCCCCTGCACTGGCACTCCTCCGCACAGATCTCGGAGGCTGTAGGCTGTGATAGCTTTAGGAGAGCCTTCCAGGAACCGCAGCTGCATTGCCCTGCACCAAGAGACTTACCGTGTCAGGGGCTGTCACGATTCCTTCCCTTTGAGCTCTCCTCTGTCCTCCCACTCCAGACTGCCTTCAGGCTCTCTCTGCCCTACTCCTTTTCCCAGAGCCCTGCTGCGCTTTGCAGAGGAGTTGCCCCTTGGCAGAGCTGTCTCTCTGCGGTGCTGCCTGCTTACCACCAGCTCCCTCCCTCCCAGGAGCCTGTCTCAGCCCAGCAGTACAGGACCTGCCCAAGACCTCATTTCCTCTGCCCCCCACCCCACCCTGCCCTCCCTCCAGCTGTCCCTGGGGCTCTCCAGGAACCTACTTGCAAAGACACTCAAAGACACCCATGGTGCCTGTCTCACCTCTGCAGAGACGTTTCTTTCCAGCAGTGCCCTTTCTCCTCTCAGAGACACACGTAGGTCTGAGAATCACCCTTCCTTGTCCCAGCATTAGGGAGGACACCTGGGCACTGGCAGGCAGGGATCTCCTTTGCCCATGCGCAGGGAAGGCAATCAGCTGAGTCCATGGAGGCATCTCATCCCGGATTTGCAGTCCTGGGGCTGGAAGGGACCTCAGCTCCCTCCCATGCCTGCCACAAACCCACAGGAGGTGAGATGCCTCCTGCTTCAGTAATGGCGCCTGTTAAAAACAGGCACCTGCACCCCTTGTCTATGGTCCCATGGTCAGTGATGGAGATGGAGACCAGGAGTTCACACACAAACACCTGGTGTGGGAAACATCTGGGGGCATCATCCTGCAGCCTGGTGAGGAAGCCCGCTGAAATGACGGCAGATGCCCACATTTAGGACATCACCACCTGTCCCTACCCACGCTGTTCAGGGCCGCCTCTAGAGGTGTTCAGCTGACCAAAGGCAGTTATGGGCCAGAGGGAGAGTGAAGTCTTTCTCTTTCTCCCCTCCTTTAGCTGCATTTACTAGCTGTCCCTTGTCTGTAACGAGAGCTGTCTCACACATCCCCACCTAGCCTAACCTAACGCAGGGCAGCTGCTCATTGAATGCCCAAATACAGGCCTGTAGTGCCATGCGAGAGGCCAAGGCTCTCCACCCAAACTGCCTGTGGCTGGCAGGGACAGCACAGGACCTACAGGAAAGCCATGTCCACCCAGAGCGGGTGCGTGACAGACACCCCAGGCGGCATCTCAGATGAATTCGGTGCTTGGGTGAAAGTGACTGATTCCCACCCCTGCCGTGAGGCCAGCTCTGTCCCATCTCTATCCAGAGATGCAAGGCACTGCATGAATAAGAAGCACATTGCACTGGGGTCTCCACTTGTGGGCCTACGTTCTCAGCTTCTTCTGGTTCTCTTCTCCTCCATCCTTGACTTACCCTCTTGAAGATAAGGTCTTCAAAGAGTCCAAGGAATTTAGAGTGTGACTAGATCAGGGGATGTTCACACCCAAGGACATTTTCAGCAGCACCGTGTCCTTCCAGGAGATCAGTGCTTCTCTCCACCAAAGGCCCTGCAGGGCTGCAGAGACCCCCCTCACAGCAATGCCCTCTCCTGCCAGGGCTGCACAGCCCAGCCCTGTTTCTCTCTGACCTTGGGCACAGCAGGGATTGCTCTCTTCTCGAGCCCCTCATTTCTTTCTTACAACACCATCTGCCTTCCGCTCCAGCATGTCTCTGCCATGAAGCAAAGCTTTTGTGTACAAGGACTCTTGGGTGCTTGGTACCACTGTTCACCATGACAAGTCTGAGCATGGCCCTGGAGCCACAGCTCAGGGGCTGCAGCCCAGGTGTGCAACACTGTCCTCTGCCTGGGAACAGACAGGAGGAGCTGAACCCCCATGGTCTGTCACAAGCTGTGACATTGATGGAACATCTTCTGAGGCACAGTGGGACGCCTCACACAGCTCGCGTGCTGCAATGGATGGATAAAGGTTCTTCACGAGACACAGGCTGGGAGCATCAGAAGAGGAAGACTTTCGGTGTGAAGGAGCTGCTTGGATGTATGGAGCTCCTTGCTGGGAGAGTCAGGAGGTTGGGTGAGTCCTTGAGGGTGAGGATCAGAGGAGGGGCCAGTCAGGGCGACCTGGTGGTGGGAGATCAAGAACCTGCAATCAAGGGGAGGAGGTGGACAAGATCTTATTTAAGCAAGTCAAGGAAGTCTCCAGATGAGTGAGCTGGGGCTCTTTCTGGGGACGTTAATTGCCCTGACGTTCATTGGAGGGGGAACCCAGCACTGTCAAAATAGACCAAGGGGTTTGTGGAGGAGGTGGGAGCAATTTCTTAGGAAAGTCACCAGCTGCATCAACATAGATGATGCTCACCTGCATCAGATCCCTGCAAACCATGAAGAGCTGGTCAGGGATGTGAAAACCAGTGTCATCCTTGGCTGTGGTGACCATGAAAGAGGGGGGTCCAGCTCCTGAGCAGAATGAGGAAGGAGAGGAGCAGAGTGCAGGTGTCAGAACTCAGAGGGGAAGACGTGGGCCTGTTCAGGGGGGGTTTAGTGGCGATCCCGTGGGCAGCAGTGAAGGGCAGCACAACTCAGTACAGCTTGTCTTTAATGACAGAATCGCCCACGAAGAGCAGTGGTGAGTGCATAGCTCACAAGAGCAGCTTGGGTGAAGAGGGAACTCATGAGGAAGCTCCATGGTTAATGGAAGCATCCAGGAGGTGGATGCAGAGACTCACTTCAGGTGGAGGAATTGAGAAATAGGAATGGCTTTAGGAACCCCACAGCTTCCCTAGAGATGACCCTTGCAAGGGAGTCCAAGGGGACCATTAAGGTGCTGCTACTTCAGTAAGAGTAAAAAAATAAACACGGACAATGCGGGGCCACTTCTGAATTCAGGGAGAGTAGATGCAGAGAGGTCTGACATCCTCTGCGTCCTCTTGGTCTCAGTCTTTCCCAGAAAGGTCTTCAAGGCCTTTGTACCTGGCGGCAGAACCCAAGGACAACAACCAGCAGTGGAAGGGGGTCGGGTCAGGGGTTACTTGAGCAAACTCAGCCCTGAACGGTCGAGGGCACCAGAGGGGCTGCCTCCACGGGTGATGAGAGAGCAGGCCAGTGTCACAGTGGTGTCACTCATCATCATCTCTGAAAGGTCAGGGAGATCAGGGGAACTTTCTGAAGACTGACGAAAAGCAAATGTTGCGAGCATCTTTCAAGAAGTCCCAGAAGATGAGCTGGGGAACTAAAGGCTGCTTAGCCCCAGTTTGGTTGAGAGTGTGTCCCTTAGCACGTCCTCTGGGATCACGAGTTAGGACAGCGCATTCTGCATGGTTGACTAAGTTGATGGGTATAGAAATGATGGGCTGGTTGGGCTTGGAGGGACATGGTGAACTGGAAACTAAGCAAATAGAAAAAGAAAAGAAATATAGAAAAATAAAGCAAAAGATAGCTATTATTGCACTTTTCATATTTTAAACTTCCTTATGCTCTTATACTCCCTCTTGATTTCTTTCAAAATATTTGCCCTATGGTGGGGCAGGAGGGCCTGTTTGGTTTGCGTTTGGGTTTTTTTCTTTTTTTTTCCTGTATTTTTTTTTTTTTTTAAGAACACTTTTGGCAATCAGGGTGGATTGAGTTAGAGGAGCACCGATGCCTGGTGTCCCCTCCCTCTGCAGTTTCAATGGGAGGGTCCCGGTCTCCCACGGCCCCTTGTGGTCACCACCAGTCCCTGGTGAGTCTGTCAGGCACACCAGGACCTCCTCAAGTGGCACTGGAGGCTTCTGGTCAGGAACTGAGCTCGGCCTGCAAAGATGAGGCAATTTTCTCCACATTTACATAGTGCGGGAACATTTTCATCAGCTGAAATGTTGCAATACTTTTAGTAGAGAAATCACGTTTTCCTGTGTTGCCATCATGAAACTTTCCCGGACGGGTGCTGCTCTCAGGACAAGAAACCTTGATCTTCCCAGCACTTGCTTGACCACTACTCTCTCCACTATGGAGTCTAGAGAATCTCACGAATCTTTTAGGTATTTCCACATGTCCTGATTAAACTGAGCATTTCTCCCGTCATCTTCTCAGCAGACTCTCGGCACATATGCATTTTCCAGTGTCCTTCCAGTTTCCTCCTCCCGTTACTCTCCATTCACTCAGACCCCTCCCAAGTACCCGGGTGCTGCTTTGAGCTTCAGGCAGTTTCAAGCTGCTGCTCCTGTCGCCTGACCGTCTCTTCGGCCAACTCCTTCCTCGCCTTTCTCTCTGTCCTTTCCTACTAACCTCAGGGAAGATTTTCCACTCAAAAGTAGAAGTGGAATTGAATGGAGGCAACTTGAACTTGATAGACAGCTGAGGAATGTCATTTATTCTTTCCCGAACTACTCTTTTCCCTTTTAGTTGTGTTTTTGTTTTTGTTAATGAAGAGAAATGCTGTGGCTGTCTGCAGCCACTTCTCCAAAGAAAGCAGATGGGAATTGATGTTGAGACATTCAGCTCCAAACGGAGTGGGAAAAGCTTCGATGTTAACATGAGTGCTGTAAGTCTGCGGTGAGCGGGCAGAGAAATGGCAGAGTGGGGGGTGATGGGGGTGGTGGGATGAAGAGTGTCTCTGCAGCGTCTGCCAGAAAGGGTCTTGCTTGTCCGACGTATTCATACTTCATCATGAGAGACTCTGGATCAATATGAAGTGGAGATTGGTGATATTGTTTATTCTGTCAGCAGGAAAATAAAAGACAAGTGGGAAAAGCATAACCCTTTTTCAAGTGTTATTTCGTCTTCAAATCTTGTCTTTTAGACTCTACTCCTGACATCTCTCTCATGAACCGCAGAAGAATGGAGGAATTAAAGGAAGCTGCAGAGAGCCATGGCGTGTTCGGGCATTTGCATTTCCCTGAGCCCTCTGGTGCCAAGTTCCTGAACTGCAGGTACCGAAGGAAGATTGAACAAGCTGCTGAAGAAGTGTTTAAAATTTGATTAAAATCTCCAAGGTTCTGAGGGTGTCAGTGGCCCCCTGAGGGCCATCACCGATGAAGCCATGAAGGGAAGCACGGGCGGCGGTACCCCTCCCTGGGGGCTGCCTTGGACTGCAAAGGGGTCAGCACTGGTTACAGGTGACAAAGGCACCGTGCAGGTGGCTCTGATGCCACTTTGTCACGGTTGAGCCCCAGTCGGCAGCTAAGCACCACCCAGCCGCTCGCTCACCCTCCCTCCCCGGTGGGATGGGGGAGAGAATCGGAGGAATCCACGAGGAAAATTCATGGGTCGAGACAAGCGCAGTTCAATAATTGGGAAAAAGAAAAAAATATATATTAATAATAATAATAAATTGTAATGAAAAGGCAAACATCAAAAGAGAGAGAGAGGAACAGAACCCAGGGGAAAAAAATAATAAGTGATGCAACCGCTCACCACCCACCGACCGACGCCCAGCCAGTCCCGAGCAGCGATCGCCACTCCCCGGCCAACGCCCCCCAGTTTCTATACTGAGCATGACGTCATATGGTATGGAATAGCCCTTCGGTCGGTTTGGATCAACTGTCCTGGCTGTGCCCACTCCCAGTTTCTTGTGCACCCAGCAGAGCATGGGGAGCTGAAAAGTCCTTGACCAGTGTAAACACCGCTTAGCAACACCTAAAACATCAGCGTGTTATCAACATTATTCTCATACTAAAATCCAAAATACAGCACTATAGGAGCTACTAGGAAGAAGATTAACTCTATCCCAGCCAAAACCAGGACATACGTGAGCCCTTGGTGTGTCTCATCAAGAAGGACGGGCAAGCTCCCATCCCTGGGACGTGGAAGGGAGATCCTGCTCCTCATGCGTTGCTCAGGGCTCTTCATGGAGCAGTGCGATGTGGGGGTGTGCGATGACGAGTGCAGGACGACCCTCGGACTGCCTGAACTCTGTGGGGGATGAGGAGGCAACCAGGCCATGGGGCTGTAAGGCCATGGTATCCCCTCATGGCTCTTGGTGGCAGTGACAGTATTGAGAGCTGAGAGGACAGAGATCTTGGTTGTGGTGGGGAAGTCCCAGCCCCACCAAGGCCCTCCCTCATCCCCACCACAGGCTGGCCCATGCTCTCCCACGCCTGCGGCAGTCCTCCTGCAGACTTTGGCCACCCCGCTGCTTCCCCACCTCGCTCTGACCCTGGGATTTCCCAGGCTTTATGAATCTCTTTTTGTCCTCCCTGTCTTCTCCTTCCAACACAAAGCTGTGGTTTGCTGGGGATTTGCCAAACCTCTGAAGCCCTGAGCAACATGTCCAGCTTCTTTCAAAGCTACTGCTCCTCAATCACCTAAGATATCCCAGCACCATACTTTCTTATCATCGAATCACGGAATCTTAGACTCCTAGAATGGTTTGGGATTGGAAGGGACCTTTAAAGGTCCTCTAGTCCAACCCCTCCTGCAGTGAGCAGGGACACCTTCAGGTAGATCAGGTTGCTCAGAGCCCCGTCCAGCCTGACCTTGAGTGTTTCCAGGGATGGAGGATCTGCCACCTCTCTGGGCAACCTGGTTCATTGTTTCACCACCCTCATGGTAAAAAAATATCTTCCTTATATCCAGTCTGAATCTGCCCTCTTTAGTTGAAAACCATTACCCCTTGTCCTATCGCCACAGGCCCTGCTAAAAAGTCTGTCCCAATCTTTCTTATAAGCCCCCATCTGAGTACTGAAATGCTGCAAGGAGGTCTCCCCGCAGCCTTTTCTCCACCAGGCTGAACAACCCCTACTCTCTCAGCCTTTCCTCATAGCAGAGGTGTTCAAGCCCTCTGATCATTTCTGTGGCCATCCTCCGGACCCGCTCCAACAGGTCCATGTCTTTCCTGTGCTGAGGGCTCCAGAGCTGGACGCAGTACTCCAGGTCAGGTCTCACCGGAGCAGAGTAGAGGGGCAGAATCACCTCCCTCAACCTGCTGGCCACGCTTCTTTTGATGCAGCCTAGGATATGGGTGGCCTTCTGGGCTGCGCGAGCACATTGCTGGCTCATGTCCAGCTTTTCATCCACCGGTACCCCCAAGTCCTTCTCTGAAGGGCAGTTTTCAATCCCTTCATCCCCCATCCTGTACGGAGAGTGGGGGTTGCCCAGGCCCAGGTGCAGGACCCTCATGAGGTTCACATGAGCCCATTTCTCAAGCTTGTCCACGTCCCTCTGGATGGCATCCCACCCCACGGGCATGTCAACCACACCACTCAGCTTGGTATCAGGTGCAAACTTGCTGAGGGTGCACTCAATCCCACTGTCTATGTCATTGATGAAGATATTAAACAGTAGTGGTCCCACTACGGACCCCTGAGGGACACCACTTGTCATCGGTCTCCGTCTGGACATTGAGCTGTTGACCACTATGCTCTGGACGTGACCATCCAACCAATTCCTCACCCACCAAACAGTCCACCCATCAAATCCATTTGTCGGTGTCTACAGAATGCCTTGAATGTCGATTTAAGTAGACGACTGTGGCTGAGCCTTAGAAGAGCGTCACCACCCCGAGGTGTGAAGAGCAGGTGGAAAAGGCTTGGTGTCTGCCCTTAACTGAAGGTATTTTCAGAACTGGCCTGATACTTTTAATGTAAGAAAGAACTATTAAGGAGAAGGGAAGGATTGCAAATAGCAGGATGATGGTGTACAGCATCACTTGGTTCCAGGAAGGGTCTGCACAGGCCAGTTCCAGCAGAGGGGGGACATCACAGAAAAAGTGATGAAGGTCATGGGATGCACAGAAGGGCAAAGTGAACACCTGGTCGGTCTGTCCTACTTGCACTTGCACTGCTACGTGGGGTACGTGGTACCCCACGACCCCACCACCAGGCTGATGCAGAGACCCCTGCTCATGATGAGGGTATAGTGCAGGGGGGCACATGTGGCTTTGTAGCGGTCATAGGCCAGGGCAGCCAGGAGAAGGCATTTGATGCTGCCCAACAAAACCAGGAGATCCTGCCATCTTGCATCAGGAAACCCACCAGCTTTTTTGGAAGAGTGACTGACGCATAGCAGATCTCCAGCAAGGACAAGCTCCGCAGGAAGAAATCCATGGGGCCGTGGAGGCTTGAGTCCACTGTGGTGAGTGCAATCAGGCTGTTCCATGTGAGGACCACGACGTAGATGAGCAGGAATACTGGAGAGCACAGGCCCTGCAGGCTGGAGGGGTCAGAAAAAGTCCCCGAAGAACGAATCCAGATCCAACGGTGTGATTCTCCGTGCCTTTTCTTCGGGGCATTTTCCCTATACAGAACGATCCACACAACAGGCTCTTAAGGATGCTGATGGCCCGTCCACCATCACACACGCTTCAAGCCTAGAGAAAGACTACTAACATCAGCATAAACATGATTGCAGGAGTAGGCGAGCTTGACCTGCAGACCATTCATCTGCATGACTCTTTGGAAATCTAACATGGGTTGCTTGCTGCAGCGAGGTTTGTAAAGAGAGGGGAGAACAGAATCCTTGAGCCTGAATGACTGGGGTTTGTCATGTAGATAAAAGAAACTTGACTTCCTTTTTTGGGGTTATTTGACTGAATAGAATCCCTGGGGATAGACGAGAAAAAAGGAAGAAAAGGGATGAATAGTAGCCCCTTTAAGAACAGCCTTGCTTATGTTCTTTGTCCAGATCTTGTAAGACCTGCATTTAATGTAAGACCATGAAGAAGAAATAGGTTGAAAAGGAGGGAAGGGATGCAAAAGGGGAAGACAAAGCAAGGCGAGGTTAGGCAAGGAGAGGCAATCAAAACAAAGCAAGGCAAGGCATGACTTGATTCTGAGGCCTTAGTGAGAGAGATTAATCCCAGCTCTCCTCACATGTAAGAGCTCATCCCCTGACGCTGTGTCCACACACAAAGATCCGGGAGAATATCTTTGATCCGAATCATTCATTTTTACATCATGATGAAGGGTGAATCCCATCAGAAGTAACACATCTGCCGATGAAACCACTGACACTGATGCATCTATGGGACATTTGAACTGCTTCCCAGTACCCTGCAAGCCCTCGCAGGAGCAGAGCAATGCTCTGGCTGCCTGGGGAATGGAGCCTTCCCTTTGCATTTCCCACCTTCCAGAGCATAAAGGCTTCTTGCTGGGCACACTTGAAGCATGGGAGCTACAAGCAAGCAGCACTGCAGTAGCAGGTTGCTTCTGATGAAGAAGAGACTCAGCTGAAAGATGTTTAAGAACCTCAGTTTGACAGATGGGGAAGGACTATCCTCTTCCAGGCAGAGGGCTGAGGATGCTGACTGTGTCTCTCCAGCTCTCGCTAACTCCCTTTGAGAAGTCTTCTTAAACTCTGATGTCTTAATGATGAGACCAGCAGGTCAGAAAACATGGGACAAAAGCATTTTGATTAGCCAAGTGAAAAATGCAGGGCAGTTTCCTCAAGAGAAAAATCTGAATTCACAAAAGCATGTCACCTTGTGAAAGTGTGCACCCCCCCGCCCCCCAACCTGCCCGTTGCCTCCCGTAACCCTGCTCAAGCGATAAGCACCAGTGGCAGTCGCAACGGATGCCTCTGGTCGTGATGGCTGCATCTGGCTCAAAGTGGACTCGGGAGACAGATAACACAATAGCCAAGGGCTATAGCCAAGGTCGGTAGGCAAATACGACTATGAGTCAATCATCTTAGCCCCATAAATATGGAGCAGCCCAAGAGCCCTTGGAGCTCTCCTGCACAACAGCAGGCTCCATGCCCAGATCTCCCCTTGAGCAGGGACGCCTCTCAAGGTTACTCCTCAGGAGGTTGAGAGATTCCTTGCTGCAACAGATCCTCGGGAAGTGACTAATAGCATGCTAAACTTTGCAATCTTAGCTAAGTGATATAAAGTACTGACTGTGCACATCTAATCCTTTAGACAGAAACCATTGACCAAGTCTGGGACTACAACTGGATCCAGCCGTACCTAGATCCTCTCTGAGGAGGGGTTTAGAAATAAAGGGGGTCTTTCTGAACCTCATGACTCAACAGGAGGGTCTCCCTGACAGTTTTGTCCTGTCTTCTATGCAGTAAATACTCAAGTGTACCTTGCCATCGAATGTTGTAAAACCACTCTCGCCTTTACCATTGAACCTTGTTAACTCACTGTTTTATATCAAGAAAGTATATTTTTGCTCTCTCTTAAGAATGAAGCGCATCACTCCATGTGCAACTATTGCTGGCAGATGGAGGGAGGTAATCCTTCACCTCCTGCCAGCACTGGTGAGGCCACATCTGGAGTGCTGTGGCCAGGGCTGGGCTTCCCAGTGCAGCAAAGTGGTTGATCTACTAAAGCAAGTCCAGCAAAGGGCCACAAAGCTGGCTTAAGGGACTGCAGCATCTTTCACAGGAGGAAAGGCTGAGAGATGTGGGACTCTTCAGTCTGCAAAAAAAAGAAGGCTTGGAGGCATCTTATTGATGCATATACAATTCCATCTGAACCCAAGAAAAGACTTTTTGACTGTGAAGCACTGGAACAGGTTGCCCAGAGAGGTTGTGGAGTGTCCATCCCTGGAGACATTCCAAACCCACCTAGACAACGTCCTGAGCAAGCTGCTCTAGTTGACCCTGCCTCAGCTGGGGGTTGAAGCAGATGATCTCCAGAGGCCCCCTCCAGTCTCAACCATTCTGTTATTCTGTGAGTGTAAAGGAGAAAAGTAAGACAGAAAGAAATGAACAACACATCGCCTTGTACTGCAAATATGGTGGGATCCCATGGGGAGTACAAGCTGGAGCAGGGGAGAAGTGTGAGGAGGAAAGAGTGGCAGAGCTGTTCTTTAGTGACTGTTAACCCCCTCTTCACCATCCCCCCTGCTCCTCTTGGGGCTGGGGTCGTTAGATGAATTGGGACCAATGGAGTAATTTCAGCAATAGAGCAATTTCTGGGGGGAGAAAGTGTGAGGAGAATGGTCTTTAATGTTCTTGTCATTGTTTCTCACAATGCAAGCCTTATTGAATTGGCAAGAAATTAAATTGATCCTCTGCAAGTCAACACGTCTTTGCCAGTGACAGTAATTGGTAACTGATCTCCTTTACTTTATCTTGACCCATGAGCTTTTCCGATTTATTTTCTCCCTTTGTCCTATTGGGGTTGTCTGACAGCCGGGTGTCTGGCTGGCTGCTGGCCACGGTTAATCCATCACAGGATGGCATCTGGACTGCTTCGTCCACTTTGGAGCTCCCCAGCACAAGAAAGACCCTGACAGACTGGAGCAAGTCCTGCAGAGGCCAGAAAAACAGTGGAGACCTGGAGCACATTATGGACAAGGAGATGCTGAGAGGGATGCATTTTTGAGAAATTCCTCAGAATAAACACTGGAGCAAGGACCCAGGCCAGTTGCTGCAATCTCAATCAATGGACTTTTTCAATATTTGTTGAGAAAAGCCATAAGCACCTGATGTACCTGGAGCTGTCTGAGAAAAGGCTTGGCTGAGAGACCAGCAGTGGCAAGAGTTATGGGACTTGTGTATAATAAATGTCAGTAGCAAACTGGTTCCCTTTTTATTAATACTGGTTGTGCAGTTGGGTATCACTGAGCCCAGGAGGAGGACAGAGGTGACCATGCAGCAAAGGTCACTCCTCAGGGCTGGGGTGTGCAGCCAGACATGGAAATGGCTAAAGTGTGGGACTCATCTGGGACAGTTTTCCGAGGGCAACTTCCCTGAGGTGTCCAGGGAACATGGCACAGACTGGGCCCCCCTCTTTGGCACCTTTGGTACCTTGCTTCCTTCACCATGACACCTGACTCTGCTCTGTGAGCACCCTGCTGGGTACCCCCACCCTGCACACTCTCACACCTTAGCTCTACATTGGCCTTTTTTTCCTCTCCTGGGCTCCTTTGAGCCCAGCCCAGCCTCTCCCCAGCTCCCCCCACCTCCCCTGCACTCTACAACAGCCCAGCCCAGCCCAGTCCTGACCACTGGGGCAGCTCCGTGTAGGCTGGCCGTACGGCAAGTGCTACCACAGGGTGCTGCAGAGCTCTGGCCATTCAACCACAGCCCCAGCCCCTCTGAAGGGCACAGCATCTCCTGGGAGGCAGAGAAGGGTCTCATCCTGCCCATCAGCCCCAGGGATGCTGCTTGCAATAACGACACAAGCAAACAGAGGCCAGTCACTCCCAGGCTCTCCTGCAGCCATATTGTAGCTGATCCTCAACACCAACTGCATTTGACCTCTTCTCTACCCCCACCAGCCCCACTACCCAGGACAGCACGAGAGCCCTGGGCCTCCTCATGAAGCTCCCGCATCTCTCCAGTCTCCCTCCCCTGTGCATGCTGGGTCCCCACTGTCTCCCACGGAACTGCAGAGTCCTTCTTTTCGGATACATCAATTCAGTGGTTTACTTTTGGGGAACTTCACCTTTGAGGGTGTTTCAGCTTCTGAGTCTTCAGTCACTCCCAGCCCTGGGCACATTGCGAGTCCCCATCCTCTCCTGAACCCTCCAAATTCATTTTTGAGACAGACTACTATATGCCATCAGTCCTGTCATATGTGAAGCAGCCTGAGGAGGTAATTGGGAGCCCATGCACCATCTCCACTGCCACTGGACATCAACAAGAGAGCTTGTAAAACCAGAACTTTCAGTCCAATGGAACCCAATGGTACCATGAGCTTAACCCCAATCACAGGGAGAACACAAGGAAAAAAACCTCCTTAAGACACCAATTCCTTGGACATTTTGTTGGCAGCACCTTTGGAGGAAGTGCCCAGCCTTCAAGCACTGCACATGGGAGATGCCTTTTTATTGAAGATGCCTTTTTATTGCATTTGGACAGGCCACATCTGACATGGTGTTGTGCCAGGGTTAGACTCAACTAGATCAAACCTCAAGACAGAGAGGATAAGCCCAGCAAATTATCTTTAAGTAGGATGATCACAAGGGAAAAAAAGCAGACTCGTGGCCTAAGACACTCTGGGAAATGTGCAGAGAAAGAGAAGCAAGTTATTGTTGTTGAAACATCACCCCTTGGGCCAGTTTCCATAGGGCATCCTTGAGCTCCTGGTTCCTCATGCTGTAGATGAGAGGGTTCACTGCTGGAGGCACCACCGAGTACAGAAATGACACCACCAGGTCCAGGGATGGGGAGGAGATGGAGGAGGGCTTCAGGTGGGCGAAGATGCCAGTGCTGACATACAGGGAGACCACAGCCAGGTGAGGGAGGCACGTGGAAAAGGCTTTGTGCCGTCCCTGCTCAGAGGGGATCCTCAGCACAGCCCTGAAGATCTGCACATAGGACAGCACAATGAACACAAAACACGCAAATGCTAAACAGGCACTAACCACAAGAAGCCCGGCTTCGCTGAGATAGGAGTCTGAGCAGGAGAGCTTGAGGATATGGGGAACTGCACAGAAGAACTGGTCCACATCCCTGCCCTTGCAAAGAGGGACTGAAAATGTATTGGCAGTGTGCAGCACAGCATAAAGGACACCACAGCCCCAGACAGCTGCTGCCATGTGGACACAAGCTCTGCTGCCCAGGAGGGTCCCGTAGTGCAGGGGTTTGCAGATGGCCATGTAGCGGTCATAGGCCATGACAGTGAGAATAAAATACTCAGCTGACATCAAAAACAAAAAGAAAAAGAGTTGGACCACACACCCATGGTAGGAGATGGCCCTGGTGTCCCACAGGCAATTGGCCATGGCTTTGGGGAGAGTGGTGGAGATGGAGCCCAGGTCGAGGAGGGAGAGGTTGAGGAGGAAGAAGTACATGGGGGTGTGGAGGCGGTGGTCGCAGGCTATGGCTGTGATGATGAGGCCATTGCCCAGGAGGGCAGCCAGGTAGATGCCCAGGAAGAGCCAGAAGTGCAAGAGCTGCAACTGCCATGTGTGTGCAAACGCCAGGAGGAGGAACTTGGTGATGGAGCTGCTGTTGGACATCTCATCCCTGTGTTCATGAGGTACTGCCAAAGGAGGAAATGACACTCACAAGTTAGGACTGCTCTGAGAAAAACGCTTTCCATCCCCCCAACCACCACCCCAAGCACAGATTGTCCCTCCCCTTCCTTTCAGGACCTTCATACATCTCCCTGGCTGGCATTCTGGTTTGTGCTGGCCAAACGTGCCATTAGGAGCAGGGCTCTGCCCACGTGCTCCCAAGCAGTCATCCCTGCTGTATAGCTGCAGGCACCTGGGAAAGGGGGTGACAGCTCCTGAAATTCACTGTTTCCCTCAGATGTTAGCCACTCAAATGAAGAGGAGCTGCTCAGCATCTTCCAGCAGGGCAACCCCAGGGAAACTCCTGGATGTGCTAAAACTGTTGTGCCCTGAGCAGAGACAGCTCCCACCTCAGCCCCACACACTGCACTGTCCACAGACCCACAGGTTCACACAGGCTGATGGGCTTTGCTCCCGTGGACACAACTGCATGGCAAGACCTGCAGCACTGGTGCGTGAGCTGCACCTGAACCCCCCTTGCTTCAGAGAGTGTGAGGGTCAGAACAAAAGCAGCATGGACAGGAGGGAAAGACAGAGAAATGCCCCAGTGCTCCTGCTGACGGAGGACAGGGACAGACAAACAGAAGTCACAGAACTTGTGAGTTTCTCCTTCTTAGGATTTAGCTGCTAAGGATGTGACTCAACCAAAGTCCCTACAGCCTGGAGGGCAGAAGCTCTACTGGGTGGAAGAGGAGACCAGGGGCTGCTCTGGGGAAGCATCTGCACTGCAAAGGATGGCAGGGAGGTGCCCCAATTCCCTTCACACAGCACTTCTGGTCGCAGTTCTGCCTCAGCCCCTGCCCATGTCTCTGCTGCCTGGAGCTGTCCCTGCCAGGAGCTGTTTCCCCGTCCCCACGCCTCCTCCCTGCCACTGCTCACAGACCCCGTCCCACCTGAGGAGTGATCACCTCTGCCCTGCAGACACCTCCCAGCAGCAGGGCACTGCCCAGGGGCATCTCTGGGTGTGCACGCTATGATGGGATCATCAGCTCAACCCTGAGGAGCCTGGAAAGGTGATGCTGGGGCTGTCTGCAAGCCATGGGGGTCTTCATTTTTATACACTCAAATGTATTCACCTCTAAGGGAAAAAAGATTTGGAGTTGAAGTGTCTCCTCCACAACCAAGAGAGGACTTTTCATGTCCAATTCCCCACCCAGACAAACAAGAGTAGGAGACTGAAAGCACAGGCTCCTTCCCCTACAGACGGCCCTGCCTTGATGGGCTTCTATAAAAGCTGCTTCTGCCAATATCCTGTGGAGATCTGGAGCTGTGAGCAGCCCTGACCCGTGCAGCACTCTCTCGACAGCAGAAGGACCCTGCCCTGCCAAAGGTTCTTTTTTCCACCCCCAGCTTCTCGCCGCAGCGCTGTGGGGAGCTCCCCAAGCAGGCTGAGCACTGACCCTGGCAGGTGGCAGAGCCCCTGCCCTGGCACACAGCCCCCTGGGGCACAGGGACCCTGCTCTGAAGGACAGCCCTGGGCACCCCTGCCTGCACACACGGCTGCACACCCCTGCAGCCGTCCCTGGGAGAAGGCAGCCATCATGCCCTGCCCCTCTGACAGTGCAGCAGGGAAACCCTGCTCTGCAACACCTCCTTCTCCTCTACACTGGAGAAACGGTGAGAGTCCTCTTGAAAGATCTCACAGTTTGTGGGATGTGCCAGCTTTAGGAGATCTTTCCAGGAACTGCAGCTCCGTTGCCCTGCACCCAGACACTTACCATGTCAAGGGCTGTGAAGATTTCTCCACCAGTGAGATGTCCTCTGTCCTCCCACTCCTGACTGTCTTTAACCCCTCTGCCTCGCTCCTCTCCCCTCGGCACCTGCAGGCAGTGCCCCCAGCCCCGCTGCTCTTTGCAGAGGAGCTGCTCCTGGGCAGAGCTCGCTCTCTGCAGCGCTGCCCGCTTGCCATGAGCTCCCTCCATGCCAGGAGCCCAGCCCAGCCCAGCAGCAGAGGACCAGCCCAAGGCATCTCTTTCTCTGCTCCCTCTGGGCTCCCTCCAGGTGCCCCTGGGGCTGCAGGGGAACCTGCTGTGAAACAGGCTGAAGGAACCACTGATGTTCCCTCCCTCAGCTGGCGGGAGACACTGATTTCTAGCAGGGTCATTTCACCTCTCAGGGACAGAGGTAGCTCCTATAATCACCTTTTCTTGTCCATCATTAGGGAGGACACCCCGACACTGACAGGGAGGAATCTTCTTTACCCCCACTGCTGAGGGAAGGGATGCCGCTGGGTCAGTCGAGGCATCTTACCCTGGGTTCCTATTTGGGCTGGAAGGTGACTGAACTCCCTCTCATGCCTGCCACAAACCCACAGGAGGTGGGATTCCTCTTGCCTCAGTTCACATGTGCACAGAATAGCCACCTGCATGGGAGCTCCTTGTCTCAGCTCCCATGCTACTTAATTGAGATGGAAGGCAGGAGCGAGCTGTTCAGAGCCAAACACCTGGTGACATGTGAGGGCTCTGAACCATGTGAGGTGGTTGAAGGTATCTGCAGGTACCTGCAAACTCAAATGGAGCAGTTCATAGAGACAGCGCAACACCCTGGGGCATCCTCTTGGAAGCAGCTGGGGATTTCCTTTGGTCAACAGAATGACAATGACAATGACAATGACAATGAAAATGACAATGACAATGATAGCTGTTGCCCAAATTAAGGGCAACGGAACATGTCCCTACTCATTCCGTTCAGGGCAGCCTATAGCGTTATTCATCTGACAGTATGGAGTCATGTGCCATAGGGAGAGCTCAGTCTCCCTCCATCACCTGCATTTACTAGATCTCCACTGACTACCTTGGCAGGTGGTTCATGTTCATCCCCAGGCTGCATGACAGAATTCAGGGCAGATGTTCAATTTAATGTTCAAATCCAGGGCCATAGAGCCACATGAAGTGCCAGGGCTGTCGGGAACAGCACAGGACATACGGGAAAGCAGTTGCCATTCAGGGTGGGTGCATGACAGACACCCCAGATGGCATCGCAGAGAAGGAGATTTGGTGCCTGTGTGCCGCTGACTGATGCCTTCAGTCAGAGGCATCAGCCATCAGATGCCATCAGAGAGGCAAGGTCTGTCCCTTCTCTACCCAATAGCTGCAGGCGTTGCGTGAACATTTGGGTTGCTGAGGGTTTCTTTTCCACTCTTCCCAGGGACAGGACTGTGTCCGTGAGACTCGTGTAGCAAAGCACCTGGTCTCTTACAGGTTCATTTCCAAGGCATCTTATCTGCCCCCCAGGATACAGCCACAGGCTGACTCCGAACTAGTGCTCCTTGTCCCTCACTTTCGTTCCCTGGTGAAAGGCGGCCACTCTGCAGGCAGACAACTGCAGGCGTGTGCTGGTTTTGGCTGGGAGAGAGTTAATTTTCTTGATAGTGGCTGGTATGGGGCTATGGTTTCCATTTGTGCTGAAAACAGTTTTGATAACACACTGATGTTGTAGTTGTTGCTGCTCTGGTCAAGGACTTTTCAGCTTCCCATGCTCTGCCAGGTGCACAAGAAGTTGGGGGGGACACAGCCAAGACAGCTGATCCAAACTGACCAAAGGGCTATTCCAGACCATATGACGTCATGCTCAGTATATAAAGCTGGGGAAGAAGAAGGAAGGGGGGGATGTTCAGAGTGATGGCGTTTGTCTTCCCAAGTAACCATTACGCGTGATGGAGCCTGCTTTCCTGGAGATGGCTGAACACCTGCCTGCCCATGGGAAGTAGTGCATGAATTCCTTGCTTTGCTTTGCTTGCGTGCATGGCTTTTGCTTTACTTATTAAGCTGTCTTTAGCTCAACCTATGAGTTTTCCCATTTTTATTCTTCTGATTTTCTCCCCCATCCCACTAGGGGAGAGTGAGCGAGCGACTGTGTGGTGCGTAGTTGCTGGCTGGGGTTAAACCTCGACAAGGCGGCTCTCTCCCTTTGCTACAGGCTGTGCTGCCTGCGTCCTCGGACGGCTCCCTGGCCCAAAAGGTGCCAGCCCAAGTGGCAGGGGCTCCCTGGACCTGCGACACTTGCACTCTCCCCAGTCCCAGCAGGGCCTTGCTGCTCTGAGTGCTGTGGGCAGCCACGGGGCGCTCAGGAGGGGCAGCTGCACACGCCGCAGCACTGCCCGGGCCACGGCAGGAGCACCGGGGCTCCAGCGCCATTTCCCTGGGACCAGCCACCGGCCGAGCGCTGGATTGAATTGTCACACCGCAGCCTCGTCTTCCAGGACAAAGTCAGCTTTGCTTCCAAGCCTCCTCTAGCACCGCTCCTCCAGCTGGCCTCTGCCATTCAGAGGTGCAAAGTTACCTCACTGCTGAGCTCATGACGGGGTCAGGCCTCGGGAGCTGCCAGCCTGCCAAGCCTCACTTGCGCTTCCGCTGCCTTGACCCCGTGCCCCTGCTGGCCCCGCCCCCGGAGAGGAGGCCACGCCCCCTGCCCAGCAGAGGCTGCAGCCACGGTGCCACCTCGGGGTTACCAATGGGAACAACCGCCCCGGAACCACCATCCCCACGCCGCCCTGGTACCAGCCCCCTGGTACCGCCATCTCTACCCCATCCTGCTGCTGACAGCCCCGCCACCAGCGTCCCCACCTCCGGCTGGCACCGGCGTCCCCAGGAGCAGCATCCCCCCACCACGCTGCTACCATCACCCCCAGTACCCGCATCCCCCACCCCACTACGAGCAACCCTCACAAGTACCTCCCGGGGACCCGCACAAAGGGACACCCCAGGGGATTCGTTATGAAAATCTCATTTCCTAATTATAGCACCAATTAGTCTTGAGAGTATGAAATTGGATCAGGTTCCTTAAGTTGGACAGTTTGATAGACATGTCGTTGACATTGTGTACTGCACAGTCATGGTTCAGTCAGCATGACTAAAGGACCCCAGCTCATTGCAAGGAGGAGGTTGACAGCCCCCACCCTGAAGAAGAAAGGATACCCCTGGAGTAGCCAGATCACGACAGCATCCCAGCCCCTCCAACACCTCTGTGAAACCCTCCCCTTATCTGGCATCAGAGATAAGGAACTGCAGCAAGACCAACTCCAGGGACATCTAGATCAAGAAAGAAGCAAAGGCATGACACCACCATAGAATTAGAGTTGCTTTGCAAACCAGCAGCCTGTATGTGTGTGTTAAGTAGCGATTGGTCAAATCACATTGGACCTGAACGCTTGAAAGGCATAAGAACCATGTGTAAAACCGCATTTGGGGTGCCCCAGTTTGAATGGGACAGCTCACGCGTACACGAATGCACGAATTCCTCTTGCAATGCCATACTTTGCGGCCCAGCCTCTCTCCTCAGTGGGCATGGGTCAGTTGCCATATTTTGGTGAGTGCTCCGCATCATGGCCGCATGGCACCAGTACTGGCACCAGTTTCACCACAGTTGGGAGCAGCAGTTGCCCTCCAGGGCACAGAGGGGAGGACAAAAACAGCCCCAAAATGCCCCAACGCTCCCATCCCCACCATTGGGGCAGTATGGGGCAGCACACACGTGCTGGCATCGCAGGGCCACCAGTGCTGGCACCATCCCTACCCCTTGGACAGGAAATTCACCTCCCCCAAAAAATCATGCTTGGGATGGGAGACCGTTGGGATAGGAAACCATCATCGGGATGGGAAATCATCCTTGGCATGGGAAACCATTGTGGGGATAGGAAATCAGCATTGAGGACAGGAAAGCATCAGCAGGATAGGAAATCATTGAGATGGGAACTTGTGGTATGAAAATCCAAACCATTGCAAGGCTGGCGGAAGCAGGCGCTGGTGAAATGATCGCCATGGGGACAGATCCCCCAGAATGATGGTTGCCCCCAACAAACCCCACCATGGGCAGGTACAACAGCAGGCTCCTGCTCCTCCTGGTGCTCCTGCCCTCCAGGTAACCCCCCCAGTCGGCCTTGCCCACCAATATCTCACCCTGTCGCCCCTCTTTCCCGTGCAACAGGGCTGCCGAGTCCTTTATTCTCAGATTTCCATGTATAATACGTCACTGTGCTCTGATGAGGCAAAACCTTAAATGCCTCTATGCAAACGCACATAGCATGGGGAATAAACAAGAGGAGTTAGAGAGGTGCACACACCTGTAGGGCTATGACCTTATTGGCATCACAGAGACGCGGTGGGATGGCTCCTATGACTGGAGTGTTGGAATGGAAGGACAGTCAGGGGAGACGAGGAGGGGGTGTCACCCCCTATGTCAATGACCAGCTGGAGTGCATGGAGCTCATGGTTAGGGCTGTTCCAATCCTCCTGGATTTGACTGGATTTGCAAGGGACCTCAGGGATGTTGCAATATCATCACCCTCATGCCATGGCTTTCTGCGTGTGTCACTCTCATGTGGCATCCTGTTGCAATGCACAGCTTTTGCAGGCTGTGAGGAGGGCCCATTCTGTCTTAACAAGCAGTCGTCCACAATGAAACGCTGCACTTCAAGGATTTCAGGCCCTAGTGGCAACATGACCCCACTGTGAGGGTCTGGCTCTAGAGTTTCCATGCGTGGTGCTAACCCACATGCAGATGAGGAATTAAGGCCTGCAAGAATTATAGTAGCTATCATCAGAAATGACAGGTTGATGATGGAACTGTTCAAGTTGGAAGGGAGCTTGAGAGGTCTTTAGACCAACCTCCTGCTCACAACAGGGTCAACACTGAATTCACCCCAAGTTCCTCAGGACTTTGTCTAACAGAGCCCTGAAAACCTCTTCTGGGGACTTTGTCGGACATCCTTGGTGAACTTGAATCTTGATCCAGGGAGCCCTCTCAGGAAGCTCAAGGTGCCTGTTGCTGTCAGGTAAGGGTAGTCAGAGGAGACCTTGGCTTCTGGCAAGCTGCTGGCAAGTTCTAGCAGCTTCTAAGGAGCTTTGTCAGCTGTCCTTGACCAAAGGCTGCATTGCTGAGAGGCTGCTGAAGCCTGTCTGGCCCTTGGACTCTTACCCCCTGCTGTTCTTCCACACAAGCACCACTGACACTGTCCCAGGACACCTGGAAAGTATGAAGCCAGCCAGGACAGCCAGGTGATCAGGCCTATTCAGCATGGGTTTATGAACGGCAGGTGCTGCTTGCCTACCCTGTTCTCCTTCTATGACAAGGTGACCCCCTTAGTGGATGAAGGAAAGGCTGTGGATGTTGTCTACCTGGAACTTAGGAAAGCCTTTGACACCATTTCTCACAGCATTCTCCTGGAGAAACTGGCTGCTCATGGCTTGGACGGGTGTACTCTTTGCTGGGTTAAAAACTGGCTGGATGACCGGGCCCAAAGAGTGGTGGTGAATGGAGTTAAATCCAGGTGGTGGCCGGTCACAGGTGATGTTCCCCAGGGCTCAGTACTGGGGACAGTTCTGTTTAATATCATTATCAATGATCTGGATGAGGGGATTGAGTGGACCTGCAGTAAGTTTGCAGATGACAACAGTTGGGCAGGAGCGTTGATCAGCTTGAGGGTAGGAAGGCTCTGCAGAGGGATCTGGACTGGCTGGATTGATGGGCCAAGGCCAATTGTATGAGGTTCAACAAGGCTCAGTGCTGGGTCCTGCACCTGGGTCACAACAAGCCCATGCAACTCTACAGGCTTGGCGGAGAGTGGCTGGAAAGCTGCCTGGCGGAAAAGGACCTGGGGGTGTTGGTTGACATCCGGCTGAATATGAGCCAGCAGTGTGCCCAGGTGGCCAAGAAGGCCAATAGCATCCTGGTTTGTATCAGAAATAGTGTGGCCAGCACGACTAGGGAAGAGACTGTCCCCCCTGAACTCAGCACTGGTAAGGTTGTACCTCAAATGCTGGGTTCAGGTTTGGGCCCCTCACTGCAGGAAAGACATTGAGGTGCTGGAACATGTCCAAAGAAGGGCAACAAAGCTGGTGAAGGGTCTGGAGCACAAGTCTGATGAGGAGCGGCTGAGGGAACTGGGGTTGTTTAGTGTGGAGAAAAGGAGGCTGAGGGGAGAGCTTACCTCTCCCTACAACTACCTGAAAGGAGGTTGTAGTGATGGGGGTGTCTCAATCTCTTATCTCAAGTAACAAGTGACAGGACGAGAGGAACTGGCCTCAGGTTGTTCCAGGGCAGGTTTAGATTGGATATTAGGAAAGATTTCTTCACTGAAAGAGGTATCAAGCATTGGAACAGGCTGCCCAGGGAAGTGGTTGAGTCACCATCCCTGGAAGTATTTAAAAGACATGTAGAGCTGGCACGCAGGGACTTGGTTTAGTGGTGCACTTGGCAGTGTTAGATTAACAACTGCACTCGATGATCTTAAAGGTCTTTTCCA